>NW_024429184.1:25204032-26404032 GCF_017639785.1 Mesocricetus auratus
AGCACCTGGGAGGCAGAGGCAGGCAGATCTCTGTGAACCTGAGGTCAGCCTGGTCTACAGAGCAAGTTCCAGGACAGCCAGAACTTACTGAGATGTTTTCTCAAAAACAACTGTCAAAAGAAAAATGCTTATTTTTAACAGAAGGGCAAACGGGTAGAAGGGACAGAGAGCAGAAAGGGACTGTGCATCGAGGGGCTTCCTGGAAGTCAGAGTTTCCTCTTCCCGCTCCTGGGAATGTTAGGTAAGATCCTTGCAAACACTTTTTGCATACATACTGCTTCTACCCAACGAATATTAGGTTCTGAAACCACTCAGCAGATCTAAAAGGATTTTTTAATGTGTGTGAGACATGTCTGTAGATGTGCCTGTGCACCATGTGCACGAAGTGCCCTCAGTATCCAGAAGAGGGCACTGGATTCCCTGGAACTGGAGTTACAGATGGTTGGAAGTCAAACTTGGACCCTCTGCAACAGCAGGAAATGCTCTTAACTGCTGAGCCATCTCTCAAGCTCCTTAATTGTTATTAATTGCAAGAGCATTCAACACTGTTTTTCCTTTGTGTGTGTGTATGGGGGGTCAACCTCAGGGCATTATGTACAGTAAGTAAGTGCTCTGGGCAACACTTCCAACCCACCCAATCGTTTTGACATTTATTTGTTTGCTTGTTTAGGTATGTGTGTAGAGGTCAGAGGGCAACTTGCAGGAGTCAATTCTCTCTTTCTACCATTGTGAATCTTGGGGATCAAACTCATATAGTCAAGCTTGACATTGACACCTTTCTCCACTGAGCCATTTCGCCAACCCCTCACCTACTTATTTTAATAAGTGTTACTTGAGTCTGGGTATGACTTTAACCCCAGCAACTGCAAGGCAGAGGCCTGCAGATCTCTGTGAGTTTGAGGCTAGCCTGGTCTATATAATTGAGTATCAGGACAGTCAAGACTATGTAGAGAGACCTTGTCTTGGGGCAGGACAGGGAAGGCAAGATGCTTGTGCCTGCAATCCCAGCATTCCCTAAGAGGCTAAGGTAGGAAGGCTGCTGTGAGTTCAAGTGCAGCCTGAGCAACAGTGTGCGACCCTGTTTCAAAGAAAGAAAAGGCATGGAAGAAGGAAAAAGGAAGAAAGAAGGAAAGGAAAAGGAGGGAGATCTTTCTCAAACATTATAGACTTTCCTGTGACCTGCAGTAAATTAAAAAAAATACACACAAAACAGAACCACAATTACCAACCTAACTGAAAAGCCTACTTTATGTTTAAATAGAACTGCCTGGCTAAAATAAGCAGCTTTGGGCTGGAGAGATGTCGTGGTGGTTAAGAACACCTGCTGTTCTAGCAGAGGACCAGAGTCCAGTTCCCAGCACCTAAGCAGGGCAGCTCACAACCACCTACAATGCTGCTTCCAGGAGAGCAGACGTCTCTGGCCTCTGCAAGAACCTGTACTCATGTGCAGAGATCCACACACTGAGACACACGTACACATGCAGACCCACACACTGAGACACACGTACACATGCAGACCCACACAGTGAGACACACATACACATGCAGACCCACACACTGAGACATACGTACACATGCAGACCCACACACCGAGACACACGTACACATGCAGACCCACACACTGAGACACACATACACATGCAGACCCATACTCCGGGACACACATACACATGCAGACCCACACACCGGGACACACATACACATGCAGACCCACACACCGGGACACACATACGCATGCAGACCCACACACTGAGACATACATACACATGCAGACCCACACACTGAGACATACGTACACATGCAGACCCACACACTGAGACACACATACGCATGCAGACCCACACACTGAGACATACATACACATGCAGACCCACACAGTGAGACATACATACACATGCAGACCCACACACCGAGACACACATACACATGCAGACCCACACACTGAGACACACATACGCATGCAGACCCACACACTGAGACATACGTACACATGCAGACCCACACACTGAGACACACGTACACATGCAGACCCACACAGTGAGACACACATACACATGCAGACCCACACAGTGAGACACACATACACATGCAGACCCACACACTGAGACATACATACACACGCAGACCCACACTCCGGGACACACATACACATGCAGACCCACACACTGAGACACACATACACATGCAGACCCACACACTGAGACACACATACACATGCAAACCCACACACTGAGACATACATACACATGCAGACCCACACACTGAGACACACATACACATGCAGACCCACACAGTGAGACACACATACACATGCAGACCCACACTCCGGGACACACATCCACATGCAGACCCACACACTGAGACACATGTACACATGCAAACCCACACACCGATACACACGTACACATGCAGACCCACACAGTGAGACACATGTACACATACAGACCCACACACCGAGACACACATACACATGCAGACCCACACTCCGGGACACACATACACATGCAAACCCACACAGTGAGACACACATACACATGCAGACCCACACTCCGGGACACACATCCACATGCAGACCCACACACTGAGACATACATACACATACAGACCCACGCACCGAGACACACATACACATGCAGACCCACACACTAAGACACACATACACATGCAGACCCACACACTGAGACATACATACACATGCAGACCCACACACTGAGACACACATACACATGCAGACCCACACTCCGGGATACACATCCACATGCAGAACCACACAGTGAGACACATGTACACATGCAAACCCACACACTCAGACATACATACACATGCAGACCCACACACTGAGACACATGTACACATGATTAAAGATAAAATAAACAACTAAAAGTAAAAATAAGTAAATATACCTATTTGGGGCTAAATTATAGCCGTAACATAAATGCCTTAGACAGATTTGCAGTGGAGCTGCTATACCGCACAATACGGTATCTGAGCATTTACCAAGCCATCATCTGAAATGATATTTTGCTCTGATTGGAATCCACTTACTCACAGGCAGCTACTTAAACAGCTACAAACAACAGCATGGGTTTGACTCAGAAAGACAGAGTTCCCTGCCCGGCAGGATGCAGGCATTTAGCCACTCCCCTGGGCTCTAAGCTCCCTGATTTACAGTGCTGGCAGACAGGGAGACAGGCCAGAAAACAGGTCCGTACAAGTTGGAGTGAGTGCCAGGAGAGCAGCTCCCAGCAGCCCGGCATGTCAAAGGTCTATGCACAAGCTCTCGTGGGCCTGGTGAACCCATCACTGGTCTGGTATTAGCTTTCAGCCTCTCCCTTGACAGACCTCCCATTGACAGAAGGATGAATTCAGTACCCTGTTCTCAGAGCTGGTCACACCGTGCAGCCTCCTGGAGCTAAAGATGCTCCTTCTGTATTCCACACCCTGGAAGGCTGACCTGATGGGGGGGCAGTCTATTTCAGGGAACTCCCTAACCCCGCCCACCCTAGACTGGGTTTGACACTCTCTAGAGAGCCTGCTCCCTTTGGACCTGGGAAAGCCTCCTGCCTGCACCACAATCTCAGACACACTCTAAGGCCTCAACCTTACACAACCTCCCCAGCACCGGCCAGCCTGATTTCCCTTCCTCCTCTTCCCACTGAGCCCAGTGGCTAGTCCCACACATGGAGAGGATGGAGAAATTACTAATGGCTGGGGAACGGGCTCCTCACCAGCCAATGGTGCCCTACTCTTCACTTATAACCAAGCTGAAGGAGGACTACACAGGACTGCTAATAAACTACTAAAATATAATTGTTATGACAGAAAACTAGATAATGCAGGAGACACATTTGGAAGGATTTTAAATTCTTATGTAAATGCTATGACAAAACTCATCCTATATCCCCGGCTTACCTATGTGAACACATTTCTCAGTACTCACAGCTACAGGAGCAAAGAAGGAAAACAGAACTGGTTATTCAAACACAGATGTGCAGTGTGAAAAATAAATCAAATATCCATCTTCTTACAAGATGCTTACCTCACATTTTAATAGTCCCCACAAAATACAAGAGTTATAATAATCAAATATATATATATATAATAATCAAGTATATAATTTGATTCAAGGGCTGAAGAGATGGCTCAGTGGCTAGGAGCACTGGTTGCTCTTTCAGAGGACCCAGGTTCAATTCCCATGGCAACTCACACCTGTCTGTAAATCCAGTTCCAGGGGATCTGAAATTATCTTCTGGCCTTTGCAGGTACCAGGTACAAAGGTTGTTCATAGACATGCATATGGGTGAAACATCTAACCAGATAAAATGATCAATTAAAAATGAACAATACTCTAATTCAGAATAAAATTTCCACTTAGAATTTTATCTACTTTGAAAATTAATATTGTATTATGTAACCTTCTAAGTACATTTTTATTGCAGAGAAACTGTCATCATTCCATATGTCTTTTGGGATCTGCCCTGTGGCTATGAAGATTCCCAGGTTTCTTAGTTAGGGTTTCTATTGCTGTGAAGAGACACCATGACCACAAGAACTCTTGTAAATGAAAACACTTAGCTGGGTGGTTTACAATTTCAGAGATTCAGTCCATTGTCAACATGATGAGACAAGGCAGCATGCAGGCAGACGTGGTGTGGAGAAGATGCTGAGAGTTTTACATCTTGATATTCAGGCCAACAGGAAGTAGTCTGAAATACTAGGTGTGGCTTGAACATATATGACACCCCAAAGCCCGCCTCCACAGTGACACACTTCCTCCAACAAGGCCATACTTGCTTCAACAAAGCCATACCTCAAACTACCACACCAGGCACATGATCTTAGGGGCTAAGTGAGTTTGGGCTATGACTGGACAGGGAGTCTTTTCTCCTGCAGAGTCTTGAGGGCTCTGAGAAATCCTTGTTTGATAGAAGGGTCTATCGCAGATTTAAAAACCTAAACACTGGGCCAACAGGATGACTCAGCAGGTAAAGGCGCCAGGTTCAGACCTGACAACCTGGGCTTGATCCTCTGAACCCACAGGTGCAGGAGAGACAACTCTGGAGAGATGCCCTCTGACCCCCCCCACACACACACGTGGGCTATGGTGTACACACACATTTACATGTGCATCACACGCACACACACACACACACACACACACAATGAATGTGGGGAGGTGACTCTGCCTGGGATGAGACTCTACATACCTGGGAGTCGATGACAAAGATCAATGCCCCCGTTCCACGGAAGATCATCTCATAGTCAAAGGTGGGGTCAAAAAAGTCAATCTGCCCCGGGAAGTCCCAAATCTGAAAGTTGACAAAGGAGCTGTTGGAGACGTCTTCCCTGCAGATCTTGTTGGTGCTCTCCAGGAACAGGGTCTCACTCGGGGACATTTTGTGAAAGACGACTTTCTGTATGGACGACTTGCCACTCCTCCTGAGACCCATGAGCAGGATTCTGGGTTTCACCTCGGTGCTGAAGGGGTCGCTGAAGTCCAGAACTGGAGAAACCACAGGACAGGACAGGGTGAGTCCTTCACGGCAGCCAACTGGGAGTGTCGCTTCCACCTCAGATGTCTGTCACCCAGAGGGACAGCTTGGGGACATAAGAACCCCGAAAACCGCCCTATGCCCCTCACATACCCCGGAAGGGCAGAGTCCCATTGTGTGGCTTGGCATCCCAAGCAGGGACTCTGGAATACAAAAGCACAGGCTTCCTGGAGCTCACTGCTCGAAGAAGAACTCAGGACTTTAGCCACACCCTCCCTACACGGCCATCAGTCTATGCACTTGGCAACTCTCCCCCGCTAGTGTCCTCGTGGACCTCACAGCCCAGAACACAGACACAGACCATAGGCCTCCGACTCAGACTGTGAGAGAGCACATGAGACTCGGACCTGTCTCCCGGAACTTTCCACTTCAGTTCCCATTATCCATATAACCACAGACAGCTATGAAGGTTTAAATTAAATAAGGCTGGGGTGATAGCTCAGGGGCTGCTCTTAGAGGACTGAGGTAGAGTTCCCAGCACTCCGTCAGAGGGTCACTGCACCAGCTCCAGGGGATCCAGCCTTCTCTTCCTGACTCTGTGGGAACCACACTCACGTGCACAAACCCTCACTCAGACATATGTATGTATATATACATAATTTAAAAAAATAAAAATAAAATCATCCTTTAAAAAATCAGTTTTAAAATTCCATAAAATGTAATTGACAATATAAATATGTCTCATGTCTGTTATGATAGTTAAATGAAATCAAGAACCTAATATAGTTAAGACTCAAGCATGTGTAGTGATATATACCTATAATTCCAACACTTGGGAGGCCAAGTCAGGAGGATCACAAGGTCTAGGCCAGCCTAAGCTACAAGGCTTGAAGACTCAATCAGCCAAGGATGCTGGGCCAACTGATCATCTACATACAAACACCTTTACCTGAGACTGCATACAGGCTAACTCGAAATGGACCAACAGCTCAACTTAGGAGTTAAACTAAGCTCTTAATGTAGGTAGAACTTAGATTAGGTAGTTGTTCCTTAATATAACCATGTACAAATAGCCACAGAGAAAGAGGGACACTACACATCATCAAAATTTTTAAAAGATGAGCACTGGAGAGATGGCTTAGCAGTTAAAACTACTTAATGCTGTTACAGAAGACCAGAATGCAGTTCCAAGCACCTAAGCAGGGCAGCTCACAACCACCTGTAACTCCGTTCCAAGGGACCTGACATCTTCTTCTGGCTTCTTTGGGTGCCAACACACACTCATATAAAACACACACGTAACAGAAAAATAAAACAACTCTTTTTTTTAATTTAAAGAAAATGAAAAGACACCCACCACAATGGAAGAAAGCATTTGTGAGAGTCATTATATGGCTATGCTCTAATGTCTGCAATGTATGAAGATCTAAATTGCCCAGTCAAACAACCCAAGGGAAAAGGGACCAAGAATTCAGACGTCTCTCCAAAGAGAATATGCATACATGGTTGTACCACTACTATCTACAGACACATGAAGAGATGCCCCCACATTATCAGTCACTGCAGAAACATGTTAAACCAGGAGAGAATGTAACAAGTGTAGGGAAGGGGCAGAGAGTGGGCACTGCTGTTGAAATTGTATAAAATGGAATTTAAATGGGGAGATACAATATGACCCACTAGTAGGAATATGCTTTTGAAAAGAGCATATACAGCGGGACACAGTGGCGCACACCTTTGATCTCACACTTAGGAGACAGAGGCAGGCAGATTTCTACACACTCCAGGCCAGCCAGAATTACAACAAACACCAAATACTTGAATGTTTACAGACTTTGAAACTTTGTTTTTTGTTTCCTTGCCTTTTGAGACTCACTATGTAGCCCTGGCTGTCCTAGAACTCACTATGTAGACCAGAGTGGCCTCAAATTCACAGATACTATGTATTTGAAGCACATCTCAATTTAAGAATTATTTAATTACATTTCTTCATCTATAGGGGGCATGGTGTGCAGATAGAAGTCAGAGGATAATTTGAGAAGAGTCAGGTCTCTCTTTGCATGTGGATCCAGGCAGCAGACCAAATCCCACTTTTAGCATCCCCCCCACACACACACCTTGTCTCCACCAAACACCACCCCCACACCATGCCTGCACAGTCTTCCCCAGGTCAACAACCGGCTGACATACACCATACAAACTGTAATCTAGGGGAGGAAATACACCTAAAAGGCATCAGGTTCCTTCCTCATCGGTGATCATGCCCTCACAGGACTGCCGTGACAAGTCTGCCTCAGGAAGTCAGACTGAAGGAACAGGACCTAGGTCACATGTTAGTGCCTCCCCAACTGAATCCCTTAAAACAGGAGAAAGAGTATGCAATTATAAACTGTAGCTGAACAAGTACACAGAACTGAAAGTCATGAGAAATCCCTAAGCAATACAGAGGCAGGTGGGAGAGGAGACTGCAGATGGGGATATCGCGGTGTAGTAATTCTTACTACAGTACATGGGGCCTAAAACCACCGGAGGCAGAAACTGCCATCTTCCTTCCAGACATTCCCTCTAATGATGACATGTGAGAAATGTTCTGAAAAGAATGCAGGCTTGGTAAACGGAAGAAGCAAGTTCACTAAAGAACCAGAACAAACCCCCAAGTTCCAAAGATGGAATCTAGAGAAAAGAACACTCCTCTCAGTTCATGAACAATCCAAGAAAGGGGCATGGAGACTCTGGAAATAGGAACCCTGTGGGGACAAGGCAGACAGAACCACAGGTAGACTCAACAAGGAGGGGAGAAAGGACTAAAAATAGGGAGAAAGCACTGCTTTTAATCCCAGCACTCGGGAAGCAGAAGCAGACGCAGGCAAAACTGAGTTTGAGGCCAACCTGATCTATAGAGCAAGTTACACAGAGGAAACCCTGTCTTAGAAAACCAAAACAGCTGGGGGGGGGGGGCTGGACAGTGTAAAATAAACATTAGTGGCATCAGGAGTGAGACTCAGAAGTGCTGTATCTACCAAAGAAGTCTCCAAAAGGGCAGGGCATAGTCACGTGTGCCTACAAGCCCAGCGCTCAAGAGGGGGCAGTTTAGGGCCATTTTGAACAATATGAAGCCATCTCAGAAAACAAAAAAACAGCTGGGGTTGGGCTTGCTGTCCAGTGGTAGAGCAGAGAGCCTTGCCTTGCACAGAGAATCTCCCAACCCTCATTCAATTCCCAGTAAAGCAAGACAACAGAACAGGAGGAGCCAGTGGACTGAACAGTGCAAAGAGCCCTCCCCAAGTACAGAGAAAGCAAAGTAAACAGGTCCACTAAACGGAAATGTAAAATGCCAGGGACAACAAACAAAATCCTTGAGACTCTCAGGAGGTGGTTCAGCCGACGCACTGGCTGCCCTTAAAGACACAGGCTCAATTCCCAGCACTCAGGGGGCTCATTACTGTCAGTAACTCCAGTTCAGGGACAACTGACACCATCGTTCAGTCTCTGTGGGCACCAGGCACACATATGACACACAGATATCCATGCAGATAAAACACCAACACACACACACACACACACACACACACACACACACACACACTTAGAAAGAAAACTTGCAGGAAAAAGTTCATCTGGGCCTAGCATGGTGGCACACACCTTTAATCCCAATACTCAGGAGGCAGAGGCAGGAGGATCTCTGTGAGTTTGAGGCCAGCCTGATCTACAGAGCAAGTTCCAGGACAGCTAGGACAGTTACAGAGAAACGCTGCTTTAAAAAAAAAAGCTCATCCTTACTATCCCTACTTTATCATACTCAAAAGCTGAGAACAATTCCAATGCCTATCACAGGTAAATGGATAAGCAAATTGCAGCACATCCTAGCAATACAAAGAATCAAGAAGGCTCGGTGCTTGCCCAGTCTGCACGAAGTTCCAAGCTGGACTGTCAGCACAGGAGGAAAGGAAGGCGAGAGGAAGTTGTTGGTGCTCATAGATGAACCGCAGAAACAAATCCAGGTCCATTTTTATAAAGCTCGGTGGCTGTCTGAGGACAGGAGTGGAAAGACAGCTGTGGAGTGGATGCAGTGATGACGTCATTTACAGACTGTGGAGTGGATGCGGTGACATCATTTACACCGACTGTGGAGTGGATACAGTGATGACGTCATTTACAGACTGTGGAGTGGATACGGTGATGACGTCATTTACAGACTGTGGAGTGGATGCGGTGATGACGTCATTTACAGACTGTGGAGTGGATGCGGTGACGACGTCATTTACAGACTGTGGAGTGGATGCGGTAATGACGTCATTTACAGACTGTGGAGTGGATGCGGTGATGACGTCATTTACAGACTGTGGAGTGGATGCGGTGATGACGTCATTTACAGACTGTGGAGTGGATACGGTGATGACGTGGAGTGGATGCGGTGACGACGTCATTTACACTGTGATGCTTTCAAATCCGTATCAAATGCGTTCTTAATTTTGCAAATTGTGCTTTAATACAAGCTATTTTAAAAATGCAACCCCAAGGAAAAGAAGTCGAATGAGGCCCTGCTGTTCTTATTACTACCTCCCAAACAATAAGAGTTAGCTGGGAGCAATGCCCTTGGGCCAGCCTGGAGAGTGGAAGTGCTGGGGCTTGAACTCAGGTCATCGGGCTTGGCGCAAACACCTTTACCTGCCAAACCGACTCACTGGCCCCATCTACTGGTCATTCTTTCTGAATACAACCCTTCTCTCACTAGACAAACACAAGAATCACATACAATGTCCACATGTTGTAAGTCTTTTGGACCAGGTAATACTACTAGATTCGGGTGTAGTCTTTAGTAGAGTCTGTAGATCTAGGCTGGAGTATCTGCTCTAGGGTAGGGATAGAGGGTGGCAAAGGAACCTTTGTGAAGAGGGGAGGTGTGCAGGTTTAGAAGTGCTGGCTAAGTAAGTGAAACAGACAAGCAGTTGCCACTGCACATGGAGCTGGATGTATTTCTTTCCTGCCCGGGTCCAGCACACACTAACTAGAGTGGAGAAATGGCAGCCAGATCAGCAAGTTGCCATTAGTAAGGACCAGGGGTCCCTGGAAGCCTGTGATGCATTTCAAAACTTCAGTTAAATGTCTAACCGCACGCTGTGTGCCAGGGACTACTTTGCCACTTCTGCAAACCTTTCCCAGCTAGTGACAAGCACCCAAGGCACCTGGGTAAGGAGCCTGCCCAGATCACAAGGCTGGATGTGGCAGTCCACTCAACAGCGCCCCCACCACATTAAAACCGTTCCTCACCATGTCCTACGAGGTGGCTTCATGTCAACCATGCGACCTTCTAATACCAAAGACTCTACACTCATAATTTATAACAGGATACATCTGTCGCTGTGAAAACACCGCTTAGTGAAACTTGGGTTTACTTACATGTGCTGGCTCCCGGTGTAAATATGCTTTATTATTGGTGAGCCACCATTGAAAACTAAAGCATGCCATTGCTGAAGATATGAAAGTACTGCTGGCAAATCCTCCCACCCACCTTTCTTCTCCTTTACAGTTCTTATTTAGTTCTACTTAACTCTGCAATCCATGTAGACTTGGGGGAAATATGGAACCCACGGATCTTCAGTGAGAGCACGGTTACGGGGTGTTTCGAGCAGATGCGGTGGGGGCACTCTCCGGGGCTACAGAAGGAGAAGGAATCAGAGCTGTCTACAGCCAGCAGTGGTCACCTTCTCGTTGGTCTTGCAATTCCTGGATGAAAATGCTCCAAGGCTTCCATGATGCTCATGCCTTCCTTCACCTTCCTTAAGACCATGTTTGCCCTCCAGCCACTCAGTCTTGGCAGTGCAGATGGACAACGGAATAGTTTTGTTTGGCCATTAAAACAGCGTTTGCCATGGACAAGATGTTGGGACCCGTATGCTTCAGGATGAAGCTCTCATTCTCAAATTTCTCGCCCCAGAAGGACCTGCCTACAGGAAGAGCGACAGGCAGGGAGTTTCACAGAGGGCTCTAAAAGCCTCAAAGGGCCTTGGAGGCTGTTGCTGACGTGGGATGAAACATACAGAGGGAACTGTTCTTACGTCATGCCCTGAACACCTCCCCAGGTGAGGCAGGGCTGCGGATGCAGAGAGAGACCCGTCACTACCAAGAGGAGGGGGACAGAGACTTGAGACAGGCACATAGCAATGCTTAGCAAGTTGAAAGTTCAAAGCCTTAGAGAGGAACGGATGTTCCAGAAAGAGACCCGAGCAAGTTACAGGGGTGGAGGGCAAGAGGAGCCACAGCTGGGAGCATCCAATGCTGTCCCCCTCTCTAAACACTTCTCTCACCCACCCTCCTGGTTCTCCTTCCCTCCCAGCCACTCAGGCCTTCTCCTCACTCAGCCCTGCTGCTACATCATCACTTCTCTGACCTAAACCACGCCCCATCACTTCCTAGGCCAGAACCTGTGTCTTTTAAATAGTCCTCATGATGCAATTCTTTTCCTTTGCATATCTGTTCTGTTGGTTTTCCGTGTGCACGCTAGCGCTCTCTCTCTCTCTCTCTCTCTCTCTCTCTCTCTCTCTCTCTCTCTCTCTCTCTCTCTCTCTCTCTCTCTCGACACATAGGTGAGGCATGTAGCAACCATTCAGTAAATACCTCTGAATAAATTAGTTGACAAAGCCCCAAAAGGCATGGATGAGACTTCATGGAGAGAAGCTGTGTCTGCAGACTAGCTGGAGATGCAGCAATGTGGAGAGGTTGCAATGCCTGGACAATCGTGAGCCCCCTAAACGCCATTCCTTGCCCACTTCCATGACTATGGTAAACACCTTTTAGAATGTATCAATCAGATAGCATCTGAGACTCATGGGAGAGTCCCTCATCTTACTGGAACCCTTCTCTCTGATGCCCCTGACACTGCATTTTTTTAATGTCTTGATTTGTAACTCTTTGTTCTGTTAATATAAAACGTTTCTATGTTATAACTTTCTATCTTTGTTCCCATGCCATAATTAGTTGCTCCAGAACTAACCATTTGCGGTGAGAGCTGTTTTGTTGGAAAACGTAGGCTAACACAAATTCAGTGCTGGGAAGTTATGCAATTAACCCACCATCCAGGAGATCCATAATACAAGAGATTAACATGGTCTCGTTCCCATTTCCTGACAGTCCCTCCAGCCTGGTCCACATAGATAGTTCCAGGAAGGACAGCCGGGGCCACATAGAGAGACCCTGTCTATCCTTTTTGTTGTTGTTGTTTTGTTTTTCAAAACAAGGTTTCTAACCAGGCAGTGGTGGTGCATGCCTTTAATCCCAGCACTTGGGAGGCAGAAGCAGGCTGTGGATCTCTGTAGTTCAAGACCAGTCTGGTCTACAAAGCTATACAGAGAAACCCTGTCTCAAAAAAACAAAAAACAAACAAACGAAAATAAACAGGGTTTCTCTGTAAAACAGTCCTGGCTATCCTGGAATTCGATTCGTAGACCAGGCTGGCCTTGAACTCACAGAGATCCTCCTGCCTCTGCCTCCTGAGTGCTGGGATTAAAGGTGTGTGCACCACCACTGCCCGGCTGACCCTGTCTGTCTTAGTTAGGGTTTTATTGCTGTGAAGAGACACCATGACCACCGAAGCACTTATAAAGGAAAGCATTTAACTGGAGCTGGCTTATAGTTTCAGAGGTTTAGTCCATTATCCCTATGGCAGAAACACAGCAGTGTGCAGGCAGGTATGGTGCTGGAGAAGGAGCTGAGAATTCTACATCTTGATTCCCAGGCAGCAGAAGGAAACTGTACACCACACTGGACATGGCTTGAGCACATATGAGACCTCAAAGCCCGCCCCCACAGTGATACACTTCCTCTAACAAGGGCACACCTCCTAATAGTGTCACTCCTTGTAGGCCAAGCATTCAAACACATGAGTTTATGGAGGTCATACCTAGTCAAACCACCACATGGTCTCAAATAAAAAAAAAATGTAGGGTGTGGTGGCCTGCATTTATAATCCCAGGGTTAGGGTGATGTTGACAGATAGACCCCTGGTGCTCCCAACCCAGACAGCCCCATCCATTTGGTGAGTTCCAGGACAAGTGAGAGACCCTGTCTCAAAATACGAAGCACCTGAGGAATGACCCTCAAGGTTGACCTCTGACCTCCACACATATGTACATGCCAGCACATACAAACAGACACATACACACAAAACTTCATGTCTGGAGCTCGGCCATTAAGAGAACTTACTGCTCTTGCAGAGAAACCAGGTTCAATTTCAATTCTCAGCAACCACATGGCGGCTCACAGCCATCTGTAACTCTAGTTCCAGGGGATCCAACACCTTCTTCTGACTGCCATGGGCACCAGGCACACACAAAATGTACATATAAACACACAGGCCAAACACTCATACACATAAAAATAAAACCTCTAAAAAAAGAAAGGAAAGGAAAGGACACAAACTTTCTGCCCAAGTCTGGCACTTGGAACTGTGTGATGTGTGCGTGCAGTGGATCAGTCGCTCTGCCCAGGACAAATTACCATGGTCAGGGACACAGCAGATCTTCCCATCTGCCACCTGGTCCTGGTCCTGCTCAAACTTCCCAAACAGCCCAGCTGATGAGCCAGACAGATGAAGACCCTAGAGGACCCTGCCACCCCTGGCAAGGAACAGCAGCCAGGCGAGAGAGTTACCTAGCTGGGTTATTGTCACACTTTAACATTTCAGACCAGTTATTTTATCTAGAGTTATCCAGCAGAGTCCTGCCCAAACCTAGGCAGTCTTACAAAAAGAAGATGTTGTGCCATGAGGACTGGGCTCCCAAAGACTGTGCCTGGCTGACCTGTGGGTTGGGAATGCTCAGAACCGTGACCAATTAGCCAGAACTGAAGACCATGAGATTAGAGTGTCAGGGTGAAGTTCCTCCCACAGCTCTTCTTCACAGGATCCTTAGGTCTAGAATCCTGGTTCTCCATCTTGTCAATGCTGGACCCTTTAATATAGTCCACTCCAAACCATACAATTATTTTCATTGCTACTTCATAACTGTGGTTTTCCTAGTTATGAGCCGTAATGTAAATATCTGATATGCAGGTATCTAATATGGGATAGCTTGGAAAGGTCGCTCCACCCATATGTTGAGAACCACTGTGTAGTTGGGATTTTTCTTTGGGCCACCATCCAGCTCCCAAATAAAGACACAAAAGCTTATTCTTAATTATAAATGCGTTCCCTTAGCTTAGTCCTGTCCCACTAGTTCTTTTAACTTGGTTTAACTTATTTCTATCCACCTATGTTTTGCCTCAGGCTTTTTACCTTTCATTCCTGCTTCTTCATGTCTGGCTGGCCAAATCATACTAGTGGGGAACTGAAAAGCATGATTGAATATATGAACGACACACACACACACACACACACACACACACACACACACACACACACCCATCCAGCTATATCTCTAATGTGACTTACCAACTCTTTTTTCAACTGCTTGAGAGAAACTCAAGGTTACTTTTACACAAGCCTCCTTTACACACTGAGAAACAAGTGACAATCCTCAGGAGTGAAAAGCCTATTAGAGTCACAGCAGAACTAAGGAGAGCCATTAACACCAAAGAACTTTATAAGGTTTGACAGAGGAGACAGAATTTTTATTTAATTTTTTAAAGGGGGAGGGGTCTGGGACCTTGCGTTTGGATCCCTATGATATACTTTTTACAGTGGCCTACTGAGATGAGAGGCTGAGGCACTGGGATCCCTGGCGGCTCCAGGGTCAGTACTAACAAGTCATGCTGCCTCAAGTAAGGAAGAAGGCAGGACTGATGCCTGAGGGTATCCAGTATTGATGTGTGAGCTCTAGTACACATTTTTTATGCAAAGGACGAAAGATGCTTAAAAGAATAAAGGAGAGAGGAACAGGGAAAAGGTGACCCAGGGAGCAAAGCGGCCCTGCAGAGCCCATCCATCACGCTTCTAGAACTTGCTTAGGCTTCCTTGTGTTTCTATTCCACCCTACGTCTGTTCTCATTATAAAATGGGAGAGGCTGACAAAGGACAGCATCACGTGTAGCTGAGGCCCTGGACTGCTGATCCTGTGCCCCAGTCTCAGGAGTGCTGAGATTACAGGCTTATATCACCACACCCAGCTTATTAATGGCTAGTAGGTGGGGCTTACTGTATTCAGCACCTGTATATCCTTCAAGGAGTATCACCAGCTCACCCTACAGGTGACTCCAGTAACAATGGGAACCCTCACTTCCTCAGACTCAAAAAGGGGCACAGGCCACTGTGAAAACACAGACCAGATTCAGGCAGGCTGGGGTGAGCAGCTATCTTCATCAGGTTTTCTTACAAACTGGGGAGTCAGGGAAAACCTTGTGCTTTCTGATTACACAATGGGAAAGCGGGTAACAATGGGGAGATCTCTCAGTCTCATTCCTTGTCAGTTTTTGAAGCATAGCAATTCAGCAAATTAAAGTCTAGGTGTCAAATTTTAATCTTTATTTGTGGCACTATTATGGGTTTATATGGGGTACTAAGGATTGATACCAGGGGCCAAGTAATCGGTTTGGGGGGGGGATTGGTAATGTGTGTGTGTGTGTGTGTGTGTGTGTGTGTGTGTGTGTGTGCGCGCGCGCTGGTGCTTTACACATGTATGTGGATGCCAGGTGGACTTCGTGTGCCTTCCTCATTCTATCTGTCTTATTTTGTGGAAGGATCCCTGCCTGAACGTGTAACTTGCCAACTTGCCTAGGCTGTGTGTAAACTGCGGGGGGGGAGGAGCGGGGGTTGTCTCGTCTTCCTCCCCAAGCACATAACACACACACACACACACACACACACACACACACACACACACACACACACACGGCTTCCCCTCCCCCAGCCCTGCTCCTTGAGAGGGAATCAGTAGGCAGACCCTTGCAGGAAGCGCTGGCCGAGGAAGGCAGATTTTCTAATAGAGATTGTGCTTCAAGGCCTAAACGTCCAGACTGAAACTAGGAAAGTACAGAGGCCAAAAGATAAGGGAAAGAGTTCAGAACATAAAGGATGGGAGAAAGTAGCAGACCACCTGAGCGCAACAGGAAGCAGAGCCAAGCCAGGTTTCTGCGGTGTCCGCCAGGGCAGAAATGAACGCGCAGGCTTCTCACCACGTGAATGGACTGTATCCTTTTATAGCAAGGTTCCAGGGTTCTGCCTGATCCGGGAACTCCCAGTAGGGGGCTTATTACTGAAGTCATCAAAACAAAGCGGCAGGCGGGGTTGCCTTTAGATTAACAGCACTGGGGCCTCCCACTCCTGGCTCTGGAAAAGCCTTTTGTTTCGGGAATTCTTCCCCTCAGGCAGGACTTTACTTTCACTTCAAATTTTGCCAAATCAAATTTTAAAAGCGCCCCCAAGCATCCCAATAGAGACTGCAGGAAAGAAAAAAAAAAAAAAAGAACAGGTTCTGTGCCCTCCCAGCAAACTCTGGCCCCCAGGGCAGTATCCAGTTACCGGCTTTTCTTCTGGAATAGGGTCTTCTTTCTTTCTTTAAACTACCACACAAGTTCCCTATTGTGCACCAACCTTTTCAAATACCTTGCAAATACATCCCCATTCATCCTTTTCCTGGGAGAATCTAACTGCTAGATCCTAACAGATGCTATTTAAGTAATAATAAGGTGATTGAACAATTTAATTAAAAAAAGTAAAAAGAAGCGTGGCTGTGTGGCCCACTGTGGGACGAATTAAAGGGGCCTGCAGAAGAGGGACGCGCTCAGGTGCACACACCAATTTAAACAATGGGGAGCCAGGACCAGTCCTCTAGAGAGAGCAGCCAGGAAAGGGGTGACTTGGAAAGCTGGTCCTCATCTGCGGGCTTAGTTAACTTTATTCCCTTTCTGGTTCACTGAAGTAGTCCCTGCCAGATGAGGAATCAAAACTGTCTTCCGAGAAAGGCTTTGCAGAGAGAATTTCAAGTTCAGTTCAGTGGATTCTCAAAAAGTTCTTAAAACTCCTGTCACGAGTACTTTTATTCCTCGGTTTCTTCAATGTGGGACATTAAAGAGATTAGTCCTTTCTCGGAGACGTTTACAATCTACACGGAGACTGTTAACAGCTCCATTCAACTGACCTTTGCAAGTGACCTTCCGCCTTAGTGGGGTTGGTGGTAGGAAAACAACCGGGAATCCTAAACTCAACTTCTTTGTGTCTCAGGAATGAAACGCGGGCAGCCTCCATCTGAAGGGCTAACTCGGGCTCCTTCTACAAGAAACAGTTGGCTTCAGTGGCCAAAGATTGCCCGCCCGGCGCCCACTCCCGGGGACCACAAGACCGGGGACCCGGAGATCTCCTGGAGACGCGGATACCACCTGCAGCGCGGGCCCCGCCCCAGCGCTCGGGTCCCACGCCGCAGACCCTCTCGCGGCCACGGCTGGGAAGAATGACACGCGCAGCTGCGGACGACCCAGCAGGCAGGCAGCCGCCAGCTGCCTCTTTTAGCTGGACATCCGACCCCGCTCCCCGCCGCCGCCGCCGTCTGCAGCCCGGCCTCCCCCTCCCCCACCGCGCTCCCAGGACCCGCGCGCGCCCAGCACCAGCGCCCCAGGGACGGCGAGCGCACCGCCGGCCGGCTCACCTCCCTCCTCCGGCCCGCTGTCCAGCTCGGCGTCCGAGGACCCGGGCCCGTCCTCGTAGCCCGCCAGCCCCACCAGCTCATCCTCCTCCTCGTCGTCGCCGCCATCCTCACCCTGCGGCTGCGGCTTGCCCAGCACCTGGCTCATCACGCCCACGCTCGGCTCCAGCGTCCCGCGTGGGCCGAACCCACACACACACCCCCCAACCCCGCACCTCCCCGGGCGAGCCTGGTGGCGCTGGGGGCGGCAGCGGCGCCCAGCCCCCTCCCCGCCGCCGCTGCCGGAGGAGCCAGCCGGAGCGCGGCAGTTCTCCCCGGGAGCGCAAGGGAGCGACTGCGTGACCCGAGTCACCTGACGCTTGTCACACACACGCACCGCCGGGCGCGCGCTCGCCGGCCGCAGCCACCGCTTGCCTGGCGGGGCGCCAGCCAGGGCCACACACGTTCTCCCCCTACAGAGCGCGGGTGTGCAGACGCGCGCACGCCGCCGCCCCCCGCGTGGCCCGGAGGACACCCTTGCCGAGGACCATCCCAACTGCCTCCTGCAGTGCCCCTGGCTTGCACGACGGTCTTCGAGTTTTCTGCCCTCCTAAACTGCCCCCCCAACACCTCGGTAGCCAGGCCCCCACTCCACAGCCTTATTGCCATAGACTCCGGGGCTGGGAGAAATGCACAGCGGCGGGGTAGTTTCGTAACAGTTCCTCCTTAAGGTGCCTTTTAGTTCCCACCAAGAATACTCCCAAATCAACTCTACGTAGACATCTTTCCGAAGAAATGACATATCTCGTGATTTAAATCGAAACATACTACACTAAATAATTCCTCTGCAACCTTGGGGAGAGCCTCAGGTGTATAACGCACTCGGGGTTTTTGTTTTTGTTTTTATGGCCAACTGATAGTGTCTTGGTTTAGTCTCACACAATGTTCCATGTCTTTTGTAGGAGGTGAGGGGCAGCTCTCAGATTGGAACGGTAGCGATGTGGGGTGGGGAGGTGCTTTTTCCTCCTTCGCAAACTTCTCACCGCAGGACACAATGTACCCATCCTTCCTGAAAAGAGAGAAAAAAAAAAAGTCCTGTGCATGAACTTCCTTCAATTAAGCGCATAAGAAAAACATAACAAAAGAAAACAAAACAGCGAGCCAGCCATGTGATCCGATCCCGCAGGTGCCAGAGCTCAGCAGGCGACAAGACAGAGGCAGTTCAGGCCGGAGACTTGTGGCCATGGTCCGGCCTTACTAGGGATCCTAGGAGAAATCTGAGTAAGAATAGGGTTACTAAATCACGACTCAGGTCCTGGATTTCTAGGTGGGTGGCTGCTTTTAACCAGAAAGGCCCTTCTCCAGTTAGAGGCACTAGAACTCCGCATGGCTGCATGATCAAGGTCGTTCCTAAGACACAAAAGTGTTCACTGAAGTGAAGAAACGTTTTGCAGAGGTGTAGGCAGAATTTAGGGAGTCAAGACAGGGATTATCAAGTGGGAAACTCACACCATGTCCAAACTTAGCGGGAGGGAGCCCAGGGAGCCGGAGTTCCGCAGAGCAGCCAGGAAACAGGCCTTACATTCAGTTAGGCAGTCAGCGCTGTTGGAGCCACCCTGGCCCAGCAGATGAGAGAGAGGACTACCCTGGCCTCTCTCCTCCTTCCCTGGCTCAATGCACTCTCCTGGAAATGCCTGCGATCGGTCCAGCACAACCAGAAACCCGCGGGCAAAGGAAGACTGAAACCTGGAGGTGGTCGAGGGGTGAGCCGGGAAAGCGGACCGCTGAAGCAGGTGGGGAAAGCGGACCGCTGAAGCAGGCTTGTCCACTCTCCACACAGGAAGCTGCCTTTTCTGCGCTTCACCGGAACACCATTGCCTCGGTTAGTAGAAATATTCGATGAGAAGCAGACCTCGCTACTCGCTTCTCATGAGCGGTTTTCCTTTCTGTAGAGAAGGGGCTCTGTGGCTCAGTCGGTAGAGTGCCTGTCTAGCATGCACCAGGTCGTAGATTCAGTCTCTAGCACCACCCGACATGGTGTGAGCAGCAACTCAGTGAGACTGAGGTCAGCTTGAAATCCATGAATCTGTTTCAGAAAAGGAAGTCACCTGGAGAGGATAGGGGATGTTTCCCCAGGGCAGCTGTAAAGACTTGCAGCTGTCCCAGAGAGCTGGGCTTTTTCAAGCATCAGGGAGGTCCTTAGGATACAGGCTGCCTAGCAACAGCTCAGATTCAGACCAACCACTCAGACCTACTTGCTGAGTGCGGTGGTCCAGTGAACCTAGGGTCTCCAGGGAGGACAGCTTACAACCCAACACCACCCCTCTCCCCGAAAAGATGGAAATGTGTGATGTTCCTCTGACTTCCTCAGGGAGAGAGCTCTTACTTATTTGTTTATGTGGGTGTGTATGGGTGTTTTGCCTATTTGTGTATCAGTGCACCACCTGAATGCAGTTCCCATACAGACCAGAAGAGGGTTTCAGATCCTCTGAAACTGGAGTTACAGATGGTTGTGAGCCACCACCATGTAGGTGCTGGGAACTGAACTCGGCTCTTAACTGCAGACCAGCACCAAGAAGAGAGCTTTTGTGGAGAACAGTAGCAACAGATCAGAACATATTCCAAGGTATCTAAGAATTGGCTCATTCTTGAGAATAAAATGGACCAACAGCCCTGTCATGTGTTAGGGAGACAGAGGGCAGGACTCATAGCAGCTTGAGGTCCTCCTAACCTTGTAGGGACTTCAGCTCAGGTCAAACCAGGATCGTAGTTTTAAAGTAGGAAAGAATTTCAGGACTTGCCAGTATGAAAGAAAGTTGAGTGATGGGGGAAATCCTCCTGTGTATATGTCTCTCTTTGGTTAATAAATAAAGCACTGTTGGCCAATAGGTGGGAGGAAGCACAATAGGAGGGACTAGGAGTCAAAGAGGATTCTGGGAAATGTGGTCAAGAGTAGGGAGTCGCCATGTGATCCTGGGAGGAGAGGGCGCAAGTCTGGCGTTCTCAGTAAGATAAGACCTTATAAAAATATATATTAGTAATTATGGGTTAATAATTAAGCCAGAGCTATCCATTAAGGAACCATAGCAAATGGCCAATAGCTTCATAATTAATATAGTGTCTTGTGTGTTATTTGGGGTCTAAACGGTGACGGGACTCAGGCAGAAATCCCGAAACAGTTGAGGGTTAAATTACTTGACATTTGGGAGGAGCCAGGAGCAGAGTGTCACCTATACAGTCCTGAGTTGCTAGCTAGACCAGGCTGGCCTCAAACTCACAGTGGTCAGAGATCCACCAAGACTAAAGATGTGCACCACAACAACCAGCCTTTATATAGAGATTTTGTTTTTGTAATAGTTGTGTAATAGCACAACTGACTCCATGGTAGAAATATCATTCAGGCTATGAAATAGCATGTAGATAGCACCACCTGCCAAAACAAAAACAAAGGCCTAATCTGGTCTTTTCAGGTCTCAAATCCAAACAGGTGGCTAACTAAGGTGCTTATTAACACATCAAAGTAGACCCAGGCTGCCAGGTTCTCCCAGCATCCCTCAGTCCCTACCTGTTCAGACCATGGCTGGCATACCCTGCCTCCTACCCTAAACTCCACTCCAGGGTCATATTTACTCTAGATGCTTCCAGATATCTCTGCCTCCGGCTATGCTCTCCCGTTTATCTACAGCAAATTTTCTCATCCACCACACCTAGGAGCAATCATGTCCTTCCTTGCCTCCCTCCCTCCCTCCTTCCTTCCTTCCTTCCTTCCTTCCTTCCTTCCTTCCTTCCTTTTCTTTTTACTAACCTTGCTTTTTGGCTTCTGTAATACTGCTTCTGTCTAATTGTTCTTGTTAACTGAAGTATGTCAACTCAGAACATTGAAGGGAGCCTATGTTTTCCCACCTGTCTGTTCCTGAGGATAGGATTTTCTCGCTCCTGGTTTTGGGACTCTTGCCCTTCCCAATTACTAAAACTATATGGGCCTAAAAGTCCCAGTTAAGTACATAACTTCTGTTCCTAGTTTGAATATTTCTCAACAGGTTTCCACTTCTGACAGACACATTCAAGCATCATTTGCTGACTACAACCTGCTCCTAAAGACTGCTAGCTCTGGACTTGCTGCTGATGTGGACTAGTCCAGCCGACGTGAACACTTCCTGTCTCTTCAATAGAGTCTGCAAACCAGATACTTCTGATAGATACCCCATTGCCTGAATTCCCTTTTTTGCTTTTGACTAGCATTTCAGCCTTCTTGAACCCCTGACAACAAAAGCCCCAAAGTCAGCCTTAAGCAGTCATAGAAAAAGAATACATTCTCCCTTTTCCCTGATTAAGATGCTAAGTCAAAAGGAAACTCCCTTACATAGGAGACAAAATGGCAATAGATACAAATGTCACTCCCCTAGAAAAACCTGTCAGCTAATGGCTTTTAGGGCCTACCCCTTTGAGCCCCTAGCAGGCAGGACCTATGATTGGGTCCTGTCACTGGTACTTCTAGAAGGGAGAAATGAAGGGACCAGACCCTCACCAAGCCCCCTGCTTTGGCAGCCATAAGAAGCTGCAGAAAAGACCCAGCAAGATGTAGGCCTCTGACTCAGCAACATGTGCTGAGCTCCTAGGAAGTCAGATACCCTCCATGTGGCAAGGAACCAATCAGAAGTTAGCTGGTGGGTTCTGGATGCGCTTTATGGTAACAGTGGAGTGCAGAGCATAGCAACTGCCCTGGGAGGACCTATAGGCCATGGTAACCGGTTGACCAATCAACACAAGACAGGTCACCAAAGTCACCAATCCTAAGACTACTGCGGATCCCAGACACTTTCCTTGCTCTACCCCAATAAATTCCCTGCCCCACAGTCCTTAATTAAAGACTCCTTGATTTTCACTGGATTGGGTCTCTTGGTGATTTGGGGGTTCAAAATTTGGGCACAACAACATGTTTTTTGCTTGAAAGCTCACCTTGAGAAAGGCTCAGTGCTACACTGGGATCCCAAACACCCAATGTAGTCACTGGCATGCTAATAAAGACTTTCTATTGGCCTATACTCATGTCTGAGCAGCCTTCCCTGGTGGCTACCCCACAACATTTTTGTTTGTTTATTTGTTGTTGTTGAGGGTTTTTTGTTTATTTGTCTGTTAAACAGGGTCTCACTGTGTAGTCTTGGCTGGCCAGAAACTCTATGTAGACCAGGTTGGTTTGCCTCTGCCTTCTGAATGCTGGGATTAAAGCCATGTCCCCAAGCCCAGTTTGAATATCAATTTTAAGCATAAAGATTAAGACAAAATGAGAGGCTAGGTGTAGTGGTTCATGCCTTTCATCCCAGCACTTGGGTGGCAGAGGCAAGTAGATCTCTGTGAGTTCAAGGCTATCCTATTCTACATAGTGAGTTCCAGGACAGCCAGGGCTTACATAGTGAAACCCCGTCTCAGGGGGAGGAGGGAGAGAGAGAGAGAGAGAGAGAGAGACTTGGGAGTAGAGAGACAGACAGACAGACTTGAGAGTAGAGGGCTTCTTTATGAGAGTGTCATTCTTCATGGTCACAATGTAGGGTTTTAGTGAGGTTTAAAGCTACTATGTTGAAGTGTTTGCTGAGGAACCTATGTGAGATGGCAGGGTGCTTTCTGAGGGGCACTTAATAGGCTTATAATTGATAAGATCACAGGGATCAGGAAGGTAGGATATCTTTACTATAAAGGAAGTCAACTGTCTTGTCTGGTGAAAGGAATAAGGTCCTCCTACCCGCCATCATACACATACAAGCCTTTACCTGAATTTTGCTACTTTAATGCAAAGGAATAGTATTCCTTTGCCAGCAACTTTCACAGAAAACATTAATTGTGTTGGAATCCTTGCTTCTCAGAAGGTGAGAGGCTCCAACCAGACTCGGGGTAAGGGCCCCTTCTCATCTCCCCATATTTTTCTCTTTCTGTCCTGTCTGTCACACAAAGTCAAGGGAAATTAAGTCCTCAGGCATGCTGGACCCTGGCTACATAAATGGAACAGTTGAATACAGGCTTAGAACGCTCTAGTTTAGCATCATTTCAAGGGGCATCTGACAAAGTTTGGACAGACAGGCTCGGAAAAAATATTGGTTACTTTTCTTTAGCTACTGTTATCATTTCAATGCTGTCAGCTTTCAATCAGGAGATAAGGACACAAAGTATAAAAATAAAGTAAAAAACACAGGGATGGAAATTCTAGAAACAATGCTGATTTTAAAAAAGAATCATATATGTAGATTCTTTCAAGTTTCAGTATGAGTTGAGACACATTAGAAGAACCCCTGAAGCTTTTAAGAGACTTTACTGTGGCTCTGGCCAGGGAACTGGCTGCTGCGGTGGCCGTTCGAGCTGGAAATCAGCCTGTCTGTGACTGGCTGTCTCCCAGGAGAGTGCCCTCAAGAATGGCAGCCTGCCTCTCAGCTCCACATGGTTTTTGCTGCTGTCAGAAACCATGGCAGATTGATAGATGCTCAATCAATGGGGGAGGGAGGAAGTTGGAGGAAAGGCAGGGAGGGAGGACGCAGAATGAGGAGGAAGAGAATATGTGGTCTAAATAGTACTAGGATATTTTTTATAGAAATTTCAAGAAGTAATAAGCACCAAGTTTTCTACTCTCCGGAAGACTCAGGAAATGCCAGCGAGGTTCATCTTGAGCTGCAAGAAAGCCGTGAGGAATGAGCTGACAAGGAAGAAAAGGTAACACGCATGCCTCTAATGCCCACATTCTACCAGCAAAGGCAGGGAGATCTGGAGTTCCAGAACAGCCTTGGCTATACACCACGTGCCGTCGCCAACAAATGAAACAGCCTTGGCTATACACCACGTGCCATTGCAAGCAAATGAAACAGCCTTGGCTATACACCACGTGCCGTCGCAAACAAATGAAACACTCAGCCAGGGACCTAGTTCAGTGGCAGGCACTTGTCTAACATCCACAAGACCCTGGGTTCATTCTCCAGCATTCCAGGGACAGAAATAAAAAAGGAACTTCTTGCAGACGCTTCATCCAGGACTTCCCACAGATTTTTTAGGGATAAAATTGGCTACTAAATTCTTATTTTAACTGACTCTTCGTTCTAAAAAAGCCTCCTAACTTTTTAGAGATACTTTGTGGTTTTAGGAAAGATGAACACTATTTCCCATTCAAGTTTTGTATGAATAAAGACACTGTTCCACTATGACGGGAACTTCAAAGTACTTGGCAAGTAATATTTCTCCCACAACTCAGCTCTTGGGAATGTGGGCGTTATTTTTCTCTTCACTGTTTCCTGTTGTCTGTGGACAAAGTATCTTAAGGGATCCCTGAAAAAGTCCTGGGTAGACCAGTGGCAACCTTTGCTGATAGATATCACCTGTCAAGTTTCAAGACATCTCCCTTGATCAAATCTGATCCATCTCATTCCTGAAGGAATCCACAGGCTCTTGTTTCCTATGGAAACAAGACTCTAAAGCATTTTTGATTTCCATTTGAAAAATACATTATTTTTTAACTTTATGAAGTTTAAGATAGCCCTAAAGTACCCAGGTTGCTTCGATTTTTGCAGTCCTGTTCACAATCCCATGTCTCCCAGAATCTTTCCTTTGCTCATCAACATCCACAAAATTCAAAACCAACTCAGTAGCACACAGGATCCAGACTCCCTGTGTATTTCCCATCTTTACGTGACTTTTTTCTTTTATATTACTTTTATTCCTCTTTAAAGACTTTTATTTTATTTTTTTAAAGCTATGTATTTCTTCCTATAACTGCCTAAAAGATAAGCAACGAAAGAGGTCCAGACAATAAAAACCTCTAAACAGGTTCCAGTGTATTTTACATTGCTTATCTTTTTAGCTTTTTCTGTTCCCGTGAGCAAACTCAGTCTAACAATGGCTCTGCTGGCTTCCCAATGTGTGAGAGCAAAGCCTAAAGCTTGAAGCCCAGAGGGAAGTAGGTGACCAAGAACTGTATTCAACCTTCCTAAAGCTCTAGAATGCTGATGCTTGTACTGCAGCGGGCATTTTTGCTTCGTTCCTATTTAGCATACTGACTGCTCCAGGGCTCACCAGCAGACATAAACTCTTAAGGGAACTGTATACTTTCCCCCTGCTTTCTCAGGCCCTACAGGGACATACAGCTTCACAGTGGTATGCCAAAATGTTGTTACTTGTTTTTTGCTCTTAGCTCTTACTCTTAGGTTATTTGGGGGCCTGCCACCCAGCCCCCAATAAATGCACACACCCAGAGGCTTATTATTACTTATATATGCCTGGCTGTAGCTTGGATTGTTTCTTTTTTGGGGGGTGGGTTTCTCTGTGACTTTGGAGGCCGTCCTGGAACTAGCTCTTGTAGACCAGGCTGGTCTCGAACTCACAAAGATGCTCCTGTGCCGTGCGCCACCAGCGCCCGGCAGCTTGGCTTGTTTCTTGCTAGTTTTTCTTAAATTATCCCAACTACCTTTTGAGAATGGCAAAGCCTGGTCCCAGCCTGGGGGAGCCTTTGTGTCCCATCACAGCTGCCTCCACCTAGGGAAATAAATGTTTTATTTTACCAATAAAAACTCGGGAGCCAGATGCTGGGGTGAAAATCTACTAGCTCAGAGAGGCAGAGGAAGCAGCCAGCTGGCCTTCTTCATCTGCCATTGTCCCAGAAAGAGAGCTTCTCTTCCGCTGTCCCAAACCAAAAGGGACCCCAAACTCAAAGTCCTGCTCAAAGTCCCTCCCTACTACTTCCTGCGTGTCTGTCTATCCATCATCTTCCTGACTCCCTCTTACTCTCTGTGGCTACTTCCCGGTAACTAGTTGCTTGCTCTGCCTCTTTTCCTATGGTTGACTTTATTTAATCCTGTTTACAATAAACGGAAAGCTCTTGGATTAAGGGTGTGTACTAGGGCTGTGGCACACCATGACTAGTGGCAGGTTTTTCCAGTAAATAAGGCAATCTCAGGGTTCACAGTTCAATCCCTGAAAAATTGGACTAGCTGGACCATAGCCTGGAAACCATTCTAATAAATCCCCTTTATAAGTTCTGTTCCTCTACAGAATCCTGATTCATACAACGCCAGAGCAAAAGAGTCAAGAGCCTTCAATACTCCAGCCACGCCAGATGTCGTAGTTACTATTCTGTCACTAAGAGGAGACACTATGACCAAGGCAGCTTCTAAAAGAAGGAATTTAATTGGGGACTTGCCTAAAGTTTCACAATGAGGGGCATGGCAGCAGGCAGGCAGGCATGGTGCCGGAGCAGTAGCTGAGAATTTACATCCTGATACGCAGGCAGTAGGCAGAGAGCAAAAACTGGGCTGGTCATGGGAGTTTGAAACCTCAGAGTCCACCCCTGGTGACATATCTTTTCCGATAAGGCCACAGCTTTTTAATTATCCTAAACAGTTCACTAACTAGGAACCAAGCATTCAAATATGCGAGCCTATGGGGGTTATTCTCACTCAAACCACACCAGGTGAGAGGCCAGACTTGTAAATGACAATTTTGGATTGTTCAGCCTAGATGTGAAGCTCATATAACACAGCAGACAGACTTGCTATTGTAACTGAATCCTACACAACCAATCATAGGAACGATGACTGCTGTTTAAAACCATGGACATTTGAGTTAACTGATGGCCATATGCCAGTCCACATGAGGAAAATGAATTGGAGGGTATTGTATGACACTATACTTGAGGAGACATCTACTTACCCCAGAAAGGGAGCTGATGATAGACTAGTGTAAGGATATTAATAATGTCCACCATGGTGAACCAATGAGTTTTATTGGGGCTACATACAGAAGTATGGGTGAGGGATTACAGGAGCAGAAATTACTCAAAGACAGCTGCATCACTAAAAAACCACGCCAGCATGGGTGAGAGCTCACAGAATCTGTATGTCTGGAGCTCACTGCAGGACTTGCAGGCATCTCAACAGGTTGGATAGTGTCTCTTACAGGCAGCTCAGGTGATCCAAGTCTTATATACAGCTCACCTGGTCCCTTCCTCTTCTAGGCTGCTCAGCCCGGAGACCATTAAGTGTGGCCAAAGAGAAATGGAGCAGTGGAAAGGAGAGAAGGAGATTGAGTTGAGACAGATTGTGGAGGCAAGACATGTAAGATGGACTGGATGAGAATGTTCCCCACGGGTTCATGTTTTGGAATATTGCGTCCCCAGCTGGTGGCACTGGTTTGTGAAGTTGAGGGGGTCTTTTGACCTAGGGCTTGCCTAGCAGGCATAAGGTTGTAGGGGCAGAGCTTGAAGGTTTTAGGCCAGCTCCAGGTCCACTTTAGCTGGAACTCCCACTTCCTAGTCAATTCCAAGTAACTCCACACACTATGTTGGACCACAAGCCAAATAAATTATTCTTCTTAAATGGTTCTTGTCAGATATCTTGCCACTAGTTACAGTAAGTAAAAAATAAACTCTTCCTTTTATAGTTGTTTTTGGCCATATTTTATCACAGTAGAAAAGTAACTAATACAAGCATATGCCACTCTTCCAGAGGACCAGAGTTCAATTCCCAGCACCTGCATTGGGTGGCTCACAACCATTGGTAAATTCAGCTCCTAGTCTTTGAAGGCACTTCCATACAGGTGCCCATACTTCTGAACACACTCATAAATTTGTAAATTTTTAAAAATATTAAATCATTACTGTTGTTATTCAGGGTTCAGACTATCTTCCCGCTCAACTGACATGTTTGCTTATGACATCACCATGTTTTTGTTGTTATTTTGTTTTATGTTTGTTTGTTTTGAGATTGATCTCTATTTTACCCAGGCTGGCCTCTACCTCTTGGAGACCAGGGACCTTCCTGTCTCAGTCTCCCTAGTAACGTAATGTTCTCAGGATGTTCATAGAGTTTGGGATAGTGATTGTAGGAATTTCTGTAAGCTGTGACGATCCTATTTGGACAAACCTTTCCCACATTCTTTTCACTCCAGCGCCTCTCCTTTGATGACATTCTTTATTGCTTTCAGCTGCTGCCAGGTGAACTTGTGTGGCTGCCTGTGTGGAATCTCGTCCTGCAGGCTTTGATACTGATTTATCACTGTCAGATTCTGTTCCAAACCTGGCAGGGAAGGCAAAACCAATGATGGCAGAAAATGCCCAGACTTTTCCTGTCTTTCTTTTTTGAAATAGTTATTTATTTTTACTTTAGGTATGTGAGTGTTTTGCCTGCATGCATTTAAGTGCTCTGTGTACATGCCTTGTGCCAGCAGAGGCCAGAGGAGGACACTAGATCTCCTAGAACTAGAGTCATATACAGTTGAGAGTCACCCTGTAAGTGTCGTCAATTGAATCTGGGTCTGCTTACAAGAGCAGCAAGTGTCCTTAACCATTGAGCAATCTCTCCAATCTCTTAAGATTATTTATTTACGTATGTGTAGGTGTGTGTGTCTATGTGTATGTGTGCACACATGTACATTTCATGTCTGCAGAGGTTAGAAGCAGGTGTTAGGTGCCCTGGAGATATAGGAGGCAGTGAGCTGCCCTGATGTGTGTGGGTGATCTAATTCTGGTCCTCTGGAAGAGCAATCAGCATGTTTGTTTTTTCTTGAAACAGGGTTTCTTTGTGTAGCCCTGGCTGTCCTGGAACTCACTCTGTAGACCAGGCTGACCTCGAATTCAGAGATCTGACAGCCTCTGCATCTCTAGTACTGGGTTTAAAGGCCTGTGACACCACTGTCTGACAGCAATAATCACTCTTAACCACTCATCTATTTCTCCAGCTCCCCAAACTTATTTCAGGAGAAAATAAGCCAATAATTCCCCCACCTAGCCCAGCAGCCACACAGAGCATGGGGTACTTTCCTAAGAGAAATGGATACTTAGCTATACTCCCCCCACAAAGTGTATAAACTAGGTATGATAGTGCATGGCTGTGATTCTAGCTCCCTAGGTGGAGGACTGTGAATTCAAGTTCAGCCTGGGCTAAACAGACACTACATCCAACACGAGTTCAGGGACAGACCAAAGGACAGCCCGACACACAGAAAAGCTGCATCTGGGTAGACAGGAAGCTCTGAAGGAGAAACCACAGTGCCCAGAACTCTGCCTGTCTGTCTGTTATATAGAGCTGAGCGTGAAGGTGGAGTTAAGAACTGAGCAAGGGGGCAGGGTTTGCATACTACTGAACAAGGGGGCAGGGTTATTACAGGTGACCAGGCATCAGTAACATCATCCCATTGAAGAAAACAGGCTTAGTGTTTAACAAGCCTGGTTCCTCCAATGCTTTTTGTTAAAGCGGTGCCTCCTACACTCCTCCTGCTTCTCCTGACAAACACACACAACAAATACATACATAAATGCAGCCCAAAGAAAAATATTTTTACAAATATTTATAGGAGATTTATGAATAGCAACCCAACTATGAACTCAAAGGACTAGCAAAACAGCAAGCTGTCGCTTATCGTGTCATGTACTAAGGTGAGGTGGCAGGCTGTTCAGAGTAGCCTGGCTATGCCTGGGCTGACTACTGAAGCAAGGAAAGAGCTGCTGTTGGCTGGGGGCCTTCTTCACACTCAGGAAGATTGAGGAAGATTTAGGGGGTTCTTTTCATTTCTCTAAGCTGTGGCTCCTTGGAGATCAGATCTCCAAGCCAACCCAGCCACTGCTGGAATTCCCATTAATCAAAGTCTGGGAACAAACACAGACTAGTCAGCTCCCAGGCCTTGCAACAAGGCTTTTTGTAGTTTTCTGCAAAATTGCTCTGGCTGCCCATAAATATAGTTTAAACCCCATCTCACTGTGGTTGTGGGAAAGTCTTAAAAGTGAAACATCTGCGTCTTAGGGAGTTTATTCGAGGGACTAGTCAGGAAAACCTTCTTTGTGTTTCAGGTTTCATTAGCATATATCAATTATATTCGACAATTGGTTTCACTCCCATTATTCTCTTGTTCTCCATTTGCTTTCCCTGATCTACTCCTTTCTTCATCCGGCCCCCATTTCTACTTTTGTTCTTTTTTTTAATGACCCCAATCAATGAATTCCATTTGGATTTGTTTACAGGAGCATGGTCCCCCACCAGGGGCCACACCACTGAAGAAAATGCCCACCCCCAGCAGCTGTTAACGGCACATTAATCCTTAGGGAAGGAGGAAAGTTTCTCAGTGCGGCTAAGAGAGAAATAACAGGTTTGAAATGTCATGTGTACATACTTTACCTTGGGAATTCTGGAGCTTAGTTGAGACCTGCTTGCAGAGCAACCTGGAGCGCTATTAGTGGGTATCTAGCCTAACAGCTTCAGGTAGGGAAAGGAAGGGTATCTAGCCTAACAGCCTCAGGTAGGGAAGGACAGCAACTGGGAAAAAATTTCACCCAGAAGGGAGTTTTCACACTCTAAGAAAGAAAACAGCAGGGAGGTCTGTGAAGACAGGGACATTCCCGAATAGTTTTGGAGGATCATGTACTTACCATCTCCTAGGGTAGGTGGGAATTTTGAAGCTTTTTCCTGTTGGATGATTTCAGGAGACAAGAGGGAAACAAATACTCTAAGGAAGAGGAGGGACCTTCGTGTTTTTCTGTCCTTGGAAACCAGCCATATTCCAGAAAGAATAAAAGAAGAGAAAACTGACTTCACTATAAACTTATCCCCAGCCTCAAGTAGGATTGAAGCTTCATTTTCACAGTTCCACCTCTGTTTTTGTGAGCAAAAGTTTCAATGAGATTCAGTCCTTCAATCATCCTTCTTTCTTCCTCTCCCCATCTTCTCTTCTTTCTCGTTATTTTATTCTTTCTTTTCTCTCTATTTTATTTGAGACAGAGTCTCACTCTGTAGCCTTTGCTGCCCTGTAACTTGCTATGTAGCCCAGGTTGGTTTAGAACTTGTAGCAATCCTCCTGCTCCTGCCTCTTGAGAGCTGAGATTATAGGTGTGTATCACCATGCCTGGCAACAAGACTTTATGGAATAAGCTGAAGACTTGCCATCTCAAGGTATACCAAATCAGCATATCGAGTCTGTCAAGTAAAATGAAATTGATTTTCCAAATGTACAGTGAGAGCTGGGTGTTGGTGGCCCATGCCTTTAATCCAAGCACTCGGGAGGCAGAGGCAGGAGGATCTCTGTGAGTTTGAGACCAGCCTGGTCTACAAGAGCAAGTTCCAGGACAGCCTCCAAAGCCACAGAGAAAACTTGTCTCGAAAAACCAACAAAACAAAACAAATCTGCAGTGAGCCGTGGAGATACTCTTTATTTTATTTTTTGTGCAATGCATGCATGTGTTTATGCCTGAGCACATATAGAGGCTAGAGGAGAATGTCACCTCAGCAGTCTGCCTGCCTGAGTCCCCGGTTGCTTGGGTTATAAAGGCTCAAAGCCATGCCTGGCTTTTTTGGTCCTTCATTCATCAATTTACTCATTCGTGTGTGTGTGTGTGCGCACGCGCACTTGCTTTTTTTAAATTGTTGCTGGGGATTTGAATTCGGGTCCTCATGCTTTATCAGCAAGCATTTACCCACTGAACTCCTTCCTAGTCTGCCCTTGAGGATTTATTTGTGTACATAGCATTCACATAATGAGGCAGGGAATGACATTGATTATCTGCGCCTGGTCATTGGGGTTACTATGAATCTGAATACAGACACTCTTTGAAGTAACCTTTGGCTTACATTTGGCTGTGTCCCCCACTCCCGTAAATCTCTTACTAACATTTTTTTCTCTTCTTTTTGAGGCAGGGTCTCACATAGGCCGGGTTGGAGACATTTGTGGAGAGTAACCCCCTAGTTTTTGCTGCCCAGGGAGCTCTTGTAGGTACTGAAAAAGTAGCTGTGGAAGAGCGAGACAAAAACATTCCAGACAACAGCGTGTGAGGCGTACTCGGCGCGGTCCGCCTCGGGGTGGAAGCGGGCAGAGGGTTCGCTGCTTCCTCGGTGTTGATCTTTCATCTTCCACCGCTCCAGCCGGTCAGTTTATGCATGGCCGCAGGTGGAGGCCTGGAAGGTTCTCCGCTCGGCCCTCTCCTTGGATGTGCCTGGTGCTGCTGCAGAAACAGCCTTCAGCGGCTGTCCTCCTGCTGCACGGGACGTGGGCCCCAGCAGCACCACTCGGGTGTGGGGTTCGAGTGGGCCGCGCAGTGACCGGCGGCCGCTGAGGGGCGCTGCAGCCCTGCGGACAGCAGGGTGGGGCGTGGCCCGTGGGGGCGTGGCCCGTGGGCGTGGCTGCGTGGCTGTAAGGCATCCAGACCTGGCGCGGCGAGCGCGGGGCGAGCGGCTGCTGGCAGGGAGTGCAGCGGCCCGCGAGCTCCGTGCGGAGCGGCCGGCCGGCGCGGGAGAAAAAGGTACCGGGCCATCACCGGCTCCTTCGGGTGCTGGTACTCCTCAGGGGTCGCTCTTGGGGACACCGGGAGGGGACGCCGCCGGCAGGGGCCGCGCTCCTTGCTAGCCTTCCCGCTCCAGGCGCTCTCGGTTGGTGTCGCGCGCGTGTGTGGCTGCAAGCCCTGCAGACCCTCCGGCCGCCCGGGGCGACGCCAGTTTCCACTGTGGTTCCGAGTGCAAGCGAATCAGTGCGGCCTCAGGGCCTGGTGCGCGGCCTCTCGGGCTCAGGCTTCCCTCACTTGCCTAGGGCATTGAGGTGTGGCGCTTCCTGTAGATTTGGGGAGCTGCAGGGAAGGGGAGCAGTATTGGTGACCCAAAAGGAGTTGCACTTTGTAAAGCTGGCCAAAAACGTTCCCCCGAAGTGCATTGAAAGGATTCACGTGGTGTGTGTGTGTGTGTGTGTGTGTGTGTGTGCGCGCGCGCGCGTGTATTTGCTGGCCACTTTGGTGGCATGAGGCTGAGTCGTGAAGCCACCAGTTAGGTTGTGTGATTGAAAAACCCACACCTTTAAGCCTTAATTTTTAGAACTGTGAAACGAAAGCGTCATACATATCCCTCTAAGTTAGCATCGTACTTTCCCATGCCAGGCATGCTTCCTGTGAGCATCTTGGCTGATGGTAGCCATTATGTTAAGCTGATAGAAATCAAACGTAATGAAAAGAATTTGGACAATGACCAGTCACACCCAGGTGCAAGGTTGTCTCACGTGCTCTGATTGACATCGAGTAACAGTTTCTCATCTTTAAAATAGTAGCTGCCATAATTAAGTTCCTGTGTCATTCCCACTGTGTGCTTAGCATATGATGAGTGAGGTGGTTTTTCTCTTTATACTAAGAATACAATGGGCAGAGGATGGCTCAGTCGGCAAAGACTCTTGCTACCAGACAACTTGAATTTGATCCCGGGAAGGTTGGGCAAGGTGGAGTTTACTCACAAGTTGTGTCCCCTGACCTTATGGACTGTGGTTCCTGTAAGCCTTTGGGGCGGATCGGGATGGAACAGGAGTGGATCAGGTATTCTGGCACTCGGGAGTCACAGAATACTGAGTGTTACACAGCTCAGGTGGAAAGGTATCCTGGAGCTCGGGAGCCAAGGACTACCACAGGTTGCAGTAAGCTTAGCTGCTTACAGCCCAGCCTCAGGGAAAGGCTTCCCCAGTGTATCGGCTCGGCTCCAGCAGGACAGGGTCTTCCAGATGGGGATGTTCGTCCAGTGTAGCAGTTTTGCTCGGTAGAAGTTGCTACAGTTCAGCTCTGTTCCCGGAGAATGGAGAGAAGAGAGCAGGGAGCAGAGTGTAACAACTCCGCTCTGCCAAGGGAAGGTTTCCCTGGCAAAAATGTCACAGCCCTGCTCGCTCTGCTCTGCCCAGGGTTGTCTCTGCTCTGTCGCCGCAGCTGCAAAAGAAGATCTTCACACAAAGCTCATTGAAGGGGTTTATTGGGAAGGAAGAATCCAGGAGAGTGGCTGCCCTCTGCCAGAGTGGCAGAGGACAGCCTGGTAGCCGGAACAGACACAAGCTGAACAGATGCAGGGTTTATATAGGGCTTCCAGGGTGGGGATTGGTTAGATTTTAATGCTGAGCTCAGATTGGCTAGAGCTCTGCTCAAGGATTGGTTAGTTTTCTACACAGTATTAGGGTCAGATTTGGCTCTGGTTTCAGGGCCAAAGTGTTTCTTTCTCTGGTCCTTTTTAGCCTTTTGTCTCCAAGTTTAGGGCCAGGGTGCATTTCTTTCACTGACTCTGATTCCAGGGACAAAGTGTGTTCTTTTGGGACTGGTTTCAGGGTCAGGGTACATTTCTTTAGTTCTGGTTGCACGGCCAAAGTGTGTTTCTTTGGCTCTGCTCGGGGTGTGTTTCTTTGACTGGCCCCTTTTCCCTACAGTTCCTCTACACACAGCATAAAGAAATATCTAAAAATAAGCTAGGAATTCATATTACAATTAGGAGGGTTTTCTGCTCTTTCAGGTTGGGGAGAAGGGGCAGATGGAGGGGGAAAAAGGAGGGAAAATTAGAGATCAGAAAATAGTTGCTCAGTGTTGAGAAGTATAACGAAAGATGATTTTTTAAAAGAACTAAAACCATCACAATAAACATGCTAGGTTTAGCGGGCTGGAGAGATGACTCAGCAGTTAAGAGCGTTGGCTGCTTTTCCTGAGGACCCTGATTCAATTCCCAGCACCCACATAGCGACTCAGAACTTCACAACTACCTGCGACTCCAGTTCCAGGGATCCAACACCCTCACCCAGGCAATGCAAACAAAACACCAATGCACATCAACAAAAATAGATGAATAAAAGAAAAATGTTAGGTTTGATGGTACAGACCTGTAATCCCAGCCCTCTAGGATTAAAAGAAAAATGTTAGGTTTGGTGGTACAGACCTGTAATCCCAGCCCTCTAGGATTAAAATAAAAATGCTAGGTTTGGTGGTACAGACCTGTAATCCCAGCCCTCTAGAGGCTGAGACAGGATCATCAGTTTGAGGCCAGCCTGGGATGCACAGCAAAACTCTGTCTTAAAAACAAAACAACACAGCAACCTTATTTGTAACTCCTCGTTTGTCTGTGGTGGCACTGAATATAAACCTTAGCCTCCCCTTCAGATGATCCGTGTTTTCAAAGCCTGGCTTGCATATAAAAGCCAATTGCTTGTTCTAAAACTCAGCCTAGCAACAAGGTGCACTTCTGATTCCCAGTGCCCTCTGTTCTGGTATCTTCTGAAATCATATGCCCAGAGACATGTAATACAAGAATAACTAGCATGCAGGAGTCCCCATCACCCCGCTGAGGAGCCAGAGCAGTAACTACCCCCATCAAATCACTGTTCTGGATTTTGTTTTAATTCCCCCTTTGCTGCTAAATGAAAAACTCCAGGGAAGGGAAATGTCCAAACAAGTATTTCCGAAACAATTTAGTGTACTCTCAAGTTAAAAGCAGGATATCAAGAGTAAAACGGAAGGCAGGAAGGCTTACTGCCTGAGTGCTGGCTTCCCTGCGTGGACTCAGGGTGTGTTCAGTCTGTGCAGAGACCCTGTCTCTCCCAGCACACTTGGAGGCTCTAATTTAAAAAGCTTGCTTGAGTCCCTAAGAATTTGGAAAACAGTAATTTGTGTCTCGGTAAATTTTATAAAAATACCATTATCCAGGGAACAGCGTTCGGGCTTTAAAGGGTTAAGCTGACCGAGCGTGACCTTTGAAAATGGCTTTAGCCCAGACACTTCTTTTTTCTTCTTAGTGTGCCTGTGCTGCGATTTTATTTCTTCAGGACCACTCACCACTCTCTTCAGGGGTTCTGTTTTCTTCTCTTCTTTCTTTGACTCAGGGTCTCTGGTGTATCCCTGCTGTAGAACTCACTGTGTAGACACCAGCAGGCTGATCTTGAACTGTAGAGTTCCTCCTGCCTCTGCCCCCCCCCGAGTGCTTTCCTTCAGTGACTGTCAGAGCTCTGAAGTCTCAGTTGAAGGAGAGATTCGTGGAGTGGGCTTGGCGTCCTCATTGTGTAAGGAGTTCTTCATGGTCTTCTTAGGTTTAAGTAATAGGAGTGGGTAATAGGGAGTGGGTGAAAACAGCTAAGTATTGAGATTCAACTTGAAAAAAAACGAGGCATGTAAAAATTGCATTTACTTATTTAATTAAAAATATTTTTGAGGGCTGGAGACATGGCTCAGAGGTTAACAGCACTGACTGCTCTTCCAGAGGTCCTGAGTTCAATTCCCAGCAGCCACATGGTGGCTCACAACCATCCATAATGAGATCTGGCGCCCTCTTCTGGCTTGCAGGGCCAGGATGTTGTATTCATAATAAATAAATCTTTAAAAAAATATTTTTGAAATTTTTATTTTATGGATATGGGTGTTTTGCCTGCATGCAAGTCTGTATACTGCATGTGTGTGGTGCTCCTGGAGGTCAGAAGAGGGGACTGGAATTACATGATTGTGAGCAGGGTGGGTGTTGGAAATTGAACCTAAGTCCTTTGGACGAGCAGCAAATGTTCTTAGCTGCCAGCCGTCTCTCCAACCCCATATTTACTTATTTAGAGGCAGGTGTTGCTGTGCGGCTGTGCTGGCCTCATGACAGTCCTTCCTGCCGTGAGTGTTTGGGTGACTGGCTTCTGTTGTTTTGGAGGAGCCTGTCACTAGCAGGATGCCTGTGCCTGTCCTGTGTCGTGTCAGGGCACCGCCACCTCGTTTCCTGTTCCACAGCACTTTGTCACAGCCAGCTCTGAAGTCCACCTTTTCAACGACATGCTGTGTGGGTAGGGATTCAGTGCTTAAGCTGGGTCCTGCACTGGGGAGCATGTCCTGGACATTATGCTGGCACTCAGATTGTTAAATGTACTGGGTCACTCCTGTGAATTATAGCTGCAGAATCCCCAGCCCAAGAAGATAGAATAGTACTCCAACCCAGAAGGCGATATGGTGAGTGACAGGTACAGACTCTATGATTTTACACCACACCTAGAGTAGTCAAATTTATAGGGACAGAAGATCAATATTGGTTAATAGCAGGTGGGGGAGAACATGATTGGAAGTTACATACTATGTGACTTTAATAATATTTGTAAATTATGTATTACTTTTAGATTATAATATAATTATATCATTCTCTCCCTGGTAGTACTTTAAAATGAAATTTAAGAGTAAACATTTCTGTTCAGGATGTCTCAGAACCAGACTGTACCAGGCCACTGACTGCAGGGACAGTTCAGGGTGCCCTGTCCCTTCCTCATGTAAGACATAGTTGTGTTCTTTTTGAAAGGCAAGTGTCTGTGTTATTTACTAGTGGGCTCCAGTGTAGGGATGAAAGTCAGCTGAGCCCTCCACCCCTGAGCTGGGGACTGAACCCAGGGCCTCCATGTATGCTGGGCAAGTGCTCCTCCACTGAACTGTAGTGCTAGCCCCTGAAATTAATTAAATTTCCCCCAAGAAGATAAACCTGAACTATCAGGCTGCCTTTTGTTTATTGTTTGTTTCAAATGTATTTGCACAGTATATTCTGCCTTGTTCAGTATCCAGTGGTTAAGGAAGCATTTGCATATTGTTAGAGAGACTGTGAAACACCAATTAGAATTTGCCTAGCACACAGCTGTTCCTGTCACTGAGGCTTTTATTTTATTTATCTAAAGTGGTAAAATTGCAACTTGCATGTAAGATTCTCCTCTATTTGCCTACACATTGGAAACCTTTTAGTAAATTGTACTTATACTCTGCCACCCAGATACATACTTCTGAGGCATGCTATGTTATGCATGGTAGCACACAGTTCTAGAACTTAGTGACTTAGTCCAGGGAGAGTATTTATCCAGTGAGCTCGTAGTTTACACAAAACCATTTGGTTATTTCAGGCTAGGCAGCTCTCCTGGGCAATTCTCCTCATGGCAGTCAGGGGTCAAGGTGCTCTCTTCTTACTGATGCCACCACTGAACTTGTGGTTTCCAGTCACTCAAGACAGAAGAAAGCACAGAGGCTAACCACACTGACTCCACCAGCCTGAGGAGCACCGCTCTGCTCATATAAAGTTGACCAGAGCCAACTGCATGGCTTTACCTGATTTCAAGGAGTACTAGCCTGGGCAGCTATGGTGATGGAAGGATAGCCATCTTTTATAAACATAGGCTTGACTTCACTTTGGAGGTTGAAGCAGGAGGATTGAAAGTTCCAGGCAATGGAATAAGATCCTATCTCAAGAATATGCAAAAGAACCAAAACCCCAAATAGGCCAGTCTTCTTACTGGCCAATTAATTGTAACTGTACTCATACATAGACACACATGCACATGTACATGCACCTGTACACACACACACACACACACACACACACACACACACACACAGTTTTCATAGTGTAGGTGACATCTTCATATAGGACATAATAAGATGGGTCGAACCATTTAAGTTCAGGTATTAATTAGTGACTGAAGAACATTGGCTTTCTTCAGTCATGTGACCGTAGAGAATCATACATTTAAGAAGAAGGAGTGAAGATGGAGATTAGCCCAGGACAAGAATATGCATGTCCTGGTGGCTTCTTAACTGTTATCATAACAGTTTAAAGGACTTAAGACTGCCAGCAGCAGGGGAGGGCGGGACTTGTTTCACCTCAAAACAAAGTCTTTAGCATGGAATGTGTTACATAATCACACAATGTGTGTGTCATTTTTACTTATTTGCTTTTATGGGAAACTGAAGTTATATAATTTGGTTTGTCTTAATTGCTTGAAGTAAATTTATGCCAGGAAACCCTGTTTAGCTCTATCTAGTGTCTGACAGTTAAATGTGGGACATACTAAGGGGTTAAAATAAGGACATATGGTCATGTGGAAGACTCTGGTAACCAGTTAACCAAAGAGGAGCCTTAGGGGTGTGTTTCCGTGAGCTCTCAGCTGGGAGCTCTGTAACAAAAGACATAAGGGAGAAACAGAAACTTATTGCATCCTTCTTTTCCCTTTTGTGACAGGGTCTCTCTCTTATGTAGTTCTAGATCCTAGAACTCGCTCTGTAGACGAGGCTGGTCTCAGACTCACAGAGATCCACCTGCCTCTGCCTGTTGAGTGCTGGGACTAAAGGCGTGCGCCAGTACACCCGGGCCCACATGCCTGTTGTACAGAAAGGTGGGAGGAAACTCAGGGTAGTAGGGAATTGTCACAGGGCCTGCAACGAAGAGCAGTTCAGCAGTGACAGGAGGCCACCCAAAGGAAAGGACCTTCATTTAGGGCTCGTAAATTGTTGGAGGGCTAAAGGCTTAGCACAGCTTTTCAAGGTAGAGTCCACTGATGTCTTCTTAAACTTTTATAAGAAGTTAAATGTTTTTTCCCAGTAAAGAGGGCAGGGGAGGCACCTTGTAAATTTATGTTCTGGTTTTACAGCTTTACACAAGTCCAAGGAGGGCAGAGAGCTTTGCTTGCTTGGCTTACTTAGTTACTTTCCATTAGAAACTGTTCCTATGCCAAAAATGGTGTGTGTGGAGGGGGCAGCTTCTGTTGACTTTCTCTGAGATTAATGATACACTGGGTGGGGTGTTGTTGGGAGTTTATAGGGGATGGGAGGGGCACACTAGATCAGAGGGTCAGCAATGACACCTGTTGGACAGCCTAGCTCTCTGCTTGTTGGTTTTTTTTAACATTTATTTATTGCCCTAGACAGTTGTTGTAGCAGGTCTGGATTGGCTTCTGGCTTCCAGCAGCCTTACTATCTTGCTTACTTGATGGGAGACCTTGGAACAAAGAGGGCAATATCCAGTGGCATTAATTTGCAGCATTCTGAACACAACAGTGGGTTTACTCCATAAATTAACTCGCTCACTGCCTGAGTTCACCTGTACAGACAGCTAATGCTTCACTCAATCAGTGGGACAGTTGGAACTGAGGCTTCAGGGAACGTGTGTGGCTGATGTTGGGGCTCGGGATGCCTCTTGATCTAAGTGAGCAAGTTCAAGTAAAAATTAGCACTGGGCCAGCTGGTTCTTTCAAAAATCAGGCCAGGTGGCTCACATTTAGCATTGGGATAAGGGGACAAGAATCTGAAGTTCATGCTCATCTTAAGCCATACATGCAGTTTCCTGGTCATCAAATGTCCTGTCACCAGAAATTAAACCTGAAAGTAAGAATCAAGGTGAAGGTTCACAGCAGGCGTGTGAGGAAGAGCTTAAATGGGAGCTCTCCAGGCCAAGGATGCTTGCTGGACCATTTGTGATGCTTTTAATCCCTGAGTTATGTGATACCAAATACATGACTTGTTCTTGGGATCTTCTGTTTCCTTCTAGGTGTCATTCAAGAACTAGAAGAGCTGTAAAGACCAATAATAGATAATAGGAATCTTCCTTTGTATCTGTCGGATTTTTATGCAATATGGGGGGAAAGTGGGACCTAAGAAATACCCTGTGGTGGGTACTTTTTATGCCAACTTATACAAACTGGGGATGTCTGGGAAGGGATCTTAATTGAAATAAATACTCCCTGTAGGAAAGTCTGTAGGGCGTTTTCTTGATTGATGACTGAATTGGCAGGGCCCAAGTCACTGTGGGCCTACGTCTCTCCTTCACAGCGCTGGTTGCTCTTTAGGAACTAGAACTTCTTTGCTTTCCATGACTAAACCCTTTTTTTTTTTAAAAAAAAAGCATACTCCTATCTTTAAAAAGAATATTCATCATTTTGATATGCTAGAACCATTGTCTAGATGCTCTGTGCAACTAGGTCCTAAATTTGTCCTAAATTGACAAAGTCTATTCTTTCTTTGATGAAGGGCATTGTACTAACTATTTGCTGGCTGCCTTGAAAGTGACCATGTTTCTGTGTTTGACAATAAAACATAAAAAAAGCACTGCCCATTTTTGCTGCAGACCTGTGTGCCCCTTGTTACCATGCCATCCCCCACCCTTTGGAATCCACTTAATGCAGGGGCATTTACTTTCAGAGTAAAAGAATACATCTTAAAGACATGTTCAGTGTGTGCTCTGAACTTCCAGCTAACTCGAGTATCCCAGTATCGCAGGGCATATTTCTGATGAGCATTGATGAGGGATGTGTTCCTCATCAATGATGGGATGAGCATCCCCCAGACCTGAGCGAACAAAGCCACATCATACCTGATGGGTTTTGTGTAGAAACAACACCAGAGGCTGTGAGTGGACAGTGTTGCCCCGTAGTTCTGATGCAGGAGGGAAGTTTAAGAACTGGGCTCTGAGCATCACTGCACACAGGCCAGACTGTCAATTAGGCCTGAGTGTTTGTCCTGGTTGAACAGGGAGGCAGACTCGCTGCTCTCCCCCAAAGCGGTTCCTCTGCCTGAAAGCAAGCAGACTTTTTTTTTTTGAGGCACTTGTTTTCGTCCTCATTTTTCCCCTTGTAGTTAGCATTTTGTAATGTATCCGAGAATCCAGGTCCCACATTCAAACCTGGCTGATCGCCTCCCTTGAAAATGGACAACAGTGATGCCTTTACAGGGACTCTGTCTCACGAAAGCCTGGCTGACCTAAAGAGAGGAGAGCAGAGTTGGCCACCAGCAAGCGTGGGTCTGATTTCATGTCTGAGGGCAGCCTTTGTGCCCCTGCCAACTGCTGCTCCGGCTGGTTGGGCTGCCCTTTTCTTTTTCTGGTCACTGGCCTCAGTGGTTTAGACTGATCCTCTTTGACCGCCCCTTGCTCCCATGGACCTGAGTCACAGGACATTGTTCTTGCTTAACAAACCACCACCCTCTGGTCTGCAAACTGCTCCCCTCTGCTCACCCTGGGAACGGCTAGCCTCTTCCCCACCCCCACCCATTAAAGAGTACGAGTAGAGTTCCATGCAACTTGTTCTTGGACTTAAAGAACTTATGTTTTTCTGACAAAACTTTAAAAATCCCTGTATTGTGTGGAAATGAAGAAGCAGTTGAGGCTCGTGTACCATCATTTAAAACATCAGCAACATTAAGAACTGAATTGTTTTAACAGAACTTGACTTTTTTCTCAGCAGAGAGCTTGTGATGCACACAAGCATCTTCCGACATACCCTGATGGATTTTCAGGTTCCGTCTGAAGTTTGCATCAGGCCAGGCCTCCACCTGCATGTTCCTCCTCTGCATGTTCCTCCTCTGCATGTTCAGTGCTGTGAAGTGGCTCCCACAATTCCTCCAATGGGAAGATTTGTTGTCCTCCCTCCTTCCTTCCCTCCCTCCCCCTCCCTCCCTGCCTGCCTGCCTCTCTCCCTCCCTCCCCCCTTCTCTCCCTCCTTCTCTCCCTCCCTCCCCCCCCATGCCCCTCCCTCTCTCCCATCTCTTCCTTCTCTCTTACCCTACTCCCTTCCTCTTCTCCCCTCCCTTCCCTGCCTTCTTGTCTCTTAGTTTGGGACACAGTTCCACTGTGGGAACCAAGGTGTCCTCAAACTTGTGACAGTTCTTTTGCCACTGCTTCTTGAGTGCTGCGATTACAGTGCCCAGCTTGCTGTAATTTTTTTCTCTCCATTGTGTATGCCTGTGTGTGTGTGTGTGTGTGTGTGTGTGTGTGTGTGTGTGTGTGTGTGTGTGTGTGTGTGGAGGCCTGATGTTGATGTGCTGATGCTGGGAATCACCCTGGTTCACTCTTCCAACTTATTCTTTGTAGATGGGAGATGTTGCCACAATTCCTCTCTCAACTTACTCATTGAAACAAGGTCTCACAGTCAAACCCAGAACTTGCTGATGAGGCGATGAGGCTTAGTCTTCCCAGCCTCTCCCACCCTAACCTGCCCTCTCTCTCTCTCTCTCTCTCTCTCTCTCTCTCTCTCTCTCTCTCTCTCTCTCTCTCTCTCTCTCTCTCTCTCTCTGTCTCTCTGTCTCTCACACACACACATTTAAATAAAATCTAAAACACTCTCAATTGCTTTCCTCATGTATGTTGACTAATGCTCTTTGTTTTGGGTGAACATCTAGGACCTTTGAGCAATATAGTGAACATTCCCAAAGTCAGGTACTTTATTTTTTCTTCAAATGCAATTTTTATTTTGTTTTTTTTACGAGACAGGGTTTCTCTGTATTGTTTTGGAGACTGTCAGTCCAGCCCGGCCTCGAACTCACAGAAATCCGCCTGCCTCTGCCTCCCGAGTGCTGGGATTAAAGGCTTGTGCCACCACCGCCCAGCTTCAAATGCAATTTTTAAATGTTTATTTACTTTGTGTGTGGTTGGGGTATGGTGAGCCGCAGCAAGCAGGTAGATGTCAGAGAACAATTTACAGGAGTCAGTTCTTTCTTACCATGTGGTCCTGGGGATCAAACTCAGGTTGCTGGACTTGGCAGCAGGGGCCTCTAGCTACTGAACTGTATCACCAGTTATGCAGTTTTCCTTGCATAACTTTATACATCCTATTCAGTTTTTGCTTTCGAAGTTTTTTTTCTCTGCTGCACTTTCAGTGACACAAACATATGGCTGCCATCTGTTGGACAGGAGAACATATTGGGAGTGAATAGCTAGGCCCCGCCCCTCACTGGTTACGGCACAGTAGAGCTGTCCCTGGTGGCTTGGTAAGAGAAAGCTGGCCCTTGTGGCATAGGTGCAGGACAGTGGGTGGGCCGACCAACCCAGTTTCCACCCAGGCCCAGATCCAGGGCTTTGAGTTGGCCCAGCCCATCATCCACCCCATCTAAGAACTGCTGGGGTGAATGGAGCAGCCAGTCCTGCAGACCCAAAGCTGCATGATCTCATAACGCAGGTCAAGAACAGGGTATCCCAGAGGAGTCCTAGTGAGAATCCTGTATTGATAGTGTAGCCGAAGCCAGACACCTCAAACCAGACCAGTGACTCCTTGCAATTACCATTTGCAAGTGAATCCATTTGGGCATAAAAGGTATACTGTCTGACATACTGCAGCTTCCGCAAGATTTTTTTTTTCTCTTTTTTTGCAGGGAGGTTGCCAGGGTGAAAGGCAGATGTGGCAGGATGGGGGAGATGAGTAGGATTGGGGTGCATGATGTGAAATTTACAAAAAAATTAATAAAATACTTTTTAAAAGGGGTGAATAGCTAAACTGGGTGGTAATGGCATACACCTTTAATCCCAGTACTTGGGAGTTAGAGGCAGGTGGATTTCTTTGAGTTGAAGGCCAACCTGCATAGAGAAACCCTGCCTAGGGGAAAAAAAATAAGAGTTCTAAGCAACTATGACTGTTTACAAAATAAAAGGGGGGGCAGCTACAGTGAGCTTTGAAAGGCTTGTAATTTGTCACTGATTACAGTGGGATTGTATTGATTAAGGAGTGACCTGTGGCTTCAAGAGCTTTATCAAGACTAGTGTAGTGTCCCGAGTGAGCTCTGAGTTGTTATTCCATTGCTGGGGGCTCAAGTCAGGGCCTCACAGGAGCTAAGGAAGTCCTCTGTCATGGAGCTGTGCTCTCAGCCCTGCGTGGTTCTAACCTCTGTAGCGATCGCTCCCTGATGTATGTTTTAATCCCACTGAGTGTGCATCTTCAGATCCTACAGCTTAGTACTGTTCTATACAATGTTTTTGTCATATTTTCTATGTACTTCATATTTCATGGGCTCACTCTCTGTCCAGGTGAAATTTATTTATTTAGTCAGCTTGACACAAGCCAGGATCATCTGAGACTAGGGAACTTCAGCTGAGAAAATGCTCCCATTAGATTGGCCCATAGGCAAGTCTGTGTGGCATTTTCTTGATTAAGGACCAACATGGGAGGGCCGAGCCCACCTTGGGTGGTGCCGTCCCTGGGCTGGTGGTCCTGGCGTCTGTGAGAAAGCAGACTGAGCCAGCCAGTAAGCAGCTTCCTCCACAGTCTCCACCTCTGTCTCTGCGTTCTCCCCTGCCTTCCCTTTCTGATGAACTGTAAGCAGTGAGCTGAGCTGAGGCCCTTTCTCCCGAGTTGCTTTGGTCACGGTGTTCATCACAAATAGAAACCCAACGCGGACACTCTGTGTTAGCGTGCTAGCCACAGAGCGGGTGGCTGAGCTAGCAGGAACTTATTTTCCAACAGTGCAGGTTCAAGGCTGGGATCAAGGGGTCATAGGATTGGTTTCCTCCGAGGCCTCCCCTTGCCTGGAAGATGGCTGTCCTCTCATCTATACTGGCATGGTCTTTCTTGTATAGCTTGTGTCTGTGTGCCCCAATATTGCCAGTCAGACTGGAAGAGGAGCCACCCTAACCTCTCATTTGAACTTAATTAGCACTTTTAAAGCTTGTCTCCAAATGGACAGTTATACTCTGCTGACGTTCTGGGAGGCAGGGTTTCAACAAAGAATGTGCATGGGTTTGAGGGGACATTTTACCTTGAAATACTCCTCATTTTCCACCCCCTGCATTCTCCTCCCTTCCTTTCCCTTCCCTCCCCTGTTGGTGGCTCTCTTGTCTCCCTTTCCCCTCCTAGGTTTCCTAGGCTGTGCCTAAGCAGTGCTGGTTTACAGCGTGAAGAAGAGATAAGTGAGCTGTATGCTAAGCCACCTTTGTAGCAAAGCTGGTGCTCATAATTTAGGATTAAAACATTTGCTTTGGGGCTGTCGAGATGGCTCAGCAGAAAGCTGCTCTTCCAGAGGATCTGGGTTCGATTCCCAGGATCCCCATGGCAGCTCAGAACTGTCTGTAACTCTGTTTCCAAGAGACATGGCACCTTCATAAGACACCAATGCACATAAAATAAGAATAGATAAACCATAAAAAAGTTTGTTTTGGCACTGGTCCATCAAACCCAGGGCCTTGTAAAAAGCTCAACAGGCTCCCTGCTGTAGAGAGAAAAGAGCCTTGTGCACACAGATGAGCCCCTAGAGAAGCCAGGACAGTTACACACACAGCTCACCTCTTCAACCGGATGAGGTGCAAAGCTGCCCTTCCGGAACGCTAGGAATAGTGTCCTCTTACAGCCTGGTGATCCCTGGCTGTCTGACAGGCTGTACCGTAATCCCCAGAATTTATATGCTTACTTATCTAAGACCTTTCCCCTAAATCTTGAGCATTGCTCTTAGACCATAAAACGCACTCTCATGAGTGATGTCTCTTGTGATTTACAACAGCCTAAGTGGCTTCTATGTTATCTTAGGGCCAGGCCAATCCTGACACACACAGGTGTTGTGTTTACCTCAGTCAAGCTCCCTAGACCCTAAATCTTGGGCACTGTCTCTGAGTCAGCAGTACCCATTGTTGTCAAAGAAGCCAGATGTACTTTGTAAGGAATCTCAATGTAAACATGTCTTATATTGTGCACTTGGGACTTAGTTGTTATCTGAATACTTTTTTTTATTGTGCCGTGTATAACTATGGCTAAAGTGAAATGATCTGGGACAGACTCTGGAAGTCCTGGTTTGGCACTGGTTACAATAAAATTGGGCTGAGTCGAGTTTCATTCTTGTCTCTTTGTGGATTGTTTAGGGAGTCAACACACTCTGCCACTGAGCCTTCAATACAGGGTTTAAGTTAATTTCATTTCACCAGTCGTCAGTCCTTCTGTGTCCTTCCCTAAGTAAACATGCTGTGGTTCATTCATAAAGGGGTTTAGGTTAATAAGGCGTCCCAAGAGTGTAGGCACTGTCATGTATTATAGTGTGCTTGAACTCCTGCGCCTGCAGCAATTATTACACCAGTCAGTCCGTACTCTGTGACTTGAGTATTAGAAACGATGTTATTTAATCTTCTGTTGTTGTTACCCACATTGGCCTACATAATGGGTTTGAGGCCAGCCTGGGTAGTAATTTGAGACTAAACAAATAAACAAAGAAATAAACAGGGAGGAGAGATACCTCAGTGGATAAAGCTTGTTGTGAAAATGGGAGGACCTAAGTTCAAATCCCCAGAATTCCTGTAACACTGGGAATGGTAGTGTCTTTCATCCTAAGGAGATAGAGGCAGAGACAGGAGAAACTGAAACTTGATGGCTAAGTAGTGAACAAGAGATTCTGTCTTAAACAAAGTGGAAGGTGAGCACACCCATGTACACTCCCATGCACGCCACGCACGCACACACACGCACATGCACACACACACGGGCACACACAGGCACATGCACACACACGGATTCACTGTAATTAAACTGGTTTCTTCTTAGACATTTAGAAAGTCTCTGTAATGTTATTTTTAAAACTATATACATAAATATTTTATATTCTATTAGCTAATTCCTTAAAGTAGATTACCAGAAATTAAATTATTAGGTAAAAGGAACAAATATTTTAAATATCTGTATCATAACATAGTATTTAGCTGGTGAGATGACTCAATAGTTAAGGGTACTGACTACTGTCCCAAAAGACCTGGGTTCAAGTCTCAGTACCCCCACATGGCTGCTAACAGCTGTCTGTAACCCCAAGATCTCACACAACACATCAATTGCAAAACACCAGTGCACATGAAAATTTAAACAGCCATGGTATTTAATCAAATTGAAAGCCTTATGACTCTTTCAAAAACAAGTAGAAACCATTATTTATTTCAGATAATCATTTTATTTAAGGCAGAGCCAGGAAGCAAACAAACAAAAGCAACCTTAAAGTCATGTTTGTGCCTGGCTTTCCTTGAAGACAGCCTTGCATTAGTGTGTGTGTGTGTGTGTGTGTGTGTGTGTGTGTGTTGTGTGTGTGTTTCAGGAAGAGGGAATGGGATGAGCCCAGGATATTATTCGTGTTATTCACCACTGAACTGCATTTCTACCCCTTTTGGTTCAATTTATCAGCTAAGTGTAAAGCCACAGCCCTTCAGGAACAGAGCCAAGCCTTTGGTATGGCCTGACATAACAGAATAGTCTTATGAACTGTACCTGGGGAAAGTTATTAGTCTCTGAGGCTCAAAAGCTACCATTGTTCTTCACGAAGTCTCATCATGGGAGGCGATATTTTATCTGTAGTGAGCTCCTGCTTCCCCTGGCAGGAGCTCCACTTCCTTCTGGCCTGATTAAGTGTCCAGTGTTAAAATGGCAGAGCTTCTCCCCAGGTCAGCAGTGCTTTTTCTGAAAGATAGAGCACCTCTTCCTCCCGTGCAACTTGATGGTACATGCCTCCTTACAGAAATCTGAACCGGGCTAGAGTGCTATCTACAAGCACTTACATCTGTCTGCTCTTTGTTTGGGAGCCAGAGCAGAAATGTCACATGATACACAGGAAAAGATCCTGTGATCTCGTGTATTCATTTGTAACTTGCCTTGGTTTGCCAAGAGTCTTTGTGTGTTAATAACACCTTTTCTAGAACTTACATTGCTTCCGTCTAAACTCCGTTGTAACTTTTCTTCAGGGTTTTAATTTTGAGTTCAATTTTATTCTTTTTGTATACATCTCAGGGGGGGTTGCTGGCAGGACACGCCTTGACTTTAGAGGCAGAAAAGAAATCAAGGATTTGTGGGGACGAGAAGGCAGCCAGGGCTCCTGTGCCCTGTAAGATTTCATTAGTACACTTGTGGGTGTGTTGAGGAGGAAGCAGACAATTTTCAGAGAGTCAGAGTGAAATATAAAACAAAAAGACAGCCTGCTAAGAGAAAAGGGACTTTCATCTTCCCAGCTATACCTGGATGCTCGGGTCTGCGCAGATCTTTAAGAATGTGTATGGCAGCCAGGTATGCTAGCTTCCTATTTGTCTGTTTTGAGACATGTTCTCTCTGTGTAGCCCTGGCTGTCCTGCTGGTACTCTGTAAACCAGGCTGCCCTGGAACTCGGAGATCCCCCTGCCTCTGCCTCTGCCTCTGCCTCCTGAGTGCTAGAATTAAAGGCCTAGGCATACCTGGCCAGTCTCTGCGTTCTTAATCTCAGCACTCAGGAGGCAGAGGCAGATGGATCTCTGTGAGTTCCAGGCTAGCCTGGTCTACAGTGTGAGTTCCAGGACAGCCAGAGCTACACAGAGAGGCCCTGTCTCAAAAACAAAATAACGAACAAACATTTTCCATTTTCTTTACTTCTTCAGTTCCCCTCAGTGGGGAGAGTTCTTCTAGGAGTCCAAGTAGACATCACTGAGGAGCAGAGAGGTTCCCAACAACCATAGATGCCCCTTGGTCATCATGTGTGACTCCTTTTTCTCTCATACTGGGGACAAGCCTAGGGCCTTGTGCATACCCACCAATACTCTGCCACTGAGCTCCACCCAGCTTCAAAGGACATTTTGTACTTTGACCCCAACCCCAGGGATATTTCAGAAGTTCCATCGAGAAAGTTCAATCTCGCTCACATATTTAAATTGCATTTGAATTTATTTGTTTGTGTGTATGTGAGTGTACGTGTGAGCACGAGTGTGCCAAAGAGCACTTGTGGCGGTCAAGGGACAACTTATAGGTGTTAACATCTCTTCCTCCATCGTGTGAAGTTGAGCTTGGGCCACTAGGCTTGGTGGCAAACATTTACCCACTGAGTCATCTCACTAGACCCCCAGTTCTCATCTTAAAAGTAGGTGCTAGTAAAGGTGATTGTCTTACCTGTCTGGAGTCAAATTTTTACTTTTGTATTTGTGAATTTTCTGTGTATATAATGTATTTTAATTATATTTACTCCTACTGCATCATTCTCTCTTGTCCCTATCCATTTCTGCTTCCTGTCCTTGTGTGTGTGTGTGTGTGTGTGTGTGTGTGTGTGTGTGTGTGTATGAGAGAGACAGAGACAGAGATGTATGCGAGTATATGTGTGTGAGTGGTGAGAGACAGGTGTGTGTGTGTGAGGGCGTGCATGTGTGAGTGTGGTATGTGTGTGATCTGTGTATGTCTGTGTGTGAGTGTGTGGTGTGTGTGTGTGGTGTGTGATCCATTGAACATTGTTACCGTTGCTTATACAAGCATGATTGTGGAGTTATTTTCAGGAGCAGGGGTACCTAACAAGTAGCTATACAACTGGTCTCTCAGCAACCACTACTGACCTATAGATCCTCAGAGATGGGTGGAGACTGTGAGCTCCTCCCTCTTCCATAACATGATTGACAGATTGACAGATCCAATCTTTTTTTTTTTTTTAAGATTTATTTTCTTTTAGCTGGGTAGTGGTAGTGCACACCTTTAATCCCAGCACTCAGAAGGTAGAGACAGGCAAATCCCTGAGTTGAAGGCCAGCCTGGTCTACAGAGTGAGTTTCAGTACAGCTAGTGCTACACGGAGAAAAAAGATCTATTTGTATTTGTGTGTGTCACACATGCACACAGGTGCCCATGGGGTAGGAAGAGGTCTCTGGATCGTCTGGAGCTGGAGTTACAAATGGTTGTGAGCTGCCCTATGGAGGTGTGGAAGCTGAACCCGGGTCCTCTGAAAGAGCAGCAATGACTCTTAACTACTGAGTCATCTCTCCAAGCTTCTGATGGGCCCAGTCTTGTGCAGGTGTCCTCAACTTCAGCATGTCCTACCAGCCTGCACCACCAGAACCGGTGGTATCCACAACTTCAGTGTATTCAGAAGTGTTATGGCGGTGTCATGCCCACAAGACAGTGGTCCACCACACTCAGCTTCTTCCCTTGGCCCTTACATTCTTCCTGAATCCTTTTCTGTGCTGTTATTTGAGTCTATTGATGGGTGGGTAATGCGGATGTCTCATTTATGGCTAAACATTCAACAGCTCCTTGTTCTCAGCACTTTGACCAGTTATGAGTCTCTGCAGTAACTACGGCCCACTGCAAAGGGAGCTTCTCTGACCAAAGCAGACAGAGCACCGACCCATGGGCGTAAACCTAATTATTTAGAAGGCAATATAATGAGTGCATGTCCATCCAGAGACCCCCAGCGGTCACTTCCCTGCTAAGGGCTATAATCATACCCTCCCAGCCAGGGGCTTTTGATCAGGTTTAGAGAACCAGACCTAAATTGTCTCCTTTGGAGCAGGCCCTACATTCAATGAGAAAGTGGTTGGTTACTGCCATAACAGATTTACCATGATTGCATGAGTAAGCACATCTTGCCTCACAAGTTGGTAGCATAGCATGCCGGGCACAGCTGGGTGAGATGGAGGATGTCTTGTCTCCCTTTTAAGCACGATGAAAGCTAGCCATCTGGCAGAAACCTCCATCTCAGGTCTAGCTTGATTTCTCTACATGCGGTGACGAGAACATGCACTTTCTTTGGCAATAGGGTCTTACCATCTAAGTTCAGCAGCAGTGGCAATTGCCTTTCTTGTTTTGGGGCTTCAGATCTGGATGAATTCAGTTAGTTTAGTTAACTAGTCTATCTTACCTATAATCTTTCATATAAAAGTGAGCAGAAACTGCAGAGAAGTATATAAAATATCTGTCAATCTGCATGGCAAAAATTAAGTGTTTATAATACTTGCTGTGCACAGTTAAGATGTTGTCTTTTGAACTTAGTATTTTGCTTCCATTTTTATTTAATTTTTGATTCTGAATGACTGTAGCCTTTCCAGGTAGCTTATAGTATTTCTCTGGCTATTTACTCTTTTTTTAAAATTATTTTTTAAAATATTTTATTTATTTATTATACAATCTTCTGCATGCCAGCAGAGGACACCAGATCTCATTCAAGGTGGTTGTGAGCCACATGTGGTTTCTGGGAATTGAACTCAGGTCCTTTGGAAGAACAGTCAGTGCTCTTAACCGCTGAGCCATCTCTCCAGCCCCTATTTACTCTTTTTTAAAAATCATTTTTGTCAAGTTTGATGGTTTCTAAGGGATAGCATATAATTTTGTAAAAAATACTTCTTTCAAAGTTGTTTCTTCTTGATTGTCCTCTCTTAGCATCTCCCTTACCCATCTCCACTCCTCACTCCTTCGACCCCTAGTTAAATGCTTATTTATTTTCACTTAAGAAAGATGGTTGCTGCGTGGGACTTGTCCTTCATAATGAGGTACTGGAGCTGCCTCTCCGGCTTTGTGTTTTCTTTAGAACTGGTTATTAACCTCTGCACTCCTATACTCAGCCCAAAAGTCAATTGCAGAGGGAGAAGAGGATGCACAGGAAAATTTATAATGTGTGGTGTGTGAGTCAAGTTCTTGATGCAAAAATAGCACAGACAGTATCAGGCAGTCAGACCGACCTTGCCCTGGAGCAGGTGTGTGGTGTGTCATGCACTGGATTGACACCATGGTGCCTTTAGTGGCTAATTCAAAGTCTAAGGGCTTCTATTGCTGTGACAAAGCTTATAGAGGAGAGGATTCATCTCGGGTCACACTCTGTCACGGAGTGAAGCCAGGAACTCAAGACAGAAATGTAGAGGCAGGAACTGGAGCAGAGGCCATGGAGGTGTGGTACGTCAGGCGTGTTCAGCTTGCTTTCGTTCAGCACTCAGGGCAGGCTGGCAGCAGCCACAGGGATCTGGGCCTCCTTCATCAATCACCAGTCTTGCCTGCAGACCAACATCTTCTCAGTTGAGGTCCACCCTCCACAATGACTCTGGGTTGTGTCAAGTTGACATAACGCTACCCAGCACACTCTTATTTGCGGCTAGAATTTTAATTCACAATTTGGGTCATGTTTTTTTTAAAGATTTATTTTGTTGTTCTTTTAAACTATATAGATGAGTGTATCTGCATGTGCGTATGAAGGGCAGGTGTTTACAGGGGCTGCAGGCATCAGATCTCTGGAGCTGGAGTTACAGATGCTTGTGAGGCGACTGGTGTGGATGCTGGGAACCAAACTCTGGTCCTCTGGAAGAGCAGCCAGTGCTCTTAACCACTGAACCATTTATTCAGCCCACCAAATTGTTTTCTTTTTTAATTTTATGTCTATGGGTGTTTGTAGCATACTTTTTCATCAACTGCCAGCTCACAAATAACAGCGCAGAGACTTCTTATTAATTATGAAAGCTTGGCCATTAGCTTAGGCATTGGGCCTGCACATGGACACACATTCATGCAAACTCATGCACAGGTGCACACCAAACATGACTTTCAAAAAAGAAATCTGGCATAAATGGACATGGTGATGTATGCCTACAATCCCAGTTTTTGGAAAGTTTGTAGGAGGATCAGAAGTTTGGGGCTTGCTCTCTCTCTCTCTCTCTCTCTCTCTCTCTCTCTCTCTCTCTCTCTCTCTCTCTCTCTCTCTCTCTTCCTTCCTTTATTCTTTCCTTTCTTTATTTGAGACAGGGCTTCTCTGTGTAGCCCTGGTTGTCCTGGAACGCACTCTGTAGACCAGGCTGGTCTTGAACTCACAGACATCTGCTTGCCTGTGCTTCCTGAGTGCTGGGATTAAAGGAATACACCACCACTGCCTGGCTAGTTCAAGGTTTTAACTTGGATACATAGAGTTCAGGGCTAGCTTGGGCTACATAAGACTGTCTAGAATATTTTTCAGTTAAAAATAAAATCAGGGCTATTGATAGCTTAGTAGGTAAAGGTGCTTGATACCAAGTCATAAATTCAATCCCTAGGACTCCAGTGGTGGAAAGATGAAACTGACAGAAATTCTCCTCTGACCTCCAGATGTATGACATGGCATACACATGTTCCCCCACCACACAAATAAGTAAATAAAAATGTAATCAAGGGGCTGGAGAGATGAGTCAATGGTTTAGAGCACTGACTGCTCTTCCTGAGGTCCTGGGTTCTAGTCCCAATACCCACATGGCAGCTCATAACTGTCTGTAACTTCAATTCCAGGGAATCCAATACCCTCACAGAAACACACCTGCAGGCAAAACACCAATGCACATAAAATGTAAAAAAATTAAAAATGAACCAGTAAAGTCGTGTGACAATGTCACTGGACTCATTAAAGACGGGTTGTTGCTCACGGTGCTTGTGCTTGTCAGTGGGTACCTTAAGTATTGTTATATTAGAACCTCCCCCTTTTAAATGAAAGCATAAAACTAGGCAAAAAATAGCATAATGACACTTCTAGTACCTGTAACCTAATCTCAGTAATTATTAACTAATAATTAATTTCATTCATATTTCCATACATCATCTTCAAGTTTATTCTATCTCATGCCTTGAATATTTTATCTGCTGACCTCTCAGTGTGTAGCTACAAAGGTAGGGACCTGTATAAATGACCACACCTAGTGAAGACCCAGTTCCCTAACACATCAGTCATTGGTCAGTGTTCAGATTTCCAGTTCTGTGAAATGTGGGTATGCCCTGACTGTCTGAATGTGGGTCCTGATAAACTCCACCCTGCTTGGGTCCAGGCAGCTTCCTGTCTCTCCTAATTACAACCTGCCTGTGGGCTCTTTTCCTGCTTTCCAGCTATTTGTCCTTTATGCCTTTCAGGATTTTTCAGGCTGTCTTTTTGTTTTGTTTTAAGATTTATTTCTTTATTGTGTATACAGTGTTCTGATTGCATTTCTGCCTCCACGCCATAAGAGGGCACCAGATCTCATTACAGATGGTTGTGAGCTGCCATATGCTTGCTGAGAAGTGAACTCAGGGCCTCTGGAAGAGCAGCCAGCACTCTTAACCCTTGAGCCATCTCTCTTGCAGGCTGTTTTTTAATAGTGTTAGTTAACATTTAAATTTAAAACATTTTATTTTGTATGTGTAGGTGTTTTGCCTGTATGTACGTCTGTGCACTGTGTGTGTGACTTCTGGTGCCCATGGAGACTAGGAAAAGACATTGGGCTCCATGGAACCAGAGTTACAGACAGTCTTGAGCTGCTGTGTAGATGACGGGAATGGTATCTGGGTTTCCTGAAAGAGCAGCCAGTGATCTTAACTGATGACCCTCTCTGTGCAGCCCTCTTCCCCTTTAAACAGGGGTTAAAACCAGGACCTTGTGAGTGCTAGGCAGGCACTTCACCAGTGAGCTACATCTCCAGCCTTTATTTTGGGAACTGGGGATTGAACCCAGGCAAAGGCTCTGCCACTAAGTGGTAAACACAGCCATCATTTCACTTTTGTTTTGGGACAGGGTCTCATTAAGTTGTTCAAGATGTGCTTGAATTCAGTCTACAACCCAAGGAGGCCTTGAACTTTCTTTAATTTTTTATGTGTCTGTGTGTGCGCAATGTTCACTATCTTATACGATCTTATACAAAATGCACATAGTACGACACTGTACAGAGAACACTGTACATAGTATGGTGAACATTGTCTTTCCAGGCATGCATGCACAGGTGTGGGTGTGTGAGCATGTGTAGACAGACCCAAGGCTGGTATCAGGAATTTTCCTTGATTGATCTTTTACCTTATTCTTTGGGGGTGGGGTTTTTCAGTTAAGCTCAAGATCACAGATTGGGTTTGTTTCACTACGCAGGTTGCTCTAGTGATCCTTGTCTCCAAATGTTCAGACTGGAATTGCAGGTGGGCTTCTATAGCCACCCAGAATTTACATGGTTTGTGGGGATCCGAACTCTGGCCCTTAGCAAGCATTTTATGCACTGAACTGTCTTCTGTAGTAAGTGGTATGTTGTTTCATCCAGAGACATGCCTTCTTGTCCTCACAGTGCTGGATAATTTGTGTCTAAGCCTAGAATTCACTTTGTGGAAGGCTGGCCTTGAACTCTTAGTCTCTCGTAGTGTTGGAATTAAAGACATCTTCCACCACACTTGGCTTAACTCTCTTATCAGTTTTTTTTAAATAGAAATTGTCTTATGGTAATTTTAGTTCAATCCTAGACAGTGTAGTATATGGAACACAATGCCTATTGGGACAGCATCTTGGAATATCTTTTTTCAGTAAAGAGGTGTGCCCATGATCCCTTAGGTAATAGATTAGTTAAGAGATCCTCTGATCCCATAGGTAATACAGTAGTTAGATCCTGTAGTCCACCTGCTGTTTGTTCCACGAAGGAAGAACTTTCCCTGCTTTCCTCCCTTCCATCCTTCCACCTCCACATGCAATAAGGACAAGAGTGTGTGTGTGTGTGTGTGTGTGTGTGTGTGTGTGTGTGCGTGCGCGCATGCATGTTTATTAAAGTTTCAGGACAGCCTGCAGAGTCAAATCTAGGTAACTATGGATTTGTCCAGAGTTCATGAACCCAGCGTTGGTGCCCCAGGGGGAGTTTAGCTATGATGTAATTGCACTTCCCAGGTCTCCCTTCTTCTTGGGCTGTACACTTCACTGTGTCCTGTCAAACACTGGTTGTGTCCTTTAGTGTGACACCTTTCCAGGGTAGCCTGTGCCTGCAATGTGGATGCACCAGCTGTAGGTTCTAGCGGAGTGCCAGTGCATACCTGTCCTCACTGCTACTGTCTTGGCCTTGGTGTCTGCCTGTGAGTGTCGTCTTTTGCCAGGTGATCCTGTTGGTTGTATCTCTGTCTCTCTCTATTTCTCATTGGCAGGCAAAGCAAATCATCTAGTCTTGCTGGCTCCTGGGTGCTGATAGCTGAGTCTCTGTCTCCACCCACTGAGCTGGGCCCATCCCACCCGAGAGGGTTCCATCCAGGGCTCCAGGTAGCCGAGCTTGTATCTGGCCAAGAAGAGCCCCAAAGGAGGAGCCACATCTACTCCCAAGCCTGGCACCTATGTCCTTAACTCACCAACCCACTCTGCGTGCTTGGGGGAGCTGTTTGTACTTTTTTCCCCTTTTTTGTATTCACTACAGTTTCTTTTAAATCAGAAATTTCAGAGTGGAACTCACTGACTAGGCTAGACTGTTTGCCCATCAGGCACCAGAGAACTGCCCTTCTCCATCTCCCCAACACTGGGATTAAAGGTGCTTACTCTGGGCATCAAACTTGGGTCTCTGTGCTTGCAGGTAAACATTTTACTGACTGAGCCATTTCCGTAGTTCCCCACCCTCCATCTGAGGAAGCATTTATGTAGTCTAGACTGGCTCTGAATTTTCTGTGTAGCTGGCGATGGTCTTGAACTTCAGATTCCTTTGCCTCCTGAGGTCTGGGGTTGCAGGTGTGCACAACCCGCTTCCTAGGTAAGCACATATGGCGTTCACTCTGCGGCTGTGGTCTCATTAGGGGTTATCACTAATTTCTGTTTGTGAGGCAGAGCATGTACTTACTTTAGTCAAACCTGTGTTAGGAACTCTACTGGCCTGCGTGTGATCAAAGCATGCAGAGTGGAGTGAGCACCCCAGATCCTGCTCTGTTGCCAGCAACAGAGACACTGAAGGAGAGGGTGGAACTAGTCAGCTGGTCACAGTTGTCTGTCTGCTGTCCTCCTTTTAATTTTAGGAGTCACTCCTGGTCTCCCACAGCTTTTCTGAGTGAAACTGTCCGTTCCGTCCTCCTGCTAGCAGGACAGACCCCCGGCTGGCGGTCCTTGTGACTTTTATGTTTGTACACATGTGAAATGGTTGTTTGTGAGACGGAAAAACAGTTATGAGACGGAACTTTTCTAGCTGAAAAACCACTGCCATATTGTCTTCTAGAAGGGGTGTCCCCCCAACCCCCATGTGCTTGCCTCCGCTCAGTTGTCAAAGTGCTGCTGTGGGAGATGAGGCTCTGAGCTTGGTCCCCAGAGCCCAAGTCAAAGGGCTGATGTAGTGCACAGTGTAATCCTAGTGCTGGGGAGGGGGCACTCGCTGGGTCCCTGTGGCTCCCAGGCCAGCAGCCTCGTGTATTTAGTGAGCTAAAGGTTAGTAAGAGACTGTCTCAAAAAACAAGATGGGTGGCACCTGAACAGTGACAGCTGACGTTGACTTCTAGCCTCCACATGCGCCTATACACCCCACACCTGATAACATATCCATCTGCATGTAAATGCACACAGTAAAGGCTACTGGAACATATTCATTGCAAAACTGCAAAAGCCAATTCAGTAAATTCCATGGCAATGAAGTGACTTACAGGCATGTAGTGAATACAGCAGGAATATGCAGGGCAGAAAGACAAACATTGTCCCTCACAGGAAGGATTAGGACATAGGAGACTGTATCATGCTACCTATGAGTTACTTATTTGTGATAACCCCCCCATGTATGTATACACATGTATAGGTGCCTGAGGATGCAGAAGAGGGTGTCAGCTCCTGGATCTGGAATTACAAGTAGCTGTGAGCTAGACAGTAGCTAGGCATGGGTGCTAGGAACTGAACCCACTGAGCCATCTCTCCAGCCAAAATTATTTCTGCAATTTTCTATGTAACTGTCTTAGAGTATTTTCTATTGCTGTGATAAAACACTGACCAAAAACCACATAGGGAGGAAAGGGTTTATTTGACCTATATAGCCCAGGCCACAGTTCACTGAGGGAAGCCAAAGCTTGAGCACAAGGTAGGAACTGAAGCAGTGGCCGTGGAGGAGCACTGCTTACTGAAGCGGAGGCCGTGGAGGAGCACTGCTTACTGAAGCGGAGGCCGTGGAGGAGCACTGCTTACTGAAGCGGAGGCCGTGGAGGAGCACTGCTTACTGAAGCGGAGGCCGTGGAGGAGCACTGCTTACTGAAGCGGAGGCCGTGGAGGAGCACTGCTTACTGGCTTGCTCCTTGTGGCTTGCTCAGCCTGATTTCTTATCAGGTGCTCGCTAGTTTTCTGTCAGCTTGACACAAGCTAAAGTCATCTGAGAGGAGGGAGCCTCAGCTGGAGAAAGTGCTTCTTAAGGATAGGTCACACAAATGAACCCTTTCCTTCCAAGTTGCTTTGGCCACAGTGCTCATCCCAGCAATAATAACCCTAACGAAGACATCCAAGGACCACCTGCCCAGGGTGGCATACCCCACAGTGAGCCAGGCCCTCCCACACCAATCATTATCAAGAAAATGCTCTGCAGACTTGCCTACCGTCAATCTGAGGGGAGTATTTCCTCAACAGAGCTTCCTATTCCCAGAAAACAAGCTTGTGTTGAGTTGACAAACACAACAAAACACCACCCAACTTGGACAGTAACACTTTCGGTGGTAACTGCCCGAGTAACTGAGACCGTGGGTGGCTTCCTGAGCCACTAGGTCACAGAAGCTGCCGCCATGCTGTTTTCACTGCTGTGCTGCTATTAATAGAGCCGTAGTGAGTGTCTTTTGGCATAACTTTTCCCCTATAATTACAATTATTTCTTTAGTGCTGGAGTTCTGAAGATAGAATCATCAGTAAGATAAAGGTTGAATTATTTTCCAAAATGTTGATACTCATCTTCTCTAATAATCAAGTGATTATTTTTTCCTGGGGTCATGTCTCATGTATCTTAAACTGACTTCAGCCAGCTGTGCAGCCAAGGATGACCTTGAATTTCTGGTCCACTGCCTCACATCCTGAGGAAGGAGATTGCTGACTGGCGTTACCATGTCCACTTTTTCTAGGATTGCAGATCAAACCCACAGCTCAGCACCCTATAATTGAGGCCCAGTTCCTCAAGTAAAAGTCATTAACAAGCTGATTTGCTTCCCATTCCTCCCAAATTCATCTTTGGACCCTCTCTACTGGGAAACGAAACAAAACTAAACAAACCCCACCAAGTCTAATTTGCGTGACCCGTATACTCACTGGAGCATGGCCAAACTCCCAGTAGCCAGCCCTTAAAGAAAATGGGGTCCTTTTACTTGGAATGAATTTTTAAAGTTCAGTTCCCCCCTTTTCAGATTAAAACTTTACTGTCTAGCTACAGCAAACATGAAGGAGGCAGGTCTGAACTGAGAGGGGTTCTGACTCAGTGAAAGAATGTTAGTTTTAGCTAGGATTACATTGTTGGCTTCATCTTCAAAGTGTGCATGAGTACATTTTATTGACACAATGAGTTACAAGCACTAAGGACCTGGTTTTAACTGAGTTCTGCATATTACCTCTCTGGTAGAGCACCTTGGATTGTTACCTGTCTTAGGATTTCAATAGTTGTGAAGAGACACCATGGCCATGGTAATTCTTATAAATGAAAACATTTAATTGAGGTGTCTCACTTACAGTTTCAGAGGTTCAGTCCTTTATCGGCATGATGGGGAACATGGCAGCATGCAGGCAGACATGGTGCTGGAGTGATAGCTGAGAGTCCTACATTTTGCAGGCAACAGGAAGTTGACTGAGACACTGGGCGGATCCTGAGCATCGGAAACCTCAAAGCCCACCCCCACAGTAACACACTTCCTCCAATAAGACCATACCCTACAAACTCACCATACCAACAAAGCCACACCTCCTAATAGGGCCACTCCCTTTAGGGGCCATTTTCTTTCAAACCACCACATTACCCAATAGTTAATGCTCGTTAATATAATTTTCATTTATATTGTTTGTCCAGACCCTATTTAATTTAAAAATTATGTGCATATCTGTGTGTCTCTGTATGCATGTACACGTGAATGCAGGTGCTCAGGAGACAAAGAAGGATGTGGATTCCTTGGAGCTGGAGTGACAAGCAGTTGTGAGTTGTCTGATGTGGGCTCTGGGAACATAACTTAACCCTCTGGAGGGGCAACAAGAGCTCTGAACTACCAAGCCGGCTTCCAGCTCTGTCTCTTATTTTAAACTAAGACAAAACCAGACAAATGGTGTCTTAAATCTCTACAGAAAGCGTAGAGACACCTTTGGGGGCCTGGACTGCTACTGTGGCCTTAGAGACTCCTTCTGCAGCTCCTGGGTTTGTTCTCACAGAGGCCTTTGGGCAGCCCAGCCATGTCCTCCAACCAGTACAACCCAAGAAAGGTGTCACAGACACTGGACACAGACACTGGGTGGGGCGGGGCTGGGGCTTTGGTCATTCTGCCCTTGCCTGAGGGTCACAGATGGGGTCAATTGGGTGTCATTTTAAGAAAGATGCCCCAGTGACCAATGATTTTTTTAAAAACTTTGCCTTTCTTGGTCTTGATTGGTCTCTTACTCGTGACCTTGCCACTAGTTTTTTTTGCATATACGAGGTGTACACCTCCATGTTCATCTTCAGATTTTCCTTGTCAGAGCAGAAAAATTAAGTTGTTACACTGTAAACATTGCAGAAGCACACAGTGACAGATAAGGGCCCCCTTGATCCCACCTTACATATATAATCTATGACTATGGGGGAAAATCACAACAATGTTCAGCCTTAGCGGCAATAAATGAGAGACAGAGTAAAGAAAAACAAGATTTTTCTCCCTACTGATAAAGTCCTCACATACAAAACTCAATGTCAGAAAAGCCTGATTAATTGGGTCTGTTGGCTTTAATCACAGCACTAGAGAGGCAGAGGTGGGTGTATCTCTGTGAGTTCCAGGACAGCCAGGGCTACATAGTGAAACCCTGTCTTGAAAAAGAAAAACAACCGAAGCCTGATCAGTGCCCAGCCCTGCTGGTATCTGCACAGGAAGTGGGGGCTCTCCCACAGAGAGCAGGTGAGGAGGTATGCTCTATTTGGAGGGCAACTTATCAGTCTTCCTCCGGGGTTTATATGGTCTCCTGTTGACAGCTGTTTTAAAGAATCCAGAGAGGAGGGCAGTGGTTTTCTGAGCCCTCAGCTCTCTGGCAAAGCTTAATGAAATCAATCTAAGCTAGCTTTGTACCCAGAACAGTTCCAGGGGCACTACGGGCTGGATAGTCTGAGTCTTTCACAGCATAGGCCGAGACAGTACTTCCTTGGGACCAGAGGCTTTTACCATGGTCTCTCCCAGGGTGGAAACAGTGGCCATCCAGGTCCCTGCACATTCAGAAGGCACTTGCTGGGAACCCCCTTCCTCCCCTTCCCAGGTCTAGACCAGCAATGAGTTATCTGTGAAACATTCACGGAACTCGGTTGACCACCAAACACTTCAGGTAAATGCTGTAAGTGGCCCAAATTACAATCAGCAGCTGTCTGAGCAATGGGGAAAGAGAGGAGAAGTAATTTAAGGGACATCCATCCAGTGCCCCAACCTTGCTACTTTTTAACTACAATAAATGGGGCCTGGGTCTATAATTTCAGAAGTGACCGATGCTTTGCTGTTTCCGGCGTTGGAAGTGCAGCCTTATCTTAGAATAAATCAGTCTGCATCACAGACTGTAAGTCAATATTTTTATTCAACAGTCATTTGGTTTGGGCTGTAAAGATCCAGAGAGTTTGTTGCAAAGGTGGAGCTCTCAAATCACTTCTTGGCATCCAGCTGGCCTCTGCAGCAGCCCCCATATGCAGCCTGACACCAGCTGCAGGAAAGCCCCTGGCCCACTCTGGCTGTCTCTGCTGCTTGTGCAGATGCTGTCTCCATGCACTTGTCTTCCCGTCTGCAGCCCCTGAATAAATCTGCTTTTGTGCATGCCATGGGTTGAGGATGTGCTCCCCTCCCTATCAGCCCCAGTCATTTCTCCCTTACAGGACAGGACTCTTTGGACTTTCTCCCTTCTTGCTGCTGCTCTGGTATGAGAACAGTGCACAGTCCATCTATTCTTCTGTCCCCATCTCCTTATTCATGATGACACACTTGAGACAGTGAGTCCTACAACATGTTGATGACGCCTTAGCTTCTGGCTCATGCTGACCTAGACTCCTGAGCCATCGCTCTTGACTAAGTGTGAGACCCAGGGTCCAGGCCTCAGAAATCCTTTTGCCTTTGCCCCTCCCCCATGGCTCTTTTGGAATTGAGTGTGTCCACAATTGTGATCTAAAGCAAGCGTCTCTCCAGTGTGGCTTCCAGGACGGTTTGCAAAGTCTGCTGGTTGCTGATGTATTGGCTCAGACTCAGCACTGTAAGGGGGACGGCAAATCTCTGAGAGTTTGCCAAATGCTTGTTGGCAGCCGCAGACTCCAGACTCCTTGGATAAGGGGGAACAAAACCGAGGAGTGTCTGCTGGCTGGCGTATTGACATGTAAATGTCAGAGCCCTCGCCCCTCTGCCATCCTTGCCGACAGACAAGCTGCTGCCGGTGCACACTAAGCTGACGCCAGGGCTGTTGTGGCGCCTTTGTCCCTTGTCCCCACAGGGGCTAGCGAAGTCGGTAAGAACCGTCCATTGTGAAACTCCGCTGAGCTCTGAGGCTGCATGGAAGGTTCTACCAGCTTGAGTGTGGGAGCTGTGTCTAGGGAATGCCCTCTCTTGGATGTGGACAGAGACCCTTGACTGGGTTTGAAGTGGAAATGCAGAGTACTAGGTAATTATTAGTTTGATTTGATACAATGAGAGAAAGACATTTGCAAGTATGTTTATCGAATGAGCAAGGGTGGGGGCCAGGTTAAAGGAACTTTTTTGACATGAGCCTGAAGTTTCTGAAGAATCATTGTTTTGGGGGTGTTGCTTCTTTCGTTACTGGTTTTTCTTTGTGTTTTGGGGGCAGGGGGGAGGGCTGGTATGGGCCGTGCTGGGCAGGCACTCCGCTGACCCCGACTGCCTCCCTCTTCCTGGGGATACTGACCCCAGCGCTGTCTGCTTTCTACCTCTCCCCTCCTTACAGGGCCCCCCATTACAGCCCAGGCTACCTCAAACTAGAAGTCCTCCTGCCTCAGCTTCTGCGGGCTGGGATTGCAGATCTGCACCACCACACCCAGCTTGCTGACTGTCACCCTCTCGACCTCCCTGCCCTCGCCCAGCTTCTAGTGCTCTAGAGTGCGCGCTGGTGGTGAGCTGTGTGCACCGGAAAACTCCTAAAAGAGTTGTCCTTGTGTCGTAAAGTCAGGGAAGTGAAGGGAAAAATCATATCCTATATACCAAGTGTAAGTAGGTACAGCCAAACAGTAGATGTGCATATGTTTATCTGTATGTGCGTGTGTGTTTCTGCATGGGTCTGTATGTATATGCACACACGCAGAGGTTAGAGGTTGAGGGCAGGTGTTTTCCTTTGTTATTCTCTACCCTATTTTTAATTAATTTAAGTTTACGTGTATGGGTATGCCATGTGTGTGCCTGGTGCCCTTGGAGGTCATAAGAGGGCATTGGAACCCGTGAAACTTGAGTTACAGACAGTTAGGAACTGCCATGTAGGTACTGAGAATTGAACCCAGGTCCTCTGGGAAAGTAGTAAGTGTTCTTAACTGCTGAACCATCTTTCCAGCCCCTCAGCACCTTATTTTTTGAGGCAGAGTCTCTTACTTAACATACTGATCCCCAGTTCAGCCAGACTAACTGCCTAGCAAGCCCCGGGACCCCCATCTCAGCACTAGGTTATGGGTACATGCTGCTGAGTCCACTTCTTACACACGCTGAGAATCGGAGCTCATTTCCTCATGCCTGTGTGCCAGGCACTCTACTGGGCTGTCTCCCCAGCCCCGTGGAGTTTTATGCTGCAATTTTAAAAAAGAAAGTTTCCCTCTACACCTTCCGTGGAAGAGTTGATGTAGTGTATCAACACAAGAACTATAAAATGTGTGGATATTAAATATGCCTGTCAGATATTTGGGAGTGATTGTGTCACGTCCTTTAAGAACTAGAGGGATATTATTTAAAACACAAATGTAGATTTTACATTCAGATGCTGAGTACTATGAAAGGATTTTATTATTTACTAATTCTGTTGTGCTGAGGACCAAACCTCGTGCCTGGTGCATAACAGGCAAACACTCTCACAGCTAAGCTGTACCCCCAGCCCAGTAGGATTTTGGCTTAAAAGACAATCTTGAACATTAGATGTGGCTGGTGGTCTGTAACCCAGCAGGCAGGAAACTACTGCAGGGAGACTGGGGCTCATTTGGGCTATACACATAGCAAGATCTGTCTCAGAGATAAAAGGGAAAACTTGGAAGTCAAAGCTTTCTATAGAATCTGTCTTACCCTGAGTCATTGTTGGGCTCATTATAGAAGTGGTGCTCTTTAAAGAAAACACTTGGTTATGAAAATGCCTCCCTTCCCTTCTTCCTCCTGTTCTGTGGGTACAAACACAGCTCACAGTAGGAATTCAGCGCACAATGCATCTTTAAGCTTTGAATATTCTGATACTATTTTGCTCTTTTAGAATAATTACAGAAATATCATTCTGTGCTTACATACCATAATACCCATGATGTTAAAGCCTATTATTAAGTGTGGAGCCTATTTTTAATTTTCAAGTACGTTTGGCTCTCATGAGCATAGTTTGGGGAGTTTGGTACGGGGGAAGAGTGCTAAACTGTTTGAGACGTGGACTCAGTTGATACCCAGATGACCCCACACAAATGACTCTGGGCTGTAGTGATGGACTGACTGGTGGCTCTTGACCGGGACCTCAGTAAAAACGCTGAAGTGATATTTTAGGTTGTTACAGTATGTAGGGCCCTAATGCATGGGGCTTCTAGATGCTAAGCAGCTGAAGTACCTCAAGGTGTCCTGCTCAGCCTATGTTAGCTCCATTTCTCTTCAGTTCATTAGTGATACATGGCAAGCATCCAAAACCACAGAAGCCACTGAGCATGGCATCTGTATCCTGCTCTTTGCATCTGTCACCATACTGTTTAGGGTGGAGTTACATAGGTGATGCTAAGCAGGACACTGTTTGGATGGCTTTAGATTTTCCTTCACGGCCTTGTGGCCTCAGAGGGAAGAGGTGTATGTATCTATTGTGGCTGTGGGCTACCGAGGGCCTGGACTTTGTATTATAGACAGAGGGCAGCTGCACCTTCAGACTCCTGTCCATTCTTAATGAATGACATTGTCACATCTTTTGGAAGAAGCTCACTGTGGAGCTCTGTGCTGTTCTGTAACTCCACCTGCTTGTGACCACAGGTCAGGCTGAGGGGACATGCAGACAGAACACGCAGAAGATTTGGACCAGAACCAAGATTCTAGGGTTCTTTTTGACAGTTGCACTGGTTTATGGACTGTCGACTTGATAGGGCTTGGGAATCATGAGGCAAGCTTGGGTATGCCTGTGAGGGATTATTTAGGTTAGGTTGAGATGGGAGGATTCACCTGAATTGAAACCAGCACTATTCTACGGACTGGAGCACTGGACTGAATGAAAAGGAGGAAGCCATTTGAACACTAACAGTCACTGTTTTCTGTTTCCCAACCAGGGACAGACACATCTCAAGCCCTGCTACCATGGGTTTGTGCCATGATGCATTGTACCCTTAAACTGAACCACAATAAACCCTTCCCTAAGTCACTTTTGTCAGGTGTGAGATAAGAACTCATACAGCAGTGAAATGGTCAGCAGAAACTTCTTGTGGTCCCGTGGTTGTGTGTGTACTTGTTGGATATGATTCATGTTACTCTTGTTAATTATAGTGTAGTATGCCAGGATCATATTTTCTAATTAATGTAGTTTCAATCACAAAAATGATTTAATTAAAGAAAAGTTTGATGACTAAGAAAAATTGCCATTAATTAACTTCATTTTCATACATATCTCGTCAGCCTTCTAAATTTTTCTACAGTGAGCTGATTGTATATGCCATTTCATAATGCACTTATCCCTTGCATACATGTTTCTTTGACATAGATATGACATGATTTTATGTGCTTTCTGTCTTAGTTCAGGCAGCTATAACAGACTCTCATGGGTAAGGTGACCTAAATCCTCAGAACTGTATCTCTCTTAGCTCTGGAGTACAGAAAGTCTGAGATGCGGGTGGCAGCATTGGGAGAGGTCTCTTGCTGGCAAGGAGGTGACCACTTCCTTGATGGATCTTCAGTCAGAGGGCGGAGTCAGGAATGAGTCCCTCTTGTCTGTTGTAGGAGGGCACTAGTCTCATGAAAGCTCGCTTCACCTTCGTAACCTAATTGTCTCCCAAAGGCCCCCTTTTCAAATACCAACCCTTGGAAGATGAGAGTTACAATATATGAATTTGAGGGAAGACAGACAATTGGTGATCCACTGAGGGCCAGAGTTGGACTCTCTGGGTCCATACTTCAGCTCTGCCACTTAATAATTGGGCATATTATTTAATGGCTTTGTGTCTCACTTTATTTACCTGTAAATTGAGTGGAATGCTAATACCAATTGCATCAGTGGTTTTTTTTTATTATGTATGGTGTGTGTGTGTGTTTGTAGTATGTGAGTGCACAGCGTTCACATGGAAGTCAGTGTGTTTTGGGAAATAAATGAGATAATAGACGTGGATGTCTTAAAACAGATCCTTCTCTGAAGGTGGCAGGTGCTAGCTGGTGGGTATCACCTTGTCAGCATCAGCATGGTGATGTGACCGTACATCTCCACCAGCCCATTCCACAGTTAGATATGCTTGTCATGGCATCCTTTAGCATCATTTTCTTAGTGTGAAATCTGTAAACCAAGGATTAGAGGAATTAACTATTGGGTGTATAGTGTCTCCTTTCCTTATTATGTCCTGCAGCAGGACAGTTCACCTTGGCTTCCTTTGATCATTGCACCGTGCTCAGGGGCCTCCCCCTTTCAAACACTGGAAGTATAAATCCATTTAGTGTTGTTCTGGGGCAAACATAATTGAGTAAATGCATAAGTTACAAAACAAATCATATAATTAGCTGTAAGTGCTTTGTGCTAAAAAGCAAAGGTGGCCCACGTGCCAGTCATTCTGTCGGCATTTGATCCCTGCCCCATTGGCCCAGAGCTGGACCCTGTGTAAGATCTGACTGTGTATTGCCCATGCTCTTTCCCCAACCTAGTTTAATATCTGCCCCCCCCCAGACTGGTTATATAGCTCTGGCTGTCCTGGAACTCGCTATGTAGACCAGGCTGACCTCAAACTCACAGTGCTCCTTCTGCCTCTGCCTCCCGAGTGCTGAGATTAAACCTGGCTCAGTTTGATTTCTAGACACAGTAAAGGAAAGACGTTTCCTGGCCAGGCGTTGGTGGTGCATGCTGTAATCCCAGCACTGGGGAGGCAGAGGCAGGTGGAGCTCTGTGAGTTCAAGGCCTGCCTGGTCTACAGAGTGAGTGCCAGGATAAGCTCCAAAACTACACAGAGAAACCCTGTCTCAAAAGATCAAAAAAAAAGGAAAGATGTTTCCTTTAGCAGTATGAGTCAGAAAAACTATGTGAAATTCAATAAGTTATAAAGTTGACTTTATTTATATTTACTTTTATTTCGCTGTGATGAATTACTCCAGGTGGGTGCTTACAGAGGCAGGCTCCCCACCAGGCCTTATGAGACTTGATTGTAGGGCCTGCTGTCACTTAACAGATTGTGAGCAGCTCCCATCCAGGTCCTCCGCAGGGTGACTAAGAACGGGCAGCACATTGGGCATGACCCAGCATAACCTGCAGCTGTGTCCAGTTCATCGATGACACAAGAAACATGCTTACGTTTTGTTCTCGGTGGCCCACCCATCAGCCTTTGTGTTTGACAGTAAGAACAAATGCAGTCACGAACATTCAAACCTCATGATGCAAATGAGAGATGCAGGTAGATGATTACAAAGATGTTCCGTCTGTTAGGTCCCCATAAAAAACAGTTTCCCTGTCTTAAAAAATACAAAATAGAGCTCCAGAGACATACTTGGTTTTTAGGCACTGTCCAAGGTACTTTGGATAATAATCACTGATATTTCCGCCCCTCCAATAAATATATGCTATAGTCTTATTATGTTTGATCTGACTACTTCATTCGATTTTTCTCAAGTACAGTGCGTTTCAAAGTTGCCCATGATCCACTGTGGAAAGTAGCTTTATTTACATGGTGTCAGTATTATATATACACATGTTGACACCTAGTGAGACAGATGTTTCTCAATGTGCCGAGCAATGTTTATAATTCTGTTTGACGATTTCATTCTTGAAAACTCTGTGTGTGATCCATTAGCTTATTTCAATGACAAGTGAGCCGTGACCCACAGTTTGGAAAGCCTACTCTACAGGTGGGGTTTTATGAGTTTGGGTTGACGGACTGATAGCTTTGGCAGGGACTTAGGACTTTTCACCATGGAGCATATTGCCTTCTGATGAGTGCTGGGTGCAGGCAGGCTGTACACGCTCAGGGCACCATCTACAGAGGTTCTGTCTAGTGCTGCAGATCTGAACAGGACCTAGTGCTGAGCTCCTGTGTTAGTTGTCTGGGTATTTGAACAGCTTTGCTGTAGAGAACGTTAGTCCTGCTCCAGGCTGGCTGCTGTAGCTCTCTGCCTGAGAGGAGGGTTTAAGTGATGACAGTAATTCAGTCTGAGTGCCCCTGAATAATGTCTTTGTTGTTGCCCTCCCTCCACAGAGCAGAGGGAAGTGCCTTCTTAGCAGGGCAACTACTTGTGGATTGACACTGTGTAGAGGGAACCAGTGAGTAGAGTGTCTGTGGGTCCTGGGGCATCTGAGAGGTCTGCCTTAGCGTGTCAACTGAATCACCTGTACCTAAAATTATATCATTAGAAATTTGTCACTTTGAATCTTCTAAGTGTTCGGTCTTCCAGAATTCTTGGTCAACATAAAAAAATATCTGGAGGAGGCTGGAGAGTTGTGTTTTAAGAGCACCTGTTCTTGTAGAGGACAGGGGTTCAATTATCAGCACACACAGTGGTTCACAACTGTCTGTAAGTCCAGTCCCAGGGGATCCGATGTCCTCTTCTGACTTCCATGGGCACCAGGCACAAAGATACATTAAGACACAGATGTATACTAAGGGAAATTGCTCAAACATGTCCATCACAGCAGTATTCACTATGTTTCATTTGTGTGCTACATACAGACCAGCTTTTTTTTTTATCTGACTAGCATGTGTCATTGGAGCCTCTTATTATTTATGTGTGTTGTGGGTTCTGGGATGTAGAGATGGATAAGAACGGATTTTGTGTTTACCATGCTCAGGTGACAGTGGGAGAGACAGGCTCCAGAGGCCATTGTGATGACTGCTGCCTGCAGGATCACCGAGTGCTAGCTGCAGGATAGAGGCCAGCCTAGAGACCCTGAAGGAGGACAGGGAGCTGGGCCGTGCAATGCATACTGTGACTGTGAGCAGTCCTGAAAGCCGGCTGCTGGAGTTCAGAACACAAGGCTGGGCGGGCTTCTGGGACATTCATTTGCATGACATCCCCCAAAGATATGCCTAACAAGTGGCGTGTGACTTCATCTTTACTTGTGGTAAGGGTCTTGTACATGTTATTTAGGTAAGGATCTTGAAGTGGATGAGGTTCTGGATTGTGCAAACCTCAGATCCCATGAAAAGTATCCTCCAAAAAGAGGCAGTGGATCTTTGGCATGTGCTTTAGAAGAAGCCATGTGGCAAGGCATGCTGGGCTTGCGGAAGGCAGGATGCTGCTGCTGAGGGACGTGGGAGGGGTGGGATGGACCACCTCAGCATCGAGTGGGAGCAGGGCTGCTGACACCCTGCTTTCAAGGCTGTGTTCCTAGAGCAGGAGAGAAGAAATGTCTGTAAATTTAAACCACTGAATTTGTGGTAATTTCTCTTGAGAACCTTGAAATTCTATGCATCCTGGTCCTCCATAGGCAGGAATTACACATGGGAGAGTGATGAAATTTAGTACAAGTGGCCCCGAATAACTTAAATTTTGCTTTGTTTTGTTTTGAGACAGGATTTCTCTGTGTAGCAGCTCTGGCTGTCCTATTGTAGACCAGGGTGACCTGGAATTTACAGAGATCCCTCTGCCCCTGCCTTTCAAGTGCTGGGTTTAAGGTGTTTGCCACTACTGCCGGGCTTTAATTATTTTTAATTTATGTCTTTATTTAATTGCTTTGGGGAGAGGGGTGAAAGTGTAATACTGCACAGCCAACAACTTGCAAGAGCCATTCTTTCAGTGTGGGTCTTGGACTTCGTGGCAGGTGGCTTTACACACTGAGTCATCTCAATGACCCCTAAATAGCTCAAAACTGAAGGGACTTGAGAAAAGCACAGAAGCAGGGTAGTCACCAGCAGCCTCCCCGGCCGCATGTTTACAGCCTAGGGGCTGTTTTCTGACCTTCCAGTATCGATGGTAATACCCTCACATGACAGGTGCTTTCCTGTCCCAGAGGAAGGGAACATCCTTATCCCTGATGATACACGGCCATGGAGAAAAATGTGCACAAATAAACGTGCCTAACTTTCCTGGGTTTTGTTACCGCTGGGTTGTACTTTAAAGTCCAAGTGTACTTCTTCACGACTTTCCATTTCCTGACAGACAAACCTGTATTTAAAATCCACAGATTGGGCCGTGTGTTGGTGGTGCTCGCCTTTAATCCCAGCATCCAGAGACAGAGGCAGGTGGATCTCTGTGAGTTTGAGGCCAGCCTGGTCTACAAAGCAAGTTCCAGGACAGCCTCCAAAGCCACAGAGAAACCATGTCTTGAAAAACCAAAAAACCCAACCCAACCCAAAACAAAACAAAACAAAGAGCCCCACAGATTGGTTTGGAGAGATTGCTCAGAGGCTAAGAGCATTATCTGCTCTTCCAGAAGACCAAGGACCCAAATGCTGTTTCCTACCATCTGTAACTCTACTCCCATGGTATCTGACGCCCTCTTCTGGTCCCCAAGGCCACTAGGCAGACACAAATGCAGACAAAACACCTGCAAGTTTGTTTTAAAATAAAATAATCACACACACACACACACACACACACACACACCTACCCCCATCCCATCTCTTCAGGTCTTTGTTTCTTTAAGTCTCTGTCACTTTAAGTTCATATTTTTGTTTTCTTGGATTTTGTTGTTTGTTTATTTGTTTGTTTGTTTTTGTTTTTTAAGACAAGGTTTCTCTGTGTGGTCCTGATTGTCCTGGAACTCACTCCTCAAACTCACAGAGATTTACCTGTCTTGACCTCCCAAACACTGGGATTAAAGAGGGGTGCCACCACGGCCTGTCTTTAAGCTCCTCCTAAGAAGGAAATATGTATGCTTTTCTTCATCATCTTTGGTTGCTGACATCTCTGCCATGATCTTAGTGGGGAGTGAAAGAAAGATGTTTTTGTCCATTACAGGGGCGTTTCTGGAGTGAGCACAGAGCCCAGGAGGGAAAGCCTTCTTAGGAAGGGTGCCATGAGCTATCCAGCCTGAACACAGGCTCTGTGAGGGAGTGGCAGAGACCGGCCACCACAGAACTTGTCATGACTCTTAGTGTGTTTATAAAGGATCATTTGACGGGTCATTGTTGCTGCCTCTTAGGTAATGGCTCCAGCTTCGAGTCACCAGGCAAAGAATATACACAAAGTGTGTTTACTTCCCATGTGGCTGAGTTCTTTTGTGTGTGCAGAGACAGTATAAACGTGTCCTGGTTTTGGTCCCTGAAGAGATCTCCCCATTTTGCAGGGTCACTGTCATTATTCACCAAATGTAATTCTGGGACATGCGCTCCCTGTTGCCTTTTCCGTTTATTTCTTTGGAAGGTTCCCATGTTTAGTCACCACTGTGAATGGAAGGAAACACCTTTAAAACTGGAGGACTACGTACTCCTCAACAAGAAACCAGCCCTGTCTCTGTCAGAGGTTCATGAGGTCAGGTTCTAGAACATTCTCCCCTCCAGGAGAAGCAGGGCATTTGGTGCTTTGCTTTCTTTAATGAGCTGGAATGAAATACACTTGATTATATTTCTCTGGCTGAGAAGCTGCATGAGAAGATGCTGGCCCCCGCGGTCCTCACCTGAGAAGTGGCATGAGAAGATGCTCCTTCTGCTTCCCTCCCCTTTCCCTCACCCCCCCTTTTGCCCCCTGTCCCATCCCCACATTGAGGCAGGACCAAGGCCCTCCCCTCTGTGTCTAGGCTGAGCAAGGTATCTCTCCATAGGAAATGATGGCTTTTAATAGTTACTTTTCACTATGAAAATCAAGTTTGTTCTAAAAATATAAAATGATAGGTCTGAATATATTACCCCTTAACATCTCAGTGAACTGTAAACCTCACCTCTTATTTCAGTTCACACATTAGCTTCTCACTAAGGCAAAAGAAAAAAAAGTTACCCTCAGAGTTCTGGAAGCCAAAAATTCACACCCAAGGTGTTGGCAAGCTCTGCCCTTGCAGGTGCTCTGGAGAGATTCTGGCCCTCACCTCTTCAATTTCTAGTCGCCACACATATCTGTTGGCTTGCCTACAAATCTCTGCCCATGTTGGTATCTCTTTCTTGTATCTCTTCCCAAGTTCTCATGGTTCCTTCGCCCAGCTCTTTTTCTTCATTTAAAAATTTGTATTTTGCTGGGTGTTGGTGGCGCACGCCTTTAATCCCAGCACTCAGGAGGCAGAGCCGGACGGATCTCTGTGAGTTCGAGGCTAGCCTGGTCTACAGAGAGAGTTCCAGGACAGCCTCCAAAACAATACAGAGAAGCCCTGTCTCGAAAAAACCAAAAAACAAATTTTGTATTTTACTTTGTGTATATGGGTGTTTTACCTGCATGTATGTTTGTATACCATGTATGTGGCTCATGCCCATAGAGGCCAGAAGAGGGTGTCAGAGCCCTTGAGATTGGGGCTATAGGCATTGGTAAACCACCATGTGGGTACTGAAATTGAACCCAGGTCTTTTAGAGGAACAGCCAGAGCTTTAAACCACTGGGCCATCTCTCTAGCACCTTCACCCCTCTCTCTCTTTTGGTGAGTGTAGGGACTTACCCTATACGTCAGGCTGGCCTGGTGCTATCTGTATAGCCAGACTGCTTGCAATCCTCCTGCCTCAACTATCCCCACACTAGGATTCTATGTATGTCTTGCCCTACCTTTTTCTTCTCTTGTAAAGATACATGATTGCATTTAGAGGCCACAAGGCTAAGCTCCTTTTCATAAAATCCTTAACTTAATCACATTTTTTTCCATATAAAATGTGGTTTAAATGAGAATAGGATCCCATAGACTAATGTTTGAATACTTAGTCCCAAGTTGATGGAACTGTTTGTGAAGGATTGGAGATATGGTTTTGTTGGAGGAGGTGTGTCACTGGGGCTGGGCTTTGAAGTTTGAAAAGACCTGGAAGATTCCCAGTTAGCTCTGTGTCTGTCTCATAGTTGTGGGTCAAGATGTGAGCTCTCAGATGTTCCTGCCCCTATGCTCTGCTCTGCCATCCTGGACTCCAACCCTCTGAAAGTATAAGTCACTTTCCTTTGTAAGTGGCCTTGGTCATGGTGTTTTACCAAAGCAATATAAAAGTAACTAAGACGTAAAGTGGTAGTCATTGTTTTGCTGTGTAAAGACTCTAAACATTAGGGTGCTCATATTACTGGGTGGGGGGCACTATTCAGCCCACTGCTATTGTCTAAAATTTTTAATCTGATGCTTGCTAGAATAAATAGTAAGGGAGATTTTATTCAGGAGTCTTAGAGTAAATGTCCAGACTCTCAGAAGAGAGGTGAGGTGGGTATACAATGATGAGGGAGGCAGCCAAGTAGCAGGCCAGGGCATTGGAAAATTGCTAAGAGCAGATGTCATAGGTGGGGGAATTCTTGCTCAGCTGGCAGAATTCTTGCTGAAGGCAGCACAGGGTAATCAGACGAGATGTGGAGATGGGGAGTTTGGCCAATTGGTGGAGGTGGTCAAACACCAACGTAGGAGAGTTTTCCTCTAAATTAACCTAGCAGGGTTCTTGCTAGTATTGGGCTATGCAGCCTGTTATGTGAATGTTAGACAGTGTATGGGCCTAGCCAAGAAGGAGCTCAGAGCAGCCCCATTAAAGAAAATCTTTGTCATAATCCTCTAAGCCAGAGGTTCTCAATCTTTGTAATGCTGTGACTGTTTAATAGAATTCCTCATGTTGTGGTAACCCCAAAACCATAAAACTATTTTCATTGCTACTTCATAACTGCTACCGTTATGAATGATAATGTAAATATCTGATATGTATGGTATCTAATATATGATCCCCGTGAAAGGGTTGTCTGACCTCCAAGGGGGTCATGACCCACATATTGAGAACTGCTGCTCTCAGCAGTGCTTGGCAGTCTCAAACACCATAAGAGCAAGCCCAGTTTCCTATGATAAGGCAACTAATAACCAAGTGTGCCCTGGAACAGGAACAGTGGCACTCTGAGGTGTGATTGTCAGGTGGGCAAAGTGGTCCCATGCAGGATGGACTTCTTGGCTTCAGTCACGCTTCCACTCCGTGTCATCCTTGACCTATGGGTCAGGTTAGCCTTTGTCCTGCCTTTGTTAATGTGTTACTGTCTGGACTTACTAGGTATGTATGACAGTGGCCCCCAAAGGCGCATATATTTCAACGTTTAGTCACCAGGGAGTGGACCTCTTAAAGGATTAGAAGGATTAGGAGGTGTGGCCTTGTTGGAGGAAGTTTGTCACTGGGGTGGGGGTGGGTTTAGGTTTTAGAAGCTAAGACAGGCCTAGTCTCTCTCTTCCTGTTACCTGTGGATCAGGATGTAGAACTCTCAGCTACCTGCCTGCACCATGTCTGTCCATGTGCTGCTATGCCCCCCACTGTGGGCTAAACCTCTGAAACTACAAGCTGCCCCAGTTAAATGCTCTCTTTTTAAGAGTAGCTTTGGTCATGGTGTCTCTTCACAGCAACAGAACAGTGACTAAGACGCTAACTAGGCAAGAAAAATACAATATCCAGAAGCACTGATGTTAAGAATCTCATTATATCAGCAGAGGAAATTTTAGATAATTCACTAAGTAGGAATTAGAAATTGATTGTTGATTTGGGGCCTAGACTAGGGGAAGCCCACTGGTCATAGCAAAGACTTGGTTTGGACATAAACCCCGGGTACAAATTCAAAACTGAGGTGGATAGGAGGGAAACAGTGTGTCTGCTTCTCATCTTTGTATTGATCTGATCTCCTCAGGCTACTAGATTGCCTCCGATAGGCAGATGCACATCTGTGTTTTACCTAGGACGCATGGGAAAATGGAGTGACTTTACATCTCTGTGTTCCTCCCACTGATGCTTCAGTGACAGACAGGGAAGTCCCGCTTTCACCGTGTTTTCCTATGGGCTTGTTTTTCTACCACCAGATAGAGAAGCACTGCATTTTCTGTAAAATAGCGCCTTTTAGCGCACAGTTTTGTAGGAATTCTATACTATAATTTACTGCAGCCACTGTGTTGCATTTATCGAATAGCAGCTTTATGCTGTATGCTGTATTTTCTCTTTATTTAACCTTTACAACCACCTTCAAGTTATAGGCATCAGGTCCATCTCTTTAGGTGAGGAAGCAGGTTCACAATGCTACTGACTTACCTAAGTTCTCATGTATAGCAATTGTGGAGCTGGGGTTAGAACGGGTGCCAACTCTAGTCCAGTGTGTGTGCTGTGTCAGCCTCCGTGGGCTCTCAGGAAGGATGGGAAGGGAGTTAGGAGCCAACAGTGGCCACTAGGCCTTTAGGACATCTTACTAAACCCTTTCCCAGGTATAAAATGAAGTGTAGAGTTGCATTTCTCCAGCCTTGGGAACAACTAAAGAGGTAGATTATCAACCTTGAATTCCCTCCTTCCTTCCTCCCTCCCTCCCTGTCCCTTCCCTCTCTCTGTTCCTTCTGTCTACCTGCCTGTCCATACTAAGCAGTTTCATTTGGGATATTTGAAAGAATGGTAGTCCTTTTTGCAGGAAGATCTATGGGGTTATCTGTGCAATAGGTCTCTGAGCCAATACAGGGTTGTCAGGAGGTGAATCAGACAGGCCCTGTGGATAGCCAGTCTGCAGGAAACTGGCTGACCAGGGTGTGACAGAATGGGTGGCACCATGTCTCTCCTTTTTTCTGGAACATGCCTTGGAGAGTTTGAAATCTTATTGTTTGTCAGTAAATAAATTCTGTTTATTGACAGTAAACTTGTATTAAGTTTCAATTTTGGAAAATTTATGACAAACGCAAATAAGATGTTTTATCTCAGCAAACACTGGTGTCTATTGTTTGATAAAGTGTTCACATATGAAGAATTAAGACCTTCTGCTTCTCTGTAACACCTCCTGCTTCCTGTATTCCTTTTTGGTTTAAATCATTATAGGACATTCTTCCCTTTGCGGGGAAAATGAGATTTCAGGTGGGTTTCTCTCCCCAGTTACTAACTGGGAAAGTTTACCCTCAGTGATTAGTAGAGTGTTTAAAACAATAACAACAAAAACTACTTTAAATTTAGATTGTTACTTTTTGTTGCTGAAATTAAATTCCATGACCAAGGCAACTTATAGAAGGAAGAGTTTATTTGGGTTCATAGTTCCAGAGGGGAAGTCCATAATGGAGGGGGAGTCATAGAAACAGACAGTTGGAGCAGGAAGCTGAGAGATGTCATCTTCAGTGTACACTTGGAGCAGAGTTACTGTGGTGGTTTGCATGACAAAGGCCCCCATAGACTCAAAGCAGTATTAGGAGATGTGACCTTTTGGAGTTGGTATGACTTTGTTGAAGGAAGTGTGTCACTGGGAGCAGGCTTTGAGGGTTCAGATGCTCAAGCCAGGCCCAGTGTCACTGTCTCTTCCTGCAGCCTTCAGATTCAGTTGTAGAGCTCTCAGCAACTTCTCCAGTACCATGTCTGCCCACATGCCACCATGTTTCCCACCAAGATGACAAATGGCCTAAGCCTCTGAACCATAAACCAGCCCCAATTAAATGTTTTCCTTTGTAAGAATTGCCATGGCAATTCTCTTTGCAGCAATAGAAGAAACCCTAAGGCTGCAAGCAACCTGGAAGGAGGGGCAAGGCCTGAGCATTCTCACTGACATGTAATGGGGGCAGAGGGTGACACCAATCCCAGGAATGGAAAAACATTAATGGAAGCACAGGGTAGGAAAGCATGTTGTCTTAGTCCCTGTTCTGTTACTGAGAAGAGACACCATGACCAAGGTAACATAAAATAAAGCATTTAGTTAGGGGCTTGCTTACAGTTTCGGAGGGTTAGTCCATTATAGTCATGGTGGGAGGCAAGCAGACATGGTACTGGAGTAGTAGCTGAGAGCTCACATCTGATCCACAAGTTGCGGGCAAAGAGCGTGGTACTAGACCTGACATGGGCTTTTAAAAAAAATTTATTTATTTATTATGTATACAGTCTTCTACTTGCATGCCAGCAGAGGGCACCAGATCTCATTCAAGGTGGTTGTGAGCCACCATGTGGTTGCTGGGAACTGAACTCAGGACCTCTGGAAGAACAGTCAGTGCTCTTAACCTCTGAGCCATCTCTCCAGCCCCTGACATGGCCTTTTAAAACCTCTAAGTCCACCCCAAGTGACATCCTTCCTCCAACAAGACCAAACAGTTCCATTAACTGGGGACCAGACATTTAAACATGCAAGCCTGACTGGGGGCTGAGGAGCATTTTCATTCAAATCACCACACACTTAGGTTCCAGAAAGCTACAGTAAGTTCTTCATTGCTCTCAGAAGGACAGTGCCGCCTTTAGGACCTTTTGGCATCAGCAGTGACAAGCTAGAGCTGTAGCACTGAGCACCATAGTTTCAGGTTTCTGAGGACTCATGTTGTATTTTGAATTTTTGGACCCAGCTTATTTTATTTCAGGTCACCATAAATCATCAAGGTAATCAGGGTGTCTTAGCAGAGGCTGGACTGTTCCCGCTTAGTTGGGTTTTTATAGCACAGAGAGACACAGTGTGTACTGTGTCAAAGAGGTGCTGTGTCAGGCCCTGGCTTGCAGAGAGACCTGCTCTTAGAGGAGTGGCTTTGCTGCTTTTAACTGTGGCACATGGGGTAACTGGGTAACTTCTAGACGTGGAGGATGCCCTCCTGTACATGTAACATACTAGAAAAACAGGACCTATGCTTACCCCATTCTTTTTTCTCTATGGATAACTTGTCTGAATTTCCCTCATGAGGAACACATGTCTATGAGAGAATATGCGTGTATCCTGTGTTTCTTTCCACAGAATGGAGGGCGCCAGAGAGCAGAGAGCTGACCCACATTTGCATGGAAGCCAATGCCTTCCTGGCAGATGTAGCACCAGACCAGGCAGTGTCAGGTTTCTTGGGACCCGTAAGCATTCTGTTGGCGTGCTTCGACACCTGTGCCAACCCACAAGGCCTCTCAGGAAGGAAGCAAAACATAATGAAATGCCTGCTGACTGTTTCACAGCTTCTTTGCATTAAAGAAAACGTATTTCAGAAACTTCAAGAGTGTCATCTTCGTGCATGGCGTTATTTGAGGATGCTTGAAAGTAATCCAGTATTGTGTGCTCCTGGTCTGATGTGTGGAGCTGTAATTACATTTTACACCCTCTTTTGTTTGTCTCATTTAAAAGGTGTCTTGTGTCGAGTCTTATAGGAGAGAACAGACCTTTACAAAAGGCCATGATTAGGTGGTAGAGATGACTTGCCCCAACTCTTTTCCGTAGCCAAGTGCTGGAATTATAGGTGTGTATCACCTGCTGTAGCCACCCCACTCCTGTCTACTTGCTGTTGGTATAGATTAGACTTGCCTCTGCATTTCTTTTTGTTGCATTTCTTTTACTGGCTATTCAGTGTTTTTGACGCCCCCACCCCAAACCCCGGCCACCACATTTCTTTGAAGAAAGAATGACTATTAGAATAGTAGTCATTTGGGATGAACTCTGCTTGTTTAGTTGAAAAAGTTTCCCCCCTTTACTTCAAGTAATTTTAAAAATAAATTGTCCACAAAACTCAAATCCAAGTGGGTCAAAGACCTCAACATAAACATAAATCCAGTTACACTGAACCTGACAGAAGAGAAAGTGGGAAATAGCCTTGAATGCATTGGCACAGGAGACAACTTCCTGAATAGAGCACCAGTAGCACAGACGCTAAGATTGACAATTAATAAATGGGACCACATGCAACTGAAAAGCTTCTGTAAGGCAAAAGAACTATCAGTAGGACAAAATGGCAGCCTATAAAATGGAAAAAGCTCTTCACCAACCCTCTATCTAACAGAGGCCTCATCTCTAAGATATATAAAGAACTCAAGAAACTAGACACTGAAAAACAAATAATTCAATTAAAAAGTGGGGTAAAGACCTAAACAGAGAATTCTCAACAGAAGAATCTCAAATGGCAGAGAGACACAAAGAAGTGTTCAATCAGTATCCTTAGCTATCAGGGAAATGCAAAATAAAATGATCCTGAGATTCCATCTTACACCTGTCAGAATGGCTAAGATCAGAAACAGTGATAGCATATGCTGGAGAGGATGTGGAGTAAAGGACACTCCTCCACTGCTGGTGGGAGTGCAAACTTGTACAGGCACTTTGGAAAACAATATGGTGGTTTCTCAGAAAACTGAGAATCAATCTACCTCAAGACCCAGCTATACTGCTCTTGGGCATATACCCAAAGGATACTCAATTATACCACAAGGACACTTGCTCAATTTTGTTTATAACAGCTTTATTTGTAATAGCCAGAACCTGGAAACAACCTAGATGCTTCTCAACCAAAGAATGCATAAAGAAAATGTGGTAATTTACACAATGGTATACTACTCATTAAAAGCAATGACATCTTGAAATTTGAAGCAAATAGATGGAACTAGAAAAAATCATTTTGAGTGAGGTAAACCAGACCCAGAAATACAACTTTGGTGTGTATTAACTCATAAGTGGATATTAGCTGTAAAGTGAAGGATAGCCATGCTACAATCCACAGACCTAGAGAGGCCAGGTAACAAGGAGGGCCCTAGCAGAGGATGCGTGGATTTCCTGGGAAGAGGAAATAGAGATCTCCTGGGTGGACAGGGGCTTGGTGGGGATAGGAACTTGTGGGGTCAGGTTGTGGGGTGGATGGAGAGGAAGAGTACTGAAAGAGATGACTGGTTGGGGGGGGCAATTTGGGAGTCACGCAGGAACCTGATGCTAAGGAAACTCCCACAAATCTACAAGGATGACCCGAGCTAAGACTCCTAGCAATAGTGAGTACGTAGCCTGGACTGGCCATCTCCTGTGATCAGATTGGCGACTTCCCCAATTGTCGTCAGAGAGTCTTCATCCAGTAACTGATGGAAACAGATACAGATACCCACAGTCAAATATTAACCTGAGCTCAATGAATCCTGCTGAAGACAGGGAGGAAGGATTGTAGGAGCCAGAGGAGTCAAGGGCATCACAAGAGAGCCCACAGAAGCCGCTAACCTGTCTCATAGGAACTCACAGAGCCTGAACTAACAACCAGGGAGCCTGTATGGGACCAACAAAGGCTCTCTGCATATATGTGACAGTTTTATAGCTTGATCTACTTGTAGGACTCCTAACAATGGAACAGGGGCTGTCCCTAATGCTTTGGCTAGCTCTTGGGAACCTATTCCTCATACTGGGTCACCTTGCCCAGCCTAAATACAAGGGGAGGTGCTTAGTCTTACTGAAACTTGATATGCTATGCTTTTTTGATACCCCTGGGAGGCCTGCCCTTTTCTGAACAGAAACAGGAGTGGATTGGGGGTGGGGCAGGTAGAATAGAAGGAGAGGAGGGAGGGGAAACTGAGTCAGGATGTAAAATAAATAAAATAGCTTACCATAAAAAATAATATTGTCCTGGGTGTGGTGGCATACACCTTTAATCCCAGAACTCAGGAAGCAGAGGCAGCTGGAGCTCAGTGAGTTCAAAGCAAGCCAGGTCTACAAACTGAGTTCTGAGTCAGCTGGGGCTACACAGTGAGACCCTGTCTCAACAAAGAAACCAACATAAATGACAGTACCTTGATTAAATAGCTATTGTAAAAATAACCTATCTGTAATTATCTCCTGGAGAATAACCATTTCCAAATCCTAGTAGAGTTATAAACAGATAAATCCAAATACTGGTCTGCTGGTAACTTTCAGCCTTGTCTTCAGGTTTTCAGAATAGTCTTGGCTTTTTGGGGGGATAATCCATTTATTTTATGTGTATAAGTGTTTTGCCTGCATGTATGTATGTGTGCCACGTGCAAGCCTTGGGACCTTGAAGGTCAGAAGAGAGTATCATATCTTGATGGGGGAATGTCCTTCTGTATATATGTTTCTCTTATTGGTTGATGAATGAAACACTGACTGGTCAGTAGCCAGGCAGGAAGTATAGAAGAGGCTATCAGACAAGGAGGAGGGGACAGAGAGAGAAACCACCAGGGAGACCCTGTGTAGCTACCAGGAAGATAGGACTCTGGGCATTCTTCTGTAAGATAAGGCCATATAGAAACACATAGATTAATAGTTATAGGTTAATAAAAAAGAGGAAGCTACCCAGTAAGAAGCCTCAATCATTGGCCAAACAGTTTATAATATAAGTCTCTCTGTGTTTATTTGTGCCTAAATGGCTACAGGACCAGGAGGGACAGAAACTCCTTCCTCAAGATCTCTTGTAACTGGAGTTATGAATGGCTGTGAGCCGCCATGTGGGTGCTGGAAGTCAAACTCAACAAGTGCTCTAAACCACTGAGCCATCTCTGCAACCCAGCTAATAAATGCTTTTGAAAAGCCAACTGTTAACCAGGTTCAGACTTGATCCTTGTGGGGCTGGAGAGACAGCTTAGAGGTTAGGAACACTGGTCATCTTCAGAGGACCCAGGTTTGATTCCCAGCAACCACATGGTGGCTCATGACCATCTATAACTCAAGTTCCAGACCTGATCCTTTGTATTCCTTATAAGACAGGATCCTTTCTGCACTTTTGGCTAGCTCTAAGGAAATACAGTGATTAAATCTAATTATAAGGGGCTAGAGAGATGGCTCAGTGGTTAAGAATTTTGGCAGCTCTTCCAGAGGTCCTGAGTTCAATTCCCAGAAACCACATAGTGGTTCACAATCATCTATAATGAGATCTGATGCTCTCCTCTTATGGCATATAGGCTCTATGTTGTAGATAGAGCACCATATACATAAAATAAATAAAACTTAACAAATGTTGAAAAATCTAATAATAGTAATAGCTGCAAAAATGCAGTGCAGTGTGGTGGATATTGTGGCATTATATTAAGTTAAGCAGCTCCAGAGTTCTCACACTGGCTGTCTAAGGATGCCCCAGCTCCCCCCAGCCCCACCCCGGGTGCTGACTGCTTCCCACACGGCTTCACTTGCCCTTTGCTGCGGTTGCTCCTACTTTTGTATAACTCCTGCTCCGACCTCACCCACAGCTCCTTCCTCCGTGCTTCTAGGCCCTCTTGTGCACTCCTAACTCAAAGGGAGAAGTGTGCTTGGCTGGGGCCCCCATAGTCTTTTCTGCAAGATTAAAGGTAATTTCCAGATGCCATCTCACCCAGCCTGAGCTCTCAGGCTGTGCTCAGGTCTTTGATTTAGATGTTGGGCGGATCTGCTGGTACCTCCAGGAGGGTTGGAAGAGGACACAGAATCCTTCTCAATGGGCCCACAGTTTAGGTAGTCCCCTGATGCTTCATTCAATTACAAGTATTCATTGCTCGCTGTGTGGCAGACAAACTTGAACAAAATAACCCCTACTCTCAGAGCGGGTGACAAACAGCATTGCATAGATGGCAGTGAGTGCCAAGATTGAAGCTTTAAGTGGGGTGGTACAGAGGTGTCACTGGGAACCTGAGACCAGACACTGTAAGGACAAAGAGAAGAGGCTGGACCTTTGCAAAAACAGCCTTCTGCAGGATGCCGAGGCCTGCTGGGCCTGGTGTGCTGGGGGCCAGTATGGGGGTCGGAGAGAACCGGTAGGCGATGTGAGCAGAGCTGCAGCAAGCCCTGAAGCTCTCTGAAGACCGTGTAGATCTGAGTCTTGTGAATAAAATGGGAAGCCCGATGTCTGGGAGATTGGAGCTTTGAGCGGAAGAATGAAATGGTTTGACTTTGAACCCAGAGGGCCACATTGCCAGTTTTGTTTCTCAGTATGTAAAAGAAAGGCAACACAGGAACAAGGGGCCGTGCAGGGAGCTGTGCCCCATCCAAGGCAGAAACGGTGGAGGCTTTGTCTCTGTGGGATGCTAGAAGAGGGTCTACTGAGTCACGGTGTGGTGAGACTGAGTGGCGTACAGAACGCAGGCTTGTGGTAGGACCTCATGAAAGGTAGCCCCATCTCACCTCTAAGGCACTTGTGATGTGTACACAGGACAGAGGTGGGAATCGGCGGCAGCAGCAGCATTGGGAAATACAAGAGACAAAGTCGCTGGCTTTAAACCCAAATGCCTTCTCCTTTTCCCTTCAACAGAAATTTTAAATCACTGTGAAATCATAACTCCGACTACTCAAATAAATTGCATGAAAGTGAAAGAAATATATTCTCCCAGCCCTTTGGCCTTGCCTTAATTAAACCCTGTTGACTTTTAAAGTGACAGGCACCGCTTTGTGAGTAGGTGGCCCATTTAGCCTTTGTGTTTTCAGTTTTCCTGATGCCCTCTCCTCTCTCATCCCCCCACCATGGCACACATAAGTGGTGTAGCTCTGGTTCTCAGTCTCACCTGGCTTGTCTAGTGAGCCAGATCTGCTGCCGGTGCCGGTGTGCTGGGAGCAGGAGCATTGGCCAGGGAAAGATGGGAGGGGTGACTCTATTGACCTCAGTATGTTCAAGATTCAGGATTTCTGCTGTGACTAAGGGTGTAGAAAATGGCAACCATGTAGGCATTTTATGCAGGACTAGGCAGTGGGTTGAGCTGCAGAGAGCCACTGGGGGATGGTGGAGGAGTTGGCTATGGGCCAGACCCTCTGACACAGTTAAGAACTGGTCCTCTGTGACTGCTGACTCCAAAGACATTAACAGTGGGATGGATTCACGAATCCATTCTCTACCTGGCCTTCAAAGGTCGTGAAGCTGGAGTGGAGACATGTGCCCCACGATGCCTCTCAGCTTTCAGGGAGTGGCCTATATGTCCAGATGTCTGTATGGAGAAACTCCCACTTGTTATAGCCATGGAGAAAAGGTGGAGGTTCCTCAAACAGGACTTCTATGAGACCCAGAAACCCACTTCTAGGCCTATGTCTGTCTCCAAAGGGAATAAAGTCATCTTTTAAAGGGACACTTGACCTCTTTCTGTGTTTGTCGCATTTTCCACAACAAGGATGTGCTGACAACCCATGCTTATAGGTGTGTGAGCAGACAGTTGCTTGCTTGGAAACAGAAGCTGGCTACGGAGACTAGGGAGGTCTTGAACTTTCAGCCATCCTTCTGCCTCTGCCTCTGCCTCTGCCTCTGCCTCTGCCTCTGCCTCTGCCTCTGCCTCTGCCTCTGCCTCCTAAATGCTGGGATTACAGATCTATGCTGCATAGTCAACTTTGATAAAGGATAAATGTGTACCTATTAATATATTATTAATATACATATATACACATAATACACTAGTAGGCAGTGAAATTCAGCCGAACAGAGGGAGATCCTGCCATCTGCGGCAACAAACGTGAAGATATGAAGGCCTCTGTGTTAAGAGAAGTGAGCCAGACAGAGAGGCAAATACACATGATCTCACTTGCATGTGAAGTCTTAAAAAGTTAACGACTAGAAAAAGTGGTTACCGGGTTCCAGGACCTGTAGGAAATGGGGAGATGTTGATGGAGACAGTATGCTTCCAGTTATAAGGTGTGTGGGTTCTGGAAACGCAGCTCACACCATGGCAACTGCAGTGGATGGTGTTTTGAAATTGCTGGAGGGATAGAGCGTGTCCTTAGCACACACAAGTGAGGTAACTCCAGGGGGCGCTGTATTCAGTAGCTCGTAATGATCTTTTCATACTTTGTCCATATAACAAAACCCAGTTCTGCCCTTAATATGTATCACTTTAACCTGCCACCACAGCTCTGTAAGCCCGATTGAAACAGTCACATTTCTGCCCCCTGCCTGGCACACGCCTGTGCATGGAGAAAGCCTTCTGCTTCTGTTTTGTGCAGGTGCCTCTAGTTAGATCCAGTCTCCAGCCTGTAGGTGTCAGCTTCCTGTCCCCTGCATCTAGGAAGTAGACCAGACCAGCTCCTTCCACTCAGCTGTGGTGAATTCTGTGAGTCTATGGTGAGGTGTCAGCCAGTGCTGGACAGATCCCACATGTGCACACGCTTCTGTGTAAGCACCAAGTCTGACCATGAGTGTTCCCATACCATGTGCTTGGCCGTAGCTAGCTTTCACTGTCAGTTTATTGTGCCTGACGTATGTAAGATAAAGCGAGAGAGCCCCAAACCACAGACAGGCAGATTTTATTTTTATATTTGAAGAAAATCGTGGGTCCATACATAAAAGATTGGGCTGATCTTGTTACCAAGAAATGCACTCCTAGTGTTTGGTGTGCACAGCAATTCTAATGCACTGTTCTCAGCATAACATATGCAGAGATAGGTATCAAAAACAGGCAGACTGCAGCTGGCAGTCAGCATCTCTGAAAATTGGAGGTTTGGATAAACTAAGCAAAGGAGCCCATTATGCCTGAGATACTACTTTACATAAATGTGTACCTCAACATGTAAATATTTATAGTAAACAAAGGCATCTGCTTCTGTGACTACAGGCTGACTTCCTGGGTAGGGTAGCAAGGAGCTTTTGGGGGAGGGATGTTAGAGATTGATCCCAGGGCTTCAAATATGCTAATTTCTACCCCTGAACCACACCTGAGCCCCTTGATAGTTCTTCTGTATCGTTCTGCTACACCAAAAACCTCATTGCAATCACGAACTGACCCAACTGACAGCTTATGTTGTGCAGCCTGAGATCACATGTGATGTCTGATTATAAAATTGTTCCAACCCCTCAACAGGGTTTTACTATAATCCTGCTGGCCTGGGACTTATGGAGACCAGACTAGCCTTGAACTCAGAGATCAACCTGACTTTGATCCCGGAGTGCTGGGATTAAAGGCATGTGCCACCATGCCCAGCTGGAAGCCAGAAGGGCTTTGCGATAAGTTCCTGTATATGTTCTGCTAAAGGTGTTCCATCATAACCCACATCTGTATTGACAACTACTGTGTAAAATGGCTCATGGAAGCAGCTACACTAAAGTTTCTGTGAGTCAGAAGTCCAGGAGTGGCACAGACGAGTGGCAGTGGCTTAGGGCTGGATTGGGGTTATAGAGTCCGTTTCTACAGGAGCTGACTCTTGCGCCTGTTGACTTTAACCTTGAGACATAGCACAGGGTGCTGTTGGTGGCAAGAGACCAGAGATGGTGAGAGGCACCCTCGCCAGAGCCTGTGCACATGGGTCCAGCCTCACAACCAGGAGCTGGGGCCTTGGACATGGAGAGATGTTCATGTGGAGCCTCCAAAACAATACAGAGAAACCCTGTCTCGCTAAAAAAAAAAATATGACACCAGCCAAGCTAGTGATGGAGTCAGGGTCCCAACTTTCAGTGCCTGGAGGGCCTTGGAAGTGCCCTGTACAATGTACCTACCCCCCAAATAAGGAAACTAGAAACTGAGGAACTAGCCCACTACTTCAGGCCTTGAAAAATGACCACACAAGACTGGGAGTCCTGCTTGTTGGATGACAAAGGCTGTTGTTTCTTTGTGCCTGCATTGTAGTGCCCACTTGTTATTTACATTGCAAAGACAAAACATTGATTTAGTATTTTTTGCCCGAATAGTAAGTTATGTAACACTTAGGACATTAGCACATAAGTGTCCTATATTCCTTACAGTTGTCTTAAGGAGATGAGATGAATGCGATTTCTGCATTGTGTGGATAAGGAGGCATCTCGGGTGCTGTGATGCTGCCTAATTAACGCGCTGAGATCTGGAGCCTTGCATCCTGCATCACCATTCCTGCTCCTGAGCACTCTAAACCCAAACTCCTTGTGCGAATGTTGGTGCTGTTCATAGACTATCCAAAGCCTTCCAAACCTTTATACTTCCTAGCCTTCTTGTTTGGGTGAGATCATGTGATTAGTTCTGGCCAACTAGGAGTTAGAAGGAAGGGTCTTGTGTCACTTCTGAGCAGAATGTGTGTGACCCTCGGGGCACTTTCTCTGTCTGCTGGGTCCTGACAAAGCTTGAGACTGTGGGTGCTGTGTCAGCCTGAGTGAGTCACAGTGGAAACAGCCTCTGCTAACCCCAGGTGGATATATCCTTTGAGTGTTTGTTACCGCAGCTTAATTTAGCACCAGATGGATGTGTGGTATGCTTTTTAAGCATTACATCAGCAAACAAGTTGCTACTTAAAAGCCTTCCCAAACAGTTACATTAAAAGCTTCATTCACCAGAGAGCTCGAGAGCTCAACCCGGTACTATAGAATGACCTGGAACTGATTTCAGAATTCTGGTAGTTGGTTATTAGGTATGGTGGGTTTTTGCCTTTTTTGTTTTGTTTTAAGTGAGGGTCTCTCCTGGAACTCAGAGATCTGCCTGCCTCTGCCTCCTGAGTGCTGGAATTAAAATATCTGGCAAGTCATTAGCTATTTCTAACACAACAGATTATCAAATGAGATCAAATCACATACCATCAAATCCACTGCCTTTCATTGTATTTAGTGTTGTAAAACCATCATTATAATACATTATTCCACAATAAAGCCCAGTGTCTATTAGCAGTCATTTCCTCTGTCCTAGTCAGCTGTAAAAATGTAGTTTCTGTGTTTGCCTTTTCTGGACATAGGTATGTAAACAAAGTATGTAAGTAAAAGTATTTGTATGCAAATAAAGCTAGTATAGACTAAGTTCCTTGGAGGCCAAGATCCTTGCTTTGCTCTGCTGCTTTGCACATAGTAGGTGCTCAGTCCTCTGCACCTGGGATGGGTGTGGCTGGGAGTTCCTTTAGAGTACCAGCTGCCACCCTCTGCCACCTGTTCACCTAGGTTCTGGAAATTTCTCTTAGCTTCTTAGGAGATGTGTGCATTGACCCAGCAAGGGCAGCCACCCTTGGTGCTGAGTACAGAAATAGTCACCCATTGTCCTGTCAAGGTCATGAGTCGGCCCACCATAGCTCCACTTCCTCCTCTATGGAGTCTTCCCAAAGCCACGCTTCCTCGGGCCCTCACCAGATCCTTCCTCTCTGTGGAGGTCTGGCTTCCTGTCCAGAGACGGGCTCTGACGCTCTCGGAAGCACACACTGAGGCGTCGGGAGAGCCTGTGCTGCTCTGAGTGATGCTGCTGCCGTTGCTGGTCGCAGCCTGGCATGGGATCTCCGGTCCCATCCGCAGCCCCAGGCCTGTGTTGCCTGGTGCCCGTTCTTCGGTGCCCTCCAGGCACTAAGACCGCGGTGAGCAGGATGGCTAAAAGCTGAGACCAAGCCTGAGGCAGGCGGAGCTTTTCGGCCCAGCTAGACCACGCGCTGGCTGTGAGGGTGGGGAATTCCTCAACCGTTCATTTTCCGTCTGTAAAATAAGCATGTGAATACTTTAACAACACGAGCAGACTTTTGAGGGTTATATAGAATAATGCTTGTGAAATTCTGAAAGCACAGCTTGGCTTAGTAAAAATTTTGTGGCTATTTTTAATATTATCAGTGATTTGATCATATTGCTGATGTCACTGCTCCCTAGGGAAGAAAGAAACTGCATTCGTATTTTGTCTAAGGGACAAGTAATTGGATTTCCTTGTTCTTATCATTTGAGAGTGGGTGAGGGTGAACGCAGAAGAGGAAATTGCCTCCTAATCTGTCCAAACGTGTGGCAAGAAGCTATCATGGCTGGGCTTGGAGCTCTGAAGAAATCAAGTTGAAAACAGCTTACAAGGTCACATAGGAAGCCTTAAACATCAATGTATAGATGTGATAGAAAGGGTAACAAATACCTTACACTTTTTATCATTTTTACTCCATTCTCATGCTATTTTAAAAACACCAGTAAATTCCTTACCCGTTAAACTTTAAGCTCATCCCATGGAGTGTGGCCAGGTCTCAGGACCAACAAAGCAAAGTGGCAAAGGTCGCTTCCTTGCCTGTCAGTCTTTGTACTGTTCCTTCTCCACACAAAAACTACCATGGGGAAATGGCAACCACGTGTGCAGGTCCACAACGAAGCAGAGTGCGGAGGACCCACCTCCTCAGAAAAAAACGCAATGACCAGAAGCCAACAATGACTGCCCTCCTCTGGGGCACAGCCGTGGTTCCAGCTGTGTTTGCTGGGCCAGCAGCGGTGTTTTCCATGCTCTCCTCCACCGCTGGAGCATGGCTAGGAGTGGCAGAGGTGCCGCTAGGTGCCAAGGCACACTGTGCTTTAGTGTCAGCTTTAACCAGAGATGCCCATGGGGAGGGAGTCATGCTCCTCACTGCGCTTCAAAGAAGAATGAGCTGTTTCCCCGCAGGAAATCCTGGTCCAAAGAACTTACATTTCAGAGTTTTTTCTTTTAGATTTTCAGTTAAAGTGTGTGGAGGTGCTGGAGAGTTGGCCTAGCAGTCAGGAGCCCTTGTCACTCTTGCAAAGGACTCACGCCTGATCCCAGAACCTACACGTGGCTCCCAACCATTCATAACTCCAGTTCCAGGGTATCTGACGCCTTCTGACGTCCACGGGCACCAGGCACACATGTGATACATGGACATGCAGGCAGGCAAAACGTAAAATAAATAATAAAAGATAAATTATAAAACATGTATAAAATAAACCATAAAAGATGCTGCTCAGAAGGGGCACAAGTCACACGTACAGGTCAGGGATGACTGTGTTCAGGTCAGAAGTTACCTTTCTAGAAGCTTCCTGCCTCCCAGCCCACCAAGCATACTTCCTTTCTCGATTTTTGGCGTAACAGATTATTTTGCCCATTTTCGAGTTCTGTAGAGGTTGATCATGCAACAGTCTTTCTTTAGTTTAGCGGGTTGCTTGTGAGATCTGTCCCTGTGTCTGAATGGTAATTGCTTGTTGATTTAGAAGGCCATCTAGTATAAATAGACCATAAATACACTATACAAAACAATTTGTAACTTTGTTACAATGTACATTTTGATTATTTTATAGTTTGAAAAACATCTGAATTTTCTACTTTTCCTACAGTTTAAGCAATTACTAAACAAGAGACTTCCAAATATGCTAACCATTTTGGTTAATTTCATTATGGGTCATAAAGGTATAAATGGTTTCTTTAGGTATCTGTGAACATCACAGGAAGCAACTAAATGCTTCCTTGTGCAAGGCAATGGAACTCAGATGGCAGTAATTATTTCTTTAGCTTAAAATGTAAATTATAATGTGATCGGAAACGTTCATGTTCCAGTTTGTGAAGCAAGATTAAGTAGACTGTCACATTTCAATTACTTAAGTAACCAAACTATAAATGCTACTACATGAAACACTCCCAGGAGCCTGTCCCAGTTTGTGGAAATAGGTCACATGACTTTTGTGCCTAAATAGATTGCTAATAACTTACTTTACAGTTTTTGTTGTTGTTCAGATTAATGCTGCAACATCCTTGCTCAAATGTCCTTTGGTATGTGTTGGCATTTTTTTCCATAGATGTTTTTCCCAGAACAGGACTTGTTCATTGCAGAAAGTCTGTGTTTTGTACTCCCAAGCAATTTTCTGAGGTGGTTATTATACTGACTCATATTCTAGGAGTCCTCAGCCCTCCAGAAGTGTTCTTCTACCTTTGCTATTTTTAGGCTTTCAAATTTCTAGCCACACTTATCAGTGTAGTTGTTTTATTTTCTCTTTCTCTGGCTTGTGCAACATAGTTGTTTCATGAAGCTGCTGGTTTACAACTTTTGATTATTTTCCTGTTGACTTTTATATCTTTCTTTTGAAGATGTACACCATGGTTTTATTTTTTCCTTGTTTTTCTAATTCCTTAGATGCAGTGGTAGGTTATTTTTTGAGATCCTTTAAGATGTGTGTGTTTTTTTTTAGTTTATCTGTGTGTACATGTGTGTTTATGTATGTAGGCCCGTGGGTAGAGGTCAGAGCACCACTTGCAGGAGTCAGTTCGCTCCTTCTACCATGTGGGTCTGGAGACAGACAGTCATGAGGCTTGGTGGCAAGCACCTTTACCATCTCACTGGCCCAAGATCGTTTGCTTTTGGGTACAGGTATTGAATGTTGTGAACGTCTCTCTTAGGACTGCTTTTGCTACATTCAAAAGCTTTTAGTCTTGTGAGGGTGATAAGGGATAACGTGCCCAACACAAACAAAAGGAATGTTTAACGGAGTGAAGCCTTGAAGCTCATCAGGAATGTTTTCCCGATTTAGCAGAGGAAACCATCCCTCAAGCCTTTTGCTTTCCTAGGGTGTACGGATATAATTGGGCCACATCTGCATTACTACATTTTCCACATTATCATGGGTCCAAAAACAACCAACAGGTAGGTCTCAACTAATCCCCAGTCATATCTGCTTTCATTACAAGGAGCTGCTGTCACACTGTGTGTTGGTAGTCATATGACATTAAATCCTGTCTATATTGTAGGCCATAACCATAGCTAGTCCATTGGTCATAACCATAGCTAGTCCATAGCTACTCCAAATCAGAAAGACCCACTGGTTATGAACAGGTGCAGAGGATGTGACCAAGCCACTGGTTATGAACAGGTGCAGGGGATGTGACCAAGCCACAGGTTATGAACAGGTGCAGGAGATGTGACCATGTCACAGGTTATGAACAGGTGCAGAGGATGTGACCACGCCACTGGATGAAAAAGCATCAGTCCAGTTGTCCTCTCCCCTCAGCAGTCTTACTGCATCGGCACAATTATGGGAAATACAGGCTCTGGATTATTCTCCACACACGAGCTCCGTGTTCCCTACTGGCCGTGTGCATCAGCCTAAGCTGTGCAGGTGGCAGTGTCTGTCTTGAGTTTGTACAGGGGCCCTCCTCCTCCGAGACTACCCATAGGCTGCAGCTCTGGCTCCTCTGTGGGCTCCTCTCAGCCTCCTCATCGCCTGAGCCAGGCTCATCACTGGATGCACACATTTTATGTGTCTCAAAGTTACCCAGAGTGGCCATTGTGTACCTTCAGGGAGAACACAGCATGCCCTCATTCCCGCATTCAGAAAGGTGACGGGCCAAACCGTTTTCCCATCCTGACAGCTTTCCATAGCACCTTAGACTTTTTCTGTCCTTTGATGACCAGTGCTATTCTGGGGCAGGAGGTCATTTTTTAAAATTAGAGTAAATAAGGTCTTGTTTAAAGAATTGATAGGGTATATGCAGGAGCGTTGTCTGTCCTGAGGTGCTGTGGGCAACCCATAATGACAAATGTACCAAGTTATAATAGTGTGCTCTGTAGCCTCCCTTTGTGAGGAGAGGCACAAACAAAATGAGAACAGGTGTCAACAGAAACACTCACAGACTGCTTTCCCAAAGGAGACACGAGGACCGCCCATCTGCCAGAGAACTGGGATGTAATCCCCTGGGGCTGGGAAGACAGGAAGTGGGTGCGTTGCTTACTATCTGCCTAGCTTGTTCTCCAGAGAAGACTAATTCCTCTGATAAAGAGGTGTTTTGATGGAATGAGGCATGACTGTAACGAGCTCGTATTCAGGCAGCCCGCATAGCAGCAGGGAAGCAGCACAGGGACACCAAGGCAAAGGTATCGGCGTATGCAGCACCTCCAGCCAGGGGTCTGGGCACACATAAGAGCAACTAAATAGGACCAATGTAGCAAGACCTCTGGGGATGATGTCCTTGCATCAGGTGTGGAAGTTTGAATGTAACTGGCCTGAGAAGCTCATAGGGAGTGGCACTATTAGGATGTGTGGCTTTGTTGGAGTAGTCGTGGCCTTATTGGAGGAAGTGTGTCACTGTGGGGGTGGGCTTTGAGTACTCCTATGCTCAAGCTACTCCCAGTGTCTCAGTGGACTTCCTGTGCCAACCCCATATCTGCCTGCATGCCACCATGCTTCCCGCCAGGATGCTAACTGACTGATCCTCTGAACTGTAAGCTGCCACCTTAGTGAAATGTTTTCCTTTATGAAAGTTGCTGTCGTCATGGTGTCTCTTCACAGGAATGGAAGCCCTAACTAAGGCAGTTGGTATAACTTTCATACCTCTGCTACACTTAAAAACCTTTGTGTCCTACAGAAAATAGTTCATAGCACAGGCTTTCTTTACAACACACAGGCAGGGACAGGCTACTGTAGGAAGATTCTGCAGATATCTCAAACAACAGTTAGCAAAATGTTGTCTCCTCCTCTACCAATTCTATAAACTAGGTCTCAGACTGATTAAAAAAAAAGTTTTAGAAATTAGTAGAAGTCCGATGGCAGAACTGAGGTCAAGTCTCCCCCTGTGTGAAGGTCCCTCATCATCCCCTTTGGTGGTTAAAGGTCGTAGGTTTGCCCTGTTGGTTCATGGGGATTCACAGGGGCATGGTTCTTAGTGCGTGGTAGGGTTGGGGTGCGAGGACCTACTGTGAGCTGGGGCTGGGGAGTGGTGATAGCTCCTACTGTGTGGTAGGGCTGGCATGCAGTGGTAATGCCTACTGTGTGGTGGGCCGGGGCAGGCCACATCAGCAGTTCCCTACCCTCTCGGTGATCGCCTGTGAAACTGCTGTGTGGTGGGGCCGGGGCAGGCCACATCAGCAGTTCCCTACCCTCTTGGTGATTGCCTGTGAAACTGCTTATGAGTCATGTTCCTCAGCCTAGTGGGTTTCTGACATCGGGCATGACCCTAGCACCGCTGTGCGGACAATTCAGAGCTACAGAATCCTGCTTATTTTTTAATTTGAAATTCTGTGGTGGCATCATGAGCAAAATGTCCTGTTTTCCCATGTGAACAACAATAGGCTACCAGCTGCTCCCCCAGGGCATACGGCTTCCTTAAGGGCAGCTGTGAGAGCCGTGCCCTGAAGGGGCTGGGCCACAGAGTCTGGATACAATTTTGGGGGGTCCTGGTGGATCTCAGTCAGCAGCAAACTTTTTTCTCCTTTGGTGGGTGACTGTCCCTGTGTCTTTAAGGGGGCAATGTTGACTGTCAATGGGATTGCAAAGGATAGTGTAATTGGTTGCCCACCCCATCATAGTGCTCAGTACCCAGAAGCATATCTGCAGTTAAAACAATTCCATGGACTACATTACATTGTGTGTGGTCCTAACGAAGTCTATAAATCCACATCTGAATAATAGGTAAATCCCCAGGTTTGAGGCATGATTTTTCCACGCTTATTCAATCAGAGGGTGATAGGGAAGTCCTGTGTGTATGGCAATAAAGCACTGTTGGCCAATAGGGAAGCAAGATAGGTGGGACTAGGAGTTGAGGAGGATTCTGGGAAAGAGAGACACAGTCAGACACAATGTAGGCTGCCAGAAGAGTAAGAGGTCCAGACCCCTTTCTCCGGTTAATACTTAGATTAACAATTATGGGTTAAATACTTAAGTCAAAGATAGCCAGTAAGAAACCAAGCAAATGGCCAACAGCTTCCTAATTAATATAGCGTCCTGTGTGTTATTTGGGGACTGCAACTGTGACAGGGCCCAGGCGGATGGCGGGTAAGGATACACTCTACAAGAGGGCTGCCAGGCATTGTTACTGAGGACACTCTAAGTAAGTCCTTGGCTATACAGAGCGGCAGGCCCATGGGCTACAGCACAATGTTTGCTCTGGGTCGTTTGGCTCAGGTTGTTCACATATGGGAAAGCAGTTATAACCATTAGTGTCTTCCCTCTAAACAAGGTCCACTGGAAACTGGGGGAGCAGTCTCACCCTGAATTGTGTGGCCTGGTGTTTGCCTTCACTCTTCTCAGTGTCTGAGTCCAAGGCATCAGGCAGGTCAGGGCAAGCTGAATTAAACTTTTCTCTATTCCCTCAGGTCCTGGGGATGCTATGGAAGCTGCAGCTGTGTGTGCTGTGCCTCCCCAGTCCCTATATGTGACTGTTTCTATGGGACAAGGGTTTGGTCCTTCATGATCTGAGGGACAAGACCTAGATCCACCCAAAGTCTGCCCTCCTGTTAGGCAGTGGCAATAGATACATAGAATCACCAAGAAGACTCCATAAACCAAAAGTGAAAATGGTTCTTCAGTCCTGTATCTATCCCCAACTTTTCTATTCTTTCCCACATGGCCAATCCTAATGTCCCTTCTTCTGGGCACCAAGGTCATGTCTCCCAAACATAATCTCAGAACTGATGGAGCTACAATGTTTTCACCCTGCTTCCAGGGCGTCTCCAAATGTCACCCAAAGTACTGACATATAACTGACTGTCTCTAGAGTCTACTCCTGCCATATTTGTTACACCTGATGCTTAGAATTGTTCCCTTATCCTTTCTTTCTCTGCTTTTTGTTTCCTTTATTCTTTCCTCCTCCCTTCTTTCCTTTACCTGTGTAAGCAGGTTTCTCCCAGGAGCGTGCCCATATCTGACTGATGAGAGTTCCCTGTAGCCGGTGTCCATATTCTTGTCCCTGGCTGTCACCACTTGCAGCATCCAAGACAACTCCAGAGGTGTCATTAGCCTAGTTGTGTCTGCTAATGAACCCACAGCAGCAGCAGGGAATTGCCTCCACAGATGCTGGAACAGGCTGTGCTACATATGCTTGGTTGCAGTGTTTGAGCATCATACCAAATAGTAAAGACTACAAAACCATCTCAGCAGTTAATACAATGAAACCAGAGGTCTGAGTTCTTATAGGGTTAGACAATGGGGTGAGTTCTTACAAGGTTAGACAATGGGGTGAGCTCTTATAGAGTTAGACAACAGGATGAACTCTTATAGAGTTAGACAATGGGGTAAGGTCTTATAGAGTTAGATAACAGGATGAGCCCTTATAGAGTTAGACAACAGGATGAGCTCTTATAGAGTTAGACAACGGGATGAACTCTTATAGGGTTAGACAATGGGGTGAGCTCTTATAGAGTTAAACAATGGGGTGAGCTCTTATAGGGTTAGACAATGGGGTGAACTCTTACAGGGTTAGGCAATGGGGTGAGCTCCTATCTAAACTCTCCTGTCAGTTAGTAGAGAGCCTTTGCTTAGTATACATAAGGACACAGGTTCAATTCTCAGCACCTCTCACCCCCCAAAGGCCCAAATATGTCTTTTGCTCACAGATTAGATGACTTATTTCCAGATTATTAATAGCTTTGGGTGAGTCAGATGGGCCTGGTGTCAAGAGAGCAGACAAGCTAGGAGAAGTTCCTCTGGACTTTGAATACTGGACTTTCAGATGGGAGAGGTGAGAAAATTGCCCTTCTTGCTTGATGAGAACAGAAACGCTGCATATTTAAAAGGCTGCCAGTTACAGCAACCTCCATTATGGTGGTGTCACTACTGCCTTATCATTGCATGGGGCAATAGGTACACAGACCTGGAGACACAGTGCATGTCTTCCCACATTCTCTTTTAAAAAAGTTCTTAGAGAATTCCAGGAGAAACAAGCTAAGGAATAGGGCTATACTCGGTGCTGTGGTAGTGTTCAGGACCTTAGTCACATTGCCTGCTTGTTGCTTTTTCCTTTCTCCCCTTTTCCGTTTCTGTGATGTTGAGGATTGAACCCAGAGCCCTGTGCATGCCAGGTAAGTGGTTTGGCACTGCTTCAGCCCCCGAAAGAGCATATTTAATTTCGATATTTATTTAGGGTCTACTATATGCCAGCCTGAGGCTTTAGTGGTTCTGGCTTTCTGAGACAGTCATTAAACAAATCTAAAAAATGCTTCTAGATGCTGAGCAGTTTATCTGCACTGATAGATAGACGGGGAGGGGGTGACAGCTAGTCTCTTGCTTCAGAAAGTAGTGAGAATTAAATGAAGAAAAGAAGGGAGGATTCCTCGAGGGGAGAGGCAACTGACAGGTCAGTTCTTGGGAGGACCGGAAGCCATAAAATGAGAGGCCAGATGACATGGCTGACTGGCCTGCCACTGAATTACCAGTTGTGGTACACTGGAGAAGGTTTTCAGAGTAAAATGGACATAGTTAGGCTTATTTAGTTATTTAACTTTAATATTTTGTTGTGATAGGGATTTGAACCCAGGGGTTTGAGCATGCTGGGGACGTACTCTACCACTGGGCAACACAAGATTTGTGTTTTTAAGAGTACTCTGGAGGCTGGAGATATGGCTCAGTGGTTAAGAGCACTGGCTGCTCTTCCAAAGGACCCGAGTTCAATTCCCAGCACCTTCATGACAGCTCACACCTGTCTGTAACTCCTGTTCCAGAGGATCTGACACCTCACACATGCAGGCAAAACACCAACACACATAAAATAGATAAATATATACACATATGTATATACATAGATAGATAGATAGATAATACTGCTACTAATAAAAACCAGAGCACCCTGGCCTCAGTGTGAAGGAGCCAGCACAGATGTTGGAGTCTGGCTGGTAGGCTGTGGATGGAAGCCAGAGGTCAGTGAAGTTTAGTTCAGGCAGAGATTGCAGCTCTGGACTAGGCTAGTAGCTGTGGGGCTGTAGAGAAATGGGTTGGTCGGGTACTTTTCTTTGTGAAATTTTTTTTCTCCTCAACAGACAAAGCTTTATTATAGAACTCTAGAGAGAACAAATAAGCCCCCCAAAGAGCATAAGTATTTTTAGTCTCTTTCCCAGGAATAAACCCTTTCTGTTCCTGTGCACTTCTAAAATGCACGCTCATCATTAGAAGCAATAGTATATTACCAGGTGGATATGTATTGTTTTATGAGCTGTACTTTCTTTTCTTTTTTCTTCTGAGACAGGGTTTCTCTGTGTAACAGCCCCAGTTGTCCTGGAACTTGCTCTGTAGACCAGGCTGGCCTCGAACTCACAGAGATCCTCCTGCCTCTGCTCTATGCACCACCACTGCCTAGCAATAAACTATGCTTTTAACAACAGCCCTTGGCCTTCACCATAAGGTTCTGTTCCACATCGACAGTAGAAGTGGTGGGTGGCAGTTTGTGCTTTCTGAGAGAGAATTGCTTCTCACCGTCTAGGACCTATTCCAGATGTGTCCATTGTGGTCCATCATGGATGGTGTGTTGGGAAATTCTATGGCCAGTACTGAATCTGGTTAGTTCTGGCCTGAAAGAAAGACTATGTGATGGTTGGGATCAAAGGCTGAGAGTGCTGAGAGGTTTTGTTGGAGCCAGCTCACCCCATAAGGGGCTTGAGTGAGGGGACACAGTTTGATGTGGGGTGTCTTCCTTGGTCTCTAATTTTTGAGAAAGGATCTCTCACCGAACCCAGAGCCCAGCAATTTGGCTAGGGTGACTGGCCAGCTAGCCCTAGGGGATCCACTTGATTCCATCTCCCAAGTACCAGGATTATAGTGATGTGCCACTATCTCAGGTTTAAAATATTTTTATTATATTTTTAAATAGTATGTATGTGTCCTAGTTACTGTGAAGAGACACCATAAGCAAGACAACTCTTTTTTTGTATGTATTCTTTTTTTAAATTTATTTATTATGTATACAGTGTTCTGCCTGCACGCCAGAAGAGGTCACCAGATCTCATTACAGATGGTTGCGAGCCACCACGTGGTTGTTGGGAATTGAACTCAAGACCTCAGCCAGTGCTCTTAACCTCTGATCCATCTCTCCAGCCCCCCAAGGCAACTCTTACAAAGTAAAACATTTAATTGGGGGCTTGCTTACGGCTTTAGAGGGTTATCCATGCTCATCATTGGTGGGAAGCAGACAGGCATGGTGCTGAGGAAGTAGCTGAGAGCTTTAATCCTGATTTTCAGGCAGCAGACAGAGAGAGAGAGACTGGGCCTGGCATGTGCTTTTGAAACCTCAGAGCCTACCCTCAATGACACACTAGCTTCAACACTTCCTAATCCTTTTGATTTTCCTGAAATGTTTCTCCCTGCTGGTGACTGACCCTGTGGGGCCCATTCTCATCCAAACCACAATGTGTGCAGGGCGTGTGTTTACCATAGCACGTGTGGAGGTCAAGGGCAGCTCTCAGGAGTTGGTTTGCTCTTGGCATCATGTAGGTTCCTGGGATTGAACTCTGGGTTTTAGGCTTTGCGGCAGTTGCCTTTAACCGTGGAGCCATCTCACCCATGAGTCTTTTCCACGTGGGTGCTGAGGACCAAGCTTGGGTCCTCATGCCTGTATCACAACCATTTACCAGCCTAGCCCTCTCCTTAGCCCTCAGTCAGGGCCTTGTAAAGGTTGTTCCTGTAGTTCCTGGGCTGTTTATGGAGTATGCTGAGTGGTCCTAGACAGGATGACTTGCCAGGCAGCTTCCTGCAGAGTGAAGAAAAATAGGATTATGCTCTCAAGACCAACTCCTAGGGGACAGGCCCATGGGCCTGTGATTCCAACACTGGCAGTGCTTAGGTAGGAGGCTAGTCTGGAGGTACTATTGCAAAACCAAACCAAAGCAAAAGCTCATAAACCAGGCATGGTGGCTCATGCCTGTAATCTCAGTACTTGGGGAGTAGAGACAAGAAGATCAAGGTCCTTAGCTACATAGTAAGTTCAAGGTCACAATAGGCTAGATTCCCAACCCCATCCCTTAAAACAAGTTAATAGTTGCAACAGGTTTGTTGAACAGAAAAATTTGGGGGGGTATTTTTTGGGGGTGGTTTGGTTTGGTTTTTGGTTTTTCAAGTCAGGTTTTTTCTGTGTAGCCCAGTTGTCCTGGAACTTACTCAGAGACCCACCCGCCTCTGTCTCCTGAGTGCTGGAATTAAAGGCACATGCTGGGTGGTAATTGGTGTCACTGTTCTCATTTGGGGCCACAGTGCATTTCTGTACCTCATTCAGTCCCTGGCCTATGAAAATGGACACCTTCACCAGCCCCAGGCAGCAGGACAGCCTCCAAGTCCCTTCTTCCCCTGGGAAGAGTACTTAGGTGGTCTCAATTAGCCCTGTGATAGCCGAGGAAGCTGCTATTTGGAGGTCACAGGCCAGGGCAAGTTCCAGTCCCCACCCAAGACAAAATCATCCATGGCTGCAATGGCTTGCTCATCGGTCCTCAGAGTTGCTTCTGGACAAAGACCTCCCCTCTGCTGGCCACAATGGGCAGGTCTTCTAATAATCCCTCACAGGCATGACCAGTAGCCTGTATCCCAGGGTGATCTACATTCTGTCAAGTTGACAATGAAACACTAACCATCACACCAGACGTTTCTAGACTAGGATACAGGATGACGTGGGCCCTGGCCAGCAGAGGGGGAATGAGGCAGCATGTCCCCGAGAACTAGAGCAGCCCCTGTGGTCTGCTGTGCGCCCTTGTTTTGGCACCTGCCACATGTACAGAGGTACAGTTGGCTGCGGGTGTAAGCAGAGGGAACCACAGACTGCTCTATTGGCCGTGAAGTTTGCAGTAGGCAATGCCCACCTCTTCTCTCTTCTTTCTTCAAGGCCAGTTGCATCTTGTCCAGTCCCAAGGAAACTCCAGACTCATGGCTAACTGCAGTGCCTATTAACATACCAAAGTGCATGCTGGCCTCTAGGCTTTCCCAGCAAGTATATGTTACAGTGCCACCCTGGCTGGCATACCCTGTCCCCTACCCTAAACCTTTCTAGCCAAGAGATTTCACTTCCCTTCTCGCACCTTCTCCCTCCAATATGACCCTGCCATTTCAGCCACACGTTCTCTTGGCTCCTTCTCTTTGTCCCTTGCTCTTGTCCCCCTCTCCTTTTCCCCGTCTCTCTCCTCTTCTTCTTTCTCTCTTCCCATGAACTCTTCCAGATGCCTTTGGCTGTACTCTCCCGCATACCTATAATAAAAACCTTCTCCTCAGTCAGACCTTGCAGTGGGCATGTCCTCATTTCATTTACTTCTTAGCATTAGTAATCAGGAGAGGCCTGGGATGTCCGGCTCTTGGTGAATCAAAGGACAGATTTTGCCTCCAGAGACTGTCATGTAAAAGTCAAACAGAAAAGACATTTCAGAAAGGCCTTCTCTGCTATTGGGCCAGTTCATCACTGGAGGACCTATAGGTGCTTGTGGGTGGGGTGCTATGCACACATAAGTACAGAATAAAAAATAACAAAGCCTCAGAGATGCTCCATTGTCGTGGGCAGCATCAATGGAGAGATATGTAACTAGTCAAATACCAAGAATGGAGACATGAATACATTAAAGTTACTATGCTGACATTTCCAGCACTAATAAATCTTTATGACTGAGCTGGTAACCTGAGCTCCTAGAACATTCCTAGAATAAATTCACTGTCTCTGGTACCTGATAATGGTGTAGTCCTTTGGCCACCATGCACATCTTTGTAATAAAATGAGCTCATATGGAATTGGTTAGTATAGACGATGTCCATTTGTGTGGTTATTACTAAGAGCAGGTGAAGTCAGCTCCCATAGCCCTCCCCGGAAGGGCAGGTCAGTTCCCTTGCACACATAGGCCATCTTCCTTCTGAGTCCCTGCTCAGGCTCGCGCCCTAGAAATGACTGGTCCTGGCCTCCAGCCTGCTTCCTCGACACTCAGCTCTGTGTGCCTTTACTTCTTCCTGCGGCTGCTTCTTACTGCCACAGGCTGCTGCTTTGCTTCTGAGTGGTTTTGTGTGTGCTCTGTTGGCCATGGGTTCAGTTTTTCATTGTCCTACGTGGACTAAATGGGCTGTCCCACCCAGCTTTCCCCACAGCCCTGTTTCTGACATTTAGAGCCAAGGTGGCCATACAGCGTGAACCAGAAATAGGAGCTTGAGCCTCCTATTGTTGTTTAGCAATGCTCCAACACTTTTTAATCTGTAGACTCCCCGAGAAGAGGGAGTGGCAGTAGTCAGCAGCCCTCACCAGTCACGCTTGCAAGCTCTAAAGTGTACTTCCTCAGGTTGCGTCTGTGGCTACTGCAGAAGAGAGGATGGGGGGGGAGGTCCCCACCTCAGTGGCTCTGACCTGCAGGGTAAGGGATGCACAGTTGACCATTTTCTGAGTGGGGTGTGGAGTTAGAACCATTTAGTAGTGAGGTTCCCCTAGAGAGGCAATCTCTAGGAGCTGCACGTTCATATAGCTCTAGGAGGCTCAGAAGGTAAGGGCTGACATGTCTGTACAGACTGAGAAAGGGAACGATCTGTCACAGCAGGCTGGAGAACAGACCAGCCTGAGCCTGAGAGCTCATGTGAAGAGTCTAGTGTGAGTCTGAAGGCCCAGAAAGCAATAAATAAATAAATAAAATAAAAATAAAGCAGAGAAGGCCATTCCCAGTACAGTGGGATAGCCTTCAATCTTCCCCTGTCTCCCTGTTCGGTTGGGGCTCAGGGTGGGGGCTGAGGGATGGAGTGATGGCCACCCAAATATAGGAGGGCCTTCTGTTTTACTTGGGGGTAAAAACTCAAAGGCCAATGTCTTCTGGAACTACAAATAGTGTCACATATGTTATCCGGGTACCCTTAGCTTAGTCAGGTTGACACAGAAAAAGAGCCATCCCAAGGACCTTTATTTTCAGATTTTTAAATTATTTTAATTATCTGTGTATGGTTTATGTGCTTGTGAGTACAGATGCCCATGGGAACTAGAGGTGGCAGATCCCCCAGAAGCTAGAGTTATAGGCACTTGTGAGCGACCTGATGTGTATCCTGAGACCTGAACTCAAGCCCTTAGCCACTGAGCCATCTCTCCAGCCCCCTCAAGTATCTTAATGTCACTAAGGAAAAGGAAAGTAAATAGATGTTTGAAATCCCTTTAGGTTTGGCCTGGTTCTGTGGTGACCTTATGAAAATAAAGTGCTCTCTCCTCACATCAGGGAGTTCAGTAGCCTGGTTTACTTTCAGAGGCACAGCGTCTGGGAGCTCCACTTTGAGCAGTTTCCAGACAGCACCAGTCACCCGCTGGCAGCACTCCAACTTAGAGTCAGTGACGGCCAGCAGGAGGGAGCTGAGTCAGAAAAGAGAAGAAGGGATGCCTGGCCAAGAGGGCTTGCTTTATGACTATTCAAGAGAAACTGATACCAAAGTCTTAGCTTGTGGAGGTAGAGAGGTTCTGCTAACAGCCTCATCATATGAAAACCTAAGAGTTGTGTCTAGAAAATCTACTACCACATTTCCACATTTGAATGTCAGGAACTACACTGTTGAGGGGCCGAAGAGATGGCTCAGCAATTAATAATGTGTACTGTTCTTGCAGAAGACCTGAGTTCAGTTCCTAGCACTCATGTGGGGCAGCTCACAGCTGCCTGCAATTCCAGCTCCAGGATCTTAGTACCTCTGGCCCCCCTCTGCACCTGCACTCATGTGCTACACACCACACACACACACACACACACACACACACACACACACACACACACACACGCACGCACGCACGCACACACGCACACACACAGAATTAAAAATAAAATATTTTGTAAAAAAGAAAGGCTTGTGTTGACCACAGGTACACAGAATGCAGCTTTAGGCATCATGGGAGGCGTTGTTATCCTCAATTGCCTTAGGGATTGTAAGTGAAGAATTTAAGACAAACCTTTGTTGTTGTACATCCTGGAGGGAACTGTGTGTCTGTGGGAGGCAAGGACAGCTCCTTGGCCTGAGAGAGCAGCCATCTTCTGGGATGGGAGGATTGCCTTGTGTCTGGGATGCTGGCCAGTGTACTGGGTCTGTTCCTTTTCTTCGCTTCTGTTTTCAGAGTTAGGCTGAAGAAGGGAGAGGCCAGAATGGAAGGCAGGGACAGATGACTGGAAGAACGGTTAAGTTGTCTGTCACCTGCCATTTCAGCCATCCTGTAGCTTTTCCAGGGAGTTACACTACCTTTGAGCTCTGGGCCTTTGCATATACGGTTTACTCTTTCTGGAGTGACCTTTTGTCTGACCTGCAAGGGTCATTCCCTCATCTCCCAGGCAAGATTGGTTCCCTCAGATATGCGTCACCAGAGTGCTCTAACTTCCCCTTTGTTTTTGTTTTGTTTTGTTTTGTTTTTTTGTTTTTACGAGACAGGGTTTCTCTGTATTGTTTTGGAGGCTATCGGTCCAGCCCGGCCTCGAACTCACAGAGATCCACCTGCCTCTGCCTCCCGAGTGCTGGGATTAAAGGCGTGAGCCACCACCGCCCGGCTCCTAACTTCCCCTTTGTAACACACCTCACTCTTACAGCTCCTTGTGCAGGGGTGGGCTCCCCAGCAGACTCTAGGTTTCCGAGGACAGGGAGCTTCCTGGTTTTGCTGTTGTATCTGGCATTCGTAGGCTGCTCATGGATCATTCAATGAATGAATGAGAGTAACAAATGCTTGCAAGGTACTAGGTTCTTCCTTACACAGGAAAAAAAGTACTTCGAAGGAAGCATTATTCACACTTTTACAACTGAGGTCCAGTGCTGCTAGAGTCTTGGCCAAGGTCAAGTTATCGGCCTGTATCATGCTTATGAAGTGTTAGGCATTGATTTGACTATGGCAGTTACCTGACAGATAGGTAGCACTTCAATGTCCGCAGTGCACTGTGCTTCTGGTGTTTACCCTGGAGGAACTGTTTGAAGCCTAGTGTTAACTGTCACCCTGACAGAGTCTACAGGAGGAGGGAGACCTTTGCCGTTGTGGGTGGGTCCATTCTCTGCCTGGGATCCTGGACCATGGAAGTGAAGTAAAGGAGATGAATAGTGGATGCACTCATTGCCCTCTGTTTCCTGACTGGATTGACATAAATGACAACTGACTGAGCTTTTGCTGCATTGACATTCCCTGCTGTGATACAATTCCAGCTCCAGGATAGTAGGGCTGACACATGTACTAAGAGCCAGAATAAATATTTCTCTTGTAAGTTGCTTTGGTCAAGAGCTTTTATCACGACAACAGAAAAAGAAGACTAGATGTTTTTGATGTCTTGGGAATCTGGAGCCCGCAGCTTGAGGGAAGGCTCTCTTGGTGCTTTTTCACCTCGGTCCTCTCCTGGGCCGTCTTCATTTCTTCCCTCCTTTGCACAGTCAGTGGGAGTGAGTGAGCAAGCCTGCTGGCTGATCAGATGTCCATTGAAGACTGGAACGAAGCTCTCCAGGCTGAAGGAAACCCCGCTAATTACAAGGAACCTGCTGCTTGCAACAGCCACAAATGAGTGTGTGTGTGTGTGTGTGTGTGTGTGTGTGTGTGTGTGTGTGGTGTGTTTTTCTTCTGCCTGTGGGCCATACATTAGCCTCAAAGCTGCCATTGCTTCCTGTGACCCATACAGGTTGACTGGGGCTGAATAGTGTCAGTGTAAAGAACACAGCCATCATCTTTTTTTTTTTTTTTTTGGTGTTTCAAGACAGGGTTTCTCTGTGGCTTTGGAGCCTGTCCTGGAACTAGTTCTTGTAGACCAGGCTGGTCTTGAACTCACAGAGATCCGCCTGCCTCTGCCTCCCAAGTGCTGGGATTAAAAGCGTGCATCACCACTGCCCAGCCACAGCTCTCATCTTAAAAAGAGTAAGAGACAGTTTATTCTAGAGTCATTTTTGAGTGACCATGGCCCAAGAGTACAGTTTTAGATTATTGCAAATATTCCCACATGAAAACAGTTTTATAGAACAAGGAAAATTGTAAGGCAAGGCAAGTTTAAAATTCAATGATGGTACACCAAAAAGATAGTTATAGCAAGATAGAGGGGGTTTTCTATAGGCCTAAGATGCTCTCTGATGACTTTCTTAGCTTTGGGTTTGGTGAAGCTAGAGGTCTGCTAAGTCAATAGATTCTAAAAGGTCTTTATCTATCAGTCACAAGATTAGTTCCAGCACAAAGTGGGCAAGGGATGGCTGTTCTGGGGACTAAAACTAGCCCAAGATAAGGCAGCAACATTCCAACCTGTCTGCTGTAGTGAAATTCTAATCATCCAGCCAGTCTTTGCAGACACAGCTTCTCACAGGGACCTGGGAAGGAGCTGTCAGAGAGTACCTGCTGACACTAAGACTGGACTTCCTGAGATAGGGAGGATACTCACTCAGCTGTTAAAGTGCTTGCCTCAAGAGGAGTAGGACTTGAGTTAGATTCCAGAACCCATGTGAAATATCTGGGGGAGGGTCACATACTTTAATTCCAATCCTGGGGAGGGAGAGGCAGGCAGATTTCTGGACCTTACTGGATACTAAACTGCCGGTACTTCACAGAAAACCGTGTGAACAGCATCTAAATGATGACACGTGAGGTTGACCTCTGGCCTCCACGTGTGTGTGCATACACATGGACCCACATATATGAGAATCTGCACACACATACACACATTTAATTTTCTGAAATCCAGCCCAAGTGTAGGTCTTGTTGTTTTCATTTAAGACTAGTTTTAACTTTATTTATTTGTCTATGTGTGTATGCAATCCATACCTCTGTAGACAGTGAGTCTATCTTGAGGCTATATCTTCTGCTTACAGAGGCCAGAAGAGGGCATCTGATTTCCTGAAGTTGAAATTACGGTGGTTGTGAACCACCTGACATGGGTGCTGGGAACCCAACTTGGGCCCTCTGTAAGAAGGGTGGTGCTCTTAACCCCTGAGCCGTCACTCCAGTGCCTAAAGGTGCATTGTGTTTTACCTCACTTGTGAACACCACTTTTCATTTTGTTGATGACTCAGGGTCAATATTGTGAATAATCCTTGCTCTGTTTATCTGCAACATTTAAAAGTCACTTTCCACTTTTTCTCTTCCTTGTAGTACAGAGGATTGAGCCCAAGGCTTCACACATTCTAGGCAACTCTCTACCTTTAAGGTATTTATTCTGAGGCTATATATGTCTCCCCAAGGTTTACTGGGAGTCCAGCTGTTCATCTAGAATGCTATGATGATAAGAGTCTCAGTGGCTTTGTGTTACACTACAAAGCTGACACCCAGAAGTATTAACTCCCCAGATGATGGGAAGGTAATCTTCTCTTGTTCCAAATCATGTATTAATGATGCAACTCAATGTGACTGCTGGGAAAGAGTTGAATTTGCAAAAACAATTAGGCAATTTCATGGCTGACTTGGAACATTGTCTCTGGCCACTGAGTTGATTCGGGGTGTCACCTTAACAGCCTCCTGTGTGAAGGGCACAAGCTTTGGTTGTTGCTCTTGTCACCAAAACAAACAAACAAACAAACAAACAAAAATCTATTTGCAGAAAGAGGTCATTTCTTAGCTTGAAGAAGGGGCACAGAAAAAATAGGTGGGCTGTGGGTGGGTGTTGCTCAGTAGAGGTTTACCGTGATGGCTAAGCTTGGTTGCCAACTTGATGCACCTGGGAAGAGGTTAAGTACTTACCTCCATCAGATTGACCTGTGGGAATGTCCATAGGACATTTTCTTAATTGCTAATTAATGTAGGAGGGCCCAGCCCACTGTGTGCTACCCCTGGGCAGGTGGTCTTGGGAGGCACAGGAACGAAGGCTGAACCAGGCTCAGTACAGGCCTTTATCCCAGCACTCAAGGGGCAGCTGCAGGCAGATCTCACTGAGTTCCATGCCAGCTAAGGCTGCATGGTGACAGCTTGTCTCAAAAAAAAAAAGGAAAAAAGAAAGTCAGGTGTGAAGACATGGATCAGTGGTTCAGAGTGCTGGCTGCTCTTCCAGAGGCCTGGGTCTGATTCCCGCCCAGATGGCCGCCTATAACTCTGGTCCCAGGAGATCCATCTGACACCTTCTTCTGCCCTCCTCAGGGACCAGGCATGCGTGTGGTTCACAGACAAATCGTCTACACACATAAAAAAAGAAGGAAAAGTGACTGAACATGAGCCTAGAGGCAAGCCAGGAAGCAGCGTTCTTCCCCCGTCTGTTTCAGTTCCTGCCTCGAGTTCCTGCCTTGACTTCTCTCAGTGATGGATTGTGTGATGTAATAAGCCCTTCTCTCCCAAAGCTGCTTTTGGCACCAGCACTTTCACAGCAGGCAAAAATAAGAGTGGAGAGAACGATGACTTCTTGCTTTGGCCTGGCCAGTGCTTGTGTTCAGTGGTTTTGATGAATAGGATGATCACTTACATCAGTTTCAGGTCCTTCTCTGGCCGTTTCATGCCTAACTCACCCTCTTGACAAACACTGGAACAAACACTAGAAGGTTGCTGCCTGGGTGCTCACCAGGATGCTCCCCAAGCTGAACACAGGCAGGGTTTCTGCTCTCTCTGTGCCCTCCAGACCTGGGGCTGAGTGGAGTAGACTGCATAGAAGCATCTAATAAGAAGGAAGCCCGGGTGAAATAGGAACAGGGACATCTGAGCCACCGAGGCCTCCTGAGGTCATAGGAAGGTGGACAGGGAGAAGGGTCCCCGGTCCCACCCCACCTGCTCCACTCGGTGAGCTGGTGCTGTACTCTGGCAGGCGGGAGGGCTGGCCTTGTGGATGCTGGCAACCCGTAGTGAGACTCTCTGGACTCCAGCTTGCTAAGTGGGGCATGCAGCTTCTTTAGGGAAAAGAGACAGACATTCAAAGTCTTACACAATTAAACAAGAATACTGTTCCCCAAACACTGCCTTAATAAAGTTCATTAAAACAGAATGTATATTTAAAACTTCCTCATGATTAATTTCATTGCAGTGTAAGTATTGAGAGCTCAATGTCTTCCTGAGGCCTAAGGGCATATTGATTTAAGACGTGGAAATGGATTGTAAAGCTTTGACTTTCCTTAGGTATTTGTAAGTCATAAGCCCCAAATGTCTACCATATAGAACCAGATAAAATACCGAAGACTGGGACTGGAGAGATGGCTCAGAGGTTAAGAGCCCTGGCTGCTCTTCCAGAGTTCAATTCTCAGCACCCACACAGCAGCTTACAACTGTCTGTAACTCTAGTTCCAGGGGATCTGATCCCTCACACAGACATACATGCAAGTAAAATATCAGTGCACATAAAATAAAAAAGGCATCATTTAAAACTTTTAAAGAGCCGGGCGTTGGTGGTGCACGCCTTTAATCCCAGCACTCGGGAGGCAGAGACAGGCAGATCTCTGTGAGTTCGAGACCAGCCTGGACTACCAAGTGAGTTCCAGGACAGCCTCCAAAGCCACAGAGAAACCCTGTCTCGAAAAACCAAAAAAAATTTTTTAAAGAAAAAAAGAGTAAAATAAATAAGAACTCAGCACAGAGTGGAAGGGGCCGTGGCGCTCCCTCAGGCTGCAAGCATGACGGTCGTGCCCAAGGCGGCTGGTGCTGAGGGCAGGGAGGTGTGCAGTGGCCTGGAGCTCATGCGGACCCTGCCTGCAGATATGCTGCCCCGTGCAAGATCACCCTGACTGTGGGCAGCAGCAGGATATCTGAGGTGAGTCTCAGAGATAGTCCAAAGTTTATGTGCTTCAGAAACCTTGAACCAGGTCACCGACTGGTTGTAATAAGTATTTGCGTGTATAGCTGTTTGGGAAACATAGCATACTAGGTGACACACAGCAGTTTGCAATGCCAGTTTAATAAACAGATGTGTGCTAGAGAGATGGGAAGATGGCTGATTGAAGTGCCACGTCCAGTGGAGAGAAGCAGAATGGAGACACGGAGGCTGTGGCAGTTATGGGAGCACGACTGTGGTGAATAGGGAGCACGCTGCTGCTGAGTCGGGCTGGCAGGGTGTTGTGCCGCAGGCTGTCACTGACTCGGCAACAGCAAGATATCTGACATGAGGAAAGGTTCATTTTCTGGATTAAGCCTCCTCAAAAACCTTCACGGTCCATGATGCTTACATAAGGTGACCATGTGCTGCTGCTGGGGACCATGCTGTTACCCGTGGTCTGTGCTGCTGCTGGAGGCCAAGTTGTTATCCATGGTGCGTACTGCTGCTGGAGGCCATGTTGATGCGATGTCCATCATCCATGCTGCCACCAGAGACCATGTTGATATCCATGGTCCATGCTGTTGAGAACCATGCTGTTATCCATGGTCTGTGCTGCTGCTGGAGGCCATGTTGGTGACCATGATCCAGGCTGCCACCAGCTACTATGGGCACGGAAGCCTCTTTTGCAGTGATATTGATGGCTGTTGACCCATGACTGAGACTGAGAGACACCGAAGGCTTCTGTGACAACCCCCTCCAAAAGGAGTAAACAGTCCAGACAGGAAGCTGTTGAGAGTCCTTAAAAACTGTGATAAAGATGCTGAAGTGTAGCCCTTCACAGTTGATGGCTTATGGTGGGCGGAGTGGGAGGACTCAGTTTGACCATGCCCCAATGAGTATATGGACAACACAAATTGAACTTGGTACATTTTTTCCCCTGTGGGGCAGGAGGGTGCAGGGATGGGAGGAATGGGAGTTGAGTGTGATCAGGATGCATTGTATGAAATTCCCAAATCATAAATAAAAATATTAGAGGGGAGATTCAAAAATATAAAAAAGAGCTCAGAACACACACACACCCCAAAGACCAGTGCAGAAGTTGGCTTTACGTTTTGTTTTTACTGATGACTGTGTACTGTGGTGTATAGATGATCACTTGCCTGAACTCCACCCTGAGCCCAGCCATAGAATGCATGAGACACTTTGCTTCTGCTGATGGCAGTGACCAGAGGTTAGAGCTTCCTTCTGCAGATGGGACAGTGGACCAGTCTAAGTCAAATGCATTTTACCTGCGAGAATGCTAGAGAGTTTGTTTACCTGTGGCCTAACAGAGGAGCACAAGGGACCTACAGTGACCCACCCAGGCAGCAGCTGCCCCACCAGCCACCTGCTCTGCTGTGCACTCCTGATGTAGTGGCCTGACCTCTGGTTTTAGTGGGAGATGTGGGTGTGATATGGCTAGCCACATTGGTTGTTGGGAGGATTAAAGGGAGACCTCCCCACAGTCCTTGTCCACCAGGAGAAGCTGTGATAATGTTAGCTTCCTTCCCATGGCTACGGATGGCCGTTACCCTCTGTGCTGTCCCAGCTGTTCTTGACAATGACACAGTGGGAAGCTGTGCAGCGGACTTGAGTGTGCGGTGTGACTGCTGTCTCTGGTCATCCTTGTAGAATTCTTACAAAGCTCCCCTGCAGAGCTTTCAATGCAGTGCAGCTGTGTGCTTGTGAGGAGGTAACTGCGTTGTTCTTTGATTGCATATGTGCATATGAGTATGTATTGTGTGTGTGAATTTGGTGCATGTATCTCTGTGTGTGTGTGTGTGTGTGTACATGCACATGTATGGGGGTGTATGTGTGGGTGTGGTGTAGGTCAGGATAACCTCAGTGTCAGTCTTACTTTCCACCTGGTTTGAGGCAGAGTCTGTTGTTTTTCACAATGCTGACTAAAGAAGGTGCTTAGCGAGGTGTGCAGGAGACTTAGCCTGCTTGGGGTCAGGGGAGGACAGGGCTATGCAAAGCTGGGTAGCTGTGCATCAGCTTCAGCCAGGGGTAGTGTAATAGGGAGGAGGCAGTAGAAGAAAGCAACTGAGAATCTTATAAGTGTAGTTTAGATATTATTATAATAGGAAAGGTGGAAATCACAGTAAGATCTTCTATATTGGTTAGAATATCCAGAGAAATACTATGAGGAGTCTAGATTTCAAAACTGAGAACTACTTGAAACCATCCCTGTGTATGTTTTCTGTGAATCCTCTATTGCACTAACCATTATTGTCTTATCTATGTCATACATAATGTATGCAAGCCCTGCTGGGCATGGTGGTACATGTCCTTAATCCCAGTACTTAGGATGGAAAAGGCAGGCAGATGCCAGTGGTTTTGATCCCAGCCTGGCCTGTTTAATGAGTTCCAGGCCTGCCAAGGCTATATAGTGAGTTCCCGTTTTAAAAACAAAACAAACAACAAAGAGCCACTAGGTCTGGCTTGAGCCCTTTAAACCTCAAAGCCCCACTCCAGTGACACACTTCCTCCAACAAGGCCACGCCTCCTCCAACCAATAGTGCTACTCCCTAAGCATTCAAGTATATGAGCCTGTGGGGACATTCTTGTTCAAATCACCACAGTATATGGCTTTTATTTAGCTGTATCTATTGGAATATGCTCCACATGTTTTTTAAAGTTTTGGATCAATTTGTATTTTTTGTTTTTATATTTCTAGCACCGTGTTTTACAAATATTTCAAAATGTAACAGGTTAGAAACGATGGTGATGATGATAAAGAAGTCAGGAATAGACGTCCTCCAGGAGATAAGTGTTTTTTCTCATTGAACTTTTACACACAGTAGACATTGACTTTGTCCAGCATGCTGGAGTGAGGTATTTACAATCCTCCTCTGGGGTGGCAACCATCAGTGGTGAACCTGCTTCCTATGTGATTCCAGTGGGGGTGGACAGTATCCAGGTGCTGCAGCTGCCGTTTCTTCTTCCTCCCTGCCCCTTCCTCCTCCTCCTCCTTCTCCTCCTCTTCCTCCCCGCCCCCTCTGCTTCCTCCTTGTGAAGGTCAAAGGACAGCTTTCAGGAGCTGGTTCTCTTGGTGTAGGTGCTTCCCATCTATGTCACCTGCTAATGACCATTGCAGATGTCCCTTAGTGTGCTGGGTGGTGTCATGTGTCAACTTGACACAGGCCTGAGTCATTAGAGGAAGGAGCCTCAATTGAGGAAATGCCTCCATGAGATCCAGCTGTAAGGCATTTTTCTCGATTAGCGATCAGTGGGGGAGGGCCCAGTCCACTATGGGTGGTGCTATCCCTGGACTGGTGGTCCTGGGTTCTGTAAGAAGCTCAGCTGAGCAAGCCAGTGAGCAGCTCCCCTTTGTGGCCTTAGCATCAGTTCCTACCCCCAGGATTCTGCCCTGTTTGAGTTTCTGTCCTGACTTGCTTCAGTGATGAACAGCAATGCTGAAGTGTAAGCCTAATAAACCCTTTCCTCCCCAACTTGCTTTTTGGTCATGATGTTTCATTGCAGAATAGAACCCCTAACTGAGACAGCTAGCTCACTGGAAAGTGCACAATGATCTCCTAACCCTGTTATTTCTTCCTCATTCATCTCCGTGCCCCTTGACTGGGAAATGCCACTGGAAAGATAAACTTGATCGTATTGATGTTTGATCCCTGCGAATTGAGGAGATAGTATAGGACACCAATCCTTCTGCCGTCATCAAAGGTCTTTGTGCTATGCTACTTTTCTGGAGGCTTTGGCGATGGTTTCAGTGTCTACTGGGGACAAAGTATGATGAAGGCAAAAGGCTCTTCAACCTCCAAAGTTTAATTGTTAATGTTTGGGTAAGCTCTGAAAACCTGAAATTATTTAAGGTCTCCAGTAAAAGTAATTCAGAGATGTCATTCCACAGCTCTGCAAACATTGTCTCATAAGCATTCCTAACGAGAGAGAGCCTTAGAGCTTCAGTTTCAGAGAGCGGTACCACTCCCTGCTTCAGACCTGTTTCACAGACTTCCATGTCTGGATATTAAAAATGATGTAACTTTGTGGGGAGGGTGGGAGATTTATTTCCCCAGTGAGTAACTCTTAATGGCTCAGTTTCAAATTGCCAGTTGACTATCTGTTCCTGGGATGTTTGATGTTTTACATTAAGCCTGATTGATATCGGACAGAATTCAAGTCACTAAACAGCAGCAATGCCAGGCCTGGTGAAGACCAGATGCTGGGTGCTGATTACGCCTCATACAGGAAAGCGGGTACTGGGGAGTAAGTTGGCCCAGTTGATGCATGGCAGCTATTGCTCCAGAGACAATCCAGAGGACTTTAGTTTACAGAAGAAGGAGAACATCTACAGCCCTTCCTCTTTTATGCAATGTCCTTAGTCACTCTTCTTCATCTGCTGAACCACTGTAAAGTTCTGAGTAGGTTCCATTTCTAAGTATGTCTGTCTGAATCGCAGCCTTCAGGCCTAGAGAGCAACCACAAAGTGCTTCTGTTGACTACTGGGCCTGCAGTGAAACAGTCACTGCTGCATTCGTCTCCTGGACTATGTAAAGCACATCTATTACTGAAGAACTATACTTTTTAGGTCCTATGGTCTCAGAGTCAGCCGAGACCCATGTCTAACAGTCTTTGAAAGATCTGGCATTCTGGTATATGTGGTCCTTGTAGGTGCTGGCAGATCTTTTCCTAGAAAGGCCTTTGTCATATAAACTATTTAGGGGCATATTTATCACAAGGCCCTTCCTCAGACTGTGGATTGCAGCAGGTAATGTCAACTTTCTTCTTGCTCATTTTGGTGTGTTTGTATGTATGTGTATACATACAATTACACATGTACATAGTGTGGTGGTGCATACGGTTGTGCTTGTGTGTCTGGTGTCCTGCTTTCTCACTGTCTGCCTTATTCCCTTGAGACAGGGTGTTTCACTAAACCTTGAGCCGAGCTGGAGACTGTCAAACCCCAGGGATCCTCCTGTCTCTACTTCCCACAGCACTGAGTGCCCAGATCTTAACTCAAGTCCTCATGCTTTCCGGGCAAGCACTCTTACTCACTAAGCCATCTCTGCAGTCTTCTCTCTGTCTCTCTCTCTGTCTCTCTCTCTGTCTCTCTCTCTGTCTCTCTCTCTCTCTCTCTCTCTCTCTGTCTCTCTCTCTCTGTCTCTCTCTCTCTCTCTCTCTCTCTCTCTCTGTGTGTGTGTGTGTGTGTGTGTGTGTGTGTGTGTGTGTGTGTGAAATAACACCTTACTTAGTTGTCTACATAGTTTTCTATGGCCAGTTAGTCATTGTCCCAGGCCCCTAACAAAGCACCGTGGCTGCTATCCTGGCCTTGCTGTCTCATGCTAGTCTCCGATGGTTAATTGGCACTAGCTGCCCTTTGCAGTTTGGGGGTCAATATTGCCAACGCTTAGTTCAAAGGCCCAATACCACAACAGATTCTTTCACTGTGAGCTCAGTAGAGAACACTGAGAATTTTACTGTGACCTTGTCCCACCCCTAATGTACTTAACCACCCTGCCCTCCTGGGATCAGTCATCTGGTAGGTTCTTCTCATGACTTGTAACAAATCTACCTAGCATACCCACCTTTGAGCCTTCTGACTCCTTTCTCAATATTCTGCCCAGGTATCTCCAGTACCCCTCTTCAACTGTTACTCTTTGATCCCACATGTATAGACCAGCTTCAGGTGTCTGAATGGACACCAATCTACAAAGCCTAAGGGAGGCAGAGGAGCCTGTCTCTGCCCTGCCTGTTCTTTCAGTCACATAGAACAAGTTGGTTCTCCCAGGTGGTACAGAACAGCAGCTCTGTGGTTCTTTGGTGTGAAGTGTTCCCTGCTTGAGTGGGGACTCCATTTCTCTGAGATGTGCTGGAACTTGGCCTGATAATTGGTCAGGGTGTGTGGTGATTTGAAATAAAATGGCCCCATAGTCTCACAGGGAATGACATTATTAGGAGGTGTGGCCTCGTTGGAATAGGTGTGGCCTTGTTGGAGTAGGTGTGTCACTTTGGAGTTTTAGAAGCTCAAGCCAGGCCCAGTGTCTCTTTCTTCCTGCTGCCTGCCCATCTGGATGTGGAACTCTCAGCTGCCTCTCCAGCACCATGTCTGCCTGCATCCCGCCACACTTCCCACCATGATGATAGTAGACTAAACCTCCGAGCCTGTGAGACTGCCTCAATGAACACTTTCCTTTATAGGAGTTGCCATGGTGTCTCTTCACAGTAATAAAACCCTAACTGAGACAGGCCGAGAGGTTTATGAAGGAGAAAATATTGCTTCATGTGGCAGCTTTGAGGGTCACTAGGCAACTGGAAACCAGTTTTGCTGATCCAGAAAGTTTGGGGGATTTGGGAGTTCTGAGCTCTGGGATTTTACACTCTGATTTTCTTGTTAGAAGTCTCTGGGGACTCCATCTATATGAGCTCTCCATCTCTCCAGATTATGATAAAGGTGTTCTTACTGGGTCCCTTCCCCACAGTCAGAGGATTTCCATGCCAAGTGAGGCTCCATTCCAGGCACAAGGCTTTGCAGTTCTGCTAGTCAGTAGTTGTAGTAGCAGTAGCTAAAGGGAGCAAGGCAAAACACAGGAAGTTCCTTTTGCCTAGGAGTGACTCACCGTGCCTGGCAGCCCCATAAGTTGAAGAGGAACATGCCTGCATGCAGCTTTGCTCTGGTCCTTGGCAATTACAAGATTAATGGCTGAGATACCACTTTAAAACAAGCTCCTAGAGAGGCCATTACAGTTGTTATTTGTAGTTTACTTATACTGTGTTCCAGCAACAAGTTGAGGTAGACATAGGAAGTTGATCTGGTGAGAGTAAGCAGTGCAGGTAGGGTCCCCCATTCCCACACCTTTCTCCTGCCAGCCACACTGGGTGGAGTCAAGGTCTGCTGGTGGATGTGCCTCTTCTCTGGCCTGCAGCCCTGGTGTTGCTGACATCTGAGGTGGAGCCTAGCCTAGGGGCTGTGGAAACACCCTAGCCATCTCCTCAGTAGTGGCTGGCATTCCTTTGCTTATAGATAGATGTCTGTTTGATAGCAAGCCTGCCCAGCTTAACTCTTTACATAAAACTATATAGAAAATCACTTCTTTTTCTGAGTCTGGTAGAATTCATGGAGAACATCCCAGGAGGACCAAAGGTACATGGGCTGAGAGCCAGTTCCCTTTGTCTCTGTCATGTTAACTTTGTTGAGCACCTCTCTGTACATCATCTTTGTGACAAACATTTTACTTTCTTATTTGATCTCTGTACTAATAATCCTTTTTTTATCATCCCCATTTTGCGGAGAATTTAAATGACTTGCCTACAGCATTCAATATGCAATAGACTAGATGTAAACTCCTGTCTGCTTGATTGTATCATTGCTGTACTGAGATGTATTTCACAGATGCATCCTTCTAAAGGATGCAGTTCGTTGGTTCCCAGTATAGTTACAAAGGTGTTCTAATTCTAGAACATCTTCATTTCCCCCAAAGAAAGCTCTACCCAGCTGTTCCCTTCTCCTCCCCTTCTCCTCTGTAAGCCACTACTCTTCCTCCTGTCTTTGGATTTGCCTATTCTGGGAGTTAGTAAGAATGGGTACAGGATATGTGATTATGTCTGGGTTCTTCTACTTAGTTTGGTGTTGTAACCTGATCTATTAGTCTTGTATCTTCTATGGCTGAGTAATGTGTATTGTACTGCTATCCCTCACTATGTTGATTGACAGCTGAGTTGTTTTCTCTCTTTGGTTGTTACTCAATGCTGCTGAGAACACGTATGTACAAGTTTGGTGTGATTGCATGAATCCATTTCAGCTAGATACATAGCTACGAGTGGTGTTTCTATGATAGCTCTTTGAGTTAACCAGACTTCGCCTGAAAAGCTCTCGAGCATTCTCAGATTATAAGACTAAAATGCACAGCTGGAGAGATGGTGCAGAGGTTAAGAGCATTTGCTGCTCTACCAGAGGACACAAGTTCAGTTCCCAGCACCCATGTTGGGCAACTCCCAATTTCCCGTAACCCTGACTCCAGAGGACTGGACATCCTTTTCTAGTTTTTCTAGGCATCTGCACACTCATGGTGCCTATGTGCACACACACACACACACACACACACTCATGGTGCCTATGTGCACACACACACACTCATGGTGCCTATGTGCACACACACACACGCACACACTCATGGTGCCTATGTGCACAGGCACACACTCATTTTTAAAATAGCAAATCTTAAAAAAATAAAATAAGTAGTTTCTGAGGCAGTTTCAGAACCTTCCTGTTAATGGAATAGAAGGTTCCGCGGTGAGAAAAGTGTTTTGCCTCTGGGGTGTCATTACTTGGATTTTAAAATCCTGTGACAGGCAGTCGTATCCACATATGACACAGAGGCTTGGGGGCGGGGGCAGGCAGAAAGCGTATGATTTAAGTAGTCATTTTCCCGTTTCTGTCTTCCTTCCCATCACTGGAGTATAGCCAAGTATTCTAGTTTGATAGGGTCGCCAGCTATGGGCTTTGCTCTTAGTGTCTTCCCCTTCCAGCTGCTGGACACTCAATGCCAGAGTTGTAGGGTGTGTAGTCCTTCCAGTCACAGGGTGTTGGAAGGCCTACGGAAAAAAGCCTTGCAGAGTGGAGTACCCTTCTGAAGAGGGGCCTGTGGACCCTGTGGATGGGCCTTCCAACTCTGAGAGCATCTAGGAGGGAACCTGAGAGAGGAAGCTCAGTCTCCCACCATGGTGAAGCCAGATTTTCTTACTGAGAAAAATAGCAAAGAAAGAGGGTTCAAGGTTAACCTGCCACCGTGCAAAGACTATCTGAAGCTTTGTCCTCTCTTGGGTTGTTTCCTGAAGAGTCTCGAAGCTGAGCTAATTAAATGTATTTTCATTGTTGAAGTAATTTGACTATGGTAATAATTAGACTAGGCTGACAGACTGACTATTTTAAGTCTGTTTAAAACTCTTGGGAATGAATATCTCTGGGATTAATTATGGTCATGTAATAGGCACTTTAAGTTCAATGCCATTCCATTCCTGTTAACACTGGTCACAACGGTTCACATCACAAATCTGTCCTTGCAAAGATGTGGCAGAGTTTTTTTTTATAGGCTTGTTTCTTTCTTTTTAATGTATGTATTTTGTATATATGGGTGCTTTGTCTGCACACCAGAAGAGGGAATCAGATCTCATGAAACTACAGACAGTTATGGATGGCTGCCATGTGGGTGCTGGGAATTGAACTCAGGACCTCTGGAAGAGCATCCCTCCAGCCTAATGTGGCAGAGTTTTAATTTTGAATAATTCATGATAACTGATGGGATGATTTGGTATCTGTCGTGTGTTTCATTATTGTTCAGGGTTCACCTGCATCTGGAGCTGAAAGCCTGGGCAGTATGGAATTTAGAAGACAGCCTTAGCTAGCAGATACCCATGAATAACCTGAGCTAGGGAGAGTCTGAACGTGAGCCTGAGCTGACTTCAGGCAGAGAATTCTGGGAAACCTGTCCTCTACCTAACTCCACCTTACCTTCTTGAGGGTCAGAGCCCGTCTCAGAGAGCATCTTCCCAAAGATGCTGATCATCGTCGTGTGATGACATGGCGAGGGAAAGGACCACCGAACCTCACTGATAGCCAGCTGTACTTGTCTTCATCCCCATCTCCGTGAGGACACCTGATCCCAGCAAGCTCTGAGCATGTCTGTTCCTGCTCCGGGTGCTGGACTGTGCACTCGTAAGGACATGACAGAGAGGGTGAGCATGTCTGTTCTGCTCTGGGTGCTGGGCTGTGCACTTGTGATGGTGTTATAGAAAGGACAAGCACATGTGACCTGCACTAGGTGCTAGGCTGTGCACAAATGATGTTACAGAGAAGAATGAAACACGGGCTGTGTATGGAAAGGCTCAGCAGAGAAGAGGAGAGATATTGTGAACAGGAAAAATGCTAAGGGACTTCAGCCTCATAGGCTCCTGTAGGGAAATACTCAAGGAACAGTCTAAAACCCAATAGTATAATAGCTCTAGAGGGAAAGGTAGCCTGGGCATTGGAAGCCAGGCTGTACCTGCAAATGTTACAGCTCTGAAGAGAAAGGTATCCTGACCATCGAAAACCAGGTGATGTCTGCAGCTCTGAAGGGAAAGATATCCCAGCACTGGAAGCCAGGAGATACCTACAGCTCTGTTCTGGTGGGTGATGGTTTGCCTGCAGGAATGGAGCAGTTCTGCTCGTTTCTGAGAGAGCCTTCACAGCTCGCTCTGCTCTCCTAAGGGAGTTTCCAGGCTCCTGCTCCAGTGAAAGTTGTTACTTCTGTGCCCCGCTGTACTCTTGCATCCAGCAAAAGAAGGTCAGCACCCAAGCCTCATTCAAGAGTTTTTGGGAGGGAGGAATCTAGGAGAGTGGCTGCCTCTGTAAGGGTGAAGAAAGACAGCTCCCAACTGAACAGGTCCAGGGCCTACATAGGAGTAGAGTTTTCCAGGGTGAAGATTTTCAGAGTGGGAATTGGTCAGATTTCAATCCCCGAGTTTGCACAAGCTCCAAGATTGACTGGATTTTGCTCAGGGATTGGTTGGTTTTCATGCTCAGGGATTGGTTGGTTTTCATGCTCAGGGATTGGTTGGTTTTCATGCTCAGGGATTGGTTGGTTTTTATGCTCAGGGATTGGTTGGTTTTTATGCTCAGGGATTGGTTGGTTTTATGCTGAGTTGGTCAGGGTCAGCTTGTGTCTCTTTGGCTCTGGTTTCCAGGGCCTAAGTGTGTTTCTCTGGTTCTGGTTTCAGGGCCAGGGTGTGTTTCTTTCACTGGTTCTTTTTAACCTTTTGGCTGTGGTTTCAGGGCCAGTGGCCTCAGGGTCAGGGTGTGTTTCTTTGGCTAGCCATTTTATCCTACAATAATAGTAATTAGCATCATAATAGTTATTATACATGACAAATATAATTATAATTATCACTACTATGACTTGTACTTGGGATCAAACTCAGGGCCTCAGTATACTAGACAAGTATTGCGTCACTGGGTCATATCATTAATCATAACTTTCTTCAATTGTTTTTAAATGTTTTATTATCTATCTCTATATATATGGGTGTTTTGCCTGCATGTATGCTTTTGCATCATATACTTTCAGCGCCCTCAGAGGTCAGAAGAGGGCATTGGGACTGGAGTTAGCAGATGGTTGTGAATCACTGTGTGGGTGCTGGGAATCGAACCTGGGTCCTCTGCAAGAGCAGCCCTTCACAAGCCAGCTTCTCACTGCTCTCTAATTCTGCATCTCACACCCCAGAACCTTCTCTGACCATGGCAGTCTCCTTCAAGGAGAGACAGAGGGAGAAGACTCTTGAACCATAAGAGAGGCTGGCAATAGTCACCCAATTGCAGTCCAGGTTGGTGAGTGCTGCGGTGAGGTTTAAAATGCACATTGTTAGCCAGGTGTGGGTAGTAGAGGAGGGGATCAGAAGCTCAAGGCAAGTCTTAGCTATAGAGTGAAACAGTGTATGGGGTCCTATATCAGGGAGGGAGGGAGGGAGGGAGGAAGGGAGGGAGGGAGGGAGGGAAGGACGGAGGGACAGAGGGAGGGACGGAGGGACGGAGGGAGGGAGGGAGGGGGGAATCAGTAGGTCCAAAATAAATGGCAGAGCTGGGATTGGTACCTAGTATGAATTGGGCCGTGGGAACATGGAGAACAGAGGGATCTTCTGAGAGAAAGCCCACCTTTGAGTCAGATATGAAGGAGAAGGGCAGTTTGGGATGAGGTCTACAGGGAGTTAGAAGTAAAAATGGCCCAAGTGTACTTTGAGATACTCTAAATACCCCTGCAGCCAAGCTGCGGAACAGAATGTGGGGAGGGGTGTCAGGACAGGGGCCAGATCATCATAGGTCTGTGCGTCCCTGGACTTTGGAGGGATGTGCACCTGAGGGTTAGAGCTAGGGAGAAATGTGATCACGTGTTTACTGTGAAGAGAGACTAGGGATGAAAGAATAGGCAGGACTAGAGATGAGGAGACTAGCATGGAGGATGATTTCATGTGCAAGTTCAGTCCTGTAACTAGCAGAGCCTGAGCCTTTGTGTGAACACTGTCACATAAACATTCTTTGATTGAAATGCAAAGAGGTCCATAGGTAAAAACAAAATAGTGGCTCTGGGTGTGTGTGGTGGAGATATGGCTCAGGGTTAGGTAAAGCGTCTGCCGTACAAACATGAAGTCCTGGATTCGGATCCCCAGAAGCCACGTGCTCTGACTGTGGCAGTGCCTCTGTTCCCTCAGCTGCAGTGGCATAGAGTCAGGTGGACGTTCAGGGCTTGCTGGTCAGCCCACCTAGCCAAACTGGTGTGCTCCAGATTCAGTGGGAGACTTTGTCTCAGAAAATAAGGTGGGGAGCAGCAGAGGAGATGTCTGCCATTGATTCTGGCTTTCATGTGAGCATATACAGGTATACACACATGTACATACATACAGGTACACACACATGTACATACACACATGCACACATGTACATACACATACACACATAGGTACACACAGGTACACATACATGTACATACACACATGCACATACACAGGTCATACACACATAAATACACATACATGTACACACACACACACACACACACACACACACACCATAGAAACTGGCACTGAAGGCCTGGCCACAGCCTGCAGAGACTCAGGGCGAACAGCTGTCTGTGTGTCAGTTCACGGTCTGTTTCCTATCTTTGCCATCTCGAAGCAGGCAGAAGTAGAAGGCTTCATTCCTTATCACCTTCTAACAGTGACAGATCTGATAGGGAAGCGTGTCTGTCAGAGGTGCACTGATCTGAGACCCAGTCAGAGGACAGACAACGTGACTACTGTTAACTCAGTGACTTGGCCTTCTTAGGAGTCAAGTTTAGTGTCCCGACAACTCTGTGTTCAGGTTGTGTTTTCATGAGTGTTTTTTTTTTAAATTGAAGATACAGTTTAAGCCAAATTACACCCACTGTCTGGATCTTGAATAGGAGTTTGGCTTCTCTTTCTCCCGAGGTACCGACTCATTTAGGGAAGCAGATTTCTATTTACAAGCTGAAACCTGCTTTACCTCACTCAGTGCACTTTCTACGTTTCGGTCATCCCAATGGGGCTTCAGAAAGCATTCTCAGCGTCCAATTAAAGGCGAAGCTGTCAGCCAGTACCATGTTTAGGAAGTGCCGTCAGAAACGGCAGGGCAGGAACCACCTGAGATGTAACCTAGTATGTGCTTATCTCTCTGAGCACAGCTGCCAGATAGGGTGCAGTGGGTCACTCCTCCCCCCATCAACGTGTGGCCTGCCAGCATTCACAAGGAAATCTGCCCGAAGTAAATGAATGGCCAGGCTGCAACTGAAGCTCAGGCAGGCTGACTTCAAACCTTTGTTCTTCATTTCCATCCCTTACTCTTTCAAACCAGAGCACTTGGTGATTTGCTGCAGGCGAGATAGGGGAGAAGAGGACATAGAGAAATAGTTGAGTTAAGGGGGCAGGTTGACAGATGACAGCTGGAGCCCCTAATCAAGGTGGGGACACAAGGAAAGGAAGAAGCTTTAAAGGAAGGATGTTGAGGGGCATCCAAGTAAGATTCCTCTGGGTGGGTATTTAAATATGGAGCCGCAGAAAAAGTGAGCAAGGCTCGAGAGTAGATTGCACAGATCTGTTTCTAGGCAGCAGAGGATGTGGGCAGCGGGAGGAGGAGGAAAATGGGTAGAGAAGAGAACCAAGAACCTCTGGGACCTGCAGCACTGAGGTCCCAGCAGGACAGAGCCCTCCAGTGAAACAGAGAAGCCAGCCTGGGCTGGTGGAAGGACAGCAGGTCACAGGCGCTAAGGAGGGAGGAAAGGATGGTCCTAATGGGATGGGGGAGTTGTACAAGGTGGAGCGAAAAGAATGTCACTGAGCCTGCAGTTAGGCTGGCATAAAAGCTGCACTGGGAGGGTCAAATGACAGCTTCTCACAAAACGTAACCCTGCTGTGTGATATGATAGGTTTGTAGTTCCCGGTGTCCCCCAAGTGAGATGGATGCCTTGCAGGCATGTTTACAACGCTTCATGCACAGTGCAACCAAGTCCTCCAATGGATAAATGGGGAAGCAAATGTGGTATGTTCATACAATAGAATATTATTCACCACTAGAAAGGGATTGGCTACCAAACCATAAAATACATGGGATATGGACCTTAAGTGGTTACTGCTGGTCCAGTCAGAAAATGTGACAATGCTGTCTGCTTCCAGCTATGTGGCATTATGGGAAAGGCAAAGCTGTGCAGACCTTGAGGAGCAAGGGAGAGCATGGGCTCTTTAGGACAGTGGAGCTATTCTGTAGAATTCTTGAATGGCAGATGCAAGCACTGGGCATTGGTCACAGTTCCCACTGAGCTCTGGGACAGAAAAGATGTGTGTGAAGGGGGCCCTGTTGGAAACCATGGGCTGGCCTCTGATTCACAGAGATCCACCTGCCTCTGCTGCCACGGAAGAACTGTACAAAGGAAAAGAAAACAGAGAAAGCAAGCCATGTGCATACCACCGTGAGAGAGAGCAGGTCTATCATTAATGAGGCACGCCCGTGTTCCAAGGTGAGCGAGTACCTCACTCCACTTCTTCACCAACTCCCCACCTCGAGGCATGATGTGAAAAGTGCCACCTCCTAGTTTTCCCGGTATCAGGTATCATCGCTGAGCTTTGCCCTTGAATAAGCTCTGGTGTCAGCTGCCTGTTTCCTCCCTGGCAGTTCCGCTGTCCTTCAGACCACCCAGCCTGCTCCAGCTCCCGTCTGCCCTGCCTCCAACACTTTCCCAGTGAAAACGTAGCTCACCTCCTTTCCCTTAGCCACCAAAGAAGAGTGATTTCTCTACCCGTTTCTGCTGTGCTTTTTGCCGTTACGTTCAAAACATAGAGACTCAGCACATCACAAAAAATTGAATCGCAAAAACTGAGCAAAGATTTAAAGGGAAGCAAGTGTGTTATCGGGAGGAGGAACTGTCATGGACAGTTGTCTTTCAGACAGTGAACTTTAAACTGGTTGCATTAGTCTGTGCTTTGTTTCTGGCACCTGGTCTTTTGGGTTTTTATTGTGACTTAACGGTGGCCAGGGAATAGTTTCTTCAAAGTAGGGATGGAGTTATGTTTGTCCTTGTAATCTCACTTAGCCCCCGGTTGGTGATTGCAGGAGTAGTGATTGGTTTTGGATGTACTAGGATGAAATACATACATACGTACATACATACATACATACATACATACATACATACATACATTCATATATACATATTCCAAAAGAAAAGGGAAAGATGGTGTTAACATCTCTTGGTAGTTGTCTCCCTGGTATATTTCCACATTTGTTCAGTGTATGGGCCAGAGTCCACAGTCTCACCTTTCTGTGCCAAAAGGCAGAAGCAGGATCCCAGCCCTGGCCACAGGAGCTGCTGTCCTTGGGGGGCTGGGGGAGGTGAGGGACAGGACAGCAGTCAGGTTTGTTGACCAAGCCATTCTCCACTCTAGAGCCACCCATTCTGTCTTCACATGCGTCCTGGCTCCAGTCAAAATCAGAGCCTCCTTATGTCTCTAGTAGGACGTTGCTGTTGCTTGCGGAAGTGGGCAGGAAGGCACACTTGTGATGCCCAGAAGGGTGGCTGCGCCTGTCCATCTGCTTCCGAGGGACCCCTGCCCTCCGCCTCCCGCTCTGCTCCCCCACGCACGCGGCGGCGGCGGCGGAGTTTCTGAGTAGACTGCATTTACAGACATCTCAGTGGCCACTCAGCCAGACCGTCTGCGCTGCTCATGCTGCAGTCCCTGTGTGGGACTCTGCTCAAGCAGCTGTGTCTGGGTCGCTGCGCAGGATGCCAGCATTTCCCCAGCTGTTCCTGTGAGGACGGTCGGTGGTGTGTTCCCGAGGCAGGCTGCAAACTTTGCTTCTCCGTCATCAGAGCTTCTGCTTGAAGCACTCTCCTCAGCTAGGAACCGCTCCCTGACTCTTGTCGGGCAGGGTTACAGGTCCTCTGCTTGTAGAGAGAGCAGTCTCACAAAATCTGAGTCTCGAGCATTCAGAGCAGTGACAACAGAGCAGCATCTGGAGCTCAACGGATGCCTTAATAGACTGGTGAGGCAGCTAGCGTCTCGGCAGAGGAAGCTAAGGAGGAAGGCTTTACAGCCGCTGTTGGTAAATCACTGAGCCTCCAGAATCCCACCAGGAGAGAATTGACTGCATTTCAGAAAGATCACGGAGGACAGCCCCATGTGTGAGTAATCTCCCAGTGGGAAGAGCTAGTTATCCCAACTATGTGCTCGCTAACCAGGGCTCTGGTGGCCTAATCTTGGTGGGCTCTGCACATTGCCTGGCTAGGACTTTTCTTTGAAGGGCTCATTTAGAATAGTGCATTGGGAGGAGATTCAATGTGATGGCTTTCAGATAGTGACCGGCATCGGGAGAGTTGTTGTAAATCTGCAATAAAGCCGCAAAATCAAACCGCACAGACCCTTTGCTGTATGAAGCAAAAGAAAAACAACTACTGCCTCACAGGTGAAGCATCTGTGGAATTCTCTGACTGGCGATGAGAGACAAAAGGCATTGCAGACTAGGGACGACACATGCAGAAGGGGTAGGGCAGGAAGAGAGGAGGCGGTGGGTCTCTGGGGTCCAGACCCACCTGCAAGTGTTGTGTCTTTGTGTACTGACTGTGCACCTGCTTCCTGCCTGATGCAAGTTTGCCTTTAAGCCACTCCCTTCGGAGCCCTGTGAAAATAAATACCGTGACAGAGGCTGTGATTGACAGGTGTGAGCAGGCAGACTGTTCACTTCCAGCAGCAAGGCTGTCTTGAATGGTGACTAGCAAATGGAAGGGGAGGCTCGGATTTACTGAGAGGCCAAAGCTATGACAGCCAGGCCAGCAGTGAAGACTAACTCAGCCTGCACACTGGTCACACCCTTACATTTCTCCATCCGTCCCTGTCCCTGCCTGCCTCCGTCTGGCTTAGTTTGCTGGTTCCCAGACAGGGAGCAGAGCATCCTCTCACTCCGAGTGAGGTCGTGAGGGGAAACAGGAAGCAGAGCAGACTCAGCATCTCCGATTCCCGTGCACCACGCTTTGTGTAAAGCATCTGCTGGTGTGGGTCCTCACAGGGACATGCCCCCTGCACTGAAACTGAGGATGACTTAGAGGTGTCCAAGTGCAAGGGGGTGGTGTTAGCTGCAGAAAGGAACTGATCACCTGGGGCGGTGTTGCTGCTGCTGATCTTACAGGCAGTTTTCTGTGCCAGCATGCTGGGGTGATGGGGCATATCCGAGATCTGCTGTGAGTGACCACTGTCTTGCAGGTGGGTGGGTGGTTTCATGGGGAGGGGGTAAAGATGTGTGTAGCTGCAACAGAAAAGCAAAGAATGAAATGGCATTGCTAGTTGACCAATTTTCTCACCAATGGGATGTTGTTATGTTTAAGACAAAATAGTGTTGGTGGCTGGACTTGCAGAGGGCTATTTGCCCAGTGATTATCTAAGCAAAGCTATCTCATGAGAACTTCTGGCTTTGGTGTCATTGTCTGAGGGGCGTCATCTGTTGCATGAGACGGTGGCTGGGATGGAAGTGACAATCAATTAGCAGCCGAGTACACAGAGATAGCAAATGGGCAGATGAAGGGAAGGATGTGCAAAGGGAAAGAAAGGACTTGCAGGAGGGAGGGAGACCTTTTGGGAACTGATGGCTAATGCCATGAATTCCCCTGTATTTGGCACAGAGTGATTTTTCAGTATTTGAGCTGAAGGAGAAACAAATCAATGTGTGTGAATGGAACACAGCCCACCTGCAGAAGAAGAAAACAGTAAACCCTGTGTTGATAACAAGCCTCCCGCAGATGACTCGTGTGTGTGTGTGTGTGTGTGTGTGTGTGTGTGTGTGTGTGTGTGTGTGTGTGTGTGTGTGTGTAGGCAGGAGATAAAGCCCCAAATGTAGTCATGTGGCTCTGGGCCCTTGCAAAGGCATTTCTTTCTAGCTGTTCCTCTCACTGCTCTGAGACTTAGCTCTGCTCTTTCGCTGGGCAGGGAATGTAACTTTGTGGGAGCACACTAGCCTGCCATGTGACAGGCCCTGGGCTCGATGCCCAGCACAGGAAGGCAAATGCACATCTCAGGGCTGACAACCCAGGGCAGCATCCTCCCCAGACTCGTACTTCCGGTGACCTGGTGAGTGAGAGCGGGGCTTGCCAGGTTCCTGTCTCTCATTATCTTCTGCCCATATCTGGGGCAACAGACGGAGAACAATATGAAATGTGATAATAAAGAGATTGGGGGAAGGTAAGAATTATCGTCCTAAAATTACAGTGTTTACATCTGGCTAGATTTCTTATAATGGAATAGCATCTTCACTCCCTGCTGCTGTGGGAGTAGAGTTGGTTGGTGTCTCTTCTGTATATGAGACTCTACCCCAGCCTCTCAGGGTAGTTGGCCACATGACCTGATATTGAAATGATCATCAAGTTTCTGGAAGCAACTATGAAAGATGCCTGTAGGTTCTTCAACATCAAGCCATGATGGAATGTTGGGTTGAAGAGTGGCCTTCGCTGCAGCATTTCCTTTTGGTGTGTATGATGTGTGTGTGGGGGGGCAGGTGTAGGGCACTGAGCCCAGGTCTTCAGGCTTTGTAGCAAGTGCCTATACCTGTTGAGCCATCGCCATGGCAATTGTAAACATATTTTAAAATCCAAAGGCGTCCTTCTTCCTCCTCCTGCCTCAGAATTAAAATCAGTACCCCTTGGTCTGTTCTAAAGATAGTCCAGGGCTACTTGTGAGGAGTCTGGAGTTCTGTTCATTTTATTCCTTTCATGAAAGGACAGGCTCAAGTTTACTGTAGTTATTGCCTCCAGACCACTGTGCACAGTCAGGCTTTGTCCTAAGTCGTTTGTGGCCATTTATTTTCCTCCCGTTTAGCCAGGAAGTGTGGGGTGTTCTTGGAGGAGGTGTTTCTAAACTGACAGCACTAGAGCTGGCTGCACCGACTGAGGAATCGTTTTCTTCCCAAAGTGCAGTGCTTCATCAGTTCGGGACTGGAGTCGGCCTGTGGTCTGTGCTCGGGCTTGGAGTGGGCCTGCGGTGTGTGCTCAGGACTCATCTGAGTTCTCTGCTCCAGAACCCAGAAGGCTGCGCTATTTTCAGAAAGTAAAGGATGAAGATCACGTGCACTGTGTGTGGGGTGGGTCTCCTCAAAGACACAGTGCCTACCAGGGTCGCCAAGTGCATGTTAGCCATGGTGGAGTCGTAGGAAGGTGGCCCACAAGGCTTGAGCATTCACTGTACACGTTGTTATGTAGATGACCAGGAAGTGTCCAGAGCATCATAGGAGGTCCTTCCTTTTTTTTAAAGTTAAAAACAATTAATTAAAATATAGTTACATCATTCTCCCCACCTTCCCTCCCTCCACCCCTGTGTTGTATCAGGCCTCTTTACCCAGGGTAAAAATGCAGCCTCCCAGTTCTGCCCATCTTGTGGAGAATGGTCCTGAGGAGGGAGGACGTGGAGAGATTGGCGCACACTGCTGCCTTTCCCTCCGAAATGCTGTGGAGGCTGGCTTTGGATGTCTCTTTAGCTGTCCTTCCCCTGTGCTGTACACCCAGAAGAATACCCTGAGGTCAGCAGAGGCGTGGTCTGACTGTCCTTGTGTGCTGAGAGGCACTGATGGCCGCTTTGTTTTGTGACCCCTTAGGACCTGAAGATGGAGTAGTAAAAAGGCATCCCCCATGATTCTGAGCACCTTTCCCTGTGGACTCCAGCCCTGGCCAGAGGCTGCCTGTGGAGCTGAAGGGACTGACCTACTGCTTTCTTGAGAACCCCTTCCTCTCCTAATTCATGAGCCAGCAGGATGCGGTCGCTGCGCTTTCAGAACGCCTGCTCATAGCTGCGTACAAAGGCCAAACAGAGAATGTGGTTCAGCTCATCAACAAGGGTGCCAAGGTAGCAGTTACCAAGGTAACGAGGAAAAATGCCGTAACTATTCTCTGGGAGTAGCTCACCCTTGTCTGCAGAACTGTTGTTTGGTTCATAGCTTTTAAAGAACTGGCTTTGGTAAAGAGATGGAGGCTTGGGAGAAACAAGAAGTCGTGAAAATGTTTTCATTGTCATCTTTCAAATGGAGCGTTTGTAATTTGCTTTACAGTCTTTCAAATCACATCTGACTTTTCCCTATCCACCTTTGTAGCCAGTCGACAGGATATCTCTTTGGAGACGTTCCTACACAGTCTGACTAAACAGTGAGCTGGTAATCGTGATGTTAGGCAGGCCTTTTGGCAAGGTGGACTAGCCTTTGGTCAGGAAGCCCCCCTCCCCCAGTCTCATTGTCCCCATCTGACAGATGACTGTCATTCCTACTATGGGCACTGCTTTCATGTGGGCTTTGCAAGACATTGCTCACCCACATCAGCAGACGATATAATGACAAATCGGGGAACATTTGGTTGAAGGCAGTTTTATAGCAAACCCCCAAGAAAGTAGGCCCTGGCTAGGTGTGGCTGTGCAGCGTTAGAGAAGGAGAGGACAGCCTGGCTGCATAGTCTCAAAAATAAACAACAAAAAACACAAATAAGCCAAACAAAATATGTCAGACCCTGCATATTTGAAGGTTACTGGAGCAAACTTATCCAGATGCTGTTGCTGTGAGTACCGAAAAGGTCCCAGACAGAGATTATTATCTTCTCACCCTCACTCTGGAGATAAGGGAGCTGAAGACATTCCTGCCCAGGCAGAAATGCACCTTATATCCATGGCGCCCCAGTCCGAAGCTCTCCTGCCCTCCATCCCAGAGAGAGCTGAGCGGATGCAGATATGGTCTCATGCTTTCACGAAACACAATTTTTTTAATACCTCTGACTTTCTGAACCAGATGTTGGTCAGTATGAGTCTCGGTCACTCGTGCATTTGAGCACACAGTGAGAAGTTGGCCTCCGGAAGTTAGAGAAAGAATTCACCAGGACCCATCCATGTTGGACTTCCTTTTGAGAAATAAATTTCTCTTATGGCAGCCTGAGCCCACAATACAACCATATTCTAATTTTAGAAAACGTCCATCGTCCAGTAAAAAACAACCATTCATTACCTCCCTATCCCCAGCTCTCGGTGACTAGGAATCTCTGGGATGCTGGTCCTAGGTTCTATAAGACAGCAGGCCAAGCAAGCCGTGTGAGCTAGCCAGTATGCAGCCTCTAGTTTCCTGTCCTGATTCCCTTCAGTAGTGTGTAGCAATATGGATGTGTAAGCCAAATAAACCCTTTCTTCCCCAAGTTGCTTTTGGGTCATGGTGTTTTGTCCCAGCAATAGAAACCCTAACTAGATATATGGCATATGGTCTCCTGTCATGATTTCATTCATGGAGCGCAGTATTATCAAGAGTTCTTCATGTTGCAGTAAATGATGCTTCATTCCTTTTTATGTCTGAACAACAATACATGGTAAGCACACAATACATAGTAGTTCCCTTATCTATATTACAGAACCCCCAGTGGATGCCTGACACTACCAAGTCCCATACATCCTATGTTGTTTCCTATATATAGATATTTATAATAGAGTTTAATATACATATTAGGCACAGTAAGGGAATGACCATAATCAATGACACACTCTCTCTCTATGTATAATATCAGTACATTAAGGTAAAGTGTCAGCATAATGTTGCTGTGCATTGGGACCACTGAACAGAATAGTGATACCTTCGACACATGCACTGTAACACCACCACGGTCCATCCAATGAGTGTGGGACTACAGGGTCCCCCTTGGGGGAATAGCATGGATACAGAGGACAAAGGGATCCGTGTCCCTGGTGGGATGGAGTGGGACAGCATGCGTGTTCATTGTGTCACCCAGAATTATGCAATTTCAGACTCCGAAATTCTTTATCTCTTGAAATTTCCATTTGCCGTTTCAGATTGTGATTGACAGTAGTTGTTATTCGGAGAGAGATGGTGGTAAAGGAGGATCGTTATACTGTCCTTTAGTCAGGGGACATTTCCTGCTGTTTCTAGTGTAGGACTATTATGAAAATGACTGCCAAAGCCATGAGCATCTGTGTGCACATACTTTTGTATGGGCAGGGTTTGCGTTTGTGTGGGGTGAGTATCAGGGAAATTGCTGAGTCACACAATACATCTGTTAATGCTGTAAGGAAATGCCATGCCTGTTTTCAAAGTGGGCTTACAGTTTCCCATTCCCAGCGGCATGCGTGAGGGTCCTGTTTCCTACCTCACCAACGCTTACTGTATTCTGTTGTTGTTTGTAGAGATGTTGTCTCATTGCTATAGTCTAGGCTGGCCTTGAATGCACGGCAGCCCTCTTGCCCCCAGCTTTCCAAGCACTGGAACTGCAGGTGTGCGCCCTGATCCCTGGTCACCATTTCCTTTTAGATACAGATGATCTTTGACTTAGAGTGGAGCCATGTGCTGATAAATCCATCGTAAACCATGTAGGGTTAAATGCATTCCCTACACCTAACCTACTGTGCATCTCAGCTCAGTAGCGGAACACATGTGGGATATCCTCTGCCATCTTTCTGATCGTGTGACTTGCTGTTGCTAGCCCACCATCCCAAGAGGGTCCCATACTGCATATTTCTAGCCTTCAGGGGAAATATTAAAATTTAAAATGATTTCTTGTGAGCGTGCATTACTTTTGCATCAGTGTTGAAGAGTTGTAAATTAAATTACCATAAACCAGGAATCGCCTTTACATGCCTTTACCAAAAAAGTCAAACTTTTCCACAAGGAACTTTTAAACTGCTGAAATACTGTATTCTATACACATGGGCGTTTTGTCTGCAAGTGTGTCTGTATACCATTGCAGTGTATATACACAGTATCTGCGTAGTACATTTCATGAGGTACCTGTGGAGTCTAGAAGAGGGTGTCAGATCCCCTAGGACTGGAGTTACAGACAGGCATGAGCTGCTATGTGGTGTTGGGAATTGAACCTGAGTTCCCTGGAAGATTCTTGGCCTCCAGGCCATCTCTCCAGCACCTGCTAGAGAGTTAAAAAAGAAAAAGACACCATAGATGAGGTGTTCCCCTTCCCTTTAGGGAACACAGTCAGACAAGGACAGAGTTCTGGCCTCATCACAGGCAGGGCTCTCAGATGTGCTGTAAGCGGACACTTATTAAAAGATCCTGGCTTCTCAGCACATGGGTGAGCAGAACCATGACCAGGGAAAGAATAAGACATCCCCAAGTGATCCCCAAGTGCGTGTGGGCTTCTTGAGGGGGACATGCGCTCAGGGGTCTTTACAGCTGGCATATATATGATCCTGGGGCATTTTAAGTTACATGGCTCAGAGTATAATTTACAAGGTTTAAAGGCTAAAGAGTTGTCCTTTTGTAAGCAAAATCGTAAGCTTTCTGAAGGGTATTGTTTTGGTTTAGAATAGAAGAGTGCCAAAAACTCAAGGATGTACATCATGTTGGCCCTAAGCAGGCACTTTATTGACTGACCTTGACGTCTCTGTCTGATATCTTTGGGAGACCATGCCCTTGGTAGGCAGTTTGGGACTGATCAGTGTCTGAAGTCTCCTGACTCTGTCCACAGATCAGGAGAGCCAGGTCTAGGACTAATGGCCTCTCTCCCTTCCCATGTCCCCATGATGTCTTCAGTCTTCTTGCTTCTCTTGAAGAAATGGCTTTTACATCTCCTAACTGTCTTCTTCCCTACCCACTTGCTTCTACATTCTAAGAATATATGTATACTATTGATCGGCCAGCTTAATTTTTAAATTAGTCAAATGAATTATGTTTCCAATACTTACAGAAGAGCAGGTTTACATCTTAACTGTTTGCAGGTATGAGTTTCAGTGGTCCTATAGACAGTCACACCGTTCCCCAGCTGTGGCCACTATTTTCCCACATTTCCAAATGGAAGCCATGTTCTTATTAAACACTGACTCCTCAGTACCCCGCTGCTCCCAGAACCTGGAACTCTTCTCTCTCTTTTGAGACAAAGTCTCACAATGTCTCTCTGACTGGCCTGGAACTAACTCACAGTGTGGCTCTGATTGGCCTTGAATTCAAAGCTGCCTTCATGGCCATTTTTGTGCACAGGATCTTGCTTTAAATGCTTCACACCAAACCTGCGTGTCCCAGCTGGAGCCTGTCACTCTTTTCAGGGTCTCTTTTGTATTGAGTGGCACCCCCATTTGTGATTTCATACCATCCCATTTTCTTTGTGGTTCCCATTGTCCCTCTACTTGCCACGCTTTTAGTGGGCAGGCCACTTATCTTGCATCCTGAATTTCTTCTTGATGTCTTTCTAGCTGCCTACACCAATGCTACAGGAGACACTTCAGGAAACAGAAATTGGAGTTTTCTTTTGAGAAAGCCTTGGTTTTATAGATGTTCACATTATCTACGGAGTTACCTCATGTACGAAGTATCTCTGCCCAAGGCTCAGTTTCAGTAGCTTAGCATCATAGGTACTTTGTTGCCTGGATAGACCCTCTGCACTTCTCCTGATGCTGAGCATAGACCAGAGGCTTAGTGTTAGAAGCCTGAGGAGCTGTAGGGTTGGCTGGCTGCCTGTGGGATTGCTAAGCATCTCCTCTTGGAAACTAGGAAACAAGGAGGACCCTAAGAGAGACATACATGGTCCCCTGGAGAAGGGGAAAGGGACAAGATCTTCTGAGCAAATTGGGAGCATGGGGGGAGGGGAGAGAGAGTTAGGAGAAAGAGAAGGGGAGAAGAGGAGGAGGGGGAGAAGATGACATGAGTGAGCAGGAAGACTGAGTCAGAGGAAGAATAGAGAAGAGCAAGAAAAGAGATACCATAATAGAGGGAGCCATTATAGGTTTAAAGAGAAGTCTGGAACTAGAGATCTACAAGGATGACCCCAGCTAAGAATCTAAGCAATAGTGGAGAGGCTACATTAAATGCCCTTCTCTGATAATGAGATTGATTACTACCTTATATGCCATCCCAGAGTCTTCATCCAATAGCTTGATGGAAGCAGAAGCAGACACCCACAGCTAAGCACTGAGCTGAATCCCTGGAATCCAGGTGCAGAAGGGAGGAGTGATGGGCAAAGGGGTCAAGACCAAGCTGGAGAAACCACTGAAACAGCTGACCTGAATAAGGGGGAGCTCATGGACCCCAGACTGATAACTGGAAAACCTCAGACCCCCTGAACATGGGTGTTACTTAGGAGGCCTGGGCAATCTGTGGGGCCTCTGGTAGTAGATCAGTGTTTATCCCTGGCATACAAATGTACTTTGGGAGCCCATTCCACATAGGGGGATATTCTCTCAGCCTGGACACATCTGGGAGGGCCTAGGCCCTCTCCAAATGATATGACAGACTTTGAAGATTCCCCCATGGAAGGCCTCACCCTCCCTGGGGAGCAGAAAGGGAATGGAATAGGGGTTGTTGGGAGGTGGGGGGAGGAGGTGAGGGAGAGGGAACTGTGATTGACATGTAAAACAAGCTTGTTTCTAATTTAATTTTTTTTAAGTAAAAACAACAAAAAAATGAAACTCCTCTTGGGATAATGTAGTTTTGACTTCCTCTAAAAGTAACCAGTAAAGTTATTTGGTAAAACTTCAATTAAGAAGAAAATATAACTTCATTCACAAAATTAGCATTTATCAAAGCCTCCATTTAATGCCATTCACTGGCCTTAAGTAATGGAATAGGGACTTAGATAACTAGGAAACAGAAACCAGGTGTGTGTGGGTGGTGCACACCTGTAGCTCCAACACTCGGACTGTGGCAGCAGAAAGACTCGGGCTTCCACAGTTGGACTAGGTGCACCGAGTGAGAGAACATTCAGTCCTGAATGGGAAGTCTCTATCAAATCCCTCCCTCAGGACTCAGGGAACTCTGTAGAAGAGGAGCCAGGAAGAGGACACCAAGGAAACAAAGGCAGCTAAACACAGCAGGACTGATACACATGTGCTCGCAGAGACGGTGGCTGCATGCACAGGCCTGCGTGGATAAGCCAGCACTAAGAGGGGATGTGGACACTGTCTACCATTCTTAACCCAGATGCCATCTCCAATTGACAACCATGAAACAGAGAATTCATTCTCTCCAGTGGAGTCTAACTGGGACACAAACCACACGTAAGGGCAGTACATGCCCAGCAGTAGATGGCCAACTGAAAATAAACACAATGATATTTTTGGAGGTTTTGGTTTTGTTTTGTTTTGTTTTGTTTGATTGTTTGTCTCCTGAAACTTTGGACATTTTTTAACCTTACTGATCTCCTGCTTATATATTATCCTTTCTGATTTTGTGTTTTCTAATGAGCATCCTATGTTTGCATGTATGTGTGCCTCTTGTGCTGTTTGTTTTGTGTTTTTCTTTTTCTCTGATTGTTTGACCTATTCTGGTCTGTTTGTTTTCTAAGGAGAAGAAGGTGGGAAGGATATAGGAGGAGATAAGGAAGGAGAAACTGTGATCAAAATATGTGAAGAAAATCTTTTCAATTAAAAACAATCAGTGGCTCAAGTTGTTCTGAGTGTTGTAGAGAGTCTCAACCAGACAAAAGAAAAAGTAGAACCCTTCATTTCCAGGAGGGTATGCACAGAGTTGTCCCAGAGTGCTCCAGAGGGTAGACCTCAGGCGGAGGGGTAAAGTTCGGTGGGGAGTGGAGGGGGGGAGAGGCAGGGGAGGGTGGGGGTGGAGGGGTTCCTTTAAGAAAGAAAGCACTTGGGCCATCTGCAGGTGATCTGAAATCAAGTCACCTAGAAAGGACCTGGAGACAATAGAGGAGGCACAGAGGCCACATGCCACGCGGAGGTAGCTGCTGGGCTTTGGTCCTTGCCCCTAGTTACAGCCTGTGACCTGTCCCAATGCCTTCCTCTTCCTTGGTGTTACACCCAGGCATGAGAGCAGTACACTACACTGGTACCTCCTGCTGTCTGTAAAAAACGGACATGGTGATAGGAGGGGCTACCGGAGTCTGCAGAGAGCGTTTGGAATAACGCCTGGTATGTCGCAAGCAGTCAGCTCGCCACCTCCCTTCCCCCCTTTCTTCCTGTCCCCACGGCCTGTTCCCAGGACCAGGGAATGTTTTTGTGTGTTTCCAGAAGTATTTATGCATGTAAAAGCAGGTCTACATCACTTCAAAATGTAAACGGGCCCATACTCAGCATAGCAATCCTTTATGAGCGATTTAATACCGCGCGGATCTAGTTGTTTGGTGAAATGGCTCTGCATCTCTCATTATGTGGCTAGACTGTAACCATTTGAGCCTCCTGTGGAGGCTGATTCTTTGCCGATGTGCATGGTCTCTGCTGCAGTGTGCACACTTGATGTCTCTTCCAGACACAGACGATCTCTACTGAGCAGATTCCTAGAAAATGCCTGAAGCAAAAGGTGTATTGAAGTTATAATGATCCCACTGAAGGGCCCCTCACTGGCAGAGAACTTTTGGGAATAAGGATCGGTGGGTAAAGAGACAGGACTTGGATAAAATCGTGTAGTTGGGTTTTTCTTTGGGACATTAGCCAACTCCCAAAAAACAGAGACTTGTTTTTAATTATGAAAGCTCAGTCTTTAGCTTAAGCTTGTCTCACTCGCTCTTATAACTTAATTTAACCTGTTTTTATTCAGCCACATTTAGCCTCAGGGCTTTTTCTTTTTCATTCGGCATTCCTGCTTTCCTGCTTCTCTATGTCTGGCTGGATGGCCCCTAGCATCTCCTCTCTCCCTCTGTCTCTCTAGAGTCTACATTCCTCCTCATACTTACTCTGTCTGTCCTGAAGTTCCACTTATACCTCCTGCCTGGCTGTGGCCATTTAGCTTTTCCTTAGACCAATCAGGTACCACATGTTTACATAGTTAAACTAATGTTCCACAGCAAGATTGTACAGACTTCCAGTAGCTGCCCCAACAAACTCCCACAGACACGGACACCCAAACAAAGGGAATGACTGTCTTACAATTTTGGAGGCTGGAGTGTGAGATCAAGCCATGCTGAACCTAGGGGTGAACGAGTCTTGTTTCTTGCTGCTGGTAGTTAGTGGTCCTGGGCTTACAGGGGTAGCATCCAATCCCTTCCTCTGTCTTCATACGGGTTTCTCTCTGTGATTTGTGCTACCAGGGCAACTATTACCTTCACATAGCATTAAGGGCTCAACCCGCTCCAGTATGACGTCATTGAAACTCTTTTACATCTGCAAAGGCTTAGTAAAATCAGGCAGACCTGACAGAAAGGGGTCAGAGTAGAGATAGGAAAAAGCAAGAGAGGAATGACTCGGGATGCTTAGGGTCAGGACTTTGAGAGGCATAGAGTATATGCCCATTATCTGGAGGAGAGTCTGGCTGTGCTTTGCCAGAGACACGTGGCTGTAGATGGGTGGCGTGGTAGTTTTCACCCAATGCAGGGACATCTCTGAGAATGAAGGCAAGTGTCCCTAGAAGCCCGTGCTGGAAGGATTCAGTCTCTGGTTGTGGCACTATGAAGTAGTGTTAATCTCACTCACTGGGTGAGATTAAGACCACCGTGATCTTTGAGCCAAATTTGTAGCGAACTTTATTAAATACTGGCCAGGATGATGGACGCTGGCCAGGTCTATACCCGGAGTTCCTGGAGAATGGCCAGGAATTATGGTAGTATGGTGCCTATGGAGGCCAAACCCACAAGGCTCCGTACTTCTTGCCCACGTGTGATCAAGCACATCCTGTAGAGTTGGGGCAACCAACCTTGTTTTATAAATCTCTGACCGTGATTAAAACTTAAAACATAACTTTAGCCCTCACAGTGGGGCCTAGAAGGAAGTCTTAAGTCATCGGTAGCATGCCCCGAAGTGGGTAGTGAGCCCTAGCCCCTAGCCTTCCTGCCTTCTGTTCGCTGGCCATGGGGTCTTTTGCTGTGATGTCATTTCTCACCACCCTATGGCCTCCTCTAATCTTAGACTGGAATATTCAAAATCAGACGTCAAAATCTGCCATTTTTTCTTTTTAAGTTGATTATCTGAGGTATTTGTTATAGTAACAGAATACGGACAACTGTAAGTTTCCATTAGTAGCTACACAGGTACAGTGCACACAAGCCAAACTGCCCCTGACTTGCAGGCCTGCATGGCCGCCGCTCTAGAATGAAGGAAACTTTTTCAGGTGGGGCTCTGGTCTATTTCTGTTTGTGGCTTTGTGTTTTTCACTGGGGCATATTTGCAAGATTTGTGTCAGAACTATGTTTGCCAACCTGTTAGTTTATAGTCATTTTCTTGGTCCCCAGGGGTGGGATGAGGGTGGATAATGGGAAAATAGATTGGCTACAATGTTTCTGGTTAGATAAAATCTCTCACTTGAGAGAGTGTGCTATGTGTAGCATACTTCTAGAACTTCATGAATATATTTAAAGAGACTTTTTCAAACATATTTGTTGTTGTATATAGTTACATGTATATGTATCATGTGTGTGTGGAGGTGTGCACAGATTACATGTGCATGAACAGAGATCAGGAGTTGGCTCTCGCCATGTGGCTTCCAGAGATTGAACTCAGGTTATCAATCAGGCTTGGTAAAAAGCACCTTTAACCACTAAACCATTTTACTGGTCCTAAAAAGAATTTTTAATCTGTACTTCATGTTCTAGGTCTGTAATCCCAGCTATTCAGAATGCTAAAGCAAGAAGGTGGCAAGTTTGGGACTAGTTTGTACTACAGATCAAGTTCAAAGCTAGCCTAGGCACCTTAGTAAGGTCTTATTTCAAAATAGAGTAAAAGGGGGCTGGAGAGATGGCTGCTCTTTCTGAGTTCCTGTGTTCAAATGGCCCATAAGCATCTATAATGGGATCTGATGCCCTCTTCTGGCACACAGGAGAATACACAGATAGCACTTGGTCATAGAATACATACATACATACATACATACATACATACATACATACATACATTATACATACACCTTCTTTAAACACAGTAAAAGCAGGGTGGGGCAGCTCATTTGGAGGACATCTACATGCATGTGACCCTAAATTTGGTTCCCAGTACCACCCCTCCCCCCCCACCAAAATCGAATCATTTCCATCTCTAGATAGGCAGTGATCTAATGCAGAGGGCACGGAAGGTGACCACTGCCCATCATGTGCAGGCTCTCACCAGAGTGTCCCTCTGTGTTACTTGTTTCTTACAGTTCCCCTCCTGAGACAGTCCATGCACAGACATGCAAGCAGATACAACAGTATTCATTTTCCCTTTTACATAAATTATCGGATATTATTCATTCCTTCTTCTTTTTTAATTTTTTTGTTAGTTTTGTTTTTTGAGACAAGTTCTCACTATGTAGCCTTTGCTGGTCTGGAACTCACAGAGATCTGCCTGTCTCTGCCTCTTTGGTTTACTTAATGATGTGGGGTGAAACCATAATTGGGGTACCTATTATTAATTCCATATTGATTGGTGCATGCATAGGTTAGGCTAATCTTTTGTTTTTATGTTCTCCTTTGATTTGAGACATTTCCCATAGTGTGCTTATATTTTTGGGGTAAATTTCTCCAAGTTGTACCTCTGGGTCAGAATCTGTGTGCCCGTGTCATTTTGACATCCAGAGCTGTCAATGTGTTGCGCCAGGGGACATCCACAGCACTATATGCGAGAACACTGAACTTCTCTTCTCTTCTTCTTCAAGATTTACTTATTTATTATGAATATAGTGCCTGGAAGGCAGAAGAGGGCACCAGCTTGCATTACAGGTGGTTGCATTACAGCCACAATGTCATTGCTGGGAATTGAACTCAGGACCTCTGGAAGATCAGTCACTGCTCTTAACCACTGAGCCATCCCTCCAGCCTGCTTCCAAGGCTCCTCTTCCCCCTCCTCCATGTGAACTCAGCCCACCTTGTTCTGGAGCTAGCATAGTTAGTTTGACATCTCATCTGTTTCTCTTCACCTCAGCATGGGTCCATAGCATTTCCTCTGGGAACTGGAGAAGCAGAGGAGCAAGCTGAGGGAGGAATGGATGGTGATCCCCTGTCGCTTTCCTCCTTCATTACCTGTTACTTAGACTGGAAAGCAGGTGTGCCTCCAAAACCGTGTGGGATGGTTAGGGCCTGCACAGGCTGCTGCCATACCTAGTCCTATATGCTCTGTGGAGCAGCTTATTCCACTGGGGGAAAACGGCATTGAGGGTATAGACTAAATACCATAGCTGATGTGGGGGATGCTAGACATTGGCCCCATGTACTTTTACACAGCCAGCAAGCACTTGGCTGCTAGTTGATACCCCAGCCCTTAATACGTGATTTGCAACAGCTACAGACATTGCCAATGGAAAGAAAATCTCAAATGGGAAAATTTAGGCTTCTATGGATTATCATCCGAAATCACTAGGGAAAATTGATTTATGGTGGTAGTTCTGAGCAATAATTATAATAAAGTGCTAAGATTTTATTTAGTCTATTAGTGACAAACCCATTAAGATGTGACAACTGGTTCAAACAGTAAGTGGAAAACTTCCAAATATGTGGGTTGTTAGTAAAGTAAAATTAAATTTTCCTGTTAGAATAGCACGGGCCAGTATCCATTGGATCTTCACAGTGTATCACCGTCATTGTCTATAACTTTGAGCCAGAGGCGGGCTTGGCAATAAGTAATCTGGAGTCACACCGTGGTTTGCGACAGGACTTGCAAGTTGCCTCTGACTCATGGGATTTGTAGACAGTGTGCAGCTCGACCACTCCACCCATCCCAGCACACAGTGCAGGGCTGTGGAGTCCACCCACTTCCTGTCTGTCCCCAACCTTCCCATCTCTCCACACTACAACTCTGGTGCAGACCAACTCCTCTGTACGCTTCCCAGAGCCCCCACTGACCACCACCATACTTCTTGTCTCTTTGAATTAGTCACCTAACTTTCACAATTCCTACTAAGGGTAGAGATAACAGAGCACAGTCACCTTCTCTCCAAGACTTATTAACCTTCTCCAGCCTTCATTTCCTGTCTGTGAAGTAGCCATTGATTCCTTTTTAAGAGGAAGTGATGTAATACACACACACATTGCTTACACAAGGTGATCCAGGAGGAGGACAGGGCTCAGTTAACTATGGATGTGACCAACACTGGAGCTCATTGTTCTCAGTGGTTCCTTTGGGTCAGTGGTTCTAAGTATTGACTAGAGGTAGGAGCATTTGGATAACCTTAAAAAATGCTAATACCCAGGCGTGGTTCAGGATGCTGGATTTAACTGGTCTGGGATGTGGCCCAAGCTTGAGGAGTTCCCAGATATTCAGAGGAAGAATACAAATTGCTCTAGGAATGTCTCTTGTGGGGGAGTAGGGTTACACTGTCTATTGGGGCTTGGTGAATATGAAATACTGATGTTCTGAATGTCTTACTTCAAAACAATGAGTTTAATAGGAAACAAATGCATCCATTATGGAAATGCAGTATGTGCTGTGAATTCTTATGCAGCTTGCCTATGGGAAAACACCCAGAAAAGTAAGAGCTCAATAATGGAATCATAAGTGCTGGCTTACTCTTCTGAGGTTCTTGATAAGGCAGTCATCATGGGGACTCGTGCTTCTAGTAAAGGTATGTAGACACCTTCAGGAGATGCTTTCTGGAGGGAAGAGAGATGACTACTCAGATTGGGAGTTATACTGGAAAATTAACATGCAGGCGTTGGCATGAACCTCTGCCTGGGCCTTTGAGGACTGCACCATAACTTCAGAGAACAAGTCTCAGGACCTAGGGATGGACCTAGAACTCCAGTCTCCTAGGTGACTCAAAGGCTGCTGTTGAAGTGGAATCCAGAATTTGGTCTCTGGTCTTGTCTGCTCTTCCTTGCTGATCCCTTGCTAAAGGGAATTTGTGGGCCTCTTGCCCTCAGTATAGGCCTTAGTTAAGTGGTGCTCACTGGGGATGGAGGTCACCTAGTTTGCACTCTAGCTCTAGGTAGACGTGGTAGAGATACTGGCTCAGAGATACCAGCTGCTGCCTGCGTGTTCTGTAGGAAGCCATCCATGCATCACCCTCCACTGTGTTTAGGCAGTGCCGCTGGTATTTGGTTGCCTCAGCAGACTCCACAGAAACCCTCTATCTATACATCTAAGTGTTTGATAACCCAGAGAAAGTTCCACAAAATTTCCCCAAATCATGTAGGTTCTAAGTTCCCAGGCATGTAGGTTAATCGGTCCTTAAATGCTTTATTTATTTTTCGTATGTATATGCATGATATGGTAGGGTGGTGGGTGTCACAGCATGCATTTGAAGGTCAGGAGATAACTTTTATGGAGTTGGTCCTCTTCTCCCACCTTTCCTGGGTTGTAACTACATGTTTTGTTGTACGTTGCAGCCCCACTGAGTGTCAGAATTTTAAAGTCCTCCCTTATGCTTGTATCTTTCTGAACAAATGCAAGCCAATCATTAGCTCATTGTAAGATTCCCAACGCAGCAATCTGCCAACTAGTGGTTGGTGGGTGTTAGACTACGAAGACACTGAGGAAGAAAGTTGCATGGGGGCCTCTGGCCAGAACCAGCACAGGGGACTCCTGCTGAGTCCTGGGACTCCTTTGTCCTGTCTTTCATCTGCAACGACTTGGATTTCAGAAAATACCCTAAAGAGCATGTTTAGAGACTGAAATTCCTTCCTCGGCAGGCCCATTGCTTCCAGCAGGGTGAGCTGTTTTGTGTTTCAGGCTGTTGTAAGCCAGTTATTTAGGGTCTGTGGTTTAATGGGTGACAGTTACAACTGTTTTTTTCTTCAGCCCTTGTTTCTGTTGAATGCAGCAATATAAAAAAAGAATCATATGCAGGAATCAAGAGAAATTTACTTCAAGCTTGCAAGCCCTGTTTAGTAGCAGTATACACCATAGGCCCTCCGGTGTCTAGATCAGGCCATGTATGTACAGTTGGTTTTCATAATTGAGGATGAGTGTCAAGATCAAGATCAGGGTACCTGTGGATTTGGTTCCTGGTGGGGGTTGTTTCTGAGATTGATATATATACATATATATATGTGTGTGTGTGTGTGTGTGTGTGTGTGATATATTTTTCTATCTTCTCTGTCATCACATACTCAGAGCAGAGTGGGAAGTGATTAATACTCCTTTCAAAGGATGCTGATACTATTCAAGAAGACCCTCCCTGAAGACCTCATCTGATGTTAATTACTTCCCAAAGGCATCATCTGCAGACACTATTGCACTGAGGGCCAGAGCTTTAGCATCTGAACTCTGGGGGAGACCCAGACATTTGGTTCATAACAGTCTAAGGAAGAAAACTGTATAGCTATCTCCACTTATCCTCAGAATTCAGCCAACTGAAGATAGAAAATCTATTTGAGAATATAAATTATCCTCATCTGTAGATGAGACTTAAAGCCGTGTGCTGTCTTCATTTGTTTTTAAAAAGTGTAAGAGATGGAGGGCATGAGAAATATTAAAAAGAAACTAAGGCTGACTGTGGTGGCACACACCTTTAATTCCAGTACTTGGGAGGCAGAGGCAGGCAGATCTGGTCTACATAGTGAGTTCCAGGCCAGCCAGTGTCACGTAGTTAGACCCCCATCTCAAAACACAACAACAAAGTAAATTATATTTGTGATATGTGCTGAACACAACTTTCTTTTTATACCATTAACAGCACAGTAACTGTTTACATAGTGTCTGCATTTTCTACAGTTGGCATTATAAATAGTCTAGAGGCAGTTTGCAGTATATCAGAGGAGTGTGGAGTTCCCATGCCTATAGTATGTCATTCTGTGTATGGAGTGAGTATCTGAGGGAGGTCCTGGAAGCCATAGTTTCCAAAGGATACTAGTGAAGGACTAAACGAATCTGTCAGCAGATGTTTTACTTCCGGAGGACCTGAGTCCAAGCACTCACATGGTGGCTCACAACTGTCTGTAACTTTGGTTCCAGATGATCCAATGCCCTCTCCTGGCCTCCATGGATACCAGGTACATACATAGTGCAAAGAAATATTCAGATGTGCACATGTTATACATTCATACATGCATATAGGCCAAATATTAATACATGTAAAATAAATGTAAATGAAATCTTTCTTTTAAAAAAAGGAAAAGCATTTATTTGACAGCATCCCATACTCATACGTAGTAAGAATTCTCAGCAATGCAAAAATTCAAGAGTTTTCTACATATGGTAAAGACCAGCTGCAGAAAACGACAGGAACCCCCGTTGGCATCATGCTTCATGGTGAGAAAGGAAACACTTTCCCGCTGAGACCAGGAAGGAGTCAGGAGCCTCTGTTCCTACCACTGTCATGCCACAGGATCTGGAAATTCTAGCCAATGCAGTAGGGAAAGAAAGAACAGAGAAGCAAATAGGCCGAAAACCAGCGTACACATGAGCAGTGGTCATGACTGTACAACACTCAATTGATTTGGTGCCTCTGAATTTTACATTAAAACAAGATAAGCTGGTAAATGTTTATATTGGGTATATCCACCACAATAAAACAAATATCACACACACACACACACACACACACACAACACACAACACACACACACAGACCCAGGAAGCAGCAGAATATTAACTGCTCTAATTCCTATGAAATTTCTGATATTCCTGCTCTACCTCCCAAGTTCTGGGCCTACAGGTGTGATCCATCATGCCCAGTCCAGAATAAACAGTTCTTTTATTATTGTTTTTGCTTTTTCAAGATAGGGTTTCTTTGTATAGCTCTGTCTGTCCTGAAACTCTCTGTGTAGACCAGGCTGGTCTCTAACTCACAGAGATTCATTTGCCTCCCACGTGCTAAGATTAAAGGCCAGTGCCATCACTGCCCAACAAAAGGAATTTTTTAAACTAATGATATCTAGTTATTTGAAACATTTGGTTAAAAATTGTTTCCTCTCCAAATTATTGATGATTATTGATATTTTAAAGAACTATCCCAGTAATGGCTATTGCTGCCCAGTCAGGAATCACAATCTATCTGTTCTATTACATTTTGTTCTGTTATTCTGAAATTCTTCAGTCTTGCTGCTTTTTGTCACCTATGGTCTGGTTCAGATATGATATGTCACTTATCCAAGTAAGCAAAGCATATGTGTCATAGGAGAGAATGCTCTGGAAAGTTTTAGACCGTACGTTGTTTTTAAATGTGAACTTTCATTGTCTTCCTTTCCCTCGATCCCTTCTATATGCCTTCAAGAACTTTAAAGGTCTGAGGGGCTGGAGAGATGGCTCAGCAGTTAAGAGCACTGGCTGCTCTTCCAGAGGACCCAGGTTCAATTCCAGTACACATCTGGCAGCTCATAGCTGCCTGTAATTCCAGTTACAGAGGATCCAACACTCTCATAGAGACATACGAATGCAGATGAAATAATATAATAAATAAATACATTTTTAGAGATGCCCTTCTGAACAAATTCCAAATCATTCGAGGCAGTGGTTGAAACTCTTAAGGAATATAGTCAAGGGTGAGAGGGTCCTTGGGGAAACTGGGGCCTCTTCAGGTATTTAAAATCAAACTGAGAAACCCCAAGGCCAGTGTCACAGGCAGAAGTAAATGAGAAATGCAATCTTGAGATCTCAAATCTCATTTGTAATAGAGTCACAACTGCCTGGAACTTACCACCCTCATCCAAATTAAACTCTCAAAGGTATTTTCCTAAAATAGGTGTGGCGGTGCAGCCTGTAATCCTAGCACATGGGAGATGGTAAAAGGATTAAGAGTTCAACACAGGGCTTCAGTAGTGTATGCCACTCAGGAAGCAGAGGCAGGCAGATCTCTGTAAGTTTAAGGTCAGCCTGGTCTGCAAAGTGAGTTCTAGGACATCCAGGGCTACACAGAGAAACTCTGTCTTGAAAACAACAAACAAACAAACAAAAATGAGAGAGAGAGTGTGTGTGTGTGTGTGTGTGTTCAAGGCCAGCCTCAGCTATATAGTGAGTTTCAGGCCAGCCTGGGCTACATGAGACCTTGACTCAGAAAAGAAAAAGCACCCCGCACCCGAGTGTCATGTTTCTAGCAAATGCTCACCCTTTCTGTAAAAGCCTTATATTCTCTTGCCACTTGCTTCCTCTTTCCTTGGTGTTGAATAGCAGAGACACTGTTCACCTCCAGCAGGGCTGTATGGTCCCCTCTGTTATTTCTTACCATTTCCTAAGGAAAGGATGCGCTGTCCCTCATTTCTTCCCACTATGGAGTTTGCCCTCTGTGGGCCGCATCTACCCATCTGTCTCCTCGAAGCATTCCCAGTTAAAATTGTTTAGTTGTTTTGTTTCTCTGAGCTAATGAGATATCTGTTCTATTACTTCCCCTTACTTCCTTTGGAGTCTAGTCTCTTCCATGTTGTTCTTTTGGCTTTTTCCCAGATCTCTATGAGGCTCTGGGCAAATGAATTTCATTGAGCAAAGCTGTGTTTCTGGAATGACTTCATGCCAGCCAGTACCCATGCACCTCACTCTTGAAATGTGCTGTTAGGGCATCTGGGCCACCCATGGAGCTGCATTGCTGGTCTAAAAAGTCTGCCCTTTAGTAAGTAGGATCCAGAACTCCTAAGCAGGAGCAGGCCTGGATGCATGAGTGGCTAGGGTTGTTTGTGACCCAGGCACCTGGACTTTGGGTGGCTTTCTGGGGATGGAATCTTCTTTTGCTCTTTTTGTAGGTTGTGGTTCTCAAATGACCCTAAGTCACCATTACTTGGGGCCTGGACCTTCTCAAAGAGGGCTCAGTGTCCAGCAGGGAGGCCCAGCCACATGTCTGAACAGATATCGGGGAAGACCCTCCTCTTGCCTTTGATATTTAGTTTAACTTAGACACCTTTATCTGTATTCTCTTGTCATCCTCATTGTTGGGAGATCACTGTCTTAGTGTGACTCCTTCTGGAATGTCCTCTGACAGCCCTGTCTGCTTCTCTCACTGGAGTAGCAAGGATCTTTTGCTCCCTTATTACAGTCACCTGTAAGTGTAATTTCTGGGCCACCTGCTGGGAGGGAGCTTCTCATGTGTCAGCTCTGTAGATGTCCATTGGGAGGGAGCTTCTCATGTGTCAGCTCTGTAGATGCCCATTGCAATGCCTGAACACAGAGCCATTGCAAGCCACTGTCCCAGAGTGTTGTCAGTGGGGCTGCTTTTCTGTGGCTACTGTTGGGCAGCATCGCCAAGCTGTGTTTACTCTTGGCTGCCTGAAGTGAAGTAGCTTCAGAGGGGTTAGACAGGTCATCGCTCCACCTGCACACCACAATCACAGGAAATGCCAAAAATACCCTCGCAGGACCCCACGTAGAGTTGATAGAATTTAACCCTTTGGTGGTTATGTTTTGGATTTATTAAAAGATTATAGGTAACTTGGAGGTGGAGAGATGGCTCAGTGGTTAAAAGCCCTTGATGCTCTTACAAAACACCAACATATGGTTTCCAGCGCTCACAACCATCAGTAACTCCAGTTCCAGGGGATCTGGCACCTTCTTCTGGATGCCACAGGCACCCAGAATATATACATGGCACCTATATACATGCAGGTAAAACACTCAAACACATAAAAATAGAGGTATATATTTTAAAAAGAGTATAGGCAAATCTAAAGGGTGACATGACTGACAGCTGGTGGGTGAAGGGAGTGGCACTCAGACTGACAGTCCCACACGCAGTATCCACCTCTCAGACATTTATCATAAATGCAGATTATTAGGCTTCATCCAAACTCGGAATCAGGAACTCTGGCAGAGGTGCGGCTGTCCGTGCTGTGGCTAGTCCTCCAGGATATTCTGATGTCCAGGAGGACTGCTGTCACAGGGTGTGTGTACTGTTGCTGCTGTCACAGGGTGTACTGTTGCTGCTGTCACAGGGTGTGTGTACTGTTGCTGCTGTCACTGTGTGTACTGTTGCTGCTGTCACTGTGTGTACTGTTGCTGCTGTCACAGGGTGTACTGTTGCTACAAGGAGCTGCATGTTTTTATGCAGTTATGAATATGCTAAAGCATATAAAGAAATGTCCTGGCTCAGTGTTCTGCACTGATGACAATGAAAAAGGCACCAAGAAAATTGCAGCCACAGACATAGGTCCTGCTTGGGCTGCCCAGTCTGGCAGGGTTAGCCAGAGGACCCTCTTTGGAAGACTTAACCTGGCCCCTCCTCGTCTCATCCTGTGTTCACAACTGTCACAGATCAGAGTCACCCGGGAAGGTTGTATGAGCACTGGGTGTACCGTGGGGGTCCTACAGGTGATTAGATACCCCAGCAGGAAGGAGTATGCCAAACATCACAGACAGGTAAGCTCCACAGAAGGTTTAGGAGTACAGGGAAAGTACAACATCCCTGCTCGTCCTTTCAGATCTGAGGAAACCAGGCGAGGTCTCAGAACCCCAAGGGGTCAGTGTCTGTGCACAACATTCAAGTCCCTGAGAGCATCTGAAAGCCAGACCCACCGCTCCCTTCTCCGAGGCTGGAACTCCTGTGCTATTTAGAGTTTGTCAGTTTGACACAAGCTTGGGTCAAGAACTGCCTGTATCACACTGGTCTGTAGGCAAGTCTGTGGGACATTCCTTGATTGATGGTTGATATGCACGGTGGTGCTGCCCCTAGGCAGGTGTTCCTGGATGTGTAAGACTGAACGAGCCAAAAAGCAGAACTCCTCCATGGTCTTTTTAAAAGCAGCACTCCTCCCTCACCCGAAGAATGGATAGAGAAAACGTGGTACATCTACACAATGGAGTACTATTCAGCAGAAAAAAATAATGGAATCATGAGATTCGCAGGCAAATGGATGACACTAGAAGAAACCATCCTGAGTGAGGTAACCCAGTCACAAAAAGAGAAACATGGCATGTACTCTCTCATATATGGATTTTAGACATAGATCTGGGGAGTGCCAGCCTACAATCCTATTGCCAGAGAGTCTGGGAAACAGAAACTTCATTTACTGGCTGGTTAAGTACTGAGCTGAACTCAAGAAAGCCAGTATCAGAGAGGGAGGACTGATGATCAAAGGGATTAAGACTGGGCTGGTTGAACCCCCAGAAACAGCTGACCAGACAAAGGTTAACTCTTGAATCCCAGGCATCAGCCTGGGAATCCAGCATGGGATTGATCAAGACCCCCTGAATCTGGGTGTCAGTGAGGAGGCCTAGGTAATCTATTGAGCCTTGGACAGCAGATCAGTACCCATCCCAAGTATACACACGGTCTCTGGACTCCCATAGAACAATGTGAGGTGCACTCTCACCCTGAACTCTTGGGGAAGGGTCTAGGCCCTGCCCTATATGAAATGACAGACTATGGACACCCCCATGGAGGGCCTCACCCTCCCTTGGGGAATGAGGGGATAACGGGGGGGGGATGGGGGGAGGGCACGGGAGGAGGGGAGGGAAAGGGAGAGGGACCTCGTACTGACTTGTGAAGCAACCTTGTTTCTTATCTAAATTTAAAATGGAAAATAAAAAAAAATATTAATAAAAAAAATGTAAAAAAAAAAAGCAGCACTCCTCCATGGTCTTTTTAAAGTTGCTTTTGGTCATGGTGTTTATAACAGCAATAGAAAGCAAGCTAACACACATACACACATTCACACACAATCACACACACATTCACACACACTCATCCACACACACACATTCACACACAATCACACACTCATCCACACACACACATTCACACACACACTCATACACATAATCAACACACTCACACATACTCATTCACACACACATTCACACACACACACTCTCATTCACACACACACACTCTCATCCACACATACACATTCACACACACACACTCTCATTCACACGCACGCACGCGCGCGTGCGCGCGCACACACACACACACACACACACACACACCATACACCAGGGCAGTGTATCGTGAATCAGAGCATGTGATAGGGTCACAGAGCTCACGGGCTGAGTCTATATTTCTACAAGTGACAGTCTCTTTATGCCTCTTGCTTCCTCATCTGTAAAATGGGTTGATAGTGTCTATCTCATAGAGTTGGAGGACTGACTGAGCTAACATGTGAGGTTCTTAAGACAGTGTCTTCAGTGTGGTGAGCATCTACTGCCACTGCCCTTCATTCTTGTCTTCCTCGTTCTCTGCTGATTGAAATGGTCTAGGCTGAGTCAGGCTTGTCTTTGAGAGTAACTAGAGTAGTGCATCAACATGTCTTCACAGCGTTTGTATCGTATAGTCTTTTCTCTGCTTACATTTCCTCCCCAACCAGTCCTAAGGGCATAAAAATGGCAGCAGTTTCATCTTGGCGTAGGCTGTTCAAAGATGCCTCTGAGTATCTATTTGCTTGTGTTTTCCATAAATTGGGGCAGGGGTGTGCTGTGCACTGGATGGGGAGAGCCTGCTCTCTGACGGGCCCCACTGTTCTTGATTTTCACTACAGAATGTTCTGGAAAACAAAGCCCATTTCTGCTCCTTGCGTTCTTCCTTTGTCAGGGGTAGACAGCCTCAGCTGCTGAAGGAAAGCAGCCTGCTTTTGCTAGTGCCGTGCTCTCCCAGAGACGAGCAAAGCTGTTGAGTGTAGGTGGACACCCAGCACCTTCCCAGGGCAGCGAACGTACACTCATCTGCTAAAATGGCCCAAGAGGCTGACATGTCCTTGAGGGGCAGAGGCGTCCTTGAACCTGAGCTCATCAGCACCCTACAATCTCATTTGTTTTCTGAAGTCAATCCAGCGTCATGGAATTTACTCCAGAGATACTGTGCTCCAGGACCCCTGGGCCTAATGCATGTGGCCCTCCTACCACTTATGTCAACCTGATCCTTACTCACGAAAGGTACAGTTCGTTCAGGAGATCACACCCCAGCTGGACCCAGGATGACACACAAAATAGAATGGTCTGTGGTTTTCCTAACAGGACACCAAATGCCATGAATGTGGAGATGGCTAGGGTCATGTCCTGGGGGAACAAGAGAAGGAGGAGTTTGGAGAAGGGTGTGTCTGGAGAGGAAGCCTTTGTAAGCAGAGCACAAATTGGGAACTTCAGAGCAGATTCCAAAAGAGACATGCAAGGAGGGAGTGGCAAATGGGAACCTTGAAAACTAGAACCTGTGTGTTCACTCAGACCCGTATGTAAATATCTCACTGCTCTTTGCTATGGTAAAGGTGTAGGGGTGTCTGTCAAGGTGGGACAGTGGTTGGGGGTATCCTTAGCTTGGAGGCTGAGGACAGACAGCAGCGGCAGGGAACTCCACTGGAGATGGACTGCAACCGACCTTTGGTTCTGTGCCATCCAAGTCAAGGAGCCTGCACCACGTAGCACTGAGTGGACACCTGCCCTATCTACAAGGCACTAATCCCATTGCTGGCTCAGTGCCCAGAGGCCACTCCACTGGGGACTCAGGCTGTAGCACAGGAATGGTAGGGCCAGGCGTTCACGTAAACAGTAGGCTCCACAGAGGAACCACAATAGTGTTTGCACTCCATCTCCAGCGGAGTTCCCTTCTTCTGCCTTTTGCCTGTGTTCACTTGAACAAAACTTTTATCTGCCTTACCCATCAGGAATGGGTGGGTGTTAGCAGCAATGTCCCCACAGCTCCTTGGGCTGTGGCTCTGGGTCTGGCTTCTTTCCAAGCAGTCTGGACCCCTGTCTCCTGCCTTGCTCTGTTGTCTTGTTGTTTAAGGCACTTGTATTTCACTACAGTGTCTCTGCCCTCACAGTACGCATATCTATTCCCTTACCCCCATGACAAACTGCCTGAGATTCAGAGTGCCTTAGAAAGCTTTGTGAAGGTCCCTTAATCAGTGTTGAGATATGAGGTCATTCACAAGGACATGCGATGACAGTCGGAGCCTGAGCCCAGTGATTAAAACCCAGTCACCTTCCTCCATCTGGGACACTGTGGACATCTCCCCGAAGGATCAAGGTTAGGTAGCTCGTGGTGAGAGGAGAAAGGTCAGTCCTTTGTCTCTTCTCTGACCTTGCCTTTTCTTGTGAAGGTTTTTGATAGTATAATTCTTGGGAGTAACTTTGTCCTTTAATTAAGAATTCTAATTTTAAAGCAAGCTCTGGCCTCTTTCTTTGCAGACTCATTCTACTGTTTTGATTGGATTTCACGGCTAGGAATTAAGATCCTTATTTTGTCTGTTGTTTTCTCCATGGTTGGTTATCTGGCAGACTGGCGCTTTATCGAGAAGATAAACATGCCTACCCCACTAGAATATCAATAAAGGCAGCGGCTTCTTAGTGAGATGCCAAGCTGGATGTAAGGCCCCATGAGCTCCCTTTCCTCAAATGCCATAGTCACTTGAACTTGTCTAGATAGTGAATTCCAAGGGGAAACAGGATGTCTCTGTGAGAGCCTAGAGAGGTAGGAGTTTGACAAGGTCAGTTCCCTGGAGATAAGCTAATATACACCCAGAAAAGTGCACTTTCTTTTGGGCATCACACCCCGTGGGCACCCACAAACCCAGAAGCCCATCTCGGTGCCATCCGCAGGGAGCACCTGGGCATCTCCATGCCAGCTGCAGGGAACATCTGGGTGGTCAGTAGGAAACCTGAGCAAAACCCAACAACAAACAAAATGCAAAAAGAAAAGCTAAATGGTACTCTGTTGCTTAACATGCTGACATCGTTTGAAACAATAAGCTGGATGTTGCCCCTGGCCACACAAGGGAGTGACAGTGTAACTAAAGGCAAAGGAAAGATAAAGGCCACATTGGAAAGAAAGGTTAGTTCTTGGGGGCCACAGAGAGACCTGGGAGGGAAGTCACAGGAACAGTAGCAGTGTCTCTGATTTTTTTTAATTGTTGGCAAATATGTGGGGGTTTTTTGGGGGGGTGTTGTTGTTGTTGTTGTTGTTGTTTTGTTTTGTTTTTGCAAGACAGGATTTCTCTGTGTAACTGCCATGGCTGTCCTGGAACTCACTCTGTAGGCCAGGTTGGCCTCAAACTTACTGAGATCCTCCTGCCTTTGCCTCCCTGGAGCTGAGATTAAAGCTGGTGTGCCACCAACTCCCAGCATGTGGATCTTAATATACTATATTTTCATTCTTTTAAAAATCTGTTTTTAAAAGGAAGCAGGACTTTTCCACCACCGCTTAGCTATGGCTTTTAACTTTATGGCGTTATTGACTAGATCTTCAGGAGCCGGTGGGTTTGACTTTTTTTTTGTCTTCTGCCCATGGTCCTGCCAGATCATTGTCACAGCCCTTCACCATCTCATGGCATTAGCACTAGTGGGAAATGCGAGGACGAGAAGCCCCATAGTCTGTCACTAAAGAGAGAAGGACATAAAAAGTATGCACTAGGGAAATCTTTGCTTTTTAGCAACTTATTATTATTATTAGTGTTTTGAGAAAAGATCTCACTATGTAGCCCTGGCTGGCCTGGAACTCAGAGATCCACCTGATTTTTCTGGGATTAAAGGCATAAAGGCACCACTCTCAGAAGAACACTTTTTTTTTTGTCAGTTACTGTGCCAATGACCAGTGTTAACCAAAGCAACTTGAATTCTGAATAAATTCATTGTGAATCTCCTGCCAGGGCAAAAGGACAGCTGGGGTTAGGGACAGGGATGTTCTTAAAAGCTGGTGTGTCCTCTTGGCTTGAGTGTCCTGCCCCGTGGTGTGTCTAGTTCTGAAACCAAATGTCTCCTTTGCATCAACAGCATGGCCGGACCCCCTTGCACCTTGCTGCCAACAAGGGTCATCTGTCTGTGGTCCAGATTCTGCTGAAGGCTGGCTGCGACCTCGATGTGCAGGATGATGTAAGTAGAAGCAAGCATCGTTCCCTCCAGAGAAGGGTTGGCAGGGGAGCTTGTCTGCGGTAGCAGTCCTCAGTGCAGATGCCAGCAGCGTGAGGAGGGAGGGGACTAGGTATTGCCAGAATGGTTTTGGCTCTAGCCTGGTCCCTGTGCTGGCAAAACATGTACTTGGGGCTACCTTCTGGGAGACCCATTCTCAGCGGTATACTAGCTTGCACGAAGCTCTTCGATTGTGGTTCTCTATCACCCCAGTAGCATCCGAGTCTCTGAGGGCATTCACTTTGCCCTGTTTTAGTACACTCTATCAGTGAGTGCGGGAAAGACCCATTGGATGTGGGTGTCATCAACCAAATTCACTGCTGAAAAAAAGTGAGGCCTAACTCTCCCACTCCCCCCACAGTTAGTGTTCATTTAGTTGGAAGTCCCATTCCAACTATAGGGGGAAAGGGGGCTTATGCAAGAACAAGACCTCTTGTACGAGTTCACTGGTAGGTCTATGTGATTGTTATGTGACTCCCATCAGCTCACTGAGATGCCCACCCAGATTGTTGGGAGAGACTCCCACTGGCTCCTCCAGCATCGTCTGTCCCTCTGAGTCTATGAGCACTGGCCAAGTGGGACTGCACAGCAGAGTCTCTTGGGTCTTTGGAGAAGGTGGGGTCTCTGAGGAATGATGTCATTAGTTGTCCTCCAGTGAGCTATTAGGAACAATCCCTATGGCAATGTGACTGGGAACTATCTTAAGAAACTGTTTCAACTCTTTCTATTTTTTATTTTCTCTTGGGTGCTTACATGTGCATCTGTGATGCCTGGTACCAGCAGAAATCAGAATGGGCCCTTGGATTTCCTGGAACTGGAGTTACCCATGGTTGTGAACCACCATGTGGGTGCTGGGAACCAAACTCAGGTCCTTTGAAAGAGCAGCCATTACTCTTAACCACTGAGCCAGCTCTCCAGCACCCCCCCCTTCATCTCTTGATGATATGGTACAATTTCAGGAAATGAAAGCCCTGTGAGTAAACAGCACCTTACAGAGTCTAGCCTTGTAATAATTTCTTCTAATAACACTACTTGGAATTTTCCTTGCAACTCTGTACACTATCCTAAAATTTGACAAACACAAATGGCTTAGCTACCTAACAAGTTAGAGGCTAGTCTTGAACATAAGAGACCCTGTTTGTACAGGCTAGCCTTGGATACATGAAACCCTGTCTGTACAGGCAGGCAGGCAGGCAAGCTCATGGACTAGTTTTATGCATGGGCAGAGGGTTATCAGCATTTCATATAAATCTTTGGTTGTATCTGAATCCTATGGGGTCACAAGGGTGTTATTCTCAAAAATGCTGATTTAGCCTTAAGCTGTTGATTCTCACCTTGGTCATAACGCTTTATTTTCTACACTATGACCAATATAACATTCCTGACCCATATCCTCTCCTTTGAGGACAGGAGGAAATACAGGGAGAGGGTATAAATAAATGATGGAAGGGAAGGTGCGGCCTCAAGTAGCTGGTACAAGCATGTTGGGATTATCTCGTCTTCTCTTTGATAATTAAAGTTCTGGCTTGCCGCCATGGCAAGGTCACAATGCCAGGCATGCCAGCCCATGCCAACCAAACACCCCCACTCAGGTCCTGATTCTGAGGCTTGCTGTGGTCTCACTCAGCTGATGTTTCAGATATGGAGGAAGCAGAGAAGGCAAGAATTCTCACGGCACACGAAGCCCTGGTGAGCCAGGGCAGGAGGGAAGCCAGCCCTGCGTTTAGGTGACGCACCTCTCTCGTTTGAGTCACTGGGTCTTTTACATCCTTTCCCGCTCTGCACAGACAATGCATGCCTCGCTTCTCCATATAACAATACAACACTCGACAGCAGACCGCGTGAAAACCTGAGAAGGCGGCACTGAAGCCACACTCAGCTGTTTCCTGTGGACTCACCATGCCTGTTGACAGTCCGTTTTTAGATGTCCACAAAATACAAACAAATTGCTTTATTATCATTAAAAAGGAGGGAACTTAACTATGGGGAGTCACTTTAGAAGCTCCCTGTCTGGGAGATGAGTAGAAACAGAATGTTGACTTTGATGATTCATTTCTGACTTCATATTCTGCAGATACTGATGTTTATGGCATGGTAATATCTGAGAATTAGAGGAAGAATGACCTCCAGTGGCCTGGAGTGGGATTATTATGAGTTTCAACCTGCAACTCCCAGAGCAAAATCTGTCTTGTTTCCCGCTAATCCTATCAACTCCCAGTGGAGCTCAAATGCCATCTCTGATTGGTCAATGAGTAATCACATGACTCCTACCCCAGAAATAGTCCAGGACCCTGTGGCCTCAGTAAAAAGCATGAAGGAAGACAAAAATAAGAGAAAGCAGAGAAGAAAGGCTAGGAAGGACCCTAGAAGATCTGAGAGAGACGAGGTCAGCACCCTGTTTTGCCTGCCTACCTGGTGGAGGGTTTGCTTACAACAGGATGTTTGCTTGGGTCCCTGGGGGCTTCCTCCCAAAGTGGGTGTACTCCGCCCTTGCATGACTGGACCTTCTCCCGTGAGCTTGGCTTTGGAACACCCAATGCTTTCACTACACAGGAGACGGAAATGTAAGTGTTTCAGAACAAAGATTTAGAGCTCAGGTTGCAACGCTCTGGACTGAGAACACTGCCGTCTCGGGAGTACCGAGTGCTGGAGTCCATATTGTTTGCAAACAGGTTAGCATGTCAAACCAGAGTGCCGACTGCAGTGTTGCAGCTGCTTCTGGTTTCGTCCTTTGCTTCTTCTCAGTTAATCACTCAACACATAGGTCCTGGGTGGCTTGGAGACTGGCCTCGATGCTGCACCCTACACCTGCAGCCCCCACCTCACAGAGACCCCGTCCCCGTTTGAAGACCAGTGCTGAGGTGAACTGGGTTGGAAAGCTGGAGCCTTGACAGTTTGAATTAGATAGCTGTCCTAGGTGAGCTTTATCAAGACAACAAGAGCATCACATGGCACATAGTTAGGGATCAATAAATACTGAGTGAATATTGAGAAGATGTGTTGACAGAGCTGGGCTTTCTTCTGCATTTTCTTTTCAGTTCCAGAATTTCCTGGTTGATTCAGACTCTATTCAAACAGGGTTTTGTCAGCATTGCTCCATGGGTGTTCTTGTAGGTCAAGCATATCTTTATATTATGTTTTGAAGAGGACATATAGATAGTGATATATTTATAACATAACAATAATAATATATACTAATAATATATTAGTAGTTTTAATTTTGTAGGAGTAAAAATTGATTTTCATGTAACTGAGCATACTTCAGCTAAGGGTCTGGATTTTACTGTGTTGTGTGTTCTAGAGAGAAAGTAGCTCCATGATGGCTGGAGGGAGTCTTTCTCCCCGTGTTTTGTCTTCTCATCTTAGTAACCTAAGATGCCTCGCTTATAAGAGTTGGAGGAAGTGTCTGCTGGAACCGGTCTAGCCACTGTGAGCAGCGCTGTTTGTCCTGCCATGGAAAGCAGGGCCAAGTGCCATTGCACAGCAGTAATAGACACGGGAAGGAGGAGCCAAGCTCTCAGTGGAAGAAAAAAGCAGGAAGGGGTCGGGGTCTTGCAGACAAGACTGCAACTGAATGGGCCAGTGGGCTTGGGACAGCTTGGCTTCTCGCTGCAGCTGCACACAGTGTGAGATCTCCTTGAATCTTGACAATCCACTTGGAAATGCCATGCTAAGAACCAATCTGACACTTAGGCTTAGCTGCTTGCATCAAGTTTTGCAAAGAGAAGTTGTCTCAAAGGAAGCAAATAGGTTCCAAGGGTGAGAAAAGACATAGTTAACAATGGTGCTACACTGACCCAAAGCTCATTGGCTTTCGAGTTCAAAGCTGCATTGGCTCTCGAGTTCAGGAGCAGCTTATGGAACAAGGTGAAATGGTTGCCCTGAACCAAGCCCTTCATGGGATCCTTTGACAAGACCTGTATGCTTGGGGCATGTTGCCTGCAATTTGCACAGAATACAGAATGCACGTCTCTTCTAAAAAGTTTGCTCCAATTGACCCAAGGAATGTTTGGCAGAATGCCTGTCATTCACAGAGTGGTTAAGAGCATGGAATTCTTAATCCCAGGGTCATGGGTTCGAGCTCCACATTGGGTGCCAAAATGTAAATGGAGTTCTTAATTGGTCTAGATAATAAAAACCCAGAGTCAGATATAGAGGAAAATGCTGAGAGATTAGAGAAGGAGCAAGCCACCTTCACACCTTTCCTCCTTAGCGTCTCAGCAGACAAGAGAGCAAGTTCCTGTTTTGATTTGAGAGGCACATCATGTCCATGCCAGCAGGAGCCATAGCTTCCCCACTTAGGGCCTATGACCTCCCTAGCCGCAGGTCCCTGACTAAGTTTATACTACCGGATGTGAATGCTCTCCTGTGGAATAGGCATCAAATCTAACCATCAAGCAGGTGGTTACCCCTCCCCCATCTTAGTTTTATATTGTTGTGATAACACACCCTGGCCAAGGCAACTTACAAAGAATGTGTTTATTTGGGCTTATGGTTTCAGAGGGTTAGAGTCCATGATGACATGGCGGCAGAAAGACCCAAGAGCTTGAATCTTGATCCTCAAGCATGAGGCAGAGAGAACACATTGGGAATAGTCCAAGTGTTTTGAAAACTTAAAATCCAGTCCCAGTAATACGCCTCATCAGACAAGGTCACTGAGCTGTCCCGAGGCAGGTCCGCCAACTGAGGACCAAGTATGCAAACATATGAGCCTAAATGGGGAACATATCATTTAAACCACTACGCCCCCACCCCCAGAATCACCACTGTGGCACCAGTGGGTTCACCTTGCCTGCTGGGTGGTATTCTTGGTCTAAGTTGTGTAGGACTATTAATGGCAGCTCCTCACTAGCAACCCATGAGTATTCAAAAAGGGGGGGGGGTTAAAATCACTTCTTGTGGTTTAAAAGTTTCTAAAAAATATTTTATGTGCTTGAGTATTTTGCCTACATATAAGTATGCATACTCCATGCATGCATGGTGCTCATGGAAGCCAGAAGAGGGCATCAGATCTGGAACTGGAGTTATAGACAGCTGTGAGTAGCCATGTGGGTGCTGGGAACTGAACCCAGGTCAGGTCCTCTGCAAGAGCAGCAAGTAGTCTTGAACCATCTCTCCAGCCTCCTTCTCTTGGTTTTTTGAGACAGGGTTTCTCTGTATTGTTTTGGAGGCTGTCCTGGAACTTGCTCTGTAGACCACGCTGGCCTCGAACTCACAGATATCTGTTTGCCTCTGCCTCCACAGTGCTGGGATTAAAGGAATGCACCACCAACGCCCCGTGGGCTTTTTTTTTTTTAAGATTTTTTTATTGTGTATACAGTATTCTGTCTGCATTTATGCCTGCCGGTCAGAAGAGGGCGCCAGATCTCATTACACATGGTTGTGAGCCACCATGTAGTTGCTGGGAATTGAACTCAGGACCTCTGGAAGAGCAGCCAGTGCCCTTAACCTCTGAGCCATCTCTCCAGTCCCCTCCTCTTGGATTTTTAAAGACAGATTTTTTTTTAAGTTTAAGAAAAGCAGACAGATTTTTGTTGTTGTCTGCTTTTTTGTTTGGTGGGGGAAGGTTGTTTGTTTGAGGTTATTTTGTTTTGTTTTGTAAATGCAATCTTACTATGTAGCTCAGTCTGGCCGTAACCACATGACCCACCTGCCTTTGCCCCAAGTGTTGAGATTACAGGTGTCTGCCAGTGTTTGTGTGTACATGTGTGTTTTGGCTAGGGCTGAGTGGCATACTGGTCACCACGGTCTATTTCCAGAGTTTTCCTCTTGGATTACCTGTCTTTAATGTGTGTCTCTGTGATGAGTCTCAGTGAGGCCACTGTCTCTTCCAAGCTACCAGAGTAAGTGCTGCAGCATCTCCCCACCCCCCAAGCTGTTCTTTGCTGTCTGTCTTCCACAGACCCCTGCCTCTCTTGGACTAGGCTCCAGGGGAGTTCAGGAGTGTGTTCCTTGCCCCTCTGTGTGTGTCTGGAAAATTTACTACTGTAAATCTTCCCAGCCGAATCACTGAATCCCAAAGGGAAGAGAGCCATGGCCCTGCCTTTTCCTGTGAGGGTCCTGAGGCTCAGCAAGCTGATCACTCTATACCAGAGCTGTACACAACCCCGTTCTCCTCATCCCCTGGCCCTGCACTCGTTATTTACACCCGAAAACATCCGCACTGCTCACCCATCTCCCCTGTCAAGCCTGGACCTCAGACTTACTTGATTTGACTCCGGCGTGCGTGCCGGAGATGAACTGTGCTCCCAGAAGCGCGGAGCTCAGAGCCCTCCCCTCTCCTGTCACTGTGGCCTTCTTCTCGCCTCCGGGGTGTTTATATGTCCTCTCTGCCACAGCTGGGAAAGAGTCCTTTTCTTCTAGTGCCCTGGGAGAAAACCTGTCAATCCCAGGAATGTGGTGCTGGGAAAGCCAGCACCCATCAGCAGGAGGTATCTCAGAAATACGCAGCGAGAGGCCGCAGTCCAGGGGCCTCTCATCCCTGCTCTCGGCTAGTGCAAATCAGTGAACAAATTCCACACCTGCCATCAAAGCACGAGGCCCTTAAACCGCCAAACTGGAGAGTGAGTCCTCTCTAACCTGGGCCTGGGGACCTAGTGGGGAATAAGTATTGCAGGAGTTGCTGGTTGAACTGAATGGCGTACACAGCCTGGCTCCCCGACACGCCCCCACTAGGGTAGCTGGAAGGAGGCTGACTCTCCTTCAGTGGTAGACCTGAGTGTAAAGCTACTCTTGCTATGGATGTGAGAACCCGTGTGCACTCCACTAATAGAACCCCAAAGCTTGCCTTGGCTGTGGTGACCAAGCCCTTCTGCGAGTAGCCAGTCTCCTTGAGAGGACAGGAGACATCCTGGTGTCTTAAGGAAGAAGTGATTTGGCGGCCACCAGAGAACCCTGCTGTTCTTCTGTGTCACTTCCCAGGGGGACCAGACAGCTCTGCACCGGGCCACTGTGGTGGGAAACACTGAGATCATCACAGCGCTTATCCGCGAGGGATGTGCCCTGGACAGACAGGACAAGGTAAGAGGGACGGTGTGGCCTGCAGGACCCCGGGGCAGAGGAGCCAGCATGACTTGCTGTGATATTGTCCTTCTCCTGCCTCGCAATGAGAGGTCAACCCAGATTTCTCTGGAAGGTCAGGGCCCCAGCAGGTGTGTTTGCTTACAAGCCCTTGCCACTGTCTGTGCCTCTGTGCTAACAGCTTTAGTCCAGGTCCGTGTGGAAGTTTGTGAAAGCCCGGTGGCGGTGGTGGCACACACCTTTAATCCCAGCACTTGGGAGGCAGAGGCAGGCGGATCTCTGTGAGTTCGAGGCCAGCCTGGTCTACAGAGTGAGTTCCAGGACAGCCAAGGCTACACAGAGAAACCCTGTCTCAAAAAAAAAAAACAGCAAAAACAAAACAAAACAAAAGTCTGTGAAAGTTCACTGAAGTGGGTGAAAGGCACCCTCAGAGGCTCTGTTTCCTAAATGCGCAAACAAGTTCAAGTTTTTAGCTTTGAAGAAAAAGAGAGAACCGAATAATTTCTTTCTTCACAGAATCCTAATGATGCATGTGTCCTAACCAGATGTTTTTAAATTGTCAAGTCTTAAAATGTGGGACTTTGCATTTAAGTGCAGAACAGCCTCTGTGCCCCCCAGCTCTTCATTAGAAAGAGTGAATATGTGCAGAAAAGTGCACAGATGTCAGTGCACACGATGCTCCTCAGCCCATCAGAAGGCTCCCGGTCAGGAGCAGTGCCTCTGCAGCCCCAGGCCTTCTCAGCCTCCCTGCCTCTCGCTGCTCCCATAATGGTCCTGGCTCAGCCTCGTGGCCCCTCGCCCTTCCCAGCCTTGTCTCTGGAAGCCTGGCTGTCCTCCTGTGGGTGCCGGGTGCATTGGGCCCTAGCTCTTTTGGGCACGTCTCTGGATGGGAGTGTACTCCTGCCCTGAGCATGCTTACATGTGCGTTCCGACCTGTCCATATTTCATCCCTCTCTCATAAGCAAATGGGAGCCATTCCATTAGTTTGTGTTTAAAACCCTTGTATCTAGAAATCTTGTTTGGCTTTTTTACAATCATTGTTTCTTCACTGGTCATTTAGAATCCTGGGGCTTTTATACTAAGCTAGAGACCACTAAATTTTGATGAAGAGATGGGTATGGTGTTACATGCCTTTGATCTTTTTGGTTTTTGGAGACAGGGTTTCTCTGTGTAACCTTGGCTGTTCTGGAACTCGCTCTGAAGACCAGGCTGGCCTTGAACTCGCAAAGATCAGCCTGCCTCTGCCTCCTGAGTGCTGGGATCAAAGGTGTGTGCCACCACCGCCCAGTCATGTGCCTTTAATCTTAGCTATCACAGGATGTCTAGATTTGAGGCCAGCCTAGTCTACATATGGAGTTCTAGGCCAGCCAGGGCTAAATAGTGCTCTCTTAAAAACATAATAAAAGTTTTGGGTGAAGAAATGGGGTTGGTGGAGTCATCTACCTACTGGGTTCCTGGGCCTTATAAGGCCCAATTGCAAGGATTCTTCTGGCTTCAGGAAAATAGTGGGGCACAGGGGACAGCGGAGGTGGGAAGGAGTGACAGTGGGCCATCCCAAGCCTGCTGTTTCTGGGGACAAGTTGTGGGAGGCCTTAGAGCCTTTCTGGATGGCGCGCTTCCAAGCAGACTTAGGCCTGACCCAGGCACCCACCTGCTGTTCCTCCTCCGTGTGTCCTAAACAGCTCTTGTCCTCTGCTGTTGCTAGGAGAACGGAGAGACTTGTCACTCAGATCTGTGCTCTGTGGTTCCGATGGCCCCACTGAGGAAGGCCCTATAGCCACCACCATGTGTTGTCTTATCGAGAAGAGCCAGACCCTGGGTAATGTGCTGTCTTCCACTGTGTTTACTCAGGATGGGAATACAGCCCTCCATGAAGCCGCCTGGCATGGGTTCAGCCAGTCAGCCAAGCTGCTTGTTAAAGCGGGAGCCAACGTGCTTGCCAGGAACAAGGTGAGGCCCAGCAGCTGAGCTCCTCCTTCACAGATGAGGGACATGGGAATCTTTGTCCTGGTTTGTGTCCTGTCCATGAGAAGAAGCACCAGGCAGAGCTCGCTGGGGCCTGGAGAACCCTGCAGGGCAGGCTCACCTAGAAGGCTCACTGCAGAAGTAGGAGGGCTAGTGCCCCAGGCAGGTAAGTGTGCCACAGGGATGAGACCCGCTAGTGTGAGAGACCCCTGGCCGCTGCGGGGACCCTGTCCTCGTCATTTGACACTATTACAGAAGGACAGCTTGGCATGGAAAATGTTGGCAGAAAACCAACAGTCAGTAGCAGCATGGTAGGGTGAAGTGGGCTGGGGACATGGAATTGGAGCAGTCGGCTGCCTTTGGGAGGCAAGCTGTAAAACGAAAGTGATTCTGCAGGATTGCGGATATAGGCTAGAGCACTTGTCTCCCATGCACAAGATCCCCAGGTCAATCCCTGGCATCACCTAAAAGGAAAAGAACTTCCTGCCTATTTGTGTGGTAGCTGCTATCCCAGGTTTCGGTTCTTAAAGCAGCAAAGTATCTAGGAAAACTTTATCCTTAAGTATTTCTATGACAGCAATACGTAAAATGGTAAAAAAACACAGGACAGGAATGTAAAGTCATTCACTCAGCATAAACACAATATAATTTAACTCACAGTTTCAATGACTATGTTATGAATCATGAAAGAGCATGACAGAGGACTACATGGTCAAACATACATGCCTCAATGCTAATGTGAATTTACATTTTGTAAAAACTAAGCCTGGAAAGGTATCACGGGAATATTAACTGTGGTTATCTACTTGAATTTAGACTTACTAATTTTTGGTTGTGTTTTACTTTTGTACCTTTCCCAAAGTTTCTAAACTGAACTGATTATTTCTTCCACCATTAGGAGAAGAGATGTAAATTATTTTAAAAGTAAAAGAAACATTGTCAGCACTCTTAGAATATTTGCAGTAATGTTGAAGAGTTGCACTTGCTTGGTTGGTGAACCTGGCTGGTGGTGTCACATAGAGAGGTGTAGGAGTACTGAGTCTGTGCCTGGGGAGGAACAGCATGAGAAGCATGCTCAACATCACACACACACACACACACACACACACACACACACACACACAAACATAGACGTGCACTCGCGCGTGCGCAAGCACACATACATGCACACATACAGAGACACGCACAGACACACACATATACATACTCACACACAGTCACACACACATACATACAGGCTTACACACACGAGCACACACAGACACACACAGATACATACTCACAGAGACACACACACAGCACAGAGGCACACACACACACACACATATACGTACTCACACACACAGAGTCACACACACAACACATACAGAGATACACAGACATACACACACTCACAGACACACACACATACAGAGACACGCACACATACACATGCACGCATGCATACACAGACAGAGACACCACACAGAGTCACACACACACAACACCTACAGAGACACACACAGAGTCTGGAACTGTAGGTCAAGAAACCAAGTATCTGTAGCCCAAGATCCTGCACACACATCATCACACAAGGTCTTGAGTAGCAGGTTAGGCTGATACTAACCAGCCAATCAGGAATGGTCTCCATCAGTGCTGTGACTTCTTTGGGCCTCACCTGCTGTGGTGCCTAAAACACCTCTGCCTACAGCCATCTAACCCAGGCCTTCCCAGAGGCCCACTGGGCTGCTCCGCAGCAATCCTGGGGCAGCTTTGTGGTCACATTTCTTGTGGCTCCTTCATGGGCAGTGGGACCCTGCAGACAGCATGTGATCAGAATGCTTGCCTCATATGCTCTCGGGCGAGGTTGTTCCGTTTCTTCAAGACAGAGCAGAGTCTGTACTTCCTTTTTATACCAACTGAGAAACGGGTTGTCTTGGTCTGTGAACGAGTGAGTTTGAGCTGGAGCTAGTAGAGTGTGGGACACCTTTAGGGCCAGAAAGCAGCCCAGGTCTGTCTGCTGCGACATGCTGTCCCCTTGCCATGTAGGGCTCCGAGAGGAGTGTGGAAAGCCCCTAGTTCTTTCTCAGGGTCCAACGGGGGATGCTTGCATTCTGCAGACAGTTTCTGAGAAATCTTCTAGAAAGTGCTTCTTATTCAGCCAAAGCAGCATCATGTTGGAGAGTTAGGACCCATCATTTAGGGTGCTGATCTTGCATCCACCGTAGGCCACATTTTTAATGGCAGGTTTGGAGGTGGGGTTTACATAAAGTCTGTTTTTTAGGAATGAATCATGTCTCATGAGTTCAGACAAATGTGTGTGGTTGTGTAACTGCCAACACCAACATAGAATGTCACTTCAGAAAGGCTGTTTTGTACTCTTGTGGCAGTCCCTGGTCAGTCCCTCAGAGCCCCTAGTAACCACACTCTGTGTCCATGGTTTCCCTGGCTGTGCGCTCTCTCCCTCCCTCCCTCCCTCTCTCTCTCTCTCTCTCTCTCTCTCTCTCTCTCTCTCTCTCTCTCTCTCTCTCTCTCTCTCTCTCTCTCCCCCTCTCTCTCTCCATTTTATTTCATGTGTATTAGTGTTTTGCCTACATTAATATATGTACACACATGTGTGCCTGGTACCTGCAGAGGCCAGACAAGACATCAGATGGTTGTGATCTGTCTGTGGGTGCTGGGAATTGAACCTGGGTCCTCATAAGGGCAGCCAGTGCTCGTTTCTGAGCCATCTCTCCAGCCCAATGTTGCCTTTTTCTTGATCTGAGTAATTTCACACACCATTGATATTTCTTAGTGGCAAAGTAAATTTTGGTGTGCTCCATTTCTAGAACCATTGGACTTCTTTTATTTCATTCAAATTTTTATCACATATCTAACCACTGCCCTGAAGTCAACAGCTCAGAGATCAAGAGTGTTTAGACATAAGTAGACGCTTTGCTGGGAAAGCAGCTAAGTTTGCCATGTTCTCAGCCTGGAAATTAAAACCTAAAAACAAAAACAAAACAAAACCAAGGCAGCTCTAAGCTACGCTTGATTTTCAGAGAGATTTCTCAGATGTGGACTGCTAGATGGGCCTTCACCCAGCTTGAGGAAATCTGAGTCCGGAACAGGGCCACAGTCCTGTCCCCAGGAGCTTCTGGTGTGCAGCGAGGGTGACACGGAGGGTTGAGGCGGTCTACCTCATCAGGCCACTGGCTGGCCTTCCTCCTCATCCCTGGTGATAATACCCAAACAGGCTGATTAGAGCCACGGTTATGAGAAGGAGTGCACTGGTGATTCAGTTTTAATTTATTTGCTTGTTATCTTCTCCAAATGCTGTGGTATTCTTTTCAAAAGGAGTATAATACCTGGAGTTTCCCTGACCGTGCCGTGAGGTCGAGGGGAGGGCAGGCGAGGGGAGGAATGCACAAAGCTGCAGGGGGCTAGGGGGGCGACCGCAGCTCTTAAGGTCAGCAGGACACAGCCCAAGCCAGGATTTAACCACCGCAAGCTGCTCACTGTATCTTACCTGCTTTTCCATAAGTACCGAGAAAACGCTCTTCTAGGGTTATCTGCAGCTGTTCCCCTAGAATCAAAGAGATCTCTTCACATGATGGCATTTGCGAAATTATTGTGGACATTTTCCTCAGGTGGTGCTTAAGTGTGGTTAGCAGCAGTATTGCCTCTAAGGTCAACCTTTTTCCACAGTTCACGTGTTTGTGATGTAAAAAACTGAAAAACAGGTATCGCAGTGCATGCTTCAAGTCACATGTTAGCCTCACCCCCACCAGTCCCAGAGTATTCGAGCCCAGCTACTGCCTATGCTGAACAGGTTCAGAGCTGCACCCATGCTTGTGGTCCAGGAAATAATACAAGGACCAATGACTCATGCTCAGGGCCTCGGGAAGGAGAGCCCGAGCTCCGTTTCTGGTCAAGAAGTCAGCCTGAGCATGGGAAGTGCTTTTCTGTATGGCTTTAACTCAGGAGGGGCAGAGGTAGAGCTCAGAGCCAAAGCTTGGGGACAGAGGGAACAGCCATTTGAAGTCCTTATTCATGGTTCTTGTATCTGAAACACCAGTTGGGATCCCTATCATGATGCATAATGTGACAATGGCTGGCCTCTTCCTGAGTAAGACTCTCCGTGTGCACGGCCAGTCTGTGCAGGCGTATGCTGCTAACGTGTCCTCCCTTCTGTCCTCCTCTCTCCCAGGCAGGGAACACAGCTCTGCACCTGGCCTGCCAGAACAGTCGCTCCCAGAGCACACGCGTCCTCCTGCTGGGCGGCTCCCGGGCTGACCTCAAAAATAACGTGGGTGAAAGTATCAGTGTCTCTGGGTCACTCTCTGTTGTCTTAACTTGGAAAAGAAACCCCCAGGCAGAGTCAGTGTCAATATCTAGAAACTAAAGTGCCAGAGTGTTTGGGGCCTAATCTCTAAATTAATTTTTTGCTAATTTTCAAGGGGTCATTTAGGGAAAAAATGCTACTTTCTCCATTTGTGCCTCAAGTTTACTTTATCATTTCTGTGTCTGTCAGGACTAGAAAGCTCACCTGTGGGTAGTGAGCTCTTTGGCAAACCTCTATACCCAAACATATTTACATTATAATTTATAACAGCAGCAAAATTATAGTTATGAAGTAGCAACAAAAATAATTTTATGGTTGGGGTCACCACAACATGAGGAACTTTATTAAAGGTTTGCAGCATTAAGAAGATTGAGAACAACTGTGTTTGTGGTTTCTTTTTTTTATTTAAATTTATTTATCTATACAGTGTTCTGTCTGTATGCATCCCTGCAGACCAGAAGAGGGCACCAGATCTCATTAAAGATGGTTGTGAGCCACCATGTGGCTGCTGGGAATTGAACTCAGAACCTCTGGAAAAGCAGCCAGTGCTCTTCACCACTGAGCCATCTCTCCAGCCCAAGAGGACAAGTGTTTTAAATGCTTTAAGAATGTCTGGTATCCAGTAGAGCATTGCACTGCTGTCTGGGCCAGTACCAGGCAGGGCTGTCCTGTGACACTCAGTACCTAGCCTCTTCCAAGGGCAGCTGTTGATAACTACAGCATCCTTTAGTTATCACATGCAGGCAGGGCAGTGGTTGTCGAATGTGTCACTAAAAGACCTTCCTGTGTTTTCTGAGGAGAGCCTGTGGCTTAAGCTTTTCTCAGAAATTGCCAATATCTCCCCGTTTGGGGCAGACTTATATGATATAACTCTAGAATTCACTTTGCTTAGTGGTCGTGATCATCTCAACAGATGGAAAACGCCAGTGGGAGCCTGCAAACCATCGTGGAGGTCTGTCTCTGTGTTGTCACAGACAGTGGAGTCTGGCCTTTCCCACTAAGAAGGATTCTGAGATTTTCTGATTCATCTGCTCCCTAGACTGTATTGCTCCACGGAGGATTTTAGCATCCTTCCGGCTGCCATAGGTCTCTGCTGGGAAACTCATTCCAAAATGCTGTCTGTCTAACTCTGCTTATTCCAGACACTGTTGTAGGGGAGGCCAGGGTCTGTGGAGCCTGTCACCCACATTAGCTGTCCCACAGTGCCCATGAAGAGCAGTATCTAGTTTTATATACACAAAAGCAAAGCCAAGCAAAGGGTCTTGGGATTGGAGCCGCTGTGTTAAAGGGGTGGTTTATAGTTCAGGCTTACACTCCCTACAGCACAGAGAGTTGTCTGCCTGCTCTTAAGTGATGGCCTTTTTGTTGTTAGGCTTTGTAACTGCTCAGGGTGTTGAGACTTTGATTTCATCCACAGGCGGGAGACACCTGTTTGCACGTGGCTGCTCGGTATAATCACTTGTCAATCATTAAACTCCTCCTCAGCGCGTTCTGCTCTGTTCATGAAAAGAACCAGGTCAGTGCACATACCTCTCCATGGGCGCAGGCCGTGTCCCCACAAGGGCAGCCTAATGGGTAGGGACGGGGTAGAGGCTGCTGGGAGGTGCTGCCCTGGGGCTCACCTGGGACCCCACCAGTACTGACGCAATGTCTCTGGCCTGTCTGGCTGCCTCCATCCTTGGACACACATCTATCCGTTCCTGTGCTTATCCCCACAGTTACAGGGTGAACCGTGACTTTTGATTATACTATGATCTTATCAAGAAAACCTACACAAAGGAGCGCGGTTTAGAAAAGAAGCAAGGGCGGAGGGCTGCAGAGATGGTTGAGAGCACTGGCTGCTCTTTCAAAGGACCTGGGTTCAATTCTCAGCACCCACATGGCAGCTCACAACTGTCTGGACCCCCTGTTCCAGGGGACCCAACACCCTCACACAGGCATACATGCAGACAAAACACCAGTGTACATAAAATAGAAATGTAAATTAGCAAAAGAAGAAGAAAAGAAGCAAGCGAAATAGGTGTCTCGTGAATTCTGCTGTTCCAGTCCTGCCCGGCCACTTCTGTGTGAATTGCTGGCTCTCCTGTTTCTGTTTGCCTTTGTGGCGAGCTGGGTACCTAAACCTGGAATTAAACTTAGATTGTGGGACAGATTAAACATACCCTATAACAGTGGCTTCTACCCTCTCTGGATGCTTAGGAGAGCCATCGGGGACATTAAGATGCCGCCTTGGGCCTGGCGGTGGTGGCGTACGCCTTTAATCCCAGCACTCAGGAGACAGAGGCAGGCGGATCTCTGTGAGTTCGAGGCCAGGCTGGACCGATAGCCTCCGAAACAATACAGAGAAACCCTGTCTCGTAAAAACCACAGGGAAAAAAAAAAAAAAGATGCTGCCTTGGGTCCCACCCCATGTAAAAGAATCAAAAATCTCTGTGCTGTACATTCAGCAGAGACAGTTGTACATCTCCCTCCACTCCCCAGGCTTCCAGGGCAGAGGCTACCCCCCTTTCAGTCTCCACCCACCGGCCTTAGCAGCACGTGACAGCATGGAACTTAAAAACACACAAAACATTCCCATCTCAGCCCCACCGTCAGAGATCCCCACACCCAGCCCACACTGGACACGAGTGAAACCGGGTCTAGGAGAGGGACCCTGGCACCAGCACTTCTTAAGAAGGGGAGTCACTTCACAGAGCTCTCCCCAGCACCAGTGATGGGGGTGAAATAGGCTTTTGCCTCTACTCAAAGATGGCTGAACTTTCCCACTGCCCATGAGTGAAGACTGGGGCTGTTGGTCTGCTCGGCCAGGGGAGGGTGAATCTCATTTCTCCTGTGTTTGTCTGACCCACACCTGTCATTCCCGCCTTTGGGAACTGGCTTCATTTCAGTGCTGATCACCCGGGAACACTTTGTATAAAGAGAGTATGAAAACTTACGGGCTGGAAGGGGAAGCGTAGTAAGCCTTAAGCAAATCCTGGGCCTTAGTGTCCCCACCTGAGCCTGCAGATGAACTGTCCCAGGGTCCCTGATCCATGCAGCCTACAAGTCTCTCTACTTTTCCTCAGTGCCAGCTCAGAAGCCAAGCTGAGCTCCCTGGTCCATTCACAGGGTTTAGAGCTCTGGGCGACACGCTCTTAGCACCTCAGCCTATCTCCTAGAGGCTTGGAGGCCCTCCATTCTCAGCAATCCAACTGGTCCTCTTAGCCATACATATGTGACCCTGGTCTGTGGCTTCTGGACTCCATATTATAAATGAATGCATTGATCTTTCAGCTTTGGGGTCTCTTCAAGACTGTCACAGTGAACTTCATGTTTGTAGAGCAAATCCTGTTTGGATTTGGAGAGTGTCCTAGGCAGAGAAGCATAGCTAGCCTGGGACCAATATGTGAGTTTAGCAAGCTGTCTTCTGGTTGCTTGCAGGTTGGAGACACAGCCCTCCATGTGGCTGCTGCCCTAAATCACAAGAAGGTAGTCAAAATCCTGCTGGAAGCTGGCGCTGACACGACCATTGTGAACAACGTAAGTTGAACTGCAGCAGTGAGTTTCACAGACTTGCAGTCCCTGAGGATTCAGTGAGCTTCATGGCCATAGCCCCTGGTGCCCTCATCTGGATTGGATGAGCTCTGAGCTACCCCGGGAGTTAACTCTTTCAGACACTGGGCTGGGGTGAGCACGGCCTGGCAAGAAGAGAGTTCTGAGGGGTCCTCACCAAGCTGGCATGTGGGCCTCAAGATGGCCTCTGGCCCTGAAGAGATGGCTCAGAGGTTAAGAGCACTGGCTGCTCTTCCTGAGGTCCTGAGTTCAATTCCCAGCAACCACATGGTGGCTCACAACCATCTGTAACGAGATCTGGTTCCCTCTTCTGGCCTGCAGGCGTACATGCCAGCAGAACACTGTATACATAATGGCCTCTCAGCTTTGAAGCCACCTGAGAGCCCCGCCGCCTTTCTCCCCAGGACTGTGCCTTCCTCTTCACAGCCTGCCTGATCATTTCTGTGGCTTCTCTAGCCAGCACCCTTCTTCCTGCAAGGCTCTGGGGCCTGAAGCTGGCTTTCTTTGTCTCTGTGGCTAGCTCACCCTGCCTGCACCCCGCCCCCTCTTCCCTTATAGCTCTAACCTGCCTGGTGCTGCTGTTACCTTGTCCAAGGTAACTACACTCCCAGGACACACTCTGCTTTCCTGTGGAGTCCCCCTGATGTCACTTCTGGCGTCTAATACAGCCCACCTCTGGCTGTAGCTCTGTGCGGAGACTGCTCCTGTGGCTGCCTGTGGGTGGTTGTCTGATCCCGTGTGCTGATCAGCAGGAAGGGCCTCTTGGTCTTCCCTTTTCCTGTCCTCTGGGCTAAGAGGCATTAGTGAACCTTGCTAATGTACTCCACTGAGGGACTGAGGCCCAGGAGCCGCCCTTCCACCCGAGTGTTATGGAGAGCGGAACTGCCCGTGCCTGGGGTCCCTTTGTCACCTGTCTTCCCTGTGTCTTTCCTCAGGCAGGCCAGACCCCGCTGGAGACTGCCCGCTACCACAATAATCCTGAAGTTGCTCTGCTACTCACCAAGGCTCCCCAGGTAGGAGGAGGGCATCTTACCGATCATGCGGGGCTACACAGTTGCCCTCATAGCTGAGAATGGGGGACTCAAAGCCCTTCTGGTCCATGAGTGGATGTTGAAAGTGTGTGCAAAAACTGCTCACCATAACCTCTCCCCACCCCGCAGATGCTTGTAATCCGGAGAAGACTGCCCCCTATAGAGATTAGCAACCCTGCCTGCTTGTTCAGTTGTATACCATGAGCCCTGCCCCCAGCATATGATAACCCACCTCCCTGCTCAGCTGTGTGTAGTACACGTGCTGAACTTCTAGGGTGCTGCAGCCACCCCGTCAGAGTGAGCACAGCCAAGCCGGCCTCAGTTTTGTTGCGTCTGTGTGTCCATGTGTTCTTCATCCCCTTGTCCCTAGTCAGGGTCCTCGGACCCCATTCATGCAAGGGTGCCGTACCCCCACCTCACTCCAGCTTTGGGAAACAGAAAAATGCTGGTCTGTCACGGTCAGAAAGTAGAGAGTCAGGGGGCAGTCCGTCTGCCATTTCAACACTTGGCGACTTGACACCCACTCGGCCCTGTCCTCAGTCTCTCACAGGGCCGTGGGTCTGGGGGCTGCAGACTTCACTCAGAGAGCGCTGTGTTTTAAGTCCACCTGTTAGCCATCCCCTGGAGCTCAAGGGTCTTCACCTGTGCTCTCTCCTGAGCTGGACTGCTTTGCGTCTCCGTTTAAAAGTGGCTTACAGGGCTGGAGAGAGGGCTAGGGAGCTGAGAGCAGCGGCCGCTCTTGCAGAGGGCCCAGGTCGAGTCCCCAGCACCACGTGGTGGCTCACAACCATCCATACCTCCTTTTCCAGGGGTCCAATGTCCTCTTCTGGCCTCTGTGGCACTGTGTGCAGGTGGTGCTCATACATAATATAATACGTCCTTTGCATATTGTTTGCATATTGTTGTCTGTAGTTTCACATGCAACTTGCTTTGTCTGTAAAGAAAAATCCTTTTGGTGAGGCCTTTAGTTAAGTATGTCTTGTTGGCAGCAGCACTAAGAAGACGCTTTCTCCCAAGGCCTCCGGGCCAACGTTCATAGATTCCTGGAGTCTGGAAAGCGCTGCTGATGTTCTGTTCGGCCCACTGTGGGCCTTACAGTTCTTTCCAGCAGCCAATGGTGCTTGCTGCTGCTGCTTTGGGTTCAGATGACCTCCTGGCATTTGTCATATGTGATGGCTGTGTTCACAAATGTGATGAAGTTCAGGCTTGAGGTCAGAGAGAGTCCACACCAGGGGAGCAGTCAGCACTAGTCACTCTGCCAGACTCGCCCATTAGTCTGAACTGTCACCAGCTGTGGTTTGCGTCAATGGCTCTGAGACTTTTGTATTCTTAAATACTATGGGCCAGAGGTTGAAGGTTCTTGGTGCCTCAGACTGTGTTTGGAGGAACACACTCTGCCAACTGAACACCTTAGTGGCTAAGGACGGGCAGTGACGGCAGGTACAGCCATCTCCTGTTCCCGGCTGACCCCAGAGCTCCCCATCTTTTCCATTTGACGAGAAGGAGCACCGAGCAGCCAAAACCACGTGCTTGTCCAGTTGCTGCTGGGTCCCCCGACAGCTCCTGTCCTATGCCCTTGCTGGCTCCTTCTGCTTTACTGCATTGTTAGGGGCAGATACCGGTCCCTTTGGAAACACGGAAAACCTGATAGCCCGCAGATACACCCCAGTGATGTCAGAATTAAACTGACAGGTTTTTTTCCATATACTTTGGCCAAGGGAAATGAAGGTAGAAAGTGAAACTGTCTGGAGCAGGGCTACCTCATGGCAGGCATTCCTATCCTAGTTTATGTAAGTGGCACTCTCTGCTGGCTATGTACATTATCTGGCCATGCCAGCCTAGCACACAAATGCTGTTATTATCATCATAGAAGTCTCTTGTGATCAGAGACAGTGCACTACCCATTTCTGGCTTCCCTTTGTGCTCAGCACAAGACCAAGAAGGCACAGGAAGTCCAGAGTTTTCTGTTACTGCTCGTGTTTCCCACCAGGCTGTGAGTTCTGCTAGGTCAGAGTGCCATGCCCAAGGCGCTCTGCAACATCATGTTGACGCTGTGTCCCCTTCACCCCTACAGCTATGGCGTTTGTCTCTTTCAGATCTTGCACTTTAGCCGTGGGCGAAGCCTGAGGAAAAGGAGAGAGAGGCTCAAGGAAGAGAGGCGGGCCCAGTCTGTGCCCAGAGATGAGGTGGCACAGAGCAAGGTGTGAGGGGCCCCTTGCCCTGCTGCTGCTCTCCTTAGCCCGTCCTTCTCACCGGGCTCAGGCTGCTTCCCCTTCCAAATGTCCCTCCCTGTCTGTCTGTAGTTCCAGATCCTGTGTCTTTGTGTGTATGAGTGAGGAGAGTGGCCTTCCTCCCTGTGTGCCCTGTGTGCCTGAGGCCTTTGTCCCACGACTGTACTGTGCCCTGAACTGTGCAGAACTTGGATTCTGCAGCTGTGGTGCCCATGTTGTCGCCTGGGGCCTTGTTAGCAATGCAGACTCCTAGGCCTCACTTGGACCTGCAGGAACAGGAGCTGTGGATAGAGTCAGTCTGGTGTGTTTGAACAAGCTTTCTAGGGGATTCTGAGAGTCTCTAGGGCAGGCTGCTTCTTCGGTTTCTAACTAGAGACTGGAGCGAGGCTGTTCTTCTGTGTCAGAGAAGGATGACGCGGGGCACAGCAGGGTTGCGTTGTACATAGAATACGAGCTTGACTTGGAGTTTCACCCCTCAGCAGTGCCATTGTGCAGTGAGCAATATGGGATCCCTTGGAAGTTTTTTGCCGGGACAAGGTCTCACTGTTTAGCTCTGACTAGTCTGGAACTTGCTAGCTAGCTTAAGCTGGCCTTGAACTCCCAGAGATCCGATCCACCTGCCTCTGCTGAGATTAAAGACATGTGTGAAGCACCCAGTTCTTTGAGAATTCTTGGCAGGGACTGTGATATAGAGATTTTTTTTTGAAAACACAAAAGCACCAAAGTATGGACCCAAGAGCACAGTTGGTTTTATCCAGATGAAAGCCCACCCGCACAGCCAGCCAGCAGCTGTTGCGGAAGACTTCTGTCATTGGCTAATGTCCCAGTGGGTCCATGATGGGATGGAGTCTTGTAAGCACACATTTACCCAGCTGGGGTCAGAGGCCAAAGATTCAAGTGTAGCCATTTGGGGGTTTCTCTTTTGTAGGGAAGTGTCTCAGCAGGAGATACCCCCAGTAGTGAGCAAGCTGTCCCCCAAAAAGAGGAAGCCAGAAAAGACTGCCCGGCAGCTTCCCAGGAGCCCAGGAAGGGTGACAGGAGGAGAAAGTCGAGGCCAGAGGTGAGGAGCAAGCAGGTCCTGGGAGCAGGGCACATTTGGGGTTGGCGGAGGGCCTGGGGTGACTTGCCCAGCTGGGACACTGTGCCTCTGGCTGGCTGTTTGGGAATGAACACGAAAATGAAATCTCCTGGCATTAGACATCTGAGAGGGTGCTCATGCGTTCCTGGGTGTCCTCTGGACCCCAAAGCATGCTGGGGTTCTTCATTTTCTATTTCTGACACAGGGCTACATTATGTAGCATGGGAGATGGACCTGCTGGCCGGGTACCACTCCAGTGGGTGTTGCAGGGACTTAGGGGTGGCCCTTCCTTCCCACAGGTGTCAGCACTCTCTGACCCCACCCCAGCAGCAGATCAACAGCCTGGACACCAAAGGAACCCACACAGTCACCATCACCCCAAAAAGAAGAGCAGACACCGATGTTGGTCCCCACCTCCACCACATGGATTCAGGGCCTACCAGCTCTACACACTGTACAGGGGCGAGGATGGAAAAGTGATGCAGGTACCGCACAGCCGCCCTGGGCCAGCAGCCTGCAGACGCTATGAGCTGGCGAAGCCCGGGCCTGGGGGTCCATGGCCACTCAGGACTTGACTTAGACATGAGCCACAAGGGCCCCACCCAAACGTGCATATGTGCCGTGCCGTGTACACCCCAGAAGTCACTACCCATAGCATCTGTACCATCCTTTAGGCACTTCTGTCTTGAGGTCCCAGAGTGGGTGGCTTCAAGCATCTTTAAGACAGGTACTTACCCAAAGCTCAAGCAATGGGACTTCCCATGCTAGCATGGGGACAAGTCTGTCCCCTTAGTCTTCTGCCTCCCCCTGGTGTCCTGAGTGGCACAATGGTGGCCCTAGATGATATTTTAATAAAGAAGGACTAATTTACTAATTTCTACCTCTCTCTCTGTCTCTCTCTCTCTCTCCCTTTCTTTCTCTGGGGTGGGGGAGAGTATTTGTGAGTGTCATACATTATGTGTATGTATTTGAGTGCATACACCCAAGTGTGTGTACTTGCAGAAGCCAGAGGAGGGCGCTGGGTTCCCTGCTCTATCACTGTACATCTTACTCCTTTGAGACAGGTCTCTCACGGAACCTGGAGGCTACCACGCCCCAGTGATCCTGCTGTCTCTGCCCCCACAGCTCTGGGATTACAGATGTACATGCCTGGATTTTTCCATGGGTGGTAGGATCTGAACTCAGGTCCTCAGGTTTGCACAGCCAGTGCTCTTGCTCACTGAGTCATGTTTCCAGCCCCTGATTCCTTTTTCATTCCCCCAGGCACCAATAAAGGGTTGTCGATGCGAACCTCTAATCAACAAGCTGGAGAACCAGTTGGAGGCGGCGGTGGAGGAGATCAAAGCTGAGCTGGGATCAGTGCAGGATAAAGTGAACACAAAGCTGGGACAGATGGAGAGCAAGACCCAGCACCAAGTAAGCCGGCGGCTCAGCCTCCCGGGACAGGTGTGAAGCCGGCGGCTCAGCCTCCCGGGACAGGTGTGAAGCCGGCGGCTCAGCCTCCCGGGACAGGTGTGAAGCCAGGGCTCAGCCTCCCGGGACAGGTGTGAAGCCAGGGCTCAGCCTCCCAGGACAGGTGTGAAGCCGGCGGCTCAGCCTCCCGGGACAGGTGTGAAGCCGGCGGCTCAGCCTCCCTCCCAGGGACAGGTGTGAAGCCGGCGGCTCAGCCTCCCGGGACGGGTGTGAAGCCGGCGGCTCAGCCTCCCGGGGACGGGTGTGAAGCCGGCGGCTCAGCCTCCCGGGACGGGTGTGAAGCCGGCGGCTCAGCCTCCCGGGGACGGGTGTGAAGCCGGGCTCAGCCTCCCTCCAGGAGACAGGTTTGAAGCCGGCGGCTCAGGGACAGGTGTGAAGCCAGCGGCTCAGCCTCCCGGGGATGGGTGTGAAGCCGGTGGCTCAGCCTCCCAGGACAGGTGTGAAGCCGGCGGCTCAGCCTCCCGGGACGGGTGTGAAGCCAGGGCTCAGCCTCCCTCCCAGAGACGGGTGTGAAGCCGGGCTCAGCCTCCGGGGACAGGTGTGAAGCCGGGGCTCAGCCTCCAGGGACAGGTGTGAAGCCAGGGCTTAGCCTCCCTCCAGGAGAAAGGTGTGAAGCCGGGGCTCAGCCTCCCGGGACAGGTGTGAAGCCGGTGGCTCAGCCTCCCTCCCAGGGACAGGTGTGAAGCCGGGGCTCAGCCTCCCTCCAGGAGACAGGTGTGAAGCCAGGGCTCAGCCTCCCAGGGACAGGTGTGAAGCCAGGGCTCAGCCTCCCTCCCAGGGACAGGTGTGAAGCCGGGGCTCAGCCTCCCTCCAGGAGACAGGTGTGAAGCCAGGGCTCAGCCTCCCTCCCAGGGACAGGTGTGAAGCCAGGGCTCAGCCTCCCTCCCAGGGACAGGTGTGAAGCCGGGACTCAGCCTCCCTCCAGGAGAAAGGTGTGAAGCCGGACTCAGCCTCCCTCCCGGGGACAGGTGTGAAGGCAGCTTGGGTTTGGTTCCATGCATGTGCCGGCCTCGGGCATATAACCAAAGTTAGGATTAGAAAGGTTATGTATTCCTGCCAGGCATAGCGGCACATGTAGGAGGATGATTCAGGAGGGTCACAAATTCAGGGATAGTCTGGGCAGTAGTGAGGCTTTGTCTCTAGAAAGAAAGGAAGGAGGGAGGGAGGAAGGGAGGAAGGAAAGGAGGGAGGGAAGGAAGGAAGAGAAGAGGGGCTGGGGAAGGAGGGAAGAAAGAAATACATTTCCATTACAAAGCATTATTTTAAAAAGAAAGAAAAGAAAAATAAACACCTAGCCTGGACAAGTTCCAGGACAGCCTTCAAAGCCACAGAGAAACCCTGTCTCGAAAAACCAAAAAAAAAGAAAAAGTAAAAGAAAAAGAGGGAGGGCAAGGGAGGAGGGGAGGGAAAGGAAGAGGGACCTGGCACTGACTTGTGAAGCAACCTTGTTTCTAATCTAAATTTAAACTGAAAAAAAAAAGAAAAAGAAAAAGAAACATTAGTGAGGAAAGCAAATTACCCACAAGCCTGTAGTGATAAAAAAGAAAAACTATTTTTTCCCCTGGAGACAGGGTTTCTCTGTGGCTTTGAAGCTGTCCTGGAACTAGCTCTCTCTTTTTTTTTTTTTTTTTTTTTTTTTTTTGGTTTTTCAAGACAGGGTTTCTCTGTATTGTTTTGGAGGCTGTCCTGGAACTCGCTCTGTAGACCAGGCTGTCCTCAAACTCACAGAGATCCGCCTGCCTCTGCCTCCTGAGTGCTGGGATTAAAGGCTTGGGCCACCAACACCCGGCAAGAAAAACTATTAGTATTTATTTTCTTCGTCTATATGCTCTGCTGTCTTTCATGGAGTCAAGCTTGCCTGAGACTCACTTTGTAGCTGAGGAGGCCTGGGACTTCTGCCTTTCCAGCTTCATGGCCCAAATGCTGGGTTGCAGGTCTGCACCCCACATCTGGTCTCATGGGCTGGGGACTGAACCCAGGGCTTCATGCATGTTAAACAAGTGCTTACCAAGTGAGGTACAGCTCCAGCTCCTTCGTTCAAGTGTTTATCAGAAAACAACCACACGGAGAAGAGTTTAGAGAAGACACTGATGAATAGCGAATGCTTTTACACTCGTACTGAGAGTCGACCAATTCTCTGTTCAGAGTCACACTGTGTGGCCTAGGCTGGTCCTGAACTCTGACCCCCTCCCTTCTGAGTACTGGGGTTGGAAGCAGGGCCCCACACCCAGCTTCTGTTCTTAGTCTGCTGCTTTGGGCCCCTCTTCCTGCCTCGCCAGCCCCTCGCCTCACACTGGGGGAGACTGTTGCCGTGTCCTGCCGTCTGACCTCTCAGGAGCTCAGTGTGCCTGCCCACAGGGATAAGCCCAAAATTCATCACATCTGAGAGACTCCGCAATGATCACACAATGTCCTGCCTATGTTCAGACTTTCTCAGGTGCTCCTAAATATTTTATTTAGTTGTTTTCACGGGTTATTTATTTGTTTATTCAATCTCTTTTGAGATGTTTGATTTTGCCCTGGTGTAGGGCCCTTTGTACACCTGACTGTTGGGTTCTGCGGTCTCTGAGCGGCTCCCAGCTCCTTCCAGCTCGCTGGCTCTTTGGAGCACCCGTGCCGCTTGTCTTGTATGGCCCGCTGCCTTCTGGATTTGTTCCTAGCTTCTTCATGGTTGTTTCTTCATCCCTGCACTTCTGTCAACAGAAAGGTCTAGGACAGTTCACAGCTCTGAGAGTGTGGCCCCCAGGCAGTGGCAGCAGAGGTCGGCGAGGTGAACTCTTGGGCCTATTCCATAGTTGCTGAGTTGATTTAATCACCGTGACTGGAATTCTGAGTGGGGCCCACAAGCCTGTGACGAGCAAGACCTCCACGTGCTGCTGCTGGAGTTACTTAGGTTCCCATAAATACTTCTGCAGGCATACATCATGGTTAGAGGTGTGAACTCTACACGGAGGCACTTAATGCCAGCGGTCACTGATGCTAAGTCAGGCGCTTGTTTTCTTCCATGGTGAAAGTACGCTTTTCTCGTCGTTAAGAGGAAATCTGCGATGAGTAGGATTTTTCGCTAAGATACACTTTAAGGGAACATACAGAATAGTATGATTTGGAGAAAGCCCTTCCCGTTAAAGAAGTGTGATTCCTAGCGCCATTTCCTAGCGCTGGCTTCCTCCTCTTTGCAGTTTTTTCCAGTGCCCGGAACAGCCATGATGATCTCTAGAACCACACAGACCACCCTGCAGTGTGTTTCACAGTGCAGCACTGTGCCCATGTGGGACAATGACACCGTGCATGTCACAAGCACGTTCCCGTGTCTTTATCTACATAATATTTGCCTACTAATACAGCATGGTTTACTTAACCACTTATTATTAGACTTTTCTCCTACTCTTACAAATCATTTTAAGATAAAAGTTTATGAATGTAGGCCAGGCATTGGTGGCGCACGCCTTTAATCCCAGCACTCAGGAGGCAGAGGCAGGCGGATCTCTGTGAGTTCGAGGCCAGCCTGGTCTACAGAGCAAGTTCCAGGACAGCCTCCAAAACAATACAGAGAAACCCTGTCTCGAAAAAACAAAAAGAAAAAGTTTATGAATGTAATTTGTTGGCTGCTTCTCAGACTTTAAAATCTTTTTGCATTTAATTGTGTGTGTGTGTGTGTGTGTGTGTGTGTGTGTGTGTGTGTGTGTTGGTGGAGGCAGGAAGTTTATTCTCTCCTCCTGCGTGAGTCCCAGGGTTGAATTCAGGTTCTCAGTCTTGGTGGCAGATGTCCTTACCTACTGAGTCATCTTGCTGGCCCAGTCTCAGACTTGGTTAGTGGTAGGGTATTTTGGTCCAACGTTGATGAATGCTGGCAGGTTACCTCATAGAAAGGTTCTACCAATTTACACTCCACCAGTATCTGAGTTTCTCACTCCATTTTGTCATCATTTAATATTTTATTTTTTCAAGTTTGTGTTAAATGGACATTCTACTGTAAGTTTTATTTCTTTGTTTATGGTGAAGCTGAGCTCTCTCTCTCTCTCTCTCTCTCTCTCTCTCTCTCTGTTTCTGGTGAAGCTGAACTAACTCACATTCTCTCTCTTCCTCTTTCAGACATTGTGTAACCCTGGTTGGCCTAGAACTTGCTATATAGACCAGAGTGGCCTGGAACTCACAGAGACCCCTGCCTCTGCCTCCAGAATGCTGGGATAAAGGGTGCACCCCCACACCCACTGAGGTTGAACATTTTTCTGATTTACTTGCCTCTTGCATTTTGTGGGAAGAGTATTTGGAAACTTTCTAAGTCATGATGTATCAGCCAGTCTGTACTCCCAAAGGACTGTGCCAGACTTAAAGTTAAATCCTTATGGCCCCTGGGGAGGATGGCAGGTTAGGGTAGGATTAGTCCTCTTTCTAAGTGGTAAGGACAGGATGTGAGCCCAGCAGTGTGAGCCCAGTGCCTGGGCCAATGCTGTTGCTTTCAAAGAAGCCCTGCACACCTCGCTTCTTGGTGTGGGCATCTCTGTAGCAGAAGATGGGGAGGAGTATCCTGGTAAATATGGAAAGTAAGCAGCTCCCAGAAAAATTTGCAGCCCAAAAGACACAAGACCCACCTTTCTGGAACTCATAGAGCCTCGCTGTGAAATTCCGTGTGCATCACCAGCATGGATGGCTCCACAGTGAGATCTTATGGCTGGCTCCTTCTGGCACTAGCTCTGTTCTCTTTTTTGGACCTTGTCAGATCAATGAGCTTGGTCTAGCATAGGAGTCAGGACCCTACAGGACATGTTACAAGGTCCCAGAAAGAGTCTTTGACCAAATGATGGCAGTCAATTGGTCTCTTAAGCAATCTTTGAAATAGTTTCTATTCCTTTTCCATGCATGTTTTGGTTGCCTTTAACAAAACAATGGGAACCCGTTCTCTGTGGTTTTTCCATAGTTGTTCTAATGATAGCTTTGGCATTTATGTTCTAGGGCCTACTGGAATCCCTGCCTCCACTTGCTTATGTTGTATAGTTTTGTGAACTTGTGGTCTGTTAAGCCCTTAGGACTTATGATGAGAAAAAGGGACAACAGTGACCTTATAAGAAATGTATACAGGAATTCTGAAAAGCTAGAAGTTCATGCTGTGAAACTAGGATGGAAGGCGGAGTTGAAGTCAGTTGCCTGCTTTGTGGACTTTCCTCGTGAGTGGAAGCCAGAGTCCATTCTTAGATCATTTCAGTCTGCGCTCTGTCTCCTTGAACCCCAGATGTGTGTTTTGGACAAACTGATGGTAGAGAGACTGTCGGCAGAGAGAACAGAGTGCCTGAATCGCCTGCAGCAGCATGCGGCGGCTGAGAAGCAGGAGGGGGAGAAACGGCAGGTAAGAGCCAGCCAGTCCTTCGCCGTGATTCACTGTGTCTGCTGAGCTGAGCCACGGCTAGCAATGCGAACTGAGAGGCTGAGAGTCCAAAGACTATTTGCCTTCCATAGCCTGCTGTTTCCGTAGCCCCAGTAGCGTTAGTAGGAGAGCATGGAGTCCTGTCTGAGCCTGTTGCCCAGTCTGCTGGTGGAAAGTGGAGACTGTGCTGGAAAGGCATCTGTTCTGTGATTTGGCCATTCATCGGCTTCCTCTTCAGGAGTCTGCTGCTTGCCAGGTCAGCAGAAATGGGATGAGTGCCTGGAAGATTGGGAGAGCAGCCAAACACCCCTGGTTTGGAAGGTTTACTGGGCGTTTAGGCATTTGAGTTCTAGGTGGCAGGCATGGCCTGTGGGAGGATGGATAATCCCTCCCCTTTAGATGCGTCACTTGTAACCCCAAGTGTCGTAATTTAAAAGTTCATTCTTGAGAACTAGAGAGTTGACTTAGTGGTTAAGTGTGTTCTGCTCTCCAGTGGACCCAGCACCTACACTGGGTTGCTCATAACTGCCTGTAACCCCAGCTCCTGGTTCCCCACACCTTTCTCCCCTCCAGGGGTATATGCACACATGAGACATACTCACACACACACACACACACACACACACACACACACAATCACACACTCACACTCTCACATACACACTCACACACACAAACACACACTCACACACAAACACACACAATCACACACACTCACACTCACTCTCACTCACACATACACACTCACTCACACACACAAACACACACACAATCACACACTCACACACACAAACACACACAATCACACACTCACACTCTCACTCACACATACACGCCCACACACTCACACACACAAACACACACACTCACACATACACACACACACACTCACACACACAAACACACACAATCACTCACTCTCACACACACTCACTCACACACTCTCACTCTCACACACACACACACTCACACACATAAAGCGGTGTGGACAGAGAAAAAGCGAAGATGTGCATTCCAGGGCACTTCCTTAGGACAACTTGAGGAACTCAGTTCTCTTTCCTTCTCTCTACCATGTGGGTTCTAGGGATTGAACTGGGTGTCTGGTGCCCTCGGACTGGAGTTAAAGACTATAAACTGGTTGTGAACTGACATGTGGTGCTGGGAATAAACTTAGGTCCTTTGGAAGAGCAATTTGCTCTTAACTACTGAGCTATTTCTCCAGCCACCCCCACCAGAAGTTCTTTTTTTCTTTTTCTTTTTTCCCGAGACAGGATTCCTCTGTGTAGCTTTGGAGGCTGTCTTGGAATTTGCTCTGTAGATCACACTGGCCTTGAACTCACAGAGATCCACCTGCCTCTGCCTCCCCAGTGCTGGGATTAAAGGTGTGTGCTACCAGCACACCCAGAAGTTCATTCTTGATGCTTTATTCATACGTCTTATCTAATCTCTTGTGTATTGTTTATTATTTTAGATGTCATTGGTGGATGAATTAAAAGCCTGGTGTATGGTGAAGATCCAGAATCTAGAGCTGAGGCTTTCTGGAGAGTCTCGGACCTGTAGAGCTAAATCCATACCATCTCCGTGTGACTCCTCTCCAGGTGACCCACGCATAGCGAGTGTCTGGTAGACAGAGACCCACTCTTGTCCTTCCTGATCTGAACAATGTTCGTACGCCACACCTTCAGCAAATGCAGGGAGGTTCAAATGTTAGGAAGCATGACGTATCCAGACACGTGAGAGTGAGGAATAAAATAAGGGATATTGACAGGTGACCATGACCAAAATCAGCCTGGGGAGGAAAGAGTTTATTTGGCTTAAACATTTCAAGTCAGACTCCGTCACTGAGGGAAGTCAGGATAGGAACTTAAGGCACGAGCCTGGGGACCAGAACTGAGATAGAGACCACCCACGAAGGAAGTGTTGCTTACTGGCTTGCTCTTTATAGCTGGCTTTCTTATATACCCCAGGACCCAGGGTAACAGCACCCACAGTGGGTCGGGCTCTCACACATCAACCATTAATGAAGAGAATACACTTACAGGCTTGCCTAGAGACAGTCCGATGGAGGCATTTTCTCAAGTGAGAATCCTCTTCCCAGATGACCCTAGCTTATGGGAAATTGACAAAGCCAACAGCACATGGGGGCCAGTGGATCCTGAAGATGAGGGGTGATGAAGGACCAACTTTCTTCTGGGCAGGCCTTTCCCCTCTCTGCTCCTACTCAAATGGCCGTTTGCCTTTACCTAACCCTGCAAAGCTCTTTAAAGCAGCAAATGTACCCAGAGCTCACCCCAGTGGCAAGACATGCTTTAAATGAAAACTCGCATATGTTCATTGTACAAAATGATGGTTTCACTATATTTCCACACACAGGCATCATCCCAAATGCCCCCTGGTACCTCCACTTCTGCTAATTCATTTCCTCTTCCCAAATAGCCCCTCTTCCGTTACGGCTTTTAAAAGTCTAGATTCTACTTGGACATGCTGGCACATGCCTTTAATCCCAGCACTCAGGAGGCATAGGCAGGTAGATCTCTGTGAGTTCAAGGTAAGGTTGGTCTATGTATTGAGTTACAAGACAATCATGATAGATAGATAGATAGATAGATAGATAGATAGATAGATAGATAAAGAGAAACCTTGTTTCAAAAGAAATTTTCTTAAAGAAAAAAGTTCTAGATTCTGAATATGACAGAAAAAAATGTACCATCTGTCCTTTTAGTCTGAGTTAATTCTACCACAATAATCTTAGGTTCTATCCATTTTATCTATCTGTCTGTCTGTCTGTCTGTCTGTCTATCATCTATATCTATCTGTCTGTCTGTCTGTCTGTCTGTCTGTCTATCTATCTATCTATCTATCTATCTATCTATCTATCTATCTATCTACATGGCTTTATCTTTGTACCAACATGTCAAGAAACACCCTGAGCCAACTTCTCATGCTAGGACTAGCTAGGGAACGGCTGTAGAGAATGGAATATGGGCCAAGTGAATCGGGACTGGACTGCCGCATCCCTTCCTCACAACTCTGCTGTAACCCTGAAACCAGTCCAAAAAAAATGAGTTGTCAGTGGGTGTGGTGGCACATGCCTTCAGTCTCAGCATTTAGGAGGCAGAGGCAGGTGGGTCACTGAGTTCATAGTGAGACCCTGTCTCTAACAAGCAGAGAAAAAGTCCATAAAGTAAATTGGCACATAGGCTTATGTCACAGAAATGAAGAGTGTGGGTGTATTCCTCTTCATAGATCAGCACTCTGTGTGTTGAGACACTTTGTAAGTTTTGTCATCCTTCGGCATTAGAACCAGGACCCAGAGACTTCTAGGACAGACAAGTCAGGCTAAGGAAAGGCCAGAAATCTAGCCTATACACTATTACAGAATCCAAGAGAGCCCTGATGAGCTAAGATGAGAATGCTGGAGATAAGGTGGGAGGGTGGGAGGGAAGGAGGGAGGGAGGGAGGGGAGGAAGGGGGAAAGAGGGAGAGGGGGACGGTGAAAGAAAGCTCAGAGAAACGGGTGAGCAGTGCCCAGAAAGGCAGAACAGTGGGTGGGCAGGCGGTGCCTGGGAAGGCTGAGGTTCTGAGGACTCCAGGACTCTCAAGTGAATGAGACCCAGTCCTGTGTCTAAATGCGGACATGCTCTGACATTTGTTTCTCCTTTGAAAACAGCTGTAGATGAACCAGTGGCTGCTTCAGGGCCAGCGGCAACTTCCAACAGCTCCTCTCAGGTTGTGAGGCCCAAGGACAAGGCGCTCAGTGCCACTGCTGCCCAGAGACAGCAGGAGGAGCCGCCTCCCTCTGACTGCACAAGCTCCCGGCCAAGGAAGGGCAAGGCCCCAGCGGCCTCCTGTCCCTTGAATGGGGCTCCCACGTGTGATCAGCAGACGGCATCCTGTGTCAACAGAGGCACTCAAACCAAGAAGTCTGGGAGAAGCGGGCAGACCAAACATCGAGGCCAGCAGCCAACAGTCAGCAGCCCCTGTGGGCAGCAGCCAGCAGCAGCAGGCGGTGATGTTCCAGATGCCTCACAAGCCCTGGAGCTAACCCAGTATTTTTTTGAGGCCGTTTCTACCCAGATGGAAAAGTGGTATGAAAGGAAAATCGAAGAAGCACGAAGCCAAGCCAGTCAGAGAGCCCAGCAAGACGAGGCCACGCTGAAGGAGCACATCAGAAGTCTGGAGGAGGAGCTTGCCAAGCTGCGGACAAAGGTGCAGAAACCCGGACCCTGAGGCGAAGCAATGGGAGTTCTGACTTGGTGACAGCAAAGTACTGTGTCCCAGGAGCTGGTTATCATGCACAAGGTGAAATTACCTTTTAAAAAGTCACTAATCTGTTGTGAACACATACTTCTGTGTCCTGAAGTTACAAGGACTTCACTAGTTATAGTGACTCCTGGGAAGCTTGAGGAGTTGCAGGTCTCACTCCTAATTCTAAACCTCAGGCCAGGTTCATAAAAAGCAAGCCACACCAAGAAGAGAAGGTGTGTGCCTAAGTCTATCATTCAGTGATATGAAATATGTCAGAAGCAAGAATTACTTTCTGGGAACTCTACAAGTAGTCATTCATGTCCACATCAACATGCCTGCTGTCCCTAGACGGTCCTAGAAGAGCAGGACTGAGATGCGGCTGTGCCTAGACGGTCCTAGCAGAGCGGGACTGAGATGCAGCTGTGCCTAGACAGTTCTAGAAGAGTGTGACTGAGATGCAGCTGTCCCTAGACGGTCCTAGCAGAGCGGGACTGAGATGATTCTAGAAGAGTGCGACTGAGATGCAACTGTCCCTAGACGGTCCTAGAAGAGCCAGGACTGAGAGGCAGGAAGTGCTCTTTCCCTCTTATAACTCTCAAAATGCTCATCTTTTCACTGGGTGAAACTTTCAGATTTTGAGAAGAAATTCATTTTAATGATTTTGGTGTCCACTATGTCTTAAAATAATTTAAAAGGTCATGTAAATAAGAACTGGAAATGTTTGTCAAATGAGAGAAGTTTAAACCGTTGGTCAGTTACTGTGTTTTTAGCCAAAATAGCTGAACAGATTACTGGAAAAACATGAAACAACTTCAGCCAGTTGTTTTAGACTACTTTTCTGAATTCAAGACTTTTGTTCTGTATTTTGTAAAGAAATAAGGCAGTTTCAGAAAAGTTTAATTTTGAACTGACTTCTCTCACTGAAGAACATCAAGGCAAATAATTGACTAACTCAACATCAGAAGGCTTTACTTGTTTACTGAATAAAATCTATCCAACAGAGGTGATGAAGATATCTTGGTTAGACCTTGGATTTCTCTTATAATCCTTTGGATCATGGGTTATATCAGTCTCCACATATGCAGAGAAAATTCAGTTCTATTTCTCTATGCCTAAAAACCTAATAACTACTATCCATGAATTGTGACTAAAATGCTGTTCATTGAGCCAAAGAGAAGTGATGATCTTTCAGGAATAGTATGCATTTAGCCCTTTGTCAAGCCAAGCTTTTGTTTTTCCTTATAATGACAATTCATAGATACAGACATTCTTGTAAAAGTAACAGGGTAGATATTTAGCATACAGAATCCAGTGAGTCATTATTTCATGTGACTGGCCTGTCGGTATCCTTAGCATCTTGGGAGGTGCAACCTTTTCCCAGTCTCCTTCACTGGGGTCCTGTATTCAGCTCACTTGCTGGAGCCCTGCTGTGAAACTACCCAAAACAAGATGTCACTCACTTCTGTAGTTTCATTCCTTATTAAACACTAAATTTTTGGGAACTGCCTAATACTAAGAGATGAAATCCTGAGCTCAGTGAGTTATGCTCCAAGCCGGAGTTATTTTCACTGTTAGAATACTTATTACCTCATGATATCCTTGTTGAGAAATGCAGAGAGCAACGGTAATTGAGCATCAAGTCTATACCACAGAGTATCTTGGGCAGTACTTTGATGATATACCTCCTCCCATCAGAAGCAGGCAGCTTATCACTGTGAACTGGGTATTTTTGTCAAGTCATTAAGCATAAAAACGAGGCTATTGAATAAGAGCAGTCAGTCCCTCACCCCTCAGGGTTGACTCTCTAAGTTGGTTTGTTGTTTGGGGTTTATTGTGTATCCTAGATTGACACCTTGAACTCATATCTTCCTGTCACAGCCTCCTGAATCCTGGGGTTAAAGGAGTGAACCCCATGGCCAATCATGTTTTGTTTGTAACACCAATGTTAGGTTTGTTGCAGTTGTTCTTAGCATTATGAAGCACTGCAGATCTGGTGTGTATTTTCCCCTTGTGCTATGTGCTAAAACAAGACAATATCCCAGCTGTACTTTGACAAATAACTGTTTAAACCTATACTCTCACATAGGTCATGTTTCAAACTGAGGCCTAAAAAGTGTCAACAGCTGTGGAAATGTTATAAAACAGTAAAACTGTACATTACTAATGGCCTTTAAAAAAGCCCGAGTACTTGCTAGCACGTGCATTATCCTGTATCCTAAATGACTGTGATGGGGGACCGTGTCAGTCCTAGCATCACTTCTGATTTGGGGAGGCCAAAACACAGGCTTTTCATCTGTAGAAATGTTTTTCCTGGTGAAAGGCATGCTGTCTAATGTTTCTATCTTGAACTTGGTGTTTCCTGTAAACATTAAACCCTGCTTTCAGTTGTTGGTACTCCTTATTTTCAGTCATTTGGTCTGCTAACTGCACTCAAGAGTTCCTGTAAACATTAAACCCTGCTTTCAGTTGTTGGTACTCCTTATTTTCAGTCATTTGGTCTGCTAACTGCACTCAAGAGTTCCTGTAAACATTAAACCCTGCTTTCAGTTGTTGGTACTCCTTATTTTCAGTCATTTGGTCTGCTAACTGCACTCAAGAGTTCCTGTAAACATTAAACCCTGCTTTCAGTTGTTGGTACTCCTTATTTTCAGTCATTTGGTCTGCTAACTGCACTCAAGAGTTCCTGTAAACATTAAACCCTGCTTTCAGTTGTTGGTACTCCTTATTTTCAGTCATTTGGTCTGCTAACTGCACTCAAGAGTTCCTGTAAACATTAAACCCTGCTTTCAGTTGTTGGTACTCCTTATTTTCAGTCATTTGGTCTGCTAACTGCACTCAAGAGTTCCTGTAAACATTAAACCCTGCTTTCAGTTGTTGGTACTCCTTATTTTCAGTCATTTGGTCTGCTAACTGCACTCAAGAGTTCCTGTAAACATTAAACCCTGCTTTCAGTTGTTGGTACTCCTTATTTTCAGTCATTTGGTCTGCTAACTGCACTCAAGAGTTCCTGTAAACATTAAACCCTGCTTTCAGTTGTTGGTACTCCTTATTTTCAGTCATTTGGTCTGCTAACTGCACTCAAGAGTTCCTGTAAACATTAAACCCTGCTTTCAGTTGTTGGTACTCCTTATTTTCAGTCATTTGGTCTGCTAACTGCACTCAAGAGTTCCTGTAAACATTAAACCCTGCTTTCAGTTGTTGGTACTCCTTATTTTCAGTCATTTGGTCTGCTAACTGCACTCAAGAGTTCCTGTAAACATTAAACCCTGCTTTCAGTTGTTGGTACTCCTTATTTTCAGTCATTTGGTCTGCTAACTGCACTCAAGAGTTCCTGTAAACATTAAACCCTGCTTTCAGTTGTTGGTACTCCTTATTTTCAGTCATTTGGTCTGCTAACTGCACTCAAGAGTTCCTGTAAACATTAAACCCTGCTTTCAGTTGTTGGTACTCCTTATTTTCAGTCATTTGGTCTGCTAACTGCACTCAAGAGTTCCTGTAAACATTAAACCCTGCTTTCAGTTGTTGGTACTCCTTATTTTCAGTCATTTGGTCTGCTAACTGCACTCAAGAGTTCCTGTAAACATTAAACCCTGCTTTCAGTTGTTGGTACTCCTTATTTTCAGTCATTTGGTCTGCTAACTGCACTCAAGAGTTCCTGTAAACATTAAACCCTGCTTTCAGTTGTTGGTACTCCTTATTTTCAGTCATTTGGTCTGCTAACTGCACTCAAGAGTTCCTGTAAACATTAAACCCTGCTTTCAGTTGTTGGTACTCCTTATTTTCAGTCATTTGGTCTGCTAACTGCACTCAAGAGTTCCTGTAAACATTAAACCCTGCTTTCAGTTGTTGGTACTCCTTATTTTCAGTCATTTGGTCTGCTAACTGCACTCAAGAGTTCCTGTAAACATTAAACCCTGCTTTCAGTTGTTGGTACTCCTTATTTTCAGTCATTTGGTCTGCTAACTGCACTCAAGAGTTCCTGTAAACATTAAACCCTGCTTTCAGTTGTTGGTACTCCTTATTTTCAGTCATTTGGTCTGCTAACTGCACTCAAGAGTTCCTGTAAACATTAAACCCTGCTTTCAGTTGTTGGTACTCCTTATTTTCAGTCATTTGGTCTGCTAACTGCACTCAAGAGTTCCTGTAAACATTAAACCCTGCTTTCAGTTGTTGGTACTCCTTATTTTCAGTCATTTGGTCTGCTAACTGCACTCAAGAGTTCCTGTAAACATTAAACCCTGCTTTCAGTTGTTGGTACTCCTTATTTTCAGTCATTTGGTCTGCTAACTGCACTCAAGAGTTCCTGTAAACATTAAACCCTGCTTTCAGTTGTTGGTACTCCTTATTTTCAGTCATTTGGTCTGCTAACTGCACTCAAGAGTTCCTGTAAACATTAAACCCTGCTTTCAGTTGTTGGTACTCCTTATTTTCAGTCATTTGGTCTGCTAACTGCACTCAAGAGTTCCTGTAAACATTAAACCCTGCTTTCAGTTGTTGGTACTCCTTATTTTCAGTCATTTGGTCTGCTAACTGCACTCAAGAGTTCCTGTAAACATTAAACCCTGCTTTCAGTTGTTGGTACTCCTTATTTTCAGTCATTTGGTCTGCTAACTGCACTCAAGAGTTCCTGTAAACATTAAACCCTGCTTTCAGTTGTTGGTACTCCTTATTTTCAGTCATTTGGTCTGCTAACTGCACTCAAGAGTTCCTGTAAACATTAAACCCTGCTTTCAGTTGTTGGTACTCCTTATTTTCAGTCATTTGGTCTGCTAACTGCACTCAAGAGTTCCTGTAAACATTAAACCCTGCTTTCAGTTGTTGGTACTCCTTATTTTCAGTCATTTGGTCTGCTAACTGCACTCAAGAGTTCCTGTAAACATTAAACCCTGCTTTCAGTTGTTGGTACTCCTTATTTTCAGTCATTTGGTCTGCTAACTGCACTCAAGAGTTCCTGTAAACATTAAACCCTGCTTTCAGTTGTTGGTACTCCTTATTTTCAGTCATTTGGTCTGCTAACTGCACTCAAGAGTTCCTGTAAACATTAAACCCTGCTTTCAGTTGTTGGTACTCCTTATTTTCAGTCATTTGGTCTGCTAACTGCACTCAAGAGTTCCTGTAAACATTAAACCCTGCTTTCAGTTGTTGGTACTCCTTATTTTCAGTCATTTGGTCTGCTAACTGCACTCAAGAGTTCCTGTAAACATTAAACCCTGCTTTCAGTTGTTGGTACTCCTTATTTTCAGTCATTTGGTCTGCTAACTGCACTCAAGAGTTCCTGTAAACATTAAACCCTGCTTTCAGTTGTTGGTACTCCTTATTTTCAGTCATTTGGTCTGCTAACTGCACTCAAGAGTTCCTGTAAACATTAAACCCTGCTTTCAGTTGTTGGTACTCCTTATTTTCAGTCATTTGGTCTGCTAACTGCACTCAAGAGTTCCTGTAAACATTAAACCCTGCTTTCAGTTGTTGGTACTCCTTATTTTCAGTCATTTGGTCTGCTAACTGCACTCAAGAGTTCCTGTAAACATTAAACCCTGCTTTCAGTTGTTGGTACTCCTTATTTTCAGTCATTTGGTCTGCTAACTGCACTCAAGAGTTCCTGTAAACATTAAACCCTGCTTTCAGTTGTTGGTACTCCTTATTTTCAGTCATTTGGTCTGCTAACTGCACTCAAGAGTTCCTGTAAACATTAAACCCTGCTTTCAGTTGTTGGTACTCCTTATTTTCAGTCATTTGGTCTGCTAACTGCACTCAAGAGTTCCTGTAAACATTAAACCCTGCTTTCAGTTGTTGGTACTCCTTATTTTCAGTCATTTGGTCTGCTAACTGCACTCAAGAGTTCCTGTAAACATTAAACCCTGCTTTCAGTTGTTGGTACTCCTTATTTTCAGTCATTTGGTCTGCTAACTGCACTCAAGAGTTCCTGTAAACATTAAACCCTGCTTTCAGTTGTTGGTACTCCTTATTTTCAGTCATTTGGTCTGCTAACTGCACTCAAGAGTTCCTGTAAACATTAAACCCTGCTTTCAGTTGTTGGTACTCCTTATTTTCAGTCATTTGGTCTGCTAACTGCACTCAAGAGTTCCTGTAAACATTAAACCCTGCTTTCAGTTGTTGGTACTCCTTATTTTCAGTCATTTGGTCTGCTAACTGCACTCAAGAGTTCCTGTAAACATTAAACCCTGCTTTCAGTTGTTGGTACTCCTTATTTTCAGTCATTTGGTCTGCTAACTGCACTCAAGAGTTCCTGTAAACATTAAACCCTGCTTTCAGTTGTTGGTACTCCTTATTTTCAGTCATTTGGTCTGCTAACTGCACTCAAGAGTTCCTGTAAACATTAAACCCTGCTTTCAGTTGTTGGTACTCCTTATTTTCAGTCATTTGGTCTGCTAACTGCACTCAAGAGTTCCTGTAAACATTAAACCCTGCTTTCAGTTGTTGGTACTCCTTATTTTCAGTCATTTGGTCTGCTAACTGCACTCAAGAGTTCCTGTAAACATTAAACCCTGCTTTCAGTTGTTGGTACTCCTTATTTTCAGTCATTTGGTCTGCTAACTGCACTCAAGAGTTCCTGTAAACATTAAACCCTGCTTTCAGTTGTTGGTACTCCTTATTTTCAGTCATTTGGTCTGCTAACTGCACTCAAGAGTTCCTGTAAACATTAAACCCTGCTTTCAGTTGTTGGTACTCCTTATTTTCAGTCATTTGGTCTGCTAACTGCACTCAAGAGTTCCTGTAAACATTAAACCCTGCTTTCAGTTGTTGGTACTCCTTATTTTCAGTCATTTGGTCTGCTAACTGCACTCAAGAGTTCCTGTAAACATTAAACCCTGCTTTCAGTTGTTGGTACTCCTTATTTTCAGTCATTTGGTCTGCTAACTGCACTCAAGAGTTCCTGTAAACATTAAACCCTGCTTTCAGTTGTTGGTACTCCTTATTTTCAGTCATTTGGTCTGCTAACTGCACTCAAGAGTTCCTGTAAACATTAAACCCTGCTTTCAGTTGTTGGTACTCCTTATTTTCAGTCATTTGGTCTGCTAACTGCACTCAAGAGTTCCTGTAAACATTAAACCCTGCTTTCAGTTGTTGGTACTCCTTATTTTCAGTCATTTGGTCTGCTAACTGCACTCAAGAGTTCCTGTAAACATTAAACCCTGCTTTCAGTTGTTGGTACTCCTTATTTTCAGTCATTTGGTCTGCTAACTGCACTCAAGAGTTCCTGTAAACATTAAACCCTGCTTTCAGTTGTTGGTACTCCTTATTTTCAGTCATTTGGTCTGCTAACTGCACTCAAGAGTTCCTGTAAACATTAAACCCTGCTTTCAGTTGTTGGTACTCCTTATTTTCAGTCATTTGGTCTGCTAACTGCACTCAAGAGTTCCTGTAAACATTAAACCCTGCTTTCAGTTGTTGGTACTCCTTATTTTCAGTCATTTGGTCTGCTAACTGCACTCAAGAGTTCCTGTAAACATTAAACCCTGCTTTCAGTTGTTGGTACTCCTTATTTTCAGTCATTTGGTCTGCTAACTGCACTCAAGAGTTCCTGTAAACATTAAACCCTGCTTTCAGTTGTTGGTACTCCTTATTTTCAGTCATTTGGTCTGCTAACTGCACTCAAGAGTTCCTGTAAACATTAAACCCTGCTTTCAGTTGTTGGTACTCCTTATTTTCAGTCATTTGGTCTGCTAACTGCACTCAAGAGTTCCTGTAAACATTAAACCCTGCTTTCAGTTGTTGGTACTCCTTATTTTCAGTCATTTGGTCTGCTAACTGCACTCAAGAGTTCCTGTAAACATTAAACCCTGCTTTCAGTTGTTGGTACTCCTTATTTTCAGTCATTTGGTCTGCTAACTGCACTCAAGAGTTCCTGTAAACATTAAACCCTGCTTTCAGTTGTTGGTACTCCTTATTTTCAGTCATTTGGTCTGCTAACTGCACTCAAGAGTTCCTGTAAACATTAAACCCTGCTTTCAGTTGTTGGTACTCCTTATTTTCAGTCATTTGGTCTGCTAACTGCACTCAAGAGTTCCTGTAAACATTAAACCCTGCTTTCAGTTGTTGGTACTCCTTATTTTCAGTCATTTGGTCTGCTAACTGCACTCAAGAGTTCCTGTAAACATTAAACCCTGCTTTCAGTTGTTGGTACTCCTTATTTTCAGTCATTTGGTCTGCTAACTGCACTCAAGAGTTCCTGTAAACATTAAACCCTGCTTTCAGTTGTTGGTACTCCTTATTTTCAGTCATTTGGTCTGCTAACTGCACTCAAGAGTTCCTGTAAACATTAAACCCTGCTTTCAGTTGTTGGTACTCCTTATTTTCAGTCATTTGGTCTGCTAACTGCACTCAAGAGTTCCTGTAAACATTAAACCCTGCTTTCAGTTGTTGGTACTCCTTATTTTCAGTCATTTGGTCTGCTAACTGCACTCAAGAGTTCCTGTAAACATTAAACCCTGCTTTCAGTTGTTGGTACTCCTTATTTTCAGTCATTTGGTCTGCTAACTGCACTCAAGAGTTCCTGTAAACATTAAACCCTGCTTTCAGTTGTTGGTACTCCTTATTTTCAGTCATTTGGTCTGCTAACTGCACTCAAGAGTTCCTGTAAACATTAAACCCTGCTTTCAGTTGTTGGTACTCCTTATTTTCAGTCATTTGGTCTGCTAACTGCACTCAAGAGTTCCTGTAAACATTAAACCCTGCTTTCAGTTGTTGGTACTCCTTATTTTCAGTCATTTGGTCTGCTAACTGCACTCAAGAGTTCCTGTAAACATTAAACCCTGCTTTCAGTTGTTGGTACTCCTTATTTTCAGTCATTTGGTCTGCTAACTGCACTCAAGAGTTCCTGTAAACATTAAACCCTGCTTTCAGTTGTTGGTACTCCTTATTTTCAGTCATTTGGTCTGCTAACTGCACTCAAGAGTTCCTGTAAACATTAAACCCTGCTTTCAGTTGTTGGTACTCCTTATTTTCAGTCATTTGGTCTGCTAACTGCACTCAAGAGTTCCTGTAAGAGCCTGTACACAGCCACTTTGCTTTAGAGCAAATGCATCTAGCTTAACGTCTACATCAGATTGTCTTGCATCAGCACAAATTGGGTGCAATCTGTGTCTGTGGGAAACCCTTTAATGTTGTTAATGTAAGCATATTAACTCCACAAGGTACAAGACGTGATAGCACCTCTTAAGAAATACAAGAATAAAATGATTTTCAGTAAACACAAATGATAATAATCAAAAAGGCTTATTTTAAATGTGTGTGTGTGTGCCGGGTGGTGGTGGCACACGCCTTTAATCCCAGCACTCAGGAGGCAGAGGCAGGCGGATCTCTGTGAGTTCGAGGCCAGGCTGGACTGACAGCCTCCAAAACAATACAGAGAAACCCTGTCTCGTAAAACAAAAACAAAACAAAAAAAGTGTGTGTGTGACAGAGAGAGGGGGGAAGGAGGGACGAAGGGAGGGACAGAGAGAGAGAGAGAGAGAGAGAGAGAGAGAGAGAGAGAGAGAGAGAGAGAGAGAGAGAGAGAGAGAGAGAGAGTGGGGGGAGAATATGAGTTCAGGTGCCTGCTTGGCATTGGATCCCCTGGAACTGGAATAACAAGCAGCCCTGAGCTGCCCGTGTGAGTACTGGGACCTGAACTCTGGTCCTCTTCAAGAGTAGTATGTGGCCAGGCATTGGTGGCACACACCTTTAATCCCAGCACTCGGGAGGCAGAGGCAGGCAGATCTCTGTGAGTTCAAGACCAGCCTGGTCTACAAGAGCGAGTTCCAGGACAGCCTCCACCACCACAGAGAAACCCTGTCTCGAAAAATCAAGAAAAAAAAAATAGTATGTGGCGCCAGAAAGATAACTCAGCGGTTAAGAGCACTGGTTGCTCTTCCAGAGGTCCTGAGTTCAATTTCCAGCAACCACATGATGGCTCATAACCACCTGTAATGAGATTTGATGCATTCTTCTGGCCTGCAGGCACACATGCAGGCAGAACACTGTATACATAAATAATTTTTAAAAAGTAGTATGCCCTTAACTGTTGAACCATCTCTCAACATTTAATGTGAATATAATTCCTTAAAATCTTGTAATTTCTGGATTGTTAAAATGACTTTTTTTCTTTAATCTCTTTGTGCCTGATTCTATATAATCCCTTTCCTTTTCCAAGGCAGGTGTGGCTGCCTCTGAATGGCCTTTTCCTTAGCTATCCTTGTCTGTGTCACAATGTTCAGGCTTCTGCTTTCTCAGTGAGCAGCAGCAAACTGTATGGGCACGCCCTCAGCAGTGCTGTGCCAGGGATCTGAAATGTGCACCTGCTGGGAAATGATAAAGGGCAAGATGCTATAAACTGGCTTTAGCCACCCATCTGTTACAATGCTTTTGTGTAGAATCTTTCTTCCATTTGCTAATCTCTCTTTTGAGGCAGGGTTTCAACTATATAGATCTGGCTGGCCTAGAACTCAAGAGGCCTGCCTGCCTCTGCATCCTGATTGCTGGGACTAAAGGCGTGCCTTTACAGCAGGATTGTTGTTGGTTCACATGCATAAAGCCCATTATTACAACATCTTAAAGTTAAATTCTAGGAACAAGTTTGAGTTTGATGTTTCAAACAGATAACTTTACAGGAGACATTCAGAACAGATAACAGGTTGTACAATCCTGCATCCAGATAAACTAGATTCATGGTTAGTAAAACCTCACCAGCAGGGCTGGAGAGATGGCTCAGAGGTTAAGAGCACTGACTACTCATCCAGAGGTCCTGAGTTCAATTCCCAGAAACCACATGGTGGCTCCTAGCCATCTGTCATGAGATCTGGTGCCCTCTTCTGACCTGCAGGCATACATGCAGACAGAACACTGTATACATAATAAATAAATAAAAATCTTAAAAAAAAAAAAAACCTCACCAGCAGTGCCATCTGGCCAACATCTTGACTCATCCTGTATTCAAGAAAAACATTGCTGAAAGAACCTTCTTGTGAAGCTGGGCGGTGGTGGCACACGCCTGTAAGCCCAGCACTCGAGAGGCAGAGGTAGTTTGATCTCTATAAGGCCAATGTCAGACTGACGTACAAAGCAAGTTTCAGAACAGCTAGGGCTACGCACAGAAACCCTGTCTCAAAAAAGAAAAAAAAAAAGAGAAAGAAAGAAGTACCTCGTGACCCAGGTTCAATTCCCAGCACCCTCATGACCACCTGATAGCTCCTAACCGTCTACAACTCCAGCACCTATGAATCCATGCCCTCACACACAGACACAGCATGCAGGCAAAACATCAATGCATTTAAATCATTAAAAAAAAGAGGCCAAACAAGACTTGGCCTCTAAACCAGAGAGGTTAATCAAAGCACCTGAGTGAGCAAAGCAGACCTGACCTCAGGGATGAGGGGAAAGCTGAGCGTTGCATTAACTTTTCCCTTTGGAAACAATCCCAAGTGTTTTACCTGCTTTAGAAATAATGGTGCAGGGTGTAGGTGCACACACCTGGCACTTGGCAGAGGCAGGGGGATCTGAGTTCATGGTTGGCCTTAATCTCTTGACAACTGTGCTTTTAGAAGACCATCATCACCACCCACATCTCATCATTGCTTAGTTCCAAGATTTTAAACCTACTCAGTCTCTATCTGAATGTGAATGTCAATCAGACCACACAGGGAACTACCGAAAGTCCTCTCCAAGACTTCTCATAGAAAGCATGGTGACTCACATCTACAATTCAGACACTTGGAAGGTGGAGGAGGAAGGATTAGGAGACCTGGTTTCAAAAACAAAAACCCAAATTGCCCACAAATGCTTGTCATGTATTTTTGCATAGGCTGTACATTTGAAAAACAAAAATGGCTTATGAATCAGATCACTCTCATGAAGATGTGCATGGGACCCGAGGGCTCCAGGAGGTGGCGCTGTGCTCAGGCTACACTGTCTTTCCAGGCATCCAGTACAGGACACTAGTCAGGTTCCCCGTCTGCCATCTGTGTTCTGTTGATGGCATGGGCTTCTGCTCACATGATCACTTAAGAATCTTCAAGTTTGCTAAATTGTGCATAATTTTATCCTGATGTCAACTCTGTGATGTATTTCTTTTCTCAAGAGCACTATGTATCATCTTTCTTGATGATTCAGTGTTCACAAGGATGTTAGGCGCAGAAGATGAAGAATTGCCCAGTCTTCCCTCCTCATTTTGGAGTTTCAATGTTCTCTTTTATTTCCAACAAGCTTCAGATGCTCTGTGAGGTATTAGTTCTTTGGTCATGAAACTGTAACACAACTGAAAGTAACTTCACAATTCTGAAGGGCAAAGCAGATTTCCAGGTCTTAGATTAGTGGTTCTCAACCTTTCTAATGCTGTGACCCTGTAACACAGTCCCTCATGTTGTGGTGACCTCAACCATAGTTATTTTTACTGCATAACTGTAATTTTGCTACTGTTGTGAACTGTAATGTAAGTATCTGGTATGTGACCCTGTGCAAAGGTCATTCAGGTTGAGAACCATTGTTCTAGAGCATCTCCTAGAGTTAGTATACTGCCAGTCCTATATGGGGTTGTTTTTTTGGGGGGGGGTTTGAGATAGGGAGGTCACAACATACCTTACACTTACAGTCTAAAGGTGGCACAGTAAAATCCACACATACTCTGCATCTTGTCATTAAACTGTTTATTGAAAACAGCACAAAGCTCTCCTATGTCAAGCCAAAACATTTAGTCTCCGGACTGTAACCCTTACTTACCTTCAAAGCATGAGAACTGCAGAGCTGGCTCTAACTGATATAAAATTTGGACAATGTGTAAACATTTTCATTAGAATGTTTCCTTTGGCAAATGGAGAACTCTACTCTTGTCAATTACACCTCATACCCCAGTTTTACAGTAAGGCTGTCTGTGAACTTATCACATTCCCTCACTCAAATGGACGTCAGCACATCCTTAGAATGTTCAGAGTTGTAGAGCCATCCCGCGGTTACTCTCCACATCCCTCCAAGCAGCACGGCCTGTTCACTGAACACTGCCCTTTCCCCGGTCCTAAGGAATACCCACTGCAGCGGAGGCCGGGGCTCTTTTATTGTCAGCTCCTCTTACATAATCAAGGTCACCACGGAGCACGGAGCAGCTCTGCACCCTTACTGCAAAATAATACTTTATTGTAGAACACGCTACATTTTATATACCCAAGTACCTGTTAATGGATATTCTAAATCCAGTATCTGGTTATCATGAAGAACACCGAATTCATTCGGTTGTGGTGGCACGCGCCGTTAATCTGCGCACTCAAGAGGCAGAGGCTGTGGGTCTCTGTGTTTGAGGCCAGCCTGGTCTACAAAGAGAAACTCTGTTTCCAAAACCAAAACCGGTGAACTCCGTATACACTTTTATAGACATGCTCCAGTTCTCTTGGTGAAAGCTGAGACTTGAAGTATGAGGTAACTGTCACCTTTTATTTAAATTATATTCTCTCTCTCTCTTATGTGCCACAGTGCCCGTGTGGAGGTCAGAAGACAACTTTCTGAAGTGGTTTCCTCCTTCCACCATGTGGGTCCCAGGGGTGAAACTCAGGTTCCTGCCAGCAAAAGCCTTAACCTTGGAGCCATGTCAGCAACTGCATCGTGTTACCTTTACCTTTTCAAGAACTAATGGTCTGTTTTCCAAAGTGGCTGCTGGTAGTTTACCCTCTCCCGAGCATGTATGCTTCCAAGCTCCCGTGGTCACCTTAGTTCACTTTTTTTTTGTTTTTCAAGACAGGGTTTCTCTGTATAGCTTTGGAGGCTGTCCTGGAACTGGCTCTGTAGACCAGGCCGGCTTCGAACTCACAGAGATCCTCCTGCCTCTGCCTCCCGAGTGCTGGGATTAAAGGCGTGCGCCTTTAATTGCAGCCACTGAAGTGGAAATGTTAACCCCTTGATTTGCATTCTTGATGAGCATGATCAGCTTTTCATGCGCCACTGGGGATTTGTGGCAGTGGCTTTCGGCCTGTGCAAAATGCATGGAGATCTGAAAGTCTTTCCATTAAGATTTTGCTAACGCAAGAGTCCTTTCTAATTCCTTTAGCTGCATATTGCCTTGAGTAATCATCATTCGTATCGTATCCTGTGGAAGAAAGGGGAATCCAGTCATTGTTTTACCAGGTTAACCATGGCCCAGTTCTATTACTTCATCTGCTACCTCCAAGAACCAACAGTGGGAAGTGCAAGCCACTTTAAAATGCCAGGGGGACTTCCGCAGTGATCAAAACGAATCACCCTAGGGGCTTATTTCGCTAAACACAACAGGGCAAAGGGGCCGCGGCCTCGCTGTGGTCTCGCTCTCACCTCTTCCGTGGCACTTTTGTTTCTTTTGAATTCTTCCCTGGCCCAGTCCTGGAGGTACTTCCGGTCGGAATCGCTCGGAACTTGCCTGATGGCTCGCAGGATCTTCCTGTAGAGGAGGAGAACTTGCTGCCGTCTCATGAACTGCCCGGGGAAGGAGAAACGCCAATTACAAAGACACACCCGCCGGTCCCCCTCTGCAAACAACCAGAAACGTCCCTCTGGTCCTCGAGCGGAAGCAGACGAGCGGCCCGCCCGGGTCACGCACGCCTGTCACCCCGCCGCGGGAAGCGGCGCCGCAAGCCGAGGCCCGCGGTGGCTGCGGGGACACAGAGACCCAAAGACCACAACCCCACGCGGGCCGAGCCACGCCGACTGCTCCGGGGCCCCGGGGGCTGGAGCACCGCGGGTACCTGCTTCAGCGTCAGCACCGTGGGAGGCAAGCGCGAGGACGCCATGACGCCTGGGGCGGCAGCCGCTTGGTGCGCAAGAGCGGGAGTGGGGCCTGGGGATGACGGGAACGCGGAAGCGGAAGTAGGCGGCACGCGAGCCATGTTGCTAGGAGACGGACGCCCTAGTTTTGCGTTTTTGCTGGAGGGTCTTACCCTCCCGGAGCGCCCGAAGGAACCTGTCACCTAGGAGCTGCTTAAGCGGTTTACCGGAAGGGAGAACTCGTGCGCCTGTTGAGCACCCTTGATGTGCGTAACTGAAGAGACCGACATTTAAACTAGTAATTTCAATTTGCGTGCCGCAAGCTTTTGTTTTAATCTGACCCTCTAGTCACCGGGATCGTTGCAGCTCCGCGAACTTGCCCTACTCATGCGGCCTCTGGCCTGTTCTGTCCCCCACACCACACCCCCCGCAGTGCATCATATGTAACTGCTCAAAACAGCCCCGGATGCACACACCTCTAATTTTCTCAGGGTTTACCTCACAGGCATTACGAGGGAAGCTTAACCCCGCTTGCTTTTTCAGATCTTCTCTGTTGTGGGAGCTTTAGGATCAAGCTAGAATCAGGGTTAGTGGCAAGCGCCTTCAGTGTCTGTCTGAGCATACCAGTGGCTCTCGGAAAAGTTCTTTATAAATACAGTTTTAACTCTACATTGACGTGTTTGTTTCCTTTGAGACTTAACAGTTTCATCTTCTTACAGCTCTTGTAAAATTGTATTGTACTGATCGGGTTTCCTTAAATATATTTACTCCATCTAAAAGTTATTTTTATTTATGGCATAATATGGGTCTAGGTTATTTTCCCGCCACTAGACTAAAAATTCAGAATCATTCATTAAATAACTTTCCCTAGCTACTGTAGTAATCTTTTTGACCACAGGATCTTTTAAGGTCTGAATCTGTTCAGGTTTGTTTTAATCTTGAACTAGTTGTAAGCATTGCGGCTGGAATGGAAAGGAATCCCGAGAGTCAGGAGCCAAGGAATACCACAAAGTCACTGTAAGCGCAGCAGCTTACAGCCCTGCTCCAGGGGAAGGTTTTCCCAGTGTCTGTTTCGCTAGGGGAAGGTTTCCTCCAAAGAAAGAAAGTGTCATAGTCTTGCTCTGCTCCACTCTGGTACTGGAGAAAAATTGTTACTTCTTTGCTTCACATTCTGGCAAAAGAAGGTCTCACCTAAACCTCATCAGACTAATTCCGAGGGAAGAATCCAGGAGGGCAGCTACCTCGGCCAGGGTGGGTGGAGATTTTTAGGGTGGGAATTGATCGGATTTCAGTCCCTGAGTTTGGACAAGCTCAGAGATGGGCTGGATTTCGTGCTCAGGGATTGGTTGATTTTTGTACTGAGTCGGTCAGTGGCAGGTTTCTCTCTGGTTTTAGAGCCAAAGTGTTTCTTTCACTGGCTCGTTTTAGCCTTTTGGCTCCACTGTTAGGGCCAGTGTGTGTTTCTTTCACTGGCTCTGGTTCCAGAGCCAAAGTGTGTTTCTTTGGTTCTGGTTTCGGGTTAGGGTGTGTTTCTTAGGTTCTTGTTTCTGGGCTAAAGTATGTTTCTTTCACTTGCTGTGCTTTCAGGGTCAGTAGGTTTCTTTCATTAGCTCTGGTTTCAGGATCAGGATGCATTTCTTTGGCTGGCTCCTTTACCCTACACTAGTATTATGCTATACATTTCACTTGTGTGTGTGTGTGGCTGGGCGTGGGGGATGTAAGCACTGAAGCTGTGATGGACAGTATCCTGGCAGTTGGGAGCCAAGGAATACCACGAAGTCATTGTCAACCTTGCAGCTCTGCTCCGGGGAAAGGTTTCCCAAGTGCAAGTGTAACAGCTCCGCTCTGGCCAGTGTAGATTTACAGTTTGGCTCAGGTCCATCAAAGTGTTATAGCTCTACTCTGCTAGGGGAATCATTGCCCAATGAAAGTGCTACAGCTCTGTTCTGGCTCCCTCAAAAGTTGTTACAACTCGTCCCTGCTCTGGTGGAAGTGTCACACTATACAAGCCTCACTCCAGATTTATTGGGAGAGAAAAATCCAGAAGGGTGGTGCCTCTAAAATGAGAAGCAACAACTGGACAGAATACAGAGATTATATAGGGTTTCTTGGGGGGGGGTCCTGAATTGGTGAGTTTTTGTGGTCTGATTCTGGGGGAGTTAAGGGATTGGTGGAATTTGAAGTCCTTGGACACCCACTGTCTGGCCCAGTAGTTTCTTATTATAATATTTTATTATTGTTCTCTATGACCCTTGGGGTGGGTACTGAGTTGTTTCTCTCCACATTACCTGGGGATAGTTATTGGAATTCTGAACTAGTGCTGGGCCTATACATTGGGCACAAAGAACAGGTACTTTGTACATTCTTTTCTGCCCAACCAGCAAGGCACAATGGGTTCGAGCCACAGGAACCTGGAATGAATGAGACAAGAGACAAGAGGGAGATGGACAGCAGGACAAGTTGGCTGCTGTTTAAGAAAATTCTGTACAGGCTTAAATAGGGGAAATGAAGTAGGGGGATGCAGGACAATAAGGGAGGGGTCGGTGCCTAGTAATCGGCTGAGGAGTGTTCTTGGTCACGTACCCAGGAGTGTTTTTGGTCACATGTGAGGGGTGTTGACAGACCACCACTGAGGCTGAGCAGCAGGAAGAGGTTTTAGTGTGAAGTAGTCTAATTGCAAGGAGGAGGGTTGAGTAACCTAACTGTAGATTACTATCAGCTTTTCCTGTGAGCCCAGGTTCTATTCATTAGGAAGCTGGGGAGGAGACAGACTATTCTTAAAAAGACTGACAATATTTACCAGAGGTTTTAAATAACAACGATTGCTCCCAACACTTTTCCACTACAATAAATAAATAAATAGCTGGATGTTGGTGGCGCACGCCTTAAATCCCAGCACTCAGGAGGCAGAGGCAGGCAGATCTCTGTGAGTTCGAGGCCAGCCTGGACTACAGAGCAAGTTCCAGGGCAGCCTCCAAAACAATACAGAGAAACCCTGTCTCGAAAAACAAACAACAACAACAAAAACAAAAATCATGCTAGCCACAGGCAGCATTGTCGTGTGGACATATATTTCCTGACTCAAAGATTTATATTTTGGATACGAAAACTTAGGTCAATGCAGTGTCACTCAGCACCAAAGCTCAGGTTATAGCAGTTTTAAAGAAAAAAATCACAATGACATCATTGTCAGGTGTAGGTTAGGGGAACCTGGTCACATTTGTTTTGACTATACAACCAGTAGATATTTTGGTTATGTATCTGAGCCATGGAAAGCCCTGTACTGTTTAAGGGGTTAAGGAACTGAAAAATTTCATGAGCAGACACAAAATGGAGTCAGTTGAAGGCAGTACCTTAGTCACACCATTCCTCATTTCTTTTTTTTTTTTTAAGATTTATTATGCATACGGTATTCTGCCTGCATGTATGTCTGCATGCCAGAAGGGGGCACCAGACCTCATGGTTGTGAGCCACCATGAAGTTGTTGGGAATTGAACGCAGGACCTTTGGAAGAGCATTTCTGAGCCATCTCTCCAGCCTGGCATTCCTCATTTCTTTTAGTTACATTTGAATCTTTAATTTATACGAAAGGCCACTAGTTCCTCACCATCACTAGACCTCAGAGGAGAACCATGGGGCCTGTAAGGTGTCAGCCATGGAACCAGGCTGACATTTTAATGGAAAATCTAAGGCTCAACTGATATTTGGACGCATAGTTAGGGATAACTCAATAAATAAACCAGATGTCATTTTTAAATAACTATTACTTTTAGATACAGTCATTGGGGCTAGCCCCACAGGAAACATTATGGCCAATATTACCAGGAGTCCAAGGGGAGAAGGGGCATCATGATCCTCACTTCCATGCCACTTGTTGGATTTCTTCTGTGTGTACCAGCTGTACAGCCAGAGCGGGGCTGGAGAGCTGGTCCCATGGTCTCTGGAAGGTGAGGTTGCCTTGGGTGGGCTTTCACTGCCTGGGCTTCTTCCTTCTCAGGCACTATTGTTTCCTTGACCTGGCTATGGAGGATCCACTGAAATGGCACCTGTCACTCGGTGTTTAGATGGTGTCCATGCTTTAGCCTGGTGTGCTGACTGGCCCTGTGGCACAGTGTCTGTCTTTCATTATTTAAAACTCTCTTGGGAACTTTTTACAGTATCAAGTAATTACCTCACCGTCAGGGTAAAAGCATGGCCACCTCAACTACCTTTCAGGTCTGTCTCAGTTAGGATGTTCTGTTGCTGTGAAGAGGCCATGGCAACTCTTTTTTTTTTTTTTTGGTTTTTGGAGACAGGGTTTCTCTGTATTGCTTTGGAGCTTGTCCTGTAACTCGCTAGGTAGACCAGACTGGCCTTGAACTCACAGAGATCCACCTGCTCTGCCTCCCGAGTGCTGGGATTAAAGGCGTGCGTGTGCCACCAACGTCCGGCGACCATGGCAACTTTTTTTTTAAAGATTTATGTATTTATGTGTATGAGTGCTCTATCTGCATATACAACTTTATGTGAGAAACGGGCACCAGATCTCATTATTGATGGTTGTGAGCCATCGTGTGGTTGCTGTGAACTGAACTCAGAACCTCTGGGGGAGCAACCAGTGCTCTTAATCACTGAGCCATCTCTCCAGGCCCCATGCAGCTCTTCTAAAGAAAACATTTAGCGGCTCAGTTGGCTCAGTCCAGTCTCATCACTGCAGGGGGCAAGGCGACCGTGCTGGAGCTGAGAGTGCTACATCTTGCAGGTAACAGGAAGTTGACTGACTCACTGCTGAGCATAGGAAACCGCAAAGTCCACCCCCACAGGGACACACTTCCTCCAATAAGGCCACACCTCCTAATAGTGCTACACCTTGGGGGAGGGAGCACATTTTCTTTCAAACCACCACAAAGTCCCATAACAGTCAGGTGGCAGGCTTAGGTACAAGGTTCCTGTGTTTATTGCACTGAGTCAGTTTGGGAGCAAATCCATGATCTGATTGGCAGACAGGATCAAGTCCCACTCTTTACATTCCTGCAATACTCCTCATGCTCCATTAAGAATGAACAATGTAGCTGAATACTGCAGCAGGAAAGCTCCCCCCACCCCTGCTCAGGAAAGATGGCTCACCTCTCATCATGGGTGTGACCCTTACCCGGACAGCACACTAAAGCTGACTCTGTCATCAGGAGGACCGTCCCCTCCCCATCTGCCATGTGGTGGTATGGGTGGGGGAAGGTCCCCCCATTACTTTGCTACCTGTGGCGGGCAAAAGAACTGGCCCTGTGATCACTAGAGTTGGAGAACTAGCCCTGGGAAATTGGGCCCTGCAGCCAGCCTGGGTAGTATACTAGAGCTGACCCTGTTGGTGATGGTGCAGCTGGGAGAGGGCACCGCATCTTGCCTGGGCAAGACAGTGGAGCTGGCCCTATACATGTCCCTCTGCTCAGTTACCGGCTGTCCTTTCCCACGCTGGCAGAGGCTGCCTCTCTCCTGGACCTCTCCTTCCCAAATAAATTTCCTAAGAGTTCTGGGTGAAGATCTTTCACCAGCAGAACCTTTGCTGAGACATTCCCTTAGCAGGACAACTTGTCACTGGAGCCACAGGAGATGGCTACATTCCTGCAGGAGTTTCCCTTTAGCAGAGTGAAGCAGAAGTAGCATCCCAGGTCAGAGCTGAGGAGAAACGGATAACGGATACCTCTACTGGGAAGCCCCTTAAAGGGGGGCAGTGGTGGTGGTGCAGAGCTCAGTTGTAAAGCCCAAGAGGAGCAGGATTGCTACATTCTGCGGGGAGACCATTCCCCCATGGCACCCCAGCTTCAGGTATAGCCTGATTCCCAACATCTCAGGGTACCTTTCTCCTCACAATTGTTAAGTATCCAAGATACCTCCTATCACAGCTGTAGGTACAGCCTGACTTCCGGACAAGTCACAGCTGTAGGTACCCATGGCGCCTCCCCTCACAGCTTCAGGCATACATACTCTGACTTCCAACAGGTCAGGATGCTTTTCCCTCCAGAGCTATGACACTTGCAACGATGAGGTGGTTCTTCTTCTTTTGTGCCGAGCCCGCTGTGCAGCCTGTGTCCGAGAATGTGCGGAGGGTGTCGGGGATTGACAACACAGAGACCAGTCAACGATGTAAAGAAAACTTGAAGCAGGCCCCCAAAAGGCTCAAGAAAACTTCCCAAGAAAGGCCTCCCTCCAGAAAAGCTTCTGCTCTCTCCTTATCCCTGGCTGGTTCTGCTCTGACACCAGAAACTGACTTGGGTGTGTCAGAAGAGGTGTTAGTCTTTGGAAAAGGTGGAGGTCAGGGCATTTCCCGTGGGCCAGCCCTTTTCAGGAACTTATTGCCCCGAGCATTGTATTGTTTTTAGTAAACATGTTTTTAGTAAACATTGTCTCACAGCTGCCTACTCCCAGGCTGATGGGGAAGTGGGTCTCTGGCCAAGGTCTGGTGTCCCCACAGTTTTGCTTCTCTTTTATTTTAAATTCTGTTTTGTTGGGGGGGGGGGGTTCTAGAACAGAGGGAGGGTGGGGGGATGGGTGAGATGGGGATATATGTGAATCCTAAAGAATCAATAAAAGTTTTAAAAAAAAGAACAAACAAAGATTAACTCAATAATTTTTAATAGTTTTCAGAATATAAGCTGCATAGCGTTTTCGAATAAAAATAATATAACTTTAAGTACATGCTTCAGGACACTTAGTTAAAGAGCAATCTGTCTTTGATGACCACCACATAAAGGTAGCACACTTCAGTGTAGCCTGCAGACAGACATGGAGACAGACGCACAGCACAATGTCCACAAACAACATTTAAACAGAGTACAGCACATGATTTCAAGTATTCAAAAACACTGCTTTCTGGCCAAGTAAAACTGCCCCCACCCCCAAGCAAACAAAAGCCAACGTTACTGTGTTGTGTGTGAGCGCGGGGAAGACGGAGCTGTTTAGCTCTTGTGGATATGGCATTCGTTACTCCTCTCCACGGTGAGACTGGCTCAGGGTAGCTTGAAAGCAGTAGGAGGAAGAGTTCTTCCTCCTGACATTGGGAAAGGTGGCTACAGAAACACATTCCAGCAGTCAGAATGAGAATGGAGAGCCGCTCTCCACTACTGCATGGTCTCCCGAGCAGCCACTGTGAAGAGCACACAGCTGCTTTGTTTTTCACACAGCTCTATGATCATCTTTGCTAGAACTTTGCTGGTTGCTCTGAGAACATCCCTGCACCGTTTGCTGCTTTCTGAGCAGGATAACAAGTGCCCAACCAAGTGATTATATGTAGAACTTAAGGCAGGGACCAAAATGTAGCTCCCTTTAGTCTTTTCTGCAAAGGACTGTAGAGAATACAGCCCCAAGCTCCTGGAAGCATTTCTTCAAGGTGTCAAGGCCACTGCCACAGGAAAGCAGGTGGCCAGACTCCAGAGAGGGGCAGTGTGACCTCTAGCTGGTCCCTAGTTACAAGCCCTGGCACTGCTTGTGAGCCTTCTGTGCTTAGCACAGCAGGGAGTTCGAGAGCTTGTGCTAAGCTCTGCTATGATGTAAATAAATACAAACATATAGTGCAATAAGTATTTTTATATAACCACTGGATACATTTAAAAAAGACAGATCGAGATGAAGTCCTATTGGAGTACTGAGTTCACAAACAACTGACTAAATGGAGCACCAGGGGAAGATGTCGTGATCACACAGCCCCACTACAGACTGTTTCTGCTCTATGAGTCAGATGCTGTCACCAGCTCAAACCATTGCCTCAGGGCGTCACTGAGGGTCTCAGGAAGTGCATTCACGTCTCGAAGAATGATGTAAAACGGAAATGGGAACTCCTCCATGTAAGATCGGATTTCAGGCATCTCTCCTGGTCCTTTAAATATCGGTACTTTAATGTCCAAGATAGAATCCTGTTAACAAAAGGCATTTTTAAATAAATAGGAAAATTAGACCACATCCTTGACTAGCTCACTGGCAATTTTTTAATTTCTACATAAGAGAAATTTCCAAAATGTTCATGAAAAGGCAGCTCTTTTTGAGTTCCCCTTCTAGGACAAGGAACAATCCAAGGAAAAAGAACAAATAAGAGCAACACTGTCCCTGTTCTAAGGAGGAGTCCCCACGGACCCTACAGCCAGGATCAGTGCACTCTGCGGCTACATGCTCCTTCAGACCTGAGTGTGCCAGCTGCTGGGAGGGTGGGAAAGGCTGGTCCCTATTTGAAGGAGCTGCTTTGACAACTGCCCTACTTTTCATATACAGGGAAGGAAACCACACTCCAGAGGAGTCTGGGAATCTCTGCTCTCCTACGCATGACCTATGTTATATTGTCTCTGTGTTGGGAAGGATGTTCTTCACTGTGTGAATTTAATGAAGAAAAGTGTACAAAGCGACAGCACCCCAGATGGCGGAGCAGCAGTTATACTTCAGAGCAAATTCAAGGGGGGGGGGGGCGCTATCTATAGAATCATGGCTTTTGGCGATCACTCACCCGTGAATTGGGATTATCCAACACAACAAAAATGACGAAGATATTGGCATTCTGGGCAGCCTGGACTGCCGCCAGGACTCTGTCTTTGCCTTCGAGAAAAAGGCCTCGTCCATCAGAAACTATGAGGAGCAGCTGCGCAGTCTCTGTAGAAGCCGTACATTAGAGGAGCAAGGGAAAAAGCAAAACTTGTTTGACAATTGAAAACCATCTGTGGGCCCTCTAAAGCCAAACAGATCCCTGGAGCTGCCACAGGAGAGGCCTATGGCCAGACCTATTACTCAGGAGAGACAAGACACTCAATTGATCAGTATAGCCGTGCTTCAGGGAAGGTCAAATTTAGATCAACTTCAATTGTGACTCCCCCTCCCCCACAGGGTGCCCTGGAACTAGTTCTATAGATCAGGTAGGTAGGCCTCAAACTCAAAGAGATCAATCAGCCTGCCTCTGTCTCCAGAGGGCTGGGATTAAAGGCGTGCGCTAGCACTGCTTGGCTAAAGATTCTGTTTGTTTTTATGTTCTATGAGTGTTTTGCAGCACATAAATGCACCACATCCACACACCATCTACACAGGCCAGAACAAGGTATCTATTCTAGAACTGGAGTTAGAGGCAGTTTGTGCTTGGAACTGAACTTCCGTTCTCTGCAAGAGTAGAAAGTGTGGGAACAGGAGGCTCAGCAGAGTAAGGCATTTGCTACCTAACTGACAACTTAAACTGATTCCTTGGGGCTTACAAGATAGAAGGAGAGTTGGCTTCACAGGCTGTTCTGTCAACCATGTGTTTAAGCTTATGGACTCCAGTGACCACAGATGAGCAGGCCATCAGAAGTGATCAAGTCAGTGAACTAGAATTATGTCTTCCAAATGTCATATATATCATATATATCGCTTCTCGGATTTTGCCAATTCCATGTTTCTAACTTCCTCTCCTTTACCCATCTCTGTGTCAGAGCCAGGGCTAAATAACTGGGGTATTTCAAGCCAGGGTTACATGAACTCAATTCCATACACCTTTCTCCATTCCCTTATAACTCTGAACTTATGTATCCTATAAATATGCACTAATTTGTATCTAGCACTTTTATCAGTATATCTAAACATTGAAAATGAGGTCAGCATAAATTTCGGGATAATGAATAAAGAACTCTATCACTGATTCCATCCTTTTATGTTTTTCCTACAGAGAATACATTTTTAAAAAGGTGATGGGAAGTTAGAGGGTCTTAACTGGTAAAGCTGGTAAAATGTTTGCTCTGCAACCATGGACCTGACTTAGGATTTCCAGTGCCTAAATAAAAGTCAGGTGTGACAATGCATGCCTGCAATCCCAGTGTTGGAGAGTGGGAAATGGGAGGAAACCTGGGGCTGATGGCCAGTTTAGCTGCGAACTCCAAGTTCACTCCAAAGCAGAGTGATCAAGGAAGACTCCCAATGTCAACCTTGGGCTTGCACACACAGACCTGCATCTACATTCGTACATGAACACATATACACTCACTCATGAGATGGGGATGGGCAGAGAAAGACGAGAAGCAATTTGTTAGCAAAGGGGAAGAATGTGGCTCACCCGGAACGACGTTCTGTGACAGCTTCTGGGCAGCTGCAAACATCTTGGCTGCAGATTCTAGAAACTAAACAGAACCAGCACAGATTAATACTACCCCTCCTAACTAGAGAGATTTCTGGCTTCTGACATACGGCCTGCCTTCTTACTATGCAGCATTTACCACCAGGCACTGGCATGCTGAAGTACAGACAGACAGTTACTGACTAGTCGCTCCACTAGTGCCCTATAAGACACTCCACAGGAAGAAAGATGGCAATAACATGAATAGCCATGAATGAAACAGTTTCCTTCTTTCAAGAAAATAAGCCTGTTGAACAAAAGAGAAGGCAGCTTGACAGCAAGAACTAAGAACAGAGGGAGGCCACTGTTTCATCTTCCTCAGGAAATCCCTAGCTTAACTTGCCATCATTTTGTCTCTAGGCTTAATGGGAGAGAGCCTAAGTCCAAATCCAGCAGATCAATAGGAACTGAGCAATAACCTTGTTTGTTCAAATGTTTCAAACTCAACTGTGGTAATATCACAGTTGAGGACTGAGAAGAAGGAATCACACCTTGGTTAAAAGATGTCAAGGAAACTGTTCTAGTAGCATATAGGTTGAGGTTAGTACTGTGTACGTCAGGCTACCTGTCCTAATTCCAGAAAGCAGACAGGGGATTCTAAAAATTAATGTCTCTTAACATCAGCGTTAGAATTGTATTTTAAATACATGGAAGTACTCTATCTGAATGTACACCTTTATGGCAGAAGAGGGCATGAGATCCCACTATACATGGCTGTGAGATACCATGTGGTTGCTGGGAATTGAACCAAGGACCTGCGGAAGAACAGCCAGTGCTCTTAACTGCTGAGCCATCATTTCAATCCCAGCTTTAGAATGTGTGCAAACGAATCTTGATTTCATCAGAGTACCTGAGCAATCTTAGTCTTCCTTTGTTGGAATTTGCAGAACCTTAGAATTTGAGACCCAGAAGAATCACCAAACTGCTCGTGGAATGGATGCAACAGTTTTACTGACTCTCCAAAACTGGAATGAAAACCAGATATAATGTGATGTTTTTCCAGTCATGAAGGTTGGGAACAGGATTTCTTCACTGGGATTAAAAGACAACATTAGAGTTGGGTGGTGGCGCACACCTTCAATCCCAGCACTTGAGGCAGTTTAAGGACAGCCAGGGCTACACAGAGAAACTGTCTCAAAACAAAACAAGAAGTCCAGTCCAAAGGGAACCCCGGGGGATGAAGAGTTGGCTCAGGGGTTCAGCTAAGAGGCTAAAGAGCACCTCTTCCAGAGGACCCACCACAACTGTCTGCAATTCCAGGTCAGGGGATCCAACACCCCCTCTGGTTTCCAAGGGTATTGAATGAATGCAGTGCACAGACACACACAAAGCAAAGGAAACACCCATATACATAAATAAAATGTAAAAAAGCTTTAAGACAACATTACCTGCACACTGCGATCTGACCCACTTCCAGGAGAGTTAGAGCATTACCAATCACAGCCAAAGACTCAAATGCAAGCTATGAAGAAGAAAAGGAGAGTTTAAGGCATCAAAATTCCTCTAAGCCAGTTTGCCTCAAGATTTCACATTATGATTGTATGGCAAAGAGGTGAACAATAGTACTGAAGCCAACTGATACAACCAACAGAGGCCAGCGTGCCCCTCAGGCCCTCCTCCATGCTGATGCTTCAACTTAAATGCATTACACCGATAGGATTGGTTTTGTTCTGGATACTACTGAGAAATATGCACATTTTCTTTCCATGGCAGAGCCTACATACTGCCCCCCCAACCCTGACAGGGTTTCTCTGTGTAGCTTTGGAACCTATCCTGGAACTTACTCTGTAGAATAGATTGGCCTCGAACTCACAGAGATCCGCCTGCCTCTGCCTCCTGAGTGTTGGGATTAAAGGTGTGCACCACCACTGTCCGGCTCATAAAATCTTTTATATGTAACTAAAATCTCAATTCATTCTCATGCAGTAGAGTCAGACTACAGAACTGAGTTAGAAATGTTATTACCAGGGTTTTAAAGACTTTGAGTCAGGGTCTTTTTCTCTGAGTCAGCGTGCATGTTTCTTCATTCTCATGCAGTAGAGTCAGACTACAGAACTGAGTTAGAAATGTTATTACCAGGGTTTTAAAGACTTTCTGAGTCAGGGTCTTTTTCTCTGAGTCAGCGTGCATGTTTCTTCATTCTCATGCAGTAGAGTCAGACTACAGAACTGAGTTAGAAATGTTATTACCAGGGTTTTAAAGACTTTCTGAGTCAGGGTCTTTTTCTCTGAGTCAGCGTGCATGTTTCTTCATTCTCATGCAGTAGAGTCAGACTACAGAACTGAGTTAGAAATGTTATTACCAGGGTTTTAAAGACTTTGAGTCAGGGTCTTTTTCTCTGAGTCAGCGTGCATGTTTCTTCACCCGCCCTGCCCCCCAGTAAGCACCTTCCCTCCAATGCTGATTTTGTCTGTGAAGCTTGAGATTTCTCTGCTGCCATCTGTTGCCCTTGAGGTTTTCCTGCCTTTTAATTCAGAGAACATGAACCTAATCAAGACCCCTAGAATGTAACACGATGTCTTAGAGTGCTGGGGAAAAATGGGCTTTGAGAAAGGAAAACTGAGAAGGGAGGGGGCATCTTGTATTTTCCTAAGTGATCTGAAGACGCCTCCATTTCCTACTCTTCCTTTCCCCTGAGTGAAAGGGAAAGAGTTGTGCTTAGTGTTTCCTTTTGTACTTCACTGCTCCAAGACCCTGTGCAGTTTGAAGATGGCCCAAAGGAATTACAAGCATCAAGTCAGCCAGATAACCTGAAATCCCCTGACACAAAATATTCATATTTTGGAAATAATATTCCTGTCTACATAAAGAAGGTAAAAATCTAGCTCACCATGAAACTGAAGCATAAGAAGTAAATTTTTATTCATTTAAAAATGGTTAATAGTGCTGGGTGGTGGCGGCACGCATCTCTAATCTCAGCACTGAGGAGGCAGAGGCAGGTGGTGGATCTCTGTGAGTTCAAGGCCAGCATGGGCTACAGAGTGAGTTCCTGGACAGCCAGAGCTACACAGAGAAACCCTGTCTCCATTAAAAAAAAAAAAAAAAAAAAGCTACTAGAACACATCTTTGTTTAGAGAAAATGTTTTAAGGTTGCCAATTTGTAGATTCTAAATTTCAGGTTAGTAAGTAAGTTAGTGAGGGTTTTATATACTGACAGAACTTTAAAGACAGGACAGATGAAAAACTGTACAGGATAGCTAATTAGCCTTTGTAACTGAAATGAATCCAAACTTAAAGTTTTAAAAACAAACCCTCCTTCATTTATTTTTCAATTTCTGGGCCAGAATTGATTTAATTCTTTTGTCTTCTACATCCCCAAACCAACCCAACACAGAGCCTAGATATAAAGACATGCAGAACTGTAAGAAAATAAAAAACAAAACTGAAAAATCTTATTACCACCCATATAAATGACAGCACAGTTTTAGAACAAATTAGTAAAGAATGCACTAAACTAGTTTAAATACACATTACTTAATTTAATCTTCGTCACTGAGGTAGCTACTGTTATAATCCCCAGAAAGTAAAACTGACAACAGGCTGCCTCAAGTTATGGGGAGGTGGGATGTGAACCACACTCAAAGGTTACTTTCTAAGTTTTTCCAGGACAGCATCCATATTAGGTCAGTTGTTGGCTTATACCAAATAATAACATCACTTAAAATAAATAGCATCTCGCCGGGCGGTGGTGGCACACGCCTTTAATCCCAGCACTCGGGAGGCAGAGGCAGGCGGATCTCTGTGAGTTCGAGGCTGGGCTGGACCGATAGCCTCCAAAACAATACAGAGAAACCCTGTCTCGAAAAACAAAAACAAAACAACAACAAAAAAAGCATCTCCTAGAAACCAAATAGACAATGGTTTCAGAAACCCTGTGATATGCAATCTTAATAGTTTAATACATTTCTGCATTTTATAGAAAATAAACACAGCCAGATTTGTTCAGCATAAAAACAGTAGGGGATAAAATATTTGCAGCATCATGGAGCTGCCCTTTAGGCCCTAAAGAACACACTCTCCTAGGCGGAGTCACCACATCCTTCCTGCCCGGCCACACTGATACAACTTGGACCCTGGCTTGGTTTTCACTCTCCTTCCTCCTCACCTGTTTGGTGTGGTTGTCCACCATGCTGGAAGAGTCATCAATAGCCAAACAAATCTGATACTGCCGTTTACTGGGCTTGGTCCTTCGAAGCCAAATCCTGTCTTTTCGGAACTGACTGGCAATGTATGGAATGATCTTCCGCATGTTCAGTCGCTTGCCTGTGCGATAGTCTCCCCTGTTACAGAAACCCAACAGGAACAAAGATGAACACACACTCATGCCTCAGAATTTTAAGTCAGAAGTCACATTAATAATTAAATCTACAGTATCAAGTAATTAGCCCTCAGGCAGAAGGAGGTGTTACCATTCACTAAAGACTGCAGGTTAGATTCCTCTAACCACCAGCTGTTTTCAGAAAAGCTAAGACATATTTTACAAAATTAGAAAATACATTTTTCTGTATTAAATACAAAGTTGTACATGCTTCTCTTTTGTGTTCTAAACCATGATTTTGACAACATCTTTGTGGCCCTGATCCTAGCTGAATAACACGAGCATAGTAAACAGCACCACATCCAAGGCCGTTTCCACACAGCGGTGGTGTAAACTGTCTTTGTACATATACTTCTGCACCACAGAAATGCATACACACATGGTTACTACTACAGCTAATAGGGGACAGTAGCGCTACAGAACACCATACTGGTTGCCCAGATAGCAGAAGTGGCAACCCAGAAGCCAACACTTACAAATGTTCAGTGCTGAGCACAACTGAACTGGTTGACACTGACCTCTAGGGGCCTCAGGAGGGAAAGACTTACCTCAACTTGGCTGCCTGTGTAGGCTCTAACAGCAGACGAAGCTGCTCACACAGCTGTTGTGAAAGAGATGCAGTTAAGACCAGGTAACTCTGCCACATCTCAGCTGCAGCCTTCTCCTAGGACAGCAAAACAGAAATTACTGTTAGACTGTTAAGCAGAAAAGAACTTGTGTGAACCTTTTCAGCAAAAGCACTGACAAGCTCTTCTCAGCAAGCAGCAATTCAACTGAATTAATAAAAATGCCTCGTTGCCCCAACCCATAACCTACAGTTCCAAGAAAAGGAGTGAAACAGGCCAATCAACAATGGGAACTCTCACGAACAAATCAACAATTTTGCTCCTGTCACCTGTACGGACCTGTATGCTTTGCACAGCGGCATATGTAGATGAGGAACGCTAGGTGTGGCTGACACAGCCACTCTGAGCCCTCATCAGTTCTCAATAGCACGGACCCACAGACATAAAGGCAGACACTCGATACACATGGGGTAGGAAGAATGATGATAAACACAATACAGATTTGCACATACACCTCTATATTTAGAGGTTAAACCATTAAAATGAAACACACTCCACAGCCAGCAAAGATCTGGAAGACTGCAAGACCACACAGCATGAACTTTTGCTTGGTTTCCATTACAAAGCCAGCAATACAAGGTAAAGCAACCAAATACATATGCTTGTTTTAATGAGACTATAGATCTAGAGGCAACACAGGCAGCATCAGCAGATACCCAGGCTTACAGAAGATTCTGACTAAACGCTCTACTGGCCTCTCCCTTTTACAAATGTAACTGGAGTCAAGAACCTACCGAGTTGTATCTTTAAAAGAAATAGGCAAAACGATGTTGGGGAAAGACAGACAAAACGCAACAGCTCTGACTTACTTCTTCCGCGCTCCCATAGTCGTGAGCCTGCCACGTCTCCAGCTGTCGCTCCATCTCCTGTCTCAGCTCACTGACATCTTTTAAAAGGGGCTAAAAAGGGAGAAGTTACAGTTAAGTGGTGGCCTAGGTTGTAATCAATGCCTTATCATTGGCTGTCTTCCTATGGTGTGATCTCGTTGCAGCTACGTCTGAACTCACAACCTAAGCAAATTTAAAGGTATGATCAAATGATTCTACTTTCTGTTTGCAAGATCATATGGGTGAGGGGAACCGTCATCATTTATAAATACATCTCAGTCAAATAAAAATAAACCAAGGCCTCTTGTTTTCTTTTTAATGTGTATACTGATGCATGCGTACATGTAGAGAGCAGAGGACATCAGGCAACCTCAGGGGCGTCTCTTCTGATAAAACTGTCTCTATGAAGTGAAACCATTATGGGACAAGGACCAGTTACAAGGCTCCTCATGTGGCTGGAGAGATGGTTAAGTTAGAAGTACATGCAAGCATGACCTGAATTCTAGCCTCAGAACCCATGCAAAAAAAGCCAAGTATCTGATATACTTTTAATATCAACACTAGGAGGTAGAAATAGATTGATCCCTGGAGCTGGCTGCTTAGCCTCCTTAGCCTATCTTGAAAACTTCCAGGCCAGTTAGAGACCCCAGGCTCAAAGGGACGGAGGGAGAGAGGGAGGGAGGGAAGAAGGGAGGGAGGGAGGGAGAGGGGGTAGGAAGGGGAAGGACGGACATGGATAGCATACAAAGAATACCCAAGGTTGTCCTCTGGCTTCTACATGTAATCAAATACAAACAGACCCCACTGACTACCCCCCGTACCTTTCCCGCAAATAGTTTCTTCCTAAACATAAACATTAAGTAAAAAACTATTGATATATAACTGTCATAAATTGCCAGTTGTCTTCATGGCTCCTAACACTATCATCCTAATAGCCAAGAACCAGTGCCACCACAATGGATAAGTCTGGGCATGACTTTGTAGTTAAGAAAAGATGTACCAGTTGCTAAAAGATTATGTTATACCAGGCTGGAGAGATGACTTTGAGGTTAAGAGCACTGGCTGCTTGCTCTTCCAGAGGTCTGAGTTCAACTCCCAGCAACCACACAACGGTTTACAATCACCTATAATGAGATATGGTGCCTTCTTCTAGTGTGTAAGCACACATACAGACAGAACACTGTATATTTAATAAATAAATCCTAATAGCTGATATTCTAAACAATGGGCTATTCCACAGAAGTTCTAAAGTTAACATTAAAAATGAATACACATGCGAGTCCAGTACTTGGAAAGCTGTATCTATAAGGAATTGACGCAGTGTATGAATGGTCGAGTCTCGGCTTCTTTCTGGTCTCTCATTCTCTGTCTCCTGGTGAGATGTGGGTGTTCTTGGGTCTTGGTCTTCTTTTGGTTTAACTGTCTGAGTATCCATTTCCATCTCATTAGAGCCTATTTTCATAGAAAGACATAGTTTCATTTATCACACTATTTAGAAAAGACTGACCTGACCCTTCACTACTGCCTGTCACTGAATCAAACCTCAACTCACTCAACAATTCCCATGTGTCTCTCTGCTTCACATTGACCCCAAACATCCTTTGGTCCTTGCTGTTACTGCCAGTTCTTACTGATTTCCCTCTTCCCCTCCTGGAAGGGGAAATAGGAAAGACCAATTTATCTCAAGCATTACAAGGATGTGACTTTTTTGTTGTTTTTTTGGAGACAGGGTTTCTGTGTGTAGCTTTGGAGCCCATCCTGGAACTTGCTCTGTAACCAGGCAGCCTCAAACTCACAGAGATCAGAGATCTGCCTGTCTCTGCTGGGGTTAAAGGTGTGCACCTCCACTGCCTGGCAAGGATGTGACTCTTTCGTGAGTCCAGCATGTATGAGGTCCTGAGCTTACTGCCTAGAACGCCAAACAAGATAACAATAAAATAAAAACATTGTTCTACAAAGCAGTTGGGCTTGAATTCAGGAGAGTCTAATCAGACTTCTGCAACCATTTTCAAAAATTAATTGACTTTTATTGTGTGTGTCACACTGTAGAGGTCAGAGGACAACGTTGTGGAGCTAGTTCTCTCTAGCCACCTTTATGGGGAGGGGGAGAGGAAGGGGTCTCCAAGGATCAAACCCAGGTCCAGGCTTGCACAGTAAGCACCTTTAGCCCTGAGCTGCATTACCTCTCTAGGCCCGACTTTATTTTTCCTATTGCTGTGGAACAGTATGACAGGAACAAGGCAGACGAAAAACCCTTAAATCTGCCACACTCGTTGGGATTTTCATTTATTATACTGGTGGAAGTTATTTACTTTTAGAGAGCATACAATACATATCTAGCGCATTAACTGTGTATGTGGGTGGTGTATGCCTGGATTCTCAGCACCAGGAATGCCCAGGAAGGCTGTGAGTGCTAGGCCAGCCTGGTTATATCGTGAAATCCTATCTCAATGACCAGAATATCAAACTGTCTTGTAACAGAATTTGGTTAGCCATGAAACACGAACTCATCTTTTACATACATTTCCTCATTTTCTTTCTTTTTTTTTTTTTGGTTTTTATGAGACAGGGTTTCTCTGTATTGTTTCGGAGGCTATCGGTCCAGCCCGGCCTCGAACTCACAGAGATCCGCCTGCCTCTGCCTCCCGAGTGCTGGGATTAAAGGCGTGCGCCACCAACGCCCGGCCCCTCATTTTATTTTATTTAATATTTTCCTTTCCTCTATGCTTATACCTTAATGTAATTAGAAAACAATCTCTATAATGATCAACATCTTATGCAAATGCAGCAAACACACTATTCTTCTGTGCCTCAAATAGATTATGATAGGTAATTATGAGAAGCGAACTATTCACCAAAGCCAGAGGTTAGGACAGGAAAGAGCAGAGCAGAGTCTCGACTGCAGTCATTTCCTAGGACTCACCAGAGGACGCAGCAGTGTCTGACTTGACTGTCTCCGGCTTCAGCTGCTCTGTGTCTTCTGCTCTGAGCAGCTCCTCCTCAGTATCCATGAGGACATCTCCTGCTTCCTCCTCCTCCTGCCCCTGCCCAGACTCCTGTGCAGTCTGCTGCTGTTCGTTACTGGCCACATCTGTCAACAGTGCACATGGGAGAAAAATTAATTTTTCTACAGAGCAAAATGATGCTGAATGGATTATCCTCTGTCACTTCTGTCTTCCAAGATTCTACTAATGCTGGTTCTGCCACTGACCAACCATGGGGCCCAGACACTTGTTTGGGCCTAAACAGTTCGTACCATCATACTGACATAACTGTCTATTGTCTACCTCTGAGAGAAGTTATAAAGATAGCATGTATACACACACAACTGGAGAAGAGGCATTATCTGGGTTTTTACTGTTCTACACAAATGACAGTGTGGAGTGGAGGCATGTGACTTGGAGCAGCTAATGGGAACCATGCTTGGGAACTTGTGAGTAAATAAACTAGATATGAAATGGGGCACAAAAAGAATGTCAGCATTTTAATACTGGACAAGTTCACCTTGAGGACCTCATAGCTCTCAGAGACTTGAAAAATTCTATAACCACGAATTCCAATGTCTCTGGCACAAAGCAAAGCTGAGAATATGTTTGCCAAGGCTATGACTAGACTAGGCGTGACTCATTCTCTCCGTGTGTGTGTGTGTGTGTGTGTGTGTGTGTGTGTGTGTGTGTGTGTGTGTGTGCGTGCATGCGTGTGCGCGCGCGTCTTTCTCTCCTATGACAAAGGATATCACGTAACACAGACTGGCCACAAGCCTGCTATGTAGTCAAGGATGACCTTGAATTTCTAATGTTCTGGCGTGCTGGGGACATAGGCACCCCACTTACTTTTATGCAGTGCTGGGAATCAAATCCAGGGCTTTGTGCATGTTAAGCCAGCACTCTTTTATCAACTGAATTAACAATCAGACCTCAGGATCCATTCACTATTCACTGCCCATCATCTTAAGCATTCAGTGTTTGTAACATTGGGGATCCAGAGTGGGATCTTCCTTATTAGAGGCTATGGCACACGGCCTAATGTGAGGAAGGAACAGGTCCATGCTCCAGCCCGAGGGAGGATCTGGACCAACTCTATGCACGGTGATCAACCTTCTCTTTTGCTGTTCCAAACAGTTAGAGAAGCACAGCATCATCAAGTTTCTGTCCTGTGCTCAGCGGTACACATCACCCACACCAGTTCACTTTGGGGAGAGAGGAGTGAAAGACAAGGGAACTGGGGTGACTGGCCACCAACTTTCGCCTTTCAGGTTCTATTACAGCTGTTCACTGTTCAATTACATTCAAGAATGTTCAATACCAGAAACGGAAGGTCAGCTCCAGGTTTATAGCACGTGGCCAGCTTTCTGTGAGGACAAAAGGCTTACCCAAAGAACCCTGGCCATTGACACTTGGCTACAGTTATCTTCATGCCAGAAACAAGTTGTATTTCTACTGTATCTAGAGAACAGTTTAAAAGCTACTTTGCCTGACACGGAGTCATACTACTAATGTCGAGAATGCTTTGTGAGCAAAAGGAGTAGTCCAGCACCATACCATAGGTTTGTGCGTCGTATGCATCACTGCCTTGCTTAATATGCTCAAACGTGTCGGAGTCTTCCACCTGGGCCTGGGGTTGGGCTGGCCCCTGCTCAGGGCTTCTGTCTGCATCCACAGTCCTCAGCCTCTTATGTACACGCTCATTGTGGTCACCCATGGAGCGCTCATTGTCAGCCTGCCCAGGTTTCCTTTTAAAACTCTGCAGGAATGAATGAGATCATCAGAGCCTTGTCTGCAATGGGACAATCTCCAAACAGCCAATCCTTATCTATAGGGAGTGGGACAGGGCGGGACAGCCACGACAGTGGAATTCAATACAGCTCGTTAAAAGTTTGTTTTTTGATCCCCCACTACCTTGGAGCTCAGACTGGCCTTGGATTTTCTATGTAGCTAAGACAACCATTAAACTCCTGATTAACTTGCTTCTGCCCTCTAAATGCATAGGCATACACATACAAGGCATATGCCACCATGACTGATATATGATGTGACTAATACGGTTGAGAGAGCAAAGAAACATGCATACGTATATGTGAAGCTGGTAACTTGCTCTGTGTAAGGTCCCTTTAGTGGTTTGGGGATACAGCAGCATGTAGCTTTTAGGAGACTGGTTTGCTTTTTGACTATAGTCATTTATGGGCATGAATACTCTTTTTTAAAAACTGATAAATTTGGAACAGCAGAACATACCTCTTGAGTTCTAGAGCAGGAACAGGAGCCCTTGGGGAAACCTGGGTCTTCTCTCCAAGACTGCCAATTATCAGGTCTGGTAAACCAGCCCAGGCCATTTGTTGCTGCTGGTTTTTCAATAGTTACATATGCCTGCCTAAGTATATGTGTGTATATGCATATGCAGAGCTCATGGAGGTCAGAAGAGGCATTAAGACTCCTTGGAACTGGAGTAACAGATACCTGTGAACTGCCATGTTCTGTAGGTTCCAGGACAGAACCTGGGTCCTCAGCAAGTGCAGTAAGCACTTACCTGCTGAGACATTCCTCTAGCCCTGTCATCTGCTGTTTAAACCACTTCATTCAGATCATCTTTTCCTACCTGCCCCCATTTAAATTTTACCAAAGAATGATAGAAACCTGTGTGTTTTTGTTGGTGTGTCGCTGGGAGGCCAAACGTGCAATGAAGTTGGATTCGTGTCCTTCTGCCTGGTTTGCATCCGCAGCTCCACTCCCGTGCTCCTAAGAAATCCAACCAGAAAAGGAGGGGGGGAAGAAGCTCTTAAAGCAATGCTCGCTATGCTTATTAAAACAATGCTCGCTATGCTGCACTGGGTCCAGCTCTCGATGCTGCACTAATCTTAGTGGGCTAACTCTCCTGGGTGCCATCCTGATGCAGAATTCCAATCCCAACAAAAAAGCCTAGCAGCCCAAAATGGAAACAAACCCAGAGCCCTGGCTTTGCTGATTGTTCCTTGTCTATGGGAATATAGGTCTCATTCTGAAGGCCAGACAGAGCAGGCTCAATCAGCAACTGGTCATGCACCCAGGGGTCGTCACTGAAGTTTACCGAGGCTTATTTTCCTCAAATTTAAAATGGAGAAAACAGAATGGTATTATGTATTTCTTTGAGCTATCATGAAAACTCTTAGTAAGCACACCACTCAAATACAGTGTACAGCACACACTCTTAAGTGTGTCCTGAGAAGCACACCAGGGGGCAGATGGGAGATGATCCCTTAGACATCACAGTAACAAATAATACAATAGAAATCACAGAGAAACCAACTTGCTCAAGTGAACATGATTTCGGGCAGACAGGCAGGCATGGGGGGGGGGCTCACCTCTTTCCCCTGCTCCTTCTCGGGTGCAGCCCCAGCTAGCTCCACAGCCTGCGCACTCTGAACACTGTCCACCCCGGTCTGCCCGCAGGAGGCATGCTCCTCTCTCTCTGAGGCCTCTGGCACTTCCTCTTCAGCAGCAGACTCCTCCCCCTCGTCATCTTCCTTCTGCACAGGAAAACAAACATGCTCTGGGGGATGGACACAAGGGCGCAGGCGCCCTACTCCTTGCTAAAGCGGGGGAGGCGCTGTATGGAGGAGACTGCTTAAGGGAGGGTTTTCAAACAAACACTCTGTAGTAATGAAGTATCTCACAAAAGATTCTGCTGGAAATGAAGTATTGTTCCTATTTTTGGGGGCGGGGGAGGCAGGTTTTCAAGACAGGGTTTCTCTGTGGCTTTGGAGGCTGTCCTGGAACTAGCTATTGTAGACCAGTCTGGTCTCAAACTCACAGAGATCCGCCCGCCTCTGCCTCCCGAGTGCTGGGATTAAAGGTGTGTGCCACCAATGCCCGACTTTTCCTATTTTTTTAATACAAGAAAAGCTCCACATCCCACAATACCTGGGGCTGGAGACCTTGGTCAGCAGGGCTGGCACCACTCTCTGGACATTCATCAGTGGCAACCCTGTCCTCTTCCTCCTCCTCCTCCTCCGCCTCCGCCTCTTTCTTCTCCTCCCCAGAGTGCTCTTCTGCATGGTTGGCTGTCTCTTTGTCTTGGTCATCAGCTCCTGTGTCCATATCCTTGTCACCTTCCCTAGGACCTTCCTCAGGCTCATGGTGACTGTCACCTTCATTCTCATCAGCCTTGGGCTCGTCAGTTTCATGGTCTGTTTCTTCCATATCTTCTGCTTTTTCTTTGATCTCCAAAGGATTCTCTTCTGATAGAAATAACAATTTTTAAAACTCATCATTTCTTAACCTGGGAGGTGGTTACACAAATGTTTTATTCAGGCCAAGAGAGCTGGCTCAGTGGTGGTTAAGAGAGAACTCTGCCCACATTTCTAGATGTTCTGGGTTCAATTCCCAGCACCCACATGATGGCTCACAACTGTCTATAACTGTAGCCCTATGGGATGCAATGCCATCTTCTGGTGTGCAGATATACATGTAGATAAAATACATATATAAACATGTTTTAGTCTTATTTTTTTAATTTAAGCCAAGCATTGGCGAGCTACAGCCCACAGACCACGTATTGTTTTCTATAACTCTGCAAACACAGTCAAATGCACTCTATGTGTTTACACTATTGTTCACCGCCTTTATATGTGTTTATCTCATGTATTGTTCACTATGTACAACAGTTGTTACTCTGTAACAAGAGCTAAGTATTTTCCATAGAGAACTTACAGACAACAAAACTTAAAATATTATTTGAGGAGGGACTGGAGAGATGGCTCAGCTACTCTTCAGAGAACCCAGGCAAATTTCCAGTACCCACACGGCAGCTCACAGCCTTCTCTTGCTACAGTTCCAGATGACCTAATGCCCTGTCCTGACACCAGGCATGCATGTGGGGCAGGCAAATACACGTGGGTGCTGAGGTTAACTACGTTCTCATGCTTGCAGAGCAAGCATTGCACTGGCTGAGCTATCTCCTCCAAGTCCCAAATTTTACTTATTAAAAGTGTTTCCCGAGCTGGGCGTTGGTGGCGTAAGCCTTTAATCCCAGCACTTGGGAGAAAGCTACACAGAGAAACCCTGTCTTCAAAAACCAAACCAAACAAACCAAACAAACAAAAAAAAAAGCCAAACAAACAAACAAATAATAAAAAGAACTCCCCCAAACAGGGTTTCTCTGTGTAGCTTTGGAGCCTATCCTGGCACTCACTCTGTAGACCAGGTTGGCCTCGAACTCAGAGATCCACCTGCCTTTGCCTCCCAACTGCTGGGATTAAAGGCGTGCGCCACCAATGCCCAGCCCAAAATTAAGATTTTATATAAATAGTCTTAATCATTTTTGTTTCAATCTACATCTAAAAGTTATATATAATTAAACTTAGCTTTTCTGAGTATGTTAGGTCAGTGAAGCTACATATCATCATCTTTCTGTGAGGTTGATCAGCATGAATGAGTTCCCACCTACTACTCTTAAAGGAATCCCTAAAGATGAATTGGATAGTCAAGGCCCTAGGTTACTGTCACAGTATGTGAGACTTTCTTAGGATTATTTGCTCTCACTCTCCACTATCATGACTTCATATTTTAAGATAGAGATATAGAAGTCAATAGTTGAAACTATAATTTCTCTAGAAGAGCTGTGTAAGAGCTCTGACAGATCAAGACTGCACAGTGTGCACATTGACCCACTGCACCAGTGATGGCTTTAGAGAAAGAGGTGTTTGTGACAAAGCATCCTGGGTCAATGGCAATTCTAAACACAGGATGGGAAAGTGACAACAGAGAGGTGTGTTACTCAAACTGGAATGGAGCCAGCACAACAGTATTTCTGACCTTGTCATAGCACTGCCAGAAAGAAATCAGAATTGCCCATGGCAGAGGACTTCTAGCTGTGGGCGCCTTGAGAGACATACCTTCTACTTCCTCAGTGTCTGTATCCTCACCACCATTTTTGTCCTCACTGTCAAGGTTCAAGTCATCTGGAAGGTCCAAGGCCTCAGGCTCTGGCAGTTTTTCCTGATTGCCATGATAAGGGTCTACCTCATTCTCATCATATTCCCTCTTCAGGGCAACAAAAAGAGAAAAGGGAGAGCAAAAATTTTCACAAAGACCACGATTTCTTTCTTAATATTACTAGCGCACTTTAGTCATTTAATAGCATTTCTCAGTCTTTCATATTAGAACTTCAAATTTCATTTTCTGTAGAGACTTTCTTAGGGTAATAGTCCTCTGTTACTTCGTGTTAAAACCCAAAACTTACATCAGCTGAAACCAGTAGTTAAGATACATTAACAAAATGCTGCCAGCCCTCTCCCCAACTAGCCCAGGATGGATGGGAACTCACAATCCTCTTGCCTCAGCCCCATGAATGTTAAGATTACAAGAGTACATGCTGCCATGCTTGGTTCTGATGCACACTCTTCTATGAAGCATGGGAAAGGAACCAATGAATAGAGGAAAAAATGTTGTAAGAGACATAAGAACTGTTGTGGTCTTGAGTCAGGAGAATGCCAAATGTTCATTACCTCATCAATCTGCTCATTAATTTTCTCTTGGCCCTGTTCAACATCTTCAGTTTCTGATTCCTCTTTCTCATCTTGATGCTTTTTACGTTTGTTCAAATCCCCCGCATCCAAATTGTCATCTTTGGCAACAAGTTCAGAATCTTCCTAAATAAAGCAAGAATACTGTCATACATCCAAGAAACCGCTTCTATGTGGGCTAGCCAACCCATACAGATGACTGGCAGACGGGGCACTACTCCTCATGTGCAGCAAGACTAGGGTAGAGAGTGGCTCTGACTGACACAATGTACTCTGCTTCTGCATACCCACCCTGCCATTCTCAGCTAGGAGCTGGGCTGCAGCTGCACTGGGAGAATTGGCTTAGCTAGGATTTTTGTTGTTGTTTTTTTTTGGAGACAGGGTTTCTCTGTGTAGTCTTAGAACTCGTTCTGTAGACCAGGCTGGCCTGAAACTCACAGAGATCCGCCTGCCTCTGCCTCCCAAGTGCTGGGATTAAAGGCGCGCGCCACCACCCAGTGTTTAAGGTTCCCTCCTCCACAACACAACAACAAATGTGAGGACTTAGGTCAGGCTGCTGCAAGCGCTCAATATGAGCAAGAGAAGCAAAAGAGATGAGCAAGGACGAGAAAAACAAAGAAAAGGAGGGCAGCGGAGAGCAGGGGTCTGAACTCTGGCATGGGGAGTTTCAGTTACCTCGTCCATTCCTGGTCCTCTTTCTTCAGTCTTACTGTCATCTTCTTCCTCATCTTCTTGCTCATCATCCCCCCACAGCCTCTCATCTAGTTTGTCAGCTTCCTCTCCATTGAGATTGCCCATCTGTTTATCCAGGTCTCCAGCCTCACTGTCAGATTTCTCGTCATCCTCTTCTGAAAGGGAACACGCTAAGCTCAGTTAGGCAGATCCCTCAACAAATCCAGGTCTGCGGGTGTAAAAGGCAAAGAAACTTCCTGGCCCAAGTGCCATTAGGATCTACTGCCGGCTTCTACAGAACACTATGGGAAGATGCCGAGTGTTTCTACCATATCTTGCAGACTGTTTGGAAAAGGACTTCCATGTGTGAGTAAATAGTAGGCAGAGTTGGTGTGATGCCTGGTTTTAATGCTGGGGAAGACACTTTACAGGATCTAGTAGCCACACTCAGGGTTAGTTACAATTTATCTATGAAGTGATAGACAAGTTGCATTCCCGGATCTTCTTTGAGCACTACACTATGCTTGCTCAAGCACTTCTCTATGCATCAGCTGTAAACTAACTCATGAGACACTCTGGCCTTCATCTTTGCTCCTCTTGCCTCCTTTGCTGATGGGTATACACATTCTTATGCTCCACTGGCAAGCATTTATACATCTTCTACTCTAAGTTAGCATTTGTTTCTATAAAACCTTTACTTGGAATAAGACACTGTATTTCAAGTTAGAAGCTTCTGCTTTAGCCAGTACTTATACATAGCACTGGATTACAGCACAAGTACAGCAAATGATGATCTGCTATAAAAAATTAATTGTCAGGGGCTGGAGAGATGGCTCTGTGGTTAAGAGCACTGACTGTTCTTCCAGAGGACTTCGGTTTGACTCCCAGCACCCACATGGCAGCTCCCAACTGTCTGTTAACTCCAGTTCCATGTAATCTGACACCTTCATGCAGACACCCTTGCAGGCAAAACACCGATGTGCATAAAATAAAATTGACTACAGAACTGAATATAGTCTATGTGTGAACCTATATGCCACAAATGGGAAAAATACACCAGTATTAAGTGGCTCATGTGGTGGGCTTAACAGTGTTATTCTGTTTTTACAGTTTAGTAACAAACATCTACTATATTTTTACCTTTTTACTGAATGTACATGCATGGGGCTGTGGAAATGTACAACAGCAACAACTAGTGTTTAACAGGTTGACCCACTTGGGGGCCCTGCTTGGCAACGCTGTAGGGCTACTGACTGGATGACTGGTTGTTCCTGTCTGTGACTTTCTCGGGTGCCACTGCTCTGCCTAACAAGAACAGCTGTGGCTTCTTTCCACAGCCCTGTGGAGGAGTGTTTTACACTTGCTGGGCACACAATCAGGAAGATGATTTCTGTCTAGCTGTGTAATTCTGATGAATAGAAATAATACTAGGATATTTTCCATCACTCAGACTGACATAGGTTTCTCAGCTAACTTTAGATTCCAGAATGAATTCAAAGCAGGCTGGTTGCTCCTAGAGATGAATATCTGGTTGCCTCTAGAGACAAACACATGCGGTCATTTCCCGAGGTGTTTTGCTGGCTCAAGGTCAGAACAGAAGCAACTTTAGTGGACATAACTCCCTGCAGCAATGGACCTTTCTGCATGTATTCCTCAACCTCATGGTGCAGCCAATTGCTCACTGTCTGTGAACCCTCACCAGCTACACCCATGGGTCAATGTGACATTACTAGCCTAAAAGAAACTACTTGACATGCCTTGTGTTATGAGAATGGGTCAGGCCCTGAAAATGTGACTAGTTGTCTAGGGTTTGGCTGTGGGAGAGGTAGTGGTAATGCAGAGAGAGACAGCTGTGTAGAGCTATGTGAGAACTTCTGCAGAATATGGAGGGAGGGAGGGAGAGAGAGAGTGGGGGGGCGGAGTGTTGAGTGAGAGATGGGGAAGAGGAGGAGTGTGAGGGAGTAAGAGACAGACTGAGCAAAGAATGAATGATATAAAGAAGTATTGAGAGTGAATGAGTGTGAAAATGAGAGTGAGCGGGAGAGTGTATGTTAAGATAACTGAATACAGAATATGTAACTGAGCAGGAGAGATATGTACCTGCTTAAAGAGTGTATCTGTATGAAGACAGAATTGTCAAGGAAGAATTATTTAAGATGAAGTAGAAGAAGGTCACCATCAGGAAAAGCTTGTGCTTGTTCCTTTTTTCCTCAGGTTAACAACAGAAAACATGTGGTTTATTTTCCCCCTCAGATATAAAAGGTCTAGCAAGCCTCAGATAAGAAATTTTCCAAAGCCACCGCTACTCTGAGTCGTGTGCGTGCACGTTCACGAGAGTAGGTGTGGGGAGGGCAGAAAAACGATGCCTGTCAGCTCTTGTTTTCTACTAAGACAGGGCCTAATTTTCTGCTGAATAAGGTGAGTTTGCCTGCCAGCTTCTAGGGTTTTTCCTGTCAATGTGTCCCATCTGCCACTAGGACTGCTAGGATTACAGATGCCCATGCTGGGTTCTGGGTCTGAACCTGGGTCCTTGTGCTTCCAAGGCAAGTGCTTTTACTAAGTGAGCCATTTCCCTTAGCTCCCTAATATTTTTATATTAAGCAAAAAGTCACTAAAAAATTATTCAACAACAAAGAAACCTCTTCAAATAAATTCAGAGCCAAATTACTATTTCATCTTGTTCTTTCAGATTTCTCTGCAGACCAAGGTGTCACTTCATGGAACAAAATCAAGATGTGGCTCACTCAAAGGAGAACTTCCAAACCTGTAGATCCCACCTTATGGGAGATGGTCAGCACACAGGTGCTGATGTGATCTGCAGTTACAGTGAGCAACCAGCTTGTTACAAAAGAATACAACAGCCTCCTTATTGAGATCCTACACGTTTCTGTAAGAAATTTAGTATCCAAAAAGCAGAATGAAATGACACATCTCAGACCTTCTTCGAGCTCGCCGTCATGCATCTTCCCTTCGAAGTCCTCTGACATCTCGATGGCATTATCCTCGCCTTTAGTATCGGGCTGTGAGTCAGGGTCCTCCTTGTCTTTCTCTTGACCCCTCTGAAATGTGTCTTCCACCTTTAGGAGAGAGGGTAAGAGCACTGGTGAAGGCTGTGCTTCCCCCATAGAGAGATGGCTCAGCAGGTAAGGAGAACCAGCTGCTTTTCCAGAGGACCTGGGCTTGGTTCCCAGCTCCACCAAGGCAGCTCACAACTGCCCTGTAACTTGTGTTCCTGGGCATTCAATATTCTCTTTTGGCCCTGAGGGCACTATGTGTACAGACATACATGAGGTAAAACCTCCATATACATGAAGAAAAATATCTTTAAGAACAGTTATGTAAGTTGAAATTTAGCAGTTTTGGGTAACATTTTACCCTAATTAATGCTTGCAATGAATTGTACTTTTCTATTAGTTTCCCATCATTATTTTCCCATCATTCCCATTATTTTCATTTAAAGAAGTATTATATGACTGAATTATATTAGAGAAATAAAGAAAAATTAAAGTAACAATAAAAAGTAGAGTGCCATCACATAATCACTGTGTCAAGAAAAATAATTTTGATTGATCTAACCTAAAAAAAAAAAAAAAAAGAAAGAAAGCTGCCAAGCAGTGGTAGCACAAGCCCTTAATCCCACCACTTGGGAGGCAGAGGCTGGTAGATCTGAGTTCTAGGCCAGTCAAGGCTACAAAGTGAAACCTTGCCTCAAAATAGCTGAAATTGTATCTTTGGTAAAAATTTATGATTTGATTTAGATTAGAATAGTTGTAAAATAACTTTATATTCTTTCAAATCACAGACGTCTACTTTAAATGAACAATAGTAGGATAAACATATGCACATATATAAACAGATAAAACAAAAACCCCTCAAAGTTTTAATTTTCAGTATGTCTTTGCCTCATTATTATTATTACTATTGTTATTATTTTAAGACAGGATCTCACGTCCAGCTTGGCCTGAAACTCACTGCATGGTGAGATGAACCTTGAACTCTTGACCCTCTTGCCTTCACCTCACAAATGCGAGGATTAAAGGCATGTGCCATCACAGCTGGCTTTCAACATAAAAGACAGAATGTATTATTGGCCAATACTGTTTAATTATCACTTGCAATAAGCAAATCTTCTTAATCTTAAAATTACTACTACCAGGACTGGTGGGGTTTGATCCCTAGGACCCACATAGTAGAGAGAACCAACTCCACAACTTGCCTCTTGACCTTGTACACACATATGCCTCGCTCCACCCTTTCACAAAATAAATAAAAAGTAATTTAAAAATCAAACAAAATAAAACCAATTATCCCCAACCCCCAAATACTCTGCAGAATCAACAACAAATTCACATTTAAAAACAAACTGCAAGGTAGTTGTAACCAGTGACTGAATTGCAAAGGTCCTTTGGCTTTTAGGTTTTTATTTAAAGAGCCACCCAAATTCTAGTATCTCTAGGACTACAAAGATGATTCTGAGGCTGTTAGCCTAGTAACAAGTTTACTAGACAGTGAAGAGGAGATCAACTTATGCAAGCAGTGTAAACCTACCTGTTCCTCATTTTCAATCTGGTCACTCACATCCTTCATGCCCTCTCCATCTCCGATCCCACCTCCCTCGTAGTCATGGAATTGTGTCGATCCCTCTCCTGATGAATCTTCCATCAATTCTTTAGGTAAGCAAAACCCCTAGAGGGGAAAAGAGATTTCAGCAAATGCTGCTATAATCCTGCTGGACACGCAGTAGATCTATCTTTGACATTCTTTCCCTTCTTGGAACTGGCAGGGATCATGCAGTCTCACAGTCTGACATTGTAAAGACTTTAGCTTTGTAGCGATCTCTAGCACACAGTAACGGTAAGTTGCCATGACAAAAAGATGAATGAAACAGATCAGGATAGTCAGAATAGTTACTTAAGAGCAAGCCAGTGAACCAGAGCAGATAGGAGAGGGCAGAGCATGTCTACTGAAGAGAGGGGAGACAGGCTCAGTTTCAAGTAAGTAACTAAACTGATTCATGCTGGGCGTTGGTGGTGCACACCTTTAATCCTAGCACCCAGGAGGCAGAGGCAGACAGATCTCTGTGACTAAGAAGTCAACCTGGTCTACAGAAGGAGTTCAGGACAGGCTCCAAAAGTAATACAGAGAAACCTTATCTGGAAAAACCAAAAAAACCAAAAACCAAAACAAAACAAAACAAAAAACAAACAAAACAACAACAAAAAACTGATTCATTTAGAAAAAAGGTTGTAAAGGAAGTACTAAAAGTAATGGCTGCCAATCAGAAATTGTATGTAACAGAAAACACACTATTGGTCAATCCAGGGATAAAAATTGCACTAAAAAAATGAAGCTGCCAATCGTCAGAGAACAAGATGAACACTACCAACTTTGCTATAATGAAGCAGCTTTCTGTGTTTTAACAACAACCTAAATCTAACACTGAAGCCCCGTGTCTTATCTACATTAAAGTTCAGCACCACTCAGAAAGGCTGTATGATTTGGATACTTAAGCACACTCAATTCACGGTGTATACACTTTCAGAAAGCTGCCCGGAAATGTTCAAGTATTTTCCTATTGAACTACATTACCATAATATATATGCTAGTATATTATGATTATGTATGTATATGTATGCATGCATGTATGCATGTATAGGTTACCCAAGACAGTATTTCTCTGAGTAGACCTCGCTGACCTTAAGCTCATAGAGATCCACCTTTTCTGCCTCCCGAACGCTGACATTAAATGCGTGCACCACCACTGCCCGCTTTATATATTTTCTAACATTCGTGTGTGTGTGTGTGTGTGTGTGTGTGTGTGTGTGTGTGTGTAGAGAGAGAGAGAGAGAGAGAGAGAGAGAGAGAGAGAGAGAGAGAGAGAGAGAGAGAGAGAGAGAGAGAGAAAGTAGTTGTGTACATCCACAATGCATGTGTCAAACTGCAGGAATTGGTTCTCCCCTTCAACCACGTGGGTTGTCAGGCTTGGTGGCAAGTCCCCTCAGCTGCTGAACCATCTCACTTTAAGAGAGGTGTGCTCAGATATAGGCAGATGAACGAGTCCACACAGGAAGGAGATTCAGATACCTTTGCAGAACATACCATTACAGTAGCAGCTCCTGCCTGGACAGCCACCAGGCTGCCACGCTGCTATGGAGCTCAGGCCGAGGCCTGCTAGTAGACAGAGATGGACATCGAGGCATCTTCTACAGTGCACATGGTCCTTCCATTATCCTTTGTATAGTTTTCCCCAAGAAGAAACGAGAAAGAGGACAGGGGCAAACCTGAAGACCTATCACTCAATATACACATTTTACTCTTCTGGATACGAGGCCTCAGGATTGCTTCCCACTTTTTAACTCCAGGATTTTGGAGACTAAGAATTTTAAGTGTTAGCTAGGCAGTGGTGGCGCACGCCTTTAATCCCAGCACTCAGGAGGCAGAGGCAGGTGGATCTATGTGAGTTTGAGGCCCGGCTGGTCCAACAGCCTCCAAAACAATACAGAGAAACCCTGTCTTGTTTAAAAAAAAAAAAAAAAAAAATTTTTAAGTGTTTACAAGTCCACACCCCTATTCTGTTTGTAATCTCCCACCTCATTTATATTGTACGAGGTTGAAGAAATCTCAGAATACTAAGGAAAAGAAAAATCAAAGAAAACTTTTAAAAGTCATTTGAAGGTAGTGCTCACAAAAATACTAATCCACTTGGGAAGTCTCCAATGCGAGTCCACATCTAGATTTCGCTGTATGTAGATCAAGGGCAAGCCTACAATCTGCTTTTCACAGTACTGCATGTGTCTTAATGAAAGAACAACTTTTTTTTCTTTAGCACTAAGAGCCCCTTTTGTCATTTAATCATAGTCAGACTTCTAACAGCTTTAAGAATCTATCTTGTAAGTCTAGCTCAAGAGATATCTGAAGATTTCAAATCGACAGGGAGGGATGGCAGCAGCCTTCAGATAGCCCCTTTTGTCAAGAGGGATTAGCAAGTTTTAAGACCTTAGTGGAAACCTGCTTAGAAATCAGTTTTCAGACAAAGCCTTAAATCCCAAGGAGATAGAGTACCTCCTAGTATTTCTGACAGCCCACCATAACCTGCTATTTCTGACAGTTCACCATAAAGGCCCAGCATGCCCTGCAGAGATGTGAAATGTCTGTGTGACCCAGGGCGATCCACACTGACAGTCCTTACCTTCTGGGCGAGCTCTGTGAAGGTGTGGGCAAGCACGGAGAGCAGCTTGGCGGTGCTCCGGTGAGTTGCCAGGGACAGGGTCAGGAAGAAAAGGATAAGGTCTGAGAAGCTGCAGAGCATGGGTACCAGGCGCACTAGCAAGCAGCAGGACTGACTGAAGACCTGAGACAAACAAACGCCCAATTACACTGCTGAAGAAGAATTCCCTCTGGAGAGACTTAGGAATGGGCTGGAAGTCACTCATGGTAAATCACACGTGTTAACCTCATCTCCTAGCTCAGGGACTTTTTCCTTATACACATTCATAAAAACTCACTGTATATTTTCAGCCAATCATTTAGTTAACAGTATCATCATTATTATTACTATTGCTACTAGTATTATTTTTGAGATAGGATCTTATCCTGTAGGCCAGGCTGTCCTAGAACTCAACAAGTAGCCCTTGCTGGCCTTAGATTCATGGTGATTCTCTTGCGTCAGCCTCCCAAGTGCTAAGATTACAAGTCTGAGCCATGAAACACAGCATATGGCATTCTTTTTTTTTTTTATGATTCATTTATTTATCATTTATACAGTATTCTGCCTGCATGTATGCCTGAAGGCCAGAAGAGGGCACCAGATTTCATTACAGATGGCTGTGAGGCACCATGTGGTTGCTGGGAATTGAACTCAGAACCTCTGGAAGAGCAGCCAGTGCTCTTAACCTCTGAGCCATCTCTCCAGTCCCATATAGCATTCTTATCACTGCCTCCTAACATGGATGCTGGGAATCAAACTCGGGTCCTCTGACAAGGCTATACACGCTCTTAATTGCTTAGCCATCTCTTCAGCCCATGTTTTATTTCTTTTTAAAAAAGGATTTATCAATAAATGTTACTAATACACCAGAGTTGGCACTAGACGTAATGAAACAAAATTAGCAATGTTCTACAGAGTAAGTTCCTTCTTAGGGTACAGCTTTCACCCAGGAGCATGTGATGGGGAAGTGACACAATGGGCATTCTGGATGGCCGCACCTTTCAGAGCAAACGCTCAGTCTTTTTAGAACCTATCAACGACCAAGTCCGCAGTGAGCTAGGCACTGGGATCTGCTAAGAACCCTCGCCATGGAGACAGGTGAAGGCCGCTCTCCTCCCCATGGGGAGAGGTGAAGGCCGCTCTCCTCCCCATGGAGACAGGTGAAGGCCGCTCTCCTCGTCGCTCTGAGGAGAGCTCCGTCTGCCAAGAACAGCTGCTTACCTTGTGCTTGGTCGTGCTGCCATCCTCACTGCAGGACTTCAACCTCTCCAACAGCTCAGACACAGAAGAAATTATTTTCTGGACATGTAAAGTGCTCACACTGGCCCAGAAGTCGTCCTCCAAGAGTTTTGTTAGATGTCCTGCTTGCAGGCCCTCAAAGCCTGCCTCTTCTTTCATTTCTAGCAACACAAAGCAGTAAAACAAACCTTTTCATAGCTCTACTCACGAAGCCTGTGTCTAACATTTGTCTTTTGTTAGCCAAAGATGCAAACCACTAATTTAAAAATCAGATCAACTCTAAAGTTAATTTTGTGAGACTTCAGACATACCATCCTCTTGCGGTCTCTTTTCAGTGGTGCAGTCTCCTGCTTTCTTACTGTTTCTCTCTGCTAAGTTCTGGATGGTGCAGAGGATGACTCGGATGGCAGTTTCTACTTGCTCTGAAAAGTCTTCAACAAAGCTTTCCTCCGACATCTGGTTTCCTAGTAAGCAACACGGCACACAGCAAATAAAACTCAAGGGATACTCACGGCTGTAAGTAAAGTGCTCTATTATTTGCTAGTCACCATGTGAAGCTGTGATGGATCCAAGGACAAAACCGGCAGATTCCATGCCTGTTGAACCTATGAAGCCCATCATTTTTAAGTGAGAAGTTTTATTAGAGAGGGGAGGGAGGGGGAAGGAAAGAGAAAAGGGACACAAAAAGAGGACAGAAGAGCAGAGGGAAACAGGAAAAGTCCTGTCTGCCCCAGTGGAAAAAAGCAAAGCCCATCATTTTATATCAATATAACAAAAAGAATGCCCAAAAAAAAAAAAAAAGCAACAACAGTCAGGCGGTTTGTACAAACTGAGTGTATCTCACATATTGACCTCAGGCATTTCAGCCTAAGGAAACCGTAACATGAGTGAGCCTGTGCTCCTCTTCAGGCACAAACCATAACAGGACAGGACAGATCATCAGTAATAATCTGGACAATTTCCCGTCACCTCACTTCTAAGCTCTCACCTCCTTGCTTGTGTGAAACGAGCAGACGTGCCTTCCAGGCAGTGAAGTCATCTATGGCTTTACTAATTTCTCCTCTTAGATATTCCAGGCTTTCAACCAATGCCATTCGTGAGTCTGCTTGCTCAACCTCTATCCCTGGAAGAACGAACAAGGACTCTAGGCCTTGCAAATGAGCTGACACTTGGGACAGGCAATTCAGCCCAGAAGAACAAACTTCAAAATCTTCCCTGCAATAGAAACAACGGTGAAAGGAAGGGGTTACAACCAACACCTCCTCTCCTCTCCCTCTAGCCATAGCAAACATGCTGTGTCTCAAAGTTTACAGTCAGCGTCACGAAGGTCTGCTGAGTAACAGGACTCAAGCACGATTCTTTCGTGATTTAGCCCAAGACAGACACACTTACCATGTATGAAAGAGGGTCTCACAAGACTGCTGTCTAATTTTGTCAACACCAGCTTTCATTGTTTTAATGGTTTTCAGCAGCTCTGCCAACCCTGCAGTTGACTGTTGCCAAAGTCCATCTTGTCTCCGCATCTGGCAAGCAGATGGCAGCTGACTTCTAGGTACCGGGGATGGGTGGCTCGGGTCAGAGGGAAGTAAATCTGGCCCTGGCCCTGATACTGGTCCCGTGGTACCCGCTCTTTCCAGGTGAGGGGCAGAAGGCTGCTCCCGCACTGGGGCATCGCTGCGGCCCGTGGTTGGCCCGGCACTGGGACAGCACTGCAAGAGCCAGGAGAGCTGCTCCAGCAGGATCTGGCTCTGCATGGCCAGGTGCTGCAGTCGCTCCGTCCACTGCTGCACACTGTCCTGAGGTGGGAAGGCCACAGGATAGTCGGGTGGCCCAGTCAGCCTGCTGTGAATCTCCTGGACACAGCTCAGGAGGTTCCTGTGCAGAAACACATGGGGAAGGACAATGGCATCTTCATCACACCACCAGGTTGTTTGTACAGAGTGAATTTGTCTGTATGCTTCTGAACAAGTATGGCTTCTTCATTGAATTAAGAAGGGCTGGGGATGTAGCTCAATGGGAGAGCACCAGTTACCAGTTTAGCAGCAGGGCACGCGCGCACACGCACACACACACACACACACACACACAGACGCACGGTGGGGGGAGTCATCTAGGTATTCAAAAACAGGCATAAGGCCTATTAAAATGCCTCCCCAAATTAAACACATTCTTTCAGGAAAGGCATTAAAACTCATGCCATTATCAGCTGAACCTTATCTTCCAGCTAGCAAAAGTCACAGCACTGCAGTGATTTCAAATCTTACTACGTTGCAAATGTACTGTATTTTGCTAAATAAGCCTTAATGAATTGAGCAAAAAATAGAAGCCAAACTGAATACCGTTTAGAAATATTGTCTCTGAGCCAAGAATCCCCTCAACGAATGGTAACAGCCTTCCTAATTAATGTCCTCATCTTTTTTTAGTATGTTTCTATTGAGGAACAAACTGTCACCTGGGGAAATCTAAAAGCCCAACAGAGGCAGACTTAGCCCCAGTCCCAAAGATCAGGGAGCCCCGTGACAAGAACACATCCTGACTATCAGCCTATCACAATGAAGACTGTCATTCCAGACCCAGTTCACAACTTTTTGCTGTTCTGACTGGGCTCTGAACTCACTCCACAGACCGCTTTTCTCCAGGTCATGGGCAGTACCATGAGTTCACATCAAATGAAACAGTAGGGCCAAAAGAAACTCTACCAAACCTCTTTGAACTCAAATCCACTTTCAGAGAGTGAAGGGTATTCCTCTCAGCATATGAAGCAACTTTGAGCTGACTAGAAAAATCTTCTTTAATTGTTGCAGCCCTCCTTGCCTGAGCATACCTGAGGATGATCCACTGTTCAGTCAGTGTGGTCAGGGAGCGACGCTGTCGGATGAGCAGCTTCATCAGGTGTGCTGAGAAGCCTTTACACCTGTCAACATTTCCCATGCTAATCTCCTGGCAGGAGGAAGAGAAAAAGCATTGCTGATAACCCCTGCCTGCCCCACACATGCAGAGGCTACACCAGAAAACTATTTCTTTCAAAAAAAGAATTTTTTTTATTAATGTGTTTAATGGTTTTGCCTGCCTGTATGTATGTTCACCATGTATATGTCTGGAGGTCAAAGAGGGACTGGAGTTACAGAAAGTAATGAGGTTCTGTGTGAATGCTGGCAACTGAACCTGGGTCCTTTGCAAGACCAGCAAGGGCTCTTCACCACAGAGCCATCTCTCCAGCCCCCAAAAGCTATTTCTTTAAACTCAGGTGAACTTATGCATATATAGTGGGTGTGAGCAACAGTGCATCATGTCTTCTATCAGTGGTTTTCAGACTAGCTTCTAAAGATCACGGACATTCATGAGAAGGAATGAGGTATAACACCAAACAAGGGACAGATATAGTCTGCTCCCACCTCCCAAGAGTAAAGCGGGTCCTCTTGGCAAATGCAATGGCACTCACTAAGATGTTCTAGGATCCACACTAAGTTACACTGATTTAAACTTAACAAGCTTGTTACTGCCTGATAAAGATGGTGACATGAACGAACAGCGCGGATGCTTTCCCCAGCCCATGTCAGTCTACCTTGACAGGAGTTGCTAGGGCTGCAGTAAGCCTGGTGTGCCGTGCAAGAGAGCGATAGAAGTACTTCTGGCATCCATCCCACAAAGATGAAATTTCTGTGAGGAGCCTAGAAAAGAAATCAGGCAACTTATTGTATTAAAACCCTGCCCACCAAAAGATCCCAAGAACTCAAGACTTCTGAGTATTTAGGCAGTTGAAATCCACGTGTCCGTGAGGAGGATAATTAGCACTGGAAGTATTACCAGCAAACAAGCCCCAATGGTGTGTTTTCTCTGGTGAAACATTTATAAACTAACTTGATGATGGAAAGTATGTCTTATAAACCCTGATGCGGACAGGGCTAATCAGGTAACAAGGAACTAGGGACAAACATGCACAAAATGGAAACACAGCAGGAACAGCTTAACATGGAAGAATAAACTGGAAAAATACAGGTCCTGTCCAAAGAAGAGGGACAGCTCCATCACAGCTGCATAGAGACCAAATGCGAATGCAAGTCCATTTGGCAAATTACCTGGAAAAACGAACTGTAGGAAGCTGTAATACAGCTTCCCCCTTATAATGCTGCTCTGATGAGGTGCTGAACATTCAAACACACCCAGGTCGTTTGGGGACCTCTGGGTAGATAACAACATAGGCAGCTCTGTCTCAAGGTGTGATCAGTTCTCAAATCGAGTGTTTTAGAACTCACACATGAGACAGCAAAAACTATGAGCACTAAGAGCTGTCAATTCGGGTCAAGTAAGCAGAGCTTAGGGAAGCCAAGGGGCAGAGTGAGGCCATAGGGTGAGGCTGCAGGTCAGCAGAAGCACTCACTTCAGCAGGCTGGCAAGCACAAGGAGGAAGGAGAATGAAAGGACACACTGTATTAGGTGAGATCCTTCGCACCTTTAACTCTTGAAAGTTTAGTGACTTCCTCAATGTATAATCTGAAAACAAACCAACCTAGAATCAGCCTCCTGAGTGCTGCTGACTATAGACAATGCACTCTTGAGATCTAACGGGTGAAGATGAAGCAACTCTTGAGGACTTTTTGAACGGACCCAGGCAAGACCTTTTCGATACGACAGACCTAGGAAATAAATCAATACCACACATTAAAGCAAGGTACCTCAGTGAGAAAAGGCTATGCTTTCTAACGTCCCCTCTAGTCAAAGTCAAGTTTGTGACATGTGTCACCAGAAATTTGCCAGGAATACAGGCTTAGGTAGCCAGGGGTGATGATAGTCCATGCCTATAACCTCAGCACACGGAGCTGGGGTGGGGTGGGGTGGGGGAGTGTCACGGAAGAAGAATCGAGTGTGAGGCCAGCATGGAATATGTGGCAGCGAAGAAATGCACCAACTAGAACAGGCTCAGTCCCTGCATTTTAGCACGCCCCTCAAGTGACTCAGATGCTGAAAAGCACTGGTCTCTACCTGTGATAGGAGAGTATAAAACACTGCTGAAAGCAGAAAGTATCAGTCTGACATATCTCACCACAAGACTGAAAATGTGTGGGAACCGGCAGTTCCCTGCAGCATTTTCCTAAGTGTGCCTGGAACTCTTAGAATGGCACTGCACAACTTTGTCCAGTACTTTGGTTTCCTATGGTTTCAGGAATTTCTTCCAAATCTCCATGTCACCACCACCCCCAGGCTGATTACAGGGGCCAGAGACAAGGCTCAGTGATTAAGGGCTCTTGCTGCTCTTCCTGAAGACTCTGAGTTCCGTTCCTACCACCTGCATTAATTAAGTAGCCCTCAGCAGTCCATGATTCCATCTCCAAGGGGAGACTGTCTCTTCTGGCCTCTGTGAGCACCCTCACACATCCCATGCAGACACGCACATACTAAAACTTTAGACTACAAACGAAAGTTGATAATTGTACTTTCTAGCATTTTACGAGCTCCCCTTACCAATTTTTGCAAGGTATTTAAAGAGATCCGATAAGGCGCGATGCTTCTGCATGAGGATGTGTTTGGCTTCTGATCGCTGCTTTTCTTTCTCTGCAGAGGGCTCCACATTTAAGTTCTGCAACTCACTTACAGAGGTAATCACTTCACCTACGGGGAAAGTGTAAAATCCCAAGGCCATATGAACGCGTGCACACTTGGTTATGTCAAGGGCTTCCTGCAGCACGGGGGCCATAAGTGCCACTCACCTTTCACAGCACCTTAAAAGTCCCTGCCATTTGGCAAATGTTCAATGAACTGTCTGAACTACACTTGTAAAAAGGTATGGAAATGGGAAAATAATGCACCTCTTAGCTTCATCTCTTTAAAATAAAGCAAACCAAACAGAAACTTCAAAAACCTATTTATTGAGTACCAGCTGGGTAGTTTATTACACCATGAATTTTAGTCACCTAAGGGGAAGGGGACCTTCCCATACACTTTTAATCTATACAACTTCAGAAGCACTTATCATTTATTCCAGAAGTCCTTTTTTTTTTTTTTGAGACAGGGTTTATTTCTCTGTGTAATAGTCATGCTTGTCCTGGAACTCACTTTGTAGACCAGGCTGGCCTTGAACTCACAGAGATCCACCTGCTTCTGCCTCCTGAGTGCTGGGATAAAAGATGAGTGTCACCATGACAGGCTAAGTTGTTTTTTTTTTCTTCAGAAATTATTTATTTATACTTCATTGGTATTTTGACTACACGCATGTCTGTGAGGGTGTCAGATTCCCTGGAACTGGAGTTACAGACAGTAGCAAGTTGCCAGGTGGGTGCTGGGAATTGAACCTGAGTCCTCTGGAAGGGTAGTCACTGCTCTACTGTTCTTGACTGCTGAGCCATCTCTCCAGTGCTATTGTTCTACTTTACAAACCTTTTTTTTTCTTTTGGTGAGACAGGGTCTCACTATGTAGCTGGCCTTGAACTCAAATATCCATCTGGTTCTGATTCTTGAATGTGCCTCACCACCCCTTGATTCCACTTGACTAACTTTTGCTTTTAAAAGATTTATCACCAAGTTGTGATGGGGACTGCCTTTAATCCCAGCACTCAGGAGGCAGAGTCAGGCAGATCTCTGAGCTCCAAGGTCTACAGAGGGAGGTCCAGAACAGTCAGGGCTACACAGGGAAACCCTGTTGGGGGGGGCAGGATTTATCTTTTAAATTTTATGTGTGTTAAGAGTTTGCCTGCATATATGTTGGTGAACCATTTGTGTGTCTGGTGCCTGGGGGGCAGAGGAAGGTGTTGGATCTCCTAAAACTGCCGTGTAGATGCTGAGGCAAGAAGTCACTATAATCCTAGAGTTTGAGACCAACCTGAGCAATGGAGAAAGATACAACAACCAACCAAGATCAAAGGCAGCCTACTGTTCCTACTGTACATGTGAAGACAGAGGGATGAAATGAACACACTCTACAATCAGCAGGCCTCAGCCTTGAACTTTGATTTATGGCACACGTGTTTAAATAATGTAAGACATTAAAAGTGACAGAGGTCCCACATTCCCAGCCATCATAGGCAATGGGGGTGAGAGCAAGTCTTACTTTTGCCATGGCTGTGAGCACTCACCAGTGAACTGATCGAGGCTTTCCACTAGGTAAGGTAGGGGGCTCTCCTTCATAAACGTCAGGCATACTTTCCTCATTCGTTTTGAGAGTCTTGGCAAGCGACGCAGAAGGTCTCCCTCCACAGGCAAAGGACCAGCATTCTGACATTGCTCTGCAATGGAAGCCTTTGAGACAGACAGGTTAGTGTCACTACCAAGAAATAGAGTAATAGCCACTCCACTTTGTTTTTTCAAGATAGGGTTTTTCTGTGTAACCCTGGCTATTCTGGAACTTGATTTGTAGACCAGACTGGCTTGACTATCAAAGAGATTATCTTGCCTCTGAGCACTGGGTTTAAGGGCATGTGCCACCACCACACAGCCAGTGTTTTAACTTGATGAACAATAAATTTAAGTCTTCTCTCCCATCTTCCTCCCTCCTTGCTCAGCAAATGCAAAACCACCACCACCACCACCACCATCATCTCAGGAATAGAGGTAAGCACACATATACAGATGTTTAGAAACCTGAATTACTTTTTGTATGTGACTGACGTAGGAAGTCATGAGGTTTTAGCCTATCAAGATAGAATGAACAGTAAGACTGCAGTCACATAAGGGTATTAAACAGTGTATTCAAGCACAAGCCAAGGCAAATAGGATCACAAAATCCTACTTGTACTACTGTTTTTTCCTACCTTCCTAGTCCCAAGGACAGGGTTTTTCATAGGTCTTGTGGTCCGGAATCAATAAATGGAAGAACCTTACCCACCATGACACATTTTCTATCACCAGCAACCCATGCCCAAAACTCCTATGCTGGCATCATCAGCAAATCTAAAATTTTGATCAGGGTGTGGCAGCAGTAAGTTGACAAATAGTTTAAGGAAATTTGCCAGCACGCGGAGATACAAGCAGTTGTTACTATACTTTTTGGGTGATTCTTAAATAACTCAGAGACCTAATTACTGACTTTTTGAACCCCAGGTTGGGAAGCAGTAAGATTGAAAATGAGCCCTCTCTGGAGGACTGCTCCTCACACCCAAAGACAGGTGGCGGGGAAACCCTGACAGCATCCACTCAGGAGCTCTGTCACTTACATTTTCAGAAAGTGTGCACACCATCTCAAACATGGTGCTGGAAAGCAAGCACACACAAGCATTTGCATTATGAACTGAGCAGGCTCTGGGCACACTCTGCTCTGGGCACACTGCAGCAGCTTCCTCATCTAGCGCTGAGCTCCACCAGGACACGCTATCGTCTGTACACAGATGTATGTGTACAGATGTGATCAGGTCTCACAACTTTTGTGGGTGTCAGAGGAAACTTTTGGAGTTGATTCTCTCCTTCCAACCTTTATGTGGGTTCCAGAGATCAAACCCAGGTAATCAGGATTATACAGCAATCAGTTTACCTGCCGAGCCACCTGACTGGCTCAAAATCATGGTTTCTGTCTAATTCTGTAGAACAGCCAGGCAAACAACCAAATGCTACATACATCCAAAGAAAATCCCAAAGGCATTCCTTGTCTAGTTCCCAGTTCACCCCTTAACCTGAAAGATCCTGCTTAACTACCCTGTGATATGCTGGGCGTTGGTGGCACACGCCTTTAATCCCAGCATTTGGGAGGCAGAAGCAGGTGGATCTCTGTGAGTTTGAGACCAGCCTGGTCTAAAAAAGCTAGTTCCAGGACAGCCTCCAAAGCCACAGAGAAAACATGTCAACATGTTTTGAAAAAACAAACAAAACAAAACCCCACGGAAAAACTACCCTGGGATTAAATATGCAGCATTCCACAAACCAGTACCTGCCAGGCTGTTGGCTGTGCTAACAGGGTCTCCCTCAGTGTCCGGTTCAGACTCTGAACAGGTGATATCTCAACTGCAGCTTCCTCTGCTGGCTTTGGCAAACGGTCAGGATGTTCTTCCTTGTTACTCTCTACCAGACATGACTGACAGGGCTCATTCAGGACAGCTTCAAATTTCTTCATGAATTTAAAGAGGGTCCTGATCTCACGTAATAACAGACGTAAGGTTAAAAACACATCACATTAAGGGAATTTGAAAGCAAAGAATTATAATGCACACATATATGTATATGCATACACACAGACACACACACAGACACACACACACATACATACATACATACGTGCGCGTGCTTTTATCTTTTATAGCTATGCTGATCTCCTTGGGTATTCGTAATCATTTTGGATTTTTAGGAAAAATAATATGCCAAATACTGTTACCCCACTTCTTCTATAAGAGGACACTGTAGCCAGCCACATTGGGGTTGCTCTGTTCAAGATAAATAGCTGGTGAGTGGCAAAAGACCAGTCCACTGGACACAGAGCATACATTTTCCCTGAAAGTAGACTTCGTTTGTGGCAGCATGAGGGTATCAGGCCGGGGAAACATGATAGTCTTGCAGCCTACCATACAGAATTGTGGTTTTGAAAAGATAGATCACCTATGTGTCTTTTCCACAGATTGTTTAATGGACCAGAAGCTGACATCATTCCACTTTGATATCTTCACAAATTCCTGAAAAACAAAGTTCAGGAAAGGGTTTTGTAAAGCTTGTATCCCCTTTTTGCCCTACATTATCTACTTGTCAACGGTCTGATACCATTCTATTCCAAACACGGGAGGCAGAGGCAGGCGGATCTCTGTGAGTTTGAGACCAGCCTGGTCTACAAGAGCTAGTTCCAAGACAGCCTCCAAAGCCACAGAGAAACCCTGTCTCCAAAAAAAACATTAAAAAAAAATTAAGAAAGCAAACAGGACTCTCCTTGACTTAGGGCACTTGATGGCACATGTCCCATGCAGCATGGCACCCATGAGGCAGACAAAGAGCACGGAAAAGACCAGCAGAGCACGCAGACTTTCCTGGGTGGCCTCCCACAAACTTCTACAACTTCCTCCCCTTGCCTCCTGCCTCACTATTGCAAGAATCACAGAAGAGAATTAAGGAAAGGGGATGGGCTGACTTTGTTCTTTCAGGGGTAATTATGACAGCTATCCATCTTACTTTAAGTTCTTTTTCTATAGGGGAGCGAAGTTCCACAATTTTAGCTTGGACTGGGTCAAGAAATTGCTTGTAATAATGATATAAATTCCACAGAACACTGCAAAGTGAATCTGGAAGAGATAAAAAGGAAACAAACAATAAACTCACTGTGTTGCTTCTGGTACCAGCCTGAGCCTTCTTTATTACTCATGTCAAAGAATTACAGCACACTCCACAGTCAGGGTTGTTAAAAACTTGTCTGAGCTTAGCACTCCTCAAAAGTGCAGGTTGTCAAAGAAGCTGGTTTTTGTTTTGTTTTTTTTTAACTTTTATTTTTTGGTTTTTCGAGACAGGGTTTCTCTGTGGCTTTGGAGCTTGTCCTGAACTAGTTCTTATAGACCAGGCTGGTTCGAACTCACAGAGATCCACCTGCCTCTGCCTCCCGAGTGCTGGGATTAAAGGCGTGCGCCACCACTGCCTGGCAAGCTGCTGTATTTTCATTTCAACTTGTAGCAGATTTACTGCCATTTTTTAAAATTTATTTATTATGTATACAGTGTTCTGCCTGCATGCCAGCAGAGGGCACCAGATCTCACTCAAGGTGGTTGTGAGCCACCATGTGGTTGTGGGAATTGAACTCAGGACCTCTGGAAGAACAGTCAGTGCTCTTAACTGCTGAGCCATCTCTCCAGCCCCTTACTGCCATTTTTTTAATAGATGATATCCTGAAAATTTCTTTAAACCAATCCTTCAGATTCTTGTCTAAAATTCATAAAATCAATAGACACTATACTCACTTAAAAATGGCCTATGAAAATGTTTGCCTCAACTCTCATTCATTTACAATCTACATTCAAGCAATTTTTACATAGTGTTTATTAAGTAGCAAGCTCCAAGCAAGCCATGGCTTCATAGTGAGACCATGTCTCAAAATAAACAAAGCGCATGTGAACGAGGGGAAGAATCCTTACCTTTTCCTTCAATTTGTGGCATCAGTAAGACATGACAATGGAAAACCAGTAACATTTGGAGTCGTACATGGAATTCTCCCAGAGAAGATCCTTCAATAAATGCTTGTAATGTGCTGACCAGCAACATCAGGGTCATCTGTTTATCATCTTTAGAGAGTAAAAGAGCAAAATATACATGTGTCCTCTACCATCCCTCCCATCCTTAAAATGCATGCAGGGTACTATGCTACAAAGGAGGAAGGGCCATTAGGTAAGTACCACATCAAACTGAAGCAAAGATTATGGTTACAGTGACTGACTTCCACATAAAACCTATATGTAAGTTATGTATTAAATGCATTCACAGCAAATTATAAAACAATAGTATGAAGCAACTTTAATTCAACCATTTTAACTATTACTTAAGCTGAGTTAGTTCCTGGGCGTGCAGAATGGCCTAAGTTTACAGTAAGACTGGTTCTCTAGAGCCCGCAAAGCCACCTGCCTTACCTTCCTGTTCTTCTGTGCGTTCCTGCATGTGCTTCTCCAGCATCTGATAGATGGAAAACCAGTGCTTGGTGGATTTCTCAGTGTGGCGTCTCATGGTATTATCCAGACTCACTGACCAGCAGCTGACCAGCAGGGAGTGGGGGGGGGGGGAGGTAATATTTGAAATCAAATTCACAATTCAAATACTTACTTTTTTTTTTTTTTTTTGGTTTTTCGAGAAGGGGTTTCTCTGTATTGTCTTGGAGGCTGTCCTGGAACTCGCTTTGTAGACCTGGCTGGCCTCGAAATCACAGAGATCCACCTGCCTCTGCCTCCCGAGTGCTAGGATTAAAGGCGTGTGCCAAAGCCCGGCTCAAATGCTTACTTTTTTGAGGAGGTGGGCGGGCCATCCTCACTCATGATGTAGCCCTGGATGACTTCAATCTCACAGCAATCCTACTGTCTCTGCCTCCAAAGTGCTGGAATTAATGATGCGTACCACCACATCCAGCAAAAAGTCACCATTTTTACAAATGGTCCCAAGAAGCTGTTGAGTCTGCTGCCTCAGAGTGTGTGCTTTCAGTCCCATGGCTAAAGCAGACCATGTTATACACATAAACCCCACTTACTTCAGCTCCAGTTTACGCCACCGAATGATCATCTGACTGACTAAATCGAGATGTTTCCGGAGAGACAATGCTTGACTTGCATTCTCCTCCCAATCCTAAAGAAACAAAGACCTTTTGTTGCCATTATTCAACCCCTTAACTACTTCCTACCGTTTAGTAACATCTTGGTCTTTCCTTAAGGAGAAGACTACTGGGCACATAACAATTTTTACCAATCACAAGTACAAATTCACAGTGAGATACAGTTCACCACTGTGTCCCAAATAGTCAATGTGACACAACACCACAGAGCCCAAGTTAGAGGCAGACAAAAAAGCAGAGTTGGTGACTGTGTCAAAATTTCTGCTGCTGGATTTAAGTTGATCAAAATCATCTGACTACTTTCTGTCACCTCGGAAGACAACAGACAACATGGAGGCTGTGTGAGGATAGAGAAGAATGCTCGAAGGCTCTCCTGACATAGTGAGCTCCTAGAGTCCTGGCCACCAGGCCCCACCCTCCAAACAGCTGCTCACTGGCACCAACCTCACCCCAACTCAGAAAGACAAAGAATCTTCATCTTTCTCTAAGCCACACTGTACCTTTCTGTTCTAACATGGCTATCAAAAGAGAAATCTTGGCAAAATAACAAAAACTGAAATAAGGAAATGAAGAAACATCTTACTTGCGCCTTTGCCAGAAGGATCTCCAAGCCATTCAGGAGCTTTGAGATTGGACTGGAAAGTGGGAAGCCACGAATTCTGTCCATTACAACCAGAAGCTTAAAGAAAGAAAAAGATTTGTTAATCTCAGGGGAATCATCAGTGACTGACAATGATGAGGTTTTAGTCTATGTTTCACAAATACCTATAAAAAATAGGAAGAAAACTTTCTGGGATGCAGAACTGCCTGAAGGAAATCTTGCATAAGCTTCATTATTCTGGAAATAAGACTGATTCTGACTTTATTATTTCCTATATTAAGAGTTACTATAAAATTCGCGAAAACTGGCATGTTCACCCTGCAATTAATCTTACTGGGTTAAAGGTAAGCCTTTGTTTCTGTGTACAGATGTGCAAGTCAACATCCCGGGAAATAGTTTGAGGCCACATCCTCTGGGAAAATTTGGGTCCTTGGCCATGCCCTCCTTCCTAGCTAGTTGCACTACCTGTTGAAGTACGGGGTGCTCTGGCCAGTCCTCCAGCAACTGATTGACAGCTTCCAAAAGGCCTTGAAGCACAGGTTGGCACTGCCGTGCTTCTGCCACATTGGGGTGCTGGTAGAAATCGTAGGGCCCATCAGGCTTCATCATCAGGTTGGAGGCTGCTTCCCCACAGAGAGTGTTATAGGAGAGAGAGCAGGCCATGAGATGACTGCCCAAGAGCTGGTCATTCAGCTCAGCCCCTGTGAAGGCGACAAGACCACAGAAAGTCAGGGGACCCAGTAAGATGGCTTAACAGTAAGTCACAAAGATGTCAGAGACAACAAACTGCTTGGAATCAAAGCCTCTTTCCAATGGAGTAATAGATGAAATTATGCTGGAAACCTCCAAACCAGAGATTCTGTGACTTTCACAGAACTGCTGAGTTCCCAGACTGTTTTAAAGTACATATGAAACTAGAGACAAGGAATATATCTCAATGGGAAACATTGAGACTGTACTCCTCGCATCATAAAATTGCACAAAACCTCAGAAACAGTCCTCCATGAATCTGTTAGAAAAGATTATGAGAGGAAAACTGGAAACAATTCAAGGAGAAACATCACACAAGTCAAGTCTGCATCTTTTCTCATAGGACACTAATGAAAACCTGTATTATTGCAGACTTTTAAATCAATTTCTTAAAATTTTAAGCTATGGGAACTAGAACAATGAACTAACTGCTCATCTACTCATTCTGATTTCCCAAGAGTATTATTAACAAGAACTTCCATACCCATCAGAGGGTAGCAGTGTGTCACCAGAGATGCTCCAGTCTGATAGCAAGACAGAAACAGGCTGAGGAAGTGCTTTGCTTCATGTGGTGGCACAGTCTGCTGGTACCAAAGGGACCGTGCAAAGCTGAGGCACAACTGTTGATGTATCAGCATCACTGCCTGCATTGAACTCTGCGACAGGAGAGCAGGGTCTGTGGCCTCCTCCTCTTCTTGTCCACATGAAGCTCCCTTTTTCTCCTCTAGTGTTTGTTCCATCAAAATATCTGCAAAGTCCTAGACAGCAATAGAACAGTTCAGTTGACTACAAGCAGCAGGACTGAAGAGGAGTTTAACGACCAGGAGAACACTGTCATTGTAACTGAAACACTGATGGCCAATACAGCTACAGAGTGTCTTGCTACCTTTTCATGCAGCGGGAACAGTTTCCTGAGCTCAAGTTCTTCCTCCTCCTCCTCACTCAGGGCTGTCCTGCAGCTCCTTGTCCGGTATCTGTACAGGCTATTCTCTTGCTCTGCCTTCTCTTGGGCTATGCGTTCCTGCTCATCCCACTCATTGATGATCTCCTGAAAAGTTACATGGGCAGAAAAAGGAAGCAGTCACAAGACCATAGGCAAGAGTCATGAATCCTAGCTTCTCACAAGTATGAAAGTGCCATGGGCCCCAAACACCAGTCAGCAGCTAAGAAGTAAACTCCCAAGTAGAGGAGAGCAAATGAGCGTTCTCTCAACTGTGGGTCCTCATCATTTTCCTGGCTGTTGCACTGCTATAATTTCAAAGGTCTACAAATCTGCTACAGGACAGCTAACCCTAACACCCATTTTGTTCAGGAGAGTGGGGGAGTTGACAAAGAGTGCACTTAGTGGGTACTTTGGTAGGCTAGCCTAGGGTTCAATATGGGACTATGCTAGATACTTCTTGAATGCTCTGCTACCTCAGATTTTAGGTCCTTAAATTGTCAAAAACTATAAATGACGATAGGCAGAGGCCAGGGCAGTCTAAATAGTGAGTTCCTGGCCAGCTAGAGCTATAGTGAAATCTTGTCTCCAACAACAACAAAAAAATGTATTTGTATTAAACAAAGGAAAACAGTCAAATGCATTTTTTTCTGTTTGATTTTTATGTACGCCTGTTAAAATTACAATTTAATTAAACATGTATGGATGTTTTGCTTGCCTGCATGCCTGTGCACTGGTTGTACCTAGTGACCAATGAGGCTCAAAAGAGGGAGTAGGATCCCCTGGAACTGGAGTCATGGATGGTTATGAGATGCCACATGGGTGCTGGCAATCAAACCCAGGTCCTTTGAAAGAACAGCCAGTGCTCTTAACTTCTGAGCCACCTCTCCAACCCCTTCTTTTTTTGAAATGAAAGTCTCAAGTATTTCAGGCTGCCCTCAAACTCTTATGCAGCACAGCTGGACGTGGACTTTTCCTGATCCTGCTGGAATTAATGGTTGTGTGCTCAAGTGTTGCCACCAGATATTTCTGAGGATCGAGGAAATAGCATTTATCATTAAAGAAAGATAGCTTAAATATTTGTATTTTTAAAGATTCAATTTTCATGTGTTTAGATGTTTTTCCTGTATGCATATATGTGTACTATGTACCTGCATGTGCCTTTAGGAGCCAGGAGAGGGCATTTGATACCCTGAAACTAGAGTTACAGCCAATTGTAAGAGGTCACGTGGGTGGTGGGAATCAAACCAGGGACTTCTGGAAGAACAGCTAAGCCATGTCTCCAGTCCCATACTTTTTTTTTTTTTGAAGATAAAGAACTAATGGGATTTGAGACAGGTGAGCCAAGAATTAGCTGAGGTCAGGATAACTCCTGATCTTCCTGCTGGAATGACAGGCCTGTATGTATGCTTAGGAGGTGTTAAGGAATCAATCTTAGATCCTATGGTATGCTGGGCCAGCGCTCTATTCACTGAGTTATACCTTCAGCACAGGCTTAATCCTTGTCCTATAATCCTGGTCTCTAGGTTACCCAAAGATATAAGACTACTTACTATGAGATTTATTGTTTTTCCCTCCAAAAAGGTAAATATTAAATATGCTAAGTAACCTAACGACATGCACATATAGGAGAAAATTAGCAATGAAATATGACGGATAAATAATAAATTCAACAGGAATGGACAGCAAGTGCTATAGGGTTTGAATACTAAGCAGATGGACTCATGAGTACTGGGTCACTATGCTAGAATATTAATTTCTCCAGTAAGCTGTTGCTACTCGCTCTTGTAGACCAGCCTGATCTTCAACTCACAGAGACCTACCTGTCTTTGCCTCCCGAGTGCTGGGATTAGAGGCCTATTATTTTAAAAGAAAAAAAATGCTTGTACTACACACCACAAAGGAGGAACTAGTTAATCTTTTAAAGATTGAGGGACCTGCTCAAGCATGCTATGTTGGTAGACACCTGTAATCTAGTTATTCCTGATGATAAGGAAGGACAAGTGTCACAAGTTGGAGGCCAGCCTGGGCTACACAGTTAGTACCAGGGCAGTCAGAGATGCAGGTTTCTTAGTGCCAGGCTTACCTGGCACAGATGTCTGAAAAGCAGCAGGGCCCTCTGGTCCAGCTCGCCTTTGTACAGCACATGGGAGCGCAGGTAAAGGAGAGCATTCATCAGTAACTGCTCCCGGGTCGGGTAAGGTTGCTGGCTGTTGCCTTCTTTTTCCTTTCCTCCCAAACGCTTGCCTATCAGTTTCCCAAGACTTTGTAGAGCTTCCACTGAGTTCACAGAGCACAAAGCATCTGCATGAGCGTGGTAGGTAGGGAAACTGGGGCCCACAGACGGGAAAGCTAGCACAGCCATGGCCAGGGCCCCCAGATTTTCTGCACAGATCACACTGCTGTGGAGGGAGGCATGGACTTCAGATGCCACTAGCCTCATGCCGTGCTGCAGCTGCAAGATGGATGCCTGTAGTGGTGTAACGGTGTCTGGGTATAAGGCATACTCCTCTGCCAGTCGCTTCCGAAACTGATGATGTGACTGCTGCCAAGAGGCCTCCTCCTTTAGAAGGTTCTGAAGCACTTGAGCAGACCTTGATCCATCTGTGTGCAGAGCCTGAAGGAGTCGCATCAGCAGGTCCTGAACAGCAGTGACCTTGGCGATGCTAGTGACGTAGTGGTTGATCTCTTGCACCAAGGACTGGTAACTGGGTAGATGGGGTCTGAAGGCCTGTTTTTTCGACAGGCTGTGGACTACATTCTCTAGCTGACTGATCCTTTGGGGAAGTAATCTGAAGGCAAATTAACACAACATACAAATGCCGTTAGAAATGCAGTGAGTCTTGATCTGGCTCTCAAACAGCAAAAGAGAATAAAGACATTAGTTGCTAAGAATTGTGAAGGTAATACTGACAATCATAATGAAACTAGGTAATATCTTTAAGCATCCATGGAGTACCACACTTGCATGAAAAGTACTTTAAATGTATCTCATTAAACCTTGTCACAGCTCATTGACTCAGGCTAATACAACAGTCCACCTTTGCTGTTATGGACACTGACGTTGGATGGCATTAAGCAGGATTTCTCTGTGTAACAGCCCTCGCTGTCCTGGAACTCACTCTATAGACCAGGTTGGCCTTGAACACAAAGATCCACCTACCTCTGCCTCCCTAGTGCTGGGATTAAAGGCACCATCATTTAGTCTTCAATAGCATTTTTAAAAAAGATTTAACCTGCTGGGTGCGGCGCATGCCTTTAATCCCAGTACTCTGGAGGCAGAGACAGGTAGATATCTCTTCTAAAAACAGGGGGTCAATGCCCTGCCACCCCCAACACCAATTCTGCTGCCTTACCTAAGGTGTGGGTGAGAGTGGCTGATAATCGTTTCGTCTTCCAGGTCTCTTCCAGTTTGTAGGTGGGACAACAGGTCGCGGGTCTTCCACTCACAGCGCAGCTGGCACAACTATGGAAAAGCCAACAACAAATGGTCCCCTTGGCCACAGCAGTGACCACGCACATGAAGACAGTGTTCTGAGCTACAACAGTAAGATGCATGGGGACTCTGAATGACCCACACACCTGGAGCACTCACCTCAAAGCTGTTAGGCAAAAGAAACTACATTATTCATACCACTAAACTACTGAGCATCTACCTATAACAGTGTAACTTTCATCCTTTATCAAATAGCTCTTCTTCAAAATATAGTATATGTATCACTGTCTTAATATATTAATTTCTTTAGTTTGTTTGGGTGTTCAAATAGAGAATGTCATATCAACTGAATTACATTCCCAATCTCTAGGGTCTAGAGATACTACTCAGTTATTTCTCTGACAATGCCTACTTTGCCCTGCTAACACAAGTCAGGAATCTTACAAGAAAATGTAGTCTTTATGAGAATCCTGAGAACTCTCAGCCTCTAAGTAGCCTCACAGGGAACAAAGGAGTAAGTTACAAGCAAATTTAGAAAGCCAGGGCAGAAGCTCAGGTTCTACATCTGCCTCTTACCTCCTCTTGGGCATACTTAAGCTTGTATGCCTTTTTCACTGCAGGGTCGAAACGGGCCTGGGGAAGCCAAGTCTGAATCTGGAGTAAGCCAAGGTTCACCCAGAGTCTCCCACGCCGGGCTGGTTCAGGGAGGTTCTGCTTATTCTCCCCTTCACCAAAATAGTGCAGGGAGGTGAGCAGGAGACAGAGTAGTTCTTTGGGAAGTGCCTGCTGACTGCCCATGTTCCCGAGAGTCTGCTCCACATACTGGAAGGCCTGGCTGTCCCCAAGCAGCAGACATTCACAGCTCTGCACATACTTCTGCCGTTGGTGCGCTGGAAGCAGTTCTGTGAGGCCATGCAGATGCCAGCACAGGACCAGTCCCTGGAGCCGAGAGTCTGTGTGTCTGTGGGGACACATCACAGCACTTTAGGGAGGCACAGTGAGTCAAACAACCTCCTTGAATATACACTTGTATTTCAGGAAGTAGTAGCCACAAACTATTGACATTTGGAGGTGAATTTCTCATGTAATTTTGCTCAAATATTCTTAAAATTCACAGTAGCCTGTTACAGATTAGAAGCAAACTAATGTATAAAAAAAACTACCCTCACCTCCACTTAACTAGGATCAGGTATCTATGCCTCAGAAAGGAGTTCTGAAAGAGCCCTGCTACACACGGTGGCAAGCATACAACAGCATTCCAGACAACTTCCAGGGGAAGAAATACCTGAATTCAGCTACTGAAGGCACAGCCATGTTGGTCCACAGCAATGAGCTAATGTCCTGGAGCTGCTGGGCTCTCTCGACCCACTCTCCCAGGGTGACGTGTGAGGAAGACAGGAGGGGCAGGCCGCTGACATCCCAGTGGCTGGCTCTGCTGCTGCTTGTTAATACACCAAAGCAGCACCTGGACAACACGGCTCTGCAGAGGCTGCCAGGGCCCTGAGCAACAAGAGGAGAACCAAATAACTTAGAGCTAGAAGCAGACAAAGGAGATGGGAGACACAAAGTCTGCCAAACTGCCCTTGGACTTTCGGGGTAAGACAGAGAGAGTACTCCACAGCAAGGGTCAGGTGGTCAATACACAACACAAAACACAGTGCATGCCACACAACTCTTGGAAATCCATAAGGCTTTTCATCAGAGACTTTGAGGGAGGTTTTGCAAAAGTTATCAATCAGCCTTAGTTACAACAAAATACTGAAAACATAACTAATTCCAGGAAGGTCTGGAGAGATGGCTCAGGGGTTAAGAACATTGGATGCTCTTCCAGATGTTCTGGGTTCAATTTCCAGGATGCATATCTTTTTATGTGTGTATGTGTATTTTTATAGCATGTAGCTGTCCTGGTTAAGAGTTAAAATACCAATTCTAGTAACTTACTTATAGAATACTCAGACAAAGACTAACTTACACAGAACCAATGCAACTTTTCTTTTAAAAGAATGGGGTCAGCCCTGAACAAGGATGTCAGTTTTGAGGTCTTGTTAATCCATTGGGCCTCTGGTAGTGGATTAGTATTTATCCCTAGTACACAAACGGACTATAGGAGCCTATTCCACATGGATGGATGCTCTCTCAGCCTAGACACATAGGGGAGGGCCTAGGCCCTGCTCCAAATGATATGACAGACTTTGAAGATCCCCCATGGAAGGCCTCACCCTCGCTGGGGAGCAGAAAGGGAATGGGATAGGGGGCCAGTGGGGGACAGGGGAGGGACCTGGGATTGACATGTAAAACAAGTTTGTTTCTAATTTAAATTTAAAAAAGGGGAAAAAATGGGGTCAGGGGGAGTAAGAAAACACAACATTTTAATTAGAAAGTAAGTAAACAGGGCTGGAGAGAAAGTTCTGCAGTTAAGGATGTATACTACTCTTCCAGAATATTTGAGTTCACTTCCCTTCCCAGCACCCACATGGTAGCTCACTGTAACACCAGCTCCAGGGGATCCAATAACCTCTTTGGGTACTTAAAGTTACATTCACATACCTTTTGCTCCTCCCCCTACCACACACAAAGATTTAAAAAAATTTTTTTGTTTTTGGCCAGGTATGGCACACATCTTAATCCCAGCACACAGGAAATAGAGACAATTGGATCTCTATGAATTCAAGGCTAGCTGGTCACCATAGTGAGCTACATGCCAGTCAAGACTATAAGTGAGACCTTGTCTCCAAAACCCCAATTTTTTTTATTTTTGGTTGTGAGCCTAGCCTTTAATAGCTGAGCTATCCCTTCAGGCCCCCAAAATTTTTTTTAAAAAGTAAACAAATTCTAGTATGATGAAATAAAAGGAACCATAAGTTGGACACATTTTCATGACATACTTAAGAAGAAAGAACGTATTCTTAGATATAAGTAAATGCAAGGATACATTATTTATGGTTAGGGATAAATAGGAGACTTCGGTAGCTTATGACATATGTTGTACTCTAGCTTTGAATGTGTAATTCTCTTGCTTTGTTCTCCTTAATGTTGAGACTAGTGGTATTATTACCACACACAGCAAAAAACTAAATGACTTTTTAAAGAAAATGCTGGTGACTTTAACTTAAAATTACATAAATCATTTCTGATTTGGACATTATGCTTAGCATTCCCCAGAAAACAGTATCACAATCACCTTTGTAAATCAATCGGTTCACATAAAGAACAGACACTTTTATGATTTTTAAGCCAACAAACCTTCACTGTGGAGTCCCAACGGGATCTGGGCAGCTCCTGCTGCTGCATATTAGGCAGAGGGCTCCACATCAGCCAGTACTCTGGATTTGTGGTAACCGTACTGCTCCAGGAAGACCCAAATGTAGAGTTAAATAACTCTGACCATAAACAAGAAGCCTCTTCAGCAGACAGCTAGAGATAAAAGAATATTTGAAAAAGTTTCCATCAATCAAGTTATCAAGTCTGCCATCCAACATTCATTAATTTCCAATGGTACTAATCCTGCATTTCCTGATTTCAATAACCCTCAATCATCTTGGCGAAGTTATGCAGGTTGTCTGTAGGTTTATAAACTAAGATGAGAAGCTTTATAAACTTGTACAGAAAGTAAAATAACTCACACAATTTTAACATTAGCAAAGGAAATACATAAAACATGACTTAAAAATTTAAGGATGTTCTAATGGAATTATATTAACCGCATTTTAACAGAATTCACATTCAACATGGGAGGCAAGAAAACACTAAGACTTTTTTTTAACCAAATAGGAATTTTTAAGCAGCCAATACTATTACATCATTTATTGGAAACCAAACATATTCTGTAATGGTTGTTGTAGGCCAGTGGGAGTGATGGCTCACCCTTTTAATCCCAGCACTCAGGAGGCAGAGGTAGGTGGATGTCTGTGAGTTCAGAGGCCAGCCTGGTCTACAGAGTAAGTTACAGGACAGCCAAGACCACCCACAACCCCCCTGCCCCCAAAAGAGTTATATAACACCTTTATTAAATGCAGAAGTTGAAAATACAAGTTTACAACATGGAACTCTGAAAGTCAATATACAAGCCACCAGTACAGAAATATAATCAACTAAGACAAAAGGAGGCTTCCTTCCCTCTATATTTTAGTTTTTACCTACCTTCGGATAATGCAGTAAAGACCAAAGATTCCAAAGCTTTTGAGGTGCAATTGGTGTGTGCTTGAGACAAAATGTGATGTGATAACCGATCTCCTCATCCATCTGTCGGTGTTTGCTTGACCTATTTCAAAAATAAACAGGGAGAGGATGGGATCCCAACTATCAAGAAACTACTGGGGAGCTACCTTTAAAGGAATGCAGAACACACAGAGCCTACAGTACTGGGGAGCACTTCATGGGTTTTAGGGATGAAGCCAAAACGATCAAAGCATTTTTAGGGAGATTTGATTTTATGAAACAGTGATGACTTGCCTGTGCCTCAGCCATCATTCCTGAAGACACATACACAAGACAATGTAACAGATAGCCTGTCCTCCTCTAGTGAATAATGGAAAAAAGGCTTACCGTCCCAGACAAGCCTGCTTTACAAACTCAGCTGTCAATCTGTACTGCCACAGCATAGCCAGGTATTCTGTCGCAGGCCACAGCTGAACGCGCCTGGTGAGGTGGACTAAAGAGCTGAAGTCTGGCGGGGATGGGGAAGAAGTCACATGTGCTTTCTCCAGAAAGCCATGTGAAAGTCCTCTGGATTTTAGTTCCAAACACTGATTGTTCACAAGAGTCTTCAATTCACCTTCAATTCCAATCAGAAATATGTATTAGAAAAAGTAGTCTGAGTCTTAAGTCTAGATGCCCAACACCCAGAGCACTGCTGTGCTGGTTATTAACCCAGGTTCATCAGCTGGCTGGTCAACTTGAGTCCAAGTCTAGATGCCCAACTCTTGGGAGCACTGCTTTACTGTTATTAATCTGAGTTCATCAGCTGGCTAGTCAACATGGGTTTTAAGTTTCTCCTATTCAAATCACATTAATTTCTGCACATTTACCACTGTAACTGAATGATACCTGTGAAGTTTAGCCCAAAGACTAATAAGTCTGAGGAGCAAACTTTATGAGCAACAGGGAGGAAGATACTATCAGTAAACTAAACACCAGAAATTACCTAGATCGACACCATCCAGAATGTTAGCTCTGAGGATCAAGCCCCAGGCCTGTAGAAGACTTTTCTTCAAATTCCATTCAGAAGCGACCACTTGGAGACGATTAATGTCTTCTTGCCACCCACACTCCCCAAAGACAGGCAGCTGTTCTCTGATGACAAGGGCTCTGCTAAGGACTTGCAGCTGTGAAAAACAGTCCACTACCAGCTTGTCCTGAAAGAAAACCCAAGAGAGCTGACTCAGGAGCTGAAAGGGAAGTTCTTTTCAGTAGCCTAGACACAGTTTGTAAATCCTGGTTGCTCTGGCAGACTTTAAGGTAGTAAAGCTCTGCCCAGCCTCAAGAGTAGCATTGTCTTGTGAAATCAAGTGTTAGTTTTGGAGCAAATGCAAGTCTACTTGAGCTTCCAGGTTCAGGAGAACCCCAGGGTTTCACTGACCACATGTTCCAGGTGTACCTTAAAAGGAAATGGACGTCCCAGGAACGCCTGCAGCTTCTTTATACCAGCAAAGCTGCCAGCTGGAGTACCCAGACAACTGTGGATGTGCTCAGAGACCGTCTGTACCTCTTTGTAGTATCTTAAAATAATAAAATAAAATAAAATAAAGGGGAGGAATGCTGGATACCACCAGAAGTCCTCTACATTTATATATTTTAATGTATTTACTAATATGCCAAGGAAATGCACTAAAGCAAGAGGAAAGTTTTCAATTCATGTCCTCTTTTAATATTAAAGATATTAACATTACAACTTGAAACAGGAGTCTTACTTGTCTTCATGATTCACCAGGAGTTGGGGGATCTGATGGATTAAATGTTTCAAAACCCAGTGCCAGTGGAGGGCAAGCAAAGCAAGACCTGGGGCATCCACTGTCACAGTATCAGCCACAGTCCAAAACCGGTCCCGCCACTGCAAAGAACCTAAGATCTGAGAACAAAACAAACCAAATAAACCATGACAATCGGTCAGTAAAGCACACACACACACACACACACACACCGTGTTTCAAATGGTAGCACAAACCAATAATCTTAGCGCATGGAAAAGCAGGATTGTGAGTTCAAGGCCAGCCTGGGTTACAAAGTGAGACCTTATCTCAAACACCAAAGACCTAAAATAAAATCCAGGAGAGCCTAACATGAGTAGTACAATGCTAAACTGGCAGAAGTCTTCTCTTTATGCCAGGGTACTTTAATTTACCATAGAACCAATTTTCTCTAAGGTATGGATGCCGTTTTCTTAGAAGCTGCCAAATGTCGCTGCAGCTGCTCTGCTGGGGTCACTGGTGCCATAACTTCCCTTCTATATCACTAATCACTAACTAGCAACTGTAGCTATTTTGAGTCCTTATTTCCCGATAGCTCCATTTAGATCCCCCAATAGCTGCTGCAGATACAACTTTCCCAGCTCTTCTGGTCTCCACAAGTCTGTAGAGCTTATCTATTCTATTATCTCATGCTCATTTTCAAAATTCAACTGTAACAATTAGCATAATTTATGCATCTTCCAAGTGGTTTCACTAAGATTTTTTCCCCTTTAGTGGTTACCTTTAGAAGTTTCATAGCATGGTATTTACTTTGCTAAATAAATTGAAATTTAAATTAATGTCCAAATTCAAAGAAAAAAGGCTGACAAACTGATTAGATATATAACTGGTGGCAAAAATCATATTGAACACACACAAAGTAAACCTTTCCCTTTGAGAAAAATATTTGGAATATAAGGATTTAGCTCAGTGGTAGAGAACTTGCCTACCACGCACCAGGTTCTGGGTTCAGTCCCAAAGATCCAAACTGGGGGCAGCGGGACCCATCAAAGAAAAGAAAAAGCAACAAACGTCTGAAATATAATTGCTCCTCACTGAATTCCGGGGACAGTTTCTAGGGATTCCTTCTGGACTCCAGAGTATGTCTCTCATATAAATTACCATGTTTGCCCATGACCTGCACTTACCTTCAAGTATATGTTAAATCATTTCTAGATTACCCATAGGATGTAATACACTGCAAATGCTACGTGACCCTTGCTACACTGCATTCACAAGTAATGGCGAGGGGCTAGAGAAGAGCCAGCTCAGTGGTTAAGAGCACTTGCATAGGACCTGTGTTCACTTTCCAGCACCCACATGGGAGCTACAATCCTAGGGATCAGGTACCTTCTTCTGGTCTCCACAGGCACAAGGCACACATGTAGTCTATATACTTACATGCAAGCAAAGCATTCACACCCATAAAAATAAATAAATCTTAAAAACAAAAAAGGTTTGTATACGTTCAGTACAGAATCTTTTTTTTTGGGCGGGGAAGGGAAAGATAGAGTTTCACAAAGCCAACATTAGCCCAACTCAGAAACCAATGCAGAAAGAAAAAAAAATGTATTATTTTGGACCGAAAGTTCCATGTGTGGATGTGCAACCAGGATACACACAGGGTGAAGTGTATTTGTTGCCAACGACAAAACTGGAGCTTGCAGGGAAAATCAAGAGGTAAACAATTTCCCAATGCTTAAATTTTTCTGGTGAAATTTGTGCCTTTTTTCTTATAGGGAAAAGTACATCAATTCAATGACCAACATTTTCAAATTATCAATACAAACACACAAGTAAAACCAGACCAGTACTGCATTGCAGAAGTTCTAAACTGTTGCTCAGTCTATGCAAACCTGTCAGAGTTATGAAGTGCCACCAAAGAACATCCTGGTCATAGCACTATTACTTCCTTTTCAACCTCCTGAACTACAGGAAGCCAGATGTACAGCACAAATTTAAATGGACTCCACAACATGAGGCTAACTGCAGAAGCAGACAGGAAACCCAGCTTTCTTCTCCGCACCAATTTCAATTTTGAACAATGACTACTTCTATTAAAATGTATCATTCACATTGACAGACTGTTTGATATTCTATATGGCAGCTCCTAAATGGTCCTTATCATTGACAGATACAGCTGGGCAGTGGTGGCAGATCTCTGTGAGTTTGAGGACAGCCAGGACTGTTACATGGAGAAACCTTGTCTCGAGAAAAAAAAAAAAGCAAAACAACAACAAAAACCCCAATTAAGACCTTTCTGTAGTTTTCGATAATCTTTAGGGGAAAGGGCGCCTACGACTAAAATATTTTTAATAGATCTACAAACATAAATTGGAATTAAAATGTTATTTAATCCATATGTGATGATAGATAAGAAAACTTAGGTAAATTAGAATATAACTGTAAAGCCCAAATGCTCATTAACAGGCAAAGGGATAAATTGTAGAACATTTCTAGAAGAGAGTATTACTCAGCAATAAAAATGAACAACCTACTGATACATGAAACTACAAGGATGCATCTTGTGGTGTGTGTTCAAATCAGGATGGCCCCACAGTCACATACAGCTGATGGGCTATTTAGGAAAGATTAGGAGTGTCACCGGGTGGGCTTTGAGGTATGAAAAGCCCAAGCCATGTCAGTCTCATTCTCTTTCTGTCGCCTACTTTGGATGAGACACAAGCTCTCAGTTACTGCTGCAGTGCCATGCCTGGCTACCTGATGCCACGCTCTCCACCATGATGGCCACGGACTAAGCCCCCGAAACTATGAGCAAGATCCCAATTAAATGCTTTCTTTTAAAAGCTGCTTTGGTCATGGTATCTGTCAGAGTAACAGAACAGTAACTAACCTAACCAGATCAAAGATTTATACTGTACAATTCCGGTCAATGGCTACATGATTCTGTAATCATGTAATGGATAAATGGTTATAATGGTTTAACAAGCACATACACGTCAAAATGTACTATTTGCAAACACTGAAGTTGTGTAAAAGCATTGCCTTACCTTATTGACATGGGAATCAGGAAGTATCCCTTGGGGAGACTGTACCCAGAGCAGGATTAACGCATCACAAAGTTCAAAAAAGGCAGTAAGATTGGCCACAATTTCATGGGGCAGACTATGATAGCTCTCTGGATCTTAGAGTTGACACACACACACAAAAAAACAAGAACATTCCATTAATCTTCAGACACTTTAAAAATAAATTATAGCCTAGATTTTATTGTTATCTCTAGTAGAAAGGTCTTAGAAAGCTGAAAATCAAAAGCATATTTTGTATGATTATGAAAATTTGCAGACTAGGCACATAATAACTACAGATGTAAATAATGTTCTAGTGGGAAAATGCAAACTACACAGTAAATTATGTATTTTATACCTGTATTTAAACACACCCCCCCAAACAAACAAAAAACAAAAACACTGGGCCAGAGAGATGGCTCAGCAGTTAAGAGCACTTGCTACTTTTTTGGATGTTCTAGGTTTGTCACATGACAGCTGTTACTGGCTGTAACTCCATTTCCATGGGATCTATGCTGTCTTCTGACCAACAAGGGCACCAGGGATGCATGTAGTACACATACATATGTGCAAGCAAACTAATTACATGTATGTGTATGTAATTACTTAAAAGAATAACCAAACACAAAACACTGATAAAACATGACCAAAACAAGATTTATTTGGCTTACAACTTTCAGTTCATATTTCATCTAGAAAAAGTCCCAAAGGCTTAACCTTGGGCCCATCTAGTGGGGCATTTTCCTAATTTAAGAAAATGACTCGTCTGTGTTGACAAAAATTGTCAGAGGCGATGGGTGTTGCAGCAGATGACAACTAGTTTTCAGATGTCAACCCACCAAAAGAATAATTCTATCACAGAGGAGAATCCTGCCCAAGCATGACCTGTGTGACTACCGACTCTGGAAACCATTGCTCCTGTCTGCAATTTCACATGTGCAAAAGGACCTATGGTGTCTCAATCTCATGAGCACATATATCTGTGAGTGGTCAGGGAGATGACTTCTCTCTCAATAAGCTGTATAATTTTGATATATAGAAAATATACTAGGATACGCTTCAAAACTAGATCTATTGTCCCACAAGGACTGTAAGATACTTAAAAGTCTGCTTTGTTCTTTTTACTGAAATTACACACAATTAGCTCATTTTCAACTCAGAACAAGTTCAAACTAGACTGAATGTTTCCGTAAATGGATCCTAAGTTAAAAACTTTACAGATACACACAAGGTCAGAGTTGCAGATGCCTAACCAAGTTTATTGACATAAAACAACCCGAAAATCATGCCAACTAGTCGCTCCCAAGTCTGGCTGATAGGACCTATGAATCCCACCTTGTCTCACTAGGCACTGTGCGCCTGGCCTCTGGTCACTGTCTTACACTAGAGACCTTGAAACAGTGCGTTGCCATGGTAAATGGCTTGGCTCTTTATCATTTACCCAAGCAATGTGGTGTGATCAATGAGATGTAACTCTTGTAATTTTTTCTTTATTGCCTCAAGCCTCCTGTAAAAACTGTACTTAAACTATGTGAACAAAGAAGCAGGAGAGAATTGGAACCAATGATTTAGGATGGGGAGAATTAGAGACAAAGTAAGGGAATTAAAGTTGCAGAATACTAAAAGAAATTGACCCTCGGATCATGTGTGAATTTATTATAGAAATCTTTTAATCACTGTTCCTGAAAAGTCTTCTCTGAGTTACCTGGGTAGTGGCTTGGGGCTAGATTTCCAGGTCACTTAAAAAAAAAGAGCTTTTGTATATTTCATATAGTTTTTTTAATGGCATAGCTATCATTTTGGTTTATAATAATTAAGAAAAAGGTAATTGCTGACTCTCATCAATCAATTGTGTCTGATAGGTGTTTTGAGCCAGGAAGCCTGCTTTTGAAGCGCTAGCTCTTCAACCTGCTAAATATATGATCTGCAACTTCTACGCGTCTCATGTTCCTAGTTTAGGAGTTGAGAACCCACTTAACTTCAGGAGCTACTGCGAGGACATGTAAACAGCACTTAGCTGAGCACCTGAGATATTAGTATTCAGTAAATGCCATTTATCAGTATTTACTAAGGGGATACAGTTCACATCAAGCCAATATATCAAAATAAACTCAAAAGCAGCAGCTGCTGAGTATGTCTAACTCCAGCAACAGCATAACCAGAATACAAAAAGGGAAATGCTTTTACCTTTATGGAATTCAAAAGACATCCTCAAAACACTGCTTAACTTTTTACTACCAACAGACACCAAATTTGCTTCAGTGAAAATCCTCTTTTCCCGGTCAAGATAGATAATTGTCCTGGAATGAAATAGTTGCTTACTGGTTAACAGAACTTCTTTTGATATAACAAAGTTGTGCTTGGGGGTTGGGTGGGCATGTAGTACTGGTACCAAACTGTGCAGTGGGCATACTAGGTAAATATTCTACTACTGGCCCATAACCATAGGCCAGAAATACTCTGAACCTTGGAGCATGAGTCCCTTCATCTAGTCCATTCCTGGTCTGTCTATGCAGATTCTGGAATAGAGAGAAAGGGCGCAAAGACGGCAGTAGATGGCAAACGCTGCTATTAAGGAAACTACTGGGTCCTACTCTACTGCTCTACCTTAATTTGACATTAATATGAACTCTGCATAGTGACTATCATTGCATTAGTGACATAATCATACTCATTTTATGAAAATTAATCAAAATCACATGTTCATTATTAGCATACCTTTATACAATACATGCTGCATTTCAATTAATATATTTATTTCTAAAAATACCACACTAACGGACAATTTGGGGATAAAACAAAACAAAACCAAAAACTTCCCTGGCCAAGGGGGGGGGAGGATAAGGAAAATGCATTGAACCATGTGAATTTACGTGCATATACTCTGAGAGAATGAGTAGATTGATAGGAGGTTATTGGCACCTATAAGCAGAAGAAACGCAACTACCCTGAGATAAGAGATTAACTTTAAAATAATGCCCACCAGGGTTGGAGAGATGGCTCAGAGGTGAAGAGCACTGGCTGCTCTTCCAGAGGTCCTGAGTTCAATTCCCAACACATGGTGATTCACAACCATTTGTGATGAGATCTGGTGCCCTCTTATGGCATTCAAACATACATGCAGACAGAACACTGTAATAACAAACAAATCTTTAAAAAAAATAATGCCTGCCAGATCTCTGTGAGTTTGAGGCCAACCTGGTCTATAAGAGCTGGTTCCAAGACAGCTGGGCAACACAGAGAAACCCTGTTTCAGGGGAAAGAGGAAGAAAAAAAGAAGCAAAAAGCAAGCCCACCACTAACACTGAATAAAAAAAAAAAGGCATCTAACACCTACTGTTTGTTTCGTAAAACTAAAGCCCACACAGCCAGCACTTGATACATAACGGGTAAGGTCATGAGACAAAGTGTCTTGAGCCATAGCTTTCACCTACTTGTTTGCAACTGATTCTAAAAGGGCAAACAGCTGCTGAGACTGGTCTGCCTGTGGATCAAAGTCCACTGAATTTCTAATGATGTCCAACGCTTGCATATTCCACCGGGGGTCCAGAGGGATCACAAAGTCATCTAGTTTAAAGAAAAAGAAAAGAACTGTGCAATTAACATGCCTGGTTAAGCAAGCCTTAGTAGACTATTTTCACTGTTTCATGTTGACCACATGAAGGCTCAGAGGGAGAATAAACAGAAAACTGTAGGCTTGTCTATGGCACTGCAGCTTCAAAATCAATCACCCACAACCCCACACCTCCTCCTACCTCAGATTATGAGTCTGTTTGCGTTCAAACTAAAACAACTCAAGGTTACTTGGCTTAAAAACATTTCACCGATCAGACCTGGTAATAATTATCTAACCCCAACTACTGAAGAGGTTAAGGCAGAAGAATTGGTGGCGGCCAGGTCAAAGCACCCGCTTGAGTACCACAGTAAGACTCCATCTCAAAGCCAGAGCTAGCCAGGCAAGGCAGTGTGGCCACACGATCCGAGCTTTCAAGTGAAGCCTTACTTATCAAAAGAAGAACTACTGTAAGCTAACTCTCATCATCAAGGCTTGTATTATCTGAAGCAAATGATCCTGTGTAGCTCAAGTCAAAGGTTTTAAGCTGAAAACTCTTCTAGTTAATGTAACAGTAAACAAACGGATCTTCAAAGTGGAAGAGACCACAGAGAAACAAAATTCTTACATCTTCTCATTATTACCAGTCACTCTCCTACAGAGCTGACTCATCTTTACATTGCCAGGTTCTTTTTAGTATGCCATTATTCTTAAACTCCCTTCAGATGATAGACAATCCATTAAGTCTTCTGAAAACCATGGTGATGATGGGAGTTGTGAAGGTCTTTCCCTGAAGTTTTTAGAGACAGAAACGAAAAGCAGGTACATACCTGTTATATTTGTCTGTAGTATTTTCAAGACATTACCAACCCCAGATGAGAGGGAACTTGAATAAAAATTTCTAAGAGCAGTGGCACTGGCTTCCAGAAGAATCTGCACTGACTCTGTAGAATGAGAGGCTTCGTTAGGACACAATGCCGTACTGCCTAAATGAACTTTCTACAATGGTGAAACAGTCAAACAGCAGCTACACAGAAGTAATTGAATTGTGGCTAAGGCCAATAAAACACTCGAATCTAGAAGTCACTGAACTTCAAATGCTTTATATTCTGTTCATTTGTGTTATTCTCTCTGGCAATCATATAAAACAATGCAGATAAAAATATCAAAAATCCCTCTACAAATACTTAGTTTAGATTACCAGTGTCCAAACAAGAGACTCGTATTCATTGACTTATCTACAAGTTCCTAGGAAGTAGTGGGTTCATATGCATTTAATTATTAAAGTTGACATTGTTTAACAGGTCCACAGCTATATGGGAAAGCTATAGGACATTCTTGGGTGCTCAGGACCATCTACCTCCGCTGAGATGGGTCTCTTGTTTGTCCCCAGTTTACCAATTAGGTCACACTGCCTGGCCACAGGCCCCAAGCACCCTCCTGTCTCCTTGGTGCTGGGACTGAAAGCAATTCTGGAGTTCCAACTTTGCTTACAAGACATGTGAATGATCCATTACCAAGAAATTCTACATCCTACACTTTACACTGTAGGTATTTTCACACTTACTGTCTTTTTCCTGCTTTGAACAGATGACAAAAATAAGCAAGGACCTAGCAGCACGAACATGAAAACAAGATTGGGGACAGGCACAGTGCCACATGCTTTTAGTCCCAGCACTTGTGAGGCTGACAGACCTTTTTGAGTTCTAGGCCAGCCAGAGCTACATAGTGAGACCCCTCTCAAACAAACACGTTTGTAAAGAAAAGAAACAATGTTTAAACTAAAAAGCAGTATGATACAGCTGGGCATGGTGGTGTATGCCTTTAATCCTAGTGCTTGGGAGGCAGAGGCAGGCAGATCTGTGAGTTCGAGGCTAGCCTGGTCTACAGAGCTACTTTCAGGGTAGCCAAGGCTACACAGAAATCCTGGGGGGGAAGGGAGGGGACGATACACTATATTTTCCTTTTGAACTAAAAAGGGCAAACTCTGAAACATTAAGACATTTCTCTTAATACATAAGGCACAAACATCTCCCTAATTTAATAGCTATATAAACAACAATTTTTTGCTGTTTCCCAGCTATCATCCAACAGTGTAGTCACAGACTATATGTGTCTGCCAAAGCACTCAAACAAGGGAAGCATATGTAAAACCCTCCATTGGACAATTCAAGCTTTGCTACTCACCAAGTCCCTGTGGTATATTCTTGGCTAAATGACAAAGCCATTTAACTCTGAGCATCCAATCCTGATTGGTTGATCTTTCTATGAGCAATTTAACAGCCATAGATAAAACCTCTGGTTCATCGACCCAGTAAGTATCCACTGTTACAGCACTGAATGTCAGGTTCTCAGGGCTACAAGTCTGCATAATGTTCTCTAAGTCTTGCAAAGTAAGAGGCTGACTTCTGGAACTCACAGAATGAGAAAAATTAGAACAGTCTTTCGCATGGAATTTCAAAAAACAAAAGATAATGATTTTGCAAATATCACATCAAAGAGATGAAGAGGCAAAGAAAAAAGACAACTGAAATGCAGTTAGGGATTGGGTAGAGCTGAGTTGCAGAAATATGCTCAGCATGACAAAGATCCTGCGTAGTATGTGTATATACATTATGATTGGCTGCTGTCTATGAGCATGCAACAGCCAAAACCAGAAAATCTGGCTAATCAGTCTAGGAAGACTTATAATGATAATAAAACAATAAAATGTGATAAAAAGTGGTCACAAATGCTGGGATCACCATTCTCCACAAAAGCAAAATCTACCCAAGAGAACACACTAAAGGCTCTGCTGACCTGGTCCAGCTGCTAGTTTTCAGGCTCATCCTGTTGAGGCAGTATGCCAGGATCTGCCCGTCGTTCCGGACAACAGAAAGTCGAGAATCTTCTGTTGCAAAGAGGGCTGAAGGTACAGAATCTGGCCACAGCCCTGTGGCAAGAATGGAGTGTCCCCAAGTTTCCTGAACTTGCAAAGATGAAGTATGGCTCTCCAGCAAAGCCTGAACAAGCTGTCAAATGTGAAGCATAGTCAAGAGCACTGACAAGCGATGTTATCAAAATCACCAACAAATTCCAAGGCTCACATAGTCATCAATGCTTCGGCAATTCTTTAATGGACAACATCCCGTAAAAATGTTTTGTTAATGTCTCAGAAAAGGAACACTTACACTTAAATTAATTTCCAGAAAATAACCTAAATACAAATATTTAACTGGAACAAAATAGCAATCAACTCTCTTAAAAGTTGCTATCTACAAAGGTAATTTCCTCTACCTCAGTGTTACAACTTAAACAGTGGCATTGAACATTCACATTACCTTTCTGTTTGCTGCTGAGTGCTGAGAGCAGACATACACATCCCAGCATGCTTCAAAAAAGGCTTTGTCTAAACTCAGACCTCGCTGTAGGTACTGAACAATGAGTATGGCTGCTTGACTGAGAGTAGAAAGAGAGGATGTTGGAGAACCTATAAAAATAAAACATTGCTATATATGATCAACAGTCTTCTAAAGCCTTTGATTAAAAACTGATAAATATGCCCTTATTCTTCTGTACACTGACTTTATAGCTAGGGTCTTCTGAGGGCACATGTGTAATAACACTCCTAACCCCCCTATCCACTTTCCCTCTTATTCTCTGGCCTCCAGCAGTCTATCTGAGAACTCTTTTACAGGTGTCACATATATCTTTAATCTTAAGCCAATACACAGTATGGATGGCAAAATGAGTATGGCCCATACAAAGGACAATAGGCCTACTGTGAAATCCCAACTGTCAGTATAACTAATTCTGACAAATCATCAACCACCGAGCCTCATCTGTGACAGACAAACTGAACTGTACCAAGCATATAACAATCACTCAGTAAGCAGTATTTCACTTATTACCATTCATCCTATTATCATAAGGAAACAATGACAAAAATTAGAGCTGCTTCAACTCAACATTTCTATCTTATTTCCCTTTCATGGGGCAATGGTGACCCAGGATATGAAGACAAAGCTTTTGAATCTTAAAGCATAAAGCAAGCAGTATTACTCATCAAATGGTCCCTGCTGCAGAAACATGTATTTATTATTATTTTAGTTATGTGATACATATCAACCTATGCATCAACTTTGGGTCTATAAGGAGGCAAGGAGAGTGTCAAATTCCTTGGAACTGGAACCGAGTCCACTGACGGGGTGCTGGAAACCAAATGCTAGTCTTTTGGAAAAGCAAGTGTTTGTAGCCACATCTGTAGCTTCTTCCTATGGAGTGTAACACCCTGACAGCTACACTTCCCCCAGATGAGCAGAACTCCCTTTCTTGATGTATTTGGATATTACATTTTAAACACACCTTCTTGATCACTTTTATTTCATTGTACACCAACTATGAGAACTCCTAGACTACATACCCAATGTAGCAACATGAATTGCTAAGGACAACTGTAAAGGCTCGGAAGTCAAGAAGCTCACCTCTAACGATGCTCTGAACCTCTGTGTGCAGAGACAAGAGGATGTTACACACACTGTCCCCCACCAATCCAAGGCTGTGAAGCAGAACTTTCAAATCCAGGTTATCTGGGATGCTTCCATCCCCTTCTCCTGGAATGTAGATTTCGAGTCCACGATTCCTCATAGCCTGGGAAATTTCTCCATGAACAGGATCCATAGAGAGAAAAAGCCTAATGAGGAGGAAGTAATAAAAAGGAAATCAAATCCCAGTGTAGCTAATGGTTTGACCTCTAGCACCAACTGTTAAGGGCAAATTATACGTGACTCACCTACAGGAAATCCATCGAAGAAGACACCACCACCTCACTGTGTGATACTATTACCCACAGCTCTTTTTTAACACATGTCAACATGACCGTATCACTTTCTCTATACCTACTTTAGTTTTTAAAGAATTATTTTTATCTATATGTATGTATTTGAGTTTGTTTGTGCACCTATGTGTGGGTGCTTGCAAAGTACTAAAGAGGGTGTCAGATCCCCTGAAGCTGGAGTTTTGATAGTTATGAGGCGCCCGACGTGGGTGTTGGTAACCAATCTCCAAACCTCTGCAAGAGCTGCCAGCTGCTGAGCCCTTTCTCCATTCTCATATACTGGCTGCCTTAAGGAACTATAGTGAGAACTCACAAAGTCTTCTTTCAGATACTCCCCCCAACTCGGGACATGCTGATTCACTGTTCTGATTTCATCCACATAGAGCAAACAGTGGACTCTGGCCTTAGTGGAGTTTTCTACTTCTGTGCTAAAGCACCATAAGAGTTTATTTCTTACAGCTCCACATCATAGTCCATCATCTAAAGTCAGGAAGGAACTGAAGCAGGGTAGGAGCCTACAGGCAGGAACTGATGAAGAAGCCATGGAGGAGTGCAGCTTATTGACTTGCTCAGCTAGCCTCTCTCTCTCTCTCTCTCTCTCTCTCTCTCTCTCTCTCTCTCTCTCTCTCTCTCTCTCCCTCTCTCTCTCTCCCTCTCTCTGCCTCCCTCCCCCCTCTCTCTATTATATAGCGTTCTGCTAGAATATATGCCTGCAAGCCAGAAGAGAGTACTGATCTCATGCTACATGTTGTGAGCCACTATGTGGTTGCTGGGAATTGAATTCAGGACTGCTGGAAGAGCAGCCAGTGCTCTTAACCATTGAGTCATCTTTCCAGCCATCAGCTTTCTTATAGTATCCAGGACCGCCTGACCAGGAGTAGCAATGCCCAGTGAGCTGGCCCTCACACACAGTCAAGAAAATGCACTACAAACTTGCCCACAAGACAATCTGGTGGGAGTATTTTTTTTTCCAGTTAAGGTTGCCTCCTCTAGTTTGTATTAAGTTGACATGAATCTAGCCAGTAGAATTTTTCTGTAACAGTCAATTTCCCTCCACACCCTCATGCAGCTATCTGCTATCTCTACTTACCTTAGAAACAGAAGAGCAGATTCCTGGCTGGCTGTCCCATACCAAACCTGCTCTTCTGCAAGTATTCACCTTCTCAATAAACAGCTTCTTATCTGCCCAGTTACTCCAGCCAAACCACAGATGCCATCTTTCTTTTCAACTCACAAATCCCACCCCATGAGACCCAGTTAACAAAGGACACATTTTCTTCTCCCTGGGCTATCAGCAAAGGATTGTGACTTCTACACCTCACTGTTAATCCTAGAGAAGAACCTCATATCTTTGTGTATTCTGCTGTCCTCAAAGCCAAACAAGTACCTGGGGAACAGGAGGGCCTTAATATGTACATTTTAACTCAAAAGATCAGGTCTCCTTCTCAGAACATGGTGCACAGTGTACAAAAGGGTTCTATTTGAAGTCTTTGTAACTGAAGCCACCAAATCCCTCATTAGAAGCTTAAGAGATACAAGTACCTGAAACTGGGATGTGGTGTTACTGTGGAAGTGGTTCCATTAATCATCCCTCTCTCGTTAATGGTGAGGACACCACCAGGCTCCAGCAAAGCATTTAGGCGATCCAGCACTGATGGACTGCACAGAGAGAATTCAAATGACATTCAGAATACCATGTCAGCTTGACCCTACTACTCTTGCACAAGCTTACACTTGCTTCTGGACACACATCTCCTTTCCCGAGATGACTCCATACAGCACTGTGACATCTTCCAAGCGCCAACTTCCTTTTCTCATTCCCATACCCTAAGCCACATTTGCTGAATAAATGGAACACAGATAAAGTACCACATAGCTCTCTCCTCCCTTAAAATTATCATATACACTTGAAGGTACCAGGATTTCAATTGAAAATATTCAGAAAAAGATCCAAAGAGAAATCACCACTTAAAAATAGCTTCTAGTATAAAATTTCCTATTTGCTCTTTTCCTTATTCTAGGATAAAAAGTAATATGACTTGTGGTGATTAGTAATACTTACTAATGTTTGCTTATATCGGATCCTGTATTTCATAAAATCAGTATTTAACATGACCCTAATAAGTAATCTCTAATGTTAAAAGGCCTAGTGCTGTACAGAAAAGCATCCAGTTTTGTTGGCCTTTCTCTTAGTTATCTAATGGCCAACGCAGACTGTTCACCACATGGTAGACTAAGATGGCTGAAGATGCATTGCTAAGTGAGAAAGCCAGTAGGTTAAAAATAAAGAGAGCCTCAGTGTGTATGTTTACAGGTAACAAACATGTGCCAAGTTCAGCCACACTCAGGATTTGAATGGACATGGAACATGAATGGATTCTTACTTGCAGAAGTTAACATTGTCCATCAAAAGCCAGTCTCCGGACTTCAGGGCCTGAACTAACATGCTGTCAACCCATTCAAAGCTGCCATGACTCCGGCCACTGGCTGACTGCAGAAGCTTTACTCCAAAACTCCGGAATTCTTCAACAAGTTTGGCAAAGTCTGTAACATTATAGACAATAAATACCACAGTTAAGTGCAAGCTAAAGCAAAACACTTCAACCTCCTGCCCAGGATAACCACAAAAAATATCTAAAATTGTTCAAACAGAGATAATAAAATATGTTCAAGACAGACAAAAAGTTTCAGTAACTTTCCAAATAGCCACATACTCAGGGTTGTCTTTCAATATTAAAAATGTCTGAAGGAAGGTCTCTCATTCACTACATAATAATTCTATACTAAGGAGCTATAAGCTGACAAAAGTATAATCAATACCACTAAACTGCATTTTATTTATAGTGATGAGATTATCTAGCCTTTGTAGAAGCTACACAGGAGGGGAGAGAAACCAAAAACACAGGTCTCACTGAACTGAGGCCAGGTGGGGCAGCTTGAAAGAACAGCAGCATACTTTAAAGGGCTCCTCAGAGAATGTTCCAAAGTCCCTGGAAGGGGACCTGGAGCCTTTGTTTAATTAACCTGCACAGCCATATAAAAGTCTTCTGTACAAACCCAGGGCTGGACTAAAACCAGGTCTCTTCCAGTTGCCACAGCCTAAGGAGTGACCTCAGAAAACACAGAGCCTTCAGCAAGTGAGGTCAGGGTCTCTTGACGCTTCAGGATCACGTCACAAGAGAAAACGCTATTCCTCCTCAGTCCTGAAAAGTGTAGAAGCTATCCCACAAAGACTAAAATAATCCATAGGCAACTTATTACTTACCAACAAAGTTCAACAGACTTTAAAAAATAAAATACAACGCAGTGCTTTGCAATTTAAAACCAGTGTCTAGCATTCAGTCAGATTTCAACACAGAAGGAAAAATGAAAATGCTCATTTTTATAAGGAAGTACTATTAAGTAAAAACAAAACTAAACAAAAATACTTGCTTGTAGTGGGTATTATGTAGCTAAATAAACATAAAATGAAGAACACACCGTGGTAACCAGTTATTTTTGTATTTCCCTTTACAGTATCATCAATCTGAAATCCTTTCTTCCAGAACTTTACTTTTAAAGTAAACATCCAAGTTTTGAGTAGTAATCATTATACATATTAAAAATATGACATGACATTCACAAATATATTCCTATAAATAGACACAAGATAGGAAATGCTAAGTGTATGATGAATATATCATAAATGCATACCTGCTTTGGAGTATGAGTTGATTTTATTATTGAGTCGCTGCATAAGCAGCAATACGGCTTCCAGTTTGTTGACAATCTCTTTGGTGACACCTTTACCATCTTCACCAAGACACTTGGGCTTATATGTCAGAAGGAAATGGCTCCAGGCTCGCAACACTACTTCTGTATCATCAGCACTGGTAAGAAGACTGTCCCTTAACAGTACCCTCACAGTGCGCTCTACCTTCTCAAGTAGTAGTCTCCAAGGTCGGATGATATCAACCTGCAATTTCCAGAACACAGGAAAAGTCATTGGTCAAAGAGAGAATTATGTAGTCACCACTACCATAAAAATCACCATAATAGGCGATAAGTTTATTATGTTATGCCTGGCAATGTAAAAGTATACCAGGTACCTGCTCAAATCCGCCTAGAAGCTCAGTAGTATCCATTGCACTATTCATAGCCATGATCTTTAAGGTGTGGCCAGTAAGGTGTGCCAGAAGCTGGACCAGGCTCGTCTTGCCCACAGAGGCTGGTCCCACAAGGATGACCATCCAACTCATCTGCACACACTTCATGATGGGTTCCAGAGACTGGAATGACTGGTGTAGGAGTGACAGGGGCCGGTGGGATGGGTGAGGAACATAGCTGCTGCGAGAAAGGACTGAGTAGCCGATCTGAAGAAAACATGGCAGTGATATGTAGTGAGACAGAAGAAACCATGGAAAATGTCAAAGGAGAAAGGCTTATTCCAGTCTTTTTACCTGAACATCACAGGGAGTGATATGAAATAGTCTAGTCCCCAAGTACGGCTTGGAATTGGAAGCAAACACATCCTTAAACACAGTGATGACCTAAAGAAAGATAAAGCAGTGAGAATATAAATCATTGTAAACTCTTACCTGATAATGAAATGGATCCTCTCAAAGAACAAGCAATGACAAGACACTACACTTAGACTACCAGCAAATGCTTTCTTTCCCTTTGGGTTTCTCTTACAACATCACAGGATAAGGCTGGGTATGGAAGCACATCCCTAGAATCCCAGCACGGGGAAGCTAAGGCAGGAGGAACACAAGTTGCTGGCAAGCCTGGGCTACATAGTCAGTGCTAGTTCAGTCTCTGATACGTCAAAACCTAGTTTAAAAACCAAAACAAAAAGCATAAACTGTATTAACAACAAAAGTAACTTGAGCTCAAGAACAGACTAATGGAGCCAGAGAGATGGTTTAGTGGTTAAGAACACTGACTGCTCTTCAAGGAAACCCCAGTTTGCTTCCCAGCACACTCCTGGCAGCTCACAACTGTCTGTACCGTCACTTCCAGTGAATCCAATACCCCTTTCTAGCCTCTGCGGCTATCAGTCATGCACGTGATGTAGATATACATGCAGGCAAAGCACCCACAAACATAAAATTAAAAGTAAATAGTAGTCACATGGCCTCAAACTACTTGAGATTTCAGTAAAATTGTAGTATAAATTTAAAATGAAGCCATGGCATTATGGCAAATCTTGACATAAAACATTTGCTTTCACTTTATAAAAATATCAGTGAAGCTGGGTGGTGGTGGCACACGCCTTTAATCCCAACAGGCAGGTAGATCTCTGTGAGTTCTAGGACAGCCAGAGTAGTTATACAGAGAAATCATACCTTGGGAGAAAACACATAAACAAAAAACCCATCATTGCTAACCTGAAGAGTATGAGGGAAAATGCACTAGCTAGAACACAGCATTGCAGAAAATTTATTTCCACTTCATAAATTATTCATCTAATCAATAATACAGACTCCCTAAAACACTGATTTTAGAAACTATCAACTCCTTGCCTACTATTTTTAAAGCCTGTGAGAAGTAGGTAGGGAAAGTTAAAATACTAACAAGCATAAAGGAAGAAGAAAAATTAGACTCACCCCCAAAATTGTTCCAAGTTGAAAAGCACCAATATGCTTATAATTGTATATGAAAGTCAGAAAACGAGGAAATAAGGAAACCTCATAATCACTGGAGAACATGAAAAGTTTTCTCTCACACACCTCCAGGTGTCTGGCTCACAGCTCACACTAGACCTTCCTAATGTTCTGACAGAGTTAACAGAGTGAACTTACTATCTAGCTGGTTTATTTGCTTAAAAAAAAAAAAAACAGATTCAATTTACCTCAGTTTTTACTACCTCAATGTTCACTATTTTCACTTTTCATCACCTTTATTCAACCCCTCCCTAATTTGCTCAATTAGAGCAATTCTGAAATGGGGGAGTGTGGAAACTCTGCTCAGACCACAGCAAACCACTTGAAAACTGGTGAATATTATAGTTCCAATCAATATACTGTAGGCTGTGTTCATCTGAAGTGTTTGTGACCAGAAATATTCCAAATGCCCAGTTCTTTATTTTGCATATGCATAAGATATCTGGCTAATTATGAGACAAGTTTAAACACTTACGTTTCAACAACACTAGAAATATGTAGCATGAAGGTAGTAATTTGATGTTTTTAGTATGCCAATGGTTTTTGTGTTTTGTTTTGTTTTTTGAGACAGGGTTTCTCTGTGAAACAGTCCTGGCTGTCCTGGAACTCGCTCTGTAGACCAGGATGACCTCAAACACACAAAGATTCGCCTGTCTCTGTCTCCCAACTGCTGGAATTAAAGGTGTGTGCCATCCCTGCCTGGCTCTATGGTTTCTTTTTTGAGATAGGGTCTTACCATGTAGCCCTGACTGGCCTGGAGCTCTGTATGTAGACCAGGCTAGCTTGAATCAATAGTTAAGACTGCCTCTGCCACAATTTCTCTGTGTAATCTTGGAACTTATTATGTAGGCCAGGCTTCAAAATTCAAGATCTGCCTGCCTTTGCCTCCTGAGTGTTGAGACTAAAGGTGTGTGCCAACAACCACCACCAGCTAGTATGCCTATGTTTTGACTAACCTTCCATGTAAAGTTAGGTGTGGAATCTTTCGCTTTAGTATTGCAGCTTTTATTGCATTTCACTGACTTCATATTTTCAGAGATGCTCATATTGTTAAACCAACAAATTAAAGACTAGCTAATGCCATGCGAACTTTTCAATAATAAGACTAATGTTATGTGAATTACCGAATAATAAAACAGCCAAAATATACTAGCTGGACATTTTGTCCTGATCTAATGATTGAAAGCTATTTTGTAGGTAATAAGTTGTCAACATCTGAGTAGTTCTGAATACTATTTATAAGTGAATGTGGGCACTCCAGTAAGAGGGATATGAAATTAATGTGATTTGTCATACATTCATATTTCTCCAAAAGAATTATTGCTTCTAACACATGAACTGACTGGTATGTACATCAACTTACTTCTGGGGGGGGGGGGACGGGCGGGCAGGGGAAAAGAGGAAATGGTGAGGAGGTAGCTATGTGCATGGGCACAGGCCAGATGTCTTCTCCCATCACATTCCAACTGTACCTAGAGCTTCTGTTAGGTAAAGCACACAGCACCAAAACTGGGTCCACCCTACCAACTGCTTCTGTTTCCTCTAAGACTCCAAAACTGACAGCACTTCCTGTCACGTCTGTTCAGAGATTTAATGAGTGAGACTCTACCACAGACCCAAAAGCACAAGAACAGTGAAGCATGCCTGGAGTCTCGCCAGGGGAAGCTGAAGTAGGAAGATCACAGGAATCCAGACATTTGTGATCAGCTTGGACAACACAGTAAAATCCCAGTTAGAAGGCAAAAGCACAGACGACTCCAGCTGTAAGCTAGAACACCAGTGTCAAGTTCTCCTTACAAAGATGTATTTATAACCCACTTAGATACAAAATATCTTCTCTTGCTGGGTGAAAAACAAACAGAAAAAAAGAAAAAAACAAAAAAAATTTACCTTCTCTTTATATCTACTTATGCTTTCTAGACTAATTACATTATACTTTCGACACTTAATTATTAAGAAGCTCACAACAAAACGCCCTGCAAACTTCTGTTCTTCTGGGTTACAGCAATACCCTTATTTGAACCTAAAAGAGAACTGAAAGCCAACCTCTTTATTACTGGAGGACAATACTGCTTCTATCAGCATCATGCCAGAAACAGAAACCAGGCAAGCCCTGGCAATTCTGGTCTAAGGTTTGGGACTATGTATAGACACAGAAGCAAATTGTCTGCATGCAAAACTGTGCTAGAACAAGGTGTCGGAATTGCCAAGGGCTTTGGTGTTTGCTGAGGCTATCCCATCTTTGTAAGGAACTGGTTTTTAGAATGAAAGATAAATTAAGAAGTATGAGACTCACTTTTTCTTTGTCCTCTCTGGTTCTCATTCTTTCACCATAAACTAAAAACACATGTTGACTAGGATCATAGCAGCCAGGAGATTGGTCAACCAGCATCAACTGACACCAGCGGAAAAGGTCTCGGAGGTTGAATTCCCAGGGTCCCCCTTTTTGACCCCATTTCTTCTCAACAGTCACTTCATGATCAACCTAGAAACAAAGCAATCTTACTGAAAATCATACCCTATCAGACACCATATAGTAACAACAAATATATGTTACATATGTATATGGGATCTAAAATGGAAATTAATAGGTTTGATTCAAATGATTCCTCCTAGCCTAAACTTCCAAATGCCAAGAAGACTCTGCTATGCCACACAATGTAGGAAGGATATAGCTACCAAAAGGGTAGCTCATATTCCACTACAAACTCGAAGAACACTCTAAATATCTTTCATCACACTGGTAATTTGGTAAACTTGTTCTGAGGAAATGATGGTTCAAAAGAGTAAGGAAAACACAAGTTGGTACTTACATGGTTATTGAAAGCTACCATTTTCTTAACAATACTTTTGTCAATCGCTGGGAACAAAGTACTGGCAATGAATTCCATGTCAACTACCGTAAGGGGATCCACAAAGACCTATAAGACCCAAACGTAACATAATATTAATGCGTTTCTATAGAAAATGACACCCCTACCACACTACATGCTAGTTCTACTTTATACTAAAGAACAATAATTTTTAGAAATTTCTAGAATGAAAAACTAAGGAGTTTCAAAATATAGACAATAGGCTTGGCTTTTAAGCTTTATCTAGTAAATTAGAGAAAAGAGATCCATGCAATTCACTTTTAGATTGCATTTGTTTTCAAAATTTCCTACAAGTACTCTTAACTACTTCAGATTCAGACAGTTACTATGAACATGATTGCTATAAAATTCACCCAACGTTTCTGTGTGTGACGATTTTTATTTTATGTGCATTAGTGTTGTTTTGCATGCATGCATGCATGTTTATCGCATTTGTGCCTGGTGTCTGTTGAAGTCAGAAGAGGGTATCAGATCCCCTGGGACTGAGACGGTTGTGAGCAGCCGTGCTGGGAATCAAACCAGGGTCCTCTCCAAGAGCAACCACTACTCTTAACTGCTGAGCCACCTCTCCAACACAATAAACATTATTAAATGATACTCAGAAAATTCTTAACCATCAGTGAACAGGATATTAGAGGTAATATCTAATGATAGATAGAGGATTACTGGCTTTTATTCATACAAGTTTTCGTTGTTTTGTTTGCTTGTTTTGTTTTGTTTTTCTTTTGAGACAGGATCTCACTGTGTATCCCTCGTTGTCCAAACTCACTATGTAGACTAGGCTGACCTTGAACTCACAGAAGTTCACCTCCCTCAGCTTTCCTAGCACTGGGACTAAAGGCGTGTGACACTATGCCCATCTCATGGCAATTTTCTACTCTCAAATTTTAACCCTGCAATACATCACTTTCATTACAAATCCTGTAAAAGTTCACCACTGAACTTTCAATGACCAGCTTCCATGTCCGAGAATATTTTCAAAGTTCTTTTAAGTGAAGTAACCTCACTGTCTTCTAAACAGTAAGTAACACTCCAAGGTCTCCAGATCACTGTACAGGAAAAAGGTTCAGCAAGGCCTCTATTATAAACATAGTAGATATGCTAACATCAACTGCTTACTAGAGCAGCAGGTAATCTTACCTGAGTGAATCTGTTAAGGAAAGACTTAGGCAAGCCCTTCCTCCCACCTCCTTGTCTAAAGGGATTCTGACAACCGAAAATCCTGGTCTTTTCATGCTGAACTTGAAAGCTCATGCCTAGCTCTGGCACATAGATTTCTCCTCGATGATCAAAACAAGCATTGAGGCCTTCTAGTACAGACTGAGAAGCCAGGTTGAGCTATTTGGGAGAGAAAGTACAAATATGTTTCATTATTTCAGAGTATAATCACAACAAAAGACATGCAAATAATTATGGGTAGTAAAGTAAAATAGGTTTTCTTGACTGAAGTCAGAGAAACTCAAATTTTATTTCTCATATATTGTAAAAATAAATTTTATTATATAATTTAAATTTATATATGTAATTGTATAAATATGCATAAATGGAAAGCCTGCATATGCTTTAATTTCTTTTAGATCTATGGATTGTATGTGCATTAGTGCTTGACTAGCATGTATGTACGTGTACCACATGTGTCACTGGTGTCTGCTACTGAAGTTCAGAAGAAGCTCCGGGAGCCCTTGGAACTAGAGTTATAAATGGTTGGGAATCACTAAAAATGTGAATACTGGAAACTGAAGAGCAGCTCTCTAAACCACCAAACCATCTATACTATCCCCATATGAGTTTTTAAGTAAGATAAGGGAATATACGGACTAAACTTATCTTTGAACACGTTTAATTATGTGGATTATAATGAACTACCACTGGTCTGTGTAATAACACGCTCAAATACTGAACATAATCTGATGTAACAACACAAAGAGGGTCTACAGAGTTAACTTTCACCAATAGCTTTGTAACATAAAGAATGAAAAGAACTAACTAAATATAGGTCTTCAGATTCTGAGTCAGAACTCACAGACATGAGACATGAATGGTCTTTAGATAACATTGACAAAGTGGAGGAACACACATGAATAAAATATAATCACCTGAGTTATTGCTACCAGAACCTCATCAAGTCTTATAAGCATGACTAAGTCCTCTGTATATTCCCAAATAGAAAGTTCTGTAAGTTGTTATCCAAACCCAGAATGTCCTGCAATCCCTGGGTGCAAGCATGAATATAGCCATTGTGGCCTTTAATTTAAATCTAAGCTTTCTCTTTTGCTGAGTAATAACTATTCTGACCGGCCCACCTCTAGAACCATGGGTATCTGCCCCAAGCAGCAAGTGACAAATCAGTTGACTGATTCTCACAGAAACCTCCCTTTGTCGTCTAGGGCCATCTGGGATCCCACCTTGGTCCAGATGCTCACCTCATCCAACACGACCCAATGGCCTGCTTTCAGAGCTGCTAACAAGGGCCCATCACACCATGCAAACTCTCCACCTTTGCCACCCTCAACAGGTAGATCTGCTCCAAACAGATCAGTTATGTCCTGTAATAAAAGTTCACACTGTTATCAAATAAACAAACACAAAAGAGAAAAAAACAGATCTACTGGAACCTAAAACCCGAATTCTGAAATGATAAATGCTTAGGTGGACACCATACAATAAATTCCCTGATTCTCCTTTTTTTTTTTTTCTGTAGTGTCCCAACCATTTGGGACTCTACCAGGAGCCTAAGCATGTCCCAAGAATCTCCTGATCAAAATGCACCAGTATCAATTTCCTTGAACAGGTGTTCAGATCATTAGTTCTTCTTGAAGATTAATTGATGAGCTTTAGCACAAACATTAGCAAAAGCAGCACTGATGCCAGAGCCTTGCTCCCAGATCCCGATCAATTTTTCATCTCTGTCCTACATGTTCATAAGACTTTTAAAAAGTTATTTTACAGCCAGGCAGTGGTAATGCATGCCTTTAATCCTAGCACTCAGGAGACAGAGGCAGGTAGATCTCTGTTGTGTCTACAGAGAAAGTTCCAGGACAGGCTCCAAGTTACTTTACTTCTAAGATTTTTGAGAAAGGAGGGAAAAAAATTAAATGGTACATTACATACAGAAATGCGTAGCCCTTTGTTAAAAGAAAATTGGAATTAAAGCAACTAAATAAAAGAATATTGCAGGTGCTGGCCATGAAGAATGCAGAAGACTTAGTTTGCATTCCGTGATACTTATCACCATATGACATGGTTTTAGTGCTGAGAGTCCTGATTGTCTCATAAAAACCCTTTATAAGTAGACTGACAATCCTACTTCTCTCTGTTCACTGGTATAGTAGGCTGCCTAAGCTTACCGTCTGTTCTGACAAGTTGATTCGAACCAGGGTATTTCCTGAAGCCTTTGCTAATGCAGCCACCAAACTTGTCTTGCCAACACCAGGTGAACCCTCCAGGAGAATGGGTTTGTTCAGTTTAGCAGCTCTTAAGAGCCTTTGGGCATTCATGGCCGTGGTGCCTGCGCTGAGGGCGTAGTCAGGAATACCGTGTCCATTCAGGACAGGTCCTTAAAAAAAAGAACAGAAGTGAGACACAAGCTGAATATGACAAAATCCTGTATGTCTCCCAACCCAAGGTTATCTATTCATCAGGAAGGGTACCATCAGTGAGTACTACTGCAGTGAACATTGTTCACCACCCCCCTTCAGGATTTCTCCCACTTTTGGATCTACAAAATGCCTTACAGAAATTTTGAAGCCCAAAACATGTTTTCCTCAACTGTGACTAGTAAAAACTGTACCAAAAATAAAGGACTAGCTGCTGACACCTCTTTCACAAACTAGACTTTGAATACTACACATCCTCAGAACAATTCATCATTTAGGATAGGTTATTTCCATAACTATTTCTGTGCCTTTGTACATTTCGTGTGCTCAATAATTATTACTCACAGAGGAAGGAACTAAATAACAGATGACCCTTACATGGAAGCAACAGTCATAAATATTAAGAGTGCTATAGGAGATGTATACTCATGCCAGAGACCCTGGGTTCAATCCTAGCACCACAAAATTAATAGAGAAATATTTGGCAGAGCAATTTAATGAGGGAAAGGCAGCATCAGAAGTGAAATCTGTTGTCTGTTACATTTCATTTCTCATTTTACCATTAAATCATCTACAAAACTCAACCAACAGATGTTTTCCAAGTCTCTGTACAACTGCAGGCCATATGGCAGATGCTAGGAGAGGAAGACTGAGGAAAACTACTAGCTATGAAGGATTCACAATGCATTTTTGTAAAAAAGAATAGAATGTATAGCTAGGATGCATTGTAGGACAACAGGACTATTTAGTTCGCTTATGGGCTTGCTAGCTTTAGTGGGGTCTAGAACTTCACCACATGAAAAGTAATCCTGAGTAACACACACAAAACTAAGTCCTAACACAAGTATTTTTATAAGCCACGGGAGGGGAATAAGCACTTATTAAAACCACTCTTACCTCTTGGTATAAAGAATGGGTGTACTCCCCAAAGTTCATCTACATCAGTGAATTCTCTGGGTTTGAGTCTGTCATAGATCTTCAACTCATCTTTCTGACATTCTGTCAATTGGACTACCTTGCAAAGTTTCTTTATTAGGAATTTCAGACATTCTTCTCGAGCCAAGAGGGCAGTACCAAACCCAGAGGAAGTGGCCCCTATAAGAGAGGAAGCAGTACCATCAAACCCACTGTGATCAGGGAGAGCTTAGACCTTTACTGAGGAAAAGGACCTCACCAGAGGCAAAACAAGCCTTCCAATATAAAGCAGCCCTGAAGAAAAAGGAAGAATGCACATCAAAATTCTCCCTAATTTATGTACCATCAATAAAGCAGCTTTTTTAGGGATGACCTGACGATCACACAATCACAAACTTATCTGGAGACAAGATACAGCACTAACAGTCACTTGGTGTTTGGGCGGGGTATGTGCTCATGCGCCACCGCTCAGGAACAGAGGTCAGAGGACAGCTTGTGGGAGTCAGCTCTCTCCTTCCACCACGTGGGTGGAACTTAACTATAATTCTTGGTGATAAACACCTTTATGCACTGAGCTTTCTCACTGGCTAACCACTTTGTTTAGGACCTTTGAAAAGTGCCACCTTGTTCAAAGAATATGAGGAGGAAAAGGGGCTATTCTGAGTGTTAGAAATATCCAATTAAAGTGATTCTAAAAATATATAACTGGCTTTGCTCCTTTCCCCACTCTCCTCTACCCTGAGAAGCCTACTGTCCCCAAGAGAAAACATACCAGAACCTATTCCGTCTATATACACCAGGCAGGCGGCATGGACAAAAGACGACACAGTAGAGATGGTCTCTAGTCTTTTCACAGCAGCTTCCTCCGCCATTGAGTTCATGAAGTTAACCCAAGACAGAATATCTCTGATACTGACCACACACTTTCGTCCAAACTCCTGTTGAGTCAGCCAGTCAATGAAATCCAGCATCACTTCAGCTATGCCAGGCCCTTAGAATAAAGCAGAAGAAACTGTTTTCTATATGAAACATCCCAGAACACCAGGGAGGCGTACTACAGAATCGATTGAAAGACCCTGCCTCAACGGGTAAGGTAGAACAATGGAAGACAGTTCCTAACTTCAGTCTGTCTCCACAGGTGTCCACATACACTAACAACCTATGAAAATTGAAAGAGGGAAAAAATGGGAAAACACTTTCAGAGAGGATAGGCAAATGCTGTATTTCCCACAGATCTATTGGACTCCTATTTCTGCCTCTTTCATTTTTATAACACACTGACTATACATACAATTAATTTTCCATAAATACCTTATCACTCTCCAAACACCCCCCTTTCAAACCATCACCAACACAACCTGCACACTCACCTTTACGACCTATTCTGCCCAGAGATAATCCTGGGCGAAGATTATGATTGATTATTTGAATTAAGTCTTCACGCCTTGTGCTTTGAGGGCACCATATTTCTGTAAACCGGTTTCTTAAGGCAGGAGACAGCTATAAAGAACACAATAGCTAGTGAGAGTTTAAAAAACAAAAACTTTGAAGTACAGAACTGGTTCTGTGCAAACCATGGCAGTGACTCCAGCAAATACTAGATGCCTGTCTTATTTCCTCTGCTAGTAGATACAGCTTAGTGAATAAAGTTTAGTGGCTCCCGGCATGCTGCAACATTCATCTCCACGATGTCCTCATACTGGTGTTACGCAGAACCTCAAGGCCTTAGGCAGCAAATGGTGGCGATGCCAGGACCCTAGTACTAGTCAGTCCCTTTACTTTCTATTCAGTCACACCACTATCTTCCCACACAGAAGTGTTGTCTTGAGTAAAAGGAGAACACATTATTGATATGGCTCAAAGTGAGAGAAAATAAAGAGGCATGCACCTCTCCTCCATACAACAAAAAATAGTTTGATATTTCAGTGAGACAGCTTCTGCTACTATCTATATTCTATGTTTCAAATTCAGAACCACTGATGACAGAAGTTTTCAGTGTTACTGGTGCAGAGTTATTCATTTGTCATTGACATCTTAGTAACCATCATCTATCTCGTCTATTACTCAGGGGTCAAGAACAATGTCTGTACCAAGGAACAGCTCACCTAGGATCATGTTTCTCACACTCACACTGCCCCTCTAGATGATCAAGGTCTTCAGTACTTGCTCTATTAAGAGTTTTCCTTGTTCTATTACAGACACAAAAGCCAAAGGCAGCGTTCTCTTAGGTAAAAGACAGCCACTTATATAAAGTATAACCTGGGAGGCAAGTTAACACAAGCAATCTTTTTGCTGTTGTTATTGGGGGGAGAGGTATTATAAAATACTGTAATTCTTTATTTCCCATAATTAAGCCAGTTGTTTCTATAAGAGTACCATAAGTTGCTCACATAGTAAAAGCATGACAAGATAGTTCACAGCACACAATGGTCTTGAATCCGAGGAGAGGTATAAGAGGCGGTGTTCAGACACCCATGTCATGTGTGGCAGCAAATGACACAGGATGAAGCATGTGTGCCATGTATTCAGAGCACAGACGTCAGCAAAGGGGCATGGGGCAAGACGCCAACAGTTGCCAGAAATACTTTCGATCAGTATGTGTTGATTTTAGTCTTTAGACATTTAGAAACTCTTTACTATTGCCAAATTTTTAATGATTCCCCCAGTTTTTTGAGACAGTTTCTCTATGGAACTGACTATCCTGGAACTTTGTAGACCAGGCTGGCCTCGAATTCACTGAGATCCATCTGCCTCTGCCTCGCAAGTGCTGGGATCAAGGGCGTGTGCACACTGTCAGCAACACAATTTTTTATGTGGTGACTAGTCACAGTTTAAGATCCGAGCACACCGGGCACTGGTGGTGCATGCCTTTAATCCCAGCACTTGGGAGGTAGAGGAAGGTGGATCTCTGTGAGTTGGAGACCAGTTCCAGGACAGCCTCCAAAGCCAGAGAAACCCTGTCTTGAAAAACCAAAACAACAACAACAAAAACCTGAGCTCAGCATACACAATACAATACGTTTCCTGCAGGAAAGTAGTGATGCTGATCTAGCCCTGGCAGCGACAGCAAATGGGCCTGAGGGTTCATAATAGAGCACTCTGCACTTATTAAGAGCGTTCTAAGTGTTTTCAGCTATGGAAGTTGTTGTCATTTTCAAATGTTTGTGTGTGGAGTGCAACCCATGTGTTTGCGTCCTCCTTATCTGTGGGAATGAACATAAACAGTCTTGAAACCAGATCTCTATAAACACAGCGATGTTCTCTCTCATGCTACTAAAAAATACCACGGTCACATTTTAGACACCAAACAAGTTATTAAAGAGTCATAATGCTTCAATGAGGATCATTTCCTTTTTCTTCTTATACCTAACCGGGCACACAATGCTGCATTTCTTATCAAATAGCTCCCTCAGCTTTTTGAAATCACAAGATTGTTGGTTCTTGCCTCATGCTAATCACAACCTTCTGAAGAGAAGGAACTGTACTTACAATTATCGTGATTCACATTACTGGTATGAGAATAATAAACATGTTCTATCTATAAAACTATGTGCCCGTGTTGGCTTCAAGATTGTTGTAGACCTATCTCCAAAATATCACCACGATGACCACTGCTGTGACATCTACTGGACACTTTGCAGTGTCAGGGGCTTGGTCATGTAGATTCTGTCTCAAACACAAACACACATGGACACTGAAAGAGACTCTTTCAAAGCAAGGTATAAATCAGAATAATTAACTGCCAGACAGAGTGGAAGCAACTCAGCAGCAAGTCAGCGAAGAGAGAAATTCATGACATCTTGGGGATGTAGAATGAAATGGAGAATACAGAAATGTCTGTATGGTTTTTCAATAATAATGATTGTAATTACACACACATTTTTATGAGTTTATAATCTGTCAATGAATCGTTAATCACTATACAAATGTAGTACAACATACTACATTTATGGATGTCCGCAAGCTGAAGTAAAAAACTAAACCAAAATTCTTCTTCAGGAAGCAATTTTACCTCTTTTTTCCCAAAGTCACCCCCAGGGTTCATGGTCGCTAAGATCCGGAAATGTTTCCCAGCAGTCAAGAGCTCTACTTCATTGTCCTTATCTTCTGGGCTGCCCTTCTCAGCCAATACCAGAGACTTTTCCACTTCAAGGACACTAAATGAAAAATTGGGGGAAAAAATTAGGGAAGGCTTATGCACTGTATTGTATGACTATCAACGTTTAGTGGTGTCCCATAAGTTTTCTATGTAATAGTCTCACACCAACACACATACATACAACACACATACACGTGTGTGTGTAGGCCTCTCTGTCTGTCTGTCTGTCTGTCTGTCTGTCTGTCTGTCTCTCTCTCTCTCTCTCTCTCTGTGTGTGTGTGTGTGTGTGTGTGTGTGTGTGTGTGTGTGTGTGTGTGTGTGTGTGTGTGTGTGTGTGTGTGTGTGTGTGTAGGCCTTTCTGTTCCACAGCACAGAGTGGGAGGTCAGAAGATAATTTCTGTTTCTCCTTTTCATCAAATGGGTTCACAGGAACCTTTACCCAGAGCCATTTCACTAGCCTAGGAACATAATTTTGATAAAAATCAAACCGATTTCTTTTTCTATACTGCCCTACTAATGCACTATCATGACACGGGTGTCATTTTTTACATTCCAATCCTAGTTTTGCATTCCAATACCCCTCCTTGCTCTCTATACCTCCTATCTGCTCCCCGGAGAAGTCTACTAAGTTTGTCCCATCATCTCATTGAGGCAGGACCAAGGCAACTCTCCAACCCCAAAATCCCTGTGTCAAGCCTAGGCAAGGTATGTCTCCATATAGAATGGGCTCCACTAAGTCAGTTTGTGCATTAGAGTTAGATCTTGGTCCCACTGCCAGGGGCCTCTTATACTGTGTCAGTCACATCACTGTCATCTATATTAAAGGAGTCTAGTTTGGTCTTATGCAGACTTCCCGTTTGTCAGACCTGGGTCAGCGATCTCTCACTAGCTCTGGTCAGTTGATTCTGTGGGTTCTCTCCCATCATGGTCTTGACACTAATGACAGCTTATGATGGAGAGCATGTGGAAGGGAACACTCCTCCATTGCTGGTGGGAGTGCAAACTTGTACAACTGCTGTGGAAATCAGGATGGCAATATCTCAGAAAACTAGGGATCAACCTACCTCAAGACCTTAAATACCACTGTTGAGCATATACCCAAAGCAGGCACATTCACACCACAAGAACATTTGCTCAATTATGTTCACAGCAACATTATTTGTAATAGCCAGATCTTGGAAACAACCTAGATGCTACTAAGTGAAGAATGGATAAGGAAAAGTGGTACATTTACACAATGGAGGGCAAGAAACAATTGCATCCTAAAATTTGCAGGCAAATGGAAGGAACTATAGTATATACTCATTCGTAAGTGGATACGAGTCATAAAGCAAAAGATGCCCAACCTACAATCCACAACCCCAGAGAAGCTAGAACCGTCTTCCAGAAACAAATGGAAACAGATGCAGAAATCCACAACTAACCAATGGGCCAAGCTCCTGGAGTACAATTGGAGCGAGGGAGGAGTGATAATAGGGACAACGAGCATCTTAAATGCAATAGTTCACTATTATACCATTTATAATACCCTCAAAGTGGAAAAAACAAAAATACCAACAAGTGGTGAACACAATGCCATAGACCCAATGCTTTTACTAATAAAAAGAAACACACAGAATATACAGTGTGGTATGGATGAACTTCAAAACAGTAATACAGAGCTGTGTGGGCATGGGGGCTCATACTGGTAATCCCAGCACTCAGGGACTTAGGCAAGAGGACTGGTGTCAGATTGATGGCAGTCTGGGCCATAAAGTGACTTCCAGTTTTCACTGCAACAGTTTAGGAGACAGCTCAGCTGATACAGAGCCTGAAGCACAAAAATAAGGACCTAAGTTGGATTCATAGGACATGCTGGCAAGACAATAGTCAAACTGATAAGCTCCAGGATCAATGAAAGCCTGTCTAAAAAATAAAGTGGGGAACAACTGAGAAAGACACCCAAATGTTGACTGTTTACATATTCATATTCACATGCATGAACACAGTTACATAAAACATATTAACACAGAAAATAGGAAAATAAAGCATTTATATGGAAACTCAAGAAGACAAAGCTGTAGAGAATAAGTTAATTAGCGGTTGTCTGGAACAGGAGTAAAACCCAGACTTAACTGTTCAGGAAAGATCCTACTACATAATGTAGACTGTGGTGACTGAAAAATCTCAGTAAGTTCACTAAACACTGAACTGTAGTTATAAACAAGGTACCTTTGAAGATACACAATACACCCATGAGAGAAAAATGTATATCAATAAATAAGGACTACTATTGGTCTGAGGTCGTGGAAATGCCTTACATTTATCAAATTTAGGATCCTAATACTACCTTCATTTAAAACATTAAGTAATAAAGTATAAGCATATAATCTGCTTTAAAACAAATCACTGTAACTTAAGCTCATTTGGTTTTAGCTCTATCACCCCAAACTGATAGTTTCTGATTATTGAGGAAAAAAATAAAAACAACAAACAAAACCCTCCAATCCCTGATGCCAAAACAACAGCAATTCCTGCACATTCCGTCATTTCCTATGCACCAAACATGGAGAATTCATAAACACAAGACACCAAAACCAGGTTAAAAAATTCACCAGTAAAAAGAAGCCCCTCATTTATGTCACCTGTTCAGCCTTTCCAGGACAGAGTCATCAGCCAATGAGATCTCATCTAAAAGGAAAAAGCTGTCCTCCTTCATGGCCAGAACCAGTGGTCCATCATGCCACTCAAAGAGTTTTGCGTCCATTTCTTCCTACAGTTTGGAAAAGAAGCAGGAGGAATTAAATACACACATAGCTAGACTTCTGAGGTAAAACCCACATTCGTCAAGAAGCAAGGGTCTAAGAACGGGTAAAAAAATGTGTAACTGTACCCTATAGACTAGTATAAGTATGCACACATTCTCATATATCTGGACTAGGTCTTCCACTAAGAATCCAGTTACACGAACTTAGCAAATCACAGTTCTTTAAACAAACAAACATATCAACACTTGCTATTAGACAAACCTTGTCATTTGTCTTCTGCCTCACTGGCCTTAAGCCCCCTAGAAAGTCTGATGTCTCCATGTTTAAGTGGCAGTTGACCGAGTATAGTTTCCGATTTGCCAAGGCCGCAAACATTTGGCAGATGGTAGTTTTCCCACACCTACACAGATATACAACCAGATTAATAAGTAGCATATGTTCCAACTATACAGCCACAGGCATTGTATCAGCAAGAGGTTGCAGGACCCCTGCAACCCAGGCTCACATTGCTCCTCTGTAGAACATCAGTGCCCTCCCAAATCCTTTGTACAGCAGGCCATCAACTATACGTATTTCATTCTTTTAGTTCTACCAAAGGCAATCAGGGGAGAGGAAGAAACACAATCCTTATAGATTCTTCAAGAAATACTACTTAGCAACCTCTCTCCATACCTACTGACTACATTTAAAATAATAAATGGATAAAATAATTCCCAATGACAAAACAGGAGAAAACATTTGCTCCCACAAGCAAAAGATTTACTACGAAGGTGAAGAAATAACAGATCTTGCTTTCAAAGAAAAGGGAGGGAGGGAAAAGAAAGAAAGGAAAAAAGGAACTCCAGAGGGCTTCACCCAATCCCAGGGCAGCAATCTGGGAATTCTCAACAAGTTATGGCAACAGAGCTTTACCCAGTGTCTCCAACCAGCAACACAGGTTCACCAAATTCCAGGGCCCTGCCCACCAACACTGCCAGTCTCCGCATGCCTTCGGTCCACACTATGTGGCTGAACTCAGACTCCAATAGACTTGACTGGGTAGACGATTTACCTGTCAAAGCAGAATAAAACTGTAGGCTCTAATGAGCACAATTTTATTGATGTTCCTATGGTGTTTTGGTCTACTCACCCAGTAACTTCAGAACATTTTCTTTGGAGAAAAGAGACTGAGGACACAATTTTTTCTTGAAATGTTTTTCAAGGACTTCTTGAATGACATCGGCTTCCTCCTGCTTCCTGACTCTGCCTGCCAGAAGCATGAAACCTGAAGGTTGAAGTTAAAATGAAGGGACAATTAAGCATCTAGAAGTACTAGTGAAGAATGCTGAGAACATGAAGTTAGAGTAACTTTTACCCAATGCTGCTGGAGCAGGAATCTAAAAAACCACCTTAAGAAACTAGAAGAGCCTAGTATGCCAACCACATGCTAAAGCCATGCCCCATATCAAGTATGTCAAACACAAATGAGCAGGTGTATATCCCAAAAGATGCAAACCAATGTTCAGAGCAGCTACCTTCATAACAGTCCAATTAAATGATTTAAATGTCTAGGAGTAAGAGTTATCGCCTTATGATGCCATATAGTTTTAAGGAAAAAAGAGGATTGATTCTTCTGTAAACATAGTCAGAACTAAAGTGTACACACTCTAGGATTCCATGTAGGTGAAGCTCATGGGAAAATCAGAAGTGGTTATCTCCACTTACAAGAGAAAGAAGAAGTCAGGCATCATGGCACAAGTCTGTAATCTTTTGAAAGATGAGTCAGGTAAGTTTAGGCCAGTCTGCCTACAGCAAGTCTCTAGGCCTATGGACTACATGAGTCCCTTCCTCAAACAAACCAACCCACAGAGGAAGTTTCTGAGATTTGAAAATACTCTAAATCTCAGTGTAAGTAGTGACTTACAAAGACACATACACAGATAAAAACACTTCATCGTGTGTTACTACTTTAAAACAAAAGCAGAAAAATATGCTATCCAGGCTCAATATGCATTCAGGCTAGCCTCAAACTTCTAATCCTCCTGCTTCAGACTACATGCTAGGATTGCAGCACACTAGTATTACCGAAGTCCACAAGAGCATCATAATCAACAGATTGCCAAAGCCCACCTTTAACCACAACCAATAGAGTGTCCAGCCATTGTGCTGACCTAGTAGGCCTAACATCATCTTGACAACCTTGGTTTATCCTTTCTCCAGGTCGCCTTCTCCTACAATCTACCTTATATTCCAAAAATAACAGACCTGATTAATCAACATTTTTTGACAAGATTCAAAACCACTCTTAAGTAGCAGAAGCTTTCTGTTGACAGGGTACTGTGTGGTCAATTCTAGGAAAACGATCACCAGGCCATAGACTAATATTGCTTAACTGCACCCACTTCTTATCCACAGGTCCTATGACAGAACAGAAGACACTAAAATGTGTGCTTCTCCCCACACCCCACCCAGTCCCAGCCATGGCCTCCTAACATAGCTGTACCAAATAAACTATTTTTCCACTGAGGTATTTGAAGGTAAGTGGCCAGAACTAACCTTCTAAAGGACCATCCTCCCTGAGATGGGAGCCCTAATAACAGGACTAATCCCCAGCAAGCTACCACCTTAATGATCTTCTAAACCAGAAGAGTACAAAATGCTTTTTTTGATTCATGGCAAATAACATATAAATCCTTTCCATGAATTAAACTAAAATAAAAACCAGTGTTTGGCCGGGCGGTGGTGGCGCACGCCTTTAATCCCAGCACTCGGGAGGCAGAGGCAGGCGGATCTCTGTGAGTTCGAGGCCAGGCTGGACCGACAGCCTCCAAAACAATACAGAGAAACCGTGTCTCGTAAAACAAAACAACAAACAAACAAAAAACCAGTGTTTGAACTATCTTTGGTTACCACACCAAAGCTAGCCAGGTGCCAACCTTCTGTGTAACCCCTAAAAGTGGCCATGTTACAGCCTGCCTTCCACACACACCCACTTAAGCTAGGGTTAGAAAACCCACAGAAGCTGGGCATAGTGGTGTATGTCTATAATCCCAACACTCAAAGGTGGTGGCAAGAGATTCATGAATTACAGAAGAGTCAAAGCTGAAAAGCACGAGCCAGCTTAAAATAAAACCACAAGGAAGCAGAGGCCTGCCAGAACTGTAACTATTCACAAGAGCAACGAGAGTTGAGGGAGAAAGGCTGCTTCAGGAACAAGTGAGGAAATGAATGCATCACACACAATTTAGACAGCATTTGTTTTAATAACACATCTGGTGTCATTTTATGATTTAAAACATACCATCATTGGCTAAATGTTGTAGCCAATCATAGTCCTTCTCAGTCTGCTCAGCCAATCTGTATCTTTCAGCCCATCGGAACAGATCTCGAAGGGCAATAAACCCCTGCTTTCCAGCAAACACCGAGGAACGTCTACGGTAGGACTATTAAAGTATAAAAACAAATAACTGATTCTTACTATACTAAGTAGAAAGCATGAATTATATCTTACACAAATTTCTTAACAAATTCATTTTACTAGATTGAACTTCTCAGAAATGCAAATGACCTACAATTACCTGGAAAAGAATGTTCAAGCTAATATGCAAAAGCAATTAACAAAGAAACTCCATCTCCCACACAGAAAAAGAGAATAATCTAAATATCATGAAAGATAAAAGAAAATCGGGGCTAGGAAACAGTGGAACACTTGTGATGCAAAAGGGGAGAAGGATACAGGGACTAAAGTGGGAAAGAGAGCAGGGGGCAGGGGGAAAGAAAGGGGAGAGGCCGGGTTAAACCAAAACTAAAGATGCATCAAAGTCCCTTATGGAAAACAACTACTTTGTAAATAATTACAAAATACAAAGCTAAGACAGAAGGAACTTGAGCAGAGATATCTGCATGGGTGAACAACACTGTTCTCAGAAGACATGAGTTAAGTGTCTACATGGTGTTGGTCAAGGAGGTTCAGGAAGCCCCCAAAATAACACATGCTACTGTCACTGCTCTTGGTTGCCCACGACAACTACTAGATGGTAAAATCCTATTACTGAGGCACAACTTATTTTGGTTGCAGGACACAGAAATTACATTGCAATTGATCTAGAATCTCTCTCCCTGCAAACTAGCTTTCAGAGTATAAAAGGGAACTATACAGCCTGCTGGGGGAGAAAAGTGAGTAATGGACTTAGTCGGCAATGGACCCTGACTGCTGGAACACCGACCTGCCAGGCAGACTGTACCCAATGATGCAGGAGTGCCAGCCACGGTTATGCGGGTAACTGAATGCACTCTGATTGTATTTGAGGCCTGCTCCACAGGAGGAAGTCATCCTGATAGTGTAAACCTGATCAAAATCCCGTGGCTGGAGAAGGCCTACTACTGATGCTATACAGAAGAGACATCTGCCCTCCTCTTTTAAACCTTGGCCAGAGAAATGTCTTTTAGCAGTGTGCAGCATTCAATGCAAAGACTTAATAACTGTTCAACCTGCTGAGTATACATGACTAAATGCTCATCCGTAAATGGGACATTTATATCAACCTCAGAAAGGCTTAAGGAAGGTCATGGAAGAGGAGGAGAACAAGAGCGGGAAGACGGGGAAGGCACTGGGAAACGCTGTCAGCTGAAGGGCTGCACTCAGGAATTCAGAGCAGCTATGGGTTACCTGCATAACAAGATCAAACAATCAGAATTCAAACACGATGGAGGAGGAGCTCACAGACCCCACCTAAATGAAGCTGACATACTACTAGCCAATGATGACTACTGAGGGAGGAGGAATCGTTTCTGTTCAGGAGTGTGACCACTGCTGAGCTGCCAAGCTCATGCAGACAGCACTAATTGGAGCCAATGGATTGTGAAACACAAACAAAAAACCTTTAAGAGGACATGATACCAAGAGTATTAATAAATTTTAGATTCCGATCTAATTAATTTCTGATAAATAACACATTCCTACCCCTGAGACAGGGTTTCTCTGTGTAGCCCTGCCTGGCTCTCCTGGAACTGACTCTGTAGAACAGGCTGGCCACAAACTCAGAAATCTACCTGCCCCAGCCTCCCGAGCTGACAAACTTCAAGGTTGGCAGAATGATTCAGTAGTGTGTATAATGCCTTGAATCTATCACTAGCCTTGAGGTAGAGAACCAAATGAAGTTTTGTAGTTAACAAAAGGAAATCATGTCCACCACTAAAGTGTCATAATCACAGATTTAACCAATATCATCTGTGTATTTTATCTCATCTGTGTATTTTAAACATGTCTGGAGATCAATTTTTAAGTTGGTTCTCTCCTTGCTGCAGTGTGTTTGAGAATCTAACTCAGGTTGTCAGGTTTGCACAAGTGTTTTTCCCACGGAACCATCTCTTGGCCCACATCTTTATGATAAAAGAAAAAGAAAATCACAAGTTCTAGGCTATTCTAGGCAACATAAGAAAAAGTCGTGAAAAAACAAGTAGCTTGCCAAAAATTACAAAAAACATACACAACAAGGGAACTATTTTCATATAAAGTAAATATCATAAAATTCAGTGATAGCCAGGCAGTGGTGGCGCATGCCATTAGTCCTAGCACTTGGGAGGCAGAGGCAAGTGGATCTCTATGACTTTGAGGCCAGCTTGGGCTACAGAGCAAGTTCCAGGACAGTCAGAGCCACACAAAGAAACACTGTCCTGAAGAAATAACAAAACAAAACAAACAAACAAAATCATTACAATGATAAAAGTGTTGATTTATAAAAGAACCATGAAGGGTAGCTGGAGATATAGCTCAGTAACAGAGCTTGAACATAGCACACACAAGCTCTGAGGTCAATTCCCCCCAGGCCCTGGAATACACACAATGGATATTATCAGATATATTTTAGAAACAAGATCTCCCCAAAACAAATGATACCTATCAACCAAACAAAAGCCTTACTCTCTAAAACTAACATGATTCTGCTTGAGGAAACTATCAAAATGTGAAGCCAATGCTAATTAATGTAGTCCATCTAAATTAAAGTTCAGATAAGGATATGAAATACCTGAAGGTCCAACATGACTTTAACCAATTTACTGCAATAAGAAGGTGGCAAACTACATCGCTTGTGCAAGATTGCTTCCAACTCAGAACTGGGCAACTCATCAAAGTGTAATTCTACAAATCGATTCCTGAAGGCTCTAGACAGCACCTAGGCAATGTACAAAAATAAAATATGAGTGTATGAAAAGCCGATTCCAACAATGGGCCCATGATTGTATAACCAATACAAAGTGATCAGTGCTAAAGTCATATATACATAAACAAACAACCAAACAAAAAGACTTAGCAGGTTTTATTTGTGTATTTCTACATAGGTCCACCTACCGATCAATCCATAATCTATCTATATAACAATAATAAACAGGAAAAGAGGCCATCAATCTGAGAGGGATTGGGGTAGGGGCATGAAAAAGGAAGGAAGGAGAGACAATGGAAGTGGTTGGAAAGAGGAACAGGAATTGAGGTAATCACATTTTAATTAAAATCTTACTTTTAAAAAGCATCTATTCATTTAATTTACAAAACAGCAGCCCTGCTACTCGCCACAAAATTCAAACCTTCAAGAGAGACCTAAATGTCTCATTGCTAACAAGGAGTTTACCATTTCACATAGTAATGAACAGATTTGAGGCAAATGTTACATACCTTTCTACCTCCATAAAGCCCTGGGGGATTCTGGGTGGCAAAAAGCATGAATCGAGGATGCGCCCTAACAACTTCCTGTGTTTCTGTTATGAGCAATTCACGGTTATCATCCAACAGTCTGTTGAGTGCCTCTAAGACATCAGTAGGTGCCAAGTTTAATTCATCCAAGACAATCCAATAGCCTTTTCTCATAGCATCAATGAGAACCCCTAGGAGGAAAGGACAAGGATTAAAGTGTGTATGTACAACCATAGGTCCTTCACAACCATTACAACTCTGAGGTCTCTGCAGCCAGTCGTGACCCTTTAACAATCTGTGATACTATTGTTCCAAGAAACATTGACATGGTTTCTTCCTAACCACAGGAGGAGCCAGAGCTGTTAAATTTTCTCCCTAACATATAATTTTACTAAATCAACAAATTCTCATTACCTATTCCAAAACTCCCATTTTACCATATTCTTTGAATCACTACACTTTAATTGCCTTTTTCAAAATTTGACCCAATGCAGAAATTCTACTGCCCTAGGAATTAGCCTTAACTATCTGCTATTATAATATAGCTCATTAGCTTCAATTAGAAGGGATTATAAAAATAAGAAACAGCTCCAAAAGCATGAAAACTTAAACCAAGGGATGAAGTAATTAATAACACTACCTTCATTGAAGACAAGCTTCCCAGAGGTGTCCGATGTGTAACAACCAATGTACTCTTGAATATCTGTGTGCTCATGGTTGTTGATACGCACACAGTGGTTCCCAGTAGCTGCAGCCAGCCACCTTATCAGACTTGTTTTACCAACTGATGTTTCACCCTGTATCAGTACTGGATAGGTTCTGTAAAACATTAGTCAACAAGGGGACGGGGAGAGGAAGCTAAAAAGGCTGCTTTTAGATACCCACGCACTGCATGCACTGAGAAGGTTCTGTGATTGTTTTGTTGTTGCTATTGCTTTGACAGAGTAAATACCAGCAAAGATGTCAAAGTTTGGAAAGCAGGCTAAGTAAACACTGTGTCTCTTGTAGGACCATCCCAGCAGCAGGAATGAAAATCCACACATACCCTGCAGAGACCACACGGACTATATCTCTCAGGTTCAGTTTAACAGAAGATGTCAGAACATATGTTTCATCTATTGTAGGCTCCTTGTCTCCAACTGAAATCCAGTAGCCTTCAACCTGGATAAGTCGGCCACCTTTGGGCTCTGGAATAGGCTAAAAAGACAAAAGACTTTGAGAAATGGCCACAGTCCCACGTCAACATCGGCATTCTTTCAGAGGGGAGTCAGTCCTTCCTTACTGAGGACATTACTTTGCTCTGGGTGCTTCCAACAGTAAAACCATGAGCTAAACATAAACACAAAATTACTTCCAAGAATGAGAGAGAACAATTATTGGTTTTAAAATTAGTTAAGAGTAGGAAGGTTTATTAAAGAATCAAAATAATTTTTCACATGTGGTTCTTACCTAGGAAAATGCTCATTGTTTTTTTTTTTAAATCAAAAATATCTATCTTTACCTCAAAACTGGACCAGTACTGTAGTGTTGTAATGAGACACGAGGGAAGAGGCTTCATACTATTATATTCTGGATCACCCGGAGGACACAACACTGACCCTCCATAGAAACTGGCCCTTTATGGGTATGCTGGCTACTTTTTTGTTTGTTCTGAGAGGAAGGTATTTCAATTCAGACCATGGTACATTTTACTTAATGACTGATATGAGAGGGCCTAGGCCATTGTGAGTGATGCCATCCACAGGCTGGTGATCCTGGATGGTATAGAAAAGCAGGCTGACAAAGCCATGAAGAGGAAGCCAGTAAGCAGCCTCCTCCATGGTCACTGAATGCTTCAATTATAAAACATAAGTTGAAATAAACTTTTCTTCCCCAATTTGCTTTGGTCATAGTGTTTACCATCATAATCCTATAACCCTAACCCTAACCCTGCAGATCAGCACTATACCTGTCTGCTTCCCACAATTACCATGGACTAACTCTAAGATGCAGTAAGACTCCAAGTAAATGTTTACTTTTATAAGAGTGCCCTTGGTCATGGTTTCTTTTCACAACAATAGAGCAGCAACTAAGACAAACCCCAATGACTAACTGGCAATTAAAAAAAATTTAAGATACAGGTAGGCTAAATAAAAAGGCAGCTGAGACATGACACAAGCCTGACAACTTAGTTCAATCTGCAGAACCTATGTAAAAAGTTAGACGTGGTGATGATCATCAGAAATGCTAGAACCCCTAGAGATGAAGCACACAGACCAGAGAACCAGCCAGGAGCTCACAGCCAACTAGCCTGGAATACCCAACACAGAAGCAGAAACAGAGACACCCTGACTCAGCTTTGGACAAGAAGGCCAAGCGCTGAAAGTTCTCCTCTGAACTCTACATACACACTGTGGGTGCTGTGTGCCCACACTCGCACACAACTCATTAGTTGGTACACAATAATTGGTGCTTTTTGTTTTTGTTTTTTGGAGACAGGTTGCTTTGGAGCCTGATCTGGAAGTAGCTCTATAGAGCAGGGTGGCCTCGAACTCAGCCTCCTGAGTGTTGGGTGGGATTAAAGGTGTGTGCCCACCCACACCCGACCAATTAGTTTTTGTTTTAAGGAAAGCTGGATATAGTGATATAGCTCAGGAGTAAAGTATTTGCCCACCATGGAAGAGACCCTAAGTTTGATTCCAGAAGTTTCCTGCCCCCAACCAGGAAAGGAACATAGTAATATACTTGTGCATCAGCCTCAGTTACACAAAGAGCTTGTGAGTAAACAAGTCTTATGACCTCAGTTTCTTCAAAGCATGGAATTGTTCCTAGAAAGTGTTTTCATGTTCCTCCCATATGTAGAGTATAGGAGAAGGTTTACTTAGGATTATTCATTACAACTGGCTATTGTTATTTGTTTATATGTCTCTATGGAAAACATGTTTTAAGCATGTGGCTTGCCTGTGTGATTGTACACTTTACTAAGTTGACTCCTCTTAATCCTCTGAGTATAAACTGAATAAAGTTGGCTACTGCGTGAGATTTCGTCCACCTCATTTTTAGGCTCCATTCTCCAGGTCCCACTGCCTCTGGAATGGTGACAATAAACATCTATAATATTTTTAAGTTTTTTGCTACAATGGACCGGAGAGATGGCTCGGGGATTAAGAGCACTGGTTTCTCTTCCAGGACCCAGGTTCAATTCTTAATACCTAACATGATAGCTCAGAGCCAAAACTAATTCCACTTCTAGGGGATCCAATGCCTTCTTCTGGCATTGACATACTAAGAACACAAGTGGTCCATAGACATATATGCAGGCAAAACACCAACAAATGGAATGGGAAAAACAAAAAGAGAAAGGAAGGTCTTCCTCAAATACCTAAAATGTGGTAATTAAACTTTGCTTCTAGATTAAACAAGGTGAACACCAAAGAACACACCTGTTTCAGCAGACTTTTGACATTGCCAGAGATAATGTACTGACAGATGAGCTTCTGAACCACTGGGTGGGATGCCCTGTCGAGCTGTGTTAAGAAACCCAAACAAAAGCCCTAGAGAGAAAACACAGATAAATATAATACATTTTTGGGAATAAAATTTAATCTCCTGGGGTGCTACATTCTAGAACAATCTTCTTCTTCTTTTTTTTTTTGTTTGTTTGTTTGTTTTTTGAGGACAGTGTTTCTCTGTGTAGCCCTGGCTGTCCTCGAACTCAAGACATCTGCCAGTCTCTGTAAGATTAAAGGCATGTGTCAGCACCATCTTGTTCTACTGTGGTAGAAAAAAAAAGCAGGGTAGTTCTTGTCCAGAATCTTACAGACAAAATGGACTGGCAAGCCCTAGCAGACGTGGCATTTGCATCCCTCCTCCCTCCCATTTATGGTGAGCCGATCCACCCAGCCCCTGAATCAGACAGACAGTAGAAACACCTCATAGAGTGAGCGCTGGATGCTGCCACATGGGTTGGAAGCTGCAAACCGTAAAGCCCTGCAGAGGGTCCGAAGGCTGTAGTGAGGTCTGTGGCTGGTTCCATCCACCAATTTGGTCCCAGACTCCTTCCGCAAAGCAGTGTAGAAGCTACAGAGAGGATGAAGTGAAGGCAGTTTTATTAAATAGTAATGATTCTCCTGCTGTTTCTAACTTTCTACTGAAACTGGAAAGGCTATCGTCTTTCCTTTTTCCTTTAGTTTTTCGAGGTGCAGTCTCATGGTATAGCTCAAACTGTCCTGGAACTCACTCTGTAGACCAAGCTGCCCTGGAACTCAGCAATCTGCCTGCCTCTGCCACTACCAGCACTGCCCAGCATCAAAAAGGCTATTTTCATAAAACAGAAATGCAACACCTTGGAGCATGCATCAAAATATCTAAGCCTGTACAAATCTATTTTTCACATAACCTGAATGTCTTTGAAAATTTAGGAAATGGAAGGTGATATTTCATTAGCCAAAGGAAGCAATGGAGAAGAGCCAGGAACTTGTGCATTGTAAGCAGAGTAACAAGTGAGAGGCTTAGCAAGAAAAGGCTGATTCATATGCTGTGTTTCAGAGCAGGCTCTACCCGAGGGGCAATGAAGGCCTACACATGGTAAAAAGAATTTGTGAGGTTTCAAAGAATACAGCTGTCTACCTTTACTAATGTGAAACTGTTATGGAGCAGGGAGATACGATGATAGAAGACTGAAATAAGAACTCTACACTGCAAAGTTTTAGGATTCGTACCAACTGAATGTGCAAAAGAAACCAAACATGAAAACGGATAAAATCCAAGTCCTATGACTTGACACATTTAGTGCAACTCTAGAGTTTCATGTGGCAATGTCTGTCTCACTTTTAAGTCTTTTTGCCTTATTTATTAAAGCTCTCAGTTATTACTTGCAGCTATAGAAAGAAATTCCATAAAATGGAGCTTCTTTAGTCTTTTTTTTTTTCTTTTTAATGAGGGTGATTCCATATGGGGTGGTCATGGGCAATGTTGCCACTGCTCCCTCAAGAATGGGCACACGTCAACATGGATAGCAGCCTTTCACCTGGCTCGTGCTGCCACTGAGGGCCATGTCTGCATCCTTGTCCTTCTGTGGCCCATGTTAGAACTGAAGGACACTCAGATGACCATGGTCTGTGCTGATGCTGGGGGACATAGTGATCTGAATGTCTCCTGCTGCCCGCCCCCTAAGGCTATGGTGATGTCCCATTTGGTGCTGCCACAGAGTGCCACATCTGGATTTGTGGGCTTACTGTAGCCAAGTCTATGTTGGTATCTGTGTATCAAAGGCTGGGCCGATAACCATGATCTATGTCTCAACCTGAAGCCATTGAAGAAATCTCTTAAACACTGAGAGAATGCTGAAGTGTCCCTCTCTACAATAGAAGGGTTCCAGCAGGGGTGTGGAAGGGGAAGGACTCAGTTCTATTTAAGGTGCATGGCACTGAGAGTGTGACCACATATGTAGTATTTATATATGTATACATAATATATGTATTTACTTTTTCTGGCAGGGAAGACAAAAGGGTGGGTATGGGTAAATAGGGAAAGGACTGAGAATCAAGTGTGGTAGGGCTGTATGATGTGAAATCCTCCAAGAATCAATAAAAAAACTATTATGTTGGAAAATAAAAAAGAAACAAGTATAGTAGCTAGGAGCAGTGGCACTCCCAGAACTCAGGAGGCTGAGGACATGCAGGGCTACAGAGCACCTGCTTAGCATATACAAGGTCCTGGGTTTCATACACACCACCAGAGGTTCAGGGTGGGGTAGAGAACAAGCTATAAAACACTAAGTGAAAAGCTCATATCCTATTTCAACCCTTCCCATGTTCTATTCCCTTCAAGAGGAATGTGGTTTACTCAACAGTTTCTAGCTTTCTCAGACATCACAGTAACTCAGGCTGCCTGCACAAAATGTGGTCTTTTCAGATCGTTTCAAATCCGAGAAAGACACTCGAAGCACCAACCCACAGACGTCTCATGTTAAACAGAAATCAATTTACAGTAACAAAATTACTCCTGGCTTCCATCCAGCTACTACAAAAATCTTAAGTAGGAAAAAAACACAGAGAAAGATAAAAGACAATCAATTTACTATTTAGGAATTCAAATACTAAGCTGTAAATATACAGAAGTAAACAAGAGAACAGCACCTGTTAATTTTCATAGGTGGAATAAGTAGTTTCTTAAGGAAAACCTAAGGGAATTCATATTAAGGTTTCAATTTCAAAGCAAATCCTTCTACCAGTTTTCTCTACATAGAAGCAAATCATAAAAACATGTGTGTCTGCATGGAATGGAATTTTATGCTCCAAAGAAATCATGTAAAGACAAGCAGAAGAGAACCTACTTTACAATTCCTTGCACAGTGTTCTTGCTCACATTCAGCCCTTTCAGATAATCCACAATAAGAATTTGTAAGTCTTCTTTACTTTCTAATTCTTCTACATAAAGTTCTGTGAACCTGTAAGAAAATTATTAATTGTTCATTAGAAATTATTATGTTCCATGTCATTCTCTAAGGCAGTGGTTCTTAACCTGTGGTTATGATTCCTTTCACAGGGGAGCCTAACTATCAGAAAACACATATTTATATTACAATTCATAGCAGTAGAAAAATTAGTTATGAAGTAGCAACAAAATTAATTTTATGGCTAAGATCTCTAGAACATGAGGAACTGTATTAAAGGGTTGAACCATCAGGAAGGTGGAGAAACACTCACTGTTTTAGGGTGTAGACTGGTGAGTCTCCTCTGTGGTCAACCGTTAGTCAGACTTTCAGCGGGACCCTTCCATATCACATCTAACAGCTCCACCTACTCAGACCCACCCCCACAGCACAGGATTGTACCACCAAGCAAGCACACCTTGTAACCAGCCTAGTGCCCTGTATCCACCTGATTTCATTCTTTCTAAGCCATTTCTGAGCTCTCTTCTGTTCATATCAGACACAGAACTAATGAAAAAAGTTCACATGCTTAGATCTCATCACAACAATACCAATAATATGAGACATCATGTCAGTATCTAATCTCCAAAGCCTACCGGTCTTGTAGAGATGAAATCCAGGAGACAGAATTTAAAAGAACAATAATAAACTTGATCAAAGAATTCAAGAGTTTAAAGAAGAAACAGTTCTATGTAGTTACAGAGAAAGACTATAAGAAGAAGAAAGACCTTCAGCCACAAACACAGAAACGTAAGGCTGACTAAAATATAGGACTTGACAACATAGGACTTGTGAATGAAATTCAATCAGGAGATAGAAAAACAACAGCCACCTAGAAACCTAGAAGTCTGGCAAGTAGAATGAATCAAGCTGATCACCTATCATCAGGACTAGAAGATGAAGATCGAGACCAAAATAAGCAAGGAATAGGAAACATTTAAGAACATAGAAAAAGGAACACACACGAAATGGGGAATACCATGAAAAACAAACCTTGGAATTAACTGTAAGCATAGATGAGAGAGAAGAATCCCAAATTTTCAAGAAGATAATTGAAGAAAATATACCTAAACTTAAGAAAGATATACCTATACATAGAACACCAAACTGGAAAATATAAGGCTGGAAAAGAAAATTCCCCTGGCATATCATATTTAAAATACTGAACATATGTAACAAATAAACAGCACTGAAAGCTTCAGGAGAAAAAATGAAAGTCAAGTTATTTATAAACGAAACCCCAACATAATAACAGCTGATTTTTCAATGGCATCTTTGAAAGACAGCAATACATTCCAAGTCCTAAGGACTATGATAGCTAAACTAGAGTAATATACCCAGCAAAACTACCTGCCATAATCGAAGGAGAAAGAAAAACATCGATACAGGCTGTGGTGGCACACACCTATAATCCCAGAACTAGGAAGTAGAGGCAGTTAGATCTCTGTGAGTTCGAGGGCAGCCTAGCCTACAAGGCGAACACCAGGACTACACAGAGAAACCCTGTCTCATAAAAAAAAAAAAAAAAAAAAAAAGACCAAACAAACAAAACCAAACCTTACAATCAAAAAAAGAAAATACAGAAGCAATGTTTTGAGCTGATGAGAGGAATGAGCATAGCAGAGGGATTGTGAAAATAAATAGGAAACACAAAATACCACTGTGAATGCAAACAGCACCTCCCAATTGTACAAACATGGTAGCCACAATTTATATGATCATTTCAATAGTAATGTCAATGGTCTCAATTTTCCATCCAAAAGATACAGGCAGACTGAATGTGTCTGTTGTCTGTAAGAAACACATCTTAGTTTTAAAGATAGGTGGTGCCCTTAGAGTAAGAGGATGGACAAAAGTGCTCCAGCCACAGTAGATTGAGCTGGCTTTCTAAAAAAATTGCATTCATTTGTGATATGTGCATGATATGTGGACAAGCACATCACATTGCTTTTATGGGGGTCAGAGGACAACTTGCAGGAGTTAGGTCTCTCCTAACATGTAGTTTCTGGGGACTAAACCCAGGTTCTCAACCTTGGAAGCAAGCACCTTCACTCTTAAAGCCATCTTGCCCGCTCTAGTTGACTTTAGTGACTGTTTCCAAACTTGAAACAATCTTTTTATTTTAAAGGGTTTTTCTGTACCTCTGTAGCCTGTCGTGTCCTGGAACTTGCTCTGTAGACCAGGCTGGCCTCGAACTCACAGAGATCCACTTGCCTCTTCCTCCAAGTGTTGGGATTAAATGTGTGAGCTACCACCACTCAGCCTAACAGTAAATCTTACTCTTCAATGTTGCATATATAAAAAGCCAAAACTAAGCACTTAAAAATATTATGTTCTACAAATGAAATTTCCCTAATAGCTAGGAGATGAATTGTGTTCAATAATACCTTTTTAGGATCATACTAACAAAGAACTAGGTAGAAAACCTAGGATCAACCCACAGAAGCGTCATAAATAATGAACAATAATAGAGAACGACTCTCTTATATTCTAGACTCTCTGACATGCCCACAAGCTATAGAACAGAGAAGTAACAAATAAGGAAATCAAGAAATCAAGGTTCCTCTTTCAAGAGATCAATGAATTACAACCACTGCTTAAGTTCAGTTGTGCTAATATTATCAAAAAAGAAAACAAAATCTATACCTATTTCTTATTCCTGGAGGGAGATTTCTTTTGCCCACATCAGTAGCAGGATTCATGCATGCAAATAAACGAAAATCAGGGTGTCGAACCAGTGGCTCTGTTAAAGAGAAAATTAGAAAATTTCAACAGCTTTTAACATTCAAGTGATCTGCCACAGTACTCCAGGTAAGTGCACAGAGCCCAAGGTCTAACCACATTGGTGCTATCTGTTCCCGACCATCCTTTTCTGAATTAAGGTCACCTTGTCAGCAGACAGATAGCACAGGAGCACAGCGCTGCGCTCGCTCTCTCTCTCTCTCTCTCTCTCTCTCTCTCTCTCTCTCTCTCTCTCTCTCTCTCTCTCTCTCTCTCTCAGCTCAATCTCACATTCAAGTCTTCTTGGTGTATCTGTTTACTTTTGATTATTTTTTTATTACCTAAAACTTATGTGTGTATTTATTTGGACAGTGCCTGTATATCAACAACTTAAATACCTTATTCTTCTTTGCATACCCCACAGCACCTAATAAAAGTTCAATATACTTCCATAGGAAACTATTACCTAATAATAAATCCTATATGTCTAGCCAAAAGAATCTCACTTTTAACTGACAAAAGACTCAGTGCCAAGTCAAACCCCAAGGGGATTAAATGCTACCTGTGTCTCCTCGATCAAGCAAAACCAGAGAGCCAGAAGATCCTTCAAGTAAACCACTTAGACATTCCAGTGTTTCAGGAGCAGCTAGATTAATCTCATCTAGTAAGATCCATTCTCCTTTCTTTATAGCCTGAGCTAAGGTACCCTGGAAGATAGCATAGTTCAAATAGAGGCAGTTAGCAAAAGCAGTTACACAAGCTAGGTTAAGAACAGAGGCAAGTGCATATTTTTCCCACTAATGAACCTATACTTTAAAATGACAAATGTGGACAGGCGTTGGTGGCACACGCCTTTAATCCTAGCTGTAGCTTTGTTGCCTGGTTCCATCATACAAAGATGAAGTAACAGAGTACACGCTCCTCAATTAGATATTCCTTAAACACTGGGAAGAACACTGCTTCACCTTGTAATTTCTGTCTTAAATAGCAGGTACAACACAAAGACAATACAAATAATAACCCTCCACAGATTTTATTCTCCATCAGAACAATACCCATTCACCTAAATAATAAGTAAAATACCTCCACAAATGCAAACAAAAGGGCACTTTCTGTCATTTTCATTTGTTGCTGGGCGTGGTTGAGTCTAAGGCCAAAGGCCTCCCATTTCTCCTTTAGAAGTGGTCCTAGGGAGAAACAGAAAAGACCTCCTTAAATTTTAAAATGCTATGGTTTGAATATGAAATGTCCCCCAAAGGCACATGTTTTTAATGCATGCTCCATATCTAAAACCACCCTTTCTTTAAATTAAGATTCATATGTGCTATTTTTAAGAGTCTCTCTCTCTCTCTCTCTCTCTCTCTCTCTCTCTCTCTCTCTCTCTCTCTCTGCTGTGTGTGTGTGTGTGTGTGTGTGTGTGTGTGTGTGTGTGTGTGTGTGTGTGTGTGTGTGTGCTGCTCTATTTTGAGGGTCACTCAGATGTGACCAAGTATCACCTTATTCTCTTACTGCTACAGATGGGACAGTCCTGCTTGCTGCCATGCTCCTCATCAAAATGGACTGGAATTAAATTTAAATAAAGTTGTCATGTATTTTGAGTGAGTGATACAAAAGTATGTAAACATGCTGTATAAAAATATAATACAACTTTCAAACACAAAACCATAAAACTTGTGAAACACAAGAGTGTTAAACATCATAGACAAAGTAAGGGACGAAACCCAAATTCTTACAAATGCTAACCTCATGGTAGTCATCATTAGCTCTCTTGTACCCTGTAATTCATTTCCCCTTGCAAGAACCTTTGAAGTAGTTGATGATTTTACCGCTTCATCGGTGAGGAAGCAAAGTGAAGACCATTAAGCTACCAAAAGCTTGTTTACCATGGAAGCCAGCTCTTTCTCAGAAAATATGTCATTGTGATTACTAGGCAGTACTTGTACACCAGCACCATCTAGCTGCATTAAAAGAACCATGTCCACAAGCACGCAACAGGAAGTCACCTTTGCATGAAGATACACAAAGTTTCACTTCTCTCTTTTTTACCGAATTCTTCTTTTACACCTGCTAAGTGAGCCCAGTGTCACGCCTTTCACATTCTTACCTGACTGGCTCTCCCTTCCTTCCTTGGCAGTAGCTGACTTTTGTACGTGTTGCATTAGTCTGAGGAGATCATGCCATCGTTTCTGCCTGTAGCAGGTCTGAATGTGTCCCAAAAAGGTAAAGTTTTGTTTTTTGGAAAACGTCTGGACAAACAGCTCCTCAAATGCCTCTCGTAAGGGCAGCCAAATAAGCTTATGGTCTACAGGCTTGAACCTAAAAATAAACAAACAAACAAACAAATATATAAGTGAATAAATAAGGGTAAATGTGATTCACAAATTCTTGAAGCAGAACTAGGAGACACAATGAAGATTAATCAAAACCAACTATGACTAACTATATAACACTGAGAATCTCCTAAGGTTTCAGCTGTGATCTATTTTCTTAAGTCAAGGGTTTTAATAATGAAAACTAACTACTTTAATCAACAGCACTATGAAAAGTTTGAAATTTACTACTTATTTTACTACTAGTCACATTTAAACGAACACATATGGAACTTGGTGACAAACCATGTTTCAGGAGGTTTTTATGGAGCTGGGCGGTGGTGGCGCACGCCTTTAATCCCAGCACTCAGGAGGCAGAGGCAGGAGGATCTCTGTGAGTTTGAGACCAGCCTGGTCTGCAAGAGCTAGTTCCAGGACAGCCTCCAAAGTCACAGAGAAACCCTGTCTCGAAAGAAAGAAAGAAAGAAAGAAAGAAAGAAAGAAAGAAAGAAAGAAAGAAAGAAAGAAAGAAAGAAAGAAAAGTTTTTATGGGAGGTAGATGTAAACCCTGAGACAAGTGCTGCTCTCGGTTTGAACAGAGAAAATTTTTGCCAGGAATGGTGGATAAAATAAAGGAACATCAGAGTTTTTCACTAATACATTGATAGGTATTTTTATACTTCGATTATTCAGTAAGATGTATAGAGCATCTTTCATTTGCTAGTCTCTGAATCAGCACTTATATAGCTCAATAACTTAATCAGAGAGCTAACACAGAAAAGATTCCTATAAACCATCAGACAGTGGTTCAGGTTGGGCTAGGACTGTATGGACTTATACTGACTGCAGCAAAGGAACAAGCAAGGAGGGTACTGGCACTATACACAGCAGTGATAAATGCCGTCCCAAAGAGGGGACATTTCAAAGAGAACTAGGAAGAGAACTAAGCAGGCATCTGAGAGAGGCAGAAGATGATACTCAAAAATAGTATATAACCAATACATGGCCTAGCCTAGTGCCTGAAAAAACAATTAAATCAACATAGCTTTCAACTGATTAAAACAGAAAGAGAAAGAGAAAACGAAAACGAAAACTGTGGCTGAATCTCGCCCAGCTCCACCAACAAGCACCGTGGACATGTTATTGGAGAGGTGCCAGAATTTGTTAAGAATACCCTGCAGGCAAAATACACCTTCCAAAGTGTTCTAAATGTTGCTTTGTTGTACAGGGTTGTTTTGGCTATCCTGGTTTCCTTGTTTTTCCATATATATTATACCAATATATTGAGCATACAGAATTTGAGGCAGTGCATCTTAAACCAGAGTTTTGTTCTGGTTCCAACTTGGTGAATAGAAGATATCGTTTTTCCTTGTTTAACATGCTACCCTCAGTTACAAAAGGAAAACATTACATTACATTACAACAAGAGAGCTAAACCCCCGAACAATAGGAAAAAGAACAAAACATCCTCCTTACAATGGCAGGCATAATGCTACCAATTCTTATAAGAGAAAAACTCAGGTCACATTCAATGATGCAAGATTAATGCGATTATCAGGAACACTCATAAATTGCAAATCATTGAAGACATATTTAAACAAAAACATTAAACAATTAGACATATTTAGATAAAAGTAGATAGTATTACAGAATTGCCTGGTTAAAAAGCAGGGTTAGACCTGTAAAAGCATCACATAAACCAAAGATTAAGACTCAAAAACTGCCTCCTGGTTCAACACAAGCATTGGGTGACATATACGTTTTGCTTTTTTTAAAAAACTTTCTGCATCAAGAGCATTGTTTTTGAGCCAGGCCTGGTGGCACATGCTTTTAATCTTAGCAGAGGCTGGTGGCTCTCTAAGCTCAAAGTAAGTCTGGTCTACATATTGAGTTATACTAGACTACAGCCAGACCCTGACTCAAAACAAAGCAAAACAAAACAACAAAAACAAAAGAGCAATAAATAACTACTTGCTTAGTATTATTTAATAAACATTCCTTTGAACACAAGGACCTCAAGTGTCATTTAAATTTAAAAGAGGGGCCTATGAGATGGTTCAGTGGGTAAAGGTGCTTGCTGTCAAACTTGACAACTTCAGCACTCAGAGAGTGAGAGAGAAAATAAACTGATGCAAACTGCCTTCATGTTGTGGCAGATATGCGCCTTCCTGCACACCCCAATAAACTAATCCAATTCCACATGTGTGCTATGGCACACACATGCCCTTAAATTCATACACAACAAATTATTCCAACACTGTGTTATACACTAGGCATAGTGGCATCTGTCTTTTGTACCTTTTTGTTATTGTTGTTTCGGTTTTTCGAGACAGGGTTTCTCTTCTGGAACTCGCTATATAGACCAGACTGGCCTAGAACTCAGAGATTTACCTGACTGCCTCCCAAGTGTTGGGATTAAAGGTGTGTGCCAACACTGCCCGGCTATACCTTTACTCTGGGCAAGCAGAAGAGTTAGAAAGAGGCCACCTTGGTCTATATAGCTAGTTCCAGACCAGTCATGACTATACAGTGAGGACATGTCTTAAAAACAAACTGTATTGCCAGGCATTGGTGGCCCACACCTTTAATCCTAGCACTCAGGAGGCAGAGGCAGGCAGATCTCTGTGAGTTCGAGGCCAGCCTGGTCTACAAAGCCAGTTCCAGGGCAGCCTCCAAAACAATACAGAGAAACCCTGTCTCGAAAAAATCAAAACAAAACAAAACAACTGTATTGTGATGGGGGAAGGAGCATAATCTCCAAGCAGGATAGCTCCAACTTTTGTAAGAAAACAGTATTTTCCAGCTCCAGCAGTAAAGACAACGTAGCATTTTAATAGTATTTGAACCACACTTACCCTCCAAGCAAGTCTGCAGTGTCACTTTGTTGATTCATATTGACAACTCTCAAATGGTGACCTTTAAGAAACAAAGGAAAAGAATTACTTCAAACAGTTAAAGGTGATGGTGCATGCCTTTAATCTCAGGCAGATCTCTGAGTTTCAGGCCTGCCTGGTCTACAAAGTGAGTTCCACATCAGCTGGAGCTACAAAGTGAGAATGTTTCAAAAAAACAAGGAAAAAAAAAAGCTTAATTGAAAATCACAATGCATTCCTTAAGAAGGCAGGGAAAGTTTCACAAATGCATTTTCTTTGGCCTTTCAATTAATTTTTAGAAGTCTTAGAATTCCGTATTAACTAAAAATTGTAACCAACAACAAGATCTTTGAGCTGTGTGGTGGTACTACAGGTCTTTGGTCCCAGAACTCCAGAGGCAGAGGCAGGTGAATCTCTGTTGAGTTCTGTGCCGGCGTGGTCTACATAGTGAGTTCAAGGACAGCCTGCTATCTCGAGAGCGCGCGCACACACACACACACACACACACACACACACACACACACACAAAGCAAACAAAGAAATCTTCCAATATACTGATGTCTATAAATAAGAAATAAATCAGTATCCAGAGTATCAAATGCTACTTGGTCACTAAAAGGAGCAAGACATTTTAAAAGGCTATCTAATAAACTTAATTACGCACAAACATAAACAAGTCTTGCCATCTACCTATGTTATCCAAAAAGGCAGAGGCAGAAGGATCAACAGGCTCATAAGCAGGAGGACAGGCTGGGCCAAACCACTAAAAATACGTAGGTATCAGAGTATAATTTGATTTATTTTGAAACAGTATATACATGTATGCTTGCCTGTGTTTGTGTGTATGTAAAGAAGTAGAGACAATAAAATAATTAAGATAAATTTTATCTGTAACAGTAGTTATTTTTAGGGAAACCAACTGTATGTGGAATAAGTCCACTTCAAACTTTAATATTCTTATATTTACTATTTAGAAGAAAACAACGACATAAAACCAGGCATGGTGTTACATTCATATAATCAAAGAACACAAACAGCTGAGGCAAACAGAGCCTAAGTCTGAGGACAGTCCTAGGCTCCAAGTTAGGGTAAATGCCCACCTCCTGACCCCCCAAGTCTCTCAGGTACCTGTGGCCCGAGCCAAGTGCTGCACAGCGGATGTTTTACCAGTTCCGGTCTCTCCCACTAACAATACAGGTTCCCCTTGACTGACACACACTGCAAGCTGCTCAAGGAGAACAGAGGATGGGCGGGTAGCAGCAAAAGTGTACTTCTCCCTAGTGGAAAAGGAAAAGGAAAAGGGGATTTTTATAAGCTAGCTGAGCCAGACAAGATAACCTGGGCAAAATAACAAAATGTTTTAGGGCAGCCCAGGCAATCTGAAAACACCCTACCTCACACTTAATGACCAGGAAGGTAGCTCAGTGGTACACCCCTTGCCTAACTTGTGCAAGGCCCAGCAGTGAAGTAAAGGAAGTAAAAGGGCAAAACAAATGTACAGGCTTCAAGCTTTTCTTAGTATTAGATATAAAAAACCAATCCAATGAAAAATGAGAAAATAACCCAGAGTAATTGTCTTCATATTGTAATATATTCTTAGAACATACCAACTACAAATTTACTCTACAGTAAACACTAAGCATTCATTCACTTTGTAAGCGTCACATATATAACGAGGTAACACCTGTGGTTAACATGCTACGTTCTGGACATCCAAGACATGAATCAAGTGGCATATCTGAACAAATCACTATCTACATTAGCCTTAATTCCTCATGTACATAGGAACTATAGAACGGCTCAGTGTGTAAAGCCATTTACTCTCCACAACGAAAGCCTCACAACCAGAGTTTGATCCCCTGAAACCACAAAAATGTGGAAGGAGAAGAAATGCAGCTGTCCTGTGACCTTTACATTGCATGCCATAGCACACAAAACCACATACATACATCACACAGATACACAACGCAAAAATGTATCTTGGAAGTAATACTACCTAATTACAACGTAGTCTCCCCCCAAAGTTCAGTCTAAACAGAATCTGTGACTATGATTTGTCTTGAGATGGAACACTGAAGATTTAATTAAACTAAGGTCATATTACATTGTGGGGGGCCTTCACTTCAATAGCTGCTGTGATTGACTACAATTCAAATAGCACAGTGTCAAAAACACATTTCCGATGCACATTATTTAGAATTTTATATGAGGGTTTACACAGCAGTACAGCCTGATATCCACTTGAGCTTAATCCCACTAAACAAATTGTAGTAAATCAGATAAAGGACTTTATCAGTTCCAAGCTGCTAACAGCTATTACCATCTAGTTCCCAGAACCTATTTGGGGAAATTACTATTGCTCAACATGATCTAACTGGAGCGATGTTTGCCCAGGCATGCTCTGTTAAGACACAAGCTGCAGGCTCATGAATTCCACTTACTTCTGTACGTGAACAGCTTCACTCTGTTTCCGCAAAAGCCGCACTCGACCTACTTGAACGTCTAACTCATTAATGACAATGTCTGGTTTATAAAGTTTACAGAAAAATTCAGCCTGTGGGAAAGAAAGATTTCAACCAAGTTAAAGACCTGACTACCGTTAAACATTTCCCTTAGCCAAAGTACCTCAATGCACCCTTCTTTTCAGCCCTTCACCATGAAAGCAGAATCTACTTCCAAGAAACCCAAGTTGGCATTGTATCAAGGGTTTCCTTCACTTTCCAAGTTTTCTTAAATGCTTATTTAAGCCCTGACTACAAATCCAAGAGGTGGTACCAAAGATAGCTGGTATGAGTTGTGAACTGGACTGAATTGCGCATTACTCAGAAGACAGTCTCTGGCCATGCCTACGAAGGATCGTCCTGGAGGTGTCACCTGATGTGGGAAGAGCCATCAGCCCACATCAGGTGACAGTCCTGGGCAGGGATGTTCTCTGGGTAGGTTCCCTGGACTGCATAACTGAAGGCAGCATGAAAGCATTCCTTGCTCTGTTTCTTGTAGGTGCACTCTGACAAGCTCCCTCAAGCTCCTGTCTGTCATTGTTCTTCCTTGAAGGGGCCCTCACCTGGAACTGACACCAAAATAAACCTTTCTCTTTTGAGTTGCGTTGTCAAGGGGCTGTATCATACAACAGGAAAGAAACTATAACAGTACCTTTCACTGACTCAAATAAGCCTTTGTCTAGATAAAGTGAACACATTGACATTTATAAAGAGCTTAGAGGGAAAACAAACCCATTCCTAACAAAATGAAAACTGCTCTTTCACTATGCTTCTGTTAGCTTTCCATGTCTAACATAGAGCAAGAATGCAAGGTCTGTCTGTGAGAAAAGTAGCTGCAGCAGAGGCTCCTAGAAGTCTACAGAATAGCTATTCATCGCTTAGCAGATTAAAGCTCAGGTTTGGGCCAAGAATAGGCAAAATGCTTAAAGGGAGCCCCTGTCTGCTGTCTGCCTGCCCCAATCAGTAGGAAACACTGACCCTTCTGACTCAATCATGGTGGCTTCATGCCCCTTGCTCACTAAGATGAACACACTTACCAGTCAAGTTCTTTTCAGGAGGCACTCCACATTCTGAGCCCAAACCACCTCAACTACTACAAAAGCTCAACACACTTCTTTTTATGCTGGTTTTGTTGTCTGTTTTTTTCAAGACAGGGTTTTTCTGTATAACAGCCCTGGCTGTCCTGGAACTAGTTTGGTAGACTAAGCTGGCCTTGAACTCACATAGATCTGCCTGCCTCTGCCTCCCAAGTGCTGGGATTAAAGGTGTGTGCCACTATGGCCCAGCTCAACAAACTTCTTTACTATTGCAATCACAGACATGATGTTTCAAGTAAGAATGTCTTGATTAATTCAAGAGATTTCTGCAGGCTTCAACGATACCAGTACCACTGCTCAGAGGCTCATCCCTTTAAAACTACATACATCTCCCCTCTGTACACCAAATCCAGGACCTCATAAATGTTAAGCACACATACTACCATTGGGTTACAATCTCAGGCAATCAAATACACATCTTGATGTGAAAACAAAAGGCAAGATATCGCCAATTTCAGTGTTGAACCTAACGAACCAGGTTAGTATCATTCATTGGAACTATTTTCATTTTTAAGGGAAAACAATAAGCTGGGGACAGTGGCACACATCTTTATTTCCAGCACTCTGGAGGTAGAGGCAGGCAGATCTGTGTGCTCCAGGCCAGAAAGAGCTACACAGTGAGGCACCACCTAAATAAATAAGTACATAATAGTAAAACAGTCCGAAAGAGAAATCTGTACAATGAAGCACAGACTAAAAAGACCATACCCTGAAAACAAAATGGTCGCTAAAACACCAGAGAACAATGTATCTATATTAACTGGGTAACAGGAGTGAACTCACTTTAAGAATGTACAACACCAGAGAATTACATTGGAAGCTTCCTATTCCTGACAGGTAGTAATGGACCATTAATGTCTAAAGAGGAGTCAACACTGACGAGGAACAAAGATCATCCAGCCGAGCAGCCTGCTCTTCTTTCATCATGTGGGAAAAGTAGTACCACATACCTTTTTCTTGGAAATGTTCAGTTTGCTTCCAATAATTTCTGCCATTTTCAGTTTTTTTGTCTGGTCAGAAAGCATGGCGGTGAAACAGTCCAGAGCCTATCAGAACAACCAAGGGAAATGTCAACTGATTTTAAGAGTAATACATTGGGCTAGGGAGATGGCTCAGTGGTCCTGCTCTAGCAGAAGACCAGAATTCATTCCCCAGAACTAATGTTGGACATTTCGTAACTGTCTGTTACTCCAGCACCAGAGAATCTGACGCCATCTTCTGGCCTTTGCGGGCACCTGCACTCATCCACGAACCCGCACAGACAAACTGACAGAGACACAGACACACACAATTAAAAAATCTTTTTACAAAGTAGTCCATTGATTAGAGCGAGTGAATTAGAGCATCATTTCATTAAGTGCTCACTGCTTCCTGATTGAGGGGGCAGTCAACAGCTCAAACGCTTGCCACCATTGACAGCAGGCCACCATGATGGAAGAAACCAGCATAAATACTCTCAACACATACTGCTTATTTACTAATGAAATACTTGTATAGATATGCCTATAGAAGCATATTTCACAACTGCCAAAATATAAAAGCATAAAGCCCCATTAACAGACTAATGAGTGAAATATCATATATCTAAACAACTGGACTATTATTCTGTCTAGAAAAGAATAAATGCTACAAGGATTAATCATGAAAATATGCAGAATGAAGCAACTAGATTCAAAAGGCAAGACCCTACCAATGTCAAGTGTAGGCTAAGCAAGTAGAAAGCAGCAGAAGCTAAATTAGTCCACTCCACGGTGTTCCAGAATAGGAAATAGAACAAAAAACTAAAGAGAGGGATGGAATTTTACAGGAGGTTATATATCAGTGATTTGTTTTTGCGTTATATTCTACTGGGGGGAAGGGTGGCACCTTACTGCTCTTGCAGAGAACCCAGCACTCATATGGTGGTTCTCAATTGACTGTAATCCCAATTCCTAGGGATCCAAAGTCCTATTTTCACTTCCACAGGCACCAGGCAGGCATGCAATACGCACACCCACACACACCAATTTTTACTTTCTACATCACATTCCGTAGCTCCCACATACTTCTCTAAACCAGAGATACAGATTTGAAGAGATGGTACATGGGATACAAAGACCACAGCTCTAGAGGCACTGTGATGTACCACGACACCCCATTCCAGTCAAGCTTTTACCTCCCTGCCCTACTGTAACACCCGTTTAAAGTAAGTTAGTCACTACATCTGACTGCTTGAAGGCAGCTCAGTTTTCAGTGGCTAGGGGAAGTGAACTGTAGCTAGAGAAGCTGGCAGGCACAGGGAAGACACCAACAGCATCCATCTTACCTCTTGAAAAACATGTAACGACGCTGACGAAGATGCGCTGTCAAAGCCATGAGCAACTCTATTACACCAATTCAGGAGGTCCCTAAAGGCAAACAAGACAGCAGGCTGAAGAGACCACAGCTCATTTAGCCCTATTAAGTCGAAGGTTACCTGATGACTGAAATGTCCCCATTCTTCTACCAATGTGAAGAAGAAACTGTTAGAGGTTAAGTCCTTAGCCATATCCACTTTGCCCGAACCCATGCCAGACACAGTAACAAGAATGGAAAGAGACTAAATACTACCAAATCAGGGGACCCACTCACTCCTAAGCCCCACTAAGAATGGATAGCTGAGGCATAATGAATTTGCTCATTATATGGAGCAAATTCAGAAAGGATTGCTTCAGTCCTGTTAAGAAGGCCAGTGTGGTGACACACACCTTTCTCCCACTCAGAAGTAGATACAGGCAGATCTCTCTGAGTTCAAGGTCAGCCAGGTCTACAAAGTAAGCTCCAGGACAGAGGCAGATACAGGCAGATCTCTGTGAGTTCCCCAGGACAGCCAGTACACCAGAGAGACTCTGTCTCAAGTCCTGTTAAGAAACTACTGAGAGAATGATTACAGAAACCATTTAAGCTAATTTTTAAACCTTTGTTTCTGAGCTATGTGAGCTATCCCAATTTGGCTACACAGCATGGCCTGGACTTGCCTGGAAGATCTGCCTGCCTCAAGCTCTTAGGATGTTAGAATTACATGCTTGTGCCCTACCCAGCTCAAAGGTGATCTGATCTCATAGGTTTAACATGTAAACATGACTTGTCAGGACCATCTGCTTCTAACTCGAAGTTTCCAGCAAAACCATTTTGAAATATCAGCAGACATCAATATGTAATCCAGTACCTTAAAGATAGTTCTCTTCCCTCAAGGACGATTCTTCTGTTTTCTCTTGAAACTTCCTGTGGTGCCTGTTCACAGTCCACAGAACTATCACTTGGACACCCATGTTTATCTCCAGTAAGCTCAATGTAAATGTCAAGTAAGTGTTCAGTTTCGGCCAAAAGGTTTGGAAATCTGCTCTGAAGAACCTGGTTCCAGGAAAAAGAGAAAAGAAATATGGAAGAGCTAAGAGACACTCTTAAAAGTACCTATCACACTAGACATGTGATTTAGCAGCAAAATGTTGCCCTGGGCAGGGTAAGGACCTGGGTCCCAGCTCTAGCTCAGGGATGGGGAGTACACAGGGACTGCTGACAAAACTGGTAATCAGTAAAATTTGTAATCTTTACCAAGCACAATAATTTGTACCCTCACCTGTCCCTGATTCCACTCACCATACTTAAAACTCTGACTTTCCCCACATAACTTACTAAATTATGTGACAATCTAGCCCTCAAAATAGCTTACAGAACAAAAGTCAGGTACCCAAATAACCAAACCATAGCTTCCCAAATACCTAAATTAAAAGAATTCCTCAAGTACTACTTTGTGTAATCCTGAATAAAATTCTATGAGATTGATTATGTAATCTTAACCAAAAATAAATAAAAAACATTACTTGGAAGAAATTAAAGCAAACCACAAAAGAAGAGCCACTAATAAAAAACAGTGAAGTTTTAAAGGGTAGAAAGTCAAATTTTAACGCATAGTGTCTAGGGCTATTTGTTTCAATAGCTACTTAACAGTACAGTGGACAGCTTCACATTTGTACTACGGGTTCCAAGGCTTTATAAAATGTTGATGTGTTTACTCACATCTGTTTGACAGGATAATTAAAAACAAAAAGGAACCCTGAGTTCATCTGTCTTGTCTGAGAGGCGTATCACCTTGTCAACAAACAATGTGGTACAGGACGCTTGGGAGACCAAGGAAGGTTTTAGGGAGCAGAAAATGAGCCTGGCAGGAACAAGTACCTGAGCGAGCACTGCCAGAGAATACAGGCCACATCCACGATATAACTGGGACATAAGGTTTGAGAAAATAGTGGAGTCATGGTGGCACATGCCTTTCATCCTAGTACTTGGGAGACACAGGCAGGCTGATCTATGCAAGTTTAAAAATAACCAGGATGGGGTTAAGTGCACTGGCTGCTCTTCCAGAGGTCCTCAGTCAGTTCCCAGCAACCACATGGTGGCTCACAACCATCTGTATAGTGGGATTTGATGCCCTCTTCTGTCATGCAGGCATACATGCAGGCAGAGCACACATATGCATAAAATAGACAAATAAGTAAATCACAAGGAAAAAAATAACCAGGACTACACAGAGAACCTCCTAATCCCCCACCCCAAAAAGTTTGAGAAAATGTTACATGTATGCTGAGATTAGCATTCTGAAACAGCTCTATTTAAAAAAAAGGAAAGAAAAAAGAAAAAAACTGAATTCTTGATTGAAGGTATTTCAGTTAGGAAGGCTCCACTGTTCTAATTCCTCTATTTACACCTAAGAGGAGCTTCTGGAACTTTCCATAACGAAAAATAAAAACAAATAGCACTCTTATCTCCAAACTGCATACCTCATTGAGGTCCTTCTTGTCCAGATTATCGAGGTGAATTTTGGTCCAGTATTTGTCTAACATAGTAGCATGACTATTCAGTGGCCTATACCAACTTCCTCCATAGCTCAAGAGCCTGTGTTTTAAAGGAGAAAAAACAAAGTGACACATAAAACATTCATATTTCATGTTAGTTTTAGTCAACCTACTTCATCTTTTGAGGCACAATCCCCTAAGACCTGTGAAAGATGACTGAACCCAGACCATACAAAACCTACATCTAGACACCAATGGTAAAGTTTTATTAATTAGTTAAAGCAAGAGGTGACAACAAGACTAAAGCTGGGCATGGTGTCAACAGATGTTATTCTCACAGCTGGGAAAAACTGCAGCTTTTAGTTAAGAGTTTGAGGCCTGCCTGTGTTATGCAGCAAGTCTCTACCACAAACTCTAAAAGAATCAATTAGAACAATATTATAAAAGCTAGGGATTTTTATTTCTGTAATTTTCCATTTAACATTTTCAAATCCTACCGACGACTGAACAACTTAAACTATAGTAAGTGAGATCATAGTGACTGCTATACAATTCCTTACTCATAAATAAAAGCTGCCATTTCAGTGCTAGACACTAGTAGGTATGGCAGATGAAAAATTATTAAAAGTTGCCATTTGACCCATGAGTCTTAAAAAAAAGTGATAGGATTTTTACCAAATTATTTTTAAAACAATGCAATTAAGACCATGGGGTGTTCAGATCCCAATGATAAGACTCTTCTGTAAAGCATAAATGACCTCAACAAAGCATACTTGAAGGTACTAGCATTTTTACATAGGAAGTTCACTGCTGGTTACCAAAAGCTACACTTGGGAATTATTACAGATTTCAGAATGAAGGGGATGTATATTAAATGCTCATTCTAGACCAATTACATGCTTACACATTAACCATACTGCCCCAAGAACATGTCATTATTTTCTTCTAATGAATAAGGAAAAGCCCAGTAACATCTCTTGCTCAACCAACTATGATTACAAATGACACAGCTGAAAATTGAATTCAAGACTTTCTATGTTGTGTGGCATTCCATGATGTCCCAGGGATTTTTGGGGATATTTTCATAGAGGATCCAATATGCAGCATCAAGAAGAGCTTTCAGAATGGAAACAGAAATGTCAGTCACACATACCTCCTGGTTGCGAATAACTGAAATGTAGGAGCTACTTTCAAGCAGTCAGCTTGGCCAGGAATCAAAAGCTCTCCATTCTCCAGCAGAGGGATCAACACAGAAACCTAAATCACAAAACCCCATTGGTTAACACCACTGGCACAGATATCACGAACAAAGACCATTTGATGGACATATACTTAAAGGAAACTCCACCCTGCTTTCACAGTTCAAACTGGAATCAAGTATATGTGGGTTTTCTGAGTTATCTGCAGTCCAGCTCAACACCTTATTTACTCAGTATTCATTGAGAGCTTAGCATAGCCTAGAACCACACAAGACAGGAGGATGCCAACAGGACTTGACTTTAAAGTCAAGGGTCTTACAAGAGATGAGGAAATGCAAATGACCACACACCATGATAAGCTTAATTCAGAAGAATTCCCTCCAAAAATGAAAACATTCACTAGGTCTTAAAGAATGAGCCAGAACAAGCTAGATTTGATGGGACTTAATGTCAACACATAACCATCTGTTGTCTCCAGGATGCAAAATTCAATATGCACTCAACTTGAAGATGTATCTTATAAAAAAAATTAAAATCAGTATCAAAAGAACAAAAACAAAAAAACCTACCTAAAGAAAAAAACCTTAATCCTTAGTACATCTTTTTGGCAAAAGTGTAGGGTTTCAGAGCAAACAGAGACTACTACTTCACTGCAAAAGTGATCTTTTTTTTTAAGATTTATTTATTTATTATGAATACAACATCCTGACTCCATGTAGGTCTTCACATACCAGAAGAGGGCACCAGATCTCATTACAGATGGTTGTGAGCCAACATGTGGTTGCTGGAAATTGAACTCAGGACCTCTTGAAGAGCAGTCAGTGCTCTTAACCTCTGAGCCATCTCTCCAGCCCGCAAAAGTGATCTTTCTAAAAGCCAAAATAGCCCACCATTGTGGCATGCTCCTGTAATCACAGTAGGCATTCAAGAGCAATGCCAACCCAGGGTCAGCATGGGATACAAAGCAAATTTCACACCAGTATAGCGAAAAGTGACTTAAAACAAAATGAAACTAAACAAGAACAACAACAGAAAAAAACAACAAAACTTAACAGGCAGTGGGGGTATACACCTTTAATACCAGCATTCAAGAGGCAGAGCAGGCGGATCTTTGTGAGTTCGAGTCCAGGCTGGTCTACAGAGCGAGTTCCAGGAGAGCCAGGGCTACACAGAGAAACCTTGTCTCGAAAACAAACAAACCAAAAAAGCAATAACACCAATAGTGTACAATCAGTGTTTAGTTCTTCAGCAGACAGATGCAAACACATTATTTCCTTCTTCATTTGTCCTCATCTCCTTTTCTACATGCCACATCTGGGAAGCGGGATTTCAAAGATCCCAATGTATCCCTAACAGCTGCCCATCAGGTAATGTGGCTGCTCACTGTACTCAATTATTAGAATAGCACAAAACAGTTAGTAAGAACTTTATGAATTAGGAGACAATCAAAGAAACCCAATCTCTCAAGTAAGAGTAGAGCTTCCTTCCTACAGCACAGCATGGGAAACTGTGAACACCACAGCACCCCACCCAGGCACTGTGGACAACATGTTCTTCAAAGACAATGTGAAGAGCAAACATTTTAGCAAGATGACGTACCACATCTAAGGGGGCATAGTCAATGTCCTCCAGAAGGATCCAGTGGCCTTTTGTGGCTGCCTGTGTCAGAGTGCCAGGTTGCCATACAAACTCTCCAGGGACATCTGTACAACGATACATGCCCAGTAGCATCTGTGGAAAGAGGTTACTTAGAGAAACCACACACCTGAGATATCCTTATACAAGTCCTAGAAATTTCAACACGGAAAGGAGGCATGTGAGGCTTACAAAAATTATCCCAAAAGCCAAAAGTAAGGGCAATAACCATTCTATGTTCCCATAGCAAAAAAATTAGAATGCTGGCCAGCAATACTTGCCACTTCTTAATTACCTTGCTGTCTGTCTGGTCTCCAAGCTGGACTTTGAGAAGCTGAGGAGGTTTCCTTCTCCCTGTCACTGCAGCTAAATGCTCAACTAAGGAAGTTTTGCCACTTCCTATTGGTCCTTCCAGCAATACAGCATTCTGAGAAGCCACTGCAACAGCAAGGGTCTGAAGATTTTTACACACAGACTCAACCAATACGAAGGATTTAAGAGCCAGCTCCTGGTCCCGTGAAAAACTCCTGTCACTCGCCTAAGGAGAAAAGTGAGAAAGAGTAAGAAAGAGACCTTTCCCAAACTGACACAAGTTAATTTCTGCAGCAATGCTAACAAGTGTTTTAACCAAGTTCAGGATAATCTCTTCATACTTCAAAATCATTTTATTCTATGTGCATGGGCATTTGGCATGTTTGTCTATGTAGCACATGTGTACTTGCTGCCTGTGAGTCCAGAAGAGAGCATCACATCCATCACATCCTCTGGAACTGGAGGCACATGCACCTGTGAATGCCGAAGGTGGTGGAACCTGAACTGCAGCCTCTGCAAGTTTGTTTGTTTGTTTGTTTGTTTGAGACAGGGTCTCACTGTGTAGCCCTGGCTGACCTCAAATTCAAAGGCTGCCTCTGCTTCCGGAGTGCTAGGATTAAAAACCTGCACTACCACACTTGGCCCAGGAATTGCTCCTAACATTGGAGGTCTCTCTCTAGCCCAGGGATAATTTCTAAATAAATGCAAATCTCATCAATCACCAGTAGCTTTTGTTTTATAACTCTGTCCACATTCTATAATTTTATACTTAGGATTAACAATGCCAGGGCTGAAGTACAGTTCCAGGGCATCCAACACTAACTCTGACCTCCACGGGTTTCTGCACTCATGTGGGGTTCAGGTACAGTAAGACCTTCAGTCTCTTGTTTTGTCTAATGATCCTTCACGATTGGTAAGGCAAGGATCATTAGACAAATCATGTTTTTCCACTAAGCTATATCCTGTCCCTAGGTCTGTTTCAGCATCAGCTTTGTTCTTTTCTATTTTTGAAAACAGAGCCTTGCAGTATTATTTAAGCTGGCCTCAAGAGTTCTTCCTGCCTCAGTTTACTGAATAGCTGGGCCACAGGCCTGTGTAACTGTGGCCAGCTTCGAATTCTGCCAGAGTTCAAGGAATAACACAGATGCTGTTGTAGTTCTGATTTCAGGTTTAAAAGAGATGAAGGGGATAACCATGAAAACCCAATGTGAATGTATTTGATCCTCATGTCTCCACAAACACTTCTAAAATGGAACAGGGCTTCAGCAAGTTCAATGTGCATTACACATTTTCACTGACCCTGGCCAAGGAACATGCAGTCAGTTTGCGGAGCAAAGCTCCTACTGAGGCTGTAATACCTGCTCTCCAGGACCAGATGGTTGTTTGGGCAGCACCACACCACAGACAGCAGTCACACTGGAAGAGAGGTCAGCTGAAACAAGGTGTCCCTGAATGTACTGCGACTCCTTTCCCTTATGCCAAAGGGAGGCTTTGGGGTTAGCCAAAACCAAGGCCTTCTCCAAGTCCTGCAGCTGGGCCTCTTCTAATAACCTAACAGAAAAAAAAAAAAAGAGTTCCATGAAGTCCACACAGAAAAGACACAGAAGACCTCCAGGAAGGCCCCTGCTCACCTCAATCTGAAATGCACCAATTCATCACTACTGAAAATCTTCCTGAGGAAGGCTAACTTGTGTTCTTCATTCATGCAGGTCACCAAAGCAAGACAGTTAGCTGTATGCCTGAGGGAAAAAAAAAAAAAACAAATCAATTCTGCTGACCTACAGTTGATTAAGAAAATTACTTGTCCACTAAGCGCTAGAAAATGAAATCTTAACTACTACTTATAGGTAAAAACACAAAGTAAACATGATGAGTTCATTTACTAGAACAGGGAAAAGGGTGAAACTCCACGCATACCATCTTTTTCTGAAGCACCACTGGATGATTAAGGAAAAGGCTTAAGAACTAAAAATTCCCAATAACTAGAGAGATGGATCGGCAGTTAAGATTACTGACTGTACCACCAGAGCACTGGAATGCAATTTCCAACACCCACATAACAGCTCACAGTCATTATTGACTGCAATTCCTGGGGATCCAAACATACAGACAACACCCATACACATAAAATAAATAACTTATGAAAACCACATCTAAAGGGGTTTTCTTTGTCCAGCCCCACCAACACCCAAGTCAGAAGCACTGGCTAAGCCACGTACCAGCGCACCAGAGCATCATGGCTCCTGAGGAGAGGGACACACACACTCCAGTCCCAGAGCTCCCGGAAAACAGGCTGCCTCTGCCGCAGAAATGTGTGGGCAGCTTCCATTAGGTCCCGCAGTTTCATCCTCCTGCGTCCATAGCGTACGGGGTTGGCATCAGAACTCTCAAGGAAGAGTCTCTGAAACACTGGGTAGGTGTCCTTGAAATAGCGCAGGGCAAACCTTTGGAAGGGAAAACGGGAGGCACTGTCATTTATTGGTACAAGCATGGTGAAATGAACATCTTCATTCCCTAGAGAAGCAGCCAAGAGCTCAACTGTACTGATGGACAGAACTCCTGGTACCTCAAAAGGGGGAGAATAATGCTGAAGCCATACAGCCCTAAAGACTGAAACCATTTCAGGTTCAGAAACAGGCCCTGGCATGGAACATCATTTCAGAATATGCAATCAACAAATGATTTACCCACAAACAAGTGCAGAACACATCCTGAGTGGTAATTACTTACCGGACTATTGAACACTTACTAAATTCTCACTACTACGCTACTATCTAGAGATAGGAAAATCCATGCTATAACTTAACATGCCACTGAGTAAGGGAGAGCCACAGAAATGGAAGAACAAAACAGAAAAGTTCAATCAAATCTGGGGGAGGTAAAACCAGGTACTTAGGATACATCTTAAAGCACACAGATGAAATGCTGGGCAGTGGTGGCACACGCCTTTAATCCCAGCACTTGGGAGGCAGAGGCAGGCAGATCTTTGTGAGTTCAAGACCAGCCTGGTCTACAAGAGCTAGTTCCAGGACAGCCTCCAAAGCCACAGAGAAACCCTGTCTCAAAAAACAAACCAAAAAAAAAAACAAACAACAAAAAAAGCCCATCACCAACAGAAACAATATGTGACAGGTGGAGAACAATAAATCTTCTGACAGGAAATAAGGTTAACAAGGTGGGCAGGACCACACAATCTCCATGCTGAGAGGCTACAGGAAACATGTTGGCGGTCCACTCTGCTGAAATGGTTCCTGCAAATGCATTCTTCTATGGAAAATATAAGAGTCCACGAGAAAAACATGGGCACACATGAACAAAACTTAAGTCTTAAAAAACTATAAATAACAATCACATTATTAATTAATAGGTTCTTAATGACACTAAGAGTTTTATTTTATAAATATGTATAAAGGACTAGAGATGTAGCTGCATGGTAGAACAGGTATCTAGAATGCACAGGGCCTGAAGTTAAACCCCCAGCAACAAAAAGCAAGGGAAAAAATACATAAATGTTCTAAACATGACTGGGTTGACAGCTGCACATGATATGAATACACAGAAAGAGCCAATGAATTGTTCTTTACTGAGTATGAGCTATGCAGTCATTTTTAAACTATATAATCTCCAAAATGTGCACAAGATAAATGCATGTGAGAAAATGTTACCAGAGGTTTGAGATTTGTTGCTCACCAACATCGTGAGACAGGAATTGGTAAGATCAAACGAGTTAATTTAGTGTTTGAGTGGTGGGGGTGAGGGAGTACAGGAGTAGGGGGCTCATTTTCTATCCCTGCCTGAGGCAACACTGCAATTTACAGAAATCTTAGTTTTGAGACACTTGCTGCTTTGGCAGCAGGAACCCAAGCTTTCCTCCCATCCCCCACTCCCCCAGAATGAGCCCCAAGTCCCTACTACTGCTCCAACATTTTTTGCCCATTCTTGAATCTTGAAAGATTTGGGGAGCTGTGTGCTCTCTAGCACTGGTCTGGTATGGAAACTGCTGAACTATGCCTATGATGAAATAAAAGCAATTAAGTATAATCCAAGTGAGAGCCCACAGCAGTTTTCACACGTCAGACAATCATGCTTAAGAAGCTTTTCTTGCTGGACAGTGGTGGCCCACACCTTCAATCCCAGAACTTGGGAGGCAGGGGCTGGCAGACCTCGGAGCCTGAGGCCAGCCTGGTTTAAGGGTGAGTTCTAAGACAGCCATGGCTGTCACACAGAGAAACCCCGCTCCCCCTGGGGAGAGGGGACATGGACCTTTTACTTGGAGCAGAAGATGGGGAGGGGTGCTGTGAAATGCTGTGGAGGCTACTTTAGTCACAAACTCAACTGTGTGCAGCACCAAGCCATAAGTTCAGTCAGCCTTCCAACAAGCTACACAAACTGAACTCAAAGGGTTACAAAACAAAAGGACATTAAACAGAGGGGGATGTGTGTGTGTGTGTGTGTGTGTGTGTGTGTGTGTGTGTGTGTGTGTGTGTGTGTGGTAATCTCAAGGGAGTTGGGTGGCACATGCCTTCAGTCTTCAATAATAGCACTCCTGAGTGCTGGGATTAAGCCAAGTACCACCTCTGTTTTTTCTTATGTGAAGACCAAATGAAAACCATATGGAGCAATACGCTCTTTAGAATGAAAGTCCTTACTTAGTCTTCTCAACTTAAAAATCCACACAAGACATAACTTACTATAAATGTAACCAGTAAACAATAGGAACCCAGTTTGAACACAGCTGCTAATGTGATAGATCACATTTGGGTGGTGTGGAGTGGAAACGGGGCTTGAACTACAGGCCTTACAGGATAGTGTCAAGCTAAGGGACACTTGTCTGAAGCTGCTTTTCTCCTACAAGATTTTATGTTATGTTGCCAGGCGATGATGGTGCACACCTTAAATCCCAGCACTTGGGAGGCAGAGGCTGGTGGATCTCTGTGAGTTCAATGCCAGCCTGGTCTACAAAGCGAGTTCCAGGACAGACTCCAAAGCAATACAGAGAAACCCTGTCTCAAAAAAACACACACACACAAAAAAAGATTTTATGTTGTGGAATTTTTTTTTTTTTTTTTTTTGGTTTTTCGAGACAGGGTTTCTCTGTGGCTTTGGAGGCTGTCCTGGAACTCACTTGGTAGTCCAGGCTGGTCTCGAACTCACAGAGATCCGCCTGCCTCTGCCTCCCAAGTGCTGGGATTAAAGGCGTGCGCCACCAACGCCCGGCTTATGTTGTGGAATATTATTGTAAGGTGTGTTACATTTGTTTAATGATGCAAAGATGTGTTGCATTCCTTTATGTTGAATTTGTGTAACTCTGTGAAGCTGTGATTCTTTGCCTGCCTAAAACACCTGATGGTCTGATAAGGAGTTGATCAGCCAATAATAAGGCAGGAGAAAGGATAGGCAGGACTGGCTGGCAGAGAGAATAAATAGGAGGAAAAACCTGGGAGGAAGACAAGAGGAAGAAGCAGACAAAACAAGGGTTCAGCCAACCACCCCGTCAGCCGCGGAGTAAGAGTGAAAGTAAGATACACAGAAACAAGAAAAGGAAAAAGCCCAGAGACAAAAGGAGGACTGGTTAACTTAAGGCAGTCAGGCTAGAAACAAGCCAAGCTAAGGATGGGCTTTTATAAGAAAGAACAAGCCTGTGTGTGATTTAATTGGGAACTTGGTAGAAGCCCCCCCCAAAAGTGTAAAAGGGCAAAATAACAGACAACATTTTGGCATTCCAATGTGGGGCTAGAATAAAAGAAAATCCAACTACAATTTTATTATTCACGTTTGTGTATCTATATGCACGTGAATTTGAGTGCCAGTGGAGGTCAGAGAGTGTGTGGGATCCCCTGATGTGAATAGCTGATACTGGTGCTGGAACCATACTCTAGTCTTCTGAAAGAGCAGCGAGAACTCTTCACCTCTGAATCACTCCTCCAGGCCCCTGAAGCCACTCTGTTCAGTGGCTCCAAAAAGAACATCCTGCCAAATTCTGAGATAACTGGGAGCGCCAGGGCTGTTTCGCACACCTGTAGTGACAGCTAAGCCAGAAGTACTGGCACACACCTGTGCTCTCAGCACTCTCTCAGACTGAGTGAGTGAGGCCAGACTGCTGGATACTCAAGTACAAGCTGGTGAGGAGATGACTCAGGGTTAAGTACTTGCCACCAAGCATGAACACATGAATTCACCTCCCAAGAAACACATGGTAGAAGAAAACTGACCCTAACCTGTCCTCTGACACAATTAAAATTGAATGTAAATAATAATGACTATTATTATTTTAAAAAATCACAGGGGTTTTGCTATATATCAGAGGTTGGCCCCAAACTTGAAAGCCTCTTCCCTCAACTTCCCAAGTGCTTTGGTTACAGCAAGAGCCACCCCAGAAGACTTGAGAGAAAAGGCTACCAGCTCAGAGAAATGTAAATCAAAACTGCTACTCACGGAAGAACATCAGGGTGGTTACCAATGAGTTTGCTCAGTGACACACTAAGACGTTCATGCAAATCATGGTTGACTTGGCCTCCAGTCTTAATGGCTTCAGCATTTCTTTCCAGCAAATCCAAAAGGATAGGGCGCAGCTGGCGACCAAGCAAAAGGGTGTAGTCCTTATCCAGGAGCAACTGTGCCAAGGAATTGAGGATACACTGGCGATCTTGAGGTGTCCATACCTGAACGAGAATCAAGACGTCTATGTAAACAATATTCTTTAGTACTGAAAGATCAGAGATCTAGCTTAGAATTCAAAACACTAATTTCTAAATTTCTAAAGAGAGTTGATGATAAAACCAAGTATGGTTATGTAACAATAAAAGATTAGAGTTTGTTCCTGAGAGTTCCAGTCCACTGAGATTATAGTCAAGAAAACCAATACTTGGGATTCCATTTTAAACGATATGTAACTTTACTCAACAGTAAATGTTGCAGGGTCTCAACACTGTCCAGGGAATGTAAAACCCCAGTGTTCCTTCTCCTCTGCTCTTCAGAAATGAAAACGTAATTCTACAATTGCTTCCAGGCATGATGGAGCACACCTGTAAGGAGTGGCATACATATGAAAGTACTGCAAGCTTTCTTGTCAGACAATTTTTAGATCACCAACTCCAAATAACAACATGGAGACTTGTTATTAATTATGAAAACTTGGCCTTTAGCATAGGCTGGTCCCCACCTATATCTTATAACTTAAATTAACCTGCTTCTATAAATCTACATTTTGCCATGTGGCTTTTTTACTCTCCTCCATTCTTGGTCTCCTATCACTGGTGATTCCCTGCCTCTCTTCTTCCCAGAATCCTCTCTCTCCAGAAGTTCTGCCTAATCCCTGCTGCCTAGCTATTGGCCATTCAGCTCATTATTAAATCAATCAGAAGGCACCTTAGGCAGAGACACATATTTACAGTGTAAACAAATATTCCACAAGAGTAAGGCCTGGGCTTAGCTGAAAATACACCAACCTAAAATTGGCAAAACAAAATCAGTATGAACAACCATACTTTGAGATGCATGAGGAGGTAACCCACAACATTCTACTGTGTGGTCTCAGGATGTCCATAAGTATAAAAAAGAAAACTGAGAAGTGTTGGAGAGGGTCCTCACAGGGCTTGTATGTAGATCAGTGACCAGAATTTACTGTTCAGCAATATGTAACATCAGATTTAAAATTTCAAAGAGGGTATAAACCCTCTGATCCAAAGTTATGACTTCATTCTCCCCAAGCTGCTTTCGGTCATGGTGTTTTATCACAGCAACAGGCACTTAAAATAAGACAGGGAACATAGCAAAGCTTCTAGAATTACCACTCAAAAGGAAAGAAATTTAACAAAGTTGCCCATGACACTGAGAGGTAATTGCACTTTTTTTCCATAATTACAATTAAATACAAATGTTGTATAATGCATATTATACTTTATTTATGTGTACATACTTGTTTGTATGGATGTATGCTGTGTGTGCGCGCGCACGTGTGTGCCCATGGACGCTAAAAGAGGTGATCAGATCTGTCTAATCTGGGTAATTGCACTTTTTAACTTCAGAAATGTCCCTATAAGCAAGTGTTCCTAAGAAACCACTTTAAATAGGGGTACTATAAGCCGGGCGGTGGTGGCGCATACCTTTAATCCCAGCACTTGGGAGGCAGAGGCAGGTGGATCTCTGTGAGTTTGAGGCTGGGCTGGAACGACAGCCTCCAAAACAATACAGAGAAACCCTGTCTCGTAAAAAAAAAAAAAAAAAAAAAAAAGAAGAGGGGTACTACAGTTTGAGGCCAGCATAGCATACACAATTGAGACCCTGTCTCAAAAAAGGGATTCCATTCCAGGAATTTTTGTTTGTTTAGGTTTTGTTTGGTTTGACAGATGGTCTTTCTACATAGCCCAGGCTGACCATAAGCTCAACAGCAATCATAAATTCTCCACCACTTCATCCAGCCCAGAACCAACAAGTAATGTTAACTGTAGGCATGCACAGTACCAAGCTTCTGCTGTCATGATGTGTGGTTCTACGCTCCATTTCATACCATGTTTGGAATAATCTTACTGATTTTTGTTATTATATATTTTTATTTAATTTAGAAACAATCCTATTTTACCTATCAATCCCAGTTCCTTCTCCCTCCCACCTTCCTATCTATGCTCCCCAACCACTCCCCAGGCAGGGTGAGGCCTTCCTTGGGGGATCACCAAAGTCTGTCACATCATTTGGGGCAGGGCCTAGGCCCTCCCCCATGTATCTAGGAGAGAATTTCCCTCCATGGGGAATGAGCTACCAAAGTCCATTTGTGCACTAGGAATAAATACTGGTTCTACTGTCAGAGCCCCTATAGACTGCCCAGGCCTCCTGACACCCACGTTCAAGGGTAGGTCGTATGCTGGTTTCCCAGCTGTCAGACTGAGGTCTGTGAGCTCCCACTTGCTCAGGTCAGCTGTTTCTGTGGGTTTCTGCAATCTCTGCCTGTCAGACTCACCAAGGTCTCTGTCCTTTGACCTCATTTTTAATTTTGTGATACATGGTAGGATGGTTGATATAATCAAACTGACCACATCCAGACTCACCTAAGAACACCTAAAACCATCCTTGGGACACATGTGTGAGGGATTCTCTCCAAGCCTAGCAGTCAGTGTCAGGAGGGATTGCCTCGGTTATGTTAACTGATGTGGGAGGTTTCTGAAGCGGGGTAGGATGACTCCTTGGGCAGATGCCGACTGCGTCAATGGAGAGAACCAAGCAGCAGCTTTCATCCTCTAGAACCCAACTGTGGACACTGACCAGCAGCTTCATGCCTCTGCTGCTTAAGTTAACAGTCACAGTGCAGTTGTGAACCAGAACAGGTTCTTTCTCCATTGTGTTATTTCTGTTAAGGGGTTTTAATCACAGCAACAGAAAAGAAACTAGGATAATTTTATTATGGCAGCAAGGCTCCACTTCTAAATGACATTACATTGAAAAATACTAGAGACCAGTAATTTCCTATTATTTTTGTGGATACAGTTATTGTTTTGCAGTGCTGTAAATCAAAGCTCTCTAATTACAGAGCCACACTCCAGTTTTGGTATACACACTTAACCATTAAACCGATGTTGTCCTATGGCTTCTCAATTCCCTACCATGAATAAAACTACTTAAACAGATTTTAAGTAATGAAGGCAAGCATAATGGCAGAGGCATGCAACCCCAACAGTTGGGAAGCTGAGGCATGAAGACTGCAGGTTCAAGCCTGCCTGGGCTACATAGTAAGGTATGGGGGGCGGGGAGATAGGGTAGGAAAACTAGAAGGAAATGGAAAGCTTACAGTAACTGCTACTCCCAAGGCTAAGGTGGAAGATGGATTGAGCCTAGAAGCTCTAGGCCAGAATGGACAACATACTAAGTCTCAAAACAATAGAGTTTAGGGATGGGGACTAGCTTGGTTGATGAGAGTACATATCTAGCATTCATGAATCCCTGAGGGGTTTGCTTACCAACACATAAAAATAGGAGAAGATGGTTCATGTCTGTAACCCCGGCATTTGGGAGGCAAGTCAGAAGATCGAACATTCAAGATCACTCTTGGCTACACATTTAATCAGTAAGTATATTCCTAAAATAAAATGTTTTTATTAAAGCCTATAAATGTGTAAATGCAAGAACTGAACAGAGGAGGCAGCTAGAGTGAGTGTGAGCATGCAGGAGTAGCAGTTACACAGGACAATCATGAACTTTCTCTTTTGGTTCCTCAGCTTGCAAAGCAGAACACCTGCCATCTTGTTTTCTGGCTGCTGGAACAACAATGAGGCACTGAGTGTTCAAGGTTTTACTCTCCAAACCCGTCTACCAGAACAGCTAGGAAAATGCATTCTTAGGAAATTCTGCCTCTCTGTAAAGTGAGAGCCACCGGGACAGCCTCGAGGCAACCTCTTCCCGTTTTCTCACTTTTCTTTCACAAAGCTTAAGCAGGCTTTATTTAGGTGGTTAAGAGACATACTAGTCTGAGGGAAGCTACCAAATACTGAGTCAGTGTGATGGCTCAGCAGGTAAAGGTGATTGCCATCAAGGTGGCCAACTCAAGTTCAATCTCCAGAACTATTATGGAAAATTATTTTAAGGTTTGTTACTTTTGTTTATGCTCTGGAACATTTGCTTAACAATTTAAAGATGTGTTACTTTTGTTTATGCTACAATTGTTTAATTCTATGAAGCTGTCTAAGACATCTTATGGTCTAATAAAGAGCTGAATGGCCAACAGTGAGGCAGGAGAAAGGATAGCTGGGGCTTGCAGGCAAAGAGAATAGATTACTACTCTTTCCATATGTACACTAGGAAACTGTTATTATTACAATGAAGCTGAATTAGAAACAGTTTTAAAGTGTCATCCTATGCTTGAAGCGCTGAGTATTTTTCAAAACTGTGTTCTACAAAAAAAACTGTTTGAATATCACAATTTATAAATAGATTAATCTGCTCATTCTGTAGTTATCATATGCCTCATGCCAGACACTGTACTACTGAACACTAGAGCTGTTCTGGAATAATGTTTTTGTACACTGTGAAGATGTGTCTTTGCCAAGTGCCTTCTGACTGCTCTAATAAAGCGTTGAATGGCCAATAGCTAGGCAGAAAGAGGTTAGATGGGATTTCTGGGCAAAGAGAGAAGAGGAGGTGATCGATCTAGGCACATGAGATGCCAGAGAACTGAGAGGAAACAGGAGGTACAAGATGGAAGAGAGGTAAAAAGCAATGAGGCTTACAGAACACCAAATAGAGAGGTTCAAAAAAAGTCCCCTCGCCACATAATAATCAAGACCCCAAGCATACAGAATAAAGAAAGAATACTTAGAGCAGCTAAGGAAAAAGGTCAAATAACATATAAAGGCAAACCTATAAGAATTACACCTGACTTCTCCATGGAAACTCTGAAGCCAGAAGGTCCTGGATAGATATCCTATCAACACTAATAGACCACAGATGCCAGCACAGACTACTATACCCAGCAAAGCTTTCAATCACTATAGATGGAAAAACCAAGATATTCAATGACAAAACCAGATTTAAACAATACATATCCACTAACCCAAGCCTACAGAAAGTTCTGGAAGGAAAACTCCAGTCCAAGCAAATTAATTACAAGCAGAAAAACATAGGCAATAGATAATCCCACTTTACCAACACCCAAAAGAGAAAAGGAGTGGAAATCCACATACAATTCCAACAACAACAACCATTCCAAAACAAACAAGAACAAGCAATCAAAGGTCATTAATATCCCTTAATATTAATGGTCTTAAATCACCCATAAAAAGGCGCAGGCTAACAGAATGGATTCAAAGACAGAACCCATCCTGCTGCTGCATACAAGAAACACACGTCAGCTTCAAAGACATATGTTACCTCAGAGTTAAGGGTTGGGAAAAGATTTTCCAATCAAAAGGTCCCAAGAAACAAGCAGGGGTAGCAATACTAATATTAAACTAGACTTTAAACTGAAATTAATCAAAAGAGATGAAGGAGGTCATTTCGTATTCATCATAGGAAAAATCCACCAAGATGAAGTCTCAATTCTGAACATCTGTGCCCCAAATACAAAGGCATCCACATTCGTAAAAGAAACATTACTAAAACTAAAACCTCACGTAAAACCACACACACTTATAGTGGGAGACTTCAACACCTCACTGATACCACAGGACTACCAGATAGAAACTTAACAAAGAAGCAAAGGATCTAATAGAAGTTATGACCCAATTGGGTTTGACAGACATCTATAGAACATTCCATCCAAACACAAAAGAATATAACTTCTTCTCAGCACCACATGGAACATTCTCAAAAACTGACCACATACTTGGCAACATAGCAAACCTCAACAGGTACAAAATAGTTGGAATAACTCCATGTATCTTATCAGACCACCATGCTTTGGAGCTCAACAACAACACAAACTCATGGAAACTGAATAATGCGCAATTGCACCACTCCTGGGTCAAAGAAGAAATAAAAGACTTCCTAGAATTCAATGAGAATGAAGACACAAACAATGGGACACTTTGAAAGCAGTGCTAAGCACTAAGTGTGCACATGAAGAAACTGGAGAATAGTCACACTAGAGAATTAATAGCACAACTCTCTAAGAACACAAAGAAGCAAACTAACCCATGAGAAGTGGAATGAGGCAAGATCTCCTACAGATTGGGAACATGGGGGGAGGGGAGGGGAAACCAGGAAAAAAGAGGGGGATAAGAGGAGGGTAGAGGTAGAAGAAGACATGGGGGAGCAGGAAGGTTGAGTCGAGGTAAGAATAGAAAAGACCAGGATGAAAGATACCATAATAGTTGGGAGTCATTATAGGCTTGAGGAGAGAGCTGACATTAGTGAGATCAACAGAGATCTACAAGGATAGCACCAACTGGCAAACAAAGCAATAGTGGAGAGACTACATTAATAGCCCCTCCTTGATGATAAGGTTGATGACTACCTTATATGCCATCCTAGAACCTTCATCCAGTGACTGATGGAAGCAGAGACAGATACCCACAGCTAAACACTGAACTGAACTACTGGAACCCAGTGACAGAGATGGAGGAGTGATGAACAAAGGGGTCAAGACCATGATGGTGAAACCCACAAAGACAGCTGACTGGACAAGGGAGAGCTCTTGAAGCCCAGACTGATGGCTAAGAGGCCAACAGGGGACTGATCCAGACTCCATGAATGCAGTGTCTGGGACCTTGGGTAGTACAGTGTTTACCATGGTGCATGAGTGATCTTTGGGAGCCCATTCCAAATAGAGGGATGCTCTCTCAGCCTGGACACATGGGGAAGTTCCTAGGTCCTGCCATGGATGAAATGACAGACTCTGGAGATCCCCCCCAAGGAGGGCCTCACCCTCCCTGGGGAATGATGTGGGGAATGGGCTGGGAGTGAGGGGGGAATGCTGGTGGAGGGACCAGCGAGGAGGGGTGGGAGCTGGGATTGACATTTGAAGCATTCATGTTTCTAATTTAAATAAAAATAAATAAAAACGAAGAAAAAAAGTTTAAGAACAGTCTGGACTACACAGTTGAGACCCAGTCTCCAAAAATAAATAAAAGCTAAGGTTGATGAAGCTAGCAGAAGTTCAGAAAATTCCCATCACAGAGCATAGGCCTGGGGTGCTACTGGTACTGCCGAAAGTTGTGCTGTTTTACTATGGCAGTACCCGGAATCAACCCTGATAAATACCAGGCAGGGTCTCACTCACCTACATCACCAGCCCATAGTTCCTGCTTTATAATTACAATCCACAACTATTCTATTTTAAAGCCACCATATATATTTAATCACGATTGAATTAAGTAATTTGCAGAAGAGCACAAATGCAATTAACTAAGAAGATGGAGGGCTAGAGGGCTAGCTCAGCAGTTAAGAGCACGTGTTCTTGCAGAGGACCCAGGTTCCGGTACCAGCACCCACATGGCTGTTCTCAGCCATCTGTAACTCGATTTCCAGAACATGTGCTTATAGGGACATTTCTGCAGTTAAAAAATGCAATTGCCAGTCAGGTGGTGTGGCTCACACCTTTAATCTCAGCACTCGGGAGGCTGAGGCAGTGAGTTTGAGGCCAGTCTGGTCTACTGAGCAAGTTCCAGAACAGGTTCCAAAGCTACACAGAGTAACCCTGTGTGTGTGGGGGGGAGGGGGAGTAATACCAAGGTCAGGCAGGATGGCATATACCTTTAATTCCAGGACTAAGGAGGCAGAAGCAGATGGATCTATGAGTTCCAGACTAGGTAAGTCTATACAGCAAGTTCTAGGCCAGCATGAGATGCTGTCTCAAAAAAAAAAAAAAAACAAAAACAAAAACAAATCCCACAAACCAGGTACTAAGCATATTCAAACAATGAAGATGGAAGGTAAACTCAGTGGTGCAGTGTGAGGCCCTGTATCCAATCCCCAGAAGGACCCCACCTACCCACTACCAGTTGGAATTAGGATACAGTCACCTGTTAAGGGGGACTTAAAAAAAGAAAACAATCCTAAAAGTTTGTTAAAGTCTCAAATTTCATTGTGAACCGGTATTTCCCACCTTTGTTACTCTCTAAAGAAGTTTTTGTTTCCAAACTAGGGGTGCATATGGACATGGTAGGTACCCATCCTCTCAGCACTGAGGCTACCAAACATACACAGGAAGATTCGGTCTCAAATTTAAAACAAGAGGACTGAAATACAAATGCAAGTGACCCTCAATGAAAATATTTGAGCTATTATTACTATATTATTTTCAAACTTCACCTTGAGTAGTTCTTACATTTTGTGTTAGCCTCCCTAAAATCTTAGATTAAAAAAAAAAAAAAAGAATACAAACCATTCGCAACCCCACTCCCAAAACATAAACATTAACACCCTTAGGTGGTAAGAGTAGACTCTAGGGTCTCCAGTATGCTGCTAAGCTCTGTGATATCTCTAGATCCAGAATCTACACTCCAATACAAGACATACTCCTTCAGGCTTTCACAAGGTCAGCTCATCTAAACCAATTAGCCCCTTCTTTTACTCAACCCCCCAAAGCCCAACTCTAGACTGCTTACTTATGCTGAGTCCACCTGCATGGAAAGCACTGGCCAGAAATCCAGGAGAAGTGTGTCAGTCTGGCTTTTCACATTTATTATCAAAAATGCCTTTGAACCAGGCTGGTAGCGCATGTCTGGAATCCCAGCACTCTGTGGATCTCTGAATTTGAGGCATCTGGTTTACACATCGAGTTCCAGGACAGCCAGAGCTACATAATAGAGACCTTGTCTCAAAAGAAAAAAAAAATGCAACCGGGCGTTGGTGGCACACGCCTTTAATCCCAGCACTCGGGAGGCAGAGGCAGGCGGATCTCTGTGAGTTCGAGGCCAGCCTGGTCTACAAAGTGAGTTCCACGACAGTCTCCAAAGCTACAGAGAAACCCTGTCTCGAAAAACCAAAAAAAGCCTTTTAGCTAAGGGTATAATTCAGTAGTAGAACAAAGATTGAAACTATTCAGAATTTCCTCGGGTGAATTTTACTCCGTTCCAAATGACTTACGTGCTTTAGTCTAAGCCAGTGGTTCTCACCCTTTCTAATTCCTCATGCTGTGGTTTCCACCAACCATAAAGCTATTTTCATTACTGTTTCATAACTGTAATTCTGCCATTGTTATGAATCGTAATGTAAATATCTGTTATCCATCGGCCTTAGACGACCCCTGTGAAAGGGTGTTCGACTCCAGGGGGCGCGAACCACAGGATGGGAACCACTGGATCAAACTGCTGATTACTAAACAACGGAGAATGTATGTTCCTAATGCATTCGCAACCAAATGAGTTTTACCAAGTTAAAAGCACATTCTTGTAGTCTCAAGTTTACAGTCAGAGCAGATAGGGTAGCACAAGAGAAAATTAAAAGGCCAAGTGAAAAGCAGCCTAGTAAGGATGTCTAACTCAGCCAGTAGTCAAGGAGGTAAGGCTCTCGGAAATCCAAAACCCATTTTGGGGGAAAAAAAATCATGTTCATCTTCCAATTCCCAAAGTTAGCTAGCTGACTTGTTTTGCCCTTCAATTGTTTGTATGCTTACCAACCGTCTCCCAAGTAGATGCAAAGTCCCTTGATGCTGAGAGCTGTCTCAGTGCTGCACTGAAACTTGCGCCCTGAAGAAATGCTACGGAAGCCCGCCCATGGGCCAAACAGAAGGTATAAAGTAAAAAAGAAAAACATGCTTGCAAGCAAACGAGGGGTGGGAAAGGTAAGGGGCAGCTTAGGCAATGCGTGTGTATGGGGAACACAGACGTAGCCTCGCAGAAAAACCAACTACTATCTTCCTTTCGGAAGGGCATGCTCTCCACCACAGTCCGAGCGCCGGGCAGGGGGCGAGGGAATGGAAACTGACCCCGAAAAACAAAGGCCCTTTCTCGGGACACCGAGTTCAGCCCCCCGGGCCCGCCTCCCTTCGCCTATGCTCACCGACTTGGTCAGGAACCTGCTGAGCTCGCCGCTGCTCTTCTCGTTCTTGTTGGCGATTATCCTCAGCGGCCCGGCCAGCAGCTCCACGGAGAGGTGCTCCATGGCCCACGGCAGCGGCCGCAGGACCGCAGCGTTGCCGCCGAGCACGTACCCAGGCAAGGAGAGCCCCGAAAAGCCGGCTGGCGGACGCACACGTGGTGAAGGACTCCACACACGTCATCAACCGGCGACGGCGCTCCTACTGCTACGCCCACCTAGGCGGAAATTCGTCACTGGCGCGTCTCTGCTCGCAGGAAGGGAGGCGGAAATGGCTTTTGAGGCTTGCATGATAACGGATAGACCTGTGTTTTCAATGCCTGACCCGACAGAAACAGGTTTTTCCTAAGGGAGGAGCTGCAGAGGCGTGAGACCTAAGGGCACGGTGACTTAACTCTGCATCAACACAGATCAGGTGTGAACGAAAAGCACGTTCGTTGTCCAAGATTGTCGCTGTGAGAGAACAGCACTTGATGCATTGTTTTGTTTTTTTGTTTTTCGAGACAGGGTTTCTCTGTGTCCTGCAACCTGCTCTGTAGCTCAGTCTGACCTCGAACTCACGGAGATCCGCCAGTCTCCTCCTAATGGAATTAAGGGAGTGTGCCACCGCTGCCCAGCCCCATTCTTACAAATACTGGAAATACCAGTGTGGCACTCGCCTTTAATCCCACCACTCAGGAAGCAGAGGCAGACAGGTCTCTAAAGTCAAGGCCAGCCTGATCTACAGAGTGAGTTCCGGGGCAGCTAGGGCTACAAAACAAAAGAAAACGAGAGGGGGGAGGGGAGAGGAGAGAGGGAGAGAGAGACAGAGACAGAGAGGGAGGGAGGGAGGGAGAGAGAGAGAGAACCCACAACATGAAAGTGGAAGAACCAATTCCACAGAGTTGAGTTGTGACTTCCACTTGTACGCTATGATGATGATTCAGTAAAAAAAATAATAATACAGAGTACACAGACTTTAAATATGAAGGTCATGAACAAGCTAAACAAAGGATGATATGAAACAAAATGTCATCTCGAGAGGGCATTTACATTAAAGAAATCCGACACCAACATAGGGTAGCTTACACCCATCTGTAACTCCATCTTCAGGAAATCCAACGCCCTCTTCTGGCCTCTCTGGCACAAACACACATGTGGCACACACACGAGTTTTCTCTATTATTTTTTGGGAGGGGGTTTTGTTTTTCAAGACAGGGTTTCTCTGTGTAGCCCTGGCTGTCCTGAAACTTGCTCTGTAAACCAGGCTGTTCAAACTCAGAGATCTGCCTGCCTCTGCCTCCTGAGTACAGGGATTAAAGGTGTGCACCACCTCTGCCGGGCCACAGTTTTCAAGTGTGTAGCCCTAGCTGAATTTACTCTCTATAGCAAGCTGTTGTTGAGATCTGCCTATGTCTGCCTGAATATTGGGATTAAAGACCTGGACCACCAACCAATGCCTGGCTCTTTTTTTTTTTTTTTTTTTTAGGATTTGTTATGTGTACAGTGTTCTGTCTTCTTGTATGTCTGCACCATATCTAATTACAGGTGGTTGTGAGCCACCACGTGATTGTTGGGAATTGAACTCAGGACCTTTAGAAGAGCAGGCAGTGCTCTCAACCACTGAACCACGTCTCCAGCCCCCTGGCTCGATTTCTTTCTTACTTTTTTTTTTTTAAGGCAGGGAGAACGAGCCTTCAGGATGGCTCAGGAGGTAAAAGGTTCTTTTCCCCAAATCTGGCAGCCTAATTTCAATCTCTAAAACCCACAAAAAAACCTTAAGATACAATTTTATTCTAGTACTTTGAAAACTTTCAAGGTATTTTGTCTTTAATATTCACAAATTTCAGCATGTCTGTGTATTCTCTCATTTGGTACCATGTAAGTTTATTTCTATGTAAACGTTTTGTCTATTATTTCAGTATCAGACTGTCTGCTTCTGTCTTCTATATTAAATATGCTTTTCTTTTGCTTTTGGCTTTCTTGTGGGGGTTTCTCAACCTGCCTTTTCAACATACACATTCTTTACTTTTACTTTTTAAAGATTTATTTTGGGGTCTGGGAAATGGATCAGTAGTTAAGAACACTTGCTGCTCTTTCAGAGGATCTAAGTTCACGTCAGCACATAAGGATCACTCTGGAGCCCCCAATTCTTTTTTTTTTTTTTTGAGAAAGGATCTCAGTATGTATCCCTAGCTGTCCTGGAACTTGATATGTACAGCAGACTGGGCTCAAATTTAGAGATCCAGCCGGGCGGTGGTGGCGCATGCCTTTAATCCCAGCACTCGGGAGGCAGAGGCAGGCGGATCTCTGTGAGTTCGAGGCCGGGCTGGACCAATAGCCTCCAAAACAATACAGAGAAACCCTGTCTCGTAAAAACCAAAAAAAAAAAAAAAAAAAAAAAAAAATTTTAGAGATCCATCTGCCTCTGCCTCCCAAATGCTAGGTAGGATTAAAAGTGGCCTTTATGTACGCAGAAGCCCGTAGAGGCCACAAAAAGCCCTGAGTCACCTGGAACTGAAATTATAGGTAGTCTTGAGCACATTGTTTTGTTTTTGCTGTTGCTGTTTTTTTTTTTCCTGAGACAGTTTCTGTGTCTAGCCTTGCCTGTCCTGAAACTAACACTGTAGACCAGATTGGCAGTGAACTCAAGAGATCTGCCTGGCTCTGCCTCCGGAGTTGTGGGACTAAAAGTGTACCACCACCCAGCTCATGAGCAACTGTGTGAGTGCTGGAACCCATAACAGGGTCCTCTGCAAGAGCAGTGTCCTGACTGGCTGGCTGTCAACTTGAAACCTGCTGAAGTATCTGAAAGAAAGGACTCTCAATAGAGATCTTGTCTCTATTATGATCAGCTGTCAATAAACCTCTAGGGCACTTTTTAGATAGTGATATTGGACAGACCAGCCTATTATGGTGGTTGCAGCCAGTAAATAACCCTCATGGCCTCTACAACAGCTCCTGCCTCCAGTTTGACTTCCTGCCTTAACTGCTTTTGATGATGGACTGTTCCATGAAAGTTAGTGAAATAACCCTTTCGTCCCAATTTGCTCTGGTCATGGTGTTTGGTCAATGTAATAGTAACCCGAGGACAAATAAGTACATCCCCCATTTTTAAAATGTAGCATTATCCTATTTACTACTTACCTCAAAGTCTCTCCTTTCACGACTTATTAACTTCATTTGGTTTATTTTCTTTTGACCCACTAACATCTCTTTGTTATCATTTACCTGGCTGATGGTGACAGAGGACATGCATTGGAGGATGATCTGTAGCCATGCCTCTAGTTTATGTTGGATATTCAGAGAAGGAAGGGGCCAAGCTCTCATACTACAAACCAGTTCATTCTTTAGATTTTTTATCTACCAAAAAGTCTTTTAAGTCAGGTCTTCCCTTTTGGACATTTTAGCAGAAAGATCAATGGAAAAAGCATCACTTTGGAGTCTAGAGACTAGGTTACATTACCCACCACTTTCATGAGACTAGAAAGAGGCATCCAGGATGAATCAGGTTTTCTCTAAATTGACACTTTTTTTTGATGACTGATTTGTGTTTGTGAGGACATCTGCAGGAGAGGCAGGGTTCACTGTATATGGGAAAGCAGGCAATGGCAACAGAACTTAATGAAGCCACCCACAGTAAAAGAGCCAATTACACTCTCATCCTAAAACACTTCAAATGTTCCCCACTTCCCGTGGAGGATTACCTATTTAGGGATTATCTAAACACAATAAAAGAAGCATTCTAATAAAAATAAAACAAGACTTTACATGTCTTTATTATACATGACTGTTATTGAAAGTAAAGTTTATACAAAATGTTATATACAGATATAAAAAACCCTTGGCTAGCAAAGCCATTTATGTGCATACGTACAAAAAGACACATACACTCAGTATTTTACAACATAATAATTATACATATGTACACAATATACTATTTAAATTATTTCAATTTTCCAAAATGAGAGGCAATTATAAAAACAAAAATGAATACAAAGGTGAACTAAGTAAGTCACTACATTTAAAATGCTACAAAATTTTTAAAATCTACAGAAGTTATTTCATCCAATATCAAAACTAAGGTATTACATCCCTGTTGCTTTTATTCTTTCATTTTGATAACAACTTTTAATGATTAAAAATAAATATTCTGGCCAATAACAGGTAAGTGAATCAGACTGCGGATCTAAGTAAGCAAAACACGATGATCATCAAAACTATAGATGATCAACTAGTCAGCAAAACTTCCACCCACTTCCTCATTTAAAACATGAGGAATCAAAGCTTCTGTGTAGAAGAAATCAATGGAACGCTGTAAAATGCAGCAATTCATCTGTAATGAAAGAAAATACTGACATTATAATTAGGTTTTTGTTTTGTTTTTCCAAAACTGGGTTTCTCTGTAGCTCTGGCTGTCCTAGAACTCATTCTGTAGACCAAACTGGCCTTGAACTCACAGAGATACATGTGATACCAGGTGAGGTCTTTTTCTTTTTTTAATTTAATTCTTTTTTTAGATAGGGTCTGGTGAGATCTTGCTTGTACAAATAGAGCCTGTCTGAGGGTCAGAGAATGGAGCTTGCCACTAATGATAGAGGTCCGGAAGTCTGTACAGACAGACAGGAAGTGAGGTAGCTGGGCAGAAACAATATAAGCAGGGAGAAACAGGAAACTGGTCTCTGCTGAGATGCTAAGAGGTGTGCTGTGCCTTATTCCTTCTCTCTGATCTCTCAGCATTTCCCTCTATATCTGACTCCTGCTTTTCATTATCTAGATCAATTAAGAACTCCATTTACATTTTGGCACCCAATGTGGGGTTCAAACCCACAACTCTGAGATTAAGAGTCTCATGCTCTACCACAGGGTCTCAACATGTAATTCTGGCTGGCCTGGAACTCAAAAGATCCTGTGTGCTGTCATTAAAGATGTGAGTTACAGCCGGGCATTGGTGGCGCACGCCTCTAATCCCAGCACTCGAGAGGCAGAGGCAGGCGGATCTCTGTGAGTTCGACGTCAGCCTGGTCTACAGAGCAAGTTCCAGGACAGCCTCCAAAACAATACAGAGAAACCCTGTCTCGAAAAAAAAAAAAAAAAAAAGATGTGAGTTACATGCCCAGATGAAGTTAATTTCTTAACCATTGCATGCCTTATATTACTGTTTAAAGGTTCTTTAAGGATAAGTTAGTCCTCCAAATTGTCTATTATTATTAAGTCATATTCTAAACTACACAAATAGAAATTTAATTTCATAATAAACTATTAAGTATCTTTTGAAGATCTCACTAGCAAATCAATTGCTTTCCAAGAACATGAGTATTAGAAAATCAGACATAGTAGGGACTAGAAATTGATGACTCAAACTAAAAAATGAACTAGAAATAGATTGATAACTCAAAAATATTTAAGCCCTTCACATAAGATCCATATTCAAATACGCCTTCTTTCTTCATTTTTACATTGACTTCTTGTTCAGGAGGAGGACGTCGGGGCGTGTGCCATAGCACACGTAGCAGGCTCAAAGGACAACTTGTGGGAGTTGGTTCTCTCCGTCTACCAAGGTGGGTCTGGGGATCAAACTCTGGTCAACAGGCTTGGCAGGAAGTGCCTTTACCTACCGAGCCATCGCAACAGCACCCCAGATGATTTGCCTTCATCTTAACTCAACATTTTGTTGGAGGTGGTTTTTGAGACAGTCTCATACTGTGGCCCAAGCTGGCCTTGAACTTAGTATAGGGTGGCCTCTAAGTTGAGCTGATCCTCCTGCCTTAGCTTCCCAAGTGCTACAATCACAGGGCTGTACCACGGTGTCTAGCTTTAAAATTTGATGTTTGCATTCAATTAATTTTGATAACAAGCAAACTGAAAACTACAATGATATATTAAATACTATAATTTTTCCCTTCCATAAAAATCCAAAATACACGATCTAGAAAGATAGCTCACTAGTTAAGAGCATTAACTGCTCTTGCAGAGGACTCAAGTTCATTTCCTAGCACTCCCACTGGGTGTCTTAGAACCACCCAAAACTCGAAACCCACGGGGTTATGACACTTCTGGCTTCCAAGCAAACTGGCACTAAACACAAGCATATAAATAAAGATAGAAATGAAACTGGCTAAGATGTTGTAGAAAAAAATTGTTAATAATTTAAATATTATTGCTTTTATCAACCCAAAAAACATGGCTTAAACTAAAGAAATGGAGAATACATGACCTTAAATAGTACGATAGTTTACTAAAGTCAATCTTGTCATGTATTTACATGACAACTGACTTACATCTATGAACACATTTTCCAGATTTAAAAAATAAAAAAAATATGTGAGGCTTCAGGGCTGAAGAGATGGTTCAGTGGTTATGAGCATTTGCTAGGTCAGTTGTGGGGGTGCACATCTTTAATCCCAGCTCTTCTGAGGTATAGCCAGGAGAAGGGCTGAGATGTAGGCCATTCTGGTCTACATAGTTCCAGGACAGCTAGGGTTACAAAGAGAGACCCTGTCTCAAAAAGAAAAAAAATTTGGTTGTTCTTAGAGATGCAGATTGGATTCCTAGAACTCACATGATAGCCCACAACTCCAGTTCCAGAGGATCTAACACCCTTTTCTGGCCTTCTCAGACATCAGGCACACACATACACATCCATCCAGCCATGCGGACAAAAACATCCAAATACATTAAAAAAAAAAAAAGTGAGGCCAGACATGACGGCACACACCTTTAATCCCTAACTCAAGAGGCAGAAGAAGCAGATCTCTGTGTTCAAGGCCAGGCTGGTCTGCATAGCTAGACCCAAGGTAGATGGTCCTACATAATGAAACCCTGTCTTGAGGTGAGGAGGAAATGGGGAGAACCAGATTGCATAATACATTCAGTGGTTATAAAACATTGCTGTATAGCGTTTCTTATTCATCATCTATAGGAAAATGTTTGGGACCTGAGTATAGGTTAGTGGTAGAATAGTACACAGGGACAGGATCTAGCACTTACAGTATTAGCTTCCTGTGGTGGACCTACTACTACCTGCATTTTGACTTCTCAAAGAGCTTCTTCAGCTGCTGGAACCTCTCTGAAACCTGAAAAAATGAAAGATTATTACAAATGGATTCATTTATTTAAAGCTTTGATGAATACTTCCATAAAACATACAAACAGTAATAATGTTTAGAAGAATACAACATCTTCAAAGCTGGGGACATTTCTCATTTGACAGAGAATGCTGCCTAGCACGTACAAGACTGGAGTTCAATCCCCAGCACTACACAGACTAGGCATGGTGGTGCATGCCTGTAATCCCAGGAATCTTGAGGTAAAGGCAAGGAGGATCTCCCTCCCCCCCATTTTGCTTTAATTCTCAATACTAAATCTTACTTAATAAGGAAACACTTCTATCTAGTTTCTTGAAAAGAAAAATATATAGATGGAGGGGAAATACAGATAATTTTTGTCACTTCTTATACAATCACCAAACTTAATAGTACTACAGGAAGCAATATTTTTAAGCAAGTTAGTCAATAAGTATCTTTTGTGTTCTGATAAATTAAAAATTAAATTTGGGCTGGGAATACAGATCAGTGGTAGAATTCTTGCCCAGCATGTAGCTGGTTCAACTCCCAGCACAAAACTAAGTACGAAAATTAATAAATCAAAGTAAGTCAGGCAGCAACATATCTGAACTAATAAAAAATCTGAGTAGTTACCTGATTTGGATTTTTATTCAGCTTGACAGCTAAATATGTAAATGTTTTCAGGGATGGCATTCTTTTCTGACACTCTAGTAAAATTTCTCGGTCATCATTTCTGAGGAGGAAAGGTTGTTATTTAGCTTTTTATGTTGCTATAGAAAGGTAATAGAGTCTATTGTCTTCATAGCCTTCAACAGGAAACCACTTTCAATAAAATCTATAGTAAAAGTATACATATGCCAAAACCAATAATACTATCAATGATCCATAACTATACATTATTTTACCCCTTGAGCTCATATTATTTCCCAAATTTTCTTTAGAAAAGGTCCAAATAATTTTTAATTTGTCCACCTCCTTGATCTTTAGCTTGGTCAAGAAACAAACCGTGACTGTGACAGAGAATTTTTGCCTCAGTCATGCTTCCACCCAACTTATTTCTCTACAGAGAAAATAAAATTTAAAAAGTTAAATTATACATTAAAACTACAAAATACTTAGTTGAGGCTTAAAAAATCTTTTTTTTTTTTTTTTTTGAGACTGGATCTTCTCTATGTAGCCCTAGCTAGCCTGAAATTCTTTTTGTAGACCCAACTCTACACATGAGTGCTGGGATCAAAGATGTGCCACACCAAAGCATACACACCAATCTTTTCTTTAAAAGTTCACATAAAACTCGAAGTACATTCTATGTATGAAACAGCTCAGAAACATTAACTACATACACCCCTACTTTTTGCTTCATGCCTTTCACTTTTTTGTCATTCCTTTCTAAACTGCTTGTAAGAATTTCCTTCCAAAATGAAAGAATTTTTTTAATAGAAAAGGGGAAGCTATAAGTAATGAGACCAGGGCTAGAGAGATGGCTAAGGATCCAGAGGACCCAGATTAATTTCCAGTAACCACATGGTAGCTCACAGCTGTAACTCCAGTTCCAGAGGATCTGACAGCCTCACACAGACACACACACACACAAGCAAAACACTGGTGCACTTGAAATAAAAATCAATAAAACTGTTTTAAAAAAGTAATGAAATCCAGTGTGGAGACTTACCATCTTTATACTTAGGAAACTGAGGCAGGGAGATCCTAAGTTTAAGGCTAACATGTGGTACAGTAAAAGCCTAATTCAAAATCAAACTAGCCAGCACATGGTCGCTTGTATCTTTAGTCAAAGCACTTAGAAAAAGAAGTAGGTAGATATGAGTTCCAGAGCATTCCAGGTTTCAGAATGAGTTTATAGCTCAAAACCAAAACAAACCACCTCCCAACCAAAACCCATAATAAATAGCTCTGTTAAAGGGGTCATTCATAGCAGAAAAGCTATCATGTAGACTGTTTTACACTGTACCTAGATTGTACTCCAAAATACAGTGCCAAATAACTTTGGCCAGTTTTTCTTTTTTACTGTATGTGTGTGTGTGTGTGAGTGTGTGAGTGTGTGAGTGTGTGTGTGTGAGAGAGAGAGAGAGAGAGAGAGAGAGAGAGAGAGAGAGAGAGAGAGAGAGAGAGAGAGAGAGAGAGAGAGAGAGATTGCATGCAAGTTTAGTTTAGATGTTCTCAGAGGCCAGAGACATTGGTTCAATTGGACCTGGAACTGTGTGGGTTCTGGGAACCGAAGTCCAGTCCTATGTAAGTGCAAGCATTTTTAGCCATCCCTCTAGCCCCACTTTGGCTACTTCTAAAGTAATCAATTCATCACATTCCTTATTTAGCAATAGAATAGAATTCTGAGGAAATGACAGATTAGACTGCCCACTTCTCAAAATTTCCTAATGATTTAAAACATTTCAGAAAAGTCTTACCTTGTCCATGAAACTATAATTTCTCCCTTCTTTTTAATAACATTCTTTGCAGAAAGACTTGTTGGAAAAGTAGCAAGTGCTGTTGCTGAATCCTTCACCCCTGAGCTGGCCTCTGGTGACAAGGACGTGTTGTCATTTTCTGCCGCTTCCCTTTTCTTGCTGGCTTGCTTTCTGTGAGCATCACCATTTCTATCAGAATTCTGAGAAAGTCTCTTGGTCTTTTCATTACTGTTTAAGTCTGTTTCCTTTCTTTGTTTTTTCTGAGAAGAGTGATTCAGAACAGGACTGTTTTTTCTCTTCTTGTGAAAATTACCCAGAGTCCCAGGTGACTCTACGCAATTCAAATTTGATGGTGGCTCTGATTTACAAGAATGTCTCTTTATTTCACATGAGCCAGGAGACTCTGGGGTCAAATCAATACAGGTTTCTTCAACAAAGCATTCTGTAGGACTGCTTTCCCTTTCCATCTTTGCTTCTTTGGGGTTATCCTCATCTATACATATTACCTGGCATTCCACACCTTTACCAGCTAACACAGGTTCATGTCCTTCATTTTTACCCTCATTTGATGTATCATGTGTCAAATCAATAAAAGCATCTATAGTATCAGGCTGTAAAGAACCACCAATTAGCTGTGCTTCTTGATCTAAGTTGGTTCCAGAACATTCCAAATGGTCAATATTTAAAACTGTTACTTCCATTAGTTCCCCCAAGTTTTTTGTCTCAGTGGCTGAATCTTTGGTTAGGTCTATGTGTGTATTAGAAAGATTATCCACTGACTGTGGGACTTTTTCCATTGAAGGTAATTCTTCAATGTTCCCAGAAACTTTTGGTTCCCATACTTGATGCAACTTGAAACAATCATCAACCACTTGATCACAATGCCCTACCTTACTTGAAGCATCTTTAAGAAATTCATATATATCAGGAACCTGCGGTTGTACTATAGAGTTCTGTTCTTCATGAGTTGGTTTGTTATCAACATTTTTGTCACCATTTTCCAAATCCTCGACAGACTTAAAAACTGTATTCTGAAATAGAATAGGTTCTTTCTCTGTTGCCACATCGGCTTCCTTTCCAATTCTAGGCAAAGATGTCAATGACTCCTCAGCTACCATACCATGTTTAAGGCTAGGGGAGGTAGGTGGTGCTGCACGCCGTATTTTCACAATGAAGTGATCATTGGACTTTTCCATTATGACAGCATGCATAGGCAGATTAGGGTGGTACTGAAAGCCTGGAGCAACAGACCGGCTTGTCCATGACGAACAGCTTGACTTACTGCTTGAGTTATCAGATTCTAGAGCTAGATGGATGTCCTGTTCAGATGCATCCTCTTCCTCAAGCAAAGCATCTTCACTAAAATGTGCACTAATAACTTCTTCAGGAGTTGAAGTTGACAAAACTTCAGGTTTTAAGAAACTCAAATGGCCATCTGACTTCAGAGGTGATGGTACTGTTAGAGAGACCGCAAGATCTTCTAAGAGTATGGAAGAGATGCAGGGTTTACTCTTTTCTGAGCTGTATACACTATCTTTACTTAAAGCAAGGTTAGAAGACACTTCAAACATACAATTTTCATCTAATACATCAGGATGAACTGGCAGTGAAAGCCCTGAAGATAGAGAGGGACCCTTTTCAGAAGATAATAAAGACCAATTATCATCACTGATCACCTTTGGGCATGGAGAAGACCCCTCTGAAACTAGCTCTTCCGTTGTACAAGCTGGTGCAGATTCACACTTGAGACTCTCTAGCAGCTGCTTCTCTGGAGTCTTTAATTCCCACTCTGCCTTTTCAGTACCATTAGCACCAGTGTCCAACAGATCAGAACCTTGCAGCAAACTTTTAAATATTTCACCCATCTGTGCATCACTCACTAAGTTAAAAGTAAGGCTGGATGCCTGCTGCTCAGTAAGGATCTCAAAGCTCCGCTCTGACTTAGCGCCTGCATGCTGTAACATATGTGACTCTTCCATGGTATTTCCTTCATCCTTCCCCGGCTTGGGGGTGCTTGGGCAGTTCATTTCCAGAAACTGTTCTTTACATTCAGAGTTCTTTGTACTGTCAGGACAAACGCTAAAACTTTTTTTTACATCATGCTTTACTGTGCTACTACTGGTGTTATTTTGGTCTTGATGTTTTTCTTCAAATTTTTCACATCTCAGTGAAGATTTAAAATTCACAGTATTTTCTGATCTTAACACTTTTTCTCTCTGTATTTCTTTGTTGTTGTTTATATTCCCCTTCTGACAATTTGAATGTTGGGTTCTCTGTTTATATTTTTTTCCAAGTTTTCCTTCACTATTGTCACTTCCAAAGTTTACAGAATCACAAAACTTTACTAAGATTTTCTTAAGCTTTTCAAACAAATAATCAAGTTGTTCATCTACAAACTTCCACAATTTTCTTTTCATATCTGGTTGTTGCTGTTCAAATAAGCGGTCAACTATTCCATTTTTCTTTACCTGTTTAAGGTTAGATTCTATAACCTCACAAAGACTCTTCTGTACAGTACTTACTGATTTACAGATCTTAGACAAGTCAAGGTATTTAATTAGGGATGTGAAACTCAAAATTGCTGACTCAATAATTCTATGAAATTGTCTCAATGAAAATTTCATCTTGAATTTCATGTAATTTTTCCTCACATGTTTTCCTAGCATCCATAACATGTGCATAACCTCCCATACAGAAGAGGGTGTGAGAATAAGTGGAAGGATTTTTTCCAAGCTGGAGACACTCACTGTTTTACTTTTCCTTTCAGTGTCTGAGGACCTAGATTCATTTGGTCCTTTACTAGATGTGATGCTGTCCTGAGAGAGTTTTATAGCAGTCCGCTTATGGTCCTTACGCACATGTGCAGTGCTCCTCCTGTCTCCTGGGCTGTTTTTACCCATCTGCACCTCATCAGAAGTTCTAGGTCTTGCACTCTTTTCCAAGTGTTTCTGTGCTTCAGACTTTTCATCATCACTTCTAATCTCTCCATCTTCTAATTCATCTAAGGATAAATTCTTACGAGAGTCTTCTTCTGAACACTTGTCAAATTTGGGAACTGGTTTTTTATTTTCTTTATTCAGCTCAGACTGATTCATGAAGGTAGAATGAGTTGAATTGGAGGGAAACTCATCTGTGGAGAAGAATATATTAAAATCACATGACCACCAAGTCTTAGTCATTTGACATTTGTATCTCAAACACAACAAAGTATTATTTTAATAACCTCCTCCCTTTTTTCCCAAGATAGGGCCTTTCTGTGTAGCTCTGGCAGTTCTGGAACGCACTCTGTAGACCAGGCTGGCTTTGAACTCAGAGATCTGCTTACCTTTGCCTTCTGAGAGCTGGATCAAAGGCATTTGACACCACCACCCAAACTTCCCCTTTTAAGGCAAAATGTTAATGCTTAATAAAAATTTCCACTAGCCTTATTTCTGGTCTTACAAAGAATGCAAAAGGTGCTGAGGTTGTGAATCAGTGGTACAGCATTCAGTTAGCATGCACTGAAGCCCTGGGTTTGATTCCCAGCACTGGAAAAAATAAAAGTCTCAGGCAATTTTTATTTCATTTTATCAGCATCTACGCCATTTGATGATGGCTTCTGAACAACAAAAGTATACCTGAAATCAAAGCTCAGTAGCAGTGGAGTGGATTGGAGCCCAGTCTTAGATACTCAAGGTTCTGGGCCTAATATTCAACTACAAAATAATAGAATTATATATGAATGCATGTATGGATGTATGTGTGAAGTAAAGACGATTAAAATAATTTGTTCAATCATTCCCCCTTAGATAAAAAAGTTAAAGTGAGCATGGCAGTATAAAACTACAATTTTAACACCCAGGAAGATAAGGCAGGAGGATCACCAGTTCAGGGCCAGCCTGGGCTATATAGTAACAACTTACTTCAAAAAATAATAATAATAATAATAAAAAAGACGGGGGTAGAGAAATGGCTTAGTGAACAAAGAAATGGCTTAGTGAATGAAGTACTTATGACTCAAATGTGAGGGCTGGAGTTTGGCTCCCACCATCCCCACCAAAGCTTTACAGTGTGGTAGTGCACCTGCAACCCCAGTGTCTGTGAGGCAGAGACAGGGATCTCTTGCAATTCACTTAGCTCACCAAACTGGTGAACTCTGGGTTCAAGGAGATACAGAAAGATATCCCACATCAATCTCTGGCCTCCACACTAGCGCGTATACACATGAACATGTATACACTTGGACACTATCCACATATCCACACACAATAAAACCTTTAAGCATTGCAGAGCTGGGTGGAGCTCAGCCGGAGGGCATGTCTAGCACGAGAGGCCCTGGGCTCATTCCCCAGCAGCAGAGGGAGAAAGAAAAATTAAGAGTTGTCTAAATTCTATCTGGAAGAAGGAATCAAGCTATTTGTAAATGACACCTACTGGCAAAGGGAAAATCAGTTCTCTTTAATGAAGTATCACTGGTTTATCAACTGTACTCCAGGTCAGGGACTATGCCGAGGAGTAGTTGGCCAACACAAAACAAATTCTTTGGTTTTTGCTTTTCTTTTGTTGTGAGCTATCATGTGAGTGCTGGGAATTGAACTCAGGTCCTCTCCAAGAGCAACCAGTGCTCTTAACAGTTAAGCCATCTTTCTAACCCCTCAGTGTACACTTCTAATTAATAACTGAATAATGTTATTTTTTTTCTTATCAGAAGAGATGTCTCGGGAGCTGGAGAAGTGGCTTGGTGGTTAAGGGAACTTAATGCTCTTCAAGAGGACCAGGTTTATTTCTTAGCATCCATATGGTAACTCATGGCTGCCTCTAACTCCAGTTCCAGGAGATCCAGTGCTCTCTTCTGGCCCCGACAGGTACCAAGCACACACTTGATGTACATACACCCATGTAGGCATTTACACATACACAGAAATCTAGAAATTGAGACTAAGATAAAGGTGCTTGCCACAAAAGCTTGGTGGTCTTAGTTCAGTCCCTAGGCCCCATGTAATGGTGAACTAGAGTACCAATGTCATGACTGTCCTCTGATCTCTACAAGCATTCCTTGGCACACATACAATCATACATACAATCACATAATATAAATGAATAGCTTTTGTAAATCCACAAAGCACCTATTTTGTTTATACAGTTTACATTGAGACAAAAGGACAACTTAGATAATATAAACTATTACCTTTATGACTGTTATCATACTGTGAAATTACACAAGGGGTCTCCACGCTAAGAACTTTTGCTACAGGTCTCACTGGACTATTCAAAGGGCTGATGGCTTCTGGAATAGGTCTCAGATGGTTAAAGTCAATGCTTAAAACTGAGTTATCATCATCTTGATATATTGAATTTGATTCTCCAGTTTCCATTTTGTGGTCCATCAACTCGGTCTTCTGTGGTGAAGGTACAAAAGTCTCTTTAGGTAAACAAGGATCCAAAGGACAAAGTTTATTCTCAACCACAGGTGAATCTTCAAGAGAAGATTCAAATTTAGGATTATCACCTCCCAAGCAGTTTACTAGTGAAATGCCAGGTTCTTCAACCAAAGGTTGTAGAAGGCTCTCACTGGCTACAGCTGCTTTTGGTGAAAGAACCACCTTCATTTTTACACTTTCAGAAATATCACAAGAATCCAAATCATTATGTCCTATGGTCTTCAATTCTCGGCCTAAGTTTTCAGAAGCAAGTCCTGGCAATACGTTCATTACCATGGAAGCTGAGGCCCTTGCACCACCACCCGCCTCTTCTCCTTCCATTGATGGAAGCAAGGGTCTTGTTTGTTCTGTCTCCGCAGAAGCTGGGAAGGAAATTTCCGGGCCACAAACAAGCACTTCATGAGGCACAGTGTTCTCAACAGATTTTACTAACAATCTATTTCCTTCCTTCATTTTGTTTTCTGCAATGCTGCCCCCGAGTTGAGATGTTGCTCGAAGGGCTTCCTTTGGCTCTGGCAACTCTGATTTGGTTTCCTCTATACTAAGTTCACTGACAGAGGGAAGACATGTTTCAGTCTTCTCTGAGGACTGTGAGTCACAAATGCCGCTAGGCTTGGGAACAACAGTTATTTGATGCTGGTTATCTTGACAAACAGGCTGCTTTTTAGCAGGAGAAAGAGTTAAGTTCAATTTTTCCATGAAGCTTAACTTTAAGTCTTTGTTTTTTACTTCATTTGGTCCACTCTCAACTTTCCGTGTACATTCTTTATTACCTGTCCCTTTAGAAACCTCATCACTAGAAATTTCACCTTTACTATTTTTTGGCTCAGTCTGTCTCTTTAAATCAGTAGTGCTTTTCTTAGCTTCTTTATTAGTCCTTTGCAAATATTCTGTAGGTGATTTTTTGTCATTTTTCACATGCCTACTTTCTTCTTTTTCTCGTTCTCTTTTCCTCCTATCCTCAGTCCTATGTCTTTCTGCTTTGAAAGATGTATTTTCCCACTGGTGTGAAACACTGGCTTCCTTGGAGTGCATGTACTTGCTGTTTCTGCTGCTTGAAAGAGAAGATGAACATCGTCTATCTTGAAAGCCATGACTGCTCATCCCTCTGTCTCTTTTACAATCTTCTCTTCCCCTCCTGTCTTCTGGATGATATTTACTGAAGCCGTATTTCATGTCATTCTTGGAATAAGGGGGCAACACCCGCTCCACTCGTCCCCGGTGTCCCTGGTCCTCTCCTGGTTTAAACTTCACATCACCTCTTCTTTCTGCTTTGTCCTGAGACTGAAGCTCTTTTCTGTGCATGCTGTGTAATCTTTCATTTTGTCTCTCTAGATTTTTGTTATTTTGAGATTCCACTCGAGTGTGTGGCCTTTCTCTAGAAGTTTCTTTTTCCCTAGAAGAGGCACTGCGCTCACTTTTATATCCCAAACTAGTGCTATTTTTAGTCTCTGAACTTTTGCTGTCAGTCTTTGCTTCACTGCTTCCACGTTTCTCAGGGTTTCCTTGTAGTCTGGAATTAGCCTCTTTGTCCTTTGGTTCACCGTCACTACAGCTGGCATTCAAGTCTTTGTGTGGTCTGTCAGTTCCTCTGCTACAATGGCTATGTCTAACGCCATTCTTCCCTCTTTGATTATCCTCATTTGAATTATCGTCACCAACCTGGTGATGAGAACGTGACCAGACATTGTTGGTACAATGTTTCTCGACACTAGTAGGCAAGTGTAAAGGATTCTGTGCTTCAGAGTTTGATTTTCCTTCCTCTTCCAGGTTTGGCTGTAAAGTGTTAGGATGTACATCTTTATGGACATCACTTTTAACTCTGTGATCAGCTTTTGAACAATCATCCAAATGGGGAGATCTGGATCTTGAATCTTTTGTTCTTGCAGTTTTATGGTTATTTCGAAAATGTGGGAATTCAGACAATCTATTAAGAAACAGGAATTAACAAAAAAGCAAAGTTAACTGGTATTTAATAATATTCTAGATTTGACTCACATATGACATACCTTTCAAATTTAAGGGCCTATATACTGGCAAAACCAGTATGAGCAAGTTATATGGGCTGGGGGTGTAGCTCAGTGATAAAGCATTTGCATGCAAGAAAATACTAGATTAAAAACAAAGAATTTATTAGTTTCCAAGTAAATGGGTCCATTTTCAATTCAAGGAACTCTCTCATTTGCTTTTGCTTCAAAGGAACTCTATCCCAGCACCTGCCAGTTCTCTTTGGACTCAGAACAGGTACATAACTCCCAAGTCAGCTCAGCATACTTCCTTTATGACAAGTGAGTCTACTTTCTTCCCTTCAATAACTTGACTGTATAAAGAGAAAGTCTTACTAGACAAAACATGATCAAACTGGACAGAATTCCCAATCCTACTTTTCTGTTTCATATAGAACTCCACAATAAGGCAGATCATTAACAGGTGGCAGATGACATAAAGAACTGTGGTTCTTTCCCTAGAAGGGTGACAAAAGGCCTATTATTATGGCTTATATTGGTGTTTTTCTTAACAATAAAATATATATGCCACCATGACAGGTCAGATGGTAGAGGAGGTTGTCCTGGGAACTGGTGACATGCGACTTCAATCCCACATTCCAGCAGATTGGAGGGAAAGGGCAACGTCCACAGGTTGGCTGGTCTGCACACAGGCTTGTGCATGTGTGCTCACGTGCACACACACAGAATAAATTCAAATTTTTTTAAATAAAGCATATAATTTATTTGCAACTGTGGTTACCAGTCTGCACAGATTGAGTTCATTAACATTTCATCATTTAAAGCCCCTCTCAGAGGGACTATTGATAGTCAAAGCTGTTGAAAGGAGAAAATGTCACTTTATTCAGTTGTATAGCTACTGAAAAGTTGCCTATGCTCAGCTTCCAAGCCATGCTCATGCAGACAACCTTAATTTAAACTCAGTTGATCACACACAAAACAGGGCATGAAAGTAGGAAGACTTTTTAGAAGAAGAGTTTCAGCAGTAGAGGAAGAAGAAAGAGATGAGGTAATGGGAATGAAATTCATTATACACATGTATGAAACTGTCAAAGAATTTTTAAAAATTTAAAATGGTGGTAGTTTATATTATCTTTATGTAGTAAGTTCACCTTAATGAACCTGAACATCACTGACATTTAAAAATCTATTCCTAATCAATATTCACTGTGTGAAAAAAACCAAAACAGAACATCATAAATAAGAAGAGAATGTCTTAAGAGATACACAACCTACAGTAACATGTACATCTTACAGAATTCTGCTATGTCTGAACTGTACCATCCCCTTTTACCTCCAGGAAGTTTACATGCTGAGGCCTTAATGCACAGTATCTCAGAATATAACCTTATTTGGACACAATGATTCAGAAAGCCAATACAGATCCTAACTCAATCAATTGGGGATTAGAGCTTGCTGGTACAGCTTTTGCCTAACATGTATGAGGCCCTGGTTCAATCCTGGCATCAGAAAAGCAATCAATTACTAGAAGATAGCACTGAGACAACTGGGAAAGTGTAATAAGCAGTAATTGTAAAAGGAAAATACTTTATAATTAAATTTTGCTAAGAGATAGAACTTCTATTTTTCAAAGGATACCAAATAAAAGAGCAAAGGTAAATCACAGAACTGGAGACTTTTCCATTAGAACACATGATATATATACACACACACAATGTGCCCCACACTTATCAAACTACAAATTCCTAAAAGACTGCCAGGTCACAGCTTCAGGCACAGATTGTTTAAATTACTGGAACTAAAACCTCTGTGTGTGTGTGTGTGTGTGTGTGTGTGTGTGTGTGTGTGTGTGTGTGTGTGTGTGTGTAGGAGTTATCAGCACTTGTGGTCCTTCTGATGTGGGTCCCTTGAAAAAGCAGCAAGTGCTTTTAACTGCTAAGCTGTCTCTCCAGCTCCAGCACTAGCAGATTTTTCTCCTAAAAGATCTTTTTAAAAATGCTGAATTAGGTGTAAATGAATGTGTCTGTGTGAAGGTCTGTGCACATGTGTGCTGATACCCGAAGAGGTCAGAAAAGAGCATCTGGTTCACTGGAGCTAGAGTTACAGGTGTTTGTGAGCCACCCAACACGGGTGCTGGGAACCAAACTCAGGTCCTCTAAAAGTACTCTTAACTTCAGAACCACCTCTCCTAACTCCATACATTTTTTTGGTAAGTGAATTTTTAAAGTCTGAATCTGAAGTAGTCAAGTTATAAATTTCTATATCAAAATGTTTCTGTTGATAAGCCTGTTTAAACCTTGTCTGTTTCTTTGTTTTGTTTTGCTTTTTTGAGACAGTCTCTCTATGTAGCCCTGGATGTCCTAGAACTATAGAACTAGCTCTGTAGACCAGGCTGGCTTCAAATTCAGAGATCCTCCTGCCATTGCCTCCTGAGTGCTGGGATTAAAGATTAAAGATGTGCACCACCACCACCAAGTTGCTAACCTGAATTTAACACCTGAAATCCAACATGACAGAAGGAAAACTCCACTCACACACACACACACACACACACACACACACACAGAGAGAGAGAGAGAGAGAGAGAGAGAGAGAGAGAGAGAGAGAGAGAGAGAGAGAGAGAGAATGAAATTTAAAACAAAAGTGCCAAGGCTTAGTGGTAACAGCCAAAACTTGCATATCCCATGATACCCTTGGTTCGACTTTCCTCATCACCCAAAATCAAAACTACAACAACTAAAAAAAATCAACCCATATTATAATAGCAGAATTTGAAGCAGGGTGTGGTAATGCATGCCTCAGGAGGATGAGACAGGGGAATGAACAACAAATCCAAAACCAGCCTTAATTGTGTGGTAACACCCTATCCTTAGAAACAAAACAACAGAAAGGAAGAAGAAATGGCGGCAGTAAGTTAAGCAATTCTTTCAATTCTGTCTATGGGGTTAGGCATAGATATGAACTCCCCTGGACCAAAATGTCACCCTGAATTGAACAGAGTAGAAAAATTAACAACAAATTAAACAAACAAAAAAACTAGAGGGGTTATTCACTAACAAAAGGTTAAATGCATATTCCTTCTTTCTTGCCATTTTAAAATTTGCATTAATTTATTTGCTTATTTGGGGAGGAGGGGACCACAAGCATGCCATAGCATCCATATGGAGGTCACAGAACACTTGAGGGTGTTGGTTCTCCCCTAGCATCTAGATTTAAGGGTTGATCTCAGGTCAGCAGGCTTTGCTCCAAGTGTCTTCACTTGCTCAGCCTTTCTTTCTTTCTTCTGGTGTTCTTGGCACACGCTTCACTGGACATGAGCTACTTCGCCAGCCCTGCTCTCCTAATGTGTTAGTATCAGTTGTGACCAGCAGAACTCAGGACACACACAGTGACTTTCTCTGCTAAGCAGTACAAGATCCCAATGATTTGGAAAACTATGTATATGGAAGCATGTGGCAATGTTCCATCAGTAAGTACAGTTACCACTATAAATCATTAGCAGAGTACATGCTACTTACATTAGAACTGTAACTATTTAATGAAATATATATTCCATCCTTTGAAAATAAAGGCATACTTCATGTGAATGGTGACAAGTGACACCCACAGATATACCTTTGGTGAAGATGGTTTATCTCTTCATCCTTACGGTTTATCTCCACTCTGGCAGTTTTGATCAGTGCTGAGATATTCTTCTTAAGAGACTGGTTTTCATTTTTTAAGTTCAAGTTCTAAGACACAGATTAATAAGATCTATTAATAGACCAAAAATACAGACTTGTCAGTAATGCTACTTATACTCACTAGTTGTTGTGGGATGAGGTTTTTAAAGATAAAGCTTGCCGGTAGAGTTCATGATGGCCTTGACCTCTCTTGATCCTCCTGCCTCAGCTTCCAGTGTGTGTGTATGGAGATGACAGGTAAATGTGTGTCACCACGCCCAGCTTTCTACTAATTGCTGAATACTACCTAATGCTGGGCATTATACATTTTACCTTAGGCAACTCCGAGAAGCAGCTCTCTAAGAATTGTTTTCCTATTGCTCAGATGCAGAAGCTGAGACTCCCACCTGATAGGAAATTCTTCATATAAATATCAAACTGTAAAAGTAGTAACACAGGTCAGCAAGTTCTTCCTGGACCATTCTACTGAGGTTTTAGTTTTAATAACTAAATACTTAATTTTCATAACTAAGACATGATCAGCTAGGTGTGGTGGTGCACACCTTTAGTCCCAGCACTTAGGAGGCAGAGGCAGGCGGATTCTCTGAGTTGGAAGCCAGCCAGGTCACCCAGTACTACACTGTAAGACCATGTCTCTCAACAAAAAAACAAACAACCATGAAAAAGTGTTAAGCAAGGCTGGGCGTTGGTGGCACACGCCTTTAATCCCAGCACTCGGGTGGCAGACAGGTGAATCTCTGTGAGTTTGAGACCAGCCTAGTCTACAGAGCGAGTTCCAGGACAGACTCCAAAGCAATACAGAGAAACCCTGTCTTGAAAAATAAAAAAAAGTCTTTAAGTATTACCCCATCTAACAAGCTAAATGTACAAAAATGTGTTAGATTTCAAATAAAGATACAAATCTAGAGCTGGTTCAGGGGAAGGAGAATCAAGAAAAACAAGATTTATAAAAAAGTAGACAGAACACTGTCACATTCAATACTTTTGCAGCACAATCACGAGAAGAACTGACAACTGTGACAACGGTGAGTCGACACTTTTTTCTACTAAAAAAAAAACCTAATCCTTGTTTCTCAAAACTGTCCTCTTAGGTGAGTTTTTTACATGCTTTCAGTACAAGCACTCGGAAGGCAGAGACAGGCAAACTTCTGAATTCAGAGTCAGACTGGTCTGCATAGAAAGTTCCAGGATAGCCAGGACTGCACAGTAAGACCACCTCAAACAAAAAAGAACTACCCTCTTTAGGCCAGCCACTTTTAAAATTACCTCCCAACTACCAATCCATCCAACACAGCAATTATGTCAATGTCATTTTAGCTTTTAATAAATTTTCCTATAACTCTTTCATTAATCTAGAAATAATTAAAATAGTAAATTGATAAAAAATATTTTTGGAGTAGAGAGGGATGTATATGGTCAAGGTATACTGTATACATGTATGATTGTCAAAGAATAAATGTAATATTACACACACAGAGATAGAGGGAGAGGGAGAGAGAGAGAGAGAAAGAGAGAGAGAGAGAGAGAGAGAGAGAGAGAGAGAGAGAGAGAGAGAGAGAGAGAGAGAGAGAGAGAGAGAAATAATGTCAGATGCTGAATGTTTAGCTCACAAGATAGAGATCCTGGCCTTGGGTTCAATGTCTAACAAATAAAAGGAAAAAACTTTATAAGCTACCAATACATTATTACCTTAATAATTAATGGCCAAGAAAATAGGGCTGGGGTATACTTCAGTGTTAGAGCACTTACCTTGCATGTACAAAAGCTGGGTACTAATCTTTTTTTTCTCCTTTTTATTTTTTATGTACATTAACGTTTTCTTGCATGTATGTCTGTGTGAGGATGCTGGATCCCCTAAGACTGGAATTACAGACAATTGCGAGCTGCCATATGGCTGCTGGGACTTGAACCAGGGTCCTTTGGAAGAGCAGCCAGTGCTCTTAACCTCTGAGCCATCTCTCCAGCCCTAGTATTAAGCTTTTAAGAAGCTTTTTATAAACTGCCAACACTTCAATTAATTTCAAATTTAGTTATAACTTTTTTTCTTTTAAAAAGAGATAGTCTTACTATGTTACTCAGGCTGGGACTCAACTCCAGGGTTAAATGATCCTCCCACTCCAATCTCCTAAACAGCTAGAACTATACTCATTGATGTCTGTCTGTCTGTCCTGGGAACCAATCTCAGGTTTTTACGTCCTTAAATAAAACATTAACAAAGGGCTGACTGGGAAGATAGGTCAGTTAGTAAAGAGCTAGGCATACAAGCATGAGGATGTAAGTTTGATTCCTCAGAACTCACAGAAAAAGTTATTTTGAGTTGTACATGCTTATAATCTCAGTGCTGGAAAGGTGGAGAGAGTTGGATTCCTGAGGCTTGCTGGCACATAGCCTAGCCTACTTGGTGAGATGCAGGCCAGTGAGAAATGCTGTCCCAAAAGACAAGGCAGATGGTGCCTGAGGAAACACCCAAGGATGACCTGTGGCTTCCACATGTATGTACAAACAAGTGCCCCCACATGCATTCACTCATGTGCACACACACACTCAAACATAAATGTTAACAAGGAAGAAATAACCACGATACCTGTGTCTGTATTTCCTTAAACCTTTTCAACAGCTCTTTCATTTGCACCTGACATTTGCCATATTCTATCTGCAACTGTAAAACACAAAAAGACTAATTTACCTTAAGCGGCAGTTAAAATCTGAGGGGGGGAAAATCAGTGTACACATAGGTTATTTAGACAGATTACATTTGCTTTTGCTGTTGATTGTTTCTCTGTGTCTCCAGATGTAGGTCAGGCTGCTTCATTCTTGATCCTCCTGCCTCAGCCTCCCAAACACTGAGATTATAGGCAAGTGCCACTATATGCTTATCTAGATTATTGGTTTTTAAAGTCCAGCCCATTGATAGTACATTTTGATACTGTTTTCTGAACCTTAATATTCAAATATACAGCTAAAAGAAATTTGTCTCATATTAAATCTTAGGACACTTTAATATAAATAATGAAAAAATACAAAGTTCTATTACAGGGATAGTTTACTAAAGTTTTATATACTCAGATAGTTAAGTTCAGTCAAATAAATTGTAACTGAATTCAGACATTTATTCAGGAAGTATTTCTTGGAAAAAAAAGTCAGAGACAGAAACTCCCTTAAATACTATTAACTTAAGAACTACTTCCTGGGGCTGGAGAGATGGATCAATGGTTAAGAGCATTGACTGCTCCAGTTCCAGGGAGTCTGACACGCTCACAGCCACACATGCAGGCAAAACACCAATGTACATAAAGTAAAAACTCAACTAATCTCTAAACATGGAAAATTTGTTCAACAGTAAGCTCCAGGCTTCTCCTCAGGAGCTACAGAAATAACTGTTCTTAATAACAGTGACAACTCATACGTCATTGTAGGTTGCTTCCTTTGCAGTTCCTTCTTCAGTCAGGATCTCTTCATACAAATCTAAACAGTTTCTGAATGACACGCAGGATCTAGCAGTACTGTCTGAAAACAAACCAAACATGTTAAAATAATTTGTTAGGATTCTTTTGTGAATCAGTTTTAGCAAAACATTTTAGTGAGCATAAAGAATGGTTTGTTGTTTTATATTTTATACATATATAGCATTTTTTTGTGTGTCAGGATTCTCCATATTGAGTCTACTTCAAAAAGCTACATTTCTCCTCACTTGTATTTTATGCAACCTACACTGATTTCATAGATGACAGCAGGGATGCCACATTATATAAAAAGGGTGCTTCAATAAATCCAGTGTGGTAATCATCTATTACAAAACACTGAAAGATCTGATTGTGGAAAAGCTCTAATTGGATAGATGGTCAGACACTCCATTACCATTCTTCTGATTATTTGAAGACACTCACAATAACATTATTCTCTGTGATAGCATAGGCAGGCATGCATATTCAACAGTACCAGTGTCATTTCAATGGTATGAAATATTTTTGCACAAGGACAAATTAAATCTGAGTCCTAGAGGAACAAATCTGTGTGCTAATATATTCTGATCAAGCTTTAGGCCAGAAAGAAATTACCTCAGTGTAATTATCTCAAAGATAAATCATATTATTTCAGAGCTACGAAGTTACTAAGAGCCAATAACAATACGCACAACAAACCAACCAAACAAAATGAAACTGTTTTATGAAATTTACATACCAGAAACAGCACTGTCCAACCCAGCATAAATGTCCAATGAGCCTTCATCATTATTTTTAAGAGGAGAGGCTGCAAAAAATGGCAAAGACTAGTTACAGCAGTGCGCTGTGTAGCCAAGTATATGGTCCTGTGTTTGCTTTTCAGCACTATGAAAACAAAACAAAAAACCAAGAGAAAAAGTTCACAAATACTAAGTGCTCGCTATGTCCCTAGTATTTTGCTATGTTAATTCACTAATACACAGGGAAGAAAAAGTAAATGATTTTATAATCGATATCAAGTAAGGTTAGGGCTATCATTGTGGCAGAGTACATACCTAGCATTTGGATGGTCCTGGTTCTAAACTCCCAGTACCAAAATTTAGAAAGAAGCAAAGAGTAAGTAAATTCAGAAAGACATCTGAGAGTTCTTACCAGGACAGACATCAAATAAACCCGTTCCATCACCATTCTCATCATCTGCTGCCATGGTTCTATATCCTTTTCATAGGTGCCATCTACGGTATTAAGCATAAAGATCCCCACGATTAGAATAGCTTCAACTTACAAAGCAACTTTCAAATTTGAACACACTGAATAATGTCACTTTTTCTCTAAAAAACAAACCTATACATTTATAAAGAAAAGATGCATAGCATTTTTTGGGCAAAAGTCAAAACTAAAAAATGAAACTCAAATTTGTAGGTATAGATAAACCATGCACAAAGAAAATACACTAATCTCATAAAATCAGACAAAATACACTAGTATGTTCAAGACCCTGAATTTGACCCCATCACCACGGGGCAAGGATATCTCAAAATATACATTAACTTTTTACTAAAATAAGAGCCATCAGCACTAAAAACAAACACATATGCACATAACAAGAAATACAAACACTACCCTCTGGCTTCATGGGGAAAAGTCTGACAACTCAGAACCCATGGTGGAAAGAGAACCAACTCCAGCAAGCTGCCCTCTCACCTCCATGAGTGCATTATGGCATGCACATATCTGCCCTCACACAAATACCATACATACAAACACAACAATAATAAACAAAACTTATTAAAAAATAAAGAAGCAGGCCGGGCGGTAGTGGCGCACACCTTTAATCCCAGCACTTGGGAGGCAGAGGCAGGCGGATCTCTGTGAGTTCGAGGCCAGGCAGAGAAACCCTGTCTCGTAAAAACCAAAAAAAAAAAAAAAAAAAAAAAAAAAAAGAAGCATGCAAGCTGGGGTATGGCTTAATGATCGAACATTTGCAAGCATGTATGAAGTTGCAGACTCTATTGTTAGCTCCACACAAAGAAATAAACTAAAGAAATAAAGAAATACACTTGGGGCTCAAAAGACACTCAGAGGGTAAGCACTTGTGCAAGCCTGATAATGCAAGTTCAATCTCAGGAACCCATGTAAAGGCAAGAAAGAACCAACGCTATCAAGTTGTTCTCTGTCCTGCATGTGCTCTCATTAACATGGCATACACATGCTTACATTCTCTCTCTCTCTCTCTCTCTCTCTCTCTCTCTATATATATATATATATATATATACACACACACACATATATGTATGTATGTATATATATGATTTTTAAAAAGAAAAAGACACAAATGCACATACACATATGTACACAAAAAAGCTTTAAAATAATCACAAGAAAAGGCACTCTTTAAAAACCTTTATCTATTGACTAGAGGGTTGTGCATATGTGCCATGGTGTACAGATAATGGAAGTCAGAGGACAATGTTCATGAGTCTATTCTCTCTTACCACCATGTGAATCCTAAGGGCTGAACTCCAGTCATCGGGCTTGGCAACAAGAAAACACACTTTTTTCTTTTTTAACTGCTTTTAGAGGGCTAGTGAGTTGGCTCAGTTATTAAAGATACTTGCTGCCAAGGCTGATGGTCTGTCTATGCTTATTTAACTCCCCAGGACCCACATGGTGCAGAAAAACCAACTACACAACACATATGTGTATGTACTGCATTTAGAGCTAGACATAACGCCATGAACCTGCAATCTGAGCACAGTGGACGCTGAGAGGGAGGACTGCAAGTTTGAAGCCATTTTGGTTGCTACACACAGAAAATCCCAGGTAGTATAGGTGACATGGCAAGACTCTATTTCAAAATAAATAAGCTTTTTTGATTATTTTGTTTTACGAAGACAGAGTTTCTCTGTGTAGCACTGGCTGTCCTGGAACTCACTCTATAGACCAGGCTGGCCTCGAACTCAAGAGATCTACCTGCTTCTGCCTCTCAAGTACTGGGATTAAATGTATACACTACCACTACTCAGTAATAAATAAGGTTTGAGGTGTTTTTTGGTTTTGTTTGTTTTGATATTTCAAGACAGGGTTTCTCTGTGTAAAAGTCCTGGCTGTCCTGGAGAACTCGATTTGTAGACTAGGATGACCTCAATCGAACTCACAGAGATGCACCTGCCTCTGCCTCCCAAGTGCTGAGATTAAAGGCATGTGCCATGACTTCCCGGCAATAAATAAGCTTTTAAATTTGTTTTGAAAAGTTTAAGTTCAGTGGTAATGAAGGAAAGGCAAATGAAGAAAAGAAGTGTTAGGTGCCTAGAGCGTACTGGTAGCCGGGCTTGGAGGCAAAGGCAGGTAATCTTTGTCAGTTACAGGCCAGCCAGGGCTGCACAGTGAGATCCTGCTTGAGAGGAGAGGGGAAGCGGGATGGAGGGAAGAAGGTATAGAGGGAAAAGGAGAGAGAGAGACAGAGAGAGACACACAGACAGACAGATTTTGGCCAGAGTCTGGGAGGGTTTCAAGATCAGAACAGATAAAAAGCAGCCCACCATGACTAAACTGTTCTCATAAACAATATGGTTTATGCCAAACACCTGCATCAGACAAAGCCTGTCTATGACCACAAAACCCCCATTTTAGGCAGTAAGTCTCATATGTCCTTGTAGTCATTTGTAGATATTTAACATATGTGGTCACTAACTGGATCAAAACCTAAATGACTAGGAACTGCCTCAGTGCCTGGGTAGCCACTCTTCAACTTCCAGATGTTGGCAAAAAGACATGTGAATAATGAAAAGAATTCACTGCTCACAGAAATTTACTGTATATGTACAACTTGCACCTCCACAAACAGAAAAAAAAGAGTTTCCTGTGCAAATGTATATTCACGTCAGGCACAAATATACTCTAACTTAGAACGGCCTTATAGAACTGTGTCTCCATCTCAGGAGCAATTGCTACCCACATCCAGAATTTACCCTATTTGACTTCCATCATCATTTTTTTTTTTTTTTTTTTTTTTGGTTTTTCCAGACAGGGTTTCTCTGTATTGTTTTGGAGGCTATCCTGGAACTGGCTTTTAATTCTTACAGTTCTCATTCTAAATAAAGCCAGTTAAGTCTTAACATACCACCTTAGAATCTGTCCCAGACAATTTTCTTCTTATTATATCTTTTAGAATGTACCTATGGCTATCTAGGAGTTGTAAGTTAAGATCATCTTCACTCTCTTTACTTAGGTTTCATTACATTTTCAAGCATGTATATCATTATACCTTGCTGATACTTACACTACCCCCACTCATTCTGTAGCCTGAAGGAAGCCCTGAACTTGTGATCTCCTACCTCAGTCTCTATAGTAGTTTCTATTAGAAGACTAAGACATCAAGCCACGCTTTATCTTCTGTCAAACTTAAAGATGCTGAAGTCTAGTTAAATCTCATATTAGAACTTTACACCACTGGGGATACAGCTCAGTGACAGAGCACTAACTGAGCAAGGGTCTGGGTTCAACCAGCACTGCAAGAATGAGCTATACCACAACAGGACTGACTATCTAGAGTACAGCACAGCAACCCTGAGAAAGAATCTGAGTTTGCACATTGGTCTTTACTCTCTCCATCCTACCTCTCATCTCAACACAGCCAGACTCTGTCTCACAAGGACTGCAGCCTGGTTTTCTTTATATCTGTGAAAAATTAAATGAACATAAAGCAAGCCAGAGCCATTAAATCAGTGAAGATAAAATCTACCCATATGGTGGCTCATAACCATCTGTAACTCCAGTTTCAGAGAATCTGATACCCTCTTCTGGCCTCTGTGGGCACCAAACATACATGCAGTGCACAGACATACATGCACCCACACACAAAGAATAAAAAAAATAATTTTAAAAGACAAGTTAGAATTCCTAATAAATATCCCCAAAAGTACATTTTGCTTTCTATTAACCATTAAATAGGAATCCAGAAATTCAACTAACTACAAATTTTTTAAAGTTTACAAAAAGGTGTGTGTGTGTGTATCTCTATCAGGGGATGGTGAAGGTGGCTTAGTAGTACAACATATACTCTGCAAGTAAAATGTTATGGGTTATGGTCTTAATTCTTTTTTCCCCCCCAAGACAAGGTTTCTCTGTGTAACAGTCTGGCTATCCTAGAACTTGCTTTGTAGACCAGGCTGGCCTTGAACTCAGAGATCCACCTGCCTGTCTCCCAGTGCTAGGATTAAAGGCATGAACTACCACTACCTGGCCTTCTGGTCTCAATTCTTAGCACCAAAAACAAAGCAAAAATTAAGAGAACTTCAACATATCACACTGGAGCAGAAATGACTGTGTATGCAATTTCTAAAGCACTTTGTGTTGTTACCTTCTTAGTGTAGAAAGCAACATGTCAGTCTCATAATTGAAAGTATTACTACTTTGATCATTTTGTTTCCTCCTAGAATGGTGATTATCTTCCCAAATAGAGCAACCACAGAAGACCTTTGTGTACAGATAGCCAATCCTTATCTATCAATGCACTGTAGTCAGCAACAGCTACTATGATAATTTGCTAGAGTGTACATGTGTACCTATGTGGATGGTACATGCATGTATGTACATGTTCATGTGCTACCATGGGGCCAGGTTGGGTATCTTTCTTAATCTCTCTTGACCATATTTTTTAGACAGGGTCTCTGTATTGCTCACTAAATTTGCCAAGACTAGCTGGCCACCAAGTTCCAAGTATCTACCTTTCTCTGCCTTGCCAGCACTCACATTATAGTCTTGTTCACATGGGTTCTAGGGATCTAAACTTACATCCTCATGCTTACTCAGCAAACAATTTATTAACTAAGCTATCTCCCCAGACCCCTAATTTGCTTTCTTAGATGACAGCCTACATAATAACACCTGGGTAAACTAATATACAAGACTGATAGACATTCCCTAATCAAAGTTTTCATTTAGTAATTCTAGGCTTAGAATTGATAATTTTTATTATGGATGCTTAGACTATTTTTAAACTAGTGATGTTGGGGCTAGAGATGGCTAAGAGTACTTACTGCTCTTGCAGAGGACCAGAGTTCAGTTCCCAGCACATACATCAAGTGGTTCACAAGCATCTATAACTCCAGCTCCAGGAGATCTGACACCCTCTGGACTCCTCAGGCACTGACATACTGATACACACATGATGGGGGAAGTCCTTCTGTGTATATGTTGTCTTATTGGTTGATAAAGCACTGTTGGCCAATAAGGAAGCAAGACAGAAGGACTAGGAGTTGAGGAGGATTCTGGGAAATGTAATCAGGAGAGGAGAGTTGCCATGTGATCCCAGGAAGAGAGGACACATCAGGATGGAAAGATAAGCCCCTTATAAAAATATATATTAGTGATTATGGGTTAATAATTAAGTTAGAACTAGCCAATAAGAAACCATAGCAAACGGCAACAGCATTATAATTAATATAGTGTCCCGTGTGTTATTTGGAGGCTAAAGCAATGACAGGACCCAGGTGGGAATCCTGCAACACACACACACACACATACATACACACACACACACACACACAGTTTCAAAATAATAATAAAGTATTTTACACCAGTGTTGTCAAGATGAGCTTCCTATAGAGTAGCTATAAGCACATGTAGCTATTGATACATGAAATATGTACAATAACACTGTGTATATTAGTTTTCTTTTGATGTTTTTTACATGTTACACCAAACAGCAGCTTGAACAACACAAATTATTATAGCTCTGAAAGGGGGAAAAACACCTTACTGGTCTAAAACCAGATGTGATCAGAGCTGCAATTTCTATGGGAGTTGAGGGAGGCTATTTACCTTTTCCAGCTTCTAAAAGTATCTGCATTCCTGGGCTGGAGTCTCCTTTCTCCACCTTCAGAGTCAAAGACCTACCATCCTTCTCCAACCTCTGCTTCCAGAACTACATTTGCATGCTAGCCTCCTGTGTTCTCTCTAGGCCCCATTATCACATGGACATTCCTACCGCCTCTCTTCCTATTTCCTTCTCATCAGAACCTGTGTGACAGATTCTACAGTCCCTTGGATAATGCTCCCCACTTCAAAATCCTTAGTCAGGAGTGGTATGTAGCCCAGTCAGTAGAGTTCTTGCCTAGTTCAAGGCCAGGTTGGATACATGAGACTCTGCCTCAAAGCAAATAAAATCCTTAATCATATCTCTAAAGTCTCTTTTGTCACATATAGTAGGTATGAAAACCATAATGAACCAAATGCAATTGTTTTAAATAATTTAAATAACATGACCAGCAGATACCAGTTAGACCACAAATGACCTGAAAGTAAGGACTGCACTTCATTTACTTAATATATACATATGAACACAAATACTTACTAAAAAAAACAAGGCAATCACTGGCCTCCCAAAAAAGAATAACTAAAGGATCCAGAATATATTTTAAGTTCATAGTTTACTTTTTTAAAAAACAGATTTATTTATGCATTATGTATAGTATTCTGGCTGTATGTAAGCATGCGGTTGCTGGGAATTGAACACAGGACCTCTGGCAGAATAGCCAGTGCTCTTAACCTGTGAGCCGTCTCTCCAACCCCCACAGTTTACTTTTATGATGAATCCATTGGTGTCACTCAAAGCCTACTTAGTCTTATCTACCAAGAAAAACATCCCATCTAAAGGATTTCACAGAGCTATGGCTATTACGAAGTAAGTAACAAAATTATAAATGGCTTTGTGCACTTTCACAACTATATGAGTAATTTCCAAATATTATGAACTTAGATATTACTATCTTATCTTCAACTAATTACATTAACATAAATTATCTCCTTGTATTAACTACTGATGGGGGAGGAGGAGCATAGGACACAGAAGAAAAGGATTGGTAAGAGTAACAGGATGTCTTGTGGTCTCCTCAGAGTACTTAAGGATTAGGAACTGCTTGTATTAAGTTATCAAGCAAGTCAGTAATAAAACAAAAATAAATGTATTCCACTGTAAGTACACATTCACCAAACCCAGAAAAAGAAGACATTTCCTATCAGTGTCTGATCACAGCCTGACACCTTTGTTTTTATGAATAGTACTAACACTCTAGCCTACTGTAACATTTCTTCACTTATCCTCATTCATTGCCATTTCAATGTGCTTTAGGCTCTACTGTTGCTACTTTGCTCCTCCAAATGCATGCTACAAACTTCTACAAAAGCACTGCCTTTATCACTTCTTGTTCAAAAACCTTCCCATAACTTGCCAACATCTAGGGAATTTTGCCCAGCTTCCTTACTCTGATTTTCACTGGTACCTTTCTAGCCACCTTTAATATTTACTATTTCCAAAAGTCCAAAATTCTGAAGTTTGATGCTATTAGAATCCTGTTTGCATGCGTATTTCCTGACACCATCTCACCAGATTTATTCTCTACCACCAAGTCTATCTATGAGTTTGCAGGCAAGTCCAGATATGAATATTCACAGTTTAAAATGTGTGAACGCAACATTACAATATGAGGTTTTAGAGAATCAAGTAGTTTCAATGATCAAGATACTTGAACTCTCTCTGGTAGGAACTGGAGGGAGGAATCACTGAAATTCTAAAGCAGAGGTTAACATAATCAAATTCACATTTCAGATATTAGTGGCCAGGAACTAGACAGAAAAGATTTTCAAAGCAGGCAAGAGTGGCACACACCTCTAGTTCCAGCAGCTCAAACACTGAGACAGGCACTTCAGTGAGATCCTGTCTCAAAAGTATGCAAGACAAATGGGGAGTCAAGAACTTAGCAAAAATAAAGACAAAGTATAAATCTGAGAGATTCTGTGATAAGTCAGTAATATTTCATGTACAATCTGTTCCACTGTCCACTTTCCTATTTGAAATTTTCTTTACACCATAACCTATCTTTAATATATATACATACATATATATAAACAAACATATACATATTTGTATTTATTTATTCAGTATGTTTGTACACAAATGGAGGTCAGAGAAAAACCTGTGGGAATTTGTTCTCTCCTCAGTCAGGTGATCAGTTTGGCATTAGGTATCTCTACTGGCTGAGCTATCTATCTCACCTGCCCCTGAGCTGTCTTCAAAACATTAATGTGACTAAGCTCTTGCTCTGAACACCCTTTGGGTGCTTCTTGCCGATCTTAGGACAATGAACACACTTCGCTAACAATTCTGCTGAGGTCCTGCACTGCTGAACTGGAGTTATGTTGTGTGACTTCTCCGTTCCTCAGCAGTGTATGCTCTAATCACACTGGCTTTTCCTCAGTTCTATGAGCACGCTGCTTTCTCTCCCCAACAGTGACTCTGACAAGTGCTGTCTGCTCAACACTCTACCCTCATTTCAATCTTTTATCGTGGCTTAAGTAATGTTATCCTCTAGGCGCTCCCCCTCCCTGCCACCCCACACACACTAGGTCAAGAACCTCTGATATATTCTTTTTTGTTTTTTTTAGGGTGCAGAGGGGTGAGGGTGTTGAGAAAGGGTCTCTGTGTAGCCCTGGACATCCAGGAAGTCCATCTGTAGACCAGGCAGTCTTCAAACTCAGATATCCAGTAGCCTCTGCCTCCTGAGTGCTAGGATTAAGGGCATGTCCCACCCACTGTTATATATCCTTGTACCACTGGGTCCTGTCCCTAAATGACTTCTTTCCACAGTTCTACATTTCTGTGGGACTCTGGAAGAAATGTCCACCTTGATGACAGGAAGGCCTCTGTGGACAAGGACCAGCTCTGTTTTGTTCACCACCATGCTAAGCTCTTAGCACAGCCTGGCATACTGATAAGTAATTAAAAAATCATTTGTTGAGCTAATGAAATTCCAAATTAGTTAAAGATGATTCTCAAGTTTCTACTTCTGCCAAGGTGGAAGCCATGCTTTTAATGGCAATGGAGAAATAAAGAGTTGGACACCTAACAGATTTTTTTCTTAAAAGAAAAAGACAGAGTTAACACAATATATATTATTATGGTTTGAGATTCATCAGAGTCACGGTGACAAGTATATTACATTACAAAAGTTGCCGGGTGTTGGTGGTGCACACCTTTAATCCCAGCACTTGGGAGGCAGAGGCAGGTGGATCTCTATGAGTTCGAGGCCAGCTTGGTCTACAGAGCAAGTTCCAGGACAGCCTTCAAAACAATACAGAGAAACCCTGTCTCGAAAAACCAATAAAATAAAATAAAAAATTCCAAAAGTCAGTGAGTCTCCTAGGGAAAATAAAAGAAGTGGGGAAAAAAAGACCTTTCTACACTCCTTTTAGCTCCCATTTGAAGATACACAGTGAGTTACTACTGACAGGTGTAGGATATCTTTAAAAATGTAGAGGCCAAGTTTTAAACGATGAGAAACTAATGAGTAATAACAGCTGCTGGGCTGGAATGTTGCTTGGTGGTGTGCAGATGGCACACTCACAGGCTCGGAACACGCCAATCTCTAGCACCAAAAAAAAAGTTTTTAAAGTTACAGGCTAACTCCCCAGTATCTGGAGGGACAGCTCCTGCAGATTCATTAGCAAAAGCATAGAGACAGGGGTCATCTGGTCTCTTCTGAAAGGTCAATGTCTTGAAAAGCAGTCTAAAGGAAGTTCCAATTCTTTTCAATGCAGAAAAACATACTTTTGTGAAGGGGAAAAAATAGGCAAAAGGTAAAGGCAAGGCAAGTCCTAGATTCTAAGGATGAGAAAGATAAATAAGAAAAGCAACATATATTGCACCTTTACAATGTGCCAAGTATTGATCTAAATGCTTAAGGTATCGATTTACTTTAAATCACACTGAAGTTCCATTAGGCCCATATCATTCTTTATCCCATTTAAATAGATGTGGAAACTGACACATGACTAGGAAATCTGTCATGACCAACAGCTAGAAAGTGGAGAGCTGGTATTAAAACCCAGTCGGATGACGAAAATCAAGTACATTCCTTACAATACAAATCTGTGGACATTTCCTGTACGACGGCAGGAAACACTATGGAAAATCATCTGGGGGTATGGAAGGAAATAAATGCAAGAGGTCTCGCCTAATGGCCTGTTCGCTTACAAAGAGGAGCTGAGGCTCATGGGGGAAAGGCCTTAAGCAAAAGGTGTGGTGTTGGTGCTGTGGAGAGAACAGAAAAGACCGAGAAGTCTGGAAGTCGGGGTCAGAGCCCAGTTGGTCCTGGGGCGTAAACGCGGGTCCCGCGAATTCTACACTCCCAGCCTCACCACCCCGTCAGGGATGTTCTGGGCGCTGCAGAGAGCAACATAAACAACTCCTCTCACGGTAGCAGCTTGGGAACAGCGCACGTCAGCGCGGCTGACAGTCGGGGCAGCCCTGTGGCCACACTCACCGAAAGCTCGGGAGTAGGGCAGAGACGCGGGTGGGGGAGGGGAGGCGCGCCCGGTAGACCCGGCGATGCTCCCTCCGTGTGCTCGCCCAGCACCTCCCAGGCGCTCTGGAGGGCGCTCCCCGAGGACGGCAGCCGGCTCCCTGACGCCCGGCAAGACGCGCGGCGCCGCGGTCCCAGCCCTCGCCGTCCCGGGCGGCGCTCGGCCGCCTCTCCCCGCAGCCCCGCGACGGGAACCCAGGAACTTACCCGGCCGGTCGGCCCCGCACAGCAGCCGCTTCCAGGGGGCGCTCCGCCTTCTCCACCAATCCCGGGCCGCAGGGAGGACGCCAGGGCGGGATCTGGCGCCGACAACCAATCATGCAGGACGCAGAGCACGTCTCGGCGCACACAGCCAGTTCCCGCCATTGAAGGCGGAAAAAAAATTCCAGTTGGCGCCAAACTCTGGTACTCTGCCGCCGCTCAGAAGGGAAAGGGGCAGGCGGGGACCTCAGGGCGAGGGGGCGGGGCTGTGCCCCGGAAATTGCGTCACAAGGCGGAAGTGCGGCGGGTCTGCGTAGGCGCTAAAGAAAGGGAAAGTGAAGCTTGAGAGCTTAGGGTTTGGCCGAGGGCAGGTGAGGAAGACTGACTTAGTTCTTTATTCTAGATTGTGTCAGCTGCACTAGTCAGCGCTGAGTGCCTGCCCTTGAATGGTAAACGTGGCGTAGCACAGACTTTTTGGAGCTTGAAGGTGAGTCTAGGGCTGGAGATGGCTCAGTGATTGCTCTTCCAGAGGACCTGGGTTCAATTCCCAGCACCCACAGGGCAGAAACAACTGTCTAACTCCAAGATCTGACACCCTCATACAGACACACATGCAGGTAAAATACCAATGCAGATTGAGTAAAAGTAAGTAGATTGCTTTAGAAACAAATTTAGCATACAATATATTATCGATTTTACCCCAACTTCTCTTAGATCCTACCTACCTACCCACCGAATTTCACATGCTTTCTTTAAAAAAAAAAAAAACCAGTAATACTGAATAAATAAAATAAATAAAAAGCCAAGACAATGCAAAATGAAACCAAAAGCCCACAAAAACATGGAATTCATTTTGTATTGGCCGACTACTCCTGTGCATGGAGCCTGCCCCCAAGTTTGGCTGACGAGTGACACTCCATTAAAGAAACTGATGTTCCCTTTCCCAGCAGGTATCAATTGCAAATAACTTCTTGGTTAGGCCTCTTCTGGTTTGAACCCCAGAAGGACCTCTGTGTTCTCAGTCTCTGCATTCATATGTATATCTGTCCTGTCTTTCCTGGAGTCATCTGTTAGAGAGCCCCATTCTTGTCTCCCTCCCCAAGCCCCGCCCACTCAGTTTCCAACTAAGAAAAGGTGCCAAAAAGCCCAGTTCCACATTCTTGGTGACAGTTGTAACTTCTTCCTCTGATGACACCAGCCTCCCAAGTCAGGGCCTAAAATGCTCAGCTTTTGATCATACTTGGGTAAACTCAGCTCGTGGCAGACACATCATCACCTCTCACCTATCATCTATAAAGTCTCCCTGCTTTAGTTCTGAGTGTATCTTCTCCAGCCTCCATCACTGGGACAGGAGAACACACCTGGGAGTTGCTTTCCTCAAATAAACCCATTATTTATACTTTTTAAATTTCAATTGATCCGGCATAGAAACCTATTATGGGGGGGGGGGTGGCAGAAAACCTATTATCTTGGTGCTGAAACCCAGGGGGGTTGAGCGCTGAGCCTGGAGGGACCTCCCCTCCCCCCCACCTCCCACTCCTCTTTATCTTTCTGGCTCCTCTCCCTTTATCTTTCTGCCATATGTGATAGACTTTCAACTTGGGGTAAATCACCCTGTTCTCAGCTACCCCCTAAAAAGTTAATGGGTACCTCTTCAGGGTCAAGTACTCCAGGGATCCCCTCGCCAGGACAAGCCCATTTCATTCCAAGAGCTGTCCCAACTTCACTGACTGACCCCAGGATATTGAGTCGAATGCCTTACCCTAATCTTCAGTCTCTGGCACAGACTTAAAAATGGGCAGCGCCAGGTCTAAACACAATCCTTAGTTACTCTTGGGTGTGTGCTGCGAAATTTATCCAAGTTGTGGCTGTCTCACACCATATGCCTGAAACACCTGGTTTTCTTTTGTTCTGTGACCTGGCCTCAGTATACTTTCCAGATGGCCACCAGAGGTGTCCCCCCCACCAAACCTGAGTTCAAATCCTGAGATGGGAAAGGGCAGAAATGAATTGTCCGACCACCAGATGAGTTTCACACAAGTGGCCCACCCCAAATATCTCCAGCTGTCTTTATTTGTACATCAAAACAAGCATGTTTTTCATAATAACAAATTTTTCCTATCCTCCAATGTTAAACTCTGGCCAAAACAAATATGCCAAACATCTTTTTGCCCAACTTTAGCATCAAAACATCCTTTTAAAAAGATTTATTATATATACAATGTCCTGCCTACATGTATGGACAACAGATCTTATTATAGAGGGTTGTGAGCCACCATGTGGTTGCTGGAAATTGAACTTAGGGCCTCTGGAAGAGCAGTCACTGATCTTTACCTGTTAGCATATCTCCTGATCACATCAAAACACCTTTAAACCAAAGACAACACTTAACATTTTGCTAATTTGGCCATATCAAGCCATGTACAACTTATCTTTACAAAACTAAAAGGTGATTGACATAGGCACACAATTTCAAGGACAACCATATCATTAAAAAGTAAACAGAAGCCAGGCAGCGGTGGCACACACCTTTAATCCCAACACTCAGGAGGCAGAGGCAGGCAGATCTCTGTAAGTTTGAGGCCAGTCTCGGCTACAAAGCTACACAGAGAAACCCTGTCTCGAGAAAAAAAAAAAAAACGCAAAAAAAAGCAAGAAAAAAAATCCACCACTACCACCACCAACAACAAAAAACCTTAACAGAGCGTATTTACAGAAATAGGGGAGATCTACCTCCAGCTCTGTCAGCACTGAATCAGAACAGCTCCCAGGGTCTGAAACTAGCATGCCCAGACAAGAAACCTAAGAAGCATCAGCTCCAAAGAATTTTAGAAGGAAATATTCGAGGAAAAAAAGGGGGGGTGTTCTCAGAAATGATCACCTCTGTCCCATATGTGATTGACAAAGTGAGACTAAAAATCACCAGGAGAATCAGATCAAGAGTCCCCGCAGTATTCTGCACTGTCCTGAAGTCCCCCAGTCCTTGCCCCAAGGGCCTTTGCTCTATCTGGAGACCCGTTGGACAAGCACTCATATACCAATCTTAAACTGGGCCTCATGGCTCCCAACAGCAGGGCACTCTTGACTCTCCAGCAGCTTGAGAATTTCTGCTGCATACGGACAAGTGGTCTGAACTCCCTTACATTTACATTTAGGGTTTTTAGGTTCTGTGTTCCAGTCCCTCCTTAGGTAGTCGGTGCTCAACGGCCCAGGCTTTGTTTGTTGGGGTTTTTTGGGGGGAGGGTTATTGTTGTTTTTTTGAGACAGAGTTTCTCTGTGGCTTTGAAGACTGTCCTGGAACTCACTCTTGTAGACCAGGCTGGTCTCAAACTCACAGAGATCCGCCTGCCTCTGCCTCCCGAGTGCTGGGATTAAAGGCGTGCACCACCAACGACCGGCTAACAGGCCCAGGTTTTGTTGGCTAGGGTTGTGGTGCCTCCAAACTCCAGTTTATCTGGGAACTTGGACCCTGAGCCCTATGAACTGACCAAGCTGCCTGAGTCACGTGCTCCACCTAGTGGCCAGACTTCTTCCCCCTCTGTGACAAAGGTCGAGGTCCAACCTCCTCCCTCTAATCCTCCTCTCTCTCTTCCTCTCCCCGCTCTCCATCACTGCAGGCCCCACTGCCCTCCCCCTTCTCCAATGCCACCCCCTTGTTCTCCATCCACACACTGGACTACTCCCCCCTGTATCCTCCCTGGTGGCTTCTCAAACTAGGTCTCAAAAGACCCCTGCCATCTCTGCCCCCTCCAAGAGGTTCCTGGAGCTGAGGGAATTGTTCAAATTGTTCAAGTCCCCGTCCCTTTCTCCTTTCAGGCCTTCTTACAGATAAAAAAAAAAAAGCGGTTGGCCTCTCTTTCTGCTAACCGTTCGGTTTATATTAAGGAGTTCTGTTGTCTTCCCAAGCCTATGACCTGATCTGGCATGAGCTTTAAGTCATCCCAGCCTCCACTCTCAATCTCAAAATGCGTGGTCGGGTTCAGTCAGCAGCTAGACAGTACACAGACTAGAGCCACCTATGAACAATATGGTCCCTGTGGGTGACATGGTGGTTCTGGCTATGGAACTCAACTACGACTACCAGCCAGGTCAAAATGGCCACCAGAGCTGGGCGGTGGTGGCGCATGCCTTTAGTCCCAGCCTCTCCAGCAGGAAACAGGGTCCTTGCTACCCATTTCATGTCTCAGTCATTGCCAGATATTAGAAAAAAAACTATAAAAGGCTGAGGATGGTCCCCAAATCCCAGTATAGGAATTGATGAGAATGGCTTTTAAGGTTTTTAACACCTGGGAGGAAGCAGCTGAGGCTTCCTGGCAGGCCTGGCTGCAACAGAAGTCTATGCTGCAAGCTTGGCAGCTGCCCCAAGACCAACAGCACTCTTGCAGAGGGAACAAGATAAGTCTACAAGCCTCCATCCCTCCAGGGCTCAGGCAAAGTCAACTCCACCAGGGTCTGCTTCAAATGCGGCCAGGAAGGCCACTGGTCCCACTCCAACCCTTGGCCACCAACAAGACCATACCCTGTCTGTCAGCAGCCTGGCCACTGGAAGTCAGAGAGCCCTCATGTAGACCCATCCTCTGCGCCGCACACAGGAGGTCCAGGCCCACCAGTGCAGGCATCTGAGATTCTTCCAGCCTTGGAGCTCCTTAGCCTGGCAGAGGACTGATAACACTCAGACTTGGAGACTCCCATCGCCCTCACGAGCGCAGGGTGATGCTCCAGGTGGCAGGTAAGTCCATCATCATCCTGGTGGACACAGGGGCTGCCTTTTCTGTCTTGACCTCACACCCATGGTTCCCTCATCAATTTCTGTCATGGGGGTGAACAGGATCACCTTTCCGGCCCAAGACCCTGCCACCTCCCAGCATTCTTGCAGGACGATTCTTCTCACATTCTTTCCTAGTCATACCCATTTGTCTGGTGCCTTTGCTTGGCTGTGGTATTCCCCACCACTTAGGGGCCACCCTCTCCTTGGCCCCTGCATCCTCTTCTGACTCCCATCTTTTTCTTCCCTTAATTGCCTCACAGGCCCCTATCCCACACCACTGCCCTGTCCCTACTCTCCTGGATCCAGTAGATCACCAACATTCATATATATATATATATATATATATATATGTGGATATTAACCCTCTATTGGATGTTGAGTTGGTGAAAATAATTTCTCATTCTGTAAGCTGCCATTTTGTTCTATCAATGGTGTCCTTTGCCTTAGAGAGGTTTTTCAGTCTCATGGGATCCCATATGTTGATTGTTGATCTTAGTGCCTGCACTATGAATGTTCTGTTCAGAAAGTCTTCTTCTGTGCCAATACAGTCAGTCAAGGCTATCACCATCTTTCTCTTCTATCAAGTTCAATTATCTGGTTTGAAATTGAGTATTTGCACCAGCTGGACTTGAGCTTTGTGTAGGCAGTAGATATGGATCTATTTACATCTTCTACCTGGGTCCAGTTCTTTCATGCATTGTTTCTAAAAAAAAACCCCAATTACCTTGGCCTCCAGCCCTGCCCTAAACCCTGTAACCCTCTTCCTGTCCCTTCTGCCTCTGATACCTCCTCTTACTCCTACCCAGAGGCTGTGGAAGCCTTATCCCAGCTTGGTCTCCTAGAGCAACCCCCCACAGATCTCCCAACTCAATGGGTTTGTTTATGGACACTCTCTTATAAACAGATCAGGAAACCACCATGTAGTGAGATATTCAGCTGGCACCTCACCTGTAGTGTTGACCACGCCAGTTTGGGCATGGTCACAGGTGTGGACGTGAGGGAGAAAGAGTTTTAGTGACTTCTCCCTGAAATAAATTATATTTAACCTGTTATTTGAACCTAGTCCTGTGAATTATTACCTATGCCTCCTTATCCTTCAGCAAGTCTTATTTCTTAGAGCCCCTCTTTGATCATACCCATCTTCAAACCCAGGTCTACTCCTCCTGCCAGATGTGTGTCAAGGCCAGCCCACAGGGGGCTCGCCAAATAAGCAGCCCTTGCTATGCTAGGATGGACAGATTGACTTCACTCCCCCACATGCACACTCATAAAAAGCTCTGCTATTTCCTAACTCTTGTTGACACCTTTACAGAATGGATAAAGGCACTCTGCGGCTCCAGGGAAACAGTAGATGTGGTGGTTCAGGTACTCCTGGAACACATCATCCCCTGGTACGGCATGCCACATGCCATCCAAATGGACATGGCCCAACTTTTACTTCCAGGGTCATAGAGCTTGTGCCTGAAGCTCTCAACATCTCCTGGAAACACCACATCCCCTACCACCCACAACCCCCAGGAACTATTGAGAGGGCCAACGGATTCATGAAACAACTCATCAAGCTCTCTATTGAACTTAGGTTGACTGGCCCTCCTTCCTCTCCATTGTCCTTACCCAACTCCAGGTCACCCCATTCTGTCCCACAGACCTAAGTCCTTTCGAGCTCCTATACAGAAGGTAGTTCATTCTCATCAACCACCTCCTGGCCCAGACCCCTCCACTACCTGAGTACATACCTTCCTCTCCCTCCTACAATTCCTTCTCCATTCACATGCTGACAGCTATCTCCCTGCCCCCATGCCAATGGACCCAACTGCTCCTGCGCCCACCCCGTCCTCCCCAGGGACTAGTACTCCTCAAGCAGTTATCTCCTAAGTCTTGAGAGCCCCTACACTATGATCCTTACCACCCCTTCAGATGCCAAGCTCCTGGGACATCAGTGCTGGTACCACCTTTCCAGACTCAAGAGGGCACCTACCAAGTATGAATGTCCCAGCAACTAGGACCTCATCTGTTTTTTTTTTTTCAGAAAGTCTCAATAATGGGCATGGATTGTCAAGCCTATCTGCTTTTGTGTCTTGCTCATTCACCTTTGTCTCTTTATTCTATGCTTTTTTTTTTCCTTAAAATGTCGATGCTTTTAACCCCAAAGCCACAGCCTTAGCTATGACACCAAGCTAGAAATCTGTTCCAGCTGTTTTACACTCACATGCTCCATGAGGAAGAGGGCTACTACTGTATGAAGGAATCTGGCCTGGTGGAAACTAATATCAAGTTACTCCACGATAGTCTGAAAAACTTTGCCAATACAACCAGGGCACATCTCCATCCCATTGTTTCTGGAAGTCTTCACTCTTCCCATGACTACCCCTATTCACGGGGCCTGTGGTAATAATCACAGATTTTTTTTTCCTCCTAGAGCCTTGCCTTCTCCACTTCCTCCAGGGTGGCAGTTAACTGAATGCTTCTTCACCCATACCTCCTGCTGAGCACAAGCCCACTGACTTCTCCCCATATTACCCCATGCCAGCAAGAAGTAGCCAGATTTGAACCAGTGCCTATATACCCAAAAAGGTCACGATGTTCAGTTGGAACCTCCAGCTTCCTCCTGTATGATCCAGAAAGCCCCATTCCTGTCTCTTTCCAAACCCCACCCACTCAGAGTTTCCAACAAAGAAAATGCACCAAAAAGTCCAGTTCCACATTCTTGGTGACTATTGCAACTTCTTTCCCTGTTTCCACCAGCAGCCCAAGTCAGGGCCTAAAATGCTCAGCTTTTGACCATACTTAGGCAAAACCCGGCTCGTGGCAGACACATCACCACCCCTCACCTGCTACCTATAAAGTCTCTCTGCTTTAGTTCAAGGCACAGCTTCTCTGGCCTCAACCTCGGGAACTGGATAACTCACTTGGGAGTTGCTTTGCTCAAATAAGCCCATTGTTATACTTCTTAAGTTCAACTTGATCTGGCATGCTATGTCAGTAGAGAAACCACTTATGGTGGCAGAAAACCTATTATCTACCACACAATAATTCTTTGGGGAAAAAATCCCACCACTAAACCAGGAATTCCAATGTGCCCTCCTAATTACACCCAAAACAGGAACGTTAGTGATTTACTAGCCTCACCCGATCCCAAGGATGAACTGCCTACAATTCAGATTCAGAGCCTGAGGCCATTAAGGGCAAGAATTCAGTTAATAAATACTAAGAAATCAGAATGGTACGGTATAATGGAAAAAAGAGTAGGACATCAGGACCTTCCCTTATGTGTGCTTTATGAGGGGACCAGGCCCACAGAGTAAGACAAGAAACTGTAGTGTCTGCTCCCCAGGAGAAGTTCTTTCCCCAAGGTCAGGCATTTGGATAAGAGTCTCCATTCCCTTGTGGGTTTGAGGAAAGTTCCTGCTTGAAATAAAGCAGACATTCTCCTTATCTCTAGCAAGAGGAACTTGTGTTCCACTAAAGTATGACTGGTGCCTATTGTCAAGGCCAGTGCTAGCTTCCTCAATCCCTGATATCTAGCCATACCAAAGTTCACATGCCCCCTTGTCTTCTGCTTAATCCTATGTGCAACTACAGAGTATAAGAAGTGTAGTCCCTTTTCAATTAAACGCTGCTGACAGCCATCCTGATTCACCCTCAGATGGTGTCCACCCCCCCACCATGCCACAAATCCTCTTTGGAACCTGAATTCACCACTGGAGCAGGTCTCTGGCAATCCCTTATTGGTAGGTACATTGAAAAATGCAAATAAGATAACTCAGTTCATATACATCATTTCATAATGAGCTTACATTATGTTAGCAATTCATGCCATCTTCAGCCATTTATTTCCCCAAACCCAAGACACATTTTGCTTTTTTTTTCTAGACAGGATTTCTTTATAGTCCTGGCTGTCCCAGAACTAGCTCTGTAGACCAGGTTGTTGTACTTTTTTAAAAAGTGGCATGAGAAAAGATGACATGCCACAGTTCAAGTGGAAGAATTTTTTATTAGGGGAAAGGAATTGTAAAGAGGGGAAATGGGAGGGAGAGACTGGCCTCTGGGGACAGGAGCAGCAAGAAATAGAGAGGGGGAGGGGAAGAGGGCGAGAGGGAGAGATAAAGAGAAGGATAGGAGGTGAGTAGGGCCCTTTTAAAAGGGAGCATAGCGAATGTGCACAGGTGGTGCTCTTAGTGGCTGCAGCTGAGGGTGTATCTTGTCAGAACTTCAAGGGCAGGTGTTGCAACTCATTTTTGTGGGCTTGAATTCGTTTCCAGCCTACTTGCCCAATTCGTATCTGAGAGGGGGAGTGTGGATTGAGAAACGGCAGGAAAGACGCTTAAGAAAAAAAAGACAAAGATACAGGATAGAGTTGGGAGGGTAATCTAGGGAATCGTGAGTGCCCCAAGTTTATCCTTCAGCATTCTTAAGTACCCCAGCCAAAAGGGGACCTGGCAAAAGACTTCTTTATGATGTATAAGGAACACTTTCTTTCCTTAATCCTCCAGACATTTGGCATCCATAGCTTAGACTCAATTTCCCGTTATCCGGGCTTGAGGGTCAAGAGTAATCACACCTCAGACTGAGTCTGTTGTTATTTAGATAAGACATCCTCTACCGAGATCAAACATCCTACAGTAGCCATGCCTTAGACCTTTAGGTCTTATGTCTCACTAAGGACAGTTTTGAACTCTGAGCTTGAGCCAAGATGAAGCCATCTTTATGGGCCCCAACAGGCAGGCCAGTACAAATGCCTATGTACTAACATTCCTCCCCGTTTATTTACTATAAAAAGAGGCGTTAGAAAGTGGTAGCAAGTGAGAGAGGGATGAGGATGCATGTTCTCAAAACTACTTCCTGCTTACCTGGGGGGCATCGTTCAGCTTTGGGGGACCTGGGAAAGTTGGGGTGCTAGCTGGTTGGTTAACTTCAGTGTCCAGGCTCTGTGGAACCATCAGGCACCACCTGGATCTGGCAAAATGCTGTTCAAGGTGGATCCAAGACAACTCCCTAGGACTTAGATCACCTGATCCTTTCCCATCACCACAGCATCACCCTGTCTCAAAAAAGAAAAACAAAAACAGAAAAGAGAAGGAACTTTGTGAATGAGTAATTGTATCTTCCCAGGAGTACGGTGATACTGAAGTGAAATGTGTCTTCTTGATCCACTCTGCATTGAAGTATGATAGAGCCTGATAAACCTTCACTGAGAACATTTGCTGTTTCTTGTCTTTACACTTTTCCACAAAACAACAATTTTCTATTTTTATTTTGTTTTCTGGTCATGAGTGTCTGCCTATATGTATGTATATGTACCATGTACATGCTGTGCTGTGGAGACCAGAAGAGGATGTCAGATCACTTGGATCTGGAGTTATAGGTGGTTGGGAGATGCTATGTGGGTTCTGGGAACCAAATCCAGTTTCTCTGTAAGAGCAGCCAGTGCCCTTAACAGCTAAGCCCTCCCTGAAGATCTCTCTCCCCCCCCCCAAATATTTTTAAAGAGTTATTTATTTATTATATATACAGTGTTCTGCCAGAAGAGGGCACCGGATTGACTTGTAGATGGTTGTGAGCCACCATGTGGTTGCTGGGAATTGAACTCAGGACCTCTGGATGAGCAGTCAGTGCTCTTAACCACTAAGCCACCTCTCCAGCCCCATCCCCCCCAATATTTTTGACATGAAACAAAATCCTTGCCTTGAAAAGAAGCAGATATTTACTGTAAGAGCAAAGTAAACTAGAGAGGATAGTCAAAAAGAGCCAACTTGAGAAATTCCCTGCATGACACAAGGGCTGATTCAGCTCCAGCCAAGGAACCATAAACAGTTCGTGAGACCCAAACTGTGCCCACCCTGGTCAAAATGACCCCTTCCTGGTGGTCAGCCAATGACTAATTTTGGTAAATAACATCTTGTTGACACAACTGTCCTTGTGAGCAACCGTTAGTAACAATTTTGAGATTTCCCTAGCCCTCACATCAGTGAATCCAAACGTTACCTACTCTTACCCAATCCTGAACAGCTAAGACACTTACCACCCTGTTTGTGGATTTTTCCTTTATAAACCCCTTACAATTAAGGCCAGGCAGCTGCTGTGCCAGTTTGCTGGACAGGGTCCCTGTCAAGACTTGTAACTTAGCATTAAACCTTGAGCATTTGCATTAGTGATTTGGTTCCTTGTTGGTCTTTTGGGGGCCATCCATTGAACTTCAGTTGTAAGTTACTTTAAATGGTTTCCTGGTGTCTTTGGGCAACACATAGTCTTGGAATTTCTTTTCCACCTTCCTCAGTAGAAGTTATTCACGAAGATTTCAAACTGGGTTCCTCAGTTGAGCTCTGGGTTGGAGGACGTAGGGAAATTCAGTAGGTACACCTTAAACTCACCACTCTGTTAGTTACAACCACAGCGATTCTGCCTGTTTTATAAACCTGGACATGTGTTTTATCATTGGGATTAACAGGGCAAAGTTATGCACAAGCTGTGACCTCCAGGGTATGTCTGACTATCCCCACCACACTGCTCAGGATTTAAAGCAGGGGTTGGGGTAAAGTTTTTTACAAGGTCAGCCTTGCTACAAAACTTCAATTCCACACCTTCTGGGGAGATTTCCTAAGTCAAGGCTGAGGAAGGGGGGCAGGCCTGCGGAGTTGGCAGGGACGTGGGCTCTGGGATTCCTCATCTGCAGAAGTGGCCAGGGAAGGGGTTAGGGTGGGTGTTTGTACAGGGAGCTCAGGGTTAGGGTTTAGAAAGGGAAGGTAATGAGGGGATAGGGCACACAGTACTTCACACATCCAAGATCTCAAACTTGACTGGGAAACCAGGCTTAGTCCTCCAGGGATTCAGTGACCCAGCTTCGCGCTGCTGGCCTCCTGGTCCCTGCTCAGGCAACCTAGGAGCCTCAGCAGCCTGTTTGGCCACAAGTTCCCTGGAGCTGATAAAAGTGATTTGTCAGGATGCTGGTGTTTCTCAGGCATTCAGGCTTCCTCTCTCCTGTCTTCCTCTTCCCAGTGACTCTGGAACTTGGGATCCACCTCTAGGTGACATCAAACTCCATTCATAGCAGGGAGTGCCAGGTGGGGTGCTGCACTTCATTTGGATGACAGACATCTAGCAGATATAAAACTGGGAGCCATGAATCCAGACACCATGAATCTGGCAGGAAGAATTCAGGAATCATGCACTTGGAGACTGGCCTGGCTCTGCTGCCCTATTGCTAGGGTTAAAGGCACATGTCACCGTACTTTTTTTTTTGTTTCAATACTGAAAACATTCATTAAATGCACAGAGTTAATTACTTTGCTTGTAAATTGTGTAATTAAATATTGAAAGCTCCTTGGACAGTGTATCCATTAGTACACAAATACATGTATGCATACACAGTATGTTTTCCCCTCAGTTACATCTGACAGTCAGTCTGTTCTTAAGGCCAGGTAAGTTTGACCCTTCAAAGCCTCCTCCTCAGCAGATGGGAACAAATACAGAGACTTAGAGCAGACAATGTGCGGAGAGTGAGAGACCTTGGAACACTCAGCCTTAAATGGGAAGTCTTCATCAAATCCCTCCCCTCAGGGCACAGGGAATCCTGCAGAAGAGGAAGCAGAAAAAGTGTAAGAGCCAGAGGGGATGAAGGACCCTAAGAAAACAAGGCCCTCTACACACAACGGAATTGATGCACATTCGAACTCACAGAGATTGTGACAACATGCAAAAGGCCTTCACATGCCCTCATCCCTAGCCTAGAAGCTATCCTCAATTGGTAACTGCTTGCAAATAAAAATTTAGTTTCCTCCAACGGAGTCTCACTGGGGAAAAAAATTACTGTTAAGGGTGGGCTGCATGTCCAGCAGCAAATGGCCAACAGAAAATGAACTCAACAGCATTTTTGAAGGTTTCTTGTCTCATAAAGTCATGTCAGAGCTTTATTTATTTTTTATATCTTTTTAAAATGGGATTCTTGGGGTTGGAGAGATGGCTCAGCAGTTAAGAGCACTGGCTACTCTTCCAGAGGACCCAGGTTCAAATCCCAGCACCCACATGGTGGCTCACAACTATCTATGAGATCTGATGCCCTCGTCTGCTCTGTATATATGCCTGCACTCCAGAAGAGGGCACCAGATATCATTACAGATGGTTGTGAGCCACCATGTGGGTGTTGGAAATTGAACTCAGGTCCTCTGGAAAAGCAGCCCGTGCTCTCAACCTCTGAGCCCCCTACTTCTATATTTTATATGGAAAAGGCCATGCTTAGACACGTGTCCTGGAGCTATAGTTTAAAGCCATCTCTGGATTCTAGTGCTTGAGTGAAAATCTTAGTTACAGTTTCTATTGCTGTGAGGAGACACCATGACCAACTGTTGTAAAGGAAAGCATTTAATTGGGGCTGGCGTACAGTTCAGAGGTTTAGTCCACTGTCACCATGGTAGAAAGTGGCATGCAGGCAGATATGGTGCTGCTGGAGAAGAAGCTGAGATTCTACATCCCAATCTGTAGGCAGCAGGCAGAGAGAATGAGCCACTGGGATTGGCTTGAGCATCTGAAACCTCAAAGAGACACACTTCATCCAACAAGGCCACACCTACTCCAACAAGGTCACACTGAAATGTAATGGGGAAAATAAAAGTCCCCAACTAAGCGAGGTGACAGGAGGCCACAAGCAGTTCCCACAAGCAGGGGACTTAAGCTCATCCCTACCCCCATTATCTTAAGAAAACCGGGAACTGGATGGCTGCTTGACCTGCCAGTCGTAAATCCCCCTGACCACGGATTACATGGCCAGAAGCTTGGACCCACGAGCAGCTGCAACAACATCTGCTGCTACCCCCTTGCCTTGAGAAGACTGGGAGCTAGATAGCCTCTTGCTCTACCCGTTGTAAAACTAGCCCCTAGCCCACAATCTCAGGATGTGCTTTGGCCGTGAACCCCTAGACCACAAATGTGCCAATTAATTCTACCTAACCAGGTGGTAGTTATTGCCTTTCTCAAAGCCCTTCGTTTCATGATAACCTCGTATGGAAACTGTGCTAAGTAATCTCTGTAACCATGGGAACCTTATGAACTGAGACTTGCAGTCTTGGGACCTCCTCCCCTTTTTCTCTTTAAAGCTGCCTTGCATTTGTGGTTCAGGGCTTCTACTCTCATGACAGGGTGAAGCCCCAGTTAGCTTTTTTTTCCTAAATAAAAACCATCTTGTGCTTGCATTTGGGTGTTGTAGCTCCTTGGAGCCTTGGGGTCCCTCTCTTGGTGGGCACAATATCACCTCCTAATGATGCCACTCCCTATGGACCTATGAGGGCCATTTTATTCAAACCATCATACCTCTCCTAGGTGAATGACAAAAAGGAATAAAGAAAGGAAGGACACGACTGTTCCTAAGTGTGGTGGTGGAGGAGGTTTGTTATAGATATGTGGGAGAGCATAGCAAGAGGCAGATGTATCTGGAAGAGTCTAATGTGAAATTGACCCTGAAGCAGGACTTGTGGCTGGGGGTGGGGGTGCAGGGGAGAAAAGGAGAGCCAGATCAAGAGGCCAGGAGGGTAAAAGGTAGACAAAAGAGAGCCAGGTAACCAAGAAGGCTGGATTATACAGGGAAGGGGAGCCCAGCCCATTGGCTGGAGAGTTTAAGGTAGGGGGCTAGCAAGGTCATACCCTGTAACAGGTAGGGATTGAGGGATGCTGGGAGAACCTGGAAGCCGCTTTGCTATATTAAACCTCAGTTAGCCATTTGTCCTGGGTTTGAGTATTAACATCCCAATATTCTTGTTGATAAGAAATGATAAGGGCGACACAATCTTTTCTACAACTACTTCCTGTTTCCATTGGGGTGTGGTTGTTGGGGACCCAAGAAAGTTGGAAGGCTATGGGGAGAAAGGGGGGAGCGGTAGAAGGCTTGCTTGCTGTCCTGGCTCTGCAGGACCACTTAGGGCTAACCACTTGGAGCTGCCTGGGAAGCAGACTCTGAGGGGACACCAGGGGCTGGTGAGTTTCTGGAGTAGTCTGTAGTTGATTGGAAATCTGCTGGGACAGATAAACAAGGGACAGAAGGTAAAGTTAAGGAGCTTAGGGGAAAAATTTTATCCAGGGTGTACATTTGAAACTTCCAGGCCCATGACCCTGGTAGCTGGAGAAGGGGAGTTCCAGGACCAGAGGAGAGAGAGAGATCCCACCTTCAGAAGTAGGCAGGTGGGGAAACTTAGGAGTACGTAACCGGACTCATTGGACCTGAGAAAGGTAGATTTGGATCAACTTCCTGAAGTTTACATGCATTTTTTTTTCTGAGACAGGGTTTCTCTGTATTGTTTTGGAGCCTGTCCTGTAACTTTCTCTGTAGATCAGACTGGCCTCGAGCTCACAGAGATCCACCTGCCTCTGCCTCTAGAGTGCTGGGATTAAAGGTGTGTGACACCAATGCCCGGCATTTTTTTGTTTTTTTGAGACAGGGTTTCTCTGTGGCTTTGGAGGTTGTCCTGGAACTCACTTTGTAGACCAGGCTGGCCTCGAACTGACAGAGATCCGCCTGCCTCTCCCTCCCGAGTGTTGGGATTAAAGGCGTGTGCCACCTATGCCCGGCTGCCCAGCATTTTTTTAAGTTTATAAAAAGAGATACAAGTTTTAGATATGTTAGCATTACCACTGTTTGTAATCCATATTGAAATCCACATTGTAGAACAGGCAGTAGATTCACAGCTGAATCAGAGTAACAGTTTAGGGACTCAAGGATGATTTGGGTTTAAAAGCATCTGTGAGTTTAACCCTTTCGGAGTCTGCTAGCAAGGTCAACTGCTTGTCTTCCTCAGCTGGAGATCTATTAGCTCTAGGAAAGCAGGGCCCGAGGCCTGAATTCTACACAGAAGAGAAGGCAGTAACCTCGGGGGCAGAGCTGGTGAACTCGCTGCTGTTAAACTGATGAAGATTTAGATACAGTTAGTCAATAACATCAGAGATCTGAGAAGGATAAATTATAGCAGGAGGTATAATCCAAACGGGCACCTACTCAGCAGCTGGGACCTGGTTTTCCAAGATGACCCAGTGAAGGGCACATCTTGAGTCATGCTCAGTCACCCTTGTCTCTGTACAACCAGGGCACATCTCCATCTCATTCTTTCTGGCAGTCATCACTCTTCCCATGTTCATGTTCATAGGGCCGGAGATAATAATCTATTTTTTTCTCCTAGCAACTTGCCTCCTCCACTCCACTCCCTCAAGGAACAGATGCCTGAGGTCTCCAGGATGGAAGGAAGAAGACTGACTGCTTCTTCACCCATACCTCCCTCTGAGCATGAGACCACTGACTCCCCCCTCCCCACGTTGTTTCTTGCCAGCAGGAAGTAGCCAGACTTGAGCTGACACCCATGTATATCCAAAAGGATTGGGATGTTGGGAAGCTCTGCTCCAGCCCCACTAAGCTCCCGTTCCAGACTCCAGCCCTGAGAAAGCCAGTCAAGGGTCAGCTCCTTCCCCTGAGATGCTCAAGGACCATGCCTACAAGCTATTTAAGACAGGTCCCCCAACAACCTGTGGTTTCTCCTCTTTCCCTGGGACCACTGGGAATGCTTTGCTCATTAAACCTGGACTTTTAATTCAGCCTGATCTGATTTATTGCATCATTCGAGAGACTTAATATCAGGTTATGGAAACTTTTTACTATGTGTCAATTAAAATGACAGAGACTTGCCTCCTACCTGGATTGTTGACTAAGCCCCAGTGGTCTTGATTGTTTGTTGGTTTTGGCTGTCATATAGGACAACATTTAATCTTCAGCTGTCACACAAAGAAACATTGGCCTTTAGGTTTCAGGCCAAGGTCTGAGAGATTTTCCTTTGGAATTTTGGAGACTGTGGTGGTTTGAAAAAAAATGGCCCCCAAAGGGAGTGGCCTTGTTGGAGGAAGTGTGTCACTGTGGGTGTGGGTTTTGAGGTCTCCTATGTTCAAGCTATGCCTGGTGTGATAGTTCACTTCCCATTGCCTATGGGTCAAGACGTAGAACTCTCAGCTCCTGCAATACCAAGTCTGCCTGCATGTTGCCGTGTCCCACCATGATGATGATGGACTAAACCTATGAACTTTAAGCCACTCCAATTCAATGCTCTCCTTCATAAGGGTTGCCGTGGTCATGGTGTCTCTTCACAGCAATAGAAATTATAACTAAGACAGTACTGACCTTACTTTGATCAGGCAGAATAGGGGAATTCAACCCAACAGTGGCCTGGGGGCAGGCAAGGCATGGGGCACTTTTGCCCAGTGGTTAGTGTTAGCATACTTCAGGTAGAGCTGTTGTGCCCCATCTATCTTCTTTAGAGAATTTAGGGTTTCCAGTAAGAACTGGCATGTCTTCCTATTTATATGAAGCTTCTTTTTCCCCTCAATATATGTTTTTATTTAAATTAGAAACATGAATGCTTCATATGTCAATCCCAGCTCCCTCTCCCATCCCTCCCCCCTTGTCCCTTTCACATCTCCCCATTCCCCACATCGATCCCTAGGAGGGTGAGGTCCTTCTTGGGGGGATCTCCAGAGTCTGTCATTTCATCCAGGGCAGGACCTAGGCCCTTCCCCATGTGTCCAGGCTGAGAGAGCATCTCTCATTTGGATTAGGCTCACAAAGTTCATTCATAGACCATGGTAAACACTGATCTATTACCCAAGGCCCCAGTGATTTCTGTGGTCTCCTCATTGACACTACATGCATGGAGTCTGGATCAGTCCCCTGTTGGCTTCTTAGCCATCAATCCGGGGGTCAAGAGCTCCCCTTTGTCTGGTCAGCTGTCTTTGTGGATTTCACCATCATGGTCTTGACCCTTTTGCTCCATCTCTGTCACTGGGTTCCAGGAGTTCAGTTCAGTGTTTAGCTGTGGGTATCTGTCTCTGCTTCCATCAGTCACTGGATGAAGGTTCTAGGATGTCACATAAGGTAGTCATCAACCTTATCATCAAGGAGGGGCTATTAATGTAGTCTCTCCACTATTGCTTAGTTTGCCAGTTGGTGTTATCCTTGTAAATCTCTGGAGATCTCACTAGTGTCAGCTCTCTCCTCAAGCCTATAATGACTCCATCTATTATGGTATCTCTCATCCTGCTCTCCTTGACTCAACGTCCCTGCTCCCCCATGCCTTCTTCTCCCCTCCTCTTCTCCCCCTCTCTTTTTCCTGGTTCCCTCTCCCCTCCCCCAATGTTTCCAATCTGCTCAGCAGATCTTGACTCATTCAACTTCTCTGGGGTATCATGCATCTCTCTTAGGAACCTCCTTGTTTCCCATACTCACTGGCACTGGGATTGTAGGCTGACATTCCCCTGACCTATGTCTAAAATCCATATATGAGTGAGTACATACCATGTTTTTCTTGTTGTGACTGGGTTACCTCACTCAGGATGGTTTCTTCTAGTGCTGTCCATTTGTCTGCAAATTTCAAGATTCCATTGTTTCTTTCCGCTGAGCAGTACTCCATGTGTAAATGTACCACATTTTCTCTATCCACTCTTCAGTTGTGGGGCATCTAGGTTGCTTCCAAGATCTAGCTATTACATATAATGCTGCTATGAACATAGTGGAACAGACATCCTTGTTGTGTGAATGGGCATCTTTTGAATATATGCCTAAGAGTGGAATTTCTGGGTCTTGTGGTAGACTGAGTCCCATTTTCCTGAGGAATCTCCAGACTGATTTCAAAAGTGGCTGTACAAGTTTGCACTCCCACCAGCAATGGACAAGTGTTCCCCTTTCTCCACATCCTCTCCAGCATAAACTGTCATTGGTGTTTTTTATTTTAACCATTCTGACAGGAGTAAGATGATATCTCAGAGTTGCTTTGATTTGCATTTCCCTAATAGTTAAGGATGTTGAGCACTTTCTTAAGTGTCTCTCAGCCATTTTAGACTCCTCTATTGAAAATTCTCTATTTAGTTCTGTAGCACACTTTTTAATTGGATCCTTTGGTGTTTTGGAGACTTGACTCTTGAGTTCTTTGTAAATTTTGGAGATCAGCCCTTTTGTCAGATGTGGGGCTAGTGAATATCTTTTCCCAATCTGTGGGTTGCCTTTTTTAAAATTTATTTATTGTGTGTACAGTGTTCTGCCTGCTGTTGTCCTTGCAGGCCAGAAGATGGGACCAGATCTCATCACAGGTGTTTGTGAGACACCATGTGGTTGCTGGGAATTGAACTCAGGACCCCTGGAAGAGCAGTCAGTGCTCTTAACTGCTGAGCCATCTCTCCAGCCCTGTGGGTTGCCTTTTTATCTTGCTGACTGTGTCCTTTGTCTTACAGAAGCTTCTCAGTTTCAGGAGGTCCCATTTATTGATTGTCGATCTCAGTGTTTGTGCTACTGGTGTTATGTTTAGAAAGCTGTCTCCTGTACCAATTCGTTCAAGGGTACCTCCCACTTTCTCTTCTAACAGGTTCAGTGTGGCTGGATTTATGTTGAGGTCTTTGATCCATTTAGACTTAAGTTTTGAGCATGGCAATATACATGGATCTATCTATAGTCTTCTACGTGCCAATATCCAGTTATGCCAGCACCATTTGTTGAAGATGCTATCTTTTTTCCATTGTATAATTTTAGCTTCTTTGTCAAAAATCAGGTATTCATAGGTTTGTGGATTAGTCTCAGGGTTTTCTTTTTTGTTTTGTTTTGTTTTGTTTTTTTGAGACAGGGTTTCTCTGTGGCTTTGGAGGCTGTCCTAGAACTAGCTCTTGTAGACCAGGCTGGCCTCGAACTCACAGAGATCCTCCTGCCTCTGCCTGCCGAGTGCTGGGATTAAAGGCGTGTGCCACCAACGCCCGGCAGTCTCAGGGTTTTCAATTTGATTCTATTGGTCTACCTGTCTATTTTTGCGCCAATACCAAGCTGTTTTCAGGACTATAGCTTTATAATAGAGCTTGAAGTCAGGGATAGTGATGCCTCCAGATGTTACTTTGTTGAGCATGGTTGTCTTGGCTATCCTGGGTTTTTTGTTTTTTCATATAAAGTTGAGAATTGTTCTTTCAAGGTCTGTGAAGAATTGTGCTGGGATTTTGATGGGGATCGTATTGAGTCTGTAGATTGCTTTTGGCAGGATTGCCATTTTTACTACAAGAGCATGGAGGATCTTTCCATTTCCTGGTGTCTTCTTTAATTTCTTTCTTTAAAGACTCAAAGTTCTTTCAATACAGGTTTTTCAATTGTTTGGTTAGTGTTACCCCAGGTATTTTATGTTGTTTGTGGCAATTGTAAAGGGTGATGTTTCTCTGATTTCTTTCTCAGCCCTTTTATTGTCTGCATATATTAGGGCTACTTGATTTTCTTGAGTTGATCTTGTATCACTGAAGGTGTTTATCAGCTGTAAGAGTTTCCTGGTAGAGTTTTTTGGGTCACTTATGTAAACTATTGTATCATCTGTAAATAGTGAAAGTCTGACCTCTTCCTTTCCAATTTGTAACCCTTGATCTCCTTTTTTTGTCTTATTGCTCCAGCTAGAACTTTGAGTACAATATTGAAGAAGTATGGAGAGAGTGGACAGCCTTGCCTTGTTCATGATTTTAAAGGAATTGCCATGAGTTTCTCTCCATTCAGTGTGATGTTGGATGTTGGTTTGCTGTATATAGCTTTTATTATGTTTAGGTATGTTCCTGTTATCCCAGATGTCTCCAAGACCTTTATCATGAATGGGTGTGGGATTTTATCAAGGCTTTTTCAGCATCTAGTGAGATGATCATGTGATTTTTGTTTCTCAGTTTGTTTATATGGTGGATTACATTGATGGATTTTCATATGTTGAACCATCCCTGCATCCCTGGAATGAAGCCTACTTGATCATGGTGGATGTGTTTTCTGATGTGTTCTTGGATCCGATTTAGCAGTATTTTATTGAGTATTGTTGCATCAATGTTCATGAGGAATATTGGTTTGAAGTTGTCTTTCTTAGTTGTGTCTTTGTGTGGCTTGGGTATCAGTGTTTTTGAAGCCTGGTAAAAAGAGTTTGGCAAAGACCCTTCTGCTTCTATTGCATGGAATACTTTGAGGAGAATTGGTATAATCCGTTCTTTGAATTTCTGGTAAAATTTTGCACTGAAGCCATCTGGCCCTGGGCTTTTTTTGGTTGGGAGACTGTTGATGACTGCTTCTATTTCCTTAGGTGTTATAGGACTATTTAAATAGCTTATCTGTTCTTGATTTAATTTTGGTAAGTGATATTTATCCAGAAAATTGTCCATTTCCTTTAAATTTTCAAATTTTGTGGAGTATAGCTTTTCAAAATATGACCTGATGATTCTCTGGATTTCTTCACTGTCCATTGTTATGTCTCCCTTTTCATTTCTGATTCTGTTAATTTGCATAGTCTGCCGTTTGGTAAATTTGGAAAAAGTTTTGCCTATCTTGTTGATTTTCTCAAAGAACCAACTCTTTGTTACATTGATTCTTTGTATAATTTTCCTAGTTTGTATTTCATTGATTTCAGCCCTCAATTTAATCATTTCTTGGCCTCCTTTTGTTCTAGAGCATTTAGTTGTGCCATTATTCTCTAATGTGACTATTCTCCAGTTTCTTCATGTGGGCACTTAGTGCTATGAACTTTCCTCTTAGCACTGCTTTCAAAGTGTCCCATAAGTTTGGGTATGTTGTGTCTTCATTCTCATTGAATTCTAGGAAGTTTTTAATTTCTTTTTTTATTTCTTCTTTGACCCAGGAGTGGTGCAATTGTGTATTATTCAATTTCCATGAGTTTGCAGGGTTTCTGCGATTTGTGTTATTGTTGAATTCTAACTTCAAGGCATGATGGTCTGATAAGATACATGGAGTTATTCCAATTTTTTGTACCTATTGAGGTTTGCTATGTTGCCAAGTAAGTGGCCGATTTTTGAGAAGGTTCCATGTGGAGGTGAGAAGAAGCTATATTCTTTTGTGTTTGGATGGAGTGTTCTATAGATGTCTGTTAAACCCAATTGGGTCATAACTTCTATTAGGTCCTTCGTATCCTTTTCTGTTTTTTGGTCCTGTTTAGTGGTGAGAGTGGGGTGTTGAAGTTTCCCACTACAAGTGTGTGAGGTTTTTTTTTTTAATGAGACAGGGTTTCTCTGTATTGTTTTGGAGGCTGTCAGTCCAGCCCGGCCTCGAACTCACAGAGATCCGCCTGCCTCTGCCTACCGGGATTAAAGGTGTGTGCCACCACTGCCCGACCATGTGTGAGGTTTTATATGTGCTTTGAGTTTTAGTAATTTTTTTTTTTACGAATGTGGATGGCTTTGCATTTGGGGCATAATGTTCAGAATTGAGACTTCATCTTAGTTAGCTAATTAAGATTACCCGTGTATAGATCTCTCTCTCTCTCTCTCTCTCTATATATATATATATGTATATATATATATATATATCTATATATATCTCAGTGATTTTTCTACGTAGCTCTGGCTGTCCTGGAACTCAGTCTGTAGACTAGACTGGTCTCAAACTCCGAGATCCAAATGCCTTGGCCCCCTGATGTTGGGAGAGGAAGGGTCTTTAGTAGAAATTCACAGATGGGTGTAGCAGGGCAGAGCCGAGAGATGCAAGACACGCGGGTGCGTGGCTTGGAAGGCGTAGAGGTCTCTAGGGCTCAGGGAGACTTATGGACAAGGAGAGGACTGGGTAGAGCATGTGGAAAGGAGAAGTAGGTCTGAGAAGGTGGACTCTAGAATTTGGGGTCAAATTTGGTGGCTGGCAGGAGCCCGCAGGAACAAATGACCCACACATGTCGTAGAAGAGTCAAATCAGCAGCTTGGTCTCTGGTTTTCGGCAAGTTATTTGACCTCTCTGGAATTCTAGTTCTCTTCTTAAATCAGACCTGGGTTCTGAGAATACTGTTAGTTTTCCAGTTTCTATAGAGAAAGAAAAAGCACTTCACGTCCGGAGTCATATATCATAGTTCAAAGGACTCTTGCTGGAATGCAGTATCCACGCAGGCACAGCTCCCCTCTGGTGTAAAAGAGTTTATCTAGCTATGGAGAGGTTTCTTATTTTAGCACTGCCATGGCTGTCACTTCATTTGTCTCTCTCCCTCACATTTGATGAGGCTAGGTTTACCCCAGGCAGCTGTTTATAAAGCTGGACATGACTTATTGATCGGTGACTGCTGATTTCCAGAGTAATCAATGGGCTAAAGAAATGGGCCCAGCTCACATCAAATTATTCACAAGCAGAAAAGGAAAACTACTATTTGTTTTACTTTCCATTTCCAAATGTCCCAGCATGGTATCAACCAAATAATAATAATAAAATACTACAAGAAAATTGTAAAGTGGCAAAGGACAGTTTGAATTGGGGGAGGCGGTGGCAATTAGGTTAGGCTACATTGATCAAAACTGCTGTGCTTATTTTGGATTAGAGCCCCACAGCCACCTGACCGGAGCTTTTATGTCTGGAAGCTGCAGCCGCTACTCTGTTAAACAGTCACAAACGGCGAGACTTGAAGGCTCTGCAAAGTCAACTGGAATTTTCTGGTCTACCTGTAAGGTAAGTGATAAATGTGTAGGCTGTGCTGATTGTGAGAAATATATAAGAAATCCCTCTTGGGCTAGAAAGAAAGTGTGGAAAGCCAAACGCTGGCAAGGATTGTTAGCTTCTTAAATCGGAGATGCTAAATTAGCATTCGTTAATAAGACAAGCCGAATGGTTTGAGGGTCTGTAGTCAGTTAACTGAAGGAGTAGAAAGTTCTTTTTAGGAAACCTGGGACAACTTTTATACTCAGCCTTGTTTTTCCATGCCGGTTACGTCAGTTCATTGTGATTTCCTAGGAACTTCAGAAAAATTTTCCTTACTTGCTATTTAAAAGCAAAGATTTCTACACTTAAAATAAGTAGTGGCAAAATTAAGCATATACATTTTAGGATATAAAGATAGAGACTAAGAATAAAAATTGAAAAGAATCTTTAAAAAGTTTTAGAAGAATATTATGCAGAAACACCTAAACTTCAAGAAAGGATCAAACTTACGAAATGATTGTTTTGCCAGGAGGTGGTGGCCCATGCCTTTAATCCCAGCACTGAGGAGGCAGAGGCAGAAGGATCTCTGTGAATTCCAGACCAGCCTGGTCTACAACAGCTAGTTCCAGGACAGCCTCCAAAGCCACAGAGAAACCCCATCTTGAAACACCCCCCCAAAAATGATTGCTTAAATGAATATGAATTCAAATTTTAAATATTTAAATCTTCATTTCTCTACACCCTTATTTTACATTTCAAATAGCTCACAAATATATAGAATAAAATATAAAAATGTCCTAATTATTTTTTCCAAATTTTGTGAGGTAGACTGTGTACTGTGGTCCATTTCTGAAAGCCCAATACTTGGGAAGACCAGGCAGGAGAATTTCTTTCTGGGAGGCTGTATAGTGAGACCCAGTCTCAAAACAAAGATCCTTAAATCATGAGAAACATCAAGTACTTTCTCAATTCTTGTGCTGGATTGTTTTGTATCACTTGTAAAGCTAGGCATCTGAGAAAAGGGAATCTCAATTAAGAAAATGCCTCCATAAGACCATGCTGTATGCAAACCCGTAAGGCATTTTCTTAATTAGTGATTGACCAGGGAGCCTAGCCTGGGAGCCATCCCTGGACTGGTGATCCTGGGTTCTATAAGAAAGCAGGCTGAGTAGCTGGGCAGTGGTAGCACCCATCTTTAAACCCAGCACTTGGAAGGAGAGGCAGGTGGATCTCTGTGAGTTCGAGGCCAGCCAGGACTACAAAGCAAATTCTAGGACAGGCTCCAAAACTACACAGAGAAACCCTGTCTCTAAAGACCAACAACACAAAAAGCAGTTGAGTAAGCCATGAGGAGGAGCAAGCCAGCAAGCTAATAAACAGCATCCCCCATGGCCTCTGCATCAGCTCCTGCCTCCCGGTTCCTGCCCTGTTTGGGTTCCTGTCCTGACTATTTTCAATGATGATATGGAAGTGTTAACTGGATAAACCCTTTCCTCCCCAACTTGCTTTTTGGTCATGGCGATTCATCGCAGCAATAGAAACCCTAACGAAGACAAGTCTATTTAAACATTTCTTCATACATATGTATGAAAACAGGCTAAATTTACATAAAGTTTTTATTAGACAAAATCAGTCATGTTTTTCTTTTATAAAAAAGATTTATTATATTTTATGTGTATGAGTGTTTTTTTTTTATGACAGGGTTTTCTCTGTGTAGTTCTGGCTGTCCTGGAACTCCCTTAGTAGACCAGGCTGGCCTTGAACTCACCGAGATCCCACTGCCTCTGCCTCCCGAGAGCTGGTAATAAAGGTGTGTGCCAGCCCCGCTTATATGAGTGTTTTTCTTGTATGTATGTCTGGGCACCGCTTGCATTCTTGGTGCCTGCAGTGGTCAGAAGAGGGAGTTATGGATGGTTGTAACCTGCCATGTGGGTGCTGGGAATCAGAACCAGCTCTCTTTCCCGCCCCAATCATAGTAGAAATCTGTTCTCCCTTTCTTTTCGTTTGAATTCCCCCTCTATGCTCTCACCTCACCTTGAGGTGTCTAGTATCCATACTCCTGGATTTCCTTCCCATGCTCACACAGTTGTGCATGTCTTATATACACATGTGCACATTTATGGCATTTTATTTTATTTGGTGATTGAAAGTCTTACAATGAACTATGGATTGATTAACATGGGATCTTTACAATAATGCCTTTTCCAATTCCTGTTGGTTTTTCAAGTAAAATCTTAATGTGTGTCCCACACCTCAGATGTGTGATTATCCTACCTCAGACCTCACAAATATGTGAACTATAGGCAAGCACTACCATGCCTGAATTTTTCTTTAGAAAATTGAGATTATTGCTGTGTTTATCAGGCTGGTCTCAAACTCCTGGACCTCCCTGGAAGCTGAAACTATATCCTGGGTCCCTGTATCCAGCCCTGCTTTGTGTGCTTGTGTGTGCGCACGTGTGTGTACTTTGTATGCTTGTGTGTGCGCACGTGTGTGTACTTTGTATGCTTGTGTGTGCGCACGTGTGTGTACTTTGTATGCTTGTGTGTGCGCACGTGTGTGTACTTTGTATGCTTGTGTGTGCGCACGTGTGTGTACTTTGTATGCTTGTGTGTGCGCACGTGTGTGTACTTTGTATGCTTGTGTGTGCGCACGTGTGTGTACTTTGTATGCTTGTGTGTGCGCACGTGTGTGTACTTTGTGTGCTTGTGTGTGTGCACGTGTGTGTACTTTGTATGCTTGTGTGTGCGCACGTGTGTGTACTTTGTGTGCTTGTGTGTGTGCACGTGTGTGTACTTTGTATGCTTGTGTGTGCGCACGTGTGTGTACTTTGTATGCTTGTGTGTGCGCACGTGTGTGTACTTTGGTTTTTTTTATTTGATTGTTTTTTTTTCTTTAGATCTACATGCCTTCTGGACTTTTCCACTTTGCCATTTGAATACAAATCTTTATTACTAAATATAAATGAATTTTATTTAAATATAATCTCTCTAACTTCTTTCTTTTCCTCTCTTTCTCTTTCTTTCCTTCTTTCTTTCTTTCTTTCTTCCTTTCTTTCTTTTTGTTTTTCAAGACAGGGTTTCCCTGTGTTACAGCTCTGGCTGGCCTAGAACTCACAGAGATCTGTCTGCCTCGCCTCCTGAGTGCTGGGATTAAAGGCCTGCGCCACCACCACTTGGTTAAATATAATTTCTAAGATTGATGTTCTTCAAAACCTATTTCCTATTACTTTTTAAAAGATAATTTGGTGTTTATTTACTTATTATTTTTAGATTTGCAAAAGTATTTACTTTAAGAATAATGAAAGTCTGAGGAAAGATAAATCCTTCAGAGTGTATATCTCTTTCTTTTCCTTTTCAAAAAATTTTTTTATTGGTTCTTTGTGGACTTCACATCATGCAGCCCAATCCCATTCATCTCCCCATCCCTTTGCCTCTGTCCTCTGCCCCTGAAACCTCCCTCCCAAAGTAAAATAAAATAAAATTTGAAAGAAGAAAAGATAAAAAGAAAAACAAAATCTTATTGTGGAACCTTCAGGCCATACATCTGTACTTGCAAGTGTTCACTGCAATGAGCCATTGGTCTGGTTCAAGGCCCCTGGCTTCTGCTGGACCCTCACTGGGGCTCCTCTTGGACATCCTGTCATTGTCCTATGTCATGGAGATACTACAGCTTTGGATGTGCAGGACCAGCCCCTTTGTGTGCTCCAATAGATGGGGTGGATGTTGGAGTGGACAAACTCATAGCCCTGGTTCTGGACCTGAGTGGTAGCTTAATTGGTCAGCTTGCCGTATCTCCCTCATCCTTACCACCAGGACATGCTCTCTGGCTGTTCCCAGACTAGTTCACCCTATGCGGCAAGCAGCAAGGGGTCGGGTCATTTCTCCTCCTCTCCTGTACCTATATCGCCAGGGCCAGCTCTACTCTGTTGCTCAGGTGAGGTGCAGAGACTACTCTCCCAAATGTTGCAGCTGGTGAGGGGCAGGGCCGGTTCTCCCACTTGCTGCTGGTGGTGAGGGTTGAAGGGTTGAAGGCTGCCATTGCCTGGCAGCTGAGGGAGTGCAGGGTCAGTTCTTCCAATCTCATGCCCTCAGGGTGGGTTCGCCATTGGGGTCAGCTCTACCGTGAAGCCCAGAAGAGGTGCTATGCTTGCTCTCCCATGTTCTACAGCTCTTCTGCCTTCTAGACCCCAGGGGTAACTTTTGCATCTGCATCAAGTGGCAAGGGACAAGGTGGGGGTATCTTTCCCTCACCCACACCACCCACTGCATGACAGATGAGTAGTGGACCCATCTCCCCCATACTCACATTCTTGGGGGCAGCTCACCTGCACCCATGTAGACAAGGTCAGCTCTGCTGTGCTGCCCAGGTGAGGTTCAGAGCCCACTCTCCTGAGTGCTGCAGCTGGTGAGGGGCAGGGCCAATCTGTGTAGCCCTATCCTCCTGGCCTTTGATGGTAACAGGAGTAATGAACATCGACACAGACCGAGGCTGCTGCAGGGCCATGGGCCAACATGGCTCTTAGCAGCAGCCCAGGCCTAGATGTCACCATGGCTCCAGGTGTCAAGCAGGCCACCCACCTCAGCCCTGTCCTTGCTGCCTTCACCTCTTCAGATTTGCCTCTCTCCACAGGACATGACTCATCCTGCATTTCTCTCTCTTTCTTCCATATCACACCATACATTTGCTCGCCGCAATGGCACTGGATGGCACAGGGCAGACCTGTGCTCTCTACTTCTTGCCCAGGGCAGGCAGCTCCGGGCAGGCATGTGGGTCTTGCTCTGCCATGTCCTATTCCAAGATTACAAATATGCTCTGTTTTGCTACTACTGTTGTTTGAGACAAGGTCTCATGTAGGTCTTGAACTCACTGTGCAGCCAAGGATGACCTAGAACATCTCATCCTCTTGTCTTTACTTCCAAAATCATGGGTTTACTGGTGTGTCCTGCCGCATAGTTTTATGTAGTGGTACTGGGGATTAAGCCTAGAACTTTACATGTGCTAGGCAAGCACTCTACTCGATGAGCCAAGTTCCCACCTAAACACTCTTTTGTATCCTAATACTTTTTAAGAGTGGGAGTCTCATTATGTGGCCCATGGTGGCCTCAAACTCATAGTCCCCCTGCCTCTCAGCCTCCCATGTGCTGGACTATAACCATGTACCCCCATGTCTACCACACCACTTTTTTTGAGAAAGGGTCTCATTATTTTTCCCAGGCTAGCCTCAAACTCTTGGTTTCAAATGATCCTTCTACTTCTCATAGCTGGGACTACAAGAATACCAATATGCCTGACTATTACTTTAAGGCTTTCATTGCCCCTAATCTTTTACATTTAACCTTTTCTTTTTGTTTTTAGAGACAGGGTTTCTCTGGGTAGCCCTGGCTGTTTTTGAACAATCTTTCTCTCTGTACATCAGGCTGACCTCAAACTCAGAGATCTACCTACTTCTGCCTCCCAAGTGCTGGAATTAAAGACATGTGCTGCATCTGGCTTACATTTAATATTTTATTCCACCTGGGATTTATTTTGTGTTTGGAGCTTTTGAAAAATTTTAAGAATAATATTTTTCACTTGAATTTTTTCTGGTTGATATTCAATTTATCTTTTCAGTCTTGGTCTACCTTATAGTAGTAGTCCTTAGTGATCAGTTACTGTGAGGGACCAGATATAGCAAACTTGTGTTGAGTTTGTAGTATCTGGTACAATGCCTAGATAGTAGTAAGACTTCAAAAATATTACTTAGTAGATGAATTTTAAAATTAAAATTGCATTATTGTATGATTTAACTTAATTATATTTCTTTTTTATATCTATAAGCTTTCTACATATTAGAAATCTTAGGTTATTAAGTATTTTAACCTCATTGAACCTTGAAAAACATTATCTTTTTCCAGGATAAACAAAGTAACTTGTGCACTACTTATGCCTTCATTCTTTCCTGGGCAGACCACAATCTTTCTGTAGAGACAGTTTGTATTATCTTTTCCAAGTTTTCAAGAATTCCATGAAGACACGACTTTGCAGATGTGTCTCAGTGGCGTGGTTTCTGTGTCAGCCTAAGCATTACCACCACCTTGGCCTGAAACCATTTCCAAGGGTTCACTTGGCTTATGTTTGCCTTATCTTACAATAACACCATGAGCGGTATATGATGAGAACCTACTTTGCTTTCCCTCTTGATAGTTAATTCAGTGAAAGACTCACAGGAACATATTTAAAATTTTTGCATATTGATACCTTCTGTGTAGAGGGATCAAGACACCATGGACAGTCTCTACTTTCAGGAGGTTCACCTTTCCAAGAAATGGGACAGAAGACCCAGGCATCACAAAATTCTCCTAGGCACAATGCCAAATGAATGACTGTGGAAGCTGGGATGCTGGAGAGAAGTTCTAGAGCAGTTGAGCCTTACTTAAGATCATGTTAGATGTGAGATAAATAGGCCTCTCAAATGAGTAGAAAAATAAACAAGACTGTGGAACACATTGTACGGATATGGAGACTAATAGGTATCCTAGAATGAAAGGCATATGGGAGACTAGAGGATAAAAAGTAAATTGAGTTAGATTGCAGAGAGTTAGTGTTTTGTAAAGAAACTGAAATTCCATTGGAAAATTCCAGTTTCAAGTATGAAGCAGAGATACCAGCAGTTGTATTGACTTAAGCAAAGAATCTGTGATATTTATGAGCATGTGCCTTTATAAGTTATACCCTATAGTCTTATTAACTTCCACATTTTTTGTGTGTATTTCAGACGTGGATTTCTAACCATGGGAGATTGGAACTTATTGGGTGGCATCCTAGAGGAAGTTCATTCCCACTCAACTATAGTGGGGAAAATCTGGCTGACTATCCTCTTCATCTTTCGGATGCTGGTACTTGGTGTTGCTGCTGAGGATGTCTGGGATGATGAACAGTCCTCCTTTGCCTGCAACACCCAGCAGCCAGGTTGCAACAATATCTGTTATGATGATGCTTTCCCTATCTCTTTGATCAGATTCTGGGTTTTGCAGATCATCTTTGTATCTTCACCTTCGCTGGTATATATGGGTCATGCACTTTATAGACTCAGGGAGTTTGAGAAGCAAAGGCAGAAGAAGAAGTCACACCTTAGAGCCCAGATGGAGGATCCAGAGCTTGAACTGGAAGAGCAGCAAAGGGTAGAGAGGGAGCTGAGGAGACTCGAGGAGCAGAAAAGGATTCATAAAGTCCCTCTGAGAGGATGTCTGCTGCGTACTTACGTCTTACACATCTTGACCAGATCTATGCTAGAAGTAGGGTTCATGATAGGTCAATATATTCTCTATGGGTTTCAAATGCAGCCCCTTTACAAATGCACCCGGTCTCCTTGCCCCAATGCGGTGGACTGCTTTGTATCCAGGCCTACGGAGAAGACCATTTTCATGCTCTTCATGCACAGCATTGCTGCCATCTCCTTGTTACTCAATATCCTGGAAATATTTCACCTGGGCGTCAGGAAAATCACAAGGGCACTTGACGGCAAGTCCGGCAGTGGGAACACTGAGAATGAAACGGGCCCTCCATTCCATTCAACAAACTACTCAGGGGCCCAGCAGTGCGTGGCTTGTTCTTTGCCTGAAAGATTCTCACTACTTCAAGCCAACAATAAACAGCAAGTCATCCGAGTCAATATACCAAAGTCTAAAAGCATGTGGCAAATTCCCCACCCCAGGCAACATGAGGTAGATGTTTCCTGTAGCAAAAGAGACTGGGCTGAGAAAGGTACCAACAGTGGACAGCTCCATGTCCACAGCCCATGTCCCCAAGAGGGCAATGGTAGAATTCAGCACCCAGGACAGCAACCATGCCATTCCCTCTTAGGCTCAAAGAATGTCATGTCTCAGTCCTGGTTAGGTACAATGACAGCTTCCCCACACTGTCCACCATCAACAATAGGAACCTGGGAGAGATACCATGGCCAGGAGGCCTCAGGCAAGCCTCTCTCAGATCTTCAAAATCACTTCCAAGGCAGCGATGGCAGTGCGAGGGAGAGTGGGGTCTGGGTAGACAGATTAGGCCCAGGCAGTCGCAAGGCCAGCTTCCTGTCCAGGCTGCTGTCAGAAAAGGGACAACTGCACAGTGACTCAGGAAGCTCAAGGTCTCTGAACAGCTCCTGCTTGGATTTTCCACAGAGGGAAAACAGCCCTTCACCTCTACCGTCAGCCACTGGGCATAGAGCATCGATGGTAAGTAAAGGCAGCTGTGTTCATCCATCTCCTCATTCTTTCCCTTTCATCCCACGTGGGATATACATATATGTGTATTAATGAGAGGGGGTTGAGAGAGAAACTAAAGGCAAATTCATTCATTCCATTCAGTTAAACTCAATCCATTCAATTGATAGACACATTTACAGAAAATTAGATTACTCGTGATTATAAGCAATGGGTATGATTAAAATACTATCTCTTCCATTAAAAGTTTTGGAGTACAGTTGTGAAAGTGCTGTTTTGGTGAAAAGTGCCACGACAGTGGGCACAGTGGGCTGAGGAAGAAGTAGGCGATTCTAAAGTTGCTGGCTGGGGACACTTCATGCGTGAAGTTACTTTGAACTGAGTCTTGAAAGATGTTTCTCCAGAGCTAAGAGGGCCATGCTACATGGAAGAAGGCTGTACTATTAGAAATGCAGTGCAGACAAACACCTATAGCTGGCATCTCTTGGGGAGCAGCTGTGGGTAACCAGAGCACAAAATAGTGTGAGGGGTCCAGAGACAGGGATGGCCAGAGAAACGGGCATGAGGGCCTTGCGGGGAGGGAAGGCAGATCCAGAGGAGACATGAAGAAGAGCTGAGGAGATGGCTCTGTTGGTAAAAGCATGCATCACGGTAGCAATCCATGTGCCACAGTTAGAAAGAAGACGTACTACTTAACAAATGGGTCTAAGGGTTTTAAAACCTGCAGATTAATACTACCTCCATTAAAGACAGGTTTCACCAGAGAATTGGATACATAACAATAAACGTTTTCCTGAATATCTGTGTGATAACATGCAGTGGTTATTACTGGTTTCAGCCAGTCACTGTATCAGACTTGAATTTTCCAATTAATGTCTTTCCTTGAGTTATGGCTGGATAGGTTCTGTAAAAGATTAGCTAATAAAGAAATGACACAAAAGTATGTGTATGTACATGCATGCACATATTCAAGTGTGTGTGTTGGTAGAGGTGCTGGGAAGGCGCTCAATTGGTAAAACACTCACAGAGTTCCAATTCTCACTACCCACATACCTGCTGGCGTGGCAAAATGCATTTGTAATGCCAGCTCTGGGGAGGTGGAGACAGTAGGTTCTTTGAGGTTTGTTTGCCCGCTAGTCCTGCCAAATCAGAGAGCTCTAGGTTTAGTGAGAGAACCTGTCTTAAAAAACTGTGGTGGAGAGTGATAGAAAAAGACATTCTATATCAATATCTATCCTCTACACTGTGCACAAACACAAACTCAACACATACACACTCACGCACATACGCAAGAGAAAAGCTCTGTCTGTCAAAGTGTAGAGAATGACACCACTTGCAAGCTTGAGTTGCCCTCATCTCTGTAAGGAGGCCACAGGCTGTTGATAAAGGTCACATAGTTCCCAAAGACTCGAACCAGCATTGTACTGGTTTTACCTCTGTGCTCTGAAAAGCCACTGTGAGAAGAATGCTCTATGGTCATCATAAAACACAGAGAATATCCATCTTGGTTTCTTTGTGATTCAGAAACAAAGGATGATATTCATTTTAGTGACTGCTCTGAACAGTCAGGGGTTGTTTTTGTTTCCACGAAAATGAAAACCTCTCTAAGTTTGAGGGACCCTTAGTTGAGCTCACTTGGTTGAACTCACACTCACATTTCTTCTTTGTATCACTCTTTATGCCAAGAAATGCATCCTTCTAACCCAGTTCAAGCTTCCTTTGTATTTACAGAATTGTTTTAGTATTCTAACCCAGACCTAGACAATGGCTCTCCTACTTAGCCTTTTTCTAAAAAGCTTTTCTCAAACCAGTACTCACTTCTTGTAAATGGCTATGCTTAGGATCAGTGTAAGAGGTTTTTTTGTTTGTTTTGTTCTTTGAGACAGGGTTTCTCTGTGTAGCTTTGGCTGTCCAGGCACTTGCTCTGTAGATCAGGCTGGACTCAAACTCACATAGATCTACCTGCCTGTTTCCTGAGTGCTGAGATTAAAGGCATGCACCACCGCTGTCCAGCTAGTGTAGGAGTTCTTGACATCCTAAGCCAAATTAGACCAAGGATCTTAGCTGTGTCCACAGATTAAACTCATCTGGGTGCTTTAAAGACTTTATGCTCAGGACTCATCCAGTTATGATTAAAGATGAACCCCTGTGGGTGGGGCATAGACATCAGTATTTCTAAGACTCCTGTGGTAATTGTAATGTGCAGCACAGGTTAAAAGTCATTGTTTTGAAGTAATTTTTTCAGTGAGTCCCTCTTCTCATCTGCAAGGGGAAAGTAAGAAAGACAACTTTCATCACCTTTCTTGGACCTCCTTCCATCTGAGACTTTGCCTTTAGCAGGTATTTTAATTCTTCAGCTCCTCTTCTGGAAGAGGACAGCAAAGCTCAGAGGCCTAGAGCAACGATGAAATGGATAGGCCACGTTCTCATCTTTTCTTCTTCCCTGCATGGACTTTCTTGTGTTCACATACAGAAAATAGCTCCAAATAGTTTGGACGGAGGAAGAGCACCACTAGCCTCTTAATAAACACAGCATAGGATGAGAACACACGTTAATAGTAAAGCATTTGCCTGGCATGCACCAGGCTCTGCAACAGCAACACCAAGATCCCCCCAAAACAAGACGTGGATGTCTAATCAGGCATTGCATTTGTCAGTGTTCATTACCGTGCTAAGATACCTTAAAGAGGCTGACTTCATAAGGGAAAGAATTCCATTTAGCTCACAGTTATACATGTTCAGACATGGCCCCGCACCGACTCAGTTCTGGTGACGGTGCTCCAGCTTTGCCATCTTTGATTCAGGAGCATGTTCAAGCAACACTCCTATCTTGAAACAGAAACCAAACAGAAACTGAATTTATAATCTCTTATGAGGGCTTCCCAACAAAGAAAAGTCTAGAACCAGATGGATTAACTGCTGAGTTACATTAGACCGAATAAGGACACAACAAAGATTAATTTACCCAATGAACATAGGTGTAAACATTTCAATAAAATATTTTCTAATCAAATTCAAGACATATTTAAAAGATTGGAACCTCAACAGTGGTGGTGCATGTCTTTAATCTCAGCACTCTGGAGGCAGATGCAGGTGGATCTCTGAATTCAAGGCAACCCTGGTCTATAGAGCAAGATCCAGGACAGCCAGAGCTACACAGAGAAACACTTTATCAAAAACAAACAAACAAACAAAACAAAACAATATAAAAAACCCCACACACTTTGACTGAGTTAGTTTCATTCTAGAGATACAAGGTTAGCTCAATATATGCAAGCAGTATAACTTGGCATAAACGTAGACTTAAGAGCAGAAACCACGTAACCATGTCAGTGACACAGAAAGATCAACAAAGTTCAACTTTCATGATAAAAACTAGGAATAAACAGCGGTCTGTAGTGTAGTAAGGAGCACACTTTCATGTGATATGCCAAACCCATAGTCAGCTGTGGTGGTGTGAATGACAATGGCTTCCATAGGCTCATGGCTCATGTATTTGAAGACTTGGTCTCCAGTTAATAGAACTGTTTGCAAAAGATTAGGAGGCCTGGCCTTGTTGGAGGAGGTATGGCAGTGGGAGCAGGCTTTGAGGTTTCAGAAAGACAACAGCCATTCCCAGAGTCTCTTTCCTCTTTCTCTCTGTCTCATGGTTTCTCTCTCTCTCTCTCTCTCTCTCTCTCTCTCTCTCTCTCTCTCTCTCTCTCTCTCTCTCTCTCTCTCTCTCTCTCTCTCTCTCGGGGTTTTTCAAGACAGGGTTTCTCTGTGGCTTTGGAGGCTGTCCTGGAACTAACTCTTGTAGACCAGGTTGGCCTCGAACTCACAGAGATCCGCCTGCCTCAGCCTCCCCAGTGCTGGGATTAAAGGCGTGTGCCACCACTGCCCCGCCTTGATTGTGTCTCAGTATGTGAGCTCTTGGTTACTGCTCCAGCACTAATCTTGTTTGCCTGTTGCCATACTCTCAGACATGAGCCACTCTAGTCACAGACTCTAGACCCATGGAACCGTGAGTCCCCAAATAATGCTTCTTTTATAAGTTGCCTTAGCCATGGTGTTTCATCACACAATAGAAAAGTGACCAAGTCACCAAGATTATACTAAATATGGAACAACTGAGAGAATTTTCTCTAAAAATCCAGGACAAAATAAAAGCACCCATTTCTTTCCACTCTTATCCAACACATGCTCAATGTCTTGGCTAGAGCAATAAGACAAGAAAGCAAAAGGAATACAAATAGGAGGGGAAGAAATCAAATTATCTCTATTTGCAGATGGCACGAGCCTATATTTAGAGGATTCTATACACGCCATCAAATAAAACCTCTTAGGCCTGATAAACTGCTAGCAAAGTAGTAGGACACAAAATCAACATACAAAAACAGTAGCTTTTCAATAGGCCCATAATGCATTTGCTGAGAATAAAACCAAAGAGAAAATCCCATTTATAATAGTTTCAGAAAAAGCAACAATTTTGGAATAAACCTAACAAAGAAGGTAAAAGATTTTTAGAGGACAAACTTTAAACACTGAAGAAAAAGAAAATTAAAGAAGGGGCTGGAGAGATGGCTCAGTGGTTAAGAACACTAGCTGTTCTTCTACAGGTCAATTCCCAGCAACCACAATATGGCTCACAACATGAGATCTGGCGCCCTCTTCTGGCCTGTGAGGATACACGCAGACAGAACACGATATAAACAAGAAATAAATAAATCTTTAAAGAAATTAAAGAAGATACACTAGAAGATGGAAAGATGTTCCATGTTCACAGAGAAGCAGAATTAATAACACAGAATGGTTATATTACTGAAAGCAATAGATAGTCAAGGCAACTCCTGTCAAAATTTCATTGCATTCTTCACAGAATTGGGGGAAAACCCCACTATTCACATGAAAGCATAAAAGGCTGTGAAAAGCTAAGCCATTCCTTAGTAGAAAACAATGTGGAGTTAACACAACATCAAATTATATTACAGGGCATGGTACTTGAACAAAAGCAGATGTCTCAACCAGGGGAATAGAAAACCCAGCAATTAAGCCACACAGTCACAGATTTCTCATTTTTTTGACAAAACTATAAAAAACGTATCTTGGAGAAAAGACAACCTTTTTATTAAATGAATTTCTATATCCAGAAAAATGAAAATAGAACCAGATCTCTCATTCTGCAGAAAAATAAGTTCAATGGATCAAAAACCTTAATATAAGACTAAAATTTTAAAACTGTTGGGGACAATATAGACAAAACACTTCAAGTATAGGCAAAGGCAAGGATTTTCTGAGAGACTTTAGCAGTATAGGGAACAACTCTAAGAATTGATCAATGGGGATTATGTAAAACTAAGACACTTCTACATAGCCAAGGAAACAATTATTGGAACAAAAAGCCTCCAGAATGGATGGCAAGCTTTACCAACCACACCTCAGACAGGGACTGATATCAAGGATATATGAAGAATGACACAGGCTGGAGAGATGGCTCAGCAGTTAAGACCATTGGCTGCTCTTCCAGAGGTCCTGAGTTTAATTCCCAGCATCCACATGGTGGCTCACAACTGTCTGTGGTGGGATCTGAAGCCCTCTTCTGAAATAAAGGCATACATGCAGACAGAGCATCATATACACAAAATAAATAAACAAATAAAAAAGAATGACACAAATTAAACACACACACAAAATTATCCAATTGACAGGTGGTAGTGGTGGTGGTGGTGGCGAATGCCTTTTAATCCCAATACTTGGGAGGCAGAGGCAGGTGGGTCTCTGTGAGTTCAAGGCCAGCCTGATCTACAGAGCAAGTGCCAGGATAGGCTCCAAAGCTACACAGAGAAACCCTGTCTTAAAAAAACAAACAAACAAACAAAAGGCCAATAAATACTTGAAAGTGTTCAACATCCTTAGCTAGCGGGGAAATGACAACTAAAACTGCTTTGAGTTTCCATCTCACCCCAGCCAGAGCAGCTACCAGCAAAAAACAAATGAAAACAAATGCTGGTGAGGATGTGGCGGAAGAGGAGTTCAACATGAACTTGTGCAGACACTGTGCACATCAGTGTGGAAGTTCCTAAAAAACTGAAAATATAACTACCATACAACTTGGATATGCTACTCTTGGGTCATATGGTAGACTTTAAGTCAACATACCACAGAGATACAGAACCATGGTTACAGCTTTCCTATTCACAAGAGAAAGGAAATGGAACCAGTCTATTGGTCCACCACAGATACACGAATACATAATGTCAGGATGTTCTGTGCTGTGCAAGTTAATCAAAGAAAGAGGCCACTCAAAGATGAATTTCAGGCTCTCTGGCAGCAGGGGGGAACAGTTTCTATGAGCTAAACCCCAAAGAACCATGCAAAGGTGTATTCATGAATTGTTACCCAAAAGTTGTTTTTTGGGTAAAACAAGTTCTTCGTGCCAAAGCCCCTGATCAAATCTATATGTTCTCTGAAGGAAACCATCACACCCCTGCAACTTTAATCCCCATTGTGTACTGTGTTCAGTACCCAGCAATGCAAGATGTTCCAGGTGTGCCAGGACTGTATTGTGACCAAAGGTGTCCGAAGGCCGTTGTTACTTACTCTAGGGACCAGTCCCCAGTCAGCACCAGGGTAAGTAAGAAAATCCATGAAGGCGTCAGGATCTAGACTTTTTTATATGAGGGGGAAAAATAAGGAAATACACACTTTCTGCTGGTAACCTAAGAAAAAGGGAACAAGCACACGCTTTCCTGATGGTGACCTTCTCTTTACTTCAACTTAAGCAATCTTCCTTGACAAATTCTTTACATACATACATACGTCTCTCTCCTGCTCAGTTGCATATTTCTATATTCAGCTCCATCTCTTTTCGCACGACGCCACATCTCACCTCTACATGCATTTCTCTTTTCTGCACAGCCTTACCTTCCTTGCCTCCACACAGTTACAAATCATCACACAGCCACAGCCATCCATCTCATTTATACATCCTTTCACCACACAGCCCTTGACACAATTCCTAGGCTGCTCCACGTAGCAGCAGCTCTTTGACTCAACGCTCCATCTCGCGCACACGCACAATCATTCATTCATTGTTTGCCCACTCTCCCACTCACTCCCTCTCTCCCACGGCGGCCTTCTCCTGCGCGTCCTTGCGCAGCTTCTTCCTCCTCCACACCACTGCCGCCGCTGTCTTCTCTCTCTGCCTCGCCGCTCCTTCTCTGTTGCCTCTGCTCTCTCACGCCAAACTCTGCACAATTATAGGTTACATTTTCAGGGGCCTAACCATCCCCATAACGCATGATATGTCACGTGGTTTCTCTCAGGCTGGAAGTGTCACACTGATCCATGCACGTAGCTCTTCCCCAGACAGAAAATGACACCGGAGATTAAGACTTAATAACAGTTAGCGAGGTGGACCTTGAGGGGTAGGGAGTATGTGCAGACTGAAGTGCTTCAAGCTCTGGCTTTGAAACAGTAAAGCAACACCTGGGAAAATGACCCTGTGTATTTGTCTCTAGGGGCAACCAGATATTTGTCTCCAGGGGCAACCAGCCTGCTTGGAATCTGCTCTGAAGTCTAAAGTTAGCTGTCTATGTAAAAGGCTGTCTTTGTGACTGAGACCCCTATGTCAGTTGGATGATGGAAAATATCCTAGTATTATTTCTATTCATCAGAATTACACAGCTAGACAGAAATCATCTTCCTGATTGTGTGCCCAGCAAGTAAAACACTCCTCCACAGGGCTGTGGAAAGAAGCCACAGCTGTTCTTGTAAGGGAGGCAGAGCAGTGGCACCCGAGAAAGTCACAGTCAGGAACAACCAGGCATCCAGTCAGTAGCCTTACAGCGTTGCCAAGCAGGGCTCCCCAAAAACATCTAGTGGGTCCACTTGTTAAACACTAGTTGTCACTACTGTACAGTTCCACGACCCTCTGCAAGCTGTAAAGCTCCTTCAGAAAAACCACTCTATAGATAATAGAAAACAATCATTGTTTTCCACAGTGATTTCTTTAAGGTCTAAGTACTTCTAGAAAACAACTCTTCATTCTGATGTTTACCCTAGATACAGTGAAACACGACTATTTCATAGTGATGCTTATGCTGGATACAATGACTCTACTAGACTTCCTACTGCAACATAATGTGGTATATATATATATATATATATATATATATATATACATAGAAATTTTATGCATGTGTAAAGAAAAGTGAAATCATGACATTTTCAGGAAAACAAGTACAACTGGAACTCATTTTAGTAAGTGAAACAAGCCAGACTCAGAAAGCCAAATGTCACATTTTCTCTCACATGCAGAACCTAGCTTTAAATCTATATTTACATGAACATATCTGCGCATATTTATATATGTGTTTATAGGTCATGGAAATAGAGAGGACCCCTAAAAGAGAAGGAAGAAATCATAAGGGGAAGAGGGAAATAGAGTGGGCAATGGAGAAGGGGACTTACTGGGAGAAGAGTGGGAACCTGCTGAAATTGGAAAGGGGAATGGGGGACAGAAACAAATGAGAATGAAGTGTAGATGCCACATATGTGCCAAGATGCCACGAGGAAACCTAATTCTTTGTATGCTAACCTAAAAAATTAGTTAAAAATAAACACAATAATATATACAATAATAAAGCTCTAAAGATGGGAACTGATACACACACACATATACATGAATGTATGTATGTATGTGTGTGTGTATGTATATATGTATGTATGTATGTATGTATGTATGTATGTATGTATGTATGTGGTAGCACCATGACCCACAATGGGTTGGGCCCTCCCACATCTATCACTAATTAAGAAAATGACCTACAGGTTTGCCTGCCGCCCAACCTTGTGGAGGCATTTCCTCAACTGTGGTTCCTTCCCTTCTCAGATTACTACAGTTTGAGTCAAGCTGACATGAAACTAGTCAGCACAGAAGGGAATTTTTTTACCTCAATTTTTTTTGATACAAGGAGTCTCTACAAAGCTCTGACTCTCCCAGAACTCACTACGCAGACCAGGCCAGCCAGGAGTGCTCAGAGATACACTCAACTCTCCCTCTCAAGTGCTGGAATTAGAGTGTGCCACCATACCTAGCTGCCTCAACATTTATTATTAGTAGTATTTTATGGTTTACATTACACATTCTGTTTTTGTTTTTTCTTTTTCCATTTTTATTGATTCTTTGGGAATTTCACATCATGCCCCCCAACCCCTCTTATCTCCCAGTCCCTTTGTACCCACCGCTCGCTCCTGTAGTGCCCCCACCAAGGGAAAGCTAAAAAAGAACAAAAATAGGATAAAAATAAACAATAACAACAAAAGAGAAAAGGAAAACACCTTGTTCCTCCATCTTCCCCGCCTCTCCATCACTTCTTCAGTCATGGCGTTGGGAGCTGCTGTGTGTCATGCAGGATGCCCTTTTGTCCAAACAAGTTTACTTGCAAACGTGCATTGTGTAATGCGTTGCTGCTCAGGCTCGAGGCCTCTGGCTTCAGTACAGCATCCATACTGGACCCCCCGGGCTGATATTCCTCTCTGATATCCTGCTGCTGTTGCCCCAAGTCGTGGCCATCCCGTGGCTGTGGCTTCTCCAGATCAGTCCGTTCACACACCCCAGCAGGTCACAGATGGGGTAGGCGTTGGGGTATGCCAATTCCAAGCCATGGATGTGCGTGTGGGTCTGTCTCAACAGTATTGACAAGGACATTTGAAGGGAGATTTGTTACGGTTTATTATTATTATTTCTCATTATTTATCAATTGCTAAAGAAGAGGAGAAAGAAAGGGAGGAGGTGGAGGGAAGCAGAATAAGGGAAGGCAGGTTTCCCACTGTAGCCGGGCCCGGCTGTGGTCTTGACTGGCTTCCTTGTTGTTCATCCCTGAGAACTTCCATGTTTTGGATAAGGAAGTGGTGAGTTACTTGTTTTTATTTTTTCTGAGACAGGCACACGCCTTTAATCTCAGCACTCAGGAGGCAGAGGCAGGCATATCTCTGTGAGTTCAAGGCCAGCCTGGTCTAAAGACACAGTTCTTGGGACATAGCTAGTTAATATTTATTGAATTTGTGAATATGCTTGAATTTTGTCCTAAGGCTATATGCTTCAATCCAAGTTCATCCTCCGATGTTTCATTGCTGCTCCTTGCTCATCCTGCAGAGGCCAGAAGAGGGCTTTGGACCCCCTGAGGCCGGAGTACCAACATGGGTGCTGGGAACTGAACACTGGTCCTCTGCAAGAGCAGCAAGTGCCCTTAACCACTGAGCCATCTCCAGCCCCAAACGGAACATTCTATATTTGAATTACTTTCCTTATAAATTCAGGGTTTGGCACCAGATCTATAAGCAAAGGACATGACTACCCTGAGGTATGGTTGAGGGGAATGTTTTTATTGTGCACATGAGGGAGAGTACAGCCAGAGGCATCTGTAGTAGTTCAGAGCAGAGGGAGAAAACAGTACCAGGAATACAGCCAGAAGACTGGATGGGGCCATGAGGTGGGGCGTAGGGAGGGATCATAGGTACCTGTAGTGCTACAGGTACGTAGAAGATGCCGGGGATAAGAGCTGAGAGAAAGGGGACTAGCTCTCCTTGGAGTTCTAGTTGGGTCTTGGAGAGCAGTGGAGTGTGGACCTTGGGTTCTCAACTTCTCATGTAAGTGATTTCTCCCTAATAAAATGTCATATGATATCCCTATCCTGTGTAGGTTAATCTTCCTTAATATCTGGTGTCAGAAGGGAAGTAAGTTCACCCAGCCCCCAAACTTGGGCCCCTCACCGCTGCAGTAACTGCCAGCTCCCCGGGGCACAGTTCCCACCACTGCTGTAACCGCAGCCACTGTCGCTGCCTGCTGCCAGCCTACGTGCATCCTGGCTCTGTGGCAGCCAGCCTCCTGCCCCATGCCATTACAGCGTTCCCAGAGGCTATGCACCCGCCCGCCCAGAAATCAACGACTTCCACCATGTGAGTCCCACAGCTTGCCCAGCAGGCTGCCGGTCCCCATGCTCCCTCGATCAGTCGTGTGCCTGGACATCACTGCCAGAGACCAGAGACTGACTAGCTAGAGCCCTGCTGCCTGAGATTTTGGGGTTCCTTTTCACACACACCCCTTTAACAAAATCCTGCTCGCTAAATTTTTATAAAAGCTATTCAGAATTCTTCAGATTCCACTTGGCACAGAATGGAACTGTGCACCACCTACTGGCCAAACATAGTTACTGCAAGTAAAAACCTACACCTCAGCCTGAGACTAGAAAATTTCTAAAGGTAATCATTGCATTCCTGTAGTTTAAACTGGTAATGATAAATAAGATCAACTGATGTATACCAATGGCGGATAATCTTATGATACAGAAAGCTAGGGATCTTTTTGCTTCTTATATGGATGACATCCTGGGAGAGAATTATGATCTGCCTAAAATATATCTATATCTCATGAAACGATTTGCTTCATAATCCATATAATATCCTGGAAGAGAGGGTTTGATAATAGGGCAAAGGACAAGGAAGTTGTGCAAACTATTGGTAAATCAGAGAGAAGGATTCAGGATATTGAGGACAATGGGGAAATGACCAACAGAGTGAGCAATTTAGAACATCAAGATGGCCACCTAGAAGACCAGATTTGTTCCATGATCGCTTCTTTAATGACCAAAATAGAATCAACTCAAGATGACATTAACAGGCTAGCAGAAACAACTCCTTCCATGTCTGATGACTAGACTGGAATTTCAAATTGTTAAACTTACAGAAAAAATTCATTCCATGTCTAAGAATACTGACCAGCTAACAGACAGAACACTGTTTCAAGAAGGCAACTTACATGCCATTCAGATAATATCTAAGGATGAGAATAGTAAATGTGTGCAATCACGTATAAATGATGAATCCAAAAAATTGACCTATTCTATGAAATCCTTAGAAAGTTATTTGACCCAAGAAGTTCAAGCACTCAGAGAAATGATGGTTAATAGATTGCAGGCCTTAGATGACCTCCAATCTGATACATCAGAATCAGATATACAAGCAACAGGCCATGAAAGAGGTTACCTACACCTCTCAGATGGCTAAGGTTGTTATACCCTTTCCTATGGGTTTCCCAGGATCTAGGACTGAAAAACCAGCAATGAAAATACACCCAAATGGCTTCATTGGGTGGGACCCAATACAGATAAAAGACTTGAAGGGAATCAAGGGAGGCTTTGTTTCTTATGGTATACATTCTCCCTATGTCAGGGAGCTACTGAACTCATGGGCAGGTGTGGATAGGGTGAGCCCTAAGGATTGGAGCCAATTGAACTCAGTGGTACTTGAAAATTTGTCTCAAATACAATGGAGGGCTTTATGGAGGGAAGAAGAAAAAGCCCTTGAACTTCAAGGCTTAAAGAAAGGTATGAAGTTCCCCAAGATAAGATTCTTGGTGATGATGTTTATGCTGACCCACAGGCTTAGGCTGCATGTGATGACTACATCTTGTTTTTATGCCATACAGCAGCCCTGAATGCTTTGGACAAGGTTCATGAACCAGGAGAGAAATTAGAACCCTATACCAAAGGGGTACAGGGACCAAGAGAATGATTCACTGAGTTCTTAGAAAGATTATTCAGAGCAGTAGAATTACAGGTAACTGATTCAGATTTTAGGCAAACACTTATAGAATATCCAGCCTATGAGAATGCAAATCCACAATGAAAACAGGTACTTTGGCCATTAAAGATCAGATCAGCACCATTGGAAGTATGGGTTCTCTATACAGCTAACCTTGACTGTAAAGATCAAGATACAGAAGCTTGGGTAGGAGAAGTGATCTCTAAAGGTGTGAAGAGGCACCAAGATGCCAATTGCGTTTACTGTGGTGATATAAAAGCTTGGGTAGGAGAAGCAATCTCCAGAGGTTTAAAAGGATATCCAAATACCAGATGTTTTAACTGTGGTAGAATAGGATGTCTAAGAAGAAATTGTAGACAAAACATTCCTAGAAATAATGCTCCTCCTAGGAATGACTCAAACAGAAGGTCTCAGCTGTTTGGGTTATGTAGTAGATGTGGCAAAGGCTTACATTGAACCAATGAATGTAGGTTGACCACAGACAGACAAGGTAACCCTTTACAATCAGGAAAATTGTACGGGGGGGGTCTCTCCAAGACCCCCATGTCAAGGGTGGTCTGGTCATTCCTAGTCACCGTGGATGATAATCTCCTCCAGGACAACTAAAAGATCCACTGCATATTGTAAATATACCACTCTGGATGATAGATTAGCTATTGAGGATGAATCAAACGTAGCTGTAGGAAACAAAAAACATATGTTTTGGCAAACTAATATACAGGATCAGAGACCTAAACTAGAAGTTAGGGTGAATAACAAGGTGATTGTAGGCCTTTTAGATACTGGAAATGATGTAACCATCATAACTCAAAAATCATGGCCTCCAAGATGGTCCCTACAAGAGGCAAACATTCAGTTCTTAGAGATTGGAACTCTGTCTCAAGTAAAACAAAGCATGAGATGGATTGAGTGTATAGGACCAGAAGGACAAAGATGAAGACTGAGGTCATATGTCGCAGACATTGCTATAAATCTTTGGGGTCATGATCTGTTGCAGCAATGGAATACACAGATTAGCATTCCTCCTGTATGAATCATAAACAAGCTCTTGATGGTAGAAAAATGTTTAAGGTACTACAGAAAACAGATGCCAACCATCCAGACTGTACATAAACAGAATATGAGTGCTAAGCTCACAGAGGAACCAAAAGCCCTACCCTTGAAATGTCTAACAGATGAACATGTCTGGGTAAGGCAATGGCCTATGACCTCTGAGAAGCTAGAGGCTTTAGAAAAGCTCATTCAGGAATAGCTAAATGCTGGACATATTGAAGAATCTACAAGTCTGTGGTTGTTATCAAAAAGAATCTGGTAAATGGAGGATGCTTACAGACTCTCTACAGCCTGGGATGCCATTGCCTTCTCTGATAACTAAAGGATGGCTAATTATAGTCTGTTGAGTGAAGTCTGCCCACCAGCCTGGTTCCAGAGCCACATCAGTCTCAAATGAACACACAGGAGGCTATATTAATTATTAAGCTGTTGGCCATTTGCTTGGTTTCTCACTGGCTATCTCTGACTTAAGAATTTAACCCATAATTGCTAATCTAAGTATTTCTCTTAACGGAGAAAAGGGTCCAGACCTCTTATTCCTCTGGAGGCGACATCATGACTGCCTGTGTCTCTCTTTCCACGAATCCTTCTCAACTCCTAGTCCCACCTATCTTGCTTTCCTATTGGCCAACAGTGCTTTACTGACATATACACAGAACTTCCCCATCAATAGTCATCGATTTAAAAGACTGCTTCTTCACTATACCTTTACAAGAAAAAGATAGGGAAAATTTTGCCTTCACAGTGCCTACCTATAACAATTCTCAGTCAGTAAGGAGATACTAATGGAGGGTTTTGCCACAGGGAATGTTAAATACTCCTACTCTGTGCCAGTATTTTGTGCAAAAACCTTTGGAAATAATTCATAAACAATTTCCACAATCAATAATTTACCATTATATGGATGATATATTGCTGGCTGATTCGAAGGAAGGAATATTGGAAAAGATGTTTGAGGGAGTAAAGGAAATTTTACCTTACTGGGGATTACATATTGCCCCTAAAAAAGTACAAAGAGGAGATTCTATCAATTATTTAGGTTATAAAATAGATCTACAAAAAATTAGACCACAAAAAGTACAGATCAGGAGAGATTGTTACCAGACTCTTAATAATCTTCAAAAAGTACTAGGAGAGATTTCTCCTAGTAGAAGGGCATGATTTAAAACATCTAAAAATGGCCTTAAAAGGGGTCAAGGACTTAAATATTTCATGGATATTATCAGCTGAGGCTGAAAAAGAATTAGAATGGGTAGAAAAGAGGAAACTAGAAGCACATGTGGAATGTGTGGATTCAAAGCTAGATTGTATTGTGGTTATTTTACCATACAGAGAACACCTCTTAGGGATTTTGATGCAGAGGGATGATATCATATTGGAATGGACATTTCTGCCACATAAACAGAATAAAAAAACAGAAGACATATATAGAAAAGATCTCTCATTTGATTTTAAAAGGAAAATTAAGGCTTTGTCAACTAACTGGAAGGGACCCAACAGAAATTATAGTACCTTTAACTAGTGAGGAAATTTCTTCCTTATGGTAGGATAATGAATATTGGCAAAGGACTTTCAGTAACTTTTTGGGAATGATTAGAAACAATTATCCCAAAACAGAGAGAATCAAATTCATAAAGAAAATAATTTGAATCCTTCCATGTATTGTAAAAAAGCACCAATCTTTGGAGTCCCTACATTTTACACTGATGCGAACAAATAAGGTAAAGCCAGATATAAATCAGGAAATATAAGTAAAGTAGTTCAAAGTCCTTCTAACTCTGTACAAAAGGCAGAGTTGTATGCCATTCTCATGGTACTTATGGATTTTACAGAGCCTCTCAATATAGTTACTGACTCTCAATATGCAGAGAAAGTTGTTTTACACATTGAGACCAATGAATTTATTCCTGATGATATGGAATTAATTTCATTGTTTATGCAATTGTAGAAAACTATCAGGAATTGGACTCATCATGTTCTTGACTGAAGTCCTTATCTTGATTGAAGTTCTTGTCTGATCCCATTCGGGTCTGCCAGGTCCTCTCCCACAAGGTAATGATGAGATTGATCATTTTTAATAGAAAGTGTGCTAGAAGCTTCAGAATTTCATAAAAAAACATGTTAATAACAAAGGCTTAAAAAGGACATTTCTATCACTTGGCAACAAGCCAAGGGAATAGTAAGAATCTGCCCCACTTGTTCATTCTATAATCAAACCCCATTACCAGAGGGCAGTGATCCCAAAGGTATTCAGAGAAATGAAATTTGGAAAAAGGATGTGTTTCACTTTCCAGAATTTGGAAATTTAAAATATGTGCACCATACAACAGACACATTTATGGAGTTTCAATGGGCCACTGCTCTTAGTTCTGAAAAGGCTGATTGTATCATCACACACCTATTAGAGGTGATGACCATTATGATATACCTGCACAAATTAAAAACTGACAATGCTTCAGCATATGTCTCCAGCAAATTAACAATTTTTCAAATATTATAACATAAAATAAAGCACAGAACTGGTATATACAGCCCCATAGGACAAGCAGTGGTTGAGAGTTCTAGCCACACTTTAAAAGAAATGCTCCATGAACAGGCAAGAGGAACATAGATTCCCCAAACACAGATTACATAGTGCTTTATTAACATTAAACTTTCTTAATGCTAATGAGAAAGAACAAACATCTACAGAAAGACACTGAACTATAGCAAAAACTTCTGAACTAAATCAGCTGGTATATTTCAAGGATATAATGACCTCAGTTTTGAAACCATAATGTGTTACGTTGGGGAAGGGGTTTCGCCTTTGTTTCCACAGGAGAAGAAAAACTTTGTTTTCCATCAAAATTGATTAAAATTCTACCCGAGCAGGAGAAACCTCAGGATGAGGAAAGATGACAGGTCATCGTCAATGTCATATCCCATGACATGCATGGAGACCTCACAAAAGGAAAGGGAATTGTTTTTTCTTGTCTTAACAGGAAAACCCACCTCCAAAGAACAAGAAGATACTGAAAGTGTAGATACATAAAGAAGAGAGGATGGCTAGCCAAAAAGAACCATCAAACAAAGAAGAATCTGATATTTGGTATCAATGTCTAATTCTCTTAACCTATATCTTAGCAAAAATCTATTTCTCTTTACTTTCTAGTACTCTTTTAGTCCCAATTCACTTAGACCAATGCTGGCTTTGGAGTTGGATCTGGCTCTCCTTCTCTAAATCCAAGCATGTTGTTAAAATAAAATTCAGAATTTCTGTATTGTAGTAAGAAGCCAATTGATATAAGACAGAAGAAAACAAAATCTAGGGTCTGTCATTTGTCTGTACTTGGCTCTTTCTCTGAAAGTCTAATTTCCCTCATATTTACTGTCTTCCTTATTGTTGCATTTCCCGGTATACACACTTATAAAAGTTGAGATTTCTTTGTTGACATTAACGTTTAAGTCCTCCACTGAGAACAAAGAATTTCCTCACAACAACCTTCAAACACTCCAGAAAGAAAATAGGGCCCCACTTCATCGGTTCCACCTGATCCAACTTATTACATTTGAACTATCAATTACCGCTCTGAAACTGGTTTGGGTCTACATTGCTCTAGACAACTCCAGACTAGCTAACTGAGATGGTGCATGTTCTTATTACACTCTGGCCAGAGCCTCAGACAAGAACTTCAATCAAGATAAGGACTTCAGTCAAGAACTTCAATTAAGCATCTCCCACCAAACAGAGACTGGGAACAAATGTTGTAGCTAGTCCACTCGAGACTTTCACTACTCTAATGTTTTCTTCCTACAGGATCCCATGAGGTTACTGTTGTCCCATTTCAGCAGGAAGTAATTCTGAGAATACTACGCCCCCTTTCCCTACTGTTGACATTAAAGGATAATTTACACTTCTTCAAAGGCTAGTTTTCAATTGTTTAGGATTGGGATTGGAAGGAGGTGTTCAGACTTGGGCATCTCTTTCAGATAAGTTTAGGGTTTGGATGGAATAGATGTGCTTAGGATGGGATACAGGTAGATTATATCTTCTGGTGATTTATAATTTGTTTATCGTAATTCGTCATACTGTGTAAAGTCTTATTTCTAGTCATGATGTTTGATGCACAAATATCCTTATCATCTTCTATGTATATATGCTTTATACATGTTTGAGACATTTTTTTTATATTGGCACAATTTAGTTTTGTTTCAAGTCTAAATATTTTCTTTAGACTAAAAGGGGAATTGTAGGGAGAGATCTTATATACCTGTAGCACTGACCATGCCCATTTGGGCGTGGCCACAGTTACATAGAAGATGCAGGGGATAAAGAGCTGAGAGAAAGGGGACTTGCTCTCTCTTGGGGTTCTTGTCAGGTCTCAGAGAGCAGCAGAGTGCTGACCTTGGTCGGCTTCTCATGTAAGTGATTTCTCCCTAATAAAATATCATATGACATCCCTATCCTGTGTAGGTCAATCTCCCTCAATAGTGGGGGGTGGGGCTGTAGGAAAGTGAGAAAGGAAGACAGAGTGTATTTAGGCCAAGGAGACCAAGAGAGAGGGGCAAGAGAGGAAGGCAATAGAGAGAGGGGACCAGGAGAGCACAGAGCTGAAATGGCAGGGTTATAAGGGGGTGAGAACTGGGGGGAGGAAAACACACAGGATGGAGAAGTTTAGGGAAGGGTTTGGGTGAGAGAGGTGAGAAGAGCCAAGGCATCTGTGCTACTGAGGAAGCCTGGGAGCCAGCATGAGCTTTGGTATGCCACAGCCATTTGTCCTGAGTTTTTTGTTTTTCTAGACAGGTATTTTCAGTGTAGCCTTGGCTGTTGGAAGTTGCTTTGTAGACCCAGCAAATGCTGGGAATAAAGGCATGGGCCACCACCACCTGGCTTGCTCTGAGTTTGGACTTGACACTTTCCCCTTTGAAGACGAGGTTAATTGAAGAATAATTACAATGGAGTCAAGAAAAGGCTGAGCTGTGCTTTAGGCCTGGAATTTGGACAGACAACAGTGGGAAGAGGAGGAAGGAGGGGGCCATTGCAGAGGGAATTCAGATCTTTCCTACTAAGGTTTGTGGGCAGAACCATTTCCATGGCCCACCTCTGGGACTTAGGAGCCGTACAGAGCTACACTGTGCTGCTGGCTTTGGGTCCTTGCCGTTTGTGACACGTATCTCCAAGGGGATGGACAGAATTGATTTCACAAGCCCTTTGAGTCTATTTTTTAAATCTCTTTCAGAACATGCTTCTAGAACTTTCATCTATTATGAAAAAATAATGTACCAAGTGCTGTTGCCATCTACTGGATGAAAGTTAAGCCTCTGCCAGCTCAAACTGGAAGAACTCTGCATTGTTCACCAGGGTGTTTGGCCCTGGAGTGTCTTCCTGGGCCCAGGTGTTAAAGGCTTGATCTTAGAGACTGTGGACTTGTCCTCGAGAGAACAGGAGGTCACCAGAGATGTGCCCTTGAAGGAGATGTGGGACTGTAGCCCCTTCTCTTCTTTTTTTATTTGTCCATTTTCCTCCCTCCCTCTCTCCCTCCCTCCCTTCCTCCCTCCCTTCTGTTGTACCCTTCCCCAATGGCGGTCTGCTGGCCAGCTTGTGACTAGGAGCTTCTAGCAAAACACCTCTTGTCTCCTCTTCTCAGTAAGGCCCGCATGCAAGTTCCTGTTTTCTGTCTATCCTTATTGTCTAAATGCTAATTCCTGTTATTGGCCCATCTTTTGCTGGAGGGCCCTGAGAACATGAGCTCCTGATCTTGGTAGACCTTGGTAGTTTTCCACCATGCCTACTATTGGTATATAATGCTCCACTCTTGTTAAAATAAACACCATTCTCCTTGCAAGAATGAGTGGCTGTCTTTGTCTTCATTTAAATCCTTAGCCCTTTGCCCAGATTTGAGAAGTGTTGTAGCCCCATAACCGTGGTCCAGCTCGCTACATCCTTCTCCCCTTCCCCTTTCCCCACCTCCCCTTCCCCCCTCTTCCTCTTCTTTGAAAGACAGGAACTCTCTGCTTAGTCTGGGCTATCCTGGAACTCTAACGTAGTGCAGTCTGTTCTTGAACCCCAAGATCCACCTGCCTTTCCCTCTCAAGTGCTAGGACTAAATGCATGGCTCCCTTCTTTTTTCTTTTGCTTACTGGCCACAAGGTAAGTTTTGCCACATGCTCCCTCCAAGATGCGCTGCCTCACCACAGCCCCAAAAGTGATGAGTGCAGCTGGCCAGGGACTGAAACCTCTAAACCTGCAAGCACAAACAGCCCTTTCCACTTGGTAAGTTAATTATCTTGGGTATTTGTTATAGTTAGAGCTAACACACATGGCAGGCAGGGTTCACCTCTCCTGGAGACCCTTTCAGGGTTGGAGGCAGCCTCTTACAGCTCTGCCTGCTCATGTCACTTGAGGCAGGTCTAAATATCCACTAGAGAGGAACTGTGAGAGAAACAAAGTCTACAACTGCTCATAGCTTCTTCCCTGAGGATTGGAATATCATCTCCCGTTCCTACTCCCAGCAGCCCAGGGAGACACCCAAAGCAAGCACCCAGATCTGCGGCAGCAGACAGGAACCCAGAACAACCTGGAGGCTCCAAACTTAACCTGGGCTTGAGCCCACTTCATGTATGTAAGGGACAGGCTGACAAGAAACTTGCCATGTGATTTCTCTCATCAGTTCATTTTGTGGACATGAAGCAAATGAAATTTTAATTTGTAAACACTCTAGAAATTGGGGCTGGAGAGACAATTCAGTGATTAAGAGCGCTGGACTGTTCTTTCAGAGAACCCAGGTTCAATTCCCAGCACCCACATGGTAGCTCACAACTGTCTGTAACTCTAGTTCCAGGGGACTGGACACCCATGGTGAAACACCAATGCACATTAAACAAAAACAAAAAAAAAAAGAAAAAAGAAAAGAAAGCCAACAAAATAAATAAAAATATTTTTAAAAAACACTGTAGAAATTAAGAAATGACTACTTAAACACTGGAAAATACATCCATGATCTGGTTATATCCCTGCTGTCACCACTCATTGTCATTGATGGTAAATGTTGACTGTGATTCCCAAATTATTTCTAGGGGTTACCAGGAGGCACTTCTCTGATAGGGCATGCCCTTCAGTATATATGTTTCTTATTGGTTGATGAATAAAACACTGATTGGACAGTAGTCAGGCAGGAGGTATAGGCGGGGTTACAAGATGAGGAGAATTCTGGGGAGAGGATGCAGAGAGAGGTCTTGAGAGAGATGGCATGTAGTACCGGGAAGACACCATTCTATCCTCACCCTCTTGTGGTCATGAGCTATCCAGGAGAGGAGCTTCAAGAGACACTTGGTCCCCACAGCACAGAGTGACATTGCGGGTCATGGAAGGAGTTATATAGCTCTTTTAAGTTTCTATCACATGACCAGATTGCCATGAAACCCTGGCCTTATACCCTGTAATAAAGACTTCAAGTCATAAGAAGAATCAATTTGGTTCACAGTCATGATGCTCTGTATCATCTATGTATCCATGTCCCGTATGCTGGGTAGTTGTATGTTAACTTGATACAAGCTAAAGTCATAGGGACTTCATGTAAGAAAATGCTTCCATAAGATCGGGGTGCAGGCAAGCCTGTAAAGCATATTTTTAATTAGTGTTTGATGGGGGAGGACCCAGTCCATTGTGGGCGGTGCCATCCTTGGCCTGGTGGTCCTAGGTTCCATTATAAAGCAGGCTAATCAAGCCATGAGGAGCAAGCCAGTAAGAAGCACCCCTCCATGGCCTCTGCATCATCAGCTCCTGACTCAAGGTTCCCACCCTTTTTTGAGTTCCTGTCCTGACTTCCCTCAAGATGAACAGTGAAGCAGAAGCGGAAGCTGAGTAAACCCTTCCCCCCAACTTGCTTTTTGACCATGATATTTCATCACAGCAATGGAAACCTAAGACATCTCGTGAGATAAATAGTCATAGGATATTCATGTGCTACGTGGCTCACACAGGGCTCTACTTAATCTGTATCTGCCTCATAAGTGTGTGGCTCCTCCCTCCCTCCCTCCCTCCCTCCCTCCCTCCCTCCCTCCCCCCTCCCTCCCTTCAGTGTCTCACATAACTCAGTATTTCCCTCCCTTCCTCCTTCCCTTTCTTCCTCCTGTGCTTGTTAGTTTTTAAGACAGGGTCTCACCATGTAGCTCTCTCTGGATGGCCTGGACCTCACTCCTCTGCCTCCCAAGTGCTGGGATTAAAGGTGTGCACCATCATTCTCGGAGCTTGTTAGTTTTTGTCAACTAGACACACCAGAGAAAAGAGAATCTCAGATGAAGAATTGCCTCCACCAGACTGGCCTGTGGGCAAATCTTTGGGGGGGCATTTTCTTGATTAATGAATGATGTGACGGGGCAAGTGCCACCCTTGAGCAGGTGGACCTGGAGTGTATAAAACCGCAACCTGTAAGCTAAAATAAGCCCCTTCCTCCCCAGGTTGGTTTTGATCAGTGTATTATCACAGCAACAGAAGTTACTATAGTACCCCTTTCCTTCCTTCCTTCTTGTCAGCTTTTGTCCACTTACCTGTACCTACCTGCCTTGTAAGTGCTGGCCTCTCCTCTTTTCTCCCTCTCCCCTCTCTCTCCTTCGCTCCCTCCCTCCCTCCTTTTCCTCCTTCCTTCCCTTTCTTTCTCCCAACATGGTTGCAGTATGTTGTCCAGGCTAGTCTTCAACTCTTGGTCTCAAGTGGTCTGTGTGTCTCAGCCTCCCAAGTACTTGGAAATGCTACAGGTACCTACCATGACATCTGTCTTGGGGATTGTTTCTTATGGAAATAACTTCAGCATCTACTTCTTAACCAACCCTTCTCCCCATCACCCCTTTCTTTGTTTCAGTCCTGTGATTAGTAACAGGTAATATTGGCTTGGATAGATTATTATTATGATTTTTAAATTAACATTTTTGTGAGTCTACAAAATAATAGCTTCATGTGACATTTTCATATATAAAAACATATGCTTAGCTCATAGCCATCAACAATGACTCTCTCCTGTTTCTCTATTACCCTTTTTTGTTTACACCTCTCCCTCCCATTGTTCCTCCTCTTCCATCCAAAAAGTCCTTTTATTTTTGTGTTCTCTCTCTCTCTCTCTCTCTCTCTCTCTCTCTCTCTCTCTCTCTCTCTCTCTCTCTCTCTCTCTGTGTGATGTGTGCATACCTGTGTATTTAAAGCTAGATTCTGAAAATGAGTGAAATCACAGTATTTGTCTTTCTGAGTCTGGATTATTTTATTTAATACAATGATCTCCAGTTCTATTCATTTTTCTGTAAATAAGATATTTTTGTTTTTATGACATAATAAAACTCCATTGTATATGTGTATCACACTTATGTATGAATTTTCTGTTGGGTGTCTAGCCTGTTCCATATCTTGAGTATTGTGAAGAGCATTTGGGAATAAATATGAATGTGCAATTGTCACTGTGGTCCTCTGGACATAGGACCCAGGAGTGGCTTAGGTGATTCTTACAGTAGTTTTCATTTTTGTTTTCTGAGGCCATCCACAGTGATTTCCATAGTGGGTAGACTAATTTATATTCCCACTAGCCACAGTCTAGAACTGTCCTCTACCCCTCCTCACCCGAATTTGTTGTCTTTTTCTTGACTATGACGAGATGAAATCTCAATGTAGTTTTGATTTGCATTTTCCAGATGACTAAGGATGTTGAATTTTTTTTATCTATTAGTCATTTGTTTGTACTTCTTTGCTCATTGAATGATGGGATGCTCTGTTTAAATTGTGTGAGGGGTAGGTGGTGGGTACATGCATGTGGACCTATGAACACATGCAGAGGCCATGGTAGGGCAGCAAGTACCCTTTTATCATTGTCCAACTCATTGCTTCAAGGCAGGGTCTTTTCCTAAACTGGGAACTTGTGTTTTTCAAGTAGCCTGGCAGCCAGCAAGCCTCAGCGATCCTCTCTCTGCCCCTCTCAGTGTTGGGGGTCATGGGTTCACATGGGGACCACACTTGTTTTGTTATGTGGGTGCTGGGATTTTAACTCTGGTCCTCATACTTGCACAGAAAGTGCCTTTATCTGCCGAGACCTCTCTTCAGCCCTTAAAAAGTGTTTTTGAAACGGGGTCTTGGCAGGTAAGGGCACTTCCACCAAGCCTGGCTGTTCACTTCTCACACAGGCTGGCCTTAGATTGGTGGTTCTCCTACCACAGCACCCCAAGATTGGTGGTCCTCCTACCATAACCCCCCATGAAACTGGGATTACAAGGGTGCCTCACAATAGTATCATTCTTTGTCAGAGAGGTACATGCTAGTGGCATCATCAATCCAGGAAATCAACTTTCTTCTTCCCTCCCTGTCCTGTTTAGTTTTTGTCAACTTGACACAAACTAGAGTCGTGTGGTGAGAGGGAACCTCAGCCAAGGGATTGTCGACATCTGACTGGTCTGTGGGCGTGTCTGGGGGTATTCTCTTAATCGATGTTGGAAGGCCCAGCATCCTGGGGGTAGTGCTGCCCCTGGGCAGGTGGTCCAGGCTTGTATAAGGAAGACAGCTGGACAGGCCAGAAGAATTGAGCCAGTAAATCGCATTCCTCCATGGTTTCTGCTTCACTCCTGTCATGAGTCCTGCCCTGGCTTCCTTCAGTAATGGAGACCTAGCCGTCTAAAGATGAAACAAACCCTTTCCTTTGTTGCTTTTTTGTCAGGGTTTAATCACAGAAATAAAAAGCAAACTAGGTTACTCTATTTTGCTTTCTTTGCAGCAATGGAAATTGAATTCAAGGCTTTGTACATAGTAGGCAAATATTGTACCACTGAGCTACACTCTTTTAACTGGTTTCTCTTTATATCGATGGTTCTATAACAATGACATGGAACTTTTTATTAACTATGAAAACTTGGCCTTAGCTTATGCTATTGTGGGATACTTGTACATTGTGTGAAAATATATTGCTGTGAGTAGTGTAAAAAAAAGTTGAATGACCACCTGGTAGTTGTGGTGTATAGCTTTAATCCCAGCAGTTGGGAGGCAGAGGCAGGTGAATTTCAGTGAGTAGGCCAGTCTGTCCTACGAAGTGAGCTCCAGGACAGGTAGGATTGTTACACAGAGAAGCCTTGTCTTGAAAAAAAAAGCCGAATGACCAATAGCTAGGCAGGAGGGGGATTTCCAGGCACAAAGAGGGGAAACAGGAGATAACTGAGGTGCAGGGAGACAGCAAGGACGCGTGGGGAGAGTTAGACATACAGGATGAAAGAAAGGTTAAAAGCCATGAGGTGAAACGTGGATTAATACAAATGGGTTACATTACAAGAGCTAGTGGTACAAGCCTAAGCTCAGGTTGAGCTTTCACAATTAATAAGACGTGAGCTGGTAGACAACAACAAAGCTTGCTATATATGCTTGTTGCTAACGAGCTCTTAAAACTTCAAAACAATCGTTTATATTAATCTACATTCTGCCACATGGCCCATTACCTCTCCTGAGTACCATACATGCAACTTCTTCCATGTCTGACTTGCAAATCTCCCACGCCTCCAACTCTTTCTCAGAGTTCCTGTCTCTCCCTGGAAGTCCCACCTATCTTCTCATGCCTAGCTATTGGCCATTCAGCTCTTTATTAAACCAATCAGAAGGTGCCCTAGGCAGGTGAGGTTAATTAGAGACATATCTTCACAATGGGATTTCCACCGCAAGTATTCAGACAGAGGCTGGGCATGAGGGAAGTTTGCAGAGGGCAGCCTTTCGTTGGTAGCAATTATTCTGTGATTCTAGTCCAAACAGTACCAACTCTATTCCACCTTGTAGGGGTGGAAATGAGGTCTGACATGAAGGACCAGTCTACTTTTTAATTACCTTTGTGTGTGCATGTGTGTGTGTGTGTGTGTGTGTGTGTGTGTGTGTGTGTGTGTGTGTTCATACACCACAGCCTGGGGGAGGCCAGGGGACAACTTGTGGAAGCTGGTTCTCTCGTTTGACCATCTGAGTTCCTGGGAGCAAACTCAGGTTGTCATGTTTGGTGGCAGGCACCCTTACCACAGAACCATCTCATTGGCTTAAGATCTAGTTTTCTACAGACAGTGAGTTAGTAGAGGAGCCAGTGAAGACCAGGAAGATGAAAGGCCAAGCCCGACCTTTTATTTTTGATTTTGAGTGTATGGGTGTTTTGTCTGTTTGTATGTCTGTGAATCATTGGCATGAAGCGCCTGAGGCCCGAAGAGGGAGTTGGATCTCTTGGTGCTATTATTACAGATGGCTATGAGCCACCATGAAGGTGCTGGGAAGAGAGCCAGGGTCCTTAGGAAGACCAGCCAGTGTTTTTAATCCATCTCTCCAGCCCACCCATTTAAAGTACATATTCCATTCCAGGTCTTCAGGGCACATTTCCTATTCCTCATACAACTGTGTAAAATCATTACAGTTCCTCTCCATTTTATAGATCAGACAAAAAGGTTAAAAAAGATTAATTTCCTCCACAGCTAACGGTCCCCTAAGGGGAAATGTTAATTGGAGTCCAAACCTAGACTAAGCTGTATAGGGGCCAGGATCCCCCAGGAAGCCATGTTCTGTGGTCTGTGAGAGTTAGAAGCCCTGAAAAATGATTTATTTGTATATATCCCTGCTCGACCAGCTTGGGAATGCTTTAAGGATAAGGTTTATGCACTCTTCTTTTTCTTTTTCAAGACAGGGTTTCTCTGTGTCCTGGAATTCACTCTGTAGAGCAGTCTTGCCTTGAACTCACAGAGATCCGCCTGCCTCTGCCTCCTGAATGCTGGGATCAAAGGTGTGCGCCACCAACGCCTGGCTGGTTCATGCATTCTTAATACTGGATGCACAGCACGGTGCATGATGTCTGTTGAACAAATATGCTTATACAGACAATGTGCTGGCTAGCTTCATGTCATCTTGACATAAACTAAAGTCATTCTGGAAGAGGTGGCACACGCCTTTAATCCCAACACTCGGGAGGCAGAGGCAGGTGGATCTTCGTGAGTTCAAGGCCAGCCTGGTTTACAAAATGAGTTGCAGTACAGCCAGGGCTACACAGGGAAACCCTGTCTGAAAACAACAAAACAAAACAAAATTGAATCCAATTAATCTGGGAGCAGGAATAACCTTTTGTGGAGAAAATGTATCTTGAGGCTTTCTACTCTGCAAAATGTAACACAGGGATTAGAGGCTTTTACAATGCAGAATGATATGTCTTTATTTCATCAACAGAAATGGCGTCTAGACAAAATTCAGTTAACACTAGCAGTTCAATTGAGTGATTTCTTTTGCACAATAGTGTATTTACAATGAGTAAATGAAGTCTCAATTCATTAATCCATAGCAATGCTTTTTCCCAAAAAGGTAAAAATTCTTAGTTACAGAGAATAAGCATCAACAGCCATCTCAATATCTTTACAAGAAAAACCACAAGAAAAACCACAATCACTTAGGAAAAAATAAGGCCAAGCGTAAGAACTTGTACAATAAAATGATGCGTTGAATTAAGTTACATTAATCGCATAGAATCTGTGTAAAAAGTATGTAGAAAAACACCTGATGTAACCTGTTACAGTCGTTGACCAGTTATGAGAGGTACGGAGGGTTATACAGGTAGATATGTGTGAGAACTGTCCGTATTGTTTGAGCTGAGGAGGAGGAGAAGAGGGCTGCAGCCCCTTGCATACACTGAGAAGACCCTGTTTTGCATATGGCCTCTGGAGTTTGTAAGGCATATATTAGAGGTGCACTTGCATCAGACTGGTTCTGGAACAAATTCACACAGGCCCTCTTGCCTTGAATGGCTCACCATGTCTAGAGTACCCGAAGCTCCCAAATGCACCTGCAATCTTCCTGATAATTCGCCACAAGTGCCAGGCTCTTGTGTCAGAGCGCAAATGGGTATCCCAGCGTTGCCACAGCCAAAATACACTGTTAGGACCCAGGTGGAGGCCAACTCTTTGCCCCCAGAGACATGTTTGGTAGAAGATTTAGCACCCATCTGTAGGAAAACCCATTTTTGTCCGAGTCCCTTCACTCTTTCCTGATGTGTAAGTCTGATTATTCCCATGGGAGCGTTTGGCACTGAGTGGGAGTCTACCTGAAATGAGTGGTCTTGATACACTTCCATGAATAGCCATTGTTTTATCTGAGGTCAATAAACTGGAATGAAAATGAAAGTCAAGAGTTTATCCATCACTTGATAGAGAAATGCATACACCATGCCACAACATTAAACCAAAGCTATAAAAGTTGGCCTCTGCAACCAAGTGGATATTCTTCACAAAATGGCAGCATCATTTCATATTACAATTAAAATGCACTAATAATTCACTTGTCATAAATATGATCTCCCAGGGTGGAGTGTAGGAAAATACTATACAGTTACTTTGCAAGTAATGTTTTTGCACCATCAGTTGAATAATTTACCTTTGATCTGCTACGACAAGTCTCTTCAATGTACAAATACTATTTGCACACACTATTTATGCACAAATATATCCTATGCTACAGCATCAGTCTTTGACACTTGGGTCTTGAGATGGCTCGGGCAGTATTATACATTTCGAACACAAAATATCTCCATGCACAGACTTCCTTTATGAATACCAGCCCCACAAGACATTGTGGACTGACTTGCCAGAGATGGAATCTGCAACAAAATCCTCAAGTAAAACGAACTCATGATACAACAAAGAGCTTTATTCTTTTAAAATAATCCTTTCCCTTAGTCCTGGTGTGTGTGTGTGTGTGTGTGTGTGTGTGTGTGTGTGTGTGTGTGTGTTGGGGGTGTTGAGGAGAGGGAGAGAGAGATCTGAGGATAAACCTTGATTCTTGCTAGATCTAGATCTGAGATTCCCTCTACACAACAGTGGGGCAGTTTGAGGTCATCAATAAACAGCTCCTAGTTTAGATGGGCCACAGTGTGTAGGAATAAACAAATCCAGACTTGAAGACTCTTTATAGACCGACTCATTTGGGAGGACTTTGTAGCCCAAGTTTACAGACTGACTTATCTGGGAGGACTATGTAATTCCACCGGATGCAGAGCAACACTCCGGGGCAACACAGGGAAATTTCAAACCTTTGCCTGCTTTGTCTTTTTCTTCTTCAGTGGCAAATCATAAAATACTAAAACAAGAGAAAAGTGTAGGCTTTAGCCAGTCCCCCACACAGATCCTGTGGGTGCTCTGGGGATCCTTTCCAGAAGAGGCAGTCAGCACACTAGTTACTAGCCATTTTTAAACTTTGTTGGAAAAGCAATGCAAATTATAGTGCATGTTAAAAAGCAGCATACCTTGAGAAATACAGGAAATAAATTACTTGTATGGCATAAAAATAATGTTTCCTACTGCAGCATCACCCCTGACGCCTGAGTCATTGTTAGGGACCCTGGAAGAGAAGTAGCAGGATGGCCTAGCAACTTTGCCAACTTTTAAAAAAGTTTTTGTAACTGCTTTGTTCCAGAATCAGTAAGTCATGAAGCTCGACTTTATTCAAGGCACCCCCAGATAACGCAGAGAAACAAACACACACAGTAAAGCACGCACCTGCCTACAGCCTGGGCAACCCAAATGCGGCTTGGCTATTCAGAGACACGGGACGAAGGCTGCTCCAAGGGAAGGGCTGGATTTGGCTAGCATGTTTTCACTCTTAACGTCACCAGTGCTAGCCCTGGACCTGGACATTCACACCTCAGTCTCTGGGAGACCCAACCAGGCTGTCACTGTGATCCTGCTAAACAGCCTGTGATTGGAGTGTCCTGTATCTTTGAAAGAGAAGACCTTCAAACATGCAAATAAATGTCCCCTTAGTATGCAAACACTCTTCTGTTCTCTTCCCTATAGAGGGAATGAGGTGGACTGAGGGATCCCAGGGAAGGACAGATTGGGGGTTTCTGAATTCTACTTGAAGAATTTAGATTCTGGTCCCCAGTGAGGCCTCCCTTTGAATAGACACAGGGACAATTATGCTCAGCAATGGTTTGGAACAGCAAGAGACACAGACATGCCCCATGAGTCATTACACAAAGCCAGTTGCTGTTCCTGGTGGGTACTGAATGGAGGGCCTCATCCTCCCTGGGGAGTGAAGTGGGGATTGGGTGGGGGACTGGGGAAGTTGGAGGGGGCGGGGGAGGGGGGAGGGAGAGGGATCTGGGATTGACATGTGAAACAAGCTTGTTTCTAATTTAAATAAAAACATCAAAAAATATACCAGTGATAGAAAATTTTAGAGTAAGTTTTAATATCTAGTTCCCACGGCAGAGACTGGGAAAAAATAATGGAGAGGCTGACGGAAGGAAACGAGAGGTGAATCAAGGTGGAGGGAAATAAGGAGACCCCATCCCGATCCCCGACGCCTGACCTCCACCCAGCAGCACAGGTCTGAGCTGCTGGTGACAGAAACTTGAGGGTAAACCGTGGAATGTGGCAAGACTACCAGCTGCACGTGAGCTGGGACAGCACAAAACAAGCTAAGAGGCTGCTCTGCACTGGTGACGGCCCCAGCCAAAAACACGTCTTCTTGTTTCTTTACAAGAGGTCACTTAAAAAGGCAACAGGAGAGTTAAAAAACAATACTGTCCGCGAATTCCTGCACTGTACTAGGCAGCTGTGAGCATCACATGTTTCACATTGACTTAAGTGCTAGCTTTTCCAGCTTTTCATGAAGACAAGCTTCCTGGTGAAGTAGGGAACTGTTGAACTAGACCAAGAAACACCAATGGTGTAATGAATATGGTAGCTCCGCTTTACGAAATCTGTATGCACACACACACACACACACACACACACACACACACACGCTCAAAACCCAGAGGCAGGTTTTAAAAATGGACCTATTTTAAAAGAAGTTATTTCCCCCTTAAATTCTACTGCATGAACCAACAACTTCTGGCATTCGTACATATTTAAACATTTAGCACTACTACTGGTACAGAAAGAAGTTAATAATACTAGAACATATGTTACTAGGGTTTCACTTTTGCCTACTAGTCATACACTAATTTCCTCTTTTACATGCAGCTTTAATATCGCCCAAAACAATGGCACAGATGAGGAAACAAAGTCAACCAACCGTCTATTCCCCACTACCCTCTACCCTACCCCAACATCAGACTTTTCTGGACAACCTTGCACAGCTGGAGTGGTCTCCAGGTTACCCAGGGAGTGAGAGGAGACAGAGAGCACTGGGAGAAGGGAGCTGACTCCTCCTTGAAGCACCTTCCTATAAACATGGCTTGGGGCCAGGATACCCTAGTGCCAAGGAAGCTGCTCTCTAGATTTGCAAACCAACTAGTTTTTAGCAAGGGAAGCAGATCGTTACCTGGGGAGGACAGTGTGTGTGTGTGCGTGTGTGTGTGTGTGTGGGGGGCTTTGAGAGGAGGGCTGAGGGGCTCCTAGGGGTATCTGTCCAGTAAGCAGATCGTTACCTGGGGAGGACAGTGTGTGTGTGTGTGTGTGTGTGTGTGTGTGTGTGTGTGTGCTTTGAGAGGAGCGCTGAGGACTCCTAGGGGTATCTGTCCAGTAAGCAGATTGTTACCTGGGGAGGACAGGGTGTGTGTGTGTGTGTGTGGTCTTTGAGGACTCCTAGGGGTATCTGTCCAGTACCTTGAATAAAGCGGCTTTCAGACAAGGGACTGGGGGCAGGGGAGACAAAAATCTTAGGGTAAGAGAGGATCTGAAAGAGGAAAGAAAAAAAGGATGCATTAGCCTATGTCCACACGGATCTCAGGCTCGATTCTGCCATGCTCTTTCCTAGTCTTAGCTAGCTCAATCCAGGGAACTGAGGCCAGGTCTGGACAGGAGAGCTGGGTGGCTGTTAGCTGTGCCCTTCAAAGAAACGGACATTTCTGGGCACACACATGCGAGCAGAGGCCAGGATGAAGGCCGAAATGAATGGGTTCCTCCCTGGGTAAGGAAATGTTCTCCCTGGCTTCTCTTCCCCTGCGTGAGTGGAGCTCTAACTCACCACAGGATGCTGCTCTTTGCTATCAGTCCCGGGAGCCATCCCCATCCTCTCCCCGTGTCAGAACTGAACATCCAGTGTGAGCTCTGAACCGTCTGCACTTCAGCCTTACTTAGGGAAGGTGGGGAGGAAGTGAGCTACAAAAATATTCAAGCAGGTTATTGTCTACACATCCTAGGATGGGTTCATTATTTGGCAAGATTGTGTTTTTTTTTCTACATGATTATCACCTGAGTGCTTTTTTAATTAGCTAAAACGTTTTACTTCTTAACTAAAAGCAAAGAATATACAGTATACTTGAGTTATGCTGAAGTTACGACTTCATTTAAGAAAATAGGTTTCACTCAAAACTCAGTGCAAGAGGCAAAGTTGACCATTGCTGTACAGTATCTGCAACAAGGGGGAAACACGAGGAGTAAGAACAGACCCACGATGCTCACAGGATACCACTCCGTGGTGGCAAAGTTGACCATTGCTGTACAGTATCTGCATCAAGGGGAAACACGAGGAGAAAGAAACCCACGATGCTCACAGGACGCCACTCCGTGGTGTCCAAACCAAACCAACACAAGGTCCGAGATTAAGCCTCGAGAAAAAGTTCCCAACACTTTGTCTGTAAATAAGTACAGATTGAAACTGGACCGTGAAGCAAGAAAAATGACCACGTTGACAGTGACAAAACCAGTTCTGGCATCAGAGACAAAAGAGGAATGTTGGAACCTGTTTGTAAAAGATAAATGAAGTTTCCAGTTTTAGGATGAGAAGACTGACGCATGCAGGATTTGCATATGGATATATATTTCATATATATTATATATAATATGTACAGTATAGCTATAAAACTTTGATGTGTATAGAAGCTGTCTTCAATGAAAAAAATTGAACATTCAGAAGAAATTCCTGAGATAGGGTTTGTGACATGGGCCACTGAGAAAAAAAATCCGTGGTTGGGTCCTACGGTGTAGTCTATCCCTGTGAAGTCGGCAATTAACCCACAGACAGACAGTGTCAGCACTGCTGTCTCCCTTGCCAGGGCAAGGGGTAGCACCATTGTGAAGGTAACCAGCGCTCCTGCTTACGGAGAGGAGGGAATACTTCGGAACAGTATTGCTAAGACTGCTGTAGTGTGCACCAGATTCGCTCTTGGTTCTTCAAGACACAGATGAACAGTGCCACTGGCTGGCAGAAGAACATCTGGGGAGGAGAGGTGTGAGGACCGGAGGCAGAGCTGATCATACTGACTAGGCATAGTCTTTCCTGGGCTGTTCGTCCGTTGTACACTTCTCAGTCATTTCCTGGCAGAAGTCCACGGTCACTGACTGGCTCCTGGCCTCTAGAGGAGGTCCTCTTTCTGAGAAGGTCCCAGGGTCAGTACCTTCCAACCTCCTCCCGGAGGTACAATTCTCAGAGGTGCTGCTGGCCACCCACGGGAGCCCAGGGGGAGCTGCCCCTGGCTCCAGGCAGCAGGGTACATTTCCTCCTACTGCACACTGAGAGGGTGCAAGGCTTTGCTCAGCCCCCAAAGGAGGGGGGTTAACACTGGCTCCAGGGAGATCCATGGGTATGAGGACAGGGCAGTATCGGTGCAGGGCCTGGATCTGCTCTGGGCTCTGGATGTCTCGGCAGACCTCCTGTGAGAGGCAGGAGAAGTTGTCCAATAGCTCCCCCATACACGCTTTCAGCTGGTTCCTCTCTGACAACAGCTTCTCTTTCTCACATACCTGGGAGAGAAAAACAAAACCAAAACCTAAAACAAAATCAAGCCTGTGCAAGGGGATACAAAGCCTTTCTTTCAGCATCCTATATTGTGACCTAACTGCAGAATGACTAGGCCAAAATTAGGAAGTTACACACACGGCTGCCCCGTGTCACAGCTGGGTAGCTAGCTGCTTGGCCACTTGAGTGCTGACACTCACACCTTTCCCAGCATAGTGTCCTCCCTCTGAGGCCCAGGAAGCACCACCAGCTGAGTCACCACCAACAGCCAAGCTGGAGAGTCAAGTGGCATTCTACTCTCCTAGAATTTGGAGTCTGTAGGGAACTGACTGGAAAATTCTTTGTTCCAAACCTTGTAGTTGAAAAATCTTCGCCTAATATAATAGGTCACGTGTGTGTGTGTGTGTGTGTGTGTGTGTGAAAAGTCAATTAAGTGTTTGATATTTTTAAAAAGACAGAAAATCAAGCCAAACAGAAAAAAAAGCAAAAGCCAGTGGCTGCCAGGGATTGAGGGAGAGAAAGATGGTGGCATACAGTGAATTTTAGACCAGTGAATCTGCTCTGTACACTATGGTACTGACAGCACCCTGTGCAAATCCATACAATACACAATAATGAGCGTGAACTCTAAAGTTCACAGGTTCTAAGACAGTTTTCCCATTAAGCAAAATTCCACATATGCTGTAGAATTTCTTAAATTTGTCACCCCTTGAGAGATGAACTGAGTGCCAGAGAGAGGACTAATTCAAGTTTCACCATCAATATTTGTGGGAGGAAGTTCGAGGAAGGTTCATGACACACACATGACACAGTAGCCAAAGAAACTGCGGCTCTGAAGCTGTGGGGTGAGAGTAGCAGCCAGCCCTCTGCAAGTCTTTTGGGTAAGCTGAGGCAGGGATGAGAGGAAAGGTGGAGAGGAGAGACAGGAGCAGGTCTCTGACGCAGCAACGGTGCGGGCTCTAATATGAATGCAATCTGGCAGGCGGCGTGGGTATGTGTGTTAGAGAGAGATTTATATGGGGGAAAGAACACCTGCTAAAATATTTATAAATTTATCTAGAAAACATGCTTTAAAAATGAAAAATAAACAGATGTCCAAGTGCAGCTTGAGAGAAATACATTATGTGCATCTGCAAATTAGGGTGTTGAGCATGTGGGGGACATCGTGGAGGCCGGAATCAAGTACGGGGCCTGTTGGGAGCTATGCAGTGGCAGACCAGGCTAGCCAGCCCTGGCCACTCAAGCCATCCTTGCCACTGAGACATAAGCAAGTGGGCCCAGCAACTTGGCCTTCTCTTCACTGAACCTGGAGGTCTAGAAATGAGGGCCAGTGTCTTCCAGGAAAGGAATCTCAGGCCCTTTTGTCACAACTCCTTGGTCTAGGAGCTACCCCCTGTGGGCCTACTCATCTAAAAATGTTCCTGGACACTTTGTGAGAGAATAAGGTGCCACAAGTGACATGGTTTTGGCTTTCCTTGGAAAAGGAAGAACAGGGGCTGGAGAGATGGCTCAGAGGTTAAGAGCACTGGCTGCTCTTCCAGAGGTCCTGAGTTCAATTCCCAGCAACCACATGATGGCTCATAACCATCTGTAATGAGATCTGGTGCCCTCTTCTGGAGTTCAGGCATGTATACAGGCAGAACACTGTATACATAATAAATAAATAAATCTTAAAAAAAGAAAGGAAAGGAATAGCCTTGGTTAAAAACATGGAACTTTGGTGGTACATGCCTATACTGCCGGCTCCTGGGAGGCAGAGGCAGGAGGACTGCATTTAAGGCCAGCCCGATCCACATAGGACGATCTTCTTGTAAGAAACCAAACTGGAGTCAAAGACCCCCTGCCCCCCAATATGAATTTCTAAGTTAGAGTTGTGCATGGATGGACACGTGGAGCTCCTGTTCATCACCAAGACAAGAGGTTTTTTTTTTTTTTTTCCAACTTTATACAAACAAGTGTAATCTGGGAAGAGGGCTTGTCAGCTGAGGAATTGCCTCCATCAGACTGGCCTGTAGGCAAGTCTGTGGGGGGGGCATCTTGTTAATTAATGATTGATGCAGGAGGGTCCAGCCCACTGTGCATGGACCCCTGGACTGGGGGTCCTGGGGCGTACATGAAAGACGGTTGAGCAAGTCATAGGGAGTAAGTCAGTGAGCAGAGTTCCTCCATGGCCCTGGCACTGGTTCCTGCCTCCAGTTCTTTCTCTGATGTCCCTTCACAGTGGACTGTGACTGGGATGTATACGCCAAATAAGCTGTTGCTACCTCAAGCTTCCGGTCACGGTGTTAGAAAGCAAAGTAAAACACACAGCATGTTATTTAAGACTTGGGCTGGGCAGTGGTGGTGCACGACTTTAATCCCAGCACTTGGGAGGCAGAGGCAGGCAGGTGGATCTCTGTGAGTTCCAGGCCAACCTGGTCTACAGAGCGAGTGCCAGGATAGGCTCCAAAGCTACAAGAGAAACCTTGTCTCAAAAAAAAAAAAAAAAGACTTGGACAATGTGGTTGGAGAAAGAGCAGCAGTGTTGTCCTGCCCTTTCAACTGAACAAACCAATGAAGTGTTTTAGATATTTGCTTGTATATAGCTTAGATTTTTACTGTTTGTTCAGAATTATACAATTAAATGGTCCAGCCCCAACTAACAATCTAAGCAATAGTGGAGAGGTTACCTTAAATGTCCTTCTCCAACTATGAGACTGATAACTACCTTATATGCCATCCTAGAGCCCTCATCCAGTAGCTGATGGGAGCAGAAGCAGGCACCTACAGCTAAATACTGAGCTGAACTCCTAGAATCCAGTTGCAGAGAGGGAGGAGTGATGAGCAAAGGGGTCAAGACCAGGTTGGAGAAACCCATAGAAACAGCTGACCTGAACAAAGAGGAGCCCATGGACCCCAGACTGATGGCTGGGAAACCAGCATAGGACTGATCCAGACCCCCTGAATGTGGATGTTAGTCTGGAGGTCTGGTTAATCTATGGGGCCTCTGGTATTTATCCCTAGTTCAGGAATGGACTTTGGGAGCCCACTCCACATAGAGGGATACTCTCTCAGCCTAGACACACAGGGGAGGGTCTAGGCCCTGCTCCAAATGATGTGACAGACTTTGAAGATCCCCTATGGAAGGCCTCACCTTCCCTGGGGAGCAGAAAGGGGATGGGATAGGGGTCGATAGGGGGCAGGGGAGGAGGGGAGAGAGAGGGAACTTGGATTGACATATAAAACAAGTTTGTTTCTTTGTTTCTTTAAATAAAAACGATTTTAAAAAGAAAAAATAAATTACGTGGTCTAGAATGCTGGTTATCAAAATCAGGCATATAGGTAGTTAGTTTAGAAGAATATCTGATTTTTATATGCATGCAGTAGACATACTCTAACATACAAATGGAAAATAAAAAGGAGCCAATTTCATAAGAAACTTGAAGGATATGACACACTATGACACACCTGTACAACTACATACATTTCAAATGCAAACCTATTACTTCTGTTGAGAATACACCCAATTTCCCTGAAGGGTGACTTGGGTCCTCTACTTCCCCAGTTATGATGGATGTGACTTTACATCAGCCTTGGTCACTTCTGGTTGCGGAATACCTGCTCACCAACTCACCAGTTTTCGTATTTCACATTCTAAATTCTGAATACAGTCCAGCTTCCTCTTTCGACAGCGTTGAGCGGCAATGCGGTTCTTACTGCGCCTCCGGATGTCGTGAATGAACTCCAACTGTTCTGAGGTTAGCTTGTGCATCTTAATCATCATCTGGAAGTCATTCCTGGGAAGATCTGTGATCTGATCTACAGGAAAAGGAAGTTTAACCTGGAACCAAGAACACCAGAATGGATTATAGTAGTTGAGTGAAATTGTGAGGCGAGAAACATACAACAATGGTAAAACATCTTTAAAAATAACTTTATTTGTGTGTGTGTGTGCCCATTGAGGCCACAAAAGGGGGGTAAGAGGCCCTGGAGCTGGAATTACAGACAGTTGTGAGATACCTACTGTGGGTGCTGGGAACCGAACTTGGGTCCTTTGCAAGAGCAGTATACACTTTCAACTGCTGAACCATCTGTCCAGTCCCCATGAAATCTCATTTGTTTGTTTGCTTGTTTTTGCATTTTGTTCTTAATTTTATGTGTATGGGTGTTTTTGCTTGCATTCATCTCTGTGCACCATATGTGTGCAGTATCCATGGATGCCAGAAGATGGCATTGCATCCTTTGTAACCGGAATTCTAGATGGTTGTAAGACACCATGTGGGGACTGGGGGTTGAATCTGAGTCCTCTGGAAGAGCAGCCAGTGCTATTAACTGCTGAGCCATCTCTCTAGTCCCCAATCCTTTAAGATAACCAAATCAGATGGAAACCACTGAAACCAAGTAGTGATTCATATTCTCTTCTGTCAAATACAAGTAAGATGAAATACTTGTATAATTAAACAATGCAAACACACACAAACAGGCCAGGTGTGGTGGTGTATAACTCCAATCCCAACATTCAGGAGGAGGCAGCTTGCCATGAATTTGAGCATACCACAGGTTACGTGGTAAGTATGAAGCTAGTCTGGGATACAAAGTGAGGTCATGTCTCAACACACACACACACACACACACACACACACACACACACACACACACACACACACAATGAAAATGCAAAAAAGTACACACAAATTATAATGTTATCATTCCTGAGGTTCTTTTGAAGCAAATGGCATTGCACATACTGGAAACTGCAGTTTCTTCAACCCTGTAGCACTTTTGTAAGGCGACTATGATCTAAGATCTCTTTTACAAGACTCAAACTGAGTTAAAAAATGACCAATTTAAAGTTATCTTCTAAGGACTGATGCAAAGACTTGAAAGATGGAGCCCAGCATTCCTTGAAGACACTGGGAAGATGCAACAGTCAGCAACAGTCTTAGTTACACACACAGAATACAAGGATATCCCTGTTTTTTTCTCTCACTGTATGTGTCCTGGGAGTAAGACTCAGTTTGTATGCTTGGAGGCAGCACCCTTACATGAGGAACCATCTTGCCAGCCCAGAAGTGGATCCTTGAAGCTAGAGAGACACTCAGACAACTGTAGCACCAGCCAACACTTGACTTCAAGCTCAACAGAGACCTTCAGCTGAGCCAGCTGAGTTCCAGACACTCAGAAACTGTGAGATATATTGAGTCACCATGGCAGCCGTAAGCCAATAAGATTTGGGGTGGTTCATTATGTGGAAAAACTTAGTTTATCAGTAAGATTCCTGCTTTCAAGTCTTTGACAAGTTAAGGCAACCATTTTCTAGAGAGAGAATGACAGGCTGGAGAGATGACTCAGTAGTTAAGAGCACTGGCTGTTCTTCTGGAGGACTGGGGTTTGATTCCCAGAACCCACATGGCAGCTCACAACCATCTGTATCTCCAGTTCCAGGAGAATTTGCCCTGTCCTCTTCTGGCCTCTGCGGGCTCCAGGCACTCACATGGCGTGCAGACACACACACATATACAGGCAAAAACAATCATATACATAAACTAAAAATACATGAGAAACCCCCAAATTGAGGATGACACACCCTTGGAGATGTCTCTGTGTTGTTAGATTTTTGCCATGTATTATTATTTCTTAAGAATAGCAACTATGAAGGCCTAACATAGTGACACATGTCTATAAACCCAGAAGCAGGGGCATAAAAATTAGGAATTCGACCGTCTTAGCTACAAACTAAGTTCGAGACCAGCCTGAGCTAAAGCAATGATTTGACGCCGAATACAGAAGGTGATACACAAACCAGACTCCCTACCCTGGGGCTTCATGAGTCCCCATGAGGTTTGGGGCTCAGGTCTGCAACTTCTAACAGTTTATTTATACCTGCCCTTGCTAAGGCAGAGCTGAGGGTTTGCGGACTTCTTCAATCATTTATGTTTCTGCAGCTCCTAGAAAGTTGCAATTTCAGTAATCCTAGCACTTGGAAGGAGGTGGCCCAGCCTGGGCCACAGCTCAGGTTACTTTCTCTCACATTCAATTTTTGTTTTTGTCTGGGCCAGCAGATGGCACTATAGGCCTAAATGTCATGTGTTAGGCTAATTAGTAAGCCAGTTGCTAAATCTGCAAGTAAGTCAGGCACCATGGGTCATGTCTTCATGCCTTTAATCCCAGCATTTGAGAGGCAGAAGCAGGTGGATCTTCGTGAGTTTGAGCTTAGACAGCTTGTTTCAAGAAAACCCAACCCAACACCCACCCCTGCAAAAAACAAAACAAAACAAAACAAAAACCCCAAATTGACAGCAGCCACATTAAACTAAGTAAAACCAAAACAAAAAGGGTGAATTTCAAGAACATGTTATTTATCCCAATGTATAACATACTTATAATTTATACAAGTTGTTAATGAAAAAATATACTGATAAAAATTTTAAATCTAAAGCATATTTTATTGTTTTAGGACATCACCGTTCAGATGAACGCCTCTTAACAGGCTGGCAAAGCATGTGCAGGATGTGGCCATTAACCTCATAGAACTCTCCAGAAAAAGCATGTGGGCCTGGGTTTAATTGTTCAAAATATTTTAGCGAAGAAAGCAACCTCCTGTCAGTATTCAGACGGCGGAGTGTTGAGTCTGTTCTTTAAGAGGCCGAGGCTGCGGCCCTTCTACCCTAAGCTCAGGAATATATTTGTTGGTTGCATCAGACAGACATGAGGCCCAGAGCTGGCATTTGTGCCCAGCTGATCACAGTGCACAAAGGCAAGCCCACTTCAGGGTCATTTACCTTCCCTGTGGTCGGGTGAACAGGCTTCGCTGGGTCACTTCCTAGCCGTGAGCTTACTCCATGTAGCATTTGTGGAAGGCTCCCACAGGGTAAACGTGGGTCCTGTGACATTTGTAAAACTTCCACCTAAGGACAGAAACTACAGTGGAGCACATTACACCACGGTGGGCCTCAACCCTGCTCTGAGTACTAAAGACAAGCTGCCAGGACAAACGACTCCTTTTCAGGGGTTTGGAAAGGCTTTTGCTTGTGGAGCTGTATTTCTACAAGGCTTATAATAATATGGAAGGCTATTTATTTCCCGCATATAACCTTTGGATAACAGGTACTCAGCTTCTATATGGCACCTCAGCAGCACAGAGGCCAGCTATTGGAGACACTGCGCTTGGGCATTGCAAAGGCTGTGAACTCCCGGGGCTCGTGGACCTCTATGTCTGCTGACAGTAGAGGCATTTTACTTCAGCTCCAGATTGCGTTTACTTTTTTCCAGAAAGAAAACATGCCAACAGTGCAGTTCACAAGCAAAGTCAAAAGGGCTTCCACACCAAATGCTACTGTATTTAAAATGACCTAGATAGCAAACGCAGAACAGGTAGACAGGATGGAGGATTAGCGGGAGGAAGGGAAAAATCAACAAGTGTCAAAGTCCTAGAAGCAAAGCAAACCCCACACAGAATTTCATCAGGGCTTTTGCAATCAAGCCGCTTTTTCACGAGGGTCAGGGGTGAAGAAAATAGTCAAGCACAGACTTTCTTCCCTACCAGGGGAGAGGGACCCCTCACTCTTGTGGTGGGTGTTTGCTTTTAGATTTGCTAGCTACACACGAAGGAAGAACTTACATTGACCAGCAGCTGGGACACAGAGGCTTTGTCACCTCCCTTCCGTGTTTTAAGTCAATAGGCAGCACCAGGCCTCTAGTTAGGAACGTTCTCCTCATAGGCTTTTGTGTATGCAAACGTGCCCACTCAGGACTGAAAGCCAGGTGATATGACAGGGCCTCGCAAACTTGAAAAGCACAGAGAAGGCCAAAGCCTCTTCTCATTCTTCCAGAAGATTAACACAACCCACACCAGAAGCTCATAGGGCTTGCTGTTTTAGTCACTGTTCCTGCATAACAAATCCTTCCAGACTGAACTTCTCATCAGGGGTGTTTACTCTCTGGGTCCCCAGAGACAGCACAGAACAGACAAGGTGACACAGGTTGCTCTCACTGCCACCTGTCTGAAAGGCCTGCAGTTATAGTCAGCAGACTCTCTGGGTGGAGAAGCTGCACAGCAGGCATGCCTGTGGGTTTTGTAGGTGATGATTCTCTCTAGTTGTGAACTACTTTGGTTTTCACTTAAGGCTCTGGGACTCAGGAGTAGCCACTGAGTCAGCAGGCCAAGGGCCAAAGAGGGCGCTGCAGGCCATGGCTGTGGTTTGCACAATACGTTGCTACTGGTTGTGCCCAATCTTGCCAAAGTGCTGACTCTTTTCATAACTCTGGAGCCCACAGGAAGTGCAGGATTAGAGGTTACTTTCCAGTATGGGACCTATACTGTCCCCACTCTCCCCAAGGAGGTTAAACTTTGTGGGAGCCCCAGCTCTTTAGCAGTCTGTGAAATGAATTCCTTCAATGTAACCAGGGACTTCTGATCTAGAGATGGCAAAGGGTAGAGGACATTCTGAGTGATGCATGAAACTTAAGTCTGCCTTCTCAGCGTATCTGTATGACCAGCTAGAAAGCCTGGACCAGGGAAGCTGGACAGGCTGCAGGCAGACTTGGGGGCTACAGTGTTTCCTTTCCATCAAACAGAAGACTGCTTGCTAATAACTGCCTACATTCTAGAGCTGAAGCCTCTCTACCCATCTCCATCCAAAATATAATTAGAAACACAATTTCCCATAGAGAATTCTAATATGAGAGGAAAGAAAAGTTGCCATTCTGAAACAATGCCTACATGGCCGTGATGGATCTCATTACAGTGTTTGCTCTGCACGGTTTCACGGAATTGTGAAAGTGACACTCTAGTCGTCTCGCTTCACAAACCCTATGAACACACATTCTTCATGCCCACTGCTCCTGGTTCGCTGGGTGAAGGCTACTGGAGAAGGGTGGTGGAGAAGCAGGTTTTGAAGAAAAAGTCAAAACCAACAATCTATTTTCTCTACAAGTTCCAGTAGAAGAATGGACTGTGAAGCCTTCCTGTCTCCATGCTTGGTTCTTACCAGGGTCTTGTCAGGTGAAGCCATAGGTACACAACCCCAGACTGAGTGGGCACCTTGGAGGCCATGACAATATATGGGCTCTCCAAGACCAGGAGATGCTTCTGTATCTCCAGGACACCCGGGATTCACTCATAAGATTACAATTAATTAGCTATGTGGTCCCAGTAGCTCATTCTCTCGGTTCTGAACTTCTTGAGGTTCTGTGAGTCAGAGAAAATGCTTGCCTCCCTTAGCTGCTGGGATTGCTATGAAGAATAAAATTAGATAATGGACAGAGAAAGGAATTGCCTTGTGGGTGAGGCAAGGCCATCTTTCCTTGTCATATGGTTTCTTCTTCTAGGCATATAACATTAGGAATTCCAAACACTGAGAATGTTCTAGACAACATGAAAACACTGTTTTAATTATGAACACAACTGACTTATGCACTGCCATTCAAAATCTTCTTATTAAGCAGTTCAATTATAGACACTTGCAAAAATGTGCTTGATTCACGGAACCACAGGAATGATTGCAAAAACCTTACACAGAAAGTTATCATGCCACCTGGGAAGAAGAAGGGGTTCAATGGGAGGAAGAGGAGATGAGAGAGAGTAATTGGGGTTGAAAGTGACCAAAATATGCTGGGTGTGGTGGTATACACTTCTAATCTCAGCCCGTGGGAGGCAGAGGCAGCTCTTTGTGAGTTAGAGGCCAGCCTGGTCTACAGATTGAGTTCTAGGACAGCCAGGGCTATGTAGAGAGACCCTATCATTAAAAAAAGAAAGATAAAAAAGACTGAAGTATGTTATATACACGAGTATGAGATTGTCAAAGAATCATAGAATAACAGTTTTAAAAGTAGCAAAGAGAAAAAATGAAAAAAAAACCAGAATATACAAGTCAACACTTTGGTAAGAATTAGACATGACTTTTCTGTACTATTTCACCTTTTTCCTCTCTCTCTCTCTCTCTCTCTCTCTCTCTCTCTCTCTCTCTCTCTCTCTCTCTCACACACACACACACACACACACACACACACCATTTTCATTAACACAAGGCCTTGTAGTTCAAGATGGCCTTAAACTTGTAACCCTCCCACCTCCCCCTCCTCAATGCTTTGATTACAAGGCATATGCCACTATGTCTGGCCACTATCGTAGGTTCTTATTCTTCTCCAAATGAAGCATGTCAATAAAGCAAGTCCAACTAGCCAGCACCTTGGATATGGAAATAACCCTTACTGAACCCACAGTCAATGAGAAATGCTTTGGGAACTTACTAGGGCATGCAGCGCATGGAAGAGGACTGGGGCTTTTGTACAGTTTTCAAAGTCTAAAACAAACTTGTAAACATAAGGAGATGCCATGTCATATCTGTTAGATGGACACGCAGAGAAGAGTTAGTGTTGGCAGTGAAAGAAAAACTGCATTCCTCCTAGCCCGATGAGGGGAATGAATGCTGTTGGGAAATGAATGGTGCTTTGGGAAATAGCTGGGTAGTTCCTCAAAGGCCACATACAGAGTCATTTCATGATTCAAGAACTCCACTCAGAGATATGTAATGAATGAACTGGAAGTCCATCTACAAAAACCTTGCATGCAAATGCTCATAGCACCATTCTTCAAAATATCCAGGAAGGAGAACCAACTAAAATAAAACTCCCTCAGGCAATGATGGATCAATCAAATGTAGTATGGCTTCACAAAATATATCAGCAATTAGGAGCTCTGATATATCCAAACACACCAGGGGGTCTATCTATAGAAGAGAGAAACTTTGAAGTGCTATCCTAAGTGAAAAAGGCCAAATGCTATTTACACAGGGTAGGGGCAGATCAGTGGTCCCTGGGGTGGAAGGAAAGACGCCATGAGGAGAACCCACTACTGGGGACACTACTCCTCTTGGGGTGAAGCAAATATGCTAGAGCCACAAACTGCTAACTCTGTGAAAATATTAAAACACTGAAATTTTCATTGGAATAGGATGAATTTTAGGGTGTAGACATATTTTATTTAAAAATCTGGTATTTGTCTTATGTTGATAGGTGTTTTGCCTGCATGTATGTATGGTCTGTCTGTGCACCATGTCTGAAGAGGACAGAGTTATAGAAGGTTGTGAGCTGCCACGTGCGTGGGTGTTGGGAATTGAACCTGGGCCCTCCGAAACAGTTGCCAGTACTTGTAACTGCTGAGCCAACTTTCCAATCCAATAATTTAAGCTTTTTCAAAGCTAGGGAAGAGTATAAAAGGATGGGAGAAGTCTCGTGTTTTATGAACTAGGAAGAGCTACTTAACGTGGCAAGAGATTTTTACAGAAAGTAAGATACGTTAATGTTTTTCTTCTGGTTCAACATTTGGGCTCAGAAGATGGAAAGAAGTCTCAGTGCTATGTTGGTGGCTGGTTGGGAGAGGAGTCCCAGGTTTTATTTCAGACTTGGTTGTGTCTTGTGGTTTACTTGGAAGAAAACACTTAAACCCTATCTAAGAGCAACCTGGGAAGAATCCAAGATAGACGCTGGTGTTTTTTATGGACCAGTTCAAGAAAACAAGTTAAAACTCATGGGAATTCAGTGTACATTTGGGGCAGACCTTCTACCCAGGCCATGTAACCCCTGAAGCAAGTCACTAACTCCCAGAGGGACCATCACGCTGAGGGTCTGGGTGGTTCTGGGAAATAACTTCCTCCACTGGGGAAAAACCTCACTTTGCTACCATCCCCGTGCTCAACACAAGCTACAGAGAGGGGTGGGGTGTGACTCATGAAATGGCAGGGAGTTTTGGCAAACATGTCTTTTACTGCTGATGAATGCTTAACAGGTTTGTTTTGGAAAGTAAAAATAAAAATTAAATGCAAGGATATTTTAAGGGGATACTAGTCATGTCTGTGGCTATTTCATGGGTTGAATGAGTACTCCCTTCAACTGTGCCTAAGGTGGAGATTATAGTAGCCCAACAGAGAAAAAAATGCGCTCTTATGGATTGCATTGGGCAGTTGATCTTTTTTCTGCCCCCTCCGGAGACAGGGTTTCACGGTGTAAAATCCTGGCTGTCCTGGAACTCACTCTGTAGATCTGGCTGACCTTGAATTCACAGAGATCCTCCAGCCTTTGCTTCCCGAATGCTGGGATTAAATGCGTGTGCCGTCACCATCTGGCTGGCAGGGGGTATCTGAGACTGACAGTTCCTAAGAAACATGATTTCTTGGGCCAATTGAGGGCTCTTCAAGAGACATCGCAGAGTGGGTGTTTGTGCTTACTGGGACAGTTCTTGGTAAGATCAGCTGAGGGATGGAGCTGACCCATGACTAGCTCTCAGCATGAGGCACACTCAAGGCAGTTCCAGGCACGAAAAGCAAACCTCACAAGAGTTGTCAGGGAAGAATGCAAGAGCAGAGAACACAACCTTGGCTTTAGGAAGCGTCACCCCTCTTAAGGTTAGAGCTGCACTTCGTGGGCATAGGTGGTAACCGTATCCCAAACTCAAGGGGATAAGATACGAACAGGAATGCTGCCCATTCAGACTGCCTTCGTAACTCCTATTTCTTACATTAAACCCTTTTCGTTTTCTGTCTTTCTCTATTTCTGCCAGATACCAACAGGAAAGAAGGGAGCAGGCAGACTAGCAAAGAAGAGGAAGTGAACCCAGGGTGTGTCTGCAGCTAGCTCCAGGCTGCTTTGGAGTCCATTTTCAAAACACGCCTGAAGTTAAGGCGCATGCGTTTTCTTTCTGCCCAGCAGGCTTGTGGATGCCGGTTAAACCACGTGGCTCCAAGCGGCTACCTTACCTCACCTCTCATGGCACGTCTGCCACCTGGCAGAGTTCATCTGTGCTGAGTAAGGCTGAAGAGCAGATAAGCACTGAGTCCGCTGGCCTCAGGGGCAGCTCCCTCCCATCCTGTCCCCCCCCCCTCCTTCTCTTTCTACCCTCCTGTCTTTCTTTTTTCAGGCACGGAATCCAGGGCCAGGCCAAGGCAGGCAAGCACCCTGCCACAGAGTCACACCCCCAAGCCACATTGCTTTTTTCTGTGTTTTTCAGACACAGCAGCAAGACCTGTCCCTGGGTTTGCTCACTTCTGCTCCTGAGACAGGCGGGAGACACAGTGGCGATCTCTGGCTGGTTCTTTGTCAATCAGTGAGGCAGTGCAGTAGACACCAGGTCATGGCCTAGACATGCTTAGGTCTGTCTAGGGAGCATTGAAATCACCAGGGACCTCTGGACCCTGTGAGTCTTGCTTGTGATCTAGGCAGTGCTGTCCTCCCCCCTCCTCCCCCCCCACTCCCAGGAACACTGACCCATAGATGAAGCCTCATACAATTTGTATCTGCAAAGCACAATGCTTCCAGGCTGGACAACACACTACCCACTAAATAATGCCTTCTTATCATTGGTGGGAGCTCGGGAAACGAGCCCGGACACAGTCGTGTGTGCTGACTAGGGCACTTCTGCAGGGGAACCATGCCTAGGATGGATGGGAAGCATTCTGTCATCTGCAAGGTGATAGAGACAGGGTCACCCTGCACCTTGTTGACAAGAAATACTTATAAGGTGCAGGAAAAGCAGCTGTTTGTAAGGATCTATTTAGCTGTGATTAATCAATTTGAAAGGGCATCTACATTGTCCTTCATACTGAAGGGTGGAGAGCAAACATGAGGGCATTCTCCCAAAGCAGGCAGAGGATAGGGGAGTGATGGCAGCAGAGGAGAAAGGGAGGAGACTGGAAATATCTGAACAAGTGTACACGCATTGCATTCAGCCTGCCTCTATGCACTGAGCATGGGAATCCAGGTTAGACATCAATGGCTTTCTAGACTGAAGTGGCTAATTTTGAATCCCATTGCAGCATTCTGCTTCCAAGGACGGATGAGACAGTCAGCTTACTGTTACCAGACCGTTTACTGTCACCTTTAAACTTGACAGGCGTGCTGGTTGGTCTTATGTCAGCCTGACACACAAACTAGAGTTTCCTGGAAGGAGGGAATTTTTTGTTTTTGTTTTTTTTTGGGACAGGGTCTCTCTGTGTAGCTTTGGAACCTGTCCTGGAACTCAATCTGTAGAACATGTTGGCCTTGAACTCACAGAGATTCACCTGCCTCTACTTCCTGTGTACTGGGATTAAAGATGGGTACCACCACGGCACGCTGGAAGGAGGGACTCTTGATTGAGAAAATGCCTCCACAAGATCTGGCTGGAAGGCATTTTCTTAATTAGTTATTGATGGGGGATGGTCCAGCCCATTGTGGGTGAGGTCATCCCCTTTGTCTCTATAGGAAAGCTGGCTAAGAGAGCCCACGAGGAGGACTGAGCCAGTAAGCAGCCCCCTCCATGGCCTCTGCATCAGCTTCTGCCTCCAGGTTCCTGCCCTGTTTGACTTCCTGTCTTGACTTCCTTTGATGATGAACAATGATATGAAGTGTAAACCAAATAAACCCTTTCCTCCCCAACTGGCATTTTGGTCATGGTGTTTGTCACAGCAACAGGAATCCTAAGACAACATATAAGAACAATCTGAGAATAATGTTTGGGGAGAGGGAGAAATTCAGGCAAAGGACTGAGATAGTAGGTCATACGCTTAGACTTAATGTGGATTCCCTACCTCCTGGCCCCTGTCCTGCACAGGACACGACTCACTGTCTGCTTCCGAAAATGATCCAGACTCGTCACTGGAATTGGTTCCATAAGACTGCTCACATTTAATTTGGGGCCGGACTTGGTTGTACATTCCATCTCCCATCAGGCCTGGTTCCTGATGTTCTGTGGCAAGGAATCTGGCTCCCTGGGAACAGGGTGAGGAGGAGAACTCACAGAGAGGGAGGCTGCAGGGGGAGCCCCCACTCCCATCCTCTGCGTAGGAGTAGGAGGAACAGGAGCTGGAGGTCCTGGTTCTGGTCTCTAGTGGAGGTGACCGAGGACAGACTTTGATTGGCACCGGGCAGCTGGTGTTAGACCGTATCCTGCCTGGCAAGTGGTCAGCCATCAGCCCACTGTGGGAGTAGGCCTGTGAGCTGGGCAGGGACTGGCCAGCTCCTACCCATAGACTTTTTGGCACCGGCTCAGAGAGGTCTTTGTCCAAATTGCTCACCCCAGAATATGAGTGCACCGGAGTGCTCACTTGGTCACATGTGCTCGAGGAAAAGATGACACTCCTCCGGTCCAGCTCTCCCTCCTGTTTACAGAGAGCCTCTGGCCCAGGCCCCCTGAGTGGCGACCCCATGGTGAAGTTGGACACATCCTTCTGGCCCACGTGGGGCTGTCCATAATTCCCTGTGAAAGGGGTGTAGTCAGTTTTAAGGTCACCCTGAGAGATCCCCTTGTTAAAAGGGCATGCTGAACTCCTGACAAAGTGCTGATGAGATGTACCGGGCAGGCCAGGTGACTCCACACCTTTTGCTATACCAAACAGAGACCTCAGACAGGAAGGCGAGGACACGCTCCTGGATGTGTCCAGGCAGGTGGCTCCGGTCGGGGTGCTGGGGGTAGGGGTAGGGCTGGGCTGTTTCTGGTCCATCTCAACATCCCCAGGTCTGTCTTTGATGTCGGTTTCATCTCCAGACAGGCAGAGTGTGACACTCTCCTCCTCAGTCTCTTCATTGGGTGGCTCACTCTTAATCTGTCCCCTGGAGAGCCCCGGGTTGAGGCTACTGCCAGGGTTGCCTTCACTGACTGTGCTTGCAAACCCTGAGGTACTGTGTGAGGGCGCACTATAGACATTCTTGGTACATGCAAGCTGGTACTTCTTGTATCTAGGGTACTGTGCCAATGCATCCCTTTCCGAGCTTTCCTTGGTGTCTGTGGGTACCTCAGACTCGGGCAGCAAGGCTTCTCCTTTCTCTGCTACTGGGATGGCAGTGGCCTCAAAGCTGATGGGGTCGGTGGGGCCAGCCATCTTAGCCGTCTCCGAGTCCATTGTCTCTTCTTCCTCCTCTTCTCCCGCAGAGTTCCCATGGTCCTCTTGGGGGCGCTGGCACGCGCTGTCCTTTCGGCACACAAACAGGCCATCCTCGCTGTTCAGGAGCTGTGTCTGCAGGAAACTGAAGCAGGAGTCCTCCAGATTGTGCATGCGCAGGAACTCGGCACAGCGGATGACCTCTCGGATGTTCTCTCTGCTGAGTAACAGCTTGGCAGTGTAGGCAAACTGTAGCAGTGGCCCAAAGCCCCTGGCCGTGACCTGCAAAACAAACAGGGAAACTGCCAGCATTACCATCAGCACTGCTATTGTCCTGAATTTCTCAACCAAAGCAAGATAACCAGACAGTGCTTATGCCCTAGCATAAAAACTGCAAAGGAGCAGTTAATCTCGTCCTGGGTCAGCAACGCTTCTGCTTCCAATAATGGGGGCCTGGCTCGTGCCTGCCACCTCTGTACTTCAGGGCACCAGCAGACCGAGAATCACCAGGGTCAAGTGGTGAGGCAAATGACAAGGAGCTCATTGTTTACATTAATGAAATATCCTGGTAAAAATGTACAGAACAATGGGAAGCCTATTAATTTCTGCTCCAGTTAGTCCTGTTGAGAGCCATTCTACACAAGGGGGGGGAGGGCTGCAACTCTTCTTGCTGCCAAAGAAAGCATTATCATTTTCTTGTCAACCACAAAAGTGGCAGGATGGCCCTGTCAAAAATTCAGAGTCTGTGGAGTTTTAAAAAGTTTTTCCTTACGATGTTAAAAGGAACACTGAAAATCCCTGTTTTGCTCCCTTGCCATAGCTTCTACTTGGGATTCTTCTTCCTCTTCCTCCTGCTTCTTTTTTTCTTGAGACAGGGTCTCACTTTGTACATCTGGCTGACCTGGAACTCACCATGTAGACCACACTGTCCTCAAATTCAGAGATCTGCCTGCTTCTGTCTCCCAAGTGCTGAAATTAAAGACATGTGCCACTATGCCTAGACCTACTTGAGACTTCCTTCCTTCCAAATCATTTATTTATTATACACAAAGTGTTCTGTCTGTATGCATCCCTGCATGCCAGAAGAGGGCACCAGATCTCATTACAGATGGTTGTGAGCCACCATGCAGTTGCTGGGAATTGAACTCATGACCTCTGGAAGAGCAGCCAGTGCTCTTAACCTCTGAGCCATCTCTCCAGTCCACCTACTTGGGATTTTCAATCATCATGTCATACCTGATCTTACAATAACACCAAAGATGATGACAACTGTCAAGAAGAAGTTAACTCCTGGTTCAAAAAGTTAGGGTATACAGATCTATGCAATCTGGCCGCCATTTCAATGGTGGTAGCCTCCAAGTAGCAAAGGACATGGGCTATCCCTTCCCTAATTATTAGCACCAGCTTTGCTATGTAGCTAAGCCTAGTGCATTGACCGCTTCTCCAGTGTACTTTACAGATGGGAAATGTGGTACTTACACATAGCCTCCACATACATATGTACACGAGCATGCAATGACTTAGACAATTAAAAGTATGTTGCCTGTGGTTAACTGAGTAACAGCTTTTTTTAAAAGATAGAAACATCTAAACCCAGGAGTTCAGGGTAGGCTTTCTTACCCCTGCATATACTATTCAGTATCCTGTAGATCCTCATTGACACTGCTGCTGACCCAGGGAATGGAAGGTGGACTTAGAGAGGCACGTGAACACATCAAACAAGAGTAGCAGGCATGGTTGCTTGCTGAAGCCATGGTGGCAGCCATCACAAGTCTCCCAGGGGTAGGGAATACAGACGGAGACGGAGTGCTAAGCTGAATGGCTGACCTCTGCTGTCTTGGGACTCCCTGCAGCACACAGAACCCAAACTCATAAAAGGACCCATCTCCACTGCACAAGACTCAATGTCCTCTCAACTCTTGTAGCCAGAGAGAGGAGAGGTCCTGGATTCTCCAGGGCCCAGTCCTTGTCACCCCACAGGCTTTCAGGAAGGAAGAATATCCAGGTACACACTGAATGGGATTTTAAGTGTTGATATTGTTGAAGTACTTAATAAGAATCCAAATAGAAATAATCTGCAAGACAATGAGGTCAAAGGAATTCAGCCATCATTAACACACTGATTTGGCAGAAAACGTGCAGAGGAAACCCTGGATGTATGGAGGAATTAAAGGGCAAGAAAGGAAGATATTAAATTGTTACTGTTTCTAGATTTTTAAAATGATTCTACCATTTATGATCATTAATTAAAAGCAAAGTTATTAGACATAAAATCAACATACAAAAGCCAACAGCATTTCTATACACTACGAGTGAACTGTCTTCATCAGAAATCCCATTTACAAGGGAGCTACACAAAACGTTAGGAATAAATCTAACCAATGAGGTAAAAGATCTCTACTATAAAATATTGATGAAAGAAACTGGAGACATACAAACAGAAGGATATTTTGTATGAGTTGTCTAGAAGACTTAATATTATTAAAACATTCATATCATCCAAGCCAGTCTACAACCCAATGCAACCCAAACTGAAATAGGAATGATATTTATAGAAGTAAAAAAGAAAGCTTGTATGACTTTGGTGACATGTGCCTATAGTTCTAGCTACTTGAAAAGCTGAGGTAGGAGGGTTGTTTGAAGTTAGATGCCAGCCTGGGCAACATTCTTATTCTCTCTCTCCCTCTCTGTTTTGAGATGGGTGGTCTCGCTATATACCTCAGGCTGCCTTAAGCTCTTTTCTTTTTTCTTTTTCTTTCTTTTTTGTTTTTTTCGAGACAAGGTTTCTCTGTATTGTTTTGGAGGCTGTCCTCGAACTGGCTCTGCAGACCAGGCTGGCCTCAAATTCACAGAGCTCCGCCTGCTTCTGCCTCCCGAGTGCTGGTATTAAAGGTGTGAGCCACCAATGCCCAGCTTGCCTTAAATTCTTAATTCTCCTTCTTCTGTCTTTCAAGTTCCAGATCCATCCCTACTATCTTCCTACCCACTTAATCTCTTGTCCTCCTCCACCCAACTCTTGAAAGAAACCAAACCAAACCAAACCAAACCAAACCAAACCAAACCAAACCAAACCAAACCAAACCAAACCAAACCAGAATCCCCAAAAGCCATCAAGTCCAACTTTTGTTGCCTGGAGTGTGAGGCCTGCTATGAAGTATGGTTAACCTACTAGCGAGCACACCATTCAAGAAATCTGACTGCCCTCCTCTGAGCAGCCATCAAATGCCAATTGCCCTTCACCTAGGCATGGGACTTTATGGCTACTGCCCCCTTCCATGTTTGGGCTTGCACAGGTTTTGGTCATGCTGTTAGAACTGCTGTGAGTTCATACGCACAACTGTCCTCTTGTATCTGGAAAACTGTTTCCTTGAAGTCATCCACTACCCGGGACTCATAAGTTTTCCACCCTTTCTTCTATGAAGATCCTTAAGCCTTGGAGGGAGGGACATGATACAGAAGTCCCATTTAGGGCTCAGAACTCCAAAGTCTCTTAGTTTTTGCATGTTGACCAGTTGTGAGTCTCTGTGTTAACCACCATCTATTGCAAGAAGAAACTTTTTTGATGAGAGGTGCACTGATTTATGGGTATAACAGTAAGTTATCGGGGGTCATTTTAATACTATGTCCACTTAGTAGATAATATTATTAGATTCTTCTCTAGGGCCTATGACCTAGTAGACACAAGTTCTTGTTCCCATTAACAGTACCATATATGAGTTCCATCTCATGGAGTGGGTCTTAAATACAATCAGAAAATGGTTAGTTATTTCCATAACATTTGTGCCACTATTGTACCAGTGGGTATATCTTCTCAGGCAGGTCATTATTGTAACTCTCAGGGTTCACAGTTAGGTGAGACTGATAATTTTCTCTTCTGGTGGTGTACATAGAACCTTCCAGTGCTATGAAAGCTAGCCAGTAGTGATCGAGTTCCATGTAAGTGGTGTCATTAGCAGTAGAGCCCTACCATCAAGTTCTGGGTGGTAATCAAGAGAAATGACAATAGTCATTAGTATTTGGGGGATCTATGGGACCTCATTGGACAAAACATCAAAAATGGTAACCCATTCCTAGGGTTTGTATTTGCTAGCATGTGGTATCTAGCTGGAGTATTGTTCTCCTGTTACAGGGTATTTGGGTGGTCCTCTGGCAACTTGATATAAGTTAGAGTTGTCTTGGAAAAGGAAACATCAATTAAAGAAACGTCTCTATTAGTTTAGCCTGTAGGTAGGTCTGTGAAGAATTTTCTTCATTAATATGAGGAGGCTCAGCCTACTGTGGGTGGTACCAGCCCTGGGGAGGTAGTCCCAGGTGGTGTAAGAAAGCAACATGAACAAGCATTTCTCCATGGTCTCTGCTTTAATTCCTAGTTCCTTTCATGATGTACTACTGTAAGTTGTAAGGTGACAGTTTTCCTCTCCAAGTTGCTTTTGGTCATGGTTTTTATCACAGCAATAGAAACCTAACTAGAACATAAGGCAACTCCGTTTAAACTTTTAACAGACACAAATTCACATATTTTAGGGAGTTTCTATAGTAGTAAATGGCTTTTTAAAACCTGTCACTGCCACTTAACTATTATTTGTTCTTTTGGAATGAGTTGTGAGTGACTGTCCTCTATGCCAAACAACTGATATCCTGGATCACTCAGCTGTGCTCTCTTGCAAAAGTTTGTCTTAGCTGAACTGTTGGTGGTTTATAACCTAGCAAGGCAAGGAGATACTTGCCTGGGTATCCAGCTACTTCCAACTACTTTCTCCCACTGGCAACTCTGTGTGTGGCTTGGGACAGGGTCTAGAGTATATGCAGCATATCAGTCAGGAAAGACTGCATGGGGCGATGGGAAGCCTGCCATCACTACTGGGTAATATTTTCAGGTAGAGCTAGTTGGGGAAGGAGTGCCCAAACTCATGTAAGTAACTTCTTACTTATAGTCTGTAAGGAAGCTATAAACTCATTGGTTCTCTTGAGTGAACTTTGGGGGAATTTTGTTTCATTTGGTCATTAAGACTTTGAGAGGAGGAGTAGACACTGCTTTATACCAACAGCATGGAACCACAAAAGATGCTGAATAACCAAATAAATCTACAAAAAATCAACAAAGCAAGAAGCATTGCACTACTCCATTTTCAAATATAATATAAACTGTAGTAACCCAAGAAGCATTGTCATGGTATTACATAGGACCAGACCAGGAGAACAGACTAGAGAGCCCATACATTTACAGGCAGCTGATTTGACAAAGGTGTTAAGGACACACACTAGAGAAAGAACATCACTCTGTAAATGCTGTTGGGAAAACTGTACATCTCTACAGAATTACAACAGATCCTTGTCTCTCACCAGATACAAATATCCACTCAAAGTGTACAAAAGACTTAAATGAAGGATCTCAAACTACAAAACTTTCTAGAAGAAAGCATGGGAGCATGCATGGTTTTAGATATGATCTAAGACATATCGCCTAATTTTGAGGTATGAAGAAACAAAAGCAAAAATAGACAAATAGGATTATATCAGAATTTAAAAAGTTTCTACATAGCAAAGGAAATAATAGAGTTCAAAAGAACCCATGAGATATGAGAATATACTTGTAAACTCTACATTTACTATGGGCAAAATGTAAAAACAAATTATGAGTCTAGCTATGGTGGTGCACCATTTAATCTCAGCACTCAAGAGGCAGAGATAGGCAGATTTTTGTGAGTTTGAAGCCAGCCTGGTCTACATAAGGAGTTTCATGCTAGCCAGGGCTACATAGTGAGATCCTATCTCAAATAAAACTATAAAAATTCAATAGGAAGAAAATTTTCATTTAAAAAAGGGAGAAAAACCTCAAACAGATATATATATATATTTTAATATTTTATTTATTTATTGTGTATACAGTCTGGTGCCTGCATGCCAGCAGAGGGCACCAGATCTCATTCAAGGTGGTTGTGAGCCACCATGTGGTTGCCGGGAATTGAACTCAGGATCTCTGGAAGAACAGTCAGTGAGTGCTCCTAACCGCTGAGCCATTTCTCCAGCCCCTCAAACAGTTATTTTTAAGAAAGAAGACATACAAAAAGCCCATAGATTTATGAGAAGTGTCAGCATCACTCCTAAATGGGGAACTGTGATTCGACCTCACAGCAGGATACTACCTTAGAATGGCTGTTATCAGATAGGTAAAACATAGTATGTGTTGGTGAGGCTGTGGAGAGGAGGAGCCATTGAAAGTTCCTTTAAAAATGAAAAATGAAGCCGGGCGTTGGTGGCGCACGCCTTTAATCCCAGCACTCGGGAGGCAGAGGCAGGCGGATCTCTGTGAGTTTGAGGCCAGCCTGGTCTACAGAGCGAGTTCCAGGACAGCCTCCAAAGCCACAGAGAAACCCTGCCTCGAAAAACCAAAAAAAAAAAAAAATGGAGCCACACTGCTGGGATATAAATACAATGTTCAGGGATGTGTAGAAGAGATACAAAGAATGACAAGATAATTACTGAGTAAGAACGTAAGCAAGCCAACCATGGAAGTGCCATCACAAGAGAATGTAAATAGCTGTGAGCGGAGAGATCCAGACAAATACATGAAAAGGGATTGGTGGCCTGCGGGTCCCCTGAACACACTCACCGGGACACCAGGATGGAGTCAGGTCCCTGTTTATTTACACTGTGGGTCAAGGCACATTCATACGAAGTGCACATTTACAACTGCCACTGCAGAGGAACCCCAGGCAATGGTAATAGGTCCAAAAGTACATAAAAAATCAAGTGTACACCATACATTCTGGAAAGTGCTAAAACCAGTAAAGGTCGTCTACATAGTAGATTAGCCTCCATGTCTCCAAAGATGCTTCCACATTTTGTCTATTTTGAGAACCAACTAAATCCACTCATTGCATCAGATGACAAATTCAAGAAACAATGTGAAGTTCTACAATCATAAATCTGTCATCACATCTGCACTGCTATCTACTCTTTGTTCTTAACGAGTGAGTCTCTGACAATGGGAAAACATAAGAGGGCAGAGAATCACAACACCAATGACCCATAAAATTGTATTTAAAAAAGTGATGATCATAAAGTAGAAAGTGGTTAGAAATAGAAAATCAGTTCCTTTCCACTGTGAAAGAGCCCAGTCCATTGCTGTGAGGAACGGGGACATATCTAGGCTAAAGCCCCCTGGTCATTTAGGAACACGCTAAAGGCAGGATAAATGGATAGTAAGTACGTACAATGTTAGGAAGAACTTGGAGTCATAGCCCTGCCTTTGAATGGCATATCCTGGATGGATAACTTTGAAGAACATTTTTTCATCATGCTTAATTGTGTTGTTCTCTGGCCTGGAATTCACAGCACAAGTACTGTACATACGGTACTAGATCACACATCAGGAGCAGATAGGACATCCCACATGGAACTGAGACCAGGAAGGATGCTGGAACTAATATTTTCCTGTTTTGTGTGTCCTACTGGCTACTGACCTCAGTCAATGATTGGTACAAATGAGGCAGTGGTACCAACCTGTAGGTGTTAGCTCTGATAGTAAGACCAGGCCACCAAACTCACATTGACAATGACACATCCCTTAACCCTTAATTCCTTTGGATTCTGATGTACTGTTTCCATGCAGTTAATAAAAGGAAGATGGGCTAATAAACACTCAGTTATCAGAGCACACAGTGGATGCAATTTGAGGGATGGGGAGCTTATCACCTCCCAAGGAACCCATCTTGCTACTGGGCAGAGCTTATGATAAGAAACATACACAGTTGGCCTTTAAACATATATAAAAAATTGGGGTCACATGACTTTTATGGGATAGTCAACTGTTTTCTAATTGCAGTTGATTTTGTGTGCTCCACAGGAGATGATTGTTTATGTCTGGTACTATAAACCTGGTCAAAGACTCACTGCTGGGGAGGTGATAAGTGTGTGTGTGTGTGTGTGTAACCTACTACTACTGTTTTACTACATGGACACATTATCAAACTGCTTTATAGATATTTATGTTTTGACCCATATCTTTGTGCTGCTTGCTCTCAACTTTGCTCAGGGAAGGATCTTTTGGCAATGAGCAGCAGTCAAAGTAAAGACTCCTAAATCATCATCGTGTGGAGAGTAAGTATGAGTACTCAGACATCAGTGAGAGATCTACATCAACCTCTCCCAAGGCTCAGTGAACATCCTGGAAGAGGGGGCAGAAAAAAGATGGGGAGGAATCCTGTAAAATACTGTCTTCTGGTCATGACATGGCCCTGCACTTACGAGTTCACAGCAACTGGGGCTACACAAGATCTACAGGAGATTAAGCTAGTCAATAATTCTAGTGTGGATGCAGAGGGGGTCGTGAGGTCCCACACACAGCTGGCTTCCACAGTGCACAAACAGAAAACACATACACACAGACTCTCTCTCTCTCTCTCTCTCTCTCTGTCTGTCTCTGTCTCTGTCTATCTCTTTAAATGGGAGTTTAGAATTTTTTACGAGACTAGGAACACCCTCTACACACACACACACACACACACACACACACACACACACACACACACACACACTCTCTCTCTCTCTCTCTCTCTCTCAAGTTTTATTTATTTATTTATTTATTTTAAATAGCTTGTTTTACATGTCAATCCCAGTTCCCTCTCCCTCCCCTCCTCCCGCACTCCCCTTCCCCCCCCCCTATTGCCAAATCCTTCCATATAGGGGATATCAGAGTCTGTCATTTTACTCTGGGTAGGGTCCAGGCACTCCCCTAAGAGTCCAGGCTGAGAGAGCATCCCTCTTTGTGCTATAGGCACACGAAGACTGTTTGTATATCAGGGATAGACACTGATCCACAGCTCAGGGCCCCATAGGTTGCCCAGGCCTTCTTGCTGACACTCACATTTGGGGGGTCCAGATCAGTCCCATGCTGGCCTCCCCACTGTCAGTCTGGGGTCCAAGAGCTCTCCCCTGTTCAGATCAGCTGTCTCTGCTGGTTTTGCCAGCCCATTCTTTGCCAATTTGCTCATCACTCCTCTCTCTCTGTCACTGGGTTTCTTAGGTTCAGTTCAGTGATTAATTGTGTGTTTGCCTCTGCTTCCATCAGTCACAGGATGAAGGCTCCCGGATGGTTATAGACATCAAGTTCATTATCAGGAATGGGCATTCGAGGTGGTCTCTCCACTATTGCTTAGCTTGCCAATTGGTGTTATCCCTTTAGATCACTCGAGGTCGCTCTGGTGCCTGATCTGTAATCGATCGTATGATTCCCTCTTCCCCCTATTCTACCCCCACCCCCTCAAATTCCTTTTCCCCCATGACCAACTCTCTTCCTCTTCACCCCCTCTCTTCTTCTCAGGTCCCACTCCCCCCCCCTCGCCATGTTCCCCATCCATTCAGGGGATCTTGTCTCCATCCTCTTCTCTTGGGTACTATGCATATATGCATATCTTTTAGGTTCTTTCCTGTTTCCCAGACTCTCTATCAGTGGAAGTGCAAACTGGCACTATCCTGATCCATGTCTAAAATCCATATATGAGTGAGTACATACCATGTTTGTCTTTTTGCGACTGGGTTACCTCACTCAGGATGGTTTCTTCCAGTGCTATCCATTTCCCTGCGAATTTCAAGATTCCATTGCTTTTTTCTGCTGAGTAATACTCCATTGTATAAATGTACCACATTTTCACTATCCACTCTTCAGTTGAGGGACATCTAGGTTGCTTCCAGGTTCTGGCTATTACAAATAATGCTGCTATGAACATAGTGGAGCAGATGCCCTTGTTGTATGAACTTGCCTCATTTGGATATATGCCTAAGAGTGGAATTGCTGGGTCTAGTGGTATATTAATTCCCATTTTCCTGAGGAATCTCCATACTGATTTCCAAAGAGGCTGTATGAGTCGGCACTCCCACCAGCAGTGGAGGAGTGTTCCTCTCTCTCCACATCCTCTCCAGCATAAATTGTCTTCGGTGTTTTTGATTTTAGCCATTCTGACAGGAGTAAGATGGTATCTCAGAGTTGTTTTGATTTGCATTTCCCTGATGGCTAAGGATGTTGAGCACTTTCTTAAGTGTCTCTTGGCCATTTTAGCCTCCTCTACTGAGAATTCTCTATTTAGCTCTGTACCCCACCTTTTAATTGGATCCTTTGGTGTTTTGGAGACTTGTTTCTTGAGTTCTTTGTAAATTTTGGAGATTAGCCCTCTGTCAGATGTAGGGTTAGTGAATATCTTTTCCCATTCTGTGGCCTGCCTTTTTGTCTTTTTGACTGTGTCCTTTGCCTTACAGAAGCTTTTTAGTTTCAGAAGGTCCCATTTGTTAATTGTCGATCTCAGTGCCTGTGCCACTGGTGTTATGTTTAGGAAGTGGTCTCCTGTACCAACTCGTTGAAGAGTATCTCCCACTTTCTCTTCTAAAAGTTTCAGTGTGGCTGGATTTATGTTGAGAGGTATGTACTCCTCACTGTCTCTTAACCACAGCCCTTGCAACGCATGGAAACCTGTATATTCAGGTGTATCATTGGAGCTCTGCCACTGCAGGAACTGGGAACATGAAGGTAACACAGTTATGCTTCTGGACGTCCTAAACACAGACTGCTGACCACTCCTGTAGGATGTATTTTCCTAGCAAAGCACTTGTCAAATAAAGCAACAGCAGTGGCTGCTCAGTGTCCATCTCCACAGCACAAGGGCCTATTCTCAGGACAAAGACTGTCTCATCCTGGTCTTGAGGAGGCACAGCTGCCGTCTTTGTGGTCTGAGTAGTTCACCACTAATGTCTGGCTTGGCTTTTTGTTCCTCACACTTGCTTCACTCAGTTTTAGTTTACTCAACTAAGACTAACTTGACCAGACAAATAAGAATGTATGTGTTACTGACCACAGCTTATGCTGGAGAGGATGTGAAGTAAGAGGTAGTCTCCTCCATTGCTGGTGGGAGTGCAAACTTGTACAGCTACTTTGGAAATCAATATGGCATTTTCTCAGAAAATTGGGTATCAACCTACCACAAGACCCAGAATGCCACTTTTGGGCATATACCCAAAGGATGCATACTCATACCACAAGGATAGTCACACAACTGTATTCAGAGCAGCATTATTCATAATTTCCAGAACCTGGAAACAACGTAGATGCCCCTCAACCAAAGAATGGATAAAGAAAATGTGGTACATTTACACAATCAAGTACTACTCAGTGGTAAAAAACAATGACATCTTGAAATTTGCAGGCAAATGAATGGAACTAGAAAAAGCATCCTGAATGAGGTAACCCAGACCCAGAAAGACAAATATAATATGTTCTCATTCATAAGTGGACATTAGACATAAAGCAAAGGGCAACCATCCTAAAATCTACAACCCCAGAGAAGCTAGCATACATGGATCCGCCTAGGGAGGGGGAAATAGACAACATCTTCTGAGTAAACTGGGAACATGGGGGCCAGGGGAGGGGGAAGGAGAGAGGGGAGGAGGGAAGGTGAGTGGGGAAAAATGTATAGCTTAATAGAAGCAAGGTAAAAATAATGTGTTAAAGAAGCCCTCAGCCCTCAAAGAGGTATTTACGTCAAGCCTTCCCAAAGCTCAGTGAATATATATTTAAAAAATTTCTAGAAACTCATGGCAAATGAAATATAGTCACCATTATTTTTCCATTAGTTTAAAATAAGACTAAACCCCTCTTCTTCTTCTTCTTTTTTTTTTTTTTTTGAGACAGGGTTTCTCTGTAGCTTTGGAGCCTATCCTGGAACTGGTTCTGTAGACCAGGCTGACCTCAAACTCACAAGAAGCCTTCCCAGAGAATCACTGACGTCCACAGTCCTCCTCTGACCTTCGCCTAAGGCACTTAGTATCTCTTAGCTCCACCTTGTGCTCTTCTGGGTGTGCCAACACCGTTGGACTGGGGGACCCCAGGCACAACCTGCCTCTGTCTCCCGAGTGCTGGGATTAAAGGCATGGGCCACCACCGCCTGGCTCTAAACCTCTCTTTGAAGACCATGAATTCAGACTATGGTACAGCCTAGTAATAGATCATTTGCTGCATGTATACACACATACATACATACATACATACATACATACATACATACATACATATATATATATATATATCCCTGGCAGCACAAAACAAAAAGAAAAAGCATTAATATTAATTTTCCTGCAAATGATGGCATCCATTTTATTTTCTTAAAAAATTAGCACACAAACTAATGGGTTTAGTTATCATACTTTCATATGGTGTCCTTCTTTTTATGTATTTTACTTTATATATTTTACATATAGAGGTGTTTTGCTTATATGTAAGTCTGTGCCCCACACACATGCAATGCCTGTGAAGGCCAGAAGAGGGCATTTGATCCACTGGGAGGGGGGTTTCAGATAGTTGTGAGCCACCACCATGTGGGTGCTGGGAATCAGATCCGCATCTTCTGGAAGAGCAGCCAGTGCTCTCATCCACTGAGCCATCTCTCCAGCCCCCTTTGTCTTTCTCGAGCCTTTTCTCCTACACCCCTCCCCCACTCCTCCCACTGTGCCTTTCTTTTCTGTACACCTCATGTGTTCTGTTACCGTCTCGTTATCCTCCCCAACTTTCTTAAGAGCTCCCCACCCATTCATAGTTTCATGACCTTGTCTACTCTTCACATATGTACCCACACATAAAAACCATGACATAGCATGTGGTGTTTGCATTTCTGAATCTGGGCTACCTCACTATAGCAACTTCCAGTTCTGTCAGTTTTCCTGTAAAATTTATATTTTTTAATGGCTGCGAGCATTCCATTGTGTATCTACACCACACCTTTACCCATTCATGTGTTGATGGGCATCTAGGCTGGTTCTGCGTCATTGCTATTATGACTAGTGCAGCAGTAAACACGGACATGGCAGGATATGAAATGGCACGGTACAGTGTCTTTTAGAAATCTGTCCAGAGTGGTTTAGCTGGGTCATGCTAGAGTTTGAGCAGAGTTTAGCAGCTCTATCTTTTTTAGGCTTTTTGTTTGTTTGGTTTGGTTTTTCGAGACAGGGTTTCTCCAAATAGCCCTGGCTGTCCTGGAACTCTCTATGTAGACCAGGCTGGCCTTCAGCTCAGAGATCTGCATGCCTCTGCTTCCCTAGTACTGGAATTAAAGGTGTGTGCCACCACCACTCAGCCTTTTCAGGTTTTTATGAAGTGTTCATACTGATCTCCATGGTGGCTGCACCAGATTATACTTTTACAGCCTTACCACATTTGTTGTCATTTGTCACTTCTAATCTCAATTCTCTGTAGTTAATATTTGTCACATTTTTTTCTCCAACACATTATGCACAAGCACAAAACACTTAGATTGTATGTGTTAGACTAATTAACCTTGCTACTAGGAGGAATTTACTAAGGTTATCAACCTCGTAATTTCAGTAAAGCTTCTAATCGTTTTAGTATAATTTAGACAAAGTACAGTAGCTTGAATAAAAATGGCTCTCATAGGCTCATGTATTCAAAGGCTTGGTCCCTTTTGGAACAGTAATGTATATTCTGTGCTACTGTATTTTGGAGGAATATGATCTGCTTTTTGAACAGGGGATTACAGTTAAGATATTGCCTTCAGCATGAGAAGAGACAATGGACTTTTAACCTGTGTTGGGACCGTGGAAGACAATGGGGACTTCTGAAGTTGGACTAAATGTATTTGCATCATGATACAGCTACAAGCCTATGGGGTTAGGGAGTGGAATGTGCTAGCATGAATGAGAGTGGCCACCATAGGCACATATATTTGAATGCTTGGTCCATAGTTGGTGGGACTATTCTGGGAAGGATTAGGAAGTGTGCCCTTTTTGGAAGAAGTGTGTCACTGAGAGCAGGCTTTGAAGTTTCAAAAGCCCATGGGAGGCCCAGTCTTTCCCTGCCTCCAACTTTCAGATCAGGATGTAAGCTCTTAGCTACTGGCCCACTGTTAAGCCTGGCTCCCTGGGTTGGCCTCACATTCCTGGATTTAAGTGATACCTGCGTCTTAGCCTCTGGATTAGCTGGGATTACAGGCGAGTGCCACTACACTGTTTTTTTCAGACAGGTCTTATATATCCCAGGCTGGTCTCAAAGTTGCTATGTAGCTAAGAATGACCTGAGCCTCCCGCCTTCACCTCCTGAGTGCTGGGCTTATAAGTGCATACTATGTGTCCACTTATGTCTATGTATGTGGGTGGGCGGGGACTATTCTTGCCTGAACTGGTTTATGGGCAATAAGGCCTTCTAAATGAATTTTTTAGGGACACCCCCATTTACCTTCATATGCCTATGCATAATTGTGCATTATGGGAAGGGATCCATGAAGCAGACAAAATGTTATAAAATTGAATCTATCAATCAAAATAGAAAATGACCTAAACCATATTCCTTATTAACAAGCCTCTTACTGTAGAGCCCATACCTATTGTTGTAAAGTTCCTTATATTTTCCATAGCATTCAGTTGTGTTCAAGTCTACTTAAGGATGTCCGGTCAACTGAATGCGGTGCCTCGGGTATGAAGGAGGGTGAATTTCATACTTGGCTTTGTTGTTATTTGCATGAGTCAGATTCTGGGCCTACCTTCTCTTGTCCGCTTCTCAATTCTTCTGTACCCCTTCCTCTTCCCAGCAAGTACCCTTCTTACTTTCATGTCTTTCTCTTTGTGACTCACTGAGTTTAATGTGTTTGTTTGGATTCCTGGGTGGGTGGGTTATCTCCTGAGCACAGTTACAATGCCCTCTTCCGGGCAGCCTATAAGAAACCAGCAGGTTCAGCTCAACATCAGACATTAGAGTCTGGAAGAGGATTGTCACAATTAACTTGTCAGGATCTAGAATGACCAAAGAAACAAGCCTCTGGGCATGTCTGTGGAGGACTACATTAGGTTAAACCGAGTTGGAATGACCCACCCTAACTGTGGAAAATACCATTCCGTAAGTTGGGTGCCCAGGAATGCATAAAAAGGAAAAGGGAACTTAAGTCTAAGTATTCAGCTCTCGGTGCTTCTTTCCTGAAGATGCAATATGATCAGCTACACCCCCAGGGTCTGGGTACATGACTTCCCGCCATGATGGACTGGTCCCTTCAACTATGAGCCAGATGAAGCCCTCCCTCTCAAGTTAATTTAGTGAGGTAGCTTATCACCACAGCAGGAAAAGTAAGAAAATGTCAATGAATAAAGGACTTTCTGGTAGAGAGGCATACAGTACCCATGCTCTGCCTGGTTAGAAAGACAGCCTGGGAAAGCTGGTGTCTAGAGGGAGCGTCAAGTGTGTCCTCTGTCAGTGCTGGCTGGCTCAGAACCAACACGGGGCTCCATATCCCCCTGTGTATTTTGTTCTTTCAGGGCTAGTAGAACCGAGAGGGAAGCAAGTATGCAATGGCGTCCTCCTGACAACTGCCGACGTCTCGGGCCCAGGAGCCTTCATTTCCACTGGGCCGTTCCACTCCTTAGTCACCACTTGCATGTGAGGCACCCGCTATCTTCTCTTTCAGGTAAAGACAATTATGTTCCCCAAGTAAATGACAGGCAGAAGTCATATCAGATATAAATGTATTCATATTTACCCTAACAGCACACAATGAAAATAGCAGCTCTCCCTTCTGAAAGATTATGCAATGGAGTTCATGGAACAGTTTTTAGAATGCGATTTCAATATAAGTACAGACCTTAAAATAGAAATAAAATAGTAGCATCTTACACTTTGCAGTGTAAAATGAAAGCGAGAAGCATCCCACTCACCAGAAATGAAGGAGTAAAACGTGCACCAGGGCTTATAGTTTCATTTGAAAAAAAACACCCCCAAAGATCTATTTTTTACAAGATATTTCTTTTAAAAAATCATCTAATTTCCATGCTAAGTGACCTTCTCCCCAATCAGAAACTCAATGATCTTCCTAGACCAGAACTTTGTTGAATCAAGGCCTATTTTTATCCTCTCATCCCCCCTAATCATTTCACGCTGTCACCCACTTCATCCTTGCCCAGAAAATACTAAACAAATTGAGGGGTTCCATCGATGAGAGGCAGAGTCCTTCATTAGATACCCTCACATGAGGCCACACACATGATTTCAACCTCTGAAGTCAGCCGGTTGAGTCCTCTGCATCCCTCATGCAGTTATGGACTGCTGCTGCTTTATGAGGAGCCTTGGCCTGAGTCAGTGCTGTGACCATCATTGTAGTCTAGACTGTCACCTCTCCACCTCCATTAGATTCCTGAGGAACGCGGATGAAGATGTATCTTCACAGTTAACGTCTCTCAATCCTCTGCTTTCCAGCATGTGCCGCTGCTCACCCATGCGCTCATCTTAACATTGCACAATCCAAACTTTGACCTAAGAGTATATGATATACTTTTCTAGATATTCAGAAATGTTCCTATTGTAGAAATAATTCTTCAGTCTTTTGAAGACACCCCCCCAAAAAAAACCTACAAAAATTTCTGATCTCTGGCTTTTGAATGATACTCTGTTATCCGTAATTCCTCAAAGAATTTGACAATGACAGGTTGTAATACAATCGTGCCTAGTTACTCTCTGTAGTTTGGGGTTTAATTAATCTAGATTGGGAGTATAGGGGTTTTCTTATCGTCCCAGGGTTTCTAGTGTTTAGTCTTACTTTATTTTTTGTTCTAATGGTTACTTCCCTTAACAGACATGAGAGGGCAATTCCGAGCTCTTTGCACTACAGTCTGAATTAAATGGAAATTCTGACACAATTACCCTCCTTTGTAGAACAGAGGTGTTTGTCTGAATTTTGTTGTGTTGCCTAGTCCACCAAAATCCTGTACATGTATAATCTCCACCATTCTATTATTTAAAAACACTTTCAAAATGTCTTGAACACCAAACTCCAAATCTTATGTAAGGGACCCTTCAAGACAGTAGGATTGGTAAGGATTTCTTGGATATGACATCAAAGCACAGGAAACCAAAGCAAAACTATTTAAGTGGGACTGTCTTAAGAATATTGCCCAGTGGGCAGTAGTGGCACACACCTTTAATCCGAGTACTCAGGAGGCAGAGGCAGGCAGATCTCTGTGAGTTTGAGGCTAGCCTGGGAAAAAACCCAAACCAAAGAACAAACAAAATAACATTACTCATCAAAAGACACAGTTGACAAAGTGCAAGATGATATTAGGAGTGGGGGGAAATCTATAGAAATCATTTGCCTAAGAAGGGGTTGTTCACACTAGAAAAGAATTCCTATAACCCAATTAACAAAATACCCCCCCCAATAATCTGATTTAAGATGAATGAAGACTTCAAATTGGCATTTCTTCAAAGATACACAAATATCCAACAAGCATATGAAAAATTGGAAAGATGCGTATCAAAACCATGATGAACTAACTCATTAGGGTGACTATTCTTGGTAGTAACAAGTGCTGACAAAATGTGGAGAAATTGGACTCTTTTGCACAGTGGATTGGACTGTAAAACAGTCAAAAAGGAAAAGTGATAGGAAAATTCCTCAACATGAAAATATAGAGGACTAGTGTATGACTCGGTAGTCACACTTCTGGGTAAAGATTCCAAGAGAACCAAAGCAGATGACTACACAGAATTTGCACATGTATGTCACCAATTGCAGAAGTCAAGAGGTGGAGGCAACTCAAATGTTGACTGACAGATGAAAGGGTCAATCAGTGTGGTAGTACATAAACCATGTCCTTCCATACACTACAACATGGTAGTACACAAACCATGTCCTTCCACACACTACAACATGGTAGTACACAAACCATGTCCTTCCACACACTACAACATGGTAGTACACAAACCATGTCCTTCCACACACTACAACATGGTAGTACATAAACCATGTCCTTCCACACACTACAACATGGTAGTACACAAACCATGTCCTTCCACACACTACAACATGGTAGTACACAAACCATGTCCTTCCACACACTACAACATGGTAGTACACAAACCATGTCCTTCCACACACTACAACATGGTAGTACACAAACCATGTCCTTCCACACACTACAACATGGTAGTACACAAACCATGTCCTTCCACACACTACAACATGGTAGTACACAAACCATGTCCTTCCACACACTACAACATGGTAGTACATAAACCATGTCCTTCCATACACTACAACATGGTAGTACACAAACCATGTCCTTCCACACACTACAACATGGTAGTACACAAACCATGTCCTTCCACACACTATAACATGGTAGTACACAAACCATGTCCTTCCACACACTACAACATGGTAGTACACAAACCATGTCCTTCCACACACTACAACATGGTAGTACATAAACCATGTCCTTCCACACACTACAACATGGTAGTACATAAACCATGCCTTTCCACACACTACAACATGGTAGTACATAAACCATGTCCTTCCACACACTACAACATGGTAGTACACAAACCATGCCCTTCCACACACTACAACATGGTAGTACACAAACCATGTCCTTCCACACACTACAACATGGTAGTACATAAACCATGTCCTTCCACACACTACAACATGGTAGTACATAAACCATGCCCTTCCACACACTACAACATGGACCAATGACCACTCCAGCGTCTACTGACTGAAGAGAATTCTGGAGGCGATTCATATGAGTGACATTCAGGAGCTTGCCTCTCCTTTGCTTCAATTGTAAATGGGAAGAAGACCATGGCACATACCAACCCAACCATGTGATCCGCCATGAACTATAACACCAGTGTTACCTGGTGACTTCTCATTTCCTCCATATTCCCCAGAGGGTGCCTGTCCTCATGTTCCTGGACTCACTTCCCTCGAATGCACAGAGCAGCTGTTTTCTCTTCAATTATTTCATTTTTATTGGCACATGTATCAGTACAATGCCATTTTCTCCACTAGGTTATCTGGGCTACTTAAGCAGCTCTATTTATGATCATGTTGCTAAGCTAAAACTCAGAATTTGAAAGTTAGTCCCGTTGGAGCTGGCGAGATGACCCAGAGATCGAGTGCTTGCTGCTCTTCCAGAGGACCCAAGTTCAGGTCCCAGTACCCAGACTCCAGCTCTAAGGGACCCCACACCCTCTTCTGGTCTCCGTGGCTACTCGTACACATGCATTCATACATAAAAATACAGTAGCTTAAAAATTCCTTCTGCTAGAAAACAATTGGATGATTGTACAGGAGAGTCGGAGAGGTTGGAGGGAGAAGGGGACTTTAACAAGGGAGTAGGCATGGTAATAGGGGATAGGAGATGATCAAATTATAATATATATATTATATGTCATAACAAAGCTCATAATTTGCACAGTTAATAAAATGCTAATAAAAGTCTCATAAAAAGTTCCTCCTGCTTTACTCACAGATACAGAGTAGAAATATTATGTCTTTCCTCTTTCCTGGGTTTCTCTGACCATTCACCACAGTTCACATGTTCACATCAATGCCAAGCTTGTCAGCGCCTCCCATCATGGGTGCTATGAGTTTAGCAGGAAACTCATCTCCCTTATCCCTCACAATTTTCAACTTAAAGCATGCACCATCAGATCTCAATAACGGTTATCAGAGCTAGTTACTGTGGCAAGCAGCTTGAATTATTCCTTTACCAGTTAACCCATCACATATTTGAAGACACATATCCTGCCTGGTTAAGGAACAGTTTTTTTCCCTCAGGAAATGAAGTCATATTTTCCATCTGAAATAAAAAATAAAAAAAACCTGGCAGATCACATGTCTCCTATGGAAAGTTATTTTTCTTCTTGTCCCCAGGAAGCAAGAGGGTTCATATATCACCCTTCCCCCAAAAAGCCACCAAGGATCCAGTGTACCAAGGAAGGACCACGAGTCAAGTGGGGATGGCATTCCTGTGCTGCTCATCTTCTGTCGTTTCTTCCCTCTGTTTGCAAAACAGGATGAATGTGTACATTATGAGGAAACACAGACAATCGCTTGCAAGGGTTTTGAGAGACAAGCAGAGCCCCTGCCTTTGCGATGCAAGTTGGGGCCTGCAGGAAGAACAAAGGCACGGCTTGCTTTCCTAGTGGGGTTTCTACAGCAGCAATCATAGTACTTCTGAAGTCTTTCTTTTCCTTCACTTAAGTCCTTCATTGACCACCGCACACTAGCAGTTGGGGCAAGCTAACTGGGTTGATATAAGAATCATATATGAAAATTATTATTATGTTTTCTCCCTGAAGGAATTGATTTCTGTTCTCTGCCTGTTTGTACCATGGGTTGAGTCAATGGATGGCATTTAACACTGATGCAGGCACCATCTGTGGGCTGAGAGGATTTAAATAGAGTTATGTGTGAATTGGTCAATGGTTGTCCTAAAGCCATAGGCAAGACAGACTTTTCTGGGATGGAGAAGTTCTGATGATACAATAGCCACACCCTTGGATCAGAACCTGGTCAAGCCTGCCACTCAGCCACCCCCTCCCATGCTGCTTAGCTGAGCTCTACGTTTTGTGGGAGAGAATAGTGGGAGTTAGCAACATCTACCAGCATAGCCAGCCACATTACTGTATCTGTCCAAGTCTTTTGGGTTCTTGTCTTGCAGCCTTCTGCAGCCTTCTCTGGGATGCCAAGACTAAAGGCTTGTAGATATCATCAACAGGGACTTGAAGCAAGCCTTTACTGGGAAGTGCTGTGAGTCCAGGACTTCTGGTTGCTGGGGCATGAAGACAGGACCCTATTTTTGTCAACTGTGTCATATCTGCTAGAAGCAGAGCTGAGACATGAGAGGCAGACATTTCTAACAATGACTGTGGTTGGTCATATCCAGTTTCTGTGGGACTGAAACATACTTTTCACAGTAACTTCAGAGATGCTAAGAAGGGGAAATAGCTCACAGGTGCATCCAGAATGTCCTTGGAGGTTGTTCTGGGGCCATCTATTTTGGACATACTGGGAACTATTATGCAAGATCTCTTTACTCATAGCTCCTAACTGGGAAAATACCTTTTCAAAAAAACCCCCGTAAGTAAGGATATCCAAATATCCTGAAAATGAACTTTTGCTTTTTGACAAATGCCAAACCTCAAGCTCACCAGGTGGGCTCATGTTGGGTGAATTAAACTATTTCTGGACACGTTATTAAAGGTGCAGGTGGAGATGCCCACAGTATTCAGGGGTGTTCTAGTATTTTGATAGAATTGTAGTTACTGAAGTTGAAAATCGGGATAAGAAACAACAATGAAAACCATGCCCCCAGTATGAAATACTCTGCAGTGAGTATCTGGTTCGTGGACAGCAGGGCCCACAGGTCTCACCCACAGTTAAAACAGAAGTCTTCCAGTGCGGCACACTTAGAAAACCTCAACTAAACTAGCAGGCTTCTGGACAGCATCACCATTGCTTTCTGTAATGAGTGTGGAAGACCAGAGCTTACCAACTTCTAGGTAGGGTCACCATTGTAGGGAAAGTGTAAGCCAAATCAGAAGTCATGGCCGGTTCCCTGCTCAAGTATGCTGCTACTCCCTGCTGATGCCACGTCTCCTCTCTCTTGTACCTCCATGATCTCTCTGGTTGTCAATCCGAGGGAGGCTGGAGAATCTCTGAGCAAACACTCCCGACACAGTCTTTTTGAGAAGGGCCACCTTCTACATACCTCCTTTGTATGACTTCCAAAATTTCTCCCAATCTAACCATTTTGGGTTCCTAGTTGTCTTCTCTAAACAGATGCACAGCCCTTCCTTTGACTTCTGGCTTTAACTGAATGAAGCTGTACCTGCTGCTTGGGTGCACTCGGGACCTTGCTTCTCCAACAGAACCTATGCACAGCGGTACCACTCAAAGCTGTGAAGGATCCTGATGGGGTGTCCATCAGTAGGGAATGAGTGGCCAGGGAAAACCTTCACAAAGGAGGTGCCAATTCAACTGGCTCCTTCCCCCTCTGACCTGGACAACAGATACTGCTTATAGACCATCATTCTTTGCATTTAATATGGAAATGCTGTTTTTCTTTTTTTTAATTTATTTTTCAGTTTAAATTTAGATAAGAAACAAGGTTGCTTCACAAGTCAGTTCCAGGCCCCTCTCCCTTTTCCTCCCCTCCTCCCGTGCCTTCCCTCCAATCCCCCCATTATTCCCTCATTTCCCCAGGGAGGGTGAGGCCCTCCATGGGGGTGTCCATAGTCAGTCATTTCCTATAGGGCAGGGCCTAGACCCTTCCCCAAGAGTTCAGGGTGAGAGTGCACCTCACATTGTTGGATGGGAGTCCAAAGTCATTGTTGGATGGGAGTCCAAAGTCCATGTGTATACTGGGGATGGGTACTGATCTGCTGCCCAAGGCTCAATAGATTACCTAGGCCTCCTCACTGACACCCACATTCAGGGGGTCTTGATCAGTCAGGAAATGCTGTTTTTCAATGATTTTTCATATTAGCTGAATATTTCATGATGGCTCTCTAGACAAGAAATTCTTCAAGTTAAAGTTTGCACGTGCCTTCTGTATGGACTCTAATAAAACTTGTTAAAAATGTGCATGGAGAAGATAATTCTGTCATTTTTATATTTTTGGTTGTGAGCCCAGCCTTTAATGGCTGAGTCATCGCTCCAGTCCAGTTCTGTCATTTTTTTGAGCACAGTAACATCACACATTAGCAAAGGGTCACATTTCCATGTCAAACCTAATGCTACCTTATTTGACAAAGGTTAAATGATAGGAATCCACCACCACATTATAACGAAATGCTCATGTTGCATTTTTTGCTGATGAATCTTGAATAAATTAGGTAATTTGCATGAGTAAGATGTTACTAAATAGCCAGAACAAAATATTATTCGAACATTTATTACTTTGGATCATAAGGTAAACTTGACAGAAGCAAAAAATGTATTCTACCATGGAGGAACTTAGAATGTGCAGACATTACAATTGTTAAACTTGCTGGTGCAATACATCGGAGAAAGAGGGTGAGTACATGTTGCCTAACACATTAAGCTTAAAAGGAAACAGGCTAGGTGACGAGAGAGCACAAAACTAAAACAAACAGTTGTTGCTCTCCAAATATTGTGATCCTAACCTTGGTAAATACAAAAGAACAACCTCATGGTTTTCTAGGAAAAGACCTTCCATAAACACCCAGAACGAGTATCTTTCTTTAGTGAAAGAAAACCGATGCCCTCCACCCAGCTAACCCTCAAACGGATGTCTCAAAGGAGACAATACAACACAAAGGCTAAGATTCCTCCGGAGAGCCCAGCAGTGCATGCAGAGGCGCAGAGCAGACGCGCAGACGCGGGGGTGGGGATGGGGGGGCTCCCAGGGACCCACAGTCAGAGCAGCAGGTCAGAGGGCAGCAGCCTGCAGGCTGCTGTGAAGGGAGGGTGAAGAGCTGAACTATAATTTTCTTAATCTGCTAAATTAGAAAACGTTAGATTTGGGCAAGCCCGTCTAGGTCAGCAAGAGAACATAAAAACTAATCTTCTACAGTAAAGTAGGAAGGTCAGCAAGGTTAGCAGGGAAGATAGTTCAGAAAGCTCAGTGGGGAAAAGCCACGAAGGTGAGCAGGCAGAATTACGAAGCTAAGACGTTATCCGCACAGAAAGCAGGGTCAGCTTTCAGGGGGCGCTGCACACTGAGGTCAGAGGAAGTCTGCTTTCCTCATCAAGAGTAGGGGCCACGACGCTGTCATGCTACCGCCAGGGAAAGTCTTGCAGTGTCCTGTGCCCGGCTTGCGCGCCCGAAGAAAGCGCCACGTGGCCAGGCTCTGAAGAACATTCACTTTCTGGCTTCTGGTGGGAAACGGGTATGGTTTGCTCCTCACCATGTCACAGGCCAGATATTAGAGGACTTCATCTGGTGCACGGAAGGAATAGAATGTCAAAGGGGTTATTACTGCCCCTCACCGGATAACGAGCTAACTAGCACCATTAATAGATCAGCGCATTCATACATGGATCTATATGTCCTCAGGGAGACATTTAAAAAAAAGTAGTATCAAGTGCTTTTTTTGGCAATGCTTTCCCCCTTTTCTGGGAAGCATTTCATTCCTCAGAAAGGATGCCAGGCTCATTTCTGTTCGGTGCCAGCACCATCCTCCTTCACTTAGTCAAACTACATCGCACATACGAAGGAAAGATTTTGTTTCTGGTTTCCCATGGATCTTCTCACAAACCCTGCCGAGCTGGACCGCAGCTTGGTTATCAGCTCAGAACTCACCACCACTCAGTAGTAGTGCATTTTTTTAAATTAAAAAAATTATTTTTCATTTTACATACCAACTCCAGTTCCCCCTCCCTCCCCTTCTCCCACCTCTCCACCTCCCCCCTTCCAGCCCCCCATCCACTCCTCAGAGGGCTTAAGGTCTTCCTTAGGGAGTCAACAAAGTCTGGCATACCGAGTTGAGGCAGGACCAAGCCCCCCCCTATCAAGGCTGAGCAAGGTATCCCACATAGGGAACCGGCTCCAAAAAGCCAGTTCATGCACATTCAATAGGTTCTGGTGCCACTGCCAGCACCCCCTCCCCCAACAGATAAAGTCACATAACTGTCACCCACATTCAGAGGGTCTAGTTCAACACCATGCAGGTTCCCCAGCTGTCAGTCCAGAGTCTGTGAGCTCCCACTAGCTCGGGTCAGCTGTCTCGGTGCTCCCCTTGTTCATATGACCCCTCCTTCCTCTCTTCAGCTGACCTCCAGGAGCTCAGCCCAGGGCTTGGCTCTGGGTCACTGCTTCTGCTTCCATCAGTTACTGGCTGTAGGTTCAATGATGACAATTAGGGAAGTCACTAATCTGATTAAAGTGGAAGGCCCCATTCAGATACCTTCTCAATTATTGCTAGGAGTCTCAGCTGGGGTTATCCTTGTGGATTCCTGGGAATTTCTCTAGCACCAGGTAGTGCAAATCCTAAAACATGATCTTGCTAAAGACAGGCCAGGCCAGGAGAGGGAGCAAGAGAACACAAGATATTCCTCTATCTGGGTCACAAGGAAAAGTCTGGAGATGAGGTTGGAGAAGCAAACTGCCTCACACATACATGTGAAATTCAAGTGCTGTGCTTTTTTGGGAGTGGGGAAGGGACTTTGAACCTCCTGTTTGTCCATCACCTAGCATATATATTTTTAACTGACAACTGAATGCTGACCTTTACAAGGCTGCTTTTGTGATTAGCTTGTATTGGAGAAAAACTTAGAGGGAGAATGCTGGTGAGGACCAACTTCACAAAGCAATGTACAGACCATGATATTCCTTCAACGAATGCGCCCGGCCACCGTCTGTGAGTCAGATGCCTGGGCTGGGGGTAGGGACATGACACAAAACAGTAACGGAGGAAAGGGTAGTGGGCTAGTGAGGTTCTGGACTAAGGAGACAGGACAAGGCAGCAGATAAACAACAAACGGGAGCTGGGATGGAGCAGGGGATGTAAAGCTGCTGGTGGAAGGTGTCTAACCCTGACGTACAGGCTGTTGGGGCTGGCATAAAAATGCGCAGACACACGAGACTAGGGCACAGGGCTTGCGGGGAGCGGTACATCAGTTAGTGGGGAAGCAAGGATGATGGAGAGGAGGGAGCAGAGGGCGAGACCGGAAAGGGCATCCTTAAACACAAAAGGGGATGGCAGGCGGTGGAGAGGTACCGCAGTGTGCCAAGCAAGGGGGCATTACGGGGGTCACGCAGCTGCATTTGGGGACCAGCCTAGGCAGGGGCCAACCAGTCACAGAGGTCCAGGAGAGCTCCAACTGTAGCTACAACAAAGGCAGCACTGGTGGGAGGGAGAAGCAGAGAGCCTAGCAAGAGGAGGAAGAGTTGGCAGTTTGTGAGAAGGCAGGCTTACCAGCCAGTAGAACGACTAACACAACTTCACACTGCTTCTAATTAACCAGAGTCACAACCTGGACACCGCACTTGAGGAATGAGCTCCAGTTGGAAACCATTTAGACTACTTTACCATGTGTTTACTATAACAGGAAGTGTGCAGAGATTCTCATACCAGCCGAGGTAGGAGAGGTTGGAGAGTCTTAAGTGATGGAGGGCAGGCTCAGTCCTTGTAGCCTAGACCATTTCTTGAAGGACTAGCCATTGATGTCAGTCATTTGCTTTGAGCTACAGGTATTATTGGATACAGGAATTGTGGGGGAGAAAAGAAAGCAAAAGCTCCCAAAGAGTTTGAGTCAGTCTGTCTGTCTGTCTGTCCCTCCCTCCCTCCCTCCCTCCCTCCCTTCTTCCCTCTCTCCTTCCCTCCCTCCCTCTCTCTCTCTGTGTTTGTGTGTCTTGACAGGATTTCACTGTGTAGCTCTGGCTGGTGTGAGATGCTATGTAAAGAAGGCTAACCTCAAACTCAGGGAGAGCCACCTGCCTCTGCCTCCCAGGACTAAAGCCGAGTGTCACCGTACCTGGTCTTAATTTTTTTTTAAAGCCTACAGATGAATGGCATTTAGATGAACCAGTACAGCATGAGATGATGTGTTGAAGGTAGCTATTTTCAGGAAAAGACAGAGGAGAGGCAGCTCTCCTCTTGGACCCCATTTGTGTGAAACTTTTTACTTTTTGTAATTCTGGAGCAATCTAGGTCTCTGAAAGCATCTTTTACCATCATCTGTGTAGACTTCAAGCTTCAAACTGGGTTTTCTGACTCCGGCTCTCATGCCTCCCTCTCCAACAGATGTATATTAAATCTAACAGGTCACCATGGGTGATCTCCCCATAGCAGGGTCCCCTGGCATGTAGGGTGACACATGCACAGGTTTTAGGGACCCAGACACAGGTAGTCTGGCGGTGGTTGTCCTGCTCACCACGGTGATTACTATAACACTTCTGAGGTGTCTTCAGTGGATCTTGTCTAAGTTAAGGTGACCCATACAGCAAGGTCTCCATACAGTAAGGTGGCTTGAACTGAAGAGAGGAATTAGTGGGCAAAATGAAAGAAAAATGGTGACATTTAGTCTAATTTTGGGAGTTTTAGCACTGTCAATTGCATTTTCTTCCTTTTTTCCCCGGTTATTCCTTGTATAAAACTTAATTCCTAGTTCAGGTTCATAGTGCCTGCTGTGTAGTTCTGGAAAACCATAAGCCACAGGGGAAGCCATTCCCCAAACCTCCAAAGGCACAGCTGGCAGGCTGGCGAGCCTGGGTTTCCTTTTCCCACTGTTAAAATCAGACACTTTCATTTTTATTGAGCATTGCTGTTTTATTACTGATGTGAGGGTTCAGAACATGAACCACGGGGCCAGGCTGCTGGGATGACATCCAAGCTCCTCTGCTTAGGAGCTGATGTTGTAGCAAGTTAACTAACCTTTTTTTTTTGTCTTAGTTTCCCCATTTGGCATGTGGCAACTTAATATCATAATCCCGTAGAGTCCATGTGCTAAATGTCCATATATGTGTAGCAGCACCCAACACATGGTGAATGTTCAATAAAGACTGCCATCATCTTCATCAATCATCATCAACACTAGAATCACTGTATTAGATACATGGGACATAAAAAGGGCAAATGATGTCTTTGAGACAAAGGATCTATGGTTCTCAGTGTATCACAGGAGGGAAAAATCCCCTGGCATTCTTACTTCCCATGCATCATGCTGTGCTCTCAAGCAACAGTTTTCCTTGTTGCCAATTAGAAGATGCTGAGTCAAAGATGTTATGTAAAAATCACTACTATAAGACCGGGTGGTGGTGGTGCACACCTTTAATCCCAGCACTCGGGAGGCAGAGGTAGACAGATCTCTGTGAGTTTGAGACCAGCCTAGTCTACAAGAGCTAGTTCCAGGACAGCCTCCAAAGCCAAAGAGAAACCCTGTCTCGAAAAACAAAAACAAACACAAAAAATCACTACTGTATTATCACTTGATGGCCTCACTAATAACTCTTACCTAAGCATATGTGACTTTTTTTTTTAAGTGAACTACAGTGTGACCAAACTTGAGGAATATGGGCTCCAGCTTATTCACAAATGTACTTTAAGAATGTTCAAAGATTGGAGAGATAGCTTAACTGCTAAGAGTGCATGCTGCTCCTACAGAAGGTTCAAGTTTAGTTCAGTTCCCTGCACCCTTATCAGGCAGCTTACAATTGCCTGCAATTCCAGCAGGAGGGGATACGAATTCCTTTTCTGGCCTGCACACACACATGAAAACATGCATGCACATACATGAATGCAAGCATGCACATATGGACATGCATGCACACAGACATGCACACACAGAACTAAAAATAAATCCTAAAAATGAATGCCCAGGGCTAGTTGAATAAACTGATGAAAATGTTATCTTTTTGTGGATTAAAAATAATTTTCAAAAGGCAGGTGTACGTATCAATGCTATGGTGCCCAGGCTGCCATCAAATTCCTGGACTCAAATGATCTTCCTGTCTCTGCCTCCCAAGTAGCGAGGACTGCAGGTACATATTACTGTGCCAGCCTGTGGTAGCTTACAAGTCTTGTGAGGCCCAACAAGTAAGTTTTGAAAGCTGGCCTTTGAGTAGCTCTCCTCCACTTGAAATCTGAAGTGTGAAAGTGGAGTGGATGTATGTTTTACTGCAAGAGTCAGTAATAGAAAACAGAGTACAGTCACAGCTGTAGCAAGCCAGGATGAGTTTACAGGGATTTCAGAACAGACTCAATCAATATTGGCTCCTGGTACCCACTGAAAAGAATCCTGTTGATTTGGGGCTTGATGATGTTTTCTGGGGAAAGGCAGATCTTATACAAAGAGCCAAACAAAGCTTCAGATGCAGAAGTTGTCACCCCCCCCCACTTCCAAAGGAATTTGAAAAGGCAGAAATTGCTAGTGGAATACAGGGACAGGAATGACCAGGACATTTCTACTTACTGGCAACTTCCTGGAATTAGGCTTGGCTGATGATGTCTGTCATTACCTTTTTAGAGAGACATTTACAACCTCATCTTTTTCTTACGTTTTTACCTTTTCCGTCTTCCATTGAACTCTGTCTGCAAAACACAGTGTTCATTTGAAAAACAAAAGTCAAGTCTCTCATTCTTCTGCCATTCCTTTGTTACCAAAGTCTTTATGGCTTTGCTTAAATTATTCTCGGTTGACTTGGCATACAGGAGGTGTACATTAAGTCGATTTGTTCCTTCTTTCTTGGCTTGGCTCCTGTCTGCAAGTACACATCTCCCTTCTGTCTTTGGTTTACTAACCACTTGCTAAATAAATGGCTCCAAGAACCTCCTTCAGAGGCTATGTCATTTACTGGGGAGTTTTGTACATATGGAGATATCTCTGTTAAGACATCGTGGAAATGAGAAGGTTTCAGAGGGAAAAAAAGTCCCACTTATCAAAATGAAGGGCTTTTATCCTCATTTCAGATCTAACAGCAGAAGGGAATATCAGCTTTCAAAAATCCCAGTGAAAAATTTGACAAGACGTGAAATGTTTTTCCTCATTGTTTTTTCATAATATAGTGTCCACGCTACAGGAGAAAAACAAGGCCAATTTAATTGATCCAACACTGTTTTAGTGATAGATACACATATAAATAAAGGCACATGCTTTTTCTCCCAGTTAGAACAAGCTGAATCTATTTTAGAACCACACAAAGCTAGGAAATTAAGAGTTGATTTTTAAACTCCATCCTTAATTCATGTTGTCATGCCTGAATGTAACTTCTCCTATAGTAAGCAAGATCCCCAACTGCTCTGAGGCCACTAGACAAGAGAGTAAAATCTGGTACAGTGTCACCTTGTCACAGATAGGGAGGAGCTAGATAGAACAAGCTTGAGTGGTCTTTGTGAAGCAGGATGGGTGTGAAAAAGAAAGCAAAAATAAAGATTAAGAGCAGACATAGGCCAGGGTCTCTCCCTCTGTCCTCTTCCTGACATTACTTTTGCCTTGGAGGGCATCTTCACAGCAGGGTGCGTGGCCAGTGTAAACCCCCAAATAAACCAGAAAGAATCTATCAGCCACAGTGATCACAACTGATAGAAGGCTCCAGTCTTGGATTTCTGTGTGCAACTGTGCATGAGGATAGCAAGAGGTGACCTCCCTTCTTTGTAAGCTCCTGCTGGTTTGCTCACTGTATGAACGGTTTCAATGAAGCTTTTTCAACACTATAGATTCCATACGTTGTGCACATGAAATGATCACACTCTATTTTTTTATCTTGAATCACAATTTTAATTTTTTTATGCCAACCCAGTAGGAATTCATGTGTTTAGCTCTCTTTGATCATGGCATTAATGGAATCTGTTACTGAAGAAATAAGCCAATGGTGCTACCTCAGGTAGGAACAGGTGTAGGGGGGATTTATCCTGATTTCTGACTGGTTAGCTCGAGAGTAGATAAAAACCACATCAAATAGAAAAAAGCAAATGCTTGGGATTTTGGTCTCCATTTTCCACTTCTTCATCACAAAGAGGTCTGCTCTCTATTCACAAACCTGCTTTTCTTCAAGGCTTTCTCACTATATTACAGGTCTCATTTTAGTATCTGTCTGTAAGCCTGAACATCATTATCTTTTCACTTTTCCAACTTAAAAAAACGGATCATGCACAAAGGAATTACTGTAGCGATACTTCCTGATAACATGGAGAGCGAGCTAGTCCTTCTTCTGCTCAAAGATTGCTTCTCATAGAGAAGAACGGCATTGCAAATTAAGAGTTTTTTGGGCAAAACATATATTTTACTGGGGGTTTTCAAGTGTATGAATTTACAAACATGTGCAGAAGATCAGCTGTTACTGTAATCCTAAATTCTGCTGTTACATTTGTATCACAGATGCGCTGTGCTTATAGTAACATCTGAGCTACTCAGATTAGATGGCTTGGACTGATAAGTACCCATTTCAGTCACTAATGATGCTGGTTCCAGTCCAGTGATCTGACCTCAGCAAAAAAAAAAAAACCTCACAAAACAACAACAACAACAAAACAAACCCATTTCTTCATATTCTTTTCTTATGAAAGAACTGCAGCTTTACCACCCAATTCCTTTCCTCATCAAAGAACAAATACTAAAGATGCTGTGATAATCAGAGTAAAATAGAGATTCATTTTAAAGCAGTGTAACATGTACAAAGGCTACCTTTCAACTAGGGTTATTTAATTTAAACCTTAGAGCAGTCAAGCTCTTATTACTTCAAATGGAGCCTGTCTTTTTCTCGAGCTCATTATATATTGAGATTATATTACAATTTATGTTAGGCTAAGTCACTGGTGAGATACAAGGTGGTTGAAAATATTGCACAGCAGTGCCAGTAAATAAGCCAAGCCATTGCAGCATTTGCAGAGACAGAAAGTCATCTCACTCGACGAGGATCCGAGCTGTCCTGTACCAAGGCTGTTCCTAATAAATAAAAGGCCTCTGGGAAAAGTGCTGAGCATACGCTGGGTCTATTTCAGCTTGCATCAGCAGCTGCTGCCCCTGGGATCACATCTCTACACACTCCACACCATATGTAATCACTCCAGTGCTGCAACCAGTAAGACAATGAAAGAGCATGGCATAAATCTATACTGAGCAGAATGCTAAAGGAGAAAAACAGTACAGAAAGGGGGGAAATAAACCACATTTTCAAGTCATTAGGAAGAAAGACTTTGACATATGAAGTGCTGCAACCATTAATAGCACTTATCATATAGAGTGGAGACAAAGAGACAAATTAATCAAACTGACAGAACTGGGGCATTTTATGCTAATGCAGGCTCCTGGGTTTCAGCCTGCAGTCCTCTGTGTCTGGGAAACTGATACCATTACAGGGCAGGAAATTGCATGAGTAACATGCAACAGATCATAAAAATTCACAAGCAACTGCAGAAACATTGCCAAAAGCTCTGCAGCAACATAGATGGAGACCTCAACAGGGAAACCAAGAGCAAGCAATGAATGCAGATAAGTAAAGAATCTCTCCCATTCACACACTGCAATTAACCATAGGCTTCTCGCTCATAATTATAGCGGGGAAACTGAAGCCTGGAGCGTGAAGTCTGCAGTGCGCCAGTGAAGGCTGCCCAGGCTCCGTTCAAGGCTGTCTGCCATCCGCCAGAGCAAGCTCCACTATGACCTACATTAACTGGCCGGTTTGTGATGGCTTTAAAAACACATGGTGTAAACACAAAAGTCTTAATGTAAGACTTTAGAGGGATGAAGGAAAGGTGAGCAGAATCTTCTCTGTATGCTTGTGTGGGTGGCACAGGGGAGAAGAGCCAGAGACGGAATGCATTTTTATAAAAAATACACATTGTTCCTGACACAGAAACAGCTCCCAGTGTGTGAATAAGCTCACTCGAAAATGAATGGCAGGCCAGGGCCCAGGAAAAGCTCCAGGGAGTGACTGCCCTTTGTTCTCCAGTTGTGAACTCCTCGGCAGCTGGTGGGGGTTCCACTAGCTCATTTATACCAATCCACAGAGATAAATCACTGCTGCCCAGATACCCAGTCTCTTCCCAGAGGAGATAGGTTCTTTAGCTGGAATGCCAAAGGTATTTCCCCATTCAAAATAACTATGTCAACAGGAGTTAGGGGGGGCAGGGAGAGCACCATGATGCCATGTTTGTTGGCATTCTAGATCTCTAGCACTGGTGATCTGGTTGGTTATTTCTTTTTTTTCTTCACTCACTCTCATATAATATAAACCGTACATTTTCCTTTCTCTAGAACGATGCTAAAATGTCCATGAATTTGACTTTAACCAAATGGCTATTAAAACGACTACAACCACCACAAAGAAATCATGCACGATGACTGAACCGTCTAAATGGGGAGACAGCGCAAATAAGAATAGTTCAATTACGAATTGGTACAGGAGACTGCTTCCTGAACATAACACCAGTAGCACAAACACTGAGATCGACAATTTATAAATGGGACCTCCTGAAACTGAGAAGCCTCTGTAAGGCAAAGGACACAGTCAGCAAGACAAAAAGGCACCCCACAGATTGGGAAGAGATATTTACTAATCCCACATCTGACAGAGGACTGCTCTCCAAAATTTACAAAGAACTCAAGAAACAAGTCTCCAAAACACCAAAGGATGCAATTAAAAAATGGGGGACTGAGCTAAAGAGGGAATTCTCAATAGAGGAATATAAAATGGCAGAGAGACACTTGAGAAAGTGCTCAACATCCTTAGCCATTAGGGAAATGCAAATCAAAGCAACTCTGAGATATCATCTTACTCCTGTCAGAACGGCTAAAATAAAAAAACACCAATAACAGTTTGTCCTGGAGAGGATGTGGAGAAAGAGGAACACTCCTCCACTGCTGGTGGGAGTGCCAACTGGTATAGCCATTATGGAAATCAGTGTGGAGATTTCTCAGGAAAATGGGACTCAGTCTACCACAAGACCCAGTAATTCCACTCTTAGGCATATATCCAAAAGATGCCCATTCACATAACAAGGATGTCTGTTCCACTATGTTCATAGCGACATTATATGTAATAGCTAGATCCTGGAAGCAACCTAGATGCCCCACAACTGAAGAGTGGATAGAGAAAATTTACACAATGGAGTACTACTCGGTGGAGAAAAACAATGGAATCTTGAAATTTGCAGGCAAATGGATGGCGCTAGAGGAAACCATCCTAAGTGAGGTAACCCAGACACAAAAAGACAAACGTGGTAGTATTCACTCATATATGGATTTTAGATATGGATCAGGGGAGTGTCAGCCTACAATCCCAGTGCCAGTGAGTCTGGGAAACAAGGAGGTTCCCAAGAGAGATGCATGATACCCCAGAGAAGTGGAATGAGGCAAGATCTCCTGAGCAGATTGGGAACATCAGGGGAGGGGAGAGGGAACCAAGAAAAAGAGAGGGGGATAAGAGGAGGGGAGAAGAAGGCATGGGGAGCAGGAAGGTTGAGTCGAGGTAAGAATAGAGGAGAGTAGGTGAGAGATACCATAATAGATGGAGTCATTATAGGCTTGAGGAGAGAGCTGACAATAGTGAGATCTCCTGAGATCTACAAGGATAACACCAACTGTAAGCAATAGTGGAGAGACTACATTAATAGCCCCTCCTTGATGATAAGATTGATGACTACCTTATATGCCATCCTAGAACCTTCATCTAGTGACTGATGGAAGCAGAGACAGATACCCACAGCTAAACACTGAACTGAACTCCTGGAACCCAGTGACAGAGATGGAGGAGTGATGAGCAGAGGGATCAAGACCATGCTGGTGAAACCCTCAAAGACAGCTGACCAGATAAGGGGGAACTCTTGAATCCCAGACTGATGGCAGAGAGGCCAACAGGTGACTGATCCAGACTCCATGAATGTAGTGCCAGTGAGAAGGCTCAGAAATCACTGGGGCCTTGGGTAGTAGTAGATCAGTGTTTACCATGTTATATGAATGATCTTTGGGAGCCCATTCCAAATAGAGGGAGGCTCTCTCAGCCTGGACACACGGGGAAGGGCCTAGGTCCTGCCCTGGATGAAATGACAGACTTTGGAGATCCCCTCAAGGAGGGCCTCACCCTCCCTGGGGAATGATGTGGAGATTGGGTGGGGGGCTGGGGGTTGGTGGAGGGACAAGGGAGGAGAGGTGGGAGAGGGAGCTGGGATTGACATGTGAAGCATTCATGTTTCTAATTTAAATAAAAACATATATTGCGGGGAGAAAAGAAAAAAAAAGAATAGTTCAATTATAGGCCAATGCCTTAGCTGCTGGGAATGTCAGAACACCTGGGAGATGCTGTAGGGTGTACTGGAGGGTTACTTAGCCCCAAATGGCCTCTTTCTGCTTGCTGAAGCTGGACCTATACTTCTCTCCCAAGGTCTTCCCTCACTCTCTCTCTGGCAGTATCTACTCCTTTGTACTTCTGTGGCCTCTCACTTTGTACAGATTATGAAGCTCATTTCCTCCTGTTTACATGGTGATAAATATCTGTTCACTGCAAAAGAGAGGACAAAACAAAATTATACCGATTGCAAGACCTGGGAGCTTATTTTGAAAACCAAGGATTAGTCATCACCTGTCTTCAAGAAAACAAAACAAAACAAAACAAAAGTCTTCATTCAGACAGGTAACTTTAAACTTCTGGGATGAAATTTATCCAAACTGTCTATTCTGTCTTTCATACCTTAGATACCAGGTCACCAAAAATATAGCCTGCATTTGCATAAACCAAAGGCATGAGGTAACTGGAAAGTCTCAGGCAGTGAAGATGAAGATTCTTCCTATAGTCACAGAAAGAATACTTTTTTTTTTTTTACATCTGACTATTTTAGAGAAGGCTTCCCACCCCACCCACAGCCTGGGCAAAATGAAAACTGAAAAGCACACCTGGATGTGCAGATGAACACGGGCTGTGTCCCCCACATGAGTACTGCGCATGAGTACTGCTCGTGAGTACTGCATGCATGTGCTCCGGCTTAACCTACTCCTTTGGTTAGGACCACGGTAGCGTAGTTCTAACTAGCAGTGTAGGCTGCTCCCAGCTGGAGGTGGGACACTGCCAGCTGGCATGTGGACTAACTAAGGCTTCTTTCCAGGTACACTCTTTGGAAGGAAAAGGCAGGCCAGAGATGCTCTCTTTACTGCTTCACTAGACAGAGACCCCGCCTGAGAACTGGCCCTTGCACATATATCTTATCAGCACAGGCGTAGAACCTGGTAGACCTTGGAGTCTTGGGATTATACTGTTCTTTCTTTCTTTCTTTCTTTCTTTTCTTTTATTTATTTTTTTGGTTCACACAACTTTAACTTCTTCACAGCAGAAGATTTTACTGCATATTCTTTTCATCCTATTTATCTTCTGTGCAGTTTTACTGTATGTAATATTTCATCCGTTGTTGACATCACTGTCAGATGTCACACAGGGTAGACATCCATCAACTTTCAGCATTTTTTTAAACCAGTGAGTGACGTCAGAGCAGCCTTTTTGTTTATGTTGACTGCAGAGAGATATTAGAATGTGAATAAAATTTGAAGATGAAAATGGTCTCATTTGCAGTTAGGCTTAGTTATTAATATTTGGAAAGAAAAGGATATAACAAAATGTAAGACAGAAGACAATCAACCAAGATTAAATACAATGACGATCAATGCGGTCCACAGCCATTTCCATCTTACATGTGACAGAGAGCATATTCCTGCCGGGGAGAACGTCAAATGGTGGTGTCGCATGAATGTTAAGAGTTCCCTAAACTGATGAGCACTTACGTGAATCACTTACAGTCAGACTCCTTACCTTAACAACCGTATTAGACACTACGAAATTAAACCACAATGCACCAGAGAAAGCTGAAGAAATGTGGTCATATGTGAGAAAACAATCTTAGTGACAATTTGCTATTTTCTCTCTTAGATCCCCTTAAAAACTCATGGATTGGTCTGGGTGTGGTGGCTCACACCTGTAATGTCAGCACTGGGGCGGTTGAGGCAGGATTGTGAACTTGAGGCCAGACATGGTTGCAAACAGAGATTCTGCACCTAGGTGGGTGGTGGCTAACACAGAAGCTAATAGGTATTCAAAGTGCTGAGAAAAAACTCTGGTGTGAGCTCAGCTGCAGAGGGGGTATATGCACCAACTCTCCCCTCCCCCAGCCTCTGGGAGCATTGGAAGAGGAGATGCAAAAAACAGAAACTGGAGGATAAGGAGGGATAATGTGAAATGTTATCCCCTGGGCCTGACAGGAACTCATAGCAACTACAGTCACCTGCCTAAGACTTGTACAACATGTAGCCAGTTAAAAACTCCGGTGCAGCGGAGGAGGGGCAGCCCTGGTTGAGGAGTTATTGGCAGTTGATGGCTGCTAGGAAAGGGAAAGTCACTTTTCTGTGTGTGGGGGGTGGTGGTGGTTGTCCATGCCCTGGTGCACGACTCTACACATATGTGCTATGGCCCGCGCCTGGATTTACAGTGTTAAAGAAAACGAAAAGGATGTGGCGTTTGAGGGCAACGTGTTGGTGGGAAGTTTAGAGAGTGGGGGTGGGTGGAGGTATAATCAATAGACAAGATACAGGAATACAAGGTAAAGTCTAAATAAAACAGTGAAAAATAGAAAAAAGGAGGGGTCCTGTATCTAAATACGTAAGTGATCAATAACGGGTTGGAGGAGCAGTGATTCTCTGACACTGCCCATCCTGAAGTCCCTGTCACCTGGAGCCTGTGACAGTTATCACAAAAGGATACAGTGATACAAGGTGGGGCAGAGCTCTGCATATGGGCAGTTAGCAAGCAGAATGTCTGAAAGCAACTTTGCTGCTGCTGGTATGAGGAAGAAGGTTCTGGGCGGGAAGAGAAAGGAAGGCTCATGGGGGAGGGTTTTCAGTGGGGGGTGCAGGGAAACTGAGAGCCCAAGGAAGTCAGCTCATGGAGGAGAGTCTCCATGTATTGTGAAGATGGCGGCCAGAGGAAGCCAAGGCAAGAAGTTAGGTGGAGCCAGAGTGTGTGTGTGTCGGGGGGAGGGGACGGGGGTTGTTGGTGATTCTAAAAGCTCAGCAATGGGCTGGGAAGACACAGGATTTCACGGCAGCAAGCACAGAGCCCCACGTTAAGTGACCAGGGAGGGGGAGAATTAGCTTCCCCAGAGGCTTTTCCATTTTATTTGTAAAGAGATAAAAGTCTTTTACAGATTATTCAGGTTCCATGTTTGGATGCAGCAACATTTCCCGCCCCCAGCCCCAGACAGATATCAGAATCATAGGGCAACAGTCAGGTTTTTCAGGTATATTTTTAGATATAACTCCAGCTTATACAAATTATAATACACACGTGGTGACCATTTGTGGGTCACAGAGCTACCATCTAAGTGCTCTCACTATGGTATCCGCCCGCTCCTCTCAGCAACCTGGTGACTGATGTGAACGTTCTTTATCTCATTTTGGAGGCAGCCATTCTGGGCATGCGCAATGCCTCTCTACTTGAATTTACACTCTACCTTTGCACTGTCCATCTTAACAAAGAGGTCCTAACGCGTTCTCTCCTCCCAGTTCCTTCTCTATGCGTGTTCCTGTTTTGTTACTCCTCTTGTGTGTTTGGGGGTGGGCACTAAAGGCCTGGGAAGAGCCTGACATCAGGGACTGAGGGACAGACCCTGGCTATGGCACAGCGAGTGCTCATCTACCCCCCTTGGCTTGATTTTGCCTCACCTGAGGTTTCTTTGTGCTGCAGATTAAACATTTGGGGAATATTCCAAACATGTCTGGGAAATCCCCTTCTCCTCATCTTTTCAAACTTCTCCACAAAGCAGTAAGTGGATCTGAATGGGACCCAATGCTTGCCTAGATTTCACCGTGGTTTTAAAATTTCACTTGCTCAACAAATATTTACTGAGTACCTATTACATGCTAGGCATTGTGCTAGACTCTAGGATAGAATGGTCAGAAAATCAGGGACAAAGTTTGAGCTACACTGTCGTCAACATGTTAGCCATGAGCTAAGAGTGGCATTTAACTAAAATTAAGAAAAAATAAAAATGACTTTCTCAGTCATACTAACTGCATTTTGAGTGACAGGCAGATTGGCTACCGTCCTGGAATGTGTGTCCCCATCTTTTTTTTTTCTGAGACAGGGTTTTTCTGCATTGCTTTGAAGGCTGTCCTGGAACCTGGAACTCGCTCTGTAGACCAGGCTGGCCTCGAACTCACAGAGATCTGGCTACCTCTGCCTCCCAAGTGCTGGGATTAAATGCCCGGCATGTGTTCCCATCTTTAAAGAGATGGCTCTTGCTCCATGCTGACTTCCAGGATGAGGAGATTAGTAAGCACAGCCAAGGTGATCAAACGAGGACATATAAACAATTTTAGGTCTTTTCTAGTTTCCTCCCTCCCTTAAAAGTCAACTTTTTATCTTCATCAACACGTCATGTCATGGCCCTGTAGTTTACTTATGACCTGCAACAACCCTGCCATCGTCTTGTTTTTCTCTGGTACTTTCTTTGCATCCTGCCCAATTGATGCCTAATGAACATCTAGGCTGCTGCACAATATGCCCATCTCTCTCAGCTAGGCATTCAAGGTTCTTCCTAGTTAGGCTCTATTGGCCCATCCTGTCAGCTTCTTACCGTGCCTTTCCCTACGCAGCAGAAATGAGGCTGCGACTGTCCCCACCCCTCATCTTCCCTGTCCCTTCTGTGGAAGGACATCTAGCTTACAAGGAGAAATAGCTGCAAATTCAGACTTAACACATGAATAACACTTGCTTGTTTTTGCCTTCTGAAAAAGTGCCATTTACTCTATGGACCCACATGTCCTAAACTTAGGTGTGCACTACCATACTTAGCTATGAGTTATACTTTCCAAATATACATGTAAATAAGTACAATGATTTAAAAACAGTTCTTACAGACAAGCTGAAACAATGTCACCTCTGTGTTGTGCTATACATGTTCATAGTTTTGGAAATGCTTGGATTAGGAGCCTGGACAAGTACTCTTGCTGAGCCCTGAGGATGAAGGACTTTGGCCATGGCCTCTCCTGTCTTCCTGTGGGAAACATGAGGGAGAACTGTGCAAGACTGCCCTGCAGCACGGGATGGGCACTGTGTAGGGAGAGCAGCAAGAGGCAGCAGAGTGTTGGTGGGCATGAGGTGTTGAGCCCTTATCAACAGTAGCTGCAGTATTCCTGGGACAGCAAAGTCGACAAGGAGCAGGGGACTCCCCAAATGTCTACTGGGTGTCCCATATTTTTGGAGGAAAGCATATAACTAAGATGCCCCTGCCTCCCAAGGACTCTCTTCTCTGGAGGGGTTGATGAGAGTCTGGACTGGTGGGTGGCATTACGGTACCCTGGCTACAGCTTCAGTGGTGACAGCCCATCTCCCCTCTGTTTAGTCCGGAACTCCAGATGTTGTGAGGAGATGGTCAGGTAAGGGCAGGATGCTAAGCTTCTTACATCAACAACAAGCAGACATCCAACATCCACCAATCCTCACAGAGTTCCAGAGAGCAACCCAGGGCTAACTCTCAGGCCAGCACATGAGATCATCTCAATGATGATCCAGAGGGATGAGCTGCCAGTATCTCCTCAGTCCTTGCCAAAGTCTTTGTTTTCCTGAAAAAAGGGAGGAAAATCTGACTCCCGAGATAAAGGGGATTTTTATGTAACTCTTTTGCCATTTTTCTCTTGCTTCTCCTGTATAGCTAAGCCCTGGAAAACTGGTGTTGAAACACTTCAGTAAGAAGCCAGGCAGCCGAAAGCCCTCCCAACAGCTGTTAATGGTTGTCACGTGCAGACAGACACCGGGGCTGGCAGGAAGGGAGCCAAAAAGAATTCATAGCCGTATCCTCCAGGATTCAGTCATTTGTGATGTTGGAGGGAGGAGCCTGAGGAAGCAAAGCACGACTATTTGAAAACAGTAAAAGGGCTGGAGGGACAAGGGCTGTGGCTGATGATTCTCAGAAACATTGCTCCTGAGAAAGGAATGAGGAAATGGCCCCAAGTTGGGGAGACTGGGGTTGGATGTGAAAAGACCCTAGTTCTCTGCCTATGGGGCACTGGACTGTCTACCGGGGGAGTTCTGGAAGAATAGTTCTTTCTGGTATGTCTTCAGTCTGCTTTTCTTCTGTGGAATGCTGAGCCCATTTTCGAAGAAGCCAGGGCTGCTTCGCCTAGGGAACCACAGCCTTGCCTGACAGGACTGCCTCCTGAGGAGTTTTTGATCAGCTTGCTTTTGCTGGGATTCTGAACTCAGTTTTTAATACTATCTCCTGAAATTCAGCTTCCATTTCTGCTTTTTAATCATATCCAGTCTTCCCATGAATTACTTCCAGAACTTTATGGAATGGTTCTTTTTCACTTTCTTTACATTTTTATGCTATACACAACAGAAGAAGACTTTTCCTGACTGTCACACTATTGGGGAACATATACAACACTGTAGATGTTCCCAGGATGCTCCCAACGAGTAGAATCCAAGTCTTCAACAACGTGTCCATCTGAATTGCGCTTGACCTTCCTGGGCTTGGCATGAACCACTCAGAACCCAGGCAGGAAAGTGGCAGATGGCTCAAGTTTGACTGGGAACGAGACATGGCAAAAGGACTGCATTTTTGGTTTTGATGGTAGTACTATTGAGAGATTCAGTAAAAACAGCATCCTGGGAATTCAGTCTGGTAACTAACATCTCCTGGGTCACTCTGAGTATGAAAAACGAGGCCTAGAGGGCAGCCAAAATGAGTCATCAGCAACTGGTTGGTGAACTGGAGTCACCTTCAACTTGGGAAAAGTATTGTCAGTGCAAACCAGCTTTCCCTTCTATCTCATTTTTGTTGGACCTAGAAAACACATGTTTAGCAAAGGATGAACTACTCAGGCAGGCTGAGTTGAGATCCTCAATGAGAACCCACAGGCTGATGTTATTAGGCAAATGCATAGATTCAATTTAAGAAAAACTGATGCAAAATCCTGCAGTGGAATAAGAAAACACAATGTATAAGGACAGGGGAGGAGAATCCTAACTCTGACAGTTTCCAGACAACCCAATACAGTCCTAGGCTACGTTAAGAGAAACTCTGAGTTCAAGGTCAGTCTGGTCTACAGAGCTATTTTTAGGACAGTCAGGCCTGCACAGAGAAACCCTATCTTGAAAGAACACACACACACACACACACACACACACACACACACACACACACACAGAGAGAGAGAGAGAGAGAGAGAGAGAGAGAGAGAGAGAGAGAGAGAGAGAGAGAGAGAGAGAGAGAGAGAGAGAGAGAGAGAGAGAGAGAGAGATATTGAGGCAGGGAGTGAAATTGTCATTTCTCAGAGCACATCAACATTCCTATGTTTGGTTCCAGAACTGCATGTAAGGAGCCATCCTGACTCACAAGAACCATGCCTATCATTGAATCAGAATCTCAGGAGGTCCCTGGAGCAGGGATGCTAGAGCCCAAGAGAGGGGGAATCTATGGAGACCCATTTGAGGGTCTTCAGGAATCTAATGGGTTATCATGGGAAGTTGAGATTTGATCTGTTGTCTTCTACTCCAGGGGCCATAAATAGAAGAGCAACTGAAGACAGAGGGAAATCTCTGCTACGAGCACGGGAAGACATTTTTAGTAAACATAGTTAGGGAGATTGGAACGTGTTATCTTGAAAGCTGATGAACACTCATTGCTGCAAGAGTTGATTCAGAGTCTGGAGGACAACCTATGTCATCATTACAACTCCAAACTGGCTGGGAGAGCACACTCTGACATGCCTTAAATTATCGTCCTTGTTGTTCTCACTATAGCTCCGAGATTGAACCCGGAGCCCTGTGCGTGCTCGGCAAGGACTTCACTACCGAGCTCCAGCTCCTGAAGTGCCTTCCTTATTTTACCTAAATGTACAAAGGATTCCCTCCCCATTTTATAATTAAATTTTATACACAATGTATTTTGACCATGTTTTCCCCTCCCCCAACTCCTCCCAAATCTTTCCCTCCTCCCTACCCACCCAACTTTACCTTCTTTCTCTCTCTCATTCTAACAACCACAAAAGCACACAAGGGAACATCAACAAACCAAACAAAAACATCAGTAGGACAAAAATGCCCAAAAGAAACAAAACACACACACACACACACACACACACACACACACACACACACAAACCCTCCAGAGTTCAGTGTTGCTGATTTGCCTTATTAACCTCTAATCTTTGATGTTCCTTAGCTCATGACTCAAGAAGCATCAGTGTGATAGTCTAATGCTCCTTAAGCGGTCCACACACAAAGGGATAGGAAGAATGAATACTTGAGAGTATTTTCATTTACTCTAGATACCACTGAGCAAATATACTACTGGCTACTGAGCTGACAAAATAAACTTCCCCAGTTCTCCACCAAGCTACCTCAGGCTGGAATGCTGTCCCAGTCCAACTAGTCAGCTAAGATCACAAACAACGTGCAGAGAACGCAAGGAGCCTTGATAGGATACAGTGCCAGGTGGTATGAAGAAAGCAAAGGTGTCAGTGATCTCCAAAGTGGTCTTCAAAGGCCATCACTCCAGTCAATAGAAATTCAATTGTATGACTGCAGAACCTTAAAGTCAAATAATGCAGACCGAGTTGTCTCAGTTTCAAGACATTTGTAAGGCATTATTTTCAGACATTAGCTTCCCTCCCTCGACAAATCTTCTATGTAGACCTGCTGGGTGAGCAAGTGTCACCAGTCAGTCACACAGGCCTGTTAGCTAGCAGCAGGCCTTACCTTGCATTTTCCCGGGCTTGACACAATGACTGAGCCATTTAAAAATATCATAAATGCTGTACCCACCCTGCGATTCTACAAATCTTGAAGTGGCAGGAGAAAAAAAAAGAACCAAAGCTTTTCCTCCTTAATAACCTTCCGCAGTCCATCACCTTAATCACTTGCTCACCTCATCCATGTTAGTAATAATCTCTTGGACACACTTTAGGAAGGAGGCAGGGAATGCGGAAATCTTTGGCAGCAACAGGAAAAGAAACTGGATCTAACTGTGAGTAGGAAGAGTGGAGGAGGGAAGGTCGTGCAGTGAGTGAGGGCGACCTGCGCTTTCTAAAACAATGCTGACACCCAGGAACCCTAATGAAGACAGGGCAGAACTCTGAGAACACAACCCCGAACGACGCAAAGGGTACAGGGGTCCTTTTGAAAGCCTAAGACCTCTTTTCTGGATGTCTCCTATGCTACTCCCTGTTTAGATACCTATTCTGGGCCGACAGCTAGCGCTTGACCTGAGTTGGAATTTCTAGGTAATTCTTCTAAGTCTTAATTATGGATTTGAATGCAAACTCTAGTCATAAAATTGAAGTGAATAACCAACCAAGGCCCCAGATAACAGTTGGTAGAGGAAGGACCTTATTTTGACACTGGTCTCTGATCAGAGATGGCCATATTAGTGACAAAGTTGGCCTATCAGTTCTCTAAGATAGAACAAGGAAAAACACTTGGATGGCCAGGCAATCAAGATTTACTAAACAAAGAAAAAAGGTTTATTTTTAGCTGGCCCAGAACTAGTAACTCCACTACCTCAGCCTTCTGAGCATTGCTATTACATGTTTACTACCATGCTTGCATCAGAAGTCTTTAATTTGACTTGAAGACGTGTACAGTTCAGATTTCAAGAACCTTTTCATTGTGGCAGCCTGACACTATACTTAATTAAAAAAATAAACAGCTGCCAAATCAAGGTTCTCCTGGTTTTGAGAGGGTTCAAAGCCTGTCACCCCCCAGGGCTCTTGTTGTCAAGTCTCTATTCTAAGCACACACTCCAAAGTCCACTGGACTTCAGCTGTTCCTGAGGAATTCTCGTGAAAAACCCTCAGCATTTCTTTTTTTTGGGGGAGGCAAGGACCTGAATAAATAAGTCGGCATTATTTTAGGAGCAGACTGTAGGCATCTTGGGGGCGAGCAGAAGAGGCAAAGGAATGCTAATGAATAGTGTCAAAGCTGCCTGGGCCTGCTCTTGAGGAACAAAATATGCTTAGAATGTATGTCTCTCATGGAGCCATTTGTGGGGCAAAGAATGGAGGGGAAATTGGCTTAAAAAAATGAAAGGCAGCCTGTGAAATTTAGTGACACGTCAAAGGTCACTGGCAAAAAATGTCTGGGAACCACTGCTATACTCTGGCTGAACCCTGCAGGGCTGCACCCACTAACTCCCTGTCACATGTCACAGTGAATAGGACCATATCCTCAGTGTCATTTCTCTTTCTCCCACTGGAAATCCTGACAGAACCAAGGGTAAGGAAAGTCCCCTCCATAAGCTCTGAGTGCGGAATAGGAGCCTGAAGCAGTCATTGCAAGTTGGAAGTTAATGTTTTCATCCGAGCTGGCAGATACCAACTTTAAATAAATTAATCTCTAAATTGAAAAATTCTATTACAAGATTTTACAAAGTACTCCTAATTGTCATATTGTGAGATATCTAGCATATCTTGAAACTTGCCTGTCCCTCTGTGGGATGGCTTACTCTGTTACCACTGTTTGCCTACTTAGATTGTACCAGTCTCTCCTTTGCTGGCTTCAGTTCCTAAGAAACTGGAGTCTTGTTCAGAAAGTTCACCCAAATAGTTGTCTCCTCTCCCACCTGTGTGTGTGTGTGTGTGTGTGTGTGTGTGTGTGTGTGTGAGAGAGAGAGAGAGAGAGAGAGAGAGAGAGAGAGACAGAGAGACAGAGAGACAGAGAGATGCAAGCATGCGTGTCCTACCCTGGATATACAGAAGTCAGAGGAATACCTTGGGTGTTAGTCCTTGTCTTCTATTTTCTTTGAGATAGCCTCCTGTCCCCCCACCCGCCATGTGTATGCCAGGTTAGTGGGCCTGAGCTTCTGGGAATTCTCTTATCTCTGCCTCCCATCTCCCTGTGGGGGTACTGGAATTGCAGACACATGTTAATGGCTTTAATGTGCATTTTGGGGATTCAAACTCAGGACCTCATGTTTGCATGGTGTGGTGGTTTCAATGAGAATGCCACCCCCATAGGCTCATATATCTGAATGTTTTGTCCCTAGTTAGTTTAAGAAGAATTGGGAGGTATGGCTTTGTTGGAGGAGGTGTGTCACTAGGGGTAGGGTTTGCGGTTTCAAAAGCCCACATGAGGCCCAGTCTCTAGCTCTCTCTCTGCCTATCTGCCTCCTGCCATGCTTCTCCATGCCTTTCATGGACTAGCCCTCTGGAACTGTAAGCAGTTAAAATGCTTTTCCTTTATAAGCTGCCTTGGCCACTGTGACTCTTTCCAGCAACGGAACAGTACTAGAGCACTCTACTCATTGAGTTGTCAGCCCCGGCCCTGTCACTGTTTACTAAATGACTGTCATCCTGAGCAGGTGACACGGAATCCCAACTTAGTTTAGATTTGCTTTTCTCTACTGCTAGTGAGCTTGAACAGTTTTTCATGTTTAGTGGCTATTTGTATTTTATCTTTTAAGAACTATTTCACCAGCTCATTTATTGACTTCTTGTAGTTTTCTGAGTTCTCTACATATTCTAGGCATTTAGTGTCATATGTATAGCTGGCAGAGATTTAACTGGTTCCTGTGCTACACAGAAGCCTTTCTAGTTTCATGAGGTGCCATTTGTTGGCTTTATTCCCCAAGCAATTGGAATCCTTTTCAGAACGCTCTTGTCTATGCCTGTATCTTGAAATGGCTTCCCTATTTTTTTCTTCAGAGTTTCAGGTGCTATATTAAGGTCTCTGACCCATTTGCAGATGATTATTTTTTGTACAGACTGAGAGATAGGATTCTACTTTCATTATATACATGTGGCTATCCAGTTTTCCCAGCACCATGCTGAAGAGGCTGCCTGCCTTCCTTAGCTGCACCAGCTAATGTCACTTCTCCCTCAATTACTGTCTGTAATATAATTCTGTTTTATTTAGCTTCTAGCACAAATCACAATTTAAATGATAACATTTTCTTATTTGTCTTACATGTTAAATACAGGCCCACGAGAGTGCTAGCTTACCATGCTTCCCCAGGGCTAAACCCTCAGCCTGGAATCACAACTGAGCACTGGACAGGTGTTCAGTAAAAGTCCTCTTCTCTGCCCCTCTCTTCCCTTAACCTCCCTTCTTCCTCCCTCCCCAACTCTGCCCTCCCATCTCTTTCTTCTTCTCCTTCCCTCCCTGCCTTCCCCCTGTCCTTTTCTCTTCTTTCCTTCACGATGGGAGTTTTTGTTGCCTAGGCTAACCTCCAATCCCTGGGCTCAAGAGGTCATTGTGTCTGAGCCTCTCAGTAGCTGAGGCAACAGGCAAGTGCTACTGACTTGACTCAGTAAATACTTCTTGAACAAACTAGACACTTTATAGAAAAACAAACAAACATAGCCCAAATCCATTATTTGTGCTCTCCACCCCCCTTTTTGATTTTCAAGACAGTGTTTCTTTGTGTAACAGCTCTGTGTGTCCTGGAACTTGCTTTGTAGACCAGGCTGGCCTTGAACTCACAGAGATCTTCCTTGTCTCTGCCTCCTGAGAGCTAGGATTAAGGGCATGTGCCACCACTGCCTGGTGTGTTTTCCCAACTTTTATTTTATTTTATTTCTTTGTTAAACTGGAAAATTTCAATTCACAGAAAAGATGAAAGAGATGTATATCCATCTATATTTATCCAGGGTGAATTTGGGATTCTGGAAGGAGATGGGTTTATGCTAAATTACTAAATTTTGCCAAACTTTATGCCCTCCTTTCTTTATAAATATCTCTCTATTCGTGTAAGGTCACATAGAAATCTCACTCCCTTCCTCCCTCACCATCTGAGAGTAGAGTCCCGACTACGCTTTTACCTCTGCGTACTTTGCTGTGTGCCTCCTGAGAACAGGAACGTTTGGTATTTCCCAAAGAAAAGCAGTGCTGACGCCATAGTACACCCTATCATATGGCCTTTATGCGTCTCCACTGCTGGAACACCCTTCTGAAGACTCTTGTCTCAGTGCAGGTCTCATGACAGCGGCCTTTGCTGCTGCTAGTTCTGGCTAATCTAGGACAACCCTTCCCATCATTCTGTCTTTGTGACAATGACAATTTTCACAATTTCATTCTAGTTATTTTAAAGAATATTCCACAAATGACATATGCTAATAGCACTGTGTTAAAAAGTTAATCTATTTTTCTTTTTCTGTTGCTAATCCATAAAAAGTAAAATAAAAAAGTGAATTGATTTTTCTGTTTTTTAAAATTTCAGATTTGTTGATTATCAACTGTTAAAATTCCAATTGCTATATTTTGTAAAATAGTTGTAAAAGGTTCCAAAGTCAACACCAGATTCAAAGATGTATTCAGTTTCACTCTCACGCCATGACATTCTCTGTGTCTACACACTTTCTGCAGTGGCAGATGCATCCCTGAAGCAGCAGCTATTGGACATATTCAATACACACCCCAAGCCTGAAGTCAGCCTACGAGTGACATCCGAAAGCACACGTACTCACAGATGTTTATGTGCGTCTGAAAATACCCACAAAACGTACTCTTCCTCTAGTCTCAGGAAAGTTACACCGGGGACGAGGCTGGTGGAGCGCTGCTCACACCCACCCGGCTCTCTTCACAGTCCCTCAGAGTTTCACCCGACGGCTACAGTTTTCTTGTCTATGGATGTTCAGGGTAAGAGCCTGAACTAAATCCCTGAAAATAATACCCACTAGAGGCAGAGAGAGAGGGAGGGAGGGAGGGAGGGAGGGAGGGAGGCAGGGAGGGAGGGAGGGAGAGAGAGAGGGGGGAAGGGGAGGGAGGGAGGCAGGGAGGGAGGGAGGGAGAGAGAGGGGGGAGGGGGAGGGAGATGGAGAGGGAGAGGGAGAGAGAAGAGACAGGGAGGGAGAGAGAGAGAGCACACTCAGAAGATACACAAAGAGGCAAAGGTTTCAAAGCTGCAGCTAAAGTTAAATATAAACCAAGGTCTTATATTTTTTTTACATTTACTTGTGTAAACGCATGTACATCAGAAGATGATTTGCAGGTGTTGGTTCGGGTCTAAGGGATTAAACTCAGGTCCTCAGACTTGGCAGCCACTTCTACTCACTCAGAAATCTTGCAGATGCAGAGTCCTTTCACAGACTAAGAAAGAACAAAGATATAGCTCAGTGGTTCTCAACCTATGGGTCACGACTCCTGGGGGGGGATCAAACAACCTTTTTATAGGGGTCACATCAGATATCCTGCGTATCAGATAATTACATTATTATTCATAACAGTAGCAAAATTACAGCTATGAAGCAGCAACAAAATAATTTTATGGTTGGGGGTCTCCACAATATGAGGAACTGTATCAAAGGGCTGCAGCATTGGGAGGTTGAGAACCACTGGTCTAGCTTTTTCTGCTGTGGGGGTGGTTTTAGGATAGGACTTATGTAGCACAGGTGGACCAGGAGCTAGCTGAAGTCCAGGATGGCTGTGAAGTCGTGATGCTCCTGCCCCACCACTGGAGAGGCTGGGGTGACTAGCTTGTTTGCCATCACCCCAGGCTTAGAAGGTGATCAAGGATTAAAAGCAAGGCCTTTGGTGTACTAGATGGTACTCTACCTGATCAGCTACAATACATTTTTCATTTTTTTATTAGAAGGAACTAGAAGAAATCTACGTTTGCCTGTTGGATGATTTTCACTTAAGTGCTGAGAAGCATATTCAGCTGAGATCCAAAGCTTAAGTGTTTTAGGAACCTTGAGAGTCCTGAAGAGGAACAAGGATCCAGAAAAGATGGAGGCACACTGATGCCTTTGGAACAAAACCCATGAGTGGTAGAACCTTTGAAAACAGACAGGAAGCCATATGGCATTTTTATTTTCCCAATGCTACATCTCATACTTCATCTGATCTTCATTTTCTTTTAATAATTCTATGCTATCATTACACAAATCAAACAATGGGCACAGTAGAGTGTTAGAAAATACAAAAATCTGGAGGTGGTAATGCACACCTTTAATCCCAGCACTCAGGAGGCACGGGCAGATAAACCTCTGTGAGTTCCAGACCAGCGAGGTCTATAGAGAGAGTTCTAGGGTGGCCAGGGCCACAGGGAGAAACCTTGAAAAACCAAAGCCCCAAACAAAACAAAATTTAAAAACTGCAAGCAAACAAAACCAGCCATTGTTTTCTTACTCTTCAGCATTTCACCACTGCTGACACTTTGGCAGGGCCTTCCAGGTCCTCCCTTGTGCACACACTAGCCTCCGTACATCCTAATCAGACTGAGCTCACACTGATCATGTTATTGCTCCTCATTGCACCCTGTCCCAGCATCACCTATCATCCAATATGCAAACCAATTTTCCAATTCTCCTATATCATCCTTTATAACTGCATGGTCTAACCCAGACATTGCCTCAGCGCTAGTTACTGCTTCTAGTGTGCAAGGCCCTTACATCCTGTTTAATCTGGTCGGACACATTTCTATGTCACTGACTTACTGCAGAAATCAGGCTGTTTGTTTTGCAGAATGTCTCTAGATTTGTCTTGTTGCCTTTTTTCATGGCATTAAGTTTTTCCCTCTAATTCTCAATTGGAAATTACATGAAAGACATCAAATATACTGGAGATGATGTGTATTTCATGAGCATTTGTACCACAAGGTACCTAATACCAGATAGTCTATTAATAGTGCAGCATAAATCAATCATTGCCTGGGTTAGAGTGAAGACAGTCGGAGGCTCTGGGCTTCTTTGAATGTTCTCTAGCAGGGGAGTGCCGGTACTCAGATACCCTTGAGTAAAGAATGCTCCTCTATCAGGGACAAGAGTTTTCTTAGAATGAGTGGACCAGTGAAGGAAGAAGGGAACAACTGTCTAGCCAGCCAGATCAGGTGAACCAACCCTGATGATCAGTGGGGGACAGAAGCTAGACTACCCTCACATCAGACTCTGTGCGGCTTTCCCTTGTGACTGAAGGGTCAAGGAAGAAGAGAGGAAGAGGAGATGGAGGGAGAATGTGCACTGTTGATTGCCTTGGCTTATACTAGTGTTTACCATAATGGTTTTGAATTTTAAAAGTTAATGTTTATTTTTTGTGTGCATATGTTTCTCATGTTTGTATTGGGAACTAATTAACATTATTTAATAATAACTCTAAATATTAATGGTGACATCATAACAATTGGGCCTAACAGACACACATACAACAGCCTACCTAAACAATAAGGAATACATGTTTTTCTCAGCAGCCATGGGACTTTCTCCAAAGTAAAATCATAAAAGCATACTTTAAAAATCAATCTTGTATCAAGCTGGAAAATAAAGGAAATGGATGAATTTTTAGCTATATACCACCTACCAAAGTTAAACTAAGATTAAACAAACACTCTAAACAGACCCACAATGCTCCATGAGATTGAATCAGTAATTGAGGATTTCCTAAGTAAAACAATCCTGGGCACAGAAGGATTCAGTGCAGAATTATATAGATCTTCAAAGAACTAATACTCCCCAAACTATTCCCCAACATGGAAAAGGAAGAGACATTTTCAAATTCCCTTTATGAAGCCATCATTGCCTGATACCAAAACCAGACAAGACTCAACAAAAAACAAAATTAGAGGCCAATATCTCTGATGAACATGTACATAAAATTCTTAAAAATATCTGCAAATTTAATTCAAGAACACATCGAAAGGATTATCAATCATGAGACCAAGTAGTATTCATCCTAGAGATACAGAGATGTTCAGCATATGTAACTCAGTATAATCCAGTACATCAATAGAGGAGAGGACAGAAACTGCACGATCATCTCATTAGATGCAGAAAAGGCCTCTGACAAATCCAGCGCCCTTCATGGTAAGGGTCTTGGAGAGAATATGGGTATAGGGAACACATCTCGGCATAATACAGGTAATAGACAGGGAGCCCACAGCCAACATCATTCTAAACAGAAAAACTCAAAGCATTTCCAGTAAAATCAGGAATAAAACAAGAATGTCTACTGCCTCACTCCTAGTATTTGGTCTACTTGAGGTCTTAGCAATAATGAAATAATGAAAGAGATAATGGGGAACAAGAAAAGAAGGAGTCCTATCTGTACTTTTGGAAGATAGGACTCTACCTCATCCCAAATACTGGTGGAACATGCTTTGCATTTTTTCTGTCATCTTACTTGCAAGGCCCAGTTCAGCTTGCAAATGCAAGAGACATAAAGAGATAGTACTCCTAAGCTGGGCGTTGGTGGCGCACGCCTTTAATCCCAACACTCGGGAGGCAGAGGCAGGCGGATCTCTGTGAATTTGAAGCCAGCCTGGTCTACAGAGCGAGTTCCAGGACAACCTCCAAAACAATACAGAGAAAACCTGTTTTGAACCCCCCCCAAACAAACAAAAAAAGAGATACTACTCCCACATAGTCCAAAGAACCCAGTAAGAAAGAACGACAGCCCAAACGCAGTGAGGCCCTTGGGCTAGCTAGCAGTGCACTTCTGTCTCTTAGCAATGTTCTTCCCTTCTCTACCCTTGCCTTCCAGAAATGAGCAAAACAACTACAGTAGAGACTTCATAAGACAGCAGAAGGAGTTCCTTGAACACACCCTCTTCTTTCCCTCTTCAGTGCTGCTGAGGACTGAACCCAGGCCTTGCATCAGCCGGGCGCATGCTCTGCTACTTCAGGTCTCTGAAGTGACCATATTCATTCCAGTCTGACTCGTGCCACTCGGCATGGCCTGACACCCGAGGGCAGCCACTGTGTGCATGTATTTGCTCTGTTGCACTCGGCTCTGGCTGCTTTCAGGAATGATGTTATTGCTATCACCTTTAGGAAAAATAATCTATCCTTTTGTACACAAAGGATAATACAAAAAAAAGGAAACAAAAAGATGCCTTAGAAATAAAAAGGAAACATGAGTAGCAGTGATATTTATTACCATCCTTTATAGAGAAAAATAACATTAAAGAGTGGCTGCTTGAACGAGGAGGAAGCCTGCAAATGTGACCTCCATCTTTCTTAGATCTTCTCTAAACTCGGGAATCTTTTATTGGCTACTGCCCAGCATTTCTCTTCACCCTCGGGCCAACATTTTGGCTTGGTTGGGAACAGCTGTCAGTATTTCTCTTCGCTGCCAGTCAGTCAAAAAAGTGTGCTCCTGTTGGAGGCTTGGCTCCAACCCACCTAGGGTGCTGAAAGCATTAACTTCTTCCCACCCAGTCTTCCCAGGCTGTGCACGGAAGTCCACTTCAGTCAGTAAGGTGCAGTGTCACTAGCTAGCTTGAAAGTAGCCCAGCGTCAGAGAGACTTTCAACATATTTCTGAAGTCTCTGGCAAAGTGATGAATTTTACTATGCGCACCAAGTTAATGGAGACAAAAGGAACACATTGGGGGTAACAAGAAACCAAAAGTGCTAGTACATAATTGCTGTAATTCTCAAAACAAAACAGACCCATCCTTTATGTGGCTTGCGGATTTGGCTAAGAAGTAAAACATAATGCTTGGCTTTAACCGATCAGCCCCTCCCCCCCAAGAACTGAAATCACGTTCTTTTTAAATTGACAATCACATATCACTCCGTGCCTGGATATGACATATTTTATTTAAAAATTCCTGAATTGATTTTCTGGCTCACCACTGCACGTCCGTCTGACCAAGACTGCAGGTGTTCATATGAAGGACACCATTCAAAGACTTTCTGTGTTCATGAATGTACACCCACCAGACATGCCGTGAACACCCTTACAATAGAGCGGAGACCTGAAGCAGTCTGGTGACTTTCCAAGTCTCGAATGGAATGTGAATCCATTAAGATTATTAAGTAACTTTATTGATATCCTCGAATGTGTGCCAGATGTTAAAACTGCCAAAGAAAAGACGGAACAAAAGCCAGCTCCAGGACTCCAACTTCGGGTATTTTTGTATGGAAATTGTGTTTTCTTGTGACTCACTTCAAGAATCACACCCTCCCTGCCTTCCCCGTTTAACTGCAATCTCAGTTTTCAGGAAGCAAAGAGAAATAAGATGCATTGATGGTTTAAGTTTCTCTTCCATTCGTCTTTTAGCCTAGACAGCCCTGCACGCTCTTTGGCAAGGCAGGACCGGCAACGACAGAATGCGAACGCTGTTCTAAGAAGGCCTGGATCGAGTGAAGTGCACTACATCACGAGTGACTCACCCATGCACTCAGGAGTGATTACGCGGCAGCCATGAAGCCACACTAATTGGACAGTGGCTTATTGCCAGCTCATGCTGACATGACCTGTAATTTCCTGGATGCCAGCCACTCTGTCTCTTTATCACACCTTTTTTTTTTTGTAATCTGGTTGGGAAGTGAAATAATTTTTAAAAACTCTCTCAAGTGCTATTTAACTTCTTATCATGAATTAAAAGTTTAATTAAATACTCTGTTAGAGGCCTGGGTCCTATGATTAAATATGACAAAATAATAGTTATGATTACTGATCAAGCGAGGAACTTTATAGCTCTGAACTTTGTCTTAAAAGCTATTATTAACTTTAATTGAAACAGCTGAGAGTCTCCATTATAGGAGAAAGAAAGAAATGCAAGGGATATTTTGTTCATATATTAAAAAAAGTTTAAAATGAATGAATACACAAGTTATTTTACAACATTCAATTTGAATGACACTATGGCTAAAGGGCACTTTACAATTCCATATTAAATGTTGATCACTGTGGTCACCTTATATCAAGGATAAGCAGGTATAATGAAAAGAATCTTTTAAAGTGCCTTTGAAATCAGGTCGCTTAAAAATACTTTTTATACGGGTCTCGTTTTTTGGTATATTCAAGTCCTGCCACTACGCCAAAAGAGGAACATGTTTCTGAATGCTTCTTTAAATAGGATGCAATGGTCTCAGGATTAAAAAAAAGCAACAGGTTTGAAAACAGCTTATGTGTCTCATTTAAAATTAGCTGTTGCTGTCCACACTGGACTTCCCTCCCTGCTGTCAGCATGGAGACTCATTCCAGCCCCAGCTCCCGTTCGCCCCCGCACTGAGACCAAGGGCCCAGTGTCGGGGCTGGAAGTCACCTCGGCTTTACTATAAATAAATCCTGCCTTCAGGCATTTCAGAACTATCAGCACTCCATGCTAGCACTTGAAAACTTCCTACTTGCCTGTAAGTAGTTGCTCGGAATATTTTGACTTCTTATTTATTTGCTTTTTTTTTTCATCTCCTGCCAAGTCTCACTAATGCAACTTGGAAAATTGCAACACGGCTTTTAATGAGGATTCTGAGCTAAGAGCCATTCCACCAGAGAAAACTGTTCTCTCCTTTTATGGGAATAATAACACCTACTGTTTCTATAGCACCAGCCTTCTAAGAAGTGGAGCATATCACGTTTCATTAATCTGAATGGCAGCCTGCCTGTCAAGCTGGGATGTAGCAGTGCTACTCGCTGCATACTCAGATTGAAATTGAGGTCATTAAATGAAATTATTTTCTTAGGACCATAACCTCTGAAATAGTTAAGGACTCATGATCTGTCTGCATCTTGCATACTCTGTATGTTCTAGGTTTCTGTGTAACCACTGTCCTCTGGGCTCTTTTGTTACTCTCTCCTGTGAACATGTAAGACATCTTCTTAGAACTAGGGGAACTGACAAAAATGAGTCTTGCACGGGTGTCTTTTCTGAAGACGTATGGTTCTTTGCTTTCCCAAACAGCTCGTTTCCCTTTCCATGTCTTTCCCTGCTTCCCAATCCAAGCATCTCCTCAATTCTTGGCCAGCAACACTACTTCTCTCTCCTGTAACATGGGATTACACCTCGAAGACCACCCAGGTCCATCCACCACTCAGATAGGGGTATACTTGGCAGGTCAAGTAAGTAAGCCCCTCAGTCAGTAAACCCTTTCTTCTCTTATACACTCAGGGAAACTTGTTCTGTTTCCTAGAGAATTAACCAAGTGTTCTTTTTCTTCTGGAAATTCTCCGTTAGCTTAGTACTGGAACTGGTTAGCTCCACTGGACTAACAAATCAAACATCGAGTTCTTTCTTCCTTTCTGTTTGCCCTCCCTCCCTCTCTTTTTTGAGATGGTGGGCGTGTCTCACTATTGCCAAGGCTGGACTCACATGCGCCTACTGCTTCAGGTTTTACAAGTGGCTACAGGTGTGCTTCACCATGCCTTACTAAAATGCTGGATTTTTAAAAACTTTGTCTTTCTGTCTTTTAAAGACAGGGTTTCTCTGGCTGTCCTGGAACTCACTCTATAGACCAGGCTGGCCTTGAGATCTGCCTACCTCTGCTTCCCGACTGCCGGGATTAAAATGTGCTCCACCACCACCTGGCTTAAAACACTAGATTTTAATGACTTAACATCTAAGTATTTCTTACTCATGTCAGAATGTGATCTGGTGAAACAGAAAGGCTCCTTTTTGCAGAGGGCAACTCTTAATGGAGTACTCACATCTGATCCAAGTGCTTCATGTACGTGGCAAAAGAATGCATAGCTTTAAATGGGACACCCAAACCAAACCCTTGAGGCTCAAGGCACACAGGAAGAGGGAACATGACATAAATGCCAGAGGACCAGGACAGATGCCAGGAAATGTTGCCATCCAGACACAACATGGCCAGTGGAGATCTGCACCAGATTGGGCCCTCCAACCTTTCATCAAGACTAGAGGAGGTTTGGCGAAGGCCCGCCCTGTCCTAGGAAAATGACTGCTGATGGTTGTTGCTGGGGTGGAGTGTGTAGTATCAGTTTCTTACAGGTGTAGCCATTGGGCGATTTGCTATGTTCAGAGGAAAAGAAGAGGGATGGCTGAGGAACGAAGGGTGAATGGAATTAGAACACACAGTATATACATATGACATTGCAAACAAAACAAAGCAACCCCCCCCAAACAAACAAAACCCAAGTGATTTGAGCCAGATGGTTGTCCTTCAACACTGACTCAGGGATTCGGGCTTCAACTTCACTAAGTTCTTAGACACCAGCTAAACTGACAAGAAAAGTCAAGAAGGACTCAGATCTACCTTTAAAAGTCTTAGACCAGAAGTGATAAGTCAGTCCATCTTCCTGCCACAGGCTACACTTAGTGACATGGCCCACGTGATTACCCGTTTGGCCTTTCTTTGTGTGTCCTGGAAAGGAAGGAAATATGGATGTGGTAAACACTAGTACTATTTGCTGTGGTGTGCAAGCATGTTGGAGTCTTTCCCTCCTGCTCCTGGTCCAGATCTCTGCTCCATTTAACTTGGGCAGTCTTACAGCCAGCTGAAATTAGGCTTCTTTTCTGAGGAACACAGGTGGGGTGGGTTTCTGCTTCTACTGCATCTGCCCGCCAAGTGCTCAATGAAATCACAAGGAGCATTCACATTGCTGAGTGGCCTTTAATACTCTGACTTTCAAATTCCTAACTCCAGGCTAGACGTTATCCATGGATAAATATGTGTGTGTGTGCATGTGTGTACGTACGTATGTATACATGTGTGTGTACATATATGTACACACATATATGTATGTACATATATATGTAGATACATAAAGTATATACATATATGAATATGTAAAACTGGGCATTAAACACTTCTACTGGGATGTCAACAGGCATCTCAAATGTCGGAGATACACACAGGACTCCCAGTCATGCTCAACCCTCTGCGCCCACAAACTTACTCACCAGTCCTGAGTGATCTCAGCTAATGGTGCAGAATTTTTGGATTATCTTTGGAGCTAACTGTTCCTCCTTTCCTTCTCTCCAGCTTGTAAGGAGATCTAAGTTCTGGCTGCAGAACAGCACCAGAATCTGATGCTGGTGTCTTTCCTTGCTGTCACCAGGGTCCCCACGTTATGTCTTAGCCATGCCAATGTCTGCGTCTACTCAGTTCTCCCCTTGTCCTCTTTCGATCTATGTACATGTACAGTCATCAGAACCATCTCTTGTGAAACTCTTCAGTGGCTTCTCTGTTCATTTTGTGCAAAGGTCAAGTGTCTAGCAGGGTCACAGTCTGCCCTCATCACCTCTCTGACATATTATGTGGCACCATTCCACCCTTCCTCATTCTGTACTGTTAGACATTTGGGACTTTTCCTTGTTACTGTCTGCCTCACTCACCCATCCGCTCACCCATCCACTCACCCACTCACTCGCCCACTCACTCACCCACCCACCTATCCACTCACTCATTCACCCACTCATTCACCCACCCACCTGCCCATTCACTCACTCACTCAGCACTCATTCACTCACATACCCACCTATACCCACCCACCCACTCTATAGCTGTCAACATGCCTGATCCTTCATCTCCCCCCTCTCAGTCACCTTTACAAACAAGCCTCTCTTGACTTTCGTCTTTAAGACTTCAATACCCGTGACATGACATTCCATAGCCTTCTCCTCTGTCTCATTTTCCCCAAGGGCATCTAACAAAGTAAATTTCATATCCATTATTTTTTTCCCTTTTGGAATGTGAGTGAGGTTTGCCCAGCACCCAGAATGACCCTTCCGGGTACGCAATAGGTCCTGGACAAAGTTTGTTTGATGATAGGACAAACGTATGAGGAAATGGTCCAGGGAGGCCGACTGCTTGAGCCTCCATACCGGAGGGCACAGCGGTTCAGATGGTGCTTCATCCAATGGCTCCTCAGTCTGGAAAACTTGCCTTTATGGTTTTATCAGGCTAAAGGTGGTGACCTGGGGATGTGGAGGGGTTGGCTCTGTGATGAGGGTGGGTGGGCACTCTCTTTGCCCCTTGCATTGCCCGCCATGCCCCTTAGACCTCCTTCCTCAACAGCCTCACCAGGCTGAAGGTTGATAGCACCCTGTGCTTTAGCATTCAGTACTTCTCAGGCATTGCATCGGCAAAGACCATCCGAAGATGACCATCTGGAGATGACCACCCGAAGAAGATGACCATCTGAAGACGACCATTCAAAGATGACCATCCGAAGACGATGACCATCTGAAGATGACCATCCGAAGATGGCCATCCAAAGATGATGACCATCCAAAGATGACCATCCGAAGATGAAGACCATCCGAAGATGACCATTCAAAGATGATGACCATCTGAAGATGACCATCTGAAGAAGATGACCATCTGAAGACGACCATCCAACGATGACCATCCGAAGATGACCATCCGAAGACGACCATGCCATCTAACTGCTTCTTTGAGGGCCCCAAACCACCCTAGAGACATTAACAACCTTTAGAGTTCTATAAATGCTCCCTGCAGAGAAGACATCATGATCTTGCACTTGGTAGCACCGTCAGGGGTGAGCCTCATCACACCCTGGGGGCAGGACTCAACAGGCCTCTTTTCTTCCCCGACCTCAGATTTTCCTCCCATTTTTGAGCAGGAAATTGTGAGACAGGATCTCAGCCTTGAACTCACAGATATCTGCTTGCTTTTGCCTCCTGAAATTGAAGTGTGATGTGTGCTACAATGCCCAGATTTTTTCCTCTCCTTCCTTTTATTTAAATAGTGAGAGTAAAAAAATTGTCTCAAATTGTTGCAGGATGGGAGTTGGCGGACTAGCACGAGTGTAAAATATTTGTGACATCTGAAACATGGCTGAGACTGCAGCAGTTAAGAGCATCGATGTCTCTCCCAAAGTATCTGGGTTCCGTTTTCAGTACCCACATCAGGCAGCTCACAACTGCCTATAATTCCACTTCCAGGGAACCCAGCACCCTCTGGCCTCTGTGAGCACCTGCATGCATGTGGTGTACATAAACTCATGCAGATGCACATGTATACACATGAAGAAAATAAATAAAATCTTTGAAAATAAATGTAAGGCCACTTGAAAGGCCATACTCATTTCTACCCTGCAGCCATCCTCTCTCTGTTTGAGCCTGAAGGACACAGGGAGCCATATAAAGAAAAGGTGGTGGCACTAAGAGAGTAACTCTTAGCTCGTTAGTGTTCCTTGAGGGAATCCAGCAGACTTCTCAAAAAGGATGGCGTGCATACCTCTTCATAGTCCATTCCTATCCTCTGTACTCCACAGACCATGGACTGAACTTCAAGACTGTGACGCCACTTCTGGGGTGGTGAACATCAAGCCAGAAATATTCTCCACCATCATAGTTAAGGAGCTGTTTGCTGAGCTATCTTTAGTCTAATGAGTAGTGGGCGGTGACCTGACCTGAGATGCCTGGAACACCAGGCACATCTCCTCTCTCAGCACCAAGTACAGTCACATTGATAAAGTAAATGATATGTTCAATTATGGAACAACAGTACTAACACTTTCACCCCCCCGTGTGTGTGTGTGTGTGTGTGTGTGTGTGTGTGTGTGTGTGTGTGTGTTCAATTTAGAGGCCATGAGTGGCTCTTATTTGCAGGCAATTGTTTGTTAGGACTATGTAGGGCTGGATGGTAGTTGAAGAGAAGAGCTGAGTTTGACCTAAACTGATAGAGGAGAGGAAGAACAGGGTTGCAATTTTCTTTAGGAACTTTCTAGTTCAAAGAGAAACTCTCAGACTGAGACACACAGTGTTGGCTGTCTGGTGTGTGGAGGTGTGGCAGGCGTGAGCGAGACTGAGGGCAGGTTAGAAGTTTATTTAAATCCAATGGTAGGATCATATGAAGGTGAAGCTATCTAGGGAGCAAATCTAATGCTTTTTCTTATAAGGCTCAAACACAGTTAATCTCCAGCAGATAGTTATTAGAGTGGCCTTTACTTATTTGCCATTTCATTCAAATTCTGTGAAGTCATCCACTGAGCTCAGTGTGAGCCTACAAGGATTCTTCAGTGTGTACACAGAAATCAGCATGAAGGTAACGCCTAGTGCATGGTGCCACAAACAAGTGTTCTGAACAGAAAGGAAAGGCTCAAGGCAGGCTTTGGGACATGTACAGATCCACAAAGCAAGATGCCGCCGGGGCTCATTTGTAAGCACCACTATGTGGTGCTTTGAGTTGGAATAGTCTTCATAGGCTCATATATTTGAATGTTTAGTCACCAGGCAGTGGGAATATTTGAAAAGACTAGGAGGATTAGGAGGTGTGACCTTGTTGAAAGTGTGATATCAGGGGTAGGTGGGTTTTGAGGTTTCAAAAGCCCATGCCAAGCCAATGTCGCTCTCTGCCTATGGATCACCACGTAGCTCTCAGCTATGGCTCCTATTACTGCATGTTGCCACACTCCCTGCCATGATGACACTGGACTAGACTTCTGAAGCTCGAAGCAAGCCCCCCAAATGAATGATTTCTTTCATCAGAGCTGCCTTGGTCATGGTGCCTCTTCTCAGCAACAGAACAATGACTAAGACACACTAGAACTGAAGAGCTGTTAATGTATTATATAACATATAATATAAACCCATGTTCATCTACTTATAACTTAAGATTCCAGGAACACAGACAACGAGAAGGTTTTAACAGTTTAAGGCTGAGATGTCCCCAAAGGCACAGATGAAGTGTGGTCTCCAATGCAGCAAAGCTCAGGGGTAACTGGATGGTGAGGGCTCTGAGCTCATCAATGAATTAACCCATGGGTGGATGGATGCTCATCTGAATAACTTCTGTGAGGGGGTGGAGACTGTAGAAGGATGTCACTGGGGTGCCTGCTTGGAGGATGTATAATGCTTGATTCTTTGTCTACTCTCTCTGCTTCCTGGATGAGGCTACCAACTCTGCTCCCTTCTGCCACGGTGCTCTGTGTTGTCTCTGGCCTAGAAACTACAGGACTAAGAGATTATGGACTGATACAGTGAACCAAAAGAATTCTTCTGCCTTTAAGTTTGTCTCAGTGATTTTTTTCCAGTGACAGAAAGCTGAGTAACACACAGAGGACATAATAACTATATGGACAAAAGTCACTTTATAGGGCCAGAAGCAACAAGACCAATACACAGACAATTCCCTCCTAATTAATACAACCCAAAAGGTCAAGTAGAATTTTTTTGGCTGTCCATGGATGCAGTCGGTGTCCTCGTATTCTGAAAAGATCTGAGCAATGTCATGGAAAGAAGCATTTGTATTAAGGGTTTGACTGGAGAAGAAACTCCAGGTTTTGTAACATTTGTTTATAGTTTGGCTTCCTTTACATTTTACTGGACAGGTATTATATTTTGATAAATAATTTAAGGGCTTCAGATATTCTTAAAAGTTCTTAAAAGTAAGAACCTGGCTCAGAGAGATTAAGAAGACCAGATTCAAGTTAGAATTGGGAACAGGCTGGGTTCAAGGGTTTATATTCTATGAAATATGAGCTGGGGCTAACATAGTCACTGAGGAAAGTCTCACTGTAGAAAGTTAGATTTTCATTTGTGTATATATTTTAATATATAAGTTTTGGAAATGAGTGAACACACACACACACACACACACACACAATGGTTCTCAGACAGAAAACACTAATAAAAGAACAACTGAGCATCACTTCCTGAGACCACTTTGAATTACTGGAAGTTTCGTAAATAGTTCCCGAGAATTGTAGAGTTGGAGTAAGTAAGGAAGGTGTTCTTATTCCCATCGGGAGAAGAAAGACTTACATCTATCTGATAAATGACCTGCTACCGGATGGGCTGGATTTAAAGCATTGCATTTACGATCTCAGCGAATGCTAGTGGCAACCCACTGATTGCTACACCTCCATTGGGTGCAGCTGGGAAATGGTGGTCCTGAGCAGGACCACACCACAGCTGCCATTGCTCTGTCTTCTCTTGTTACCTAGGACCTGACAGTCTGCTCCCTGACTTGACCCTGGCTACTTCATCTTAGAAGGGTTTATTCTTTTCCTTCTCACAAGACTATACAAGAAACGGGAATGGAGCTACCTATGATGACTATGAAAAGAGGCCTATGTGAAGGTATTTCAAATTTATGCGGTTCACCAGCTGGCCATTCTTCTGCTCTGTGCAGGGAGTCACAAACACTGTCCAGCAAGGGACTGGAATCTGGTGTCCCTTCCACCCCACACATCTTGTTTATAACTGCTGCAGACTGGACATGTTAGGCAAGAGCTCCACCACTGACCCGCCTCTCCATTCCTTTCCATTTCTTCCATGTTAGATATGGATGAGTTCTGGAGGTGCAGGTGCTCATTCTACCCCTCCCTACTGTTTTACATATAATTACCGACATTAGTATCTTTGCTGTGTATCTGAAGCCATCTAGGTTGTGAGCCTGGAACCTAGTGGTAGCTATCATCTTTAACTCCTTATGTTTTGGGTCTTTGACGTCTCATGAGACTGATGTGAAGGAGCCACAAGGTGGACGAGGTCCTCCTGGGCCTCAGGCACGAAGACCTGGATGTGAGTTGGGCCTCTGCAGTTTGTGTGGTGCCCAGCTTGCAAATGGCTGCTCGGGCTCTGGAGTTGTACACTGTGCTGGTGCTATACAGAGAAGACTCTGTCCCGCACGCAAAGCCTGAGGGTGCTAAGCATTATCCCCAGACTTCTGAAAGTATGTGGACTCAGAATGACTGAGTAATCAAAGAATGATCAACTGAATGTTTCACCACTGTGAAGCCCATCTTCTGGGCCCCCTACCTCTCAAACCACTGTCATCTCTACACAGAGTAAGCCCAGCTATTCATGTCCCCAAAGTACCAAAATGACTGTCTTCACCGAGGTAGATAAGAAACATGAATAGGGGATTATTTTCAATGCTGATGAGCAAAGCAAATTTACATTTCTTAGACTCTCACTGCATTAATGGTGAGAATTGTTGGCTGCTTTGTGTTTTTCCTGAGCAAGGAAGGTCCTGTGAATTCTTTCGCCATTTTATTATTAGGGGAAATCTAAAGATCCATTTGAAAGAGAGAAGAAACAGCATTGATTCAAATCCTACACAGAGGACTACACCAGACCGAGGCTGAACTACTCAAAACCCGAAGGTTAAGTGAACTAGAAACTTCGAGGGCCTGGGACCCAGGTGACGTTTGGTTCCCTTACAGAAGCACACTCACTTTGTATTCATGCTTCTGAGGCCTCACGTGCATCAAATAGAAACTGAAGACACTGCAAGTCAACATGTGGATGACGCGGACATCAGTGTGGCATAGCGCACACATGACTCTACCTCCTTCGCCATTTTTAAAAAATAAGTCAATAAATCCCCTGTAACAACCACACAATGAAACCAAGTAACCATACCTCTTCAGGCAAGCTGACCACCAAGTCATCTTTCGTCTGTCCAACCAGGGCCTGCCAGAAGTATTCACTGCACGCGGCCAGCACAGCCCGGTGGGCTCGGAACTCCTTCCTCTCCACGATCAGAGTCACATCACAGAGAATGTCCTTTTTCCGTTGGTCATTGAGGCCCAGGAGGATGTTGGCACAGTGGACTGTGGACTCATACACATACATGGGGGAGTCAGGCTTCTCATCCACAGACATGCCGTTCAAACCCTGGAAGAAAGAAAGGCTGGGTCAGTACCCCGTAACTAACAGAGAAGGTAAGGGGGACCATCACAGGCGTCTGGCAGAGGGGAACAGCATTGCTAAGTGGCATAGTCATCTAGGTTGGCATGACAAAGTCAGAAACATCTGGAAGGATGAAACAAGCCTATTGGTTTCCTTCCACTCACTTCATCTCTTTTACCCTGTCCTGTAAGGGAACACCTTAACACCGCTAGTTGTGATTTCATTAGGAGGCTAAAATGGAACCTGTATGTATGAAAGTCTAATTACTAACTGGGATTTGTGCTAAAAGGGAACACATAATTTTGTAGTATTTGAATGAAGTACACCTAAGTTCCTAAGTTGAAATTTGGCAAAGAAATTAAGTAGACTAAATATTAATCATGAGATATGATCCACAAGCACACTGAACTGTGTGTGCACTATGTAGGTGTGATCTGCTATTCCATCCCCTCTCCCCCCTCCATGGCAGCGTGAGAGCAATACAACAGTGGCAGGGACTCCTGTCTTAAGTCTGGAATAATGCTGTCATTACCTCAGAAGACCCAATGGATATCTTAAAGGAGACAATTCAGCAATAGGACCCATGAGAAAAGTAAGGTTTCCAAAGACCCCTCTGCTTTAAAAAGTACCCTGGGTGTAATTTTAAGATGCACTGTCCACAACTGAGTCAAAGGTTGGGTTTCCAGTAATGCTTATTACTAGCATAAACCTCAGTAGCTAGTCCTCCTGCCTTCAGTCTTTATTTTTGCTTTTGAAAACAGCTTTGGCACATGATGCTGCAATGTTTGGAGTATGCAATTGCCATCTGACATGTGTATGCAAGTGGGAAGCCATCAACACAATCAAGATGAACATACCATTACCACTCAAAGTCTGTTGTAGCCCTTACGCCTCTCAGTAGCCAGGCAACCACTGCTCTCTTCTAGAGTTATATTTAAATGGAATCATGTATTATCCTGTCTGAATTATCTTACTCTGAATAATTATTTTGTCATCTACTCATGCTGTTGGGTATGTCAAAGGTTTGTTTCTCCTTATATTTTGTTGGTAAGAGTGTAAAACAGTGCACCATTATGGAAACCAGCATGGAGGTGTGTCAGAAAGCTAAAAGCAGACTACTCATATGACACAGATGTACAGCACTCAGGTATACTCCTGAAGGAGTTTAAGTTGGCAAGCTGCAGAGACACTTGCACATCTGTATTTACTGCAACGTGACTGGAATAGCCAGGAAAGGGAAAGAACCAGCCTAGATGCCAGTAATAGTGAATATAGAAAATGTGGTGCAATATGCAATAGAGCTTTATTCTGCTTTAACGGAGAATGCCATATTATTAGCAGGAAAATGTGTGGAACTGCAAAGTGAAAGATAAACGTTGTATATTTTCTCTTGTATGCCAAATCTAGATTTAAATATGAAACTAGAAGGGGTCTATATTAAAAGAAAACAAGCGGAAATAATAAGGGAAGATAAAATATCTCATTTTCTTTCATATGCAGAATCTAGAATTACACACACACACACACACACACACACACACACACACACACACCAGCAAGTGGTGGGGGAAGGAGGGATAAGAGAGGGGAGTGGGACCAAATGTGAGCCACGTTTGTGATCTGTATCTATGAAAATATTGTCATGTGAGGGAGGGAGGCTTAAGCGAGGAGAGAGATGGGAGGGTAGGGCAGAGGAGGCTGGAATAACTAACATTGAGGATTTTTGAAAAGGTCATATGGAAACCTACTATTTTATAAACTTCCTAAATCTATAAACATATAAAGGTATGTTTATCTGGAGGCATTCCACATAGGAGACTATGCTCCTCCCAGAAGCCATAAGAGGCCAAATAAAAATTTCAGTATCAGGTATGAGATACCGCCCCTCAAGATGTTGGCTAGAGGTATCCCAGACACCCCTAAAATAAAATAAGATATTACTATTGGTCTTGACTATTCACCAGAACTTGATGGTAAAAATATATTGATGAAGATACCATACACATTTGTCACAGGACATGACAAAATCAAGTTGGTATTGATCAGGAAGCTTTCTCCCAGCAGGATAGCTTTCGTAGTACTGGAAGGTGCTATGTAGGCTGCTGGGAGAAAGTGCCATCAACAACCTGTGAATCCTGTGAATTACAATAATAACTGGCATGGCAAGATACTCCATGGATGCAATAGTGCCACAAATATTATGGGGGTAACCGATCACTTTGTGATTGAACTTAAGGCTTTTCTTTGCTCAGCAGGAAACAAATGCCTGGAACTGTAAATCTGGCCAAGAATCTATGGTTAGAGAACTCCCAGGCCCCAGAGGTGAATCTGCTGCTAATCTTCTCCTAAATGGACTGCCTTCGAAATTTTTATCTCTCTACCCATAGGTAAGCACAGCTTCTTTGTGTGGTGAATGGTGGCTAAATGCAGAAACTTACAGCTGGTCAAAGTACACAGAATAAAAGTCATGGAATGCTCAGAACAAACGAGAAAACTGTATTAACTCCCTCTCTGCAAGGTTCAGGGATGATGGTGGACGAGGGACAGAAAGACTCTAGGAGACAGAAGTTGGGGAGAATCGGAGCAAAACAGCGTGTTGGCAGGACTTGGTAGGACTGATACACTCGTGAACTTACAGAAGCAGTGGTTGTCTGCACAAGATCAGGCCAACCAACATTCTAACATAGAGGAAGAAAGGGTTCATGAGCACTCATCCATAAGTGAGCAGCTATGGGCCACTGATCACTTCTTGGGTAGAGAAAGTCAGTTTTCTTTAAGTGTATGGTCTCTGGTAAGCCCACTGGATGCTCAGTAGAAACTGAATTTGATGGGCTAGAGAGAGAGAAGGGAGGGCACATGGTTTGGGAGGCAGGGAGGTAGAAATGGATCTGGAAGGAGTTAGGAGAAAGAGTGGAAGTGAGTATGATAAAATACATTGTATGAAATGATCAAATTTAAAAATATTAAAAAGCAAATACCATAAGCAAAATCCATTTTGTATGCAAATTAAAAAGTAATAAAAAGAAAAGTTTGTTATTGTATTTATTGCATAGACATAGTATAAGTTTTAGGTCATTCACATCTCCTGATGGTTACCTGGATTGTTTCCAGTTTGGGGCTACTATAACTAAAGCTCCTGGGAACATCAGTGCTTAAGATTTTATACAGACAGGTACCCGAGTTTCTCCTGGGTAAGTGTCTGTGAGAGTGGATGGGCAGCAGGAGATGTACAAGTTTAAGAATTTAAGAAACTGCCATTGTGTTTTCATTCCTGTACCATCTTATCTTTCCCTAGGAGCTATTGGCATCCGTTCTTGACATCCTTGCCAATGTTTGGCATGGTCAATCTTTGTAACTCTGGGCATCTCGTAGCTGCACTGTAATACCTCCCTGTGGTTTTAACTTGAGTCCTGTAATGACTGGAGATGCTGAGGACTTCCAAGTGTTTATCTGTCACTGCCTATTCAGATACTTTGCCTGTTTTAATTTTTAAATTTAATTCTTGAGCCAGGGTCTTGCTTTAGCCCAGGCTAGCCTTTCAATGCTAGATCCTTCTACCTCTGCCTCACGAGAGCTGGGAATATACACAACACCATGCTAGATGCTTCTGTTTCAAATCAGGTTGTCTGTTTGTTACTGTGGACATCTGAGAATTCTTACTGCTCTCAACAGTTCTTTACGGGACAGGTTAATATTTACCTCCAGTGGGCCATTGCTTGTCTTCTTCTCTTAATATTTATTCTCAAAGTTTTCACATGATAAAATCCAATTATGTAACTTTTAAGAAATACATTGTGCTTCTGGTGTCAAATCTAAAATATGTTTTTAATGCTCTACAAGTTTTTAATGTATTTTCACAAATTTATAACTAAGGATTCAAAAATCATTTTATGGTACCAACTGTTGATTTTCCATTGCTAATATACAAATGCCTTTTTTTTCAGTGCTGGAGATCAAACTCAGGACCTCTTGCTAGACTTCTAGGCAAATATTCCACCACTAAGCTACATCACTAGCTCCAAGAAATCATTTTGTGTAAAGATTTTTCTATCCTGAAAACCTGCCTAAATTGCTTACTAGTTCTCAAAGCCCTTTCTTGAAACTTCTGTAACATTTCTATAGTGAAGATAATGCTATCTGTAAATAAAAACATTGGTTCATGTTTAATCTGGACGCTTTACATATTTTTTGTTACTGACCATGTTGCCAGGTCAGCATAACCCTGACCAGAGGTGATGAGAATCACAATCCTTGCGTTGCTGATGTGAAGGGACGGCATCTCTCATTTCATCAGGATGCATGATGTTAGCAATGGGTGTTTCACAGGCGCTCACACTGCGAGGGGTCCTTCCATCCCACAGCTTGCCACTTGCATTGCTTCAATTAAGAACCTGCCCTCAGAATCCCAGCCCTGGGGAGGCTGAGGCAACATCACAAATTTGAGGCCAGCCTAGGACCACACAGCAAAAACCTTCAGAGAGAAAGTAGGGCGGAGTGGGAGAAGAAAGGGGAGGGGGAGAAAGGAGAGGGGAAGGCAGGGAAGGGAGGTGAGGGAGCGGTCTGGCACCTCTAGTTTTGTTCCTTTTACCCCTGTTTAAGATTTTCTCTTTATCATGCATTTCCCCATGGAATAACGTGATAAGCACTGATGTCGTCTCCTTCCAGTTACTTGGGTCTGAGGCTGTGGAGCTTTCATACCTAAAGACACTTCAGCGGATCAAACTCAGGTCCCATTGCTTGCTCGGCAAGCACTTTGCCAACTGAGCTATTTGCCCAGGCCTCTAGTGTACTCAAAGACAATATTTCATGTACTTCATTTTAATAATTGCTCACGTTGCTGCTCAATTTTGGCTAGAAGCAAAAGTCCTAGATTTATTTTTAAAAATCGTTTACACATGTGTTTATGGTGTGTGTACATGTATGTGCATGCATGTATCACAGCATACACGTGGAGATCAGAGGACAGCTTACAGGCATCAGTTCTCTCCCTCTACCATGTGGGCCACGGGATGGAACCTGTGCTTGCCTTTACCACCCTCCCCTCAGGCCATCTCAGTAGAACTCTGGATTTATTAGTTATAATTTCTTTAGTGCTTTATAAGCAACAACTTGTCACATTGCTAATAATACAGTGTAAACTGCACTCTGCTACTCTGGTTGACAAAACATCTTTGTGAGGAAAACATTAGTTCTTTGGCATTTAAATAAAAAATGAGGTATTTGTAAAGTTGATCATTTACAATCAATTACAAATGAATTTAGAAGAATAACATTATAACTGACAATTCTGTTAAAACAATCCTGAGTCATGGAATAAAATCAAGGTCTTGGATGTATATTTAACACTAGGAAATTGCTGGTAAATTATTTTACTTCCTAATAAAGAACACAAGTGTTTTCTACTGCCTTCCTTTTAAAAAGATTTATTTTATTTTTAATTTTTTCTATGTCAGCATGTGGAACCCTGGCTAGTTTTATGTCAGCTTGGCAGAAGTGAGAGTCGTCTGAAAGGAGGGACCCTCAACTGAGAAATGCCTCCTCAAGAACCAGCTGTAATGCATTTTTAAAGCAGTGATCAATGGGGAAGGGCCTAGCCCATTGTGAGTGGTTGGTGTGGGATGACCTTGTGTATGCTACAAAAATGTGTTGCTTTTATTGGTTGATAAATAAAGCTGATTTGGCCAATGGCCAGAAAGGATCAGGTCAGGTAGGGAATCCAAACAAAGACATGACAGAAAGAAGGTGGAGTGAGGGAGACACCATAGAAGCTACCAGAGAAGCAAGATGTGAGGTAACAAGCCACAAGCATCTTGGTAAAAGAGAAACTAAATGGATTCATTTATAATTGTGAGAGCTAGTCAGTAATACACCTGAGCCACTGGCCAGATAATTATAATTAATATTAAGCCTTAGAGTGGTTATTTGGGAACTGGAGGGCAGGATAAGAAACCTCCATTTACAGGTGGTGCTATCTCTGGACTGGTGGTCCTGCATTCTAATAGAAAGCAGGCTAAGAAACCCATGAAGAGAAAGCCAGTAAGAGCACTCCTCCATGGCCTCTGCATCAGCTCCAGACTCCAGGTACGTGCTCTGTTTGAGTTCCTGTTCCGGCCTTCTTTGATGATGGACTACAATGTGGAAGTGTAAGTAAGGCTTTCCTCCCCAACTTGCTCTTTGGTCATGGTGTTTCATCATAGCAATAGAAACCCTAACTAAGACATGTGGGCATGTGCATATAAGAGCAGGTACCGCACAGGGAAGGAGAGGGCACTGGATCTCCTGGAACTAGCATATCAGACAGTTATGAACCACTCATGTGGGTGCTGGGAACTAAACTCGGGTCCTTTGTAAGAGCAGCAAGTGCTCTTAGCCTCTGAGCCACCTCTCCAGCTGTGCCACTGTCTTCTAATGAGCTTTCCTTCCTTGGAATGTTCCCAGGATTTTCTTATCTTTCATATCAAGTCTCAATCCTGATTTCTTCTCTCCATTATCAAATTATTAAACACAGTATCCTATCACATCCAGGCTTTTTTTCTATTAGTCTACACAATGTATTGAGTTAAAAAGGTTATATGTACAGGTTATATGTAGCAAACAACACTCAAAATCTGGCTGATCAGCTAATGTTCTAGGAAACAGGTGACGCACTAAAGTCACCAGAAGAAGGGGATGTAGAAAGGGTACCTAGCTTTAAATTTTTTCTTATGGGTAATCTATACCGTTGTAACTATATCGAGACAGAGGTTTGCTATGCAGAGCACGAAGCTATAAACTGAGTGAAATATGAAATATGAAATGAAAGAAAATACAGAGCAATGAAATCAAGGCACAGTAGAAAGAGCAGTGGCCTCTGCTCTCTCTCTCTCGCCGCGGCTGTGACCTGCTTTGTGGGTTTGGACAAACTGCTTCTCTTTGTTTGCACCCGATTCCAGGGTTACAGAATGTAAACCATGAATCACAAGTTCAGCTGTGATCTTAAACATCTAAAATCTTATGGCAGTTCAGGAGGCTATGAGGGAAACAGACCTAAGTCAGTGGTTTTCAACCTGTGGATCGTGACCCCTTGGATAAACATCTACCTCAAAAAAGATTCTCATTACACTTCACAGCAGTAGCAAAACTATATTTATGAAGTAGCAACAAGAAATAATTTTATGGTTGGGATCGCCACAACATGAGGAACTGTATTAAAGGGTCACAGCATTGGAGAGGTTGAGGACCACTGACCTACGTGATGGATGGTAGAGTAGGCTATTACCTTTTAGTTGAGAGAAACTATCTTTCTTTGAAGACAATTTATGAATATAATTTTATTGCAGAAGTTGCATCGAATAAAAACTTGTCTCTGAAGATCTGGTTACAGGAAACGAAGTAGACGGTATGCAAAGGTTTCTGGAGGGATATGGGGGAAAACAGGGGTCCAGTCTCCTGCTCTGCAGATCCCAGATTAGGAATATCTGCCGGGATGCACCACGATATTCCTAGGGAGGGAACCACCTTCGTGAAATAAAACTTTTCAGGAACTGGGAACTCAAGTACAGAGGACAGCTGGGTGCAACATGGACAAGCGATGCTGTGTTAGTGGCTGCAATCCTTAGCCTGATTGGGAATGTCACCTGAGCACGCACACATGAACTAAAGAATATGTCACTGGGGATATTCAGCTGATGTTCCACCGAGGCCTGAGTGGGGTCCTAACCTAACTGAAGAGGACAAATCACATCCGACTAGGAAGCTGAAACCCTGAATGGTGGCAAAACAAGGCAGAGGGGAGATTATTGTATTCCACGACACAGGCAAGGCTGGACTCCCTCAGAGGAGGGCCCTGGGGACCCAAGCTTTTCCTCAGAGGGTTGGCTATTGAAAAGAAAGGGGTACAGCTGTATATGGAGCCCCAGTTGACAAAGGAGGCTATAAAAGTCACATCAACACAGATAATTACTCATTTTCTTTTTCTTTTTTTTTGGGTTTGGCCTTTTCTTTTTTTTTTCTGAGACGGTTTCTTTGTGGTTTTGGAGGCTGTCCTGGAACTTGCTTTTGTAGACCAGGCTGGCCTCGAACTCACAGAGATCCACCTGCCTCTACCTCCTGAGTGCTGGAATCAAAGGTGTGCGCCAATCTACAATATTAATTCTGTTCACCCAACAGTATAAACTGAAATCTATTTTGGGTGGTGATGGGGATTGAACCCAGGGTCTTCCACGTGTGTGAGTTAGGGCTTCTACTGCTATGACACAACACTCTAGGAAGAGAGGGTTTATTTCATTTGTATTCCCACATCACTGAGGGAAGTCAGGCAGGAACCTGGAGGGGGGACTGAAGCAGAGGTCCTGGAGGAGTGCTGCTGACTGCTTTGCTCCTGGTGGCTTGCTCAGCCTGCTTTCTCATACCATCCAGGACTACCCAGGTTTATTTTCTTCCAAAACGACTCTAGCCTGTGTTAAGTTGCCGTAAAAACTAGCAAACTCCAGGCACACACTGGAGTTTACCAGGAAGTGCTTGCTCGACTTTTATCTGGTGATTTTCTAGATGTTGCTACCTGACTCCTGGATAATTCTTTCTGCTATAGTTGCTCCTTTGTCTGCCTCTTCCTCTCCACTGCCGCTTCTCCTTTCCGGTCTCTCCAGGCACGCTGGGAAGCACTGTTTCTGCGGCTCCTTCATCCCTCACCATCGCGATGCTTTCTGTGAACGCGGATCTGACTTTGGCTCTTCTGTCTATCACTGCAGCGCTGTACACTCTGCTTTCTGTTTCCCCTCATTCCTAATGTTAATTAAGCAACACTTGCCGCCTAATGCAGCAAATCAGCAGGGATCACAGGATCTAAGAATGAAACACTTCACAGGGTGGGAGCAAGGATCCCAGAATAGCACGCAGTAGTCTGGCAGCCAGTCTTTACTCTAAGCAGTAGACAATGTGTTAAAGTATGTAGACATTAGCTGCAGTCAGATTGGGAGAGAGCCTTCCAAAGGTTCTGATTTGGATTTTGGCTGGATCTCATTCTTTCTGCATGCCAAAAAACCCCAGCTGCACATGTGCTTAGCACACACACCCCATCATTTCCTCATATGGTTCAGCAGGAAAAGCTAATTACTACTGTAGTATCATAGCATGTTCATCCCCTCCAAAGAAGCTACGGGGACCACAACACTTATCAGTCAAAAGTACAGTATTAATGAATGCAGGCTCTTTTCTGAACTTATCCACTCTTCATTCATTACTGGATCATGTGCAGATAGTAAAGTGTCTAACAGTTCTAGTGCTAAAAGTATAATTCACCAAGTTAAAAAATCCACAGTGGGAAATCTGAAAAGCTGCAATTCACAAAAAAAGTAGAACGTTAAATTTTACAGACAACCTGTCATGTCTAGAATCAGCTTGGGATGAAAAAAAATGAATATGCCTTGTGGGTGAAGAAAAGGAGTAAATTACAAACTGTTTCATTTGGCGCTCCCCCACATTTCTTCCAGAAACATTGCTATCAGTAAATACTTGTGTGAATCAAACACTAAATTACGTGGTAATTGCTGAGTGAATTTCTGCTTTTATCAGGCATTTAAAAAGTTCCTTACTATAAACCTGAAAGGGTTAGTCTTTAGAGGAGAAAGTTACCAAATCTACAGAGATTTTTGAGTGCACAGAGTACTGAAACGGCTTTGCTATTCCTTTTGGATTGGAGACACTTTCTAAACACACCAAACTTCCTGCTGAAGGTGGAAAGCACTTCAACTTCAGTGTTTCCTAATGGAAAAGTGAGTTTAATGTCGCTAATGCCTCAGACAGCTAAGGGGGGCCTGCGGGGAGCAGCTTTATTTATCCACACATTGTAGCTGCAGTCTTCTGGTTAGCGTCAAGGGGATGGAAATTTAAGGCTGTTCTTAGGACTGAAGGTCTTACATCACCGAGTCCTTAGTAGTTCTCAGTGACTCCTCTAGCAAAGTATAAATGCCCATTTTCCTTGACGTTTCAGGAAGAAGTGTGATCTACTAATACGTTTGTGACAATGGTTTTTACTGCACACTTGAAAAATCCACCAAATTTGAACAGGGAGCAATCATGAGAGGCTCTGCATCTGTGGTGATGGCTTCATTTGGTCTTCTATACAGATCAAAACACAAAACACTCTAAACTCCAAAGTATCCAATAAGAACGTAGTGACACACCTAACTTTTCCTATTTAAACATAATCTGAGTGAGGAGTCTAGGCCTGCTCCAGAAGCTGACCTGGAAAATATAGTACAGTGGTAGAGGCAGATTGTATGGATCCATCTAAAGGCAACACAGAATTAAAGATAACGCATAAGCATCAGCTGGGAAAGAAGTAGAATGTCTGACAATACTGAAGTTGTGGCCCTGTGAGGCAATAGGAATTCTTGCTGGTTGACAGTTGGTTTAATAGCACTGTCTAGTGACGTTGAAGGCATACATAGATGATGACCTACAATTCCATTCCAAGGTTATACTGTGGAGATACTTCTGAGTCCATAATGGAACATTCAGTGAGAGTATTCTCAGTGGCATGACTTATAACAATGCTCTCTAGAAACAATGGAATGTCTGTCAGTAGCACTGAGGTGTACAGTATTATATCATGGAATAACAGCAAATTAGAGTCAAGTGTAGCATGCAGATTAATGTCACAAACCTAATGTTGAATGCTAGCCTATAGAAGAAACACAAAATAATATGCACCCCAATTCTATTATTGTTAGAAATGGACAAATCTTAAACACCTAGTGATATATAGTATTATGGAATAAACTGTTAGTATTGCCAACAAACTCCCAGCACGGTGATGATCCTGGAGGTAGGGCTTTGGGAGGTAATAAGATCGTGTTATGATGGCGGAGTCATCATGAACAGGGGTAGCTCCAATGCCAGGGATCCCCTTCATTCACTTTCTACCTCACAAGGACACAATCAGATGATGAATGTTTAGAACAGCAAGAGCTCCTTAAAGAACCTGACCTGTGGGTACCCTTGTACCAAATTTCCAACCTGCACCACTGGGAAAGAAATGTTTGTTATTTGAGCTACCCAGCATGGAACTTACATGTTTGTTTTTGTATCCACAATCAATTTTTACAAAAACAGAGTCTCCCCAAAACAAGAAGGGTTCAGGATCCCCAGAATTCCCAGGCTCTGTTCTACCATTAACTATTTTCAGAGATCCTATGCTTTTCTTTCTCACAAAAGCTAAACCTGTTTGTGCACCTCTGTTTTCTTATTTGTAACAGGAAGAAACAGGTGAATTCAAAGTAACTCTAGTTCTGTTGTCTGAGTTTCTATGAAAGTGTAAGAGCTTTAGAGAAGTCTTGAAACACAGCATTTCTAAGTGCAGTTCCTAAAAGGAAGCTAGATATGTTGGAAACAATGCAACTGATTGGAGGGAAAATGCCTGTCTATAACTCTGGGAGATGAAGAGAGTTGTCTCCCTGACTGTGTGAAGCTCCCTGTCTACAAAGTCAGCCCAAACAAAAGACAACCAGCTAATTTCACATCTAGTAAAACACAGTGCCCCCTGGGGGATGGGGGAAAACTGCTCCCTCCCCACCTCAAACAGTGCTCTCTAGGAGACTGGTAGCATCTAAGAGGATGCTGGTCCTCTCTTCCACCTGCATCTCTGCCCAGTGAGCTCAGGTGGGACTGCATTGTTTCGGAGGCCAGGGAGAAGGCCACAGCTCGAACTGAACAGTAACATGGGACAAACTATTACTGTCAAATGAACGTGGGCATTGAAGTTGCCATGTGAAATGACATGCCAGGCAGTCCAATAGGAGTGGTACTATCAGTGGTGGCCGGGGTGACAGTGCGGGTGTGGGCAGGAGAGGACAGTGAGAGATGAGGAGTGCGGAGCTGGGAAGGAACAGATGGACCAAGCAGCTGCTGAACCATCTAGCACGGAACTTTTTCCCCCTTTGACCCTTTGATAGTTGCCTTTTCTTTCTCTTCTTCTTCTTTTAGTCGTTCTTTTGTGGCAATCTTCCCATCTAAGGGTGCAGGTGACACCCTATCTAGTGCCCCAGCTTAGGCCATTTTCTACTGTTGGTCAGTTCTCCTTTCCAAATTGTTAAACTCAGCTTGTCTCTGATGTCACTTTGCTATGTTCTCCATTTATATTCATTTCTCACACATCCATTTCTGTTTCTCATTAGCATCTGCCTCTTAGAGGACAGAGAAATGTCATCTCTTTTCTATATTTTTCTTTATCAGGGCATCTGTGTGAAATGTTCTCTCAATGTCCCCTTCTAGCCAGCCGAATATTCCCCTAGAGCTTTGGGCTGTTAACGTGCAAAGAATCTGCGAATAGTGATTAGGAGGCTAAATGAGGGTGGTGGTGCCTGTTTACCTCATTAAGGTTCCTTCAGGGAAAATTTGAGGATGGGAAACTGAGAGATAAGGGTTAATACTAAAAGAATAAAAGATCCATTTGACTCAGAGCAATCTTCAGTCTGCCTGGATTCTATCAGACACCCTTCTCCATGGGGAAATCATTACAGAGAAATGACATGCAAAGTACCCCGTAAAGCGTCTGAGTCAAACCAGAGGGAGGATGACTCAACGGATCACTTTACATTTTAATAGAAGGAGCTGCAGATCTGTACGGAATGCTCAGTTCAACAGGGGCTCGCTTCTCCTCCCCAAAACGTCTCCATCGGGTGGGAGGGGAGTTCCCAGAACCTAGCAGAAATTATTCTGTCTTCTCAAAAAAGAACCGAGTCAAAAACTCACAACAGAATCAAAGATTAAGAAAAGACAACAGACAGTCAAATGTGGAAAAGGGGGACTGCAACCCTGCCTGGTTCTAGCTGTCAGCACTAAGGCAAAACTGGAGAAACTGAACTCAGTTGTATGTGGACTTCAGACGTTTTGGGGAGGCAGCCATGGAAGAAAAGGAGAGGAAATAAGGAGGAGGGGACAGGACAGAGGTGAGAACACAACACCAAAATGCTGTAATTAAAGATAATTTTGTTTTTACTGAGTCAGTTTCAAAAGATTTACCATGATAATTAACGTCAAAAGTTTAGCCAGCAGGCCAGTGACAATACTGGACTGGAGTTTGCACTGAGGTAGTATCAGTCATGTCACGGTGGCCAGCACAGGGTAGTTACTGTCTGCAGATGCTAAGATGTGGAGCTTACCAAAGGTAGAGTCAGCTGACCATGCATGATTGGGGTGCTAGAGACTGCATCGTTGAAGCTACCTTGTGTGCAGGACCACCTCTAGAAACACAGTAAGCAGAAGGGTCTGCCCATATGTAAAGAGTATCTGCAGCTAGGTGATGGTTCATGCCTCTGATTTCTGCTGATGCTCTCCCAGGCTCCCAAGAGGGCACACAGTTTATAGAGCAAAAGGAAACAGAGTCACAGTTTCGGAGGCTGCAGAAATACAGCCTTCACAGAGAATGCTCTCTATATTTTTGTTCTGAAGTAATTAATATTATTAGTGTGTATGGAACGTGAGCATGTGGAAGTCAAGAGATGACCTTCAAGAACCAGTTCTGTCCTTTCTTGTGGGACCTGGGAATCTACCTCAGATCCTCAGGCTTGCACGGCAAGCACCTTGACCTGCTGAACCACCCCTCTGTCTCACGAAGAGGCTCTGGACAGGAGAGAGCTTGCTTTTTTCCACACTTTTTCCCTTGTGGACATGTTTTGTTCTGAAACGTTGTCTTCTCTGCAGAACGGAGGAGGCTACGGTTGCACACGACTCACCTGGCATCTGAGGAAATACAAACACAGCCCACCAAATTTGGCAGCATCTCATCAAAGCTCACTCAGTGTTCTGAGAAAGGTTTGTGGATTGCCACTGGAGTCCGTCTCCCTTCCTCCTTTCTCTGTTCCACTTAAAAGCGATTAAACTCCCAAGGTGAAGATGGGTCAGCAGTCATTAAATCTCCCATCAGGTAAGACAAGGATTTGAACCATCTGCTACCATACAGGTCAAATGGAGGTGGACGACTACCACAGGTGAAAGTCTCCCCCGAGAGCACATGGAATAGGCAGAGGTCAGCAAAGCAGGCTGGGGGAAAAGAGGATGTGCATGGGCAGACAGCAAGGGCGGCTGCCTCTGAAGAGCGCGGACTATTATTACCATAAGGGATACAGATGCTTCACAACCCAGAACACTCTGTTAAAATGCTAACTGCCACGCCACAGCACTCACACATTTTTACCTCACAGACCGTCTTCTGGATAAAGCAAACCGCATCAAAGAAAAGACCATTCATATATGTATTTTTATTTATGTATATGTGTGTGTTTGCCTGCACGAATGTATGTGCACCATGTTCGTGAAGGTACCTTTGGAGACAGCCATCAGATCCCCCTGGAACTGGAGTTACAGGCAGTTGTGAGCCATGGGATGTGGGTACTGGGAGTCAAACCCAAGTCCCTCTGCAAGAGCAGCGATTGCTCTTCACCAGTGAGGCATCTTTCCAGCTCTGTCTTCTTACTCTTTACAAAAAGTCAAAACCTTGACTGTTTAGGGGTAGAAAATACGCTTTGTCTGAATGGCCAGGAAGGAGTGCCTCAAAGCCATGTGGGTGTGCCAGCAATAAGAGGTGGCTTAGCTTCCTGAATCCACACAGCACCATTTCCCAGTTCTTCTTCCTTCCCTAGACAGAGGGCTAGCATTTGATCCCTGCCTGCCTACTTCCTAGATGACAGTGGCTGCATATTAATCAGCTTCTGGAGCGCTTGTTCTTCCCATCTACAGGACAAGACGACTTGGGATGAAACAACAGGGTGTTTAGGATGCTACTTTTGTAGTAAGTGTGTCACAAATAAAAACTGTGTGTGTGTGTGGGGGGTACTGGGATCAGATGCAAGGTCCTTTGTACTAGACAACTGCTCCACCCATGGACTACATCCTCAGCCACAGACTACCATCATGAGAAACAACCATTTGCCATTATACGAATTTGTAATTCTCTACACAGTGTCTCACATCAAGGTACATAGGGACGGCTGAGGAATGGTGCTTGTTTTCATTTGCACACATTTTCTTTCTAACTTGGGTAAAAGGCCAGTTTGCTCAGTCTCCATTCAGGGCTGTAAGGATGGGGCAAAAGGTGGGATCTCATGCTTCTTGGTAGCTTTGGCCATGGCATCACTGTAGCCTGCTTTCCACAATGTTCCCCAGGGACCATGAAGGTCACAGTAGGCAGTGGACATAAGAGCTCTGGAGAGAACGAAGCACTCAGCTTACATCAGGAACAATCCTCCTCACTACTTTAAATCTACACACAATTATATCAAGAAAGTCTTCTCTTATGGACACTTACTCCTGATATATTTCTCTCCGATGCTAAAAGAAGTGCCTGGCAGATGGGGAACTTGCACAGATATATATCTAATAACATTCCCCACAATACCGCCCCTTCCAATTTGTTACATGCATGTGCCTTGAATATTCCTCTTCCTGGGGCAGGCTTCCCCTGCTTTCTCTCTGCTGCACTTATACAAATCTGAACCTTCTTTCATTAGTGGACATGCACGCACTTTCACTGGGGCCTGCTTGCCTAAATCTGAACGCTGCTCGTGCTGTCACCTCAGAAAGCCATGGGAACTCTGGGTAAGAATAGCTCATCAGCATTCAGTTGCCATGCAGAGTAATGACTTAACACACTGGCATGCATAGTGGCTTGAAGAGCACCAGAGGTGGAGTGCAGTGTTTGCTAAGAACACGGCACAGGCACATGCCATATAGGGAGGCAATGGTTATGGGCACAGGCCAGAGCTAGAATGCTTGGATTTCAGGTCTGCCTGTCTCTCATTTGCTGCAAAACCCCAGGCAGCCCATTTAGCTTTTCTTTGCCTTAGTTTTCTCCGCTCTTTAAAAAATGTGTGTTAAAGAGCATCTATTTGATAGGGCCCTAAGGATTAAACCATTGCACATTTGTTCATTAGTTTACTCATTCAATGCCTCATAAGCAGTCAAAAGTTAATTTTTTCTGTCTTGGACATCAACAAACAAACAAAGTTAGTTTTTCTACTGTACCAACTTTTTAAAGTCACCCTTCAGTCCCAGACGAACAATGGTTTGTATTTTTGTAACATGAGTAGTTCCTACTTTTAGAACCACCTCCTGCCTACTCCAGGCTCTCTGGATAATTTCCTATTTCTTTGAATTACAATACTTCTCAGGTTGCACATACGTGTTTAGTGTAGGAGTGTGGTTGGAAGTCTGCATTTTATCCCCAAAGCAGTGGATCCAAATCACCCCCACCCCCCAAAATAACCCTGGGATTTCCCACCTTGTGAATTCCTAGAGCTGGGTAATCTCAGCTGCTTGTGTATGTTCTCCGAGTTTCCTCATACGTGAGATGAAGAGAATATGTGTCTCCTGAGAGGCCTTGGGATTGAAGGTGACTCGTTCCGTCCCCAATCACCTCAGGCCTTTGTTCATACGCTATCTGCTGTGAGCTGCCCCCAACATCCCTAGCTCTATCTCCAGTCTCTGCCTTGCATACTCCAGACTCCATCCCACTGGGACATCGCAAAAAGCAGGGAGGGGCCCAACTCCTCATGAACGGTGAAGCCCTTTTAGTCACTGGCTGCACACGGGGTGGGCTGCTCTACTCTGCCCATAGCTTCCCTATTCCAGCTTCTGAAAGATGACTCTGACACTACCTGTTTCTAAGCACAGGCTTCCACCTTAGACCGCCAATAGACTTTCCCTCAGCAGCACTGGCTCTCAGAAGATGCCTGTCTCACAGGCCCTCGGCTGAGAGTTCAGACGGTGGTTTGGTGTGGTCAAGCTGAATGGGGGCCATGCCTTGTAATGTTGGTACCCTGGCTTCTGATCTTCAGTACAAGATCAACAAGCATGAAGACCATCTAGCAAGCATGTTCTTCATGCAATCTGATGACAGATTCCCCTGATGTAAGGCATCAGAACCACATGCAGCCAACATAAAAACAACTCAGTCATGATCTTCTTGGGAATGTGGAGTTACATTTGCACAGCAATCCCAGAAACAACCCCCCCCCACTCCCTTTGTTCCTCCCTGCCATGGTTTCTAATCTGCTCAGAAAAGGGTTGATTTAAAAAAAAATCACATGCACTGTCAAGTTCCCCAATACAACGCTTTAAAATTCCTCAGAATGTAAAAAGGATGTTTCCCTGCTTAACAAAAAATTGCATGTTTCTAAAGCAGGTACTTTGAAAACCAGAAGGAATCATGGCCTCTTCAAAAAAAATCAAAGAGCACAGCAGAAATTCCCACAAAATGCTCAACAAAGCATCTTTTCAACAGAAGTCAGCCTGAGTGAAAAGCATTCTTGGATTCTGAGCTTTCCTGGTTACCTAGGCTGCAAAGGGTACCAGAAGAAACTCACGCCAGGGATTCTTAGTTAGGATGCCAGTCAAGGACAAGTTCATAATCCCTTCAGATTCTAAATTGATGTGTGTGTGAGGAGGAAAACCATCTAGTGTTTTGAACAATTGGAAAAGACTAAACCAGACTTTCTCTAAAAAGTTGTGCTATACGATGGGTTATACTCATCAAGCACACAAGGGAATGGTTTCTAAGGCTATGGCTGTACTGCTTTCCCTCACATTGTAGTTATACAGAGACTGACAATTTAATTAGGATGGAAACCTATATACAGAGAGTCACTCCAAATTACCATTGTATCAGTCTCACAACCTATGTTTGATTACTTAAAATGGACCCAATTTGAAAGTTGTCAAGATGTCTTCATCATTCATAAATCCTCACAGTTATTGCTTTCCTTTAAGGAAACATGAAAAGCATAAGACACCACTTTTAAAAACTCTCTCATACAGAATGTCTAGTATTAGTTAATGAACCCAGCACACTGAATATTTTCCAGCCACCTGAAACTTCCAAGTATTGTATGAGTTTTGGCCAATTAATTATCAATTACAACATCACAAAACATTAACACAAAAATAGGAATAATGAAATGTAATTATACATTATTCTTCTGAGTTGCTGCAAATACTATACAAGACTGATTCTGATTAATAATTCATTCAGCAATAAAGTATCAGGAAGATAATTATGCACTGCCACAATTCTCACACTGATTTCTATAATTACAGATTACAACAGTGTTAGCAATTTAAAGGGCTAGAGAGCTGTGGTAATTTGCTATGTCATCCTCAGCTATATTAATGTCTCTCTTTGAATACCAAAGATAATTGAAAATATAATAATGGGCCACATCAGATGGCTTGTCCATGTTCTCACCTAAAACATCTTCAGCCTGAGCACATTCGTAAAGTCAAGTCCCTGGTAATTAGCTCCTTTCCTTGGTTAGGTTACCTCACTACTTACATTCTGTTTACAGCTCATCAAATGGAGACAGTATAGACAGGTCCACACCTAATATGAAAACATGCATGTACACTGCATAGAGGCTCATGGATATAACCACATTTGGAATATAATATATGTGGTGCAACTATTAATCTAAATATGTGCATATCATGTAATCCCCCTTGGGTAATTAAAGTAAGCCAAGGCACACATTCAGTAGGAGTTGAAACTCTGACTTTGGCAACACAGCTGAGCAAATGGCACATGAAGAGGTCCAAGGTTTATCCAGGTATTGGCTCTGGGTGGTTTGTGTATTGTGATGCTCTGGGTGGTTTGTGTATTGTGATGCTCTGGGTGGTTTGTGTATTGTGATGCTCTGGGTGGTTTGTGTATTGTGATGCTCTGGGTGGTTTGTGTATTGTGATGCTCTGGGTGGTTTGTGTATTGTGATGCTCTGGGTGGTTTGTGTATTGTGATGCTCTGGGTGGTTTGTGTATTGTGATGCTCTGGGTGGTTTGTGTATTGTGATGCTCTGGGTGGTTTGTGTATTGTGATACACCAAGCCACGTGTGCCTCTGTGTTCCATTACATGTTGAGAATGACGAAAGACTCATCTGTTTGTTCCTCTCTTCTTTCATTCACTGGGGGACAACTGGCTATAAATTGATAGCTTTGCTCACAATCAATGCAAGAGCATTTTCATGGGGACAACTGTGCAAGAGATCTAAATGCACAGTTGAGCACATATTCAAACTACTCTCTTCTCTGTTCTTTCTTCTTGATAATTTTAGTAGAGGTTTATAAGAAATCTTGGCTTTATTGCTGTGAACACTTTAGTATCCAAATCCATGTTCAGACAGTAGGGAGAAGCAGACAGAAAACTCATTCTGATTATACTCCTAAGCACTATTTGAATGAGCCCCTTACTGTAGACTGGGTCTCACCTGGATGGGACTCTCCAAAGATAATAAGCAAAGTACTCAAGATCACAGAACCATTTAGTAACCAAAAGAGGGAAGCAGGTGTGTAGAGCGTCTAGGTTTCCACAGTATTGCACAAGAGAAGCATACAGGAGGAAGGGAGGTGTGAGCGAGCACATGCGCACAGTTTGCCCTAAAGGTGAGCCTGGTGACTTCCACTTCGTTCTACAGGGGAGTTATAGATACCACTGGGGGTAGGTAGAGGCAGCCATTTTCTGACAGTATCACAGAACTGTAATTATTCAGTCTTTCTTAGTGATGATAAAACTGTCATTCTCTGTCATGAGCATGATTATAAAACAGAACTGTTTTTAATGGTGCCCGGCCAGCTTTCTTCCTGTGATGCCTAAGACCATACTGAATGATGCTACACTAAATATAATGTTCCTCTGTCCTTTTAAAGCTGTCTTTAAAATCCTGATGGCCAGTACTGCAGTAAGAGAGGCCCCTTTATACGTGTCTGAAGAACTACTGCTAGGTTCATCAGGATGTCTATCAAATGATAGGGTTTCTGTTTGAAGCAGTGGACCTGAGGCATGTGAGTAAAAATGTTAAGTGCTCTTTGGTGTCATATTTGTAAGGCCCTGAGTGGTTTGAGCCTTGAAAAATTGTATTTCAGAAAAAATATTAAAGACTTCAAGTTTCCAAAAACATTCAAATAATTTTATATCTAACAACTACACATTGTTCCCTAATCTGAACTTTGTTTCATGTGAAAAATAAAAATATTGATAAAATAACTTTTGTGTATGTATATGAAGTATGCATGAAACACAAATGAATTGTTATAGTGAGAATCCCATATCTAAGACAGTTCATTAGGTATATACTCTAAAATTAAAAACACAGTCTGAAATACACTGGTCTTGAGAATTCTGGATAAGAAACTCTCAATTCATACATACTCTCTACTTAGAATCCACAATTCCTTCTCTCTTTCTACTCTTTCTGTTCTCTTTGCAGCTCTTCTCTCTCTCTCTCCACTCTCTTCTCTTTCTGCTCCTGTCTCCCTCTTCTCTTCTGTCCTCCCTCTGTGTCTCTTTACCTCTTTTCTCTTTCCTTCCCTTCCCTTTCTAATAAAACTTCCCACTAAAAAGAAATCCACTATTCACACACATTTTATTACACATCTCTGCCAATCTCTACCAGTCTACGTACTCATCCATTACTTTTTCAATGCATATCAAAGTCAATTGCAGAAACGAGCACACACTTCCATATAAATAGTCTAGCACGCAGAATATGTGTTAGTGTTGAAGACTGGCCCATGGGTTTTTTTTTTGAGGAACACATACAACAAATTTTACAAATCTTTAGTGCAGAGTCACTGAGCTGTGGCAAATGTATACTTGCATATAATCTACACCCTTACTAAGAAACAGTATGATCACCACTCCATGATTCTCTGTGTACCATCCCCATCCTAGTCACCTCACCACCAAAGGCAGTCACTGCTTTTAGCCTATCAGAGATTGATTCATGTGACTTAATGAAGGGTTTAATTTCAAAATGGCTAGAGCAGCTAGCTGCTTTTTTTGATTCTGCCATTTGAGACTTACTCTTTGAGTACCTACAATGTGCCACACACAGAGTAAGCCAAGGACAACACGATAATTATTTCATTAAATTAGGAAAACAACTTCATAGAGAACCATGAGATTAATCATGCCTCATGGGTGACATGGATGCATAACCAATGGGAAGCCACACACCACACCCTGCACCTGTCATTCATGTTTAAACTTGCTGACCTGTCAATTGAAAAGGAAGCCACGGCACTGCCCAGGGAGAGATGGGGGCCATGCAAGCTCCTCAGCACGAACCTGAGAAGCAAGGAGGCTTTTTAAGGAGCTCATCCTCGGAACACTGCTTCTCTACTATGAAGAGAAATAGTCACTGCGATGCAGCCCCGAGTCATAGAATCATCAATCATGAAGGAGGCTCCCCAAGGAGCTAGCCGAGAAACTCATTTCTTTTTGAATTCAGCCATGATATTAACACATCAGGCCCATATTCTCCAGCAGCTGAATTACTGTCCAGATGAAAGCAACCTCAGTGCATGGTTACCTCATGATGGACAGCCTTCTTCCCATTAGTTACTTTTGGTCAGGATAGTTTATCACAGTGACAGAACGGAAACTAAGAAAAAGATCCCAGAAATAAACCCATGTGGATGTTGTCATTTGATTCTTTTTGGGGGGGGGTTCGTGACAGGGTTTCTCTGTATTGTTTTGGAAGATGTCCTGGAACTTGCTCTGTAGACCAGGCTGGCCTCGAACTCACAGAAATCCATCTGCCTCTACCTTCCAAGTGCTGGGATTAAAGACATGCGCCACCAATTCCCACCATTCGATTCTTAAGGTGATAAAAACATACTGTAGAAAAGGGCAGCTTCTTTAACAAGTGGACATTCACAGATAGAAGCCTGAAACTAAAAAAAATCAGCTCAAAATAGTCATAAAGATGGTAATATTAGACCTGAAACTTTGAAACTCCTACAGGAAAACATGGGAATAGACTTGAACACATTGGCACAAGCAGTGGTTTTTCTTTTTCTTTTTTTGAATAGGCCACCATTAGCTCAGTAAATAGGGGCAAGAACTAACAAATGGAATTGCATGGCATTAAAAAAGTGTTTGCACAACGAAGGAAACAATCAGCAGAGTGAAACCATACCTTACAACAAATGGAGAACATTTTCCAGCTATTCATCTGACAGAGGTTTAGTATCCAGAACATACAAGGGCATTTTGACCCGACCAATGACCGGGCAAATGAACTAAACAGATACATTTCTAAAGAAGAAATACTAATGGACACATGGAAGTATGTCCAACATCTTTAACCATAGAAAAATGAGAAGCAAGCTACACTGATCAGAATAGCTGACATCAACAAGTGACAGCAGAGGAAAAAGGAAATCATATTCACTACTAGTGGGAGTAGAAACTAGTACAGGTACTATGGAATCATACAGATGTTCACTGAAAGCACACTAAGATTACATACAATGGAGCTATACCACTCCTGGGTATACACAGAAAGGAATCAGAATCGAAATATCATAGAGATAATTGCATAGCAATTATTTTTTTTACTTTTTTGGTTTTACGAGACACGGTTTCTCTGTATTGTTTTGGAGGTGGTCGGTCCAGCCTGGCCTCGAATGCATAGCAATTCTTATTGTGTCACTATTTACAGTTACAGGAGAATCAGTCTAAGTAGCCTTCAACAGATGAATGTATACAAAATTGTGATTCCCTCCCTCCCTCCCTCCCTCCCTCCCTCCCTCCCTCCCTCCCTCCCTCCCTCCACACAGCCATCAACCCACACACCCATGCACAACAGAATACTACAGGGAAATGGATAGTACTAAATAGTATCATATTAAGTAAAATAAAGCCAGGTTGGTTCATAAAGATAAATATCATATGTTTTCTCTCATTGTGGAATTTAGGGGAAAAAGACATTGGAAGCAGGAGATGGTTATCAGGGAAGGAAAAGGGGACCAGGAGAAAGTAGGATAAAAAGGACAGTCAAGGACTCAACATAATCAGATTGTGTTAAAGGCATTCATGAAAATGTCTCAATGAAACCCATTACCATGCACAATTATATATGCTCACTAAAATTTAAAAAGGATTCATATATTGAGGTTGCTAAGATCCATCAATGAATTTTCTTTCTTTTTTTGTCCACTTTGCTGTGAACTTATTTTCTTATTTGTATTCTGTTTTTACATATCAATCCCAGTTCCCCTTCCTCCCACCTTTCCTCACCCCACCCCCATCCACTCCACAGAGAGGGTAAGGCCTCCCCTGGGGAGTCAGCAAAGTCTGTCCCATTACCTTGTTCAGGTAGGACCAAGGGTCCCCCGCCTATGTCTAGGCTAAGTAAGTTATCTCTCCATAGGAATATGGGCTCCCAAAAGTCAGTTCATGCACTAGGGATAGATCCTGGTCCCACTACAACGAATCTTGTCAGTGAAATTGTGAAGGATGAAGACATTTTTTAAAATTTTTATTTTTAAATTTAAATTTAAATTATAAACAAGATTGCGTCACATATCAATTCCAGGTGGATGAAGACATTTGTATTAGTTTCACTATCACACCTCAGGATGCAAGCTAAAGTTCAGTTTGATAAATGTTTCTGATGGAAACGGGCAGATGAGGTGTGTATGTTAAACTTACATCAGCTAGATGTGGTGGCACAGGTTAATGCCTGCCTTGGGAGGTGAAGGGAAGAGAATGTCAAGTTCAAGGTCAGTCTGAGCTACTTTCAATGTTTATTTATTGTGTTAAGAAAGTACCACTTTTAATATTCAAGAGTTTTTTTTGATGAAAAGTGGATGCTGAATTACATCAATACCTTTACAGAATCGACGAAGGTAATATAGTGTTTCCTATAAAAGATAAATTTGATACATTATAAAATAGATTTTAATATGATGAATTATTATTTTTTGCTTTTTTTCGAGACAGGGTTTCTCTGTATTGTTTTGGAGCCTGTCCTGGAACTTGCTCGATAGACCAGGCTTGATCTCGAACTCACAGAGATCCACCTGCCTCTGCCTCCCGAGTGCTGGGATTAAAGGTGTGCGTCACCACCACCCGGCAATGTGATGAATTATTAATAGATTTTTTATTATACCATTCTCCACCCCTGGAATGAAATTCATTTACTTATGACATTGTTCTGATATTATTATTTTTGAATTTTCATTAGTGGTTTTTAGGTTTGCATGTGAACACATGATCCCCAGCTGGTGGTTTTGTTTCGGAGATTGCTGGGTTTGCATGTGAACATTGGTACCAAACTGATGGCTGTTTTGGAGGTTGTGAAACCTTTGGGACTTGTGACCTAGAAGAAGAAATGGGTTGCTTGAGATCAGTTTTGAAGGTTACAGACTTCTAATGCTCTGCTTTCTAATTTCCAAGATGTAGACAAGCTGTGCTAAACTCCTGTCACTGTGGACAGAACTAAACTCCCCTACTGTGAACGGGGCCTCCTATCTTCCAAGGCTTCCCTACCTTGGTGGACCAATGGTCTCTGAAACAATGATCTGAAACAAACTCTTATTTCCTTAAGTTACTTCTACCAGGTACTCTGTCCCAGCAGTGAAAAACTAACTAATCCTATGTTTTTCCCACAGTGGTCAATCTTAAGGACTTTCTCTTTAAACATTAGAGGGCTAAATTACACAGTCTAAGGAAAGTATGCATTTCATTTAGGTTTTAACTTAAACTTTTGTTTGTAGAAATTTGAGTGAAATGGGCTTTAAATATCTACATTATATTTAAAAATGTTATTTCCTTGAGTTTTATTGATCATGTTAGCTAAAATTTCTCTACTTTTTATTGAAATTTTCAAATAATGTGTCTTTTGCATTTATAATATTAGTTGTGCTTCTGTCACTGTGATAAAGACTTAAGATATATCAACCCAAAGGAGGAAAGATGCCTTTTGGCTCACACGCTCAAGAGATTCATACTGTGATCACTTGGATCCATTGCTTCTGGGTCTGTGGTGAGGCAAGACATCAGGACAGTGGGCATGTGGTGGAGGAGGAACAAAGATGCTTATCTTAAGGTGGCCAGTAGAGAGAGAAAGGGAGAAGGAGAAAGGGAAAAGGGATGAGACAGGAGGAGGACGAGGTACACACACACACACACACACACACACACACAAGATCCCCAGAAACCATTCAACGGCATGTTGCCAGTGACCTGCTTCTTCCACTTTCTTGTCTCTTACTGGTTTTTATGTACGAAATGTTTACTAACCATCCAGTTTGCATACACTATATAAAATCAACCAAGATCCTAGGGACCTAGCAGTGAGTCTGTGGTTGAGTGAGGATTAAGCTTCTCCCCACTGACATTTGCAGTAAATTGACTATGTGCAGGCATAGTACAGGTAACTAAGAGAATAAAAATAAGTAGGAAGGGTCCCTGTCTCCGCTGTCAATGGGACTGCCCCACATGAACACGCCTCTGAATACCATACTACCACGGAATCACAAAGACAAAAGCAGATAAAGCTGGGTGTGGTGGCTGAGGAAAGAGGATGGCAAGTTTTGCCAAACTGAGCAAAGGAGGAGGACAAGGTGGGGAGAGGAAGAAGGCAAGCCATCCATTTGCCTTCAAATTTCAAGATTCCATTTTTTTTTCCACTGGGTCCATTGTGTAAATGTACCACATTTTCTCTATCCACTCTTCAGTTGAGGGGCATCTAGGTTGCTTCCAGATTCTGACTATTACAAATAATGCTGCTATAAACATAGTGGAGCAGATGTTCTTGTTGTATGAATTTGCATCTTTTGGGTATATGCCTAAGAGTGGAATTTCTGGGTTTTGTGGTAGACTGATTCCCATTTTCCTGAGGAATCTCCATACTGATTTCCAAAGTTGGCACTTCCACCAGCAGTGGAGGAGTGTTCCCCTTTCTCCACATCTTCTCAAGCATAAACTGTCATTGGTGTCTTTGATTTTAGCCACTCTGACAGGAGTAAGATGGTATCTCAGATTTGTTTTGATTTGCATTTCCTTGATGACTAGGGATGTTGAATACTTTCTTAAGTGTCTTTCAAGCATTTTAGACTCCTCTATTGAGAATTCTCTATTTGGTTCTGTACCCCACTTTTTAATTGGACGCTTTGGTGTTTTGGAGACTTGCTTCTTGAGTTTTTTTTTTTTTTTGTAAATTTTGGAGCTCAACCCTCTGTCAGATGTGGGGTTAGTGAATATCTTTTCTCATTCTGTGGGCTGCCTTTTTGTTTTGTTGACTGTGCCCTTTGCCTTATACAAGCTTCTCAGTTTCAGGAGGTTCCGTTTATTAATTGTCGATCTCAGTGTCTGTGCTACTGGTGTTATGTTCAGGAAGCAGTCTCCTGCACCAATTCGTTCAAGAGTACCTCCCATCTTTTCAATGTGCTAGCTTTTGAGCAGAATGTGGTCATGGGAGGTTGAGCAACTGTAGCTTGGAGTAGGGAGGGTGCATATTAAGACTAGAGGCTGGGCTTGGCATCTACTTGGAGGTGGGGCTGATGGTATTAGCTGACAGACTGGAAGTGGAGTGTAAGAGAACGAGGGAAATACTTCACAAGGATGACTTGAAGAATTTCAGCATGAGTAATCATCTGAATGGGGTTACCACTTACTGAAAGGGAAAATTTCAAGGAGCAGGTTCAGGGCTGAGAATAAAATAAGCCATTGCTTCCTGGTAGCTCACTGACTAGCACTCATGCCATACAGCTCTCCCATAAGCTGTTCCCATTCACGGATCACTGAATGCCGTCCTATCCCAGCTCCATGCTGTTTCCACACCTCAAGCGCCCTTCCCACTCTCCTCTACCTTGAAACCACTTGCTCATCCTTCAGGAATAATCTAGAATGTCAGCTTTTCTGGCTCCCATTTCGACTCCCGCAAAGCACAGTTGGGAGATTCAACTCAAGCTGGAGCTACCCCACCTCAGCCACAGCAGTACCACAGAACTGCTTGTATGTCTGTCTCTGCCACCTCAGGTGAGTTCCCTAGGACAGAGTCACGTTTTTCTTCTGATTTCACCGTATCAAAGAACAGGGAAGGGCATTCAGTGCTGCATTCAACCAGCCCCGGCTGTCGCTAGCATTCAGTGCCTGATGTCATACACTCCTCTGTGTGCCTGAGTATGTTGCAGGAACAAAGCAAAGGTACTCGTCTCAAGGAGCACTCATCTTCAGGGGAAGCATCAATATACAAACAGTTCCACAACAGAATGTGCTCCAGATAAAGCTGAAGCGCGACAGAGGCAGAGCTGACGGGCGTGGGAGGTGAGGTCTTGCATCGGCATCTTGGTCACAGAAAGTCTCTCATAAGCAGATTCTGTGTGATGAGAGTGAGTAAGCCATGCAGAGTTCAGCGAGTACGCTTCCCCAGCAAAGTAAGTAGCTGGTTCAACAAAACTATAGTATGAAAGGGCTTGGCACTACGTTAAACTAAAAGGCCAGAGTGGCTGGTGGTCATGGCCAAAGTGAAAGCTAGGTCTGTGTTTAGTCCAAAGGTTATGAATAATCATAGCAAATCACAGCAGACAAGTTACATAGGTTTAATTTGTGTTTTAAAATGATTACCTTGACTTTTATGTGGAAAACTGATTGGCAGGGAGGCATGCTTGGAAGCTCCTGGGTAGTCCTAGGAAATGGTCCAGCTGATGCAGAAGAGGGAGGAAATAGTAAAAGGTGGCAAGATGCCTAGGTTCCACATATATTTGGAAAGTAGAAGTGGTCAGAATTAGAGGAGGGAAGTAAAGGAATAGAGTTAAGGATGGCTCTGGGAAGTTCTGAGTAAGTGACCAGATGAACTGGGATGGCTTTACTGAACAGGAAGCCCCAGGGGGCGATCAGATGAGGGAGTGAGAGAACGCACTTGGGATGCGCTGAATTTAACAGCCTGTCGGGTGGCCTTATGAAGGGATCATAAGGACAAGCGAACAGCCTGAGATCTAGGACAGGATGATTCTATAGAGATAAAATGGGAACCTTTAGTATAGAGATTATATTTAAAAGCCACAAGACTGGTTGAGATCACCCAGAGAGTGAGTTCATGTGGGGTAGGTGAATGAATAAGCAAGCTTGTAGGCAGGAAGGAGGAGGTTAACAAGTTGATATAATCTGAGTCTAACAGAAATTGGACAAAAGGAAACACAATCAGGCATGGAGAGTGCACAGAGTTTTATTTTCTTCTTGCACAGATGGCCCATTTGGATTTTTTTCCCCTTTGGCTTCAAAAGTGTCCATATGAGCTGTCTGGAGCAGCCTTAGGTGCTCTGCCTGTGTGGGTTCCCTGAGTTACTTTAGGTGGCTTTGTAGCTAAGTACTTCTCTGAACCAACACCTTATAGGTGTGTAGAGGAGGCTGCAACCCACCAAGTGAGTCCGGGAAGAAGTGAGACGAACAGATGTACATAATCAAGAAGGGGCAAGATCAGAATTCTAACAGCTGTAGACACTATCTGCAGGGTCTTCTCTCCTGAGGAAGCAGGCAGGCACCCTTCCACTAAGATAATGAGATTTGCTATACACCCAGGTTTTATGGAAGCCCAGATAGCCACGCTGGATTTCTTGCAAGTCAAAATTAGCTCAATGGGTCTGTCAAGTCCTTTTCAGTATTTCAAATACCAAATTACCCAAACCAATCAATAGCTTTTAGGCCCACAGGAAGGTTACCCACATTAAAGGGACACTGTGAAGATTTCTTTGCCATATGCTTTGCAATCAGCATTTCTCTCAAGAACACATAGTTTTGTTGCCTCTATTTTTTTGTTCTAATCTCAAGGCATTGAAATTGCCTTATGTCTAATGGCTCCAACCTCTTTCAATTTCTCTGATCGCCTTTCATTTCTGTAGCCTCCCAGGCCTCTTTTCTCCAAAGACCAGGGACTCTTGGCTCATTTCTGCTCCCCATAATCACAGAAACTCCATCATATGTAGTCCTCAAAATGGCCAGTGAAGATCCACGATGAAGTTTGATCATCTGGAGCTTTCCAAAGTGCTATATCCAAGCCCCAAAGAATTAAAGCTCTGGGTTAGAACGATCACTAGCTGCTAGTAAAATCTTGAGGTGCCTCAAAATAGACCTCGTAAAACACTGAACAAAGTGCCACGTTGCATGGGCCTTCAGAAAGATGGGAGAGGCCAGACAGTGACGCGGGCTGGAAGTACTTACTGTTTATCACATGCCAGCCACTTGGCCAGGTGTGGGGTCACAGACACAAATAGGCCTCTGGAGCTTATTGAGAAGCCATGTCATGGCCGCTACCACAGGCATGTTTCAGTGTTCCAATAGTGGCAGAGGGGGTGCCTGAGCAAGTGTTAAAAGACAAAAATGGAAGTTATGTTAAGGGAGAGGAAGACTGACCCAACCTTTGCAAATCCTTAAGTATATTCTCCCTCCTAAGGTTGGTGCTAGATAAATATGGCATACCTATAAAAGGCGGAGTAATCATTTTCAGATGAAAATTAGTCTTTTCTGGGTGGCCAGGGGGTGGTACCCAGAGGATGCTACAAAAGAGCTCATTTATGTGTTTTCTCCTCAGGTTTAGAGAAGTATCTCCATGATACAGTTTAAATAAAGAAGCATTGGGAAGTTGAGTGAACAGAGGCCTGCAGTTTGGCATAGGGATGATTACTGGCAGTAATTAGCAGATGATGAGTATCTAAGGTGTAAAAACACAATCCTAGCCACTACCCACTGTGCCATCAACAGTCCTCTGCCTCAGGACAGTCTTCACATTTCTTGGCCTTAATGGACCCCCTTTGGAGACCACAGGCTGCTACAGTCATGTCAGGGATCTTAGTAGACACTACGGATAAAAAAGTGATTATGAACAATAACTTAACAGCAGATCAAAGCCACAAGACACACAGTCTTGATGAGGGAAGACGGTTATGCTATGTGCTGGAGAGGTGACTTTCCATGGTGACTGTACTCTGCGGGGGAAGGAAAGGGAGACAGTGAGACTGAAAACATTTTTCACATGTCTATTACATGTATCTCCTGAACTATGGACCTAGTCTTTCTGATGGTGATGTTCACAAGGGCAAAGATGCCCTCTAGGGAATATGGATTACAAAAGGCTATAGAGACCAGCACATTAGATGATCCCTTCACATACTGCAGACACCTTACTTCCTATGTGCAAGGGGGGATTGATGTTTTTCACACTGTAGTAACAAAAATGAAACCAAGGGTGAATTGAGGCCTGAGCAGGCATTAGCATTAGCAGAGGTCAAGCTCAGGCCTTGACCAACTAGAACTTCATTTCCATGTTTTGGGGTGTTAAGGAAGTTAATCAGAGAGAGTTGTGTGTGTGTGGGTATCCTGTGTGTGTATCTCTTCCATGCTACATAGGCATGGGAGTCTTCCTTTCTCACAGCTGGTGAGAATCCAACCTCAGTTAGAGCTGCTCTGGCACCTATACAGCTCTCTTGGGAGGCCGAGGCTGTGAATATCAGTTCACAGACATCATTTCCTCCCCACCCTGGTCTCTAGCGCCAGTGCTCTTTTGCAGCTCCAACTCCATGCTTGGAAGTGTCATTTTTCAAAATCACTCCTTTTTTTCACTTCTATGGTTTTCCTTGGTAGAGTTGAAAACCTTAGGGTGTTCCATTCAGTTTTCAAAAAAAAAATTGGCTCTGTCTTATAATAATCCCCTTTGACAATCCCAGGCAAGTTTATATTGTAACTAAAGAAAGGCACATTACATTAGTTGATAACCTTAGGAAGAAAGGCCACTGCAACTTTCAGAAATCACACTATCACCTCTTGCGGGTAAGCAAGCCCTGAGGTCCCCTAGCATACCCCACCACCAACCAAACTTCGCTTGGCACTGTACTTCAACTTGAGTTAGAGAACTCAGCATTAACAAACCCAATCCTGGAGTGGAGTGTTGGTGTCTAATAGGTTGGCAGAGCCCTAATGTATCTTCATAAATCTATTAACTCTTTTTTTTTTTTTGGTTTTTCCAGACAGGGTTTCTCTGTATTGTTTTGGAGGCTATCCCGGAACTCACAGAGTTCTGCCTCCCGAGTGCTGGGGTTAAAGGTGTGCACCACCAACGCCCGGCCCATAAATCTATTCTTGCTATTAAAGATCTCAAACACTGAACACCTGAAAAAAACGCAGCATCCTCTAGAGTGTGGGTGGCTTGATGTTTACCCCACGTTCTGATGATAGGTCCCACGTGACTCCCAGACATTCACTCACACCTTCTTGACACTACATTATGAAGCAAGGAGCTAAAAGCTAAGACAAGGCTTTGGTTCATGTCTTCAACCCAACATACAGTCAACCACATGTTCTCATACATTTACGCCACCAAGAAGTGCAAAGGATATGTTTTTTGGGGTGAATGAAACACGAATCTCATGCCAGTTCTTAGGAAAGATCCTAAGAACTTTTGTGCAAAAGACTGAAGAAATACAATGGCTTCTTGGGAATTGAAGACTGAGGCAAACATTTCTAAAATGTACAAAAAATTAATTCTGAAAATCTGCTGTTCATTTTTTGCAACTTCAGTTTCAATTTTAATTCTTAAAAAAATTCCCTCATACAAACACTTTCTGAATGACTAGTGCCTGATCATTTGGCAGGCAGCTCCTGAAACTCTGGCAATCTGAGCAGTCATCAGTACTGTCTCGGTGTGCATCCCAACTCTTTCCTGTTTCGCCTGGGAGGAGGCTGTGGGGCGTGAGCTCAGTTTTCGAATCAATCGCTTCAAACTGGAAACGGCTCTCGTCCCTCAGGTGCTTTTTCTGTAACTACCATAAATAATACCCACCTTGCAGAACTGCAGTGGGACTGAGTTGATGCTTCGAAGCACTGAGATCAAAAGCTCCCTCTGCTGTTATCCAGAGAAGCCAGAATGAGTAAAACAAGCGACTTTTAGCCATGAACCTGTTTGAAGGAGAAATGCTGAATATCCAGTCAGCTTCTGCATCACTGTGGCCTGACTTAACTAGTCCACGGACAGGTATTGTGTGCTTTAGGTTTCAGAAACAGAGCTGTTGCACTGACCAGGACAAATCTGTATTCTAGTTGGGAGGGACAGATAATAATCACCCAAGCAGACAAATAGAAAACTACTCAGTAGTGCCAAGTACTACCATACAGACAGGATGGGGAAATGTGACAGAAGCCACCAGGGGACTGTGGATAAGATCCCTAAGGTCAGGACACTTGTTTAGAACCTCGTGACACACGGAAAGAACCATGGGAATGTCTATGAGGATGGATCTGCAGGCATCCCTAGGATCTTCTGATTTTTCACAATGTCATGATGCATGCCTAGAATCATTTGTGCAAAATGCTAGGGACTATATGTATGTGGGATACTTGCAAATACATAATGAGCTATCTTGGGATGAGGCCCAGTTCTGAACAAAAAGATAGAAAGATTTGTGTCTCATATAGCCTGAAGGAAATTTTATTTATTTTTATGTGTATGAGGATTTTACCTGCATGTATACATGCGCACCATGTGTGCACCAGGTGCTCAAGGAGGTCTGAAGTGGGCATCAGATCCCCTGGAACAGTTATGGGCAGTTGTGAGCTGCCATTTGGGTCCTGGGAACTGAACCAGGATCCTCTGGAAGCAGATGGTACTCATAACCACCAGCCATCGCTCCTGCCACCTGGGGCAATTCCACACAGTATTTTTTGTGTGTCTACATTTTGTACTTGGTGTAGACTGCTTTGTAGACAAGGCTGGCCTTGAACTCACTGAGATCCACTTGCTTCTGCCTCCCAAGTGCTGGGATTAAAAGCATGTACCTGCCTGGTATAGACTTTTGTTCTTGTGGCATAACGTCAGTGCCCAAAAAAGGTTTTGGATTTTTTTTTCATTTTCAGAGTATTGATCCTCAATTTGTGATATAAAGAAGCTTCATGACTTTCCTACAGCTTTGCACTGAGGGCACAAACACAATGGCTGCTACAATGCTGGTTCTTCAGCGGGAAGGTGGCAGTGGCACCAAACTTCCCACCGCACACTCACAGGAGACCATAAGGATGGCAGTTTTACTTAAAAGTGTACTTGCTCATCCATGAAAATTGTAATTCATCTGAAAACTCAACAGGTGAGTACACAGCATCTTAACGTTCTGTGCAACACGCAGCCTCACTGCATGTTGAGAGATAACCATGAGTAAGGAACGGCATTTGTGGGGTGGTCTCAATTGAAAGTTATTATTATTATTATTGTTACTTGTATTATTAGAGACAAGGTCTCACTGTGTAACTTGGCTAACCTGGAACTACGGAGAGCAGGCTGGCTTGAACTCACAAGTTCTGTCTCTGCTGGGATTAAAGGGATTAAGGGTGTGTGCCACCATGATCAGCCAAACTGTAAGTTTAACATGCTTAGCACACGGTTCTTCCACAGACTGTGAGTTTTACTAGAAAGAATGGTTGACAAATTAAGGTTATCCAGACATGGGGATTTAACAGATACTTTCTTGACAGTGAACAAGGTAAGTGAGCTGTCACATCAAGAAAAACAGGTGACAGTATTTGCTGCCAATGATAACATTTAAGCTTTCAAATGAAAATCAGAGTTTCGGAAAATGTACATTTGCTACTGTTAGCTTGACAGTTTCTCGGAACTTGAACATTTTTTTCTGATGATAATGTTAATAAGTGAAAAATTTGACATTATAAAATGGTGTCATCATTTTGAAGACCTACTTAACTCAGTAACCCAGCATTTTCCAAATAATCAACTGTCTTCACACAACCATACTTGGATAAAAGATGCGTCCAGTGTGTAAGGCAGAACAATGAATTTTAATATGATGGAACATGACAAGCTCATTGATGTGGTTTTAGATTCCATATTGCAACTAATCTTTAAGAAGTTATGACCTGCCAAAGACTGATACTGTATACCTTCATTTCTTCGGAAAGGCCATTAAAGTACGCTCCCCTTCTCCATCTGCATGTCTATGTAAATCCAGGCTTGTGATATAATGAAAGTAAAACTACACAGCACAGCAGATCCAATATTGGAAGAACTATTAGAACCCAGCCTTTATTTATGGATATTAAAGGGAGCTGGGAAAATATAAAAATTATTTTCATTATTTTGTATTTTGAGAGTACAGTCTTTTCTTACAGATGTGCCAATTACTTTAGTATGCAGCACTTAATTATTTTTAAATTAGTAGCTACTTTAAGTGTTTAGTTTTAATATATAATAACTATAGACTGATAAAGCCCAATCAAGTAGAGATCCTTGGAGTCCTCAGCTATTTTTAGAGCATAAAGCAATCTGGAAATCAAATTTTGGAGAACTATTGGTTTGAGGCAGATTAAGTAATAGTTTTAGTTTCTTTATACTGTCTGAACACTGGCAGACTTATTGTTACTTACTTTTTTTGTTGTGACCATCAATGCTAAGTATTTTTTTAGGGTAGATTCTTTTATGTAGTCTGTGTTACAGACAGATGAAAAGGCAACTATTTTTGTACATTGATCTTATATCTAACAACTTTATTCAATTTTCTCATTTATTTTCTATTAGTCATATAATTAGTTCAGTGACTAGACAATTACATCCTGAATGCAAAGTGTGGCCCATGACTAGTTTTTGTATATGGAACTATTAGAACTGAGCCACACTAAGTCATTTGCATATATCTCCATGGCTGAGTTCTTACTGTGGTGGCCGAGCTGAGCAGTGGTGACAGTAAGTCCTACAAACCCAGAAATACTATCTTTCTACAAAAAATGGGCTGATTAATTCCTGTATTATGAGCCTGTTCACAGAACCATCTTTTGGGCTCGCAGATTCACTACACTCTACCTTTATTGGTAATTTCATTACTGTATTCACTGTGTTCACCCCAACCTCTCCTCTCCTTTACCTCCTCAAAGCTTATCATGTCTGACTTTTACTGCATCCTACAAGTTTTGAAATGTAATATTTTCATTATCATTCAATTCTAAGTACTTACAAATTTCCATTTTAATGAGTTATTCAGAAATGTTTGAAAATTTCCACATTTAAGGGGAATTTGGGGGGCCGATCTCTTAGTGATTGAGTTGTAACTTAATTGTCGTAGACTACGACGATTTTAATTGTGATTCTTGGAAATCTGTTGAGACTGGTTTTTGCATTCTTCCTGAGGTCAACTTTTCTTTCTAACTCTTCCATGCAAAGTTGATGCCCATGTTCTGGAAGCTCAGTGCAAAGGTTCCCTGTGTCTGAATCACGCTGTCCATTGCTCCACTTTAATTCATCGCTTTCCCTACTTCCTGTTTGAGACATCAAGGGATGCCTTGGAGAAAGACATGCAATTTCACTAAAGTTTTACTAATTTTTGTTTCACATATTTTGAGGCCATTTTAGAAATAGTATACATTTTCAAAATCATGTGCTATTTTTATATACTTCTAGTCACACGTAAGAGCTCTAGCTTTCTGGTGCTTTTTTATCTTTGAGTCTGTTTCGACTTGTATCAATAAAGCAACTCTAGGTTCCCTTTGATTCTTTGTTGGAATGTTTCCCACCCCTTTACTTTGATTTTTTGGTCCTTGTCCTGTCTCCAACATGCATGGCTAAGGAGTTACTGCTTTCTAAGAAATCCTTTGTCTGCTTCCCATTTAGCTTGCTACCACTTGGTCCCACGCTCGACCAACGTTTCTTTCTAAGAAAGTGTTTGGTTGATGTCCTGGGAGACCTGCTTTTTTCTGAAGGGAAACAGAGGAGTGGATCTGAGGAGAGGGGAGGAAGTGGGGCTTGGGAGGAGGGGAGGCTGCTGTTGGGATGTATTGTATGAGAGAAGGATGAAGAAGAAAAAGAAAGAAGAAAGAACAATAAACACTACTCTCACTGCATCTGTCTTAGAAAAGGCTTACACTGTCATTCATTTAGGTTGTGATTGCAATATATTTGCATTTGTTTTCTACAACTATACCTTTTGTTTCCTCTGGTTTTTAAAAGATTGTTTACTACTTCTGTCCATTCTTTTTAATTTTTTTTATTTAAGTTAGAAACAAGCTTATTTCACATGTCAATCCCAGCTTCCTCTTCCTCCCCTCCTCCCCTGCCCTCCTCACTAGGTCCCCCTGTCCCCCACTCAATCTCCACTCCTATCCCCAGGGAGGGTGAGGTACTCCATGGTAGATCTCCAGTGACTGTCATTTCATCCAGGGCAGGGCCTAGTCCCTCCCCCAAGAGTCCCAGCTAAGAGAGCATCCCATATTGTAGCATGGGCACTCAAATTCTATTTGTATGTCAGGGATAAATACTACCCAAGGCTCCATAGATTACCTAGGCCTCCTCACTGACACTCACATTAAGGGGGTCTGGGTCAGTCCCATGCTTTCCACACAGCCATCAATCTGGGGTCCAAGAGATCCCCCTTGTTCAGGTCAACTGTTTCTGTAGGTTAAGCCAGCCCAGTCTTAATTCCTTTGCCCATCAGTTCTTACTTCTGTCCATTCTTAACTTTAAAAATATGCCTCGAGGAGCTGGTGAGACAAGCGTGGTCAACGGCATTTGTTGATCTCGCAGCCGACCCTGTATTCATAACCACCTGTACCTCTAGTTCCAGAGGATCCATAGGGGCATATACATACATCAGAAGTCAGACAGACAGACAGACAGACACAACACTCATAGGCTTAAAATAAATCTAAAAAATGCACTGGAAGTTACATATTATTCCTACTTTTAGCAGTTATTGTTGATATTTAAGTTCAGAATTTTAATTCCTATATAATAGTAAAAGGACCTTTAAATATTAGCTGTGATTATCTCCTCTGCCATCTTTGCCATGCCATTCTGAACATGCCATCATATCTGACCAGCTCTTTCTTTGTGCATATTAGGGTTCTGCCTAATATTTTGCTTACTGACAAAAATTCCGGTATCATTGCAGGCAAACTTTTAAACAGGTACCTGCATGTTTGCCATTTTCTTTTTTCTTTTCTTTTTTTTTTTTTTTTTTTTGGTTTTTATGAGACAGGGTTTCTCTGTATTGTTTTGGAGGCTATCGGTCCAGCCCGGCCTCGAACTCACAGAGATCCGCCTGCCTCTGCCTCCTGAGTGCTGGGATTAAAGGCGTGCGCCACCACCGCCCGGCTGCCATTTTCTTTACTTACTTATTTCTATTTTTCAGCCCTTCCTTTCCTTTGTCTTTCTGAAACATACTGCTTGAAGTTCTTCAGGATAAGTCCAAGGGTGGTAAACAGGCTTAGGTTTTGTTTTTCTTAAAAGCAATATTTCATTCTAATTTTTTGGAAGGTTAATTTTTTTGCCACATACAAAATTACAGGCTAAATTATTTCTCTTGGAACTCTGGAAATATCATTATCTCCTAGCTAATTACTGGTGCTCAGTTTTTGGTTTCGCTGTTGGTCCGTTTCTGCACATTGACTTTCTTCTCTGAAGTTTCTCTTGAAGGAACTCTGCCCTTCAATCTGTCCGCAGAGTAGAAGGCTGTAAGCACCTTTGTCATGTGTCTGTTTACTGGTAATGTCTGTGGATCATCATTTCTCACCTTGGAAAGCTCGTAGCAGCAATTTATTCCAATACGGATACCGCTCGGCATCATGTTGTATCTGGGAGCATGGCTGCGCTTGTCTAGGCTTTTGACTCTGCCTACTATATCTAAGAGCTTCTTTCTCCCCTTAGCTTCATCTGTCTGCTAGCGCATCATTGCACATAAATTTATTTCCATTTAATCTCCCAGTTTGCTAATTTATGCATTACAAACAAGCTTGATCCGTTATATTTATTGATAATTATCGTTTTCATTATTAAAAATTTCCTTTGATATTGAAAGATGCCTGGTGATCTGATGGCTCAGTGTTTCCTGTTCATTTTTTTATATTCTATGTTTATTATTCTATTTCTTAACCTGTTAATTCAAACACATAGTGTCCTTGGTAGATAAGGGGTAATCAATATATCATTTGTTGTTTTTGCTGATTTTGACTTATGGTGGTTTGTTTCTCTATTTGGTGATGCTTGTTTGAGAGTTCAAAGGTTTAACCAGTGGAATATCCTAGAAGAGGACATTTTATTTACATCAGTTGGAACCATATGGTGCAGCTAATTTAGAACAATGAGTAGCTCTGTAGCACTCAAGACCTTTTATGGGAGTGGCAGCATTAAATCCATTCACCCCGTGTCCCATCATAACACACAAACATCTCCAGCATAAACAGTTTTGCTTTGCTACTTGGTTCAGTGCCAACATACCTACATAGGAGTTCCTCTTTACAAGTTTCTATTACTTCCTAGGAGTTTCAAAACACAGCAGAGATATCCCTGAGAGTATGAGCATGCTACACTCCCAGAAGACGGGAGTCTTCCTCAGAAGGGTTTAGAGAGCAAGGGAGAGATTATCTCACTGTTGTTTTGAAAAATTCACATTAGCTACTGTATACAGAATGAAACTTCAGTGAGGAAAGGATGACAGCCACAGGGCCAGGGAGGGGGTAAGGTAGCAGTTTAGGATATAAATGAAAATAATTTAGTGTGATGCTCAGACTGTGGCAAATTCCCGAGAGGGATAATTTATAGAAGGAAATATATTTTGGCACATGGTTTTAGTCTATGACTGTGAGATCCACCATTTCTATTCTGACTGAGGCAGATATTATGACAGAGAGAGAATGTGGCAAAAGATGTGTCCCCTAGCAATGTCAGACATTATACCCATCAAGTCTTACCCCACATGGCCGCCTAACCATGAGCTGAACAAGGATGATACCAATGGGCACGCTAAAGTGGACCAGGAAAAGGCCGCAATGCTTAACCCTACATGAAGAACTGCAGACAACTGAGAAAAGCTGGGAGCGGGAGAGGTGGTCTTCCACCGGGCAAGACCACTCTAGTTGGTTGTTCGGTAGCATATGGTCAGGCCTGAACATATACATACAAGTAACATTATGCAGACTGGACAGGTTACATTTAGGAATACATATGTTTAGAAATACATACATACGTACATGCAATAACAATTAGTAAAAGAAGTGATCATGAATTTAAAGAAAGAGTGGGAAGGGGTATATGGGAGGATTTGGAGGGAGGAAAGGGAATGGAGAAATGTTGCAATTCTGTTATAATATCAAAAAAGTAATGCAAATAGTAAAGACAATACAAGGAGAAAAAGTGACCATCTAAGAGAGACGAGGCATATTTTAAGGGCCAATGCTCTTGAGAATGCCAAACATTCAAGTCCTTAAGAAGTGACACAGAAAGCCACATTCAAACCCTCTTGAATCAGTTCTACGTTGCTGAATAAGCTGCCAGGGAAGTATACGTTCTGGTTGCAGGACCAGCAGAGCCCACAGAGGAGTGCAGAGCTACCCAGAAGGACGGACTTACAACTTCCCTTTCCCCAGTCCTAGAAAACCCAAAACACAGAAGCTGCAGAGATCGAAGGCCACACTACTCTCTCCCCGCATTTGCGGAGAGCCACAGGGTCTGAAGACTGCACCTTCCACAGCAGCGCAGACGCGTCACCAACTCACTCTCTAGGTACTCTCTTATTCAAGTTTTATTTTTAAAAGATTTATTTATTTCATTTTATGTTCATGGATGATTTGGCTCCATGTGTGTCTATACACTATGCCTGGTGCCCACAGAGGCTGGATGAGGTCATCGGATGAGCTGGAACTGGAGTTACAGATGGTTGTGAGCTGTCATGTGGGTTCAGGAATTGAAGCTGGGTCTTCTGGAAGAGAAGCCAGTGCGCCTAACCATGAAACCAGCTCTCTAGCTCCTGTTTCTTATTTTATTATTTAACCTTCACCCTTACATATACATCTCATGGTGTTTTTGTGCCTATTGCTCAGTTAGGTTTTAAGATTGCTATGTATGTTCCTTCATTCCGGCTAACATGAGACATACTATACCTTTCACTCATATCCCCTATTCATCCCCTCTTATTTCTATATCTTTTCTCCTTTCTCTCCTCTTTGTACCTCTTAATTACACCTTCCATAGAATCTGTGAACCCTGGCACAGTTTCATTTTGCCAGCTCCTTCCTTCACCACGACATTTGTCATTTCAATCTAATACTTGTCTCTATTCTCATCTACTCTCCTTTCCTCTCAGTTCCAATCTTCTTAACTAAAATTGTACTCTACTCCATTCTATCTCTGGTTGTTTATTTTCCAAAAGTTATTAAAGTTAAAGGGGTCACTGTTGTTAATTGGTTAATACAACATTTACATGGTGGTACTCTCCAGCATCTAATCCATGGTTGTTCTTGCAGTTAGGATTCTATTAAGATTCTATAGAGAGATATCTCTCTCTCTCTCTCTCTCTCTCTCTCTCTCTCTCTATCTATCTATCTAGGATTCTATTAAGATTCTATAGAGAGTTATCTATCTATCTAGGATTCTATTAAGATTCTATAGAGAGATATCTATCTATCTATCTATCTATCTATCTATCTATCTATCTATCTATCTAATACCAGGCCTCTGAGTTCCCAGATTGAGGAACTATTTTCTAAACTATACACCTCCTTTTCCCACATTCAAGTCCTACTAGAATTCTGCAATTACTTCAACTGAAAGAATATATCAGATAAAAAATAACAACATTTAGGACCAAACAGAAAAGACCAGAAATGAACCTCTCTATTCATATTATAATCAAAACATTAAGTAAACAGAACAAAGAAAGTATATTGAAAATAGAAAGAGATGCTAAGTCACACAAGAAGGCAGGCCACTAGGATAACAGCATATCATATCATTGAGGCTCTAAAAGTCAAAAGGGCTTGGAATGGTATATTTCAAGTTCTGATAGATACTAACCCAGATTATTATACCTGGCAAAGCTATATATCAAGAGGAAAACTTGATAGAAAAAGAGTCCATTACCCATGGAGGGCTACTCTCTCAGCCTAGATACATGGGGACGATATGGCAGACTTTGATGATCCTCCATGGAAGACCTCACCTTCCCTGGGGAGTGGATGGGGGGTGTAATGGGAGGGGTTGGTGGGGGACATGGGAGGGTGGGAGGGAAAGGGAACTAAGATTGATATATAAAATAAGATTGTTTCTAAATAAAAAATCTAAAAAAGAAAGCTTTTCATAATAAAAACAAACAAAAGGAATTAATAACCAAGATGCTAGTTCTAGAAGATACTTGAAGGGATCCTTCAAAGAAAAGAGAAAACCAATGAGACCATGGAACCAAATAAACCATGCTAAGCCAGAGAGGAAAAGGGAAAACAAACAAACAAACAAAACTCCTCAAACCCTAACATTACAAAATAAAACGACAAGGATAAGTACAGAGTTTCAATAACAACTCATATTAATGGTTTCAACTGTCGAATCAAAAGACACAGGCTAGTCAACTGGATCAAAAAGCGGGTTCCATTTGCGTCCTCTATAAATCTCACCAGAAAAGTCAGATGAGACCATAGAGTGAAAAGATAGAGAAAATGTGGTACATTTACACAATGGAGTATTACTCAGCAGAAAAAAACAATGGAATCTTGAAATTCGCAGGGAAATGGATAGCACTGGAAGAAACCATCCTGAATGAGGTAACCCAGTCGCAAAAAGACAAACATGGTATGTACTCACTCATATACGGATTTTAGACATGGATCAGGATAGTGCCAGTTTGCACTTCCACTGATAGAGAGTCTGGGAAACAGGAAAGAACCTAAAAGATATGCATATATGCATAGTACCCAAGAGAAGAGGATGGAGACAAGATCCCCTGAATGGATGGGGAACATGGCGAGGGGGGGGGAGTGGGACCTGAGAAGAAGAGAGGGGGTGAAGAGGAAGAGAGTTGGTCATGGGGGAAAAGGAATTTGAGGGGGTGGGGGTAGAATAGGGGGAAGAGGGAATCATAGGATCGATTACAGATCAGGCACCAGAGCGACCTCGAGTGATCTAAAGGGATAACACCAATTGGCAAGCTAAGCAATAGTGGAGAGACCACCTCGAATGCCCATTCCTGATAATGAACTTGATGTCTATAACCATCCGGGAGCCTTCATCCTGTGACTGATGGAAGCAGAGGCAAACACACAATTAACCACTGAACTGAACCCAAGAAACCCAGTGACAGAGAGAGAGGAGTGATGAGCAAATTGGCAAAGAATGGGCTGGCAAAACCAGCAGAGACAGCTGATCTGAACAGGGGAGAGCTCTTGGACCCCAGACTGACAGTGGGGAGGCCAGCATGGGACTGATCTGGACCCCCCAAATGTGAGTGTCAGCGAGAAGGCCTGGGCAACCTATGGGGCCCTGAGCTGTGGATCAGTGTCTATCCCTGGTATACAAACAGTCATTGTGTGCCCATAGCACAAAGAGGGATGCTCTCTCAGCCTGGACTCTTAGGGGAGTGCCTGGACCCTACCCAGAGTAAAATGACAGACTCTGATATCCCCTATGTGGAAGGATTTGGCAATAGGGTGGGAGGGTGGGGGGAAGGGGAGTGTGGGAGGAGGGGAGTTGGGATTGACATGTAAAACAAGCTATTTAAAATAAAAAAATGATAAAAAAGTTAAAAAAATTTTTTTTTTGATTTTTATTTAGATGAATGTCAGGGATAATGATATTAGTTTGTCCAGCTCAGCCTCCTAATCTCAGAGATCTGCTCTGTTTTCAAGCTCTGAAAGGGATTGATAGCATGCAAATTAACACCACCTGTTAATTAAAATGATTTAAACAGACATCTTTAGAACATTCCACCAAACATTGCAGAATATACACTCTTCTCACCATCCCACAGAACTTTCTCTAAATAGATCATAAATTAGGGCACAAAGCAAATTAGAAACAAAGAACTACTGTGTCATGACTCAAGTAGGCAGCAAAGACTATAAATCAATAGTAGAGAAATCTAGCATGCATATGTGTGACACTCTAACTCAACAATAGAAAGGAGTGTGATCACTTTTATACATGAATGCAACCTCGTCTCTACACAATGAGTACTGCATGCACACAAGGCCAGCATGGTCCTTGTCTAGGGTGGAGGTCTAGAACAACATTAAACCAAGGAGATTGAACAACACATTACAAGAAACAGATTTGAGTTCCTAAATCACCATCACTAACAACAACAACAAACACAATGCAAGTACTGAGGTTGCTCAACAGATAGAGTTTGGAAACAAACCTGATGACCTGAGTTCTTCCTGGGGATCTATTATATTGTGGAAGAGAGAACCAAATTTGAACAAGATGCTCCTTGTCTCTATGTGTGCACACACACAATAAATGCCAAAAAGATTTTTAAAAATTCCTAGAGAAAGGAAAATGAGGGGGAGAAAGAGACAAAGATTTCAAGCAGCTCAGATCACTGTAAAGAGGGTGAAAGATTAAGATCTAGGGTTAGACACTGAAGGAAATGGTGCTCAGTTCACAGGACTCTTAGCACATGGGTTCCCACCCCTATTCAGGACCACTTTTCTCTCACACTCACAGGACTGTTAGCGCATGGGTTCCCACCCCTAGGGGAGGAGCTTCTGACAGTTGATGGCTTCTGAGGGTGGGATAGTTAGTGCTCTTTAAGGGTATAGCCATAGTGGTTGACCATATACCAGCAGATGGTTCAACACCCAAGAGTAAATGGACAGCACAGATTGTTTTCAGTGGGTTATTAAAAAACAAAAAGACCACTTCTAATGTATGATTTTTGTTTGTTTGTTATAGTTCAGCATTTTATGTCTTTTTTCTTTTCTTTTCCTTTCTTTTTTTTGAAAGGGGAAGGAGAGGGAGGGATAGAGACAGAGAGAATGAAGTTGGCTGGGTAAGATATAGCAGGACTTGGGGGATAGGGAGAATACGATCAAAATATAATTGTATAGAAATAAAAAATTACCAAACACATACACACACACACGCACACACACACACACACACACACACACACACACACACACACACACGCACGCGCGCGCCAAAATACCAAAAAACCCCAAAAGGACAGGAAGTTTGGAGATGAGAGGGGATCTTGGAGTAAATCAAGTGGAGTAGTAGGGGGTGATATGATCAAAATACATTGTAAGCCTGTATGAATTCTGAAAGATTAATAAAAGCATTATATTTTTTGTAAAAAGAAAGTAAAACTACAACATAAAAAACAATGAAAATATTTCTAATAGGGATGTTTATAGGTCTAAGTACCTACATGAAGAAATCAGAGATCTTTCCATTTTCTGATATCTTCTTCAATTTCTTTCTTCAAAGACTTAAAGTTCTTGTCATACAAGTCTTTCACTTTTGGTTAGCATTACCCCAAGATACTTTATGTTGTTTGAGGCTATTGTAAGGGTGATATTTCTCTGACTTCTTTCTCAGCCCATTTATCATCTGTATATAGGAGGGCTATTGATTTTTTTTAGTTAATCTTGTGTCCTGTCACATTACTGAAGGTATTTATCAGTTGTAGGGGTTCCCTGATAGAATTTTTGAGGTCACTTATGTAAGCTATCATATCATCTGCAAAGAGTGAAAGTATGACTTCCCTAAACAGGGAATTCTCAACAGAAGAAACTCAAATGACAGAAAGCCATTTAAGGAATTGCTCAACATCCTTAGCTATCAGGGAAGTGAAAATCAAAATAACTCTGAGATAGCATTTTACACCTGTCAGAATGGCTAAGATCAAAACATGATGGCAGCTTATGCTGGAGAGGATGTGGAGTAAAGGGAACACTTCTCCATTGCTGGTGGGAGTGCAAACTTGTACAGACACTTTGGAAATCAGTATGGCAGTTTATCCGAAAATTGCAAATAAATCTACCTCAAGACCCAGCAACACCACTCTCGGGCATATACTCAAAGGATGCACAATCATACAAGGATATCTGTTAAACTATGTTCATAGCAGCATTACTTGTAATAGCCAGAACCTGAAAACAACCTACATGCCCTCCAATGAAAGAATGGATAAAGAAAATGTGGTACACAATGGAGTATTACTCAGTAGTAAAAAACAAGAACATCTTGAAATTTGCAGATAAATTGATGGAACTAGAAAAAACCACCCTGAGTGAGGTAACTCAGACCCAGAAAGACAAACACGGTATGTGTTCATTCATAAAGGATATTAGATGTAAAACAAAGAATCACCAGGCTATAACCCACAACCCCGGAGAAGCCTGGTAAAAAGAGGGACCCTAAGAGGGACACACATAGAGGGCCCCAAGAAGGGAAAATTGTTAAGATCTCCTGGGTAAATTGGGAGTGGATAGAAGAGAGGAGAAGGAGGATGGGTACATGAGGGGTCAAGAAGACCAAGTTGGGGAGAGATGGAGGGGGAGAGCAATGAAGGAGGTATCTTGATAGAGGAAGTCATTATGGGGTAGGGAGAAATCTGGTGCTAGAGAAATTCTCAGGAATCCACAGGTTGACCCCAGATAAGACTCCTAGCAATAGTGGAGAGGAGGTCTGAATGGGCCTTCCCCATTAATCAGATTAGCGACTACCCTAATTGTCATCATAGAACCTACAACCAGTAACCGATGGAAGCAGATGCAGTGACCAACAGCCAAGCACTGGACTGAGCTTCTGGATTTCAGTTGAAGAGAGGGAGGAGGTATCCTATAAACAAGGGGTGGGGGTCAAGATCATGACTGGGAAAAACCACAGAAACTGCTGACCTGAGCTAGTGGAAACGCACAGATTATAGACTGACAGCTGACAGCTGCATAGAACTGAACTAGGCTCTATGAATGTGTGTGACAGTTATGTGACTTGATCTGTTGTGGGGGGAGGGAGTTCCCTCACAGTGGCACTACCAGGACCTATGGAATGCGTATTATTTGGAGCCCATCCCTACAGTGGGACACCTTGCTCAGCCTTGATATGGGGGGAGAGGCTTGGTCCTGCCTCAACTTGGTATGCCCGACTTTGATGACTCCCCAAGGAAGGCTTTACCCCCTCTAGGAGTGTATGAGAGTGGGAAGGGGTTAGGCAGAGAGGATGGAGAGATGGCTTAGTGGATAAGAATGTTTATTGTTCCTATAGAAGATACAGATTTGGTTCTGAGCATCCATATGGTATCTCACAACCAGTTCCAGGGGATACAGTACCCTCTGTGGGTTCCTGAACACACATGGTACAAATATATTTATATGGGCTCATGTACATATACATAAAAATAAATAATAAATTAAAATTACCCATAGAAGAAATAAATACAACACAATATAAAAAAGTCAAGGAATCAAAAAGTTGATTTTTTAAAAAATGATAAACAAAATCGACAAACTCCTAGCTAAACTAACCATAACCAAAGAAAGAGGGTTAAGACTCAACTTAAAATAAGAGATATAAAGGGAATCATTATAGCTAACACTAACAAAATGGAGAAAATCATAGGTCTTACAACAAAAACATACTTTCAAAAACTCTAAAAGAAATGGGTAGATTCTTAGATACATATGGCCTACCAAAATAAAACAAAGATAAACAGTATAAGTAGATTGAAGCAATACATTAAGATATCTCAACTAAAAAGACCAGGCCCAGATGGATTAATTGGCCAATTTTGCCAGATCTTTAAAGAAGACCTAACACTAATGTCTCTCAAATCATTTCATTAACAGAAACAAAAGGGAGACTTTCAAACTCATTTTACAAAGATAATATCATCCTGATACCAAAACCAGATAAAGATGCCACAAAAAGAAAGTCACAAGCAGTCTCCCTAAAGAACACAGATTCAAGTATTCTCAACAAAACATTGCAAAGATTTCCAGAAGACAGCAGAAAGATCATTCACCATGACCAAGCTGAAAGTCTTTGCCAACTAAATATCCAACAGAAGATTAGTAAATTGTATTATAAAAAGGACTCCAGAAACTATGAATAAAACCAAACAACTCAATAAAAAATGGGCTATGGAACAAAACAGTTTTCAAAAGCAGAAATACAAATGGCCTATGAACAGTCTAAAATCCAATCACCACTATCGGCCATCAGAGAAATGCAAGTTCTTTGAGATTCCATTTCACTGGAGTCAGAACAGCCATGGTCAAGAGCACGGATAACAGCAACTGCTGGTGAGGACGTGGGGGAAGGAGAACCCACACCCACCTCTGCTGAGTGTAAACTGGTGCAGCCACTGTGGAAATCAGTACAGATGTTTCTCAAAAACAGAGAAATGACCCATGAGCTAACATATCACTTATGGGCATATCTCACCACAGAGATACCTCAAAATTCATGCTCTTTGCTACTCTGATAACAATAACTAGAAAATGGAGTAAGTCTACATGTCCATCAACTGATGAATGGATAATGAAAGCATGCTATTGTCACGTCTGCTGCGCGGCCTGTGTCCGAGAACGTGCGGAGGGTGTCAGGGATTGACAACACAGAGGCTTGTTCAACGATGTAAAGAAAACTTTAAGCAGGCCCCAAAAAGGTTCAAGAAAACTTCCTAAGAAAGGCTCCCACCAGAGAAGCTTCTGCTCTCTCCTCTCCCCTGGCTGATTCTGCTCTCACACCAAAAACTGATCTGGGCGTGGCAGAAGAGGCGGTTAGTCTTTGGACAAGGTCGAGGTCAGGGTGGTTTCTGTGGGCAGGCCTTTTCCAGGAACTTAATGCCCCCAGGCATTGTATTGTTTTTAGTAAACATTGTCTTACAGCTGCCTACTCCCAGGCAGAAGGGAAAGTGGGTCTCTGCTCAAGGTCTGGTGTTCCCACATGCTATGCTTACAGAATGGAATTTTTTTTGAGCCTGTCCTGGAGCTCACTCTGTAGACCAGCCTGGCTTCGAATTCACAGAGATTCGCCTGCCTCTGCCACCCAAATGCTAGGATTAAAGATGTACACCACCAACACCCGGCCAGAATGGAATTCTATTCAGCTGTAAAACTGTGGATAGACTATGAAATTTTACTAAATGAGGTAACCCAGACCCAGAAAGACAAACATCACACACTCTCTCAAATTTGGATCCTAGCTTTGAATTTTTAGACATCCGTGTTTAATTTGGTGTATTAGGAGAGGCCAGAAGGCTAGAAAGGGTTAAACAGGAATTATGCAACAGGAAGGTAAAAACTGAGGTTGAGGAGGGCAAGGTAGAAGAGGGAAATTGGAAGGGATAAACAACAATAAAGACTTTTTAAAAAGTTATATGGCCTTACTACTGTAGAAGCTTCCTAAAATGTATCTCTACACATTCATACAATGAGTTACAATGAACTGGGCAGTGGTGGTACACGCCTTTGAGCCCATCATTCAGGAGGCAGAGGCAGATGGATCTCTGTGAGTTCAAGAACAGTCTGGTCTATAGAGTGAGTTCCAGGACAGTCTGAGCTACGCAGAGAAACCCTGTCTCAAAAAAAAAAAAAAAACCAAAAGGAAAAAAAAAAGAAAGAAAGAAAAGAGAGTTAAGACGGAAGTTAGTCTACAACGGGGCAATCACTAAGAGATAACAAAGAAAAAGCCTGGTGCCAGAAATAAGTTACTTATTTTGGAGCTGTTGGCTGGTGAGGCCTTTCTTTCTTTTTTTTCCGGTTTTTCGAGACAGGGTTTATCTGTATTGTTTTGGAGCCTGTCTTGGCACTTGGCACTCGCTCTGTAGACCAGGCTGGCCTCGAACTCACAGAGATCCACCTGCCTCTGCCTCCTGAGTGCTGGGATTAAAGGTGTGTGCCACCAACGCCCAGCTTGGCTGGTGAGGTCTTAAAGACTGAAATACAGTATAGGCTTTGCCAGTGTTCTTTGGGTGCCCTCCAGAACTTGCTGTTAAGACCCTGTTGCTGAAGACACCACATATTCTAGCAACAGAACACAGAAAGATGAAGTTGGGATTCACCTGGAAGCGTTAATCCCTATTATCCCGGAAGTGTTTGTTCACAGTGCTGGAGGGTGCTATGTGCACGACTGAAGAAGAGGAGCATCAGTCTTAGCCAGCTGTGAACCCGGTGAACTACCATAGCGACCGGCCTGGAACGGCAAGCCCACTCATGCAATAGTGGAACGCATGCTGTGGGAGTAAACAACTATTTTCTGATTGGTGTCTGCTCCACCAGATGAAACTCATACTGGGCATGGTTATTGGGGCCAAGAACCTACGGCTAGGATTATAGACCTTAGAAGAAAACCTTCTGTAATTATTCTGCTAAATGAACAAAGAACTGAATCAACTCCCAATGACTTATTATAGCAATAGACTAAGATGTTTCTTAACCTTCACGAGGAAGCTTCTGATTACAATACATGGTGATCAACCACTGTCCAAAGTGTAGAGAGTAGGAGACTGTTGAGCTCTAGACAGATTCAGTATACTGCACCTGCTCCTCCAAAGGCTCAGAGATCACTGCAGAAGGAGGGACAGAGGAGATGGAGATGACTACATGGAAAAAGGTGTCTCCTTGAAACAGCAGGGAGGCCACACATGTGAACTCACAGTGGCTGTGAGATCACGCACAAGCTCTGTGTAAGCCCAAGGCAGACCAAACCCTTGGCCTGGGGAGAGGATTTGAGCACCAGTTACATGTGAAGCCAAGGAGCAACTGACAATTGTTAGCTGCTGGGAGAAGAAGTGTCAGTTTTCTTTAAGAGTGTAGATCCTGGTAAGTTGACCATGTTGTAGTGGAGGGCCATATATCCAAGAATATTTGGGCAGCACAAATTGGCCTTGATGGGGAAAAAAGGACACAAAGTTGGCGGGAAGAGAAAGGGGGTTGAAGGACAGGTCACTCCGGGAAGGAAGTGCTCACTGCTGGGCAACAGAGATGGAGGGCAGAGTCACCTGTGAAGTTTAATGGGACTGAACCTGACTGTAGAGAGACAGCGAGGGAGACGGAGCATCTTTCACACTAAGGCAAGGAATCAAATCGCCAATGACAACAAATGACTCGATCAAAGTGACATTTCCACCAGGTCACACCACAGTGGCTTATGGAGGCAGGGGAGATAGACGCCAGGAGGACAGGAATGAGGTAATGCCTACCTGTACCAGGGGCAGTGCCTGCACTGGTTGCTGTGAGGAACAATGCCAGGTAGGCAGTGAGACAGCCACGCTGAAGCGCATTGTGAGGCTCCGGTCAGCTCCTCTGTTCAATTGCACTGAACTTAGTTTTCTGCATGCCACTTACTGTTTAAATTGACATGTACAGCTTAGGGGAGATAACACACACACACACACACACACACACACACACACACACACACACACACACACACACGCACGCACGCACGCACGCCCTTCTAGCCACACTGAGAGACTGAGGGATGGTTGCACTGGCAGCACTGGGGAATCTGGAGAGACACTAGAAAATAAGAACATGACTCTATCAAGGGAGCCTGTGCCATCTCTAAGAATGGCTATGAGCACAAGGCTAGTGGCTAAATTGTGACAGTCTTCCGGGGGAAGGTTAGAGAGGACCTTACAGAAGAGGCAGCCTGCCAAGTGTGCCAGGTGGTTGAGCTGCAAGGGCAAAGAGACGGTGTGAGGGCAGCCAGGGAACGGAGCTGTCAAACCACACCACAGGCTGCAGAGAGAAACCTCAAAACATTTAGTCAGGCCAAAGGGAGAGGCTGGATCGAGAGGAAGAGGGAGGCCTAGTTCTGTTGCTCCCAAGACTAAACTATCTGATGGTTGATCTCCTCTCTGGACCATGTTTTCCCAGCTCAGCTTTTCCTCGTTAGCTTCCTGGGCAAGTGCCTGCCTCCCGTCACCCAGATCTGGTTTACTGGTTCACCCAACACACACACACACACACACACACACACACACTGAGCCCAGGTAATATGCTAGGCTGTGAAAGAGAAATAAGGCATGTCCACAGATGAAAGCAGAAAGATGAGCAGGGCTTAGACACCGAGGGCTCACAAAGGATACAAGCTACATTAGGGAGTTCTGATGTGTTAAGTTCCTAATTGTGTGCTGGAAAGACCACACTAACATCTTTATGGACAACAGACAGAGGAGAAAAGGAGTAGAGACCAGACTGGCTATCTTGTCTCTATGGGGACTGAGACAGAGACCTCTGAGGAGATGTGCATCTGAGAGTTAAAGTAGGAGGGCTGCCCCTCTGGAGCTGCAGACTCTGTACTCAGCCAGTTACAGACCCAAAATATCCAGAAAGGAATTGGGTCTACAATGAACACATGCAGGCTTTCTCCCTTGTCATCATTCCCTAAATAACATGGCACAGGCAGTCTTTATATAGCATTTGTACTATATTGGTGTCACAGGTGGCCTGGGTTAATTTATAAGCTCAGAGGAAGGTGTATGTAGGCTACATGTATCTACAGGGAATCCTATCCCAGACCAGTGAACACCCACATTGATGCTTTGAACATTACTTGGGTGTCATTTGGGAATGGGTATTGGGGGAAGAGTCTTTCTAGGAGGAAATGTGGGTTAACAAGTTCTAGTCTGCATGGGCTACAAATGGACTTACCAAAGAACATGAAATTAATGTTTTGGTACAGGTATTAGGAGTAGAGTCTGGAGATTGAACATAGCCAAGTGTTCAGCATGTAGGGGAAGTTGCTGGTAGCTTCTGAATACCAGCTCGTAGATAGGAAGAGGATAAACTGGTCATGGAACTGAACGCACACTGAAAAGGATGATTTCAAAGCAGCAAGCAGCAATCTTTTTCTTTTTAAGTAGTGTGATGGTTCATTATGATAGACCAATTGACAGATCTGAAACGAACTAGGAGACACGCCTGTGGGGCCGTCTAAGATGGCATGTCCAGGAAGGATTATCTACGGGGTGATGGTCATCCGTCAGATGGCAGCACCTTCCTGCCATGCCTGGGTATGAAGGGGTTTGAGGAAAGAGCCAAGCTGCTTGTCTGCCTGCCTTTGCTCCTTGCTGGTCAGGGCATGGATGCTGCAGCAGCAGCTGCAGATGTTGTCATCTCTGCTGCTGTCGTGACTCAGTTTCTTCAGCCTTGGGCATTGATCATAGAACAACAGTTCCCCAAGGACCCGCCAGGCCTCCAGACTCATGGGCTGAGAGGCTACCAGCTGGTTCCTCACCCTTTCCAGTGTGCAGTAGTCAATTCTGGACTGCTCAGTCCACGCTGTGTAAGCTGGTATGATATATCCCTTGTAAAATACATCTATTCGATTAACTTTGTTCCTCTAGAGAAGCTGACTAACACACATGGCGACCCAGTGACCTGGAAGTCTGATGTGTAACTTTCCTATGCTACCTTTAGCACCATTTGTATCTTGGGGCTTATCATGATCCCCTGTGGCCCAGACAAATGAAAAAAAAAAAACAACACGGGACAAAGGTTAGCAAAACAAAAGAAGAAAAGAAGAGTACAGGGACAAAAGCTGATTCATAATGAAACATTTTTCTTCCTTCTTCTCTCATTTGGGCAACTGGGAGGCAGGTCCTTTAACACTGAGATAGCCCCACAGCTACTGGTCTTGCTATGTAGCCAAGGCTGGCCTTGATGAATTTGCAACCCTTCTGCCTGAGTCTTCTACGACCTTATGAAACTGTAGGTATGCACCATGATGTCTGGCTCACAACACTCACGGAGCAAAACACAAATTCTCTACATTGTCTCCACCACCTTCTCACACTGGGTGACGACCAGATGAGTTGCTAGTCTTCGGCATTGATTCTTGGGGGGAGGCAAGTTCTTAGGTGAGGGGAACCCATTATTTATCAATGCAGTCTCCAGAATTTAACATGGGACTTAACACAAGAGAAGCCCAGTAAGAATTTATTCTCTCCTTCAACAGTGTACTTTTTAAAATTCCCATTACATTTTATACACACACATGCCTTAGAAAGTGTATGGAAGTCAGAGGGCAACTTGAAGGAGTCGATTCTTTCCATCTCCTAGGCATGGACTGGGGCTGAGCCTGGATTTTCAGGATTGGTGAAAGACGCCTTTACCCTCTGAATAGTCTCACCACACTCAACAAATATCTACTAAGACTCCTTTAAAGGTCAGGCATAGTTCCTGGCACTAGGGTTACAAAGGAGGATATAAGATGTAATCTACAAGGTTCTTTGAAAATTCTGTACTTGTGTTGTGCCAAAGCATAATCAGAATCATGTCACTTTCTCTACAATGTTTGAGAACTTTTTCATGAGTTAGAGAATGCCCTTCCTGCCAAGAGTTAAAAAAAATACAAGTATCCAAATTCCATTTTTATATGAAATTAGATACAGCTTTTTAACTGTTACACTAATTTAAAGATAAAACTTAAGCATTATAGAGAACATATTTGTTTAGGCAACTGTTTACTAAGGTACCACAGAACATAGAGTCCCTGGCCTCAAGGACCCTGGAATTGAATAGGAATGATAAGGCAGATGCAAGGATATTATATGCCAAGACAACACAAGGGTGCCTTATTGTTCTGTGAAAAAAATCCATTACTGTTACCAAGTATGCTTGTACTTCCAGCCTTGTCTATCAAATACATTGGAACCTGCTGTTTGTATCCATGTCACAGCTATTTGCGTCTGTCTGAGGTCCTGTGCTAGATGTGCAGGTGGGGACTGAACAGCTCCCCAAGCCCTGCGTAGGCAGCATGGTGACTATTTAAGGCCAGCATAGAGTACTGGGAAAACAGGAGAGTAACAGTTGAAAGCTCAAATGCCTTTGCATCAGCTTATGAAAAACAATAACAACAACAACAACAAAAAAACCTAAAAAGCTCAACAACCCAAGAACAGAAACAAAAATCCCAAATCAGTGTGTATCTGTGAGCAAGACAAAGGTCGGAGCATTTTGAAGACAACGGAAAGGAACTCTTTTAAGGGGCCTGCGAGCTTCTTTTCCATGGATTTGGCAGTTGACTAAACTGCACACAGCAACTGACCTCAAGAGCTGCATGAAGCTTTTACAAACATAAATGTTCTGAGAGAAACAAAGCTAACGTCTTTCCATTCTGTAGTAAAACTCTGTATGTAGTTGGCACCCTTGTTTTCAGGGAGCTTTTTCCAGACATCTCTTCTCATAAGGCTGTTGGGAGAGCCCAGAGCTATATAAGGCAAGAATCTCCCCTTAACCCTTCCAGGGCTGTTCAGGCTGGGGCTGGGGGCACTAAGTAATAAGAGGGGGGTAATGGCCCCAGGGTGGAGAGCCATGGTCTTCCCACCTGGCTACTGGCTTCCAAAAGAACATCGTGGCCCAAGAGTTGGGGAAATAGGTTGCTGTCTTACTTTCCTAGTAAGGGAACCAATACCAACTTCTGATTTAAGACTTAGAAATGATTGGAAATTTAAAGTAACGTTCTGCTGGATGAAAAGCAACACAGACCAGAAGAGACAGCTTTGGAGAGCTGCATGTCTACAGACGCATGACAGATGCGCGGCTATTCTTTCACCTGTCCATGGACAGGGATAGCAATAGTGTTCCTCCTAGATGCTGTTCACCTTCCTCCATGTACTGAGTCCTCAACACTGGCATTGCACGGTGGACTTGTCTCACACTGGGGACTGTATATAATCAGCATCATTCTTTCGATTGTTTTTCCTTTCTTCTACTTCCCCTCCTCCTGACGCCCCATTTTCATATCTACTCTGGCATTTACCCAACTAGACCCGGGGGAATAAGGCTCTAGTGGGAATAAGAAGAGCAATGAAGCATGGTATGGATACCCAAGTCGTAGACAAGGACTAAGCGAGCCTGGAGGGGGCAGGTGCCCACCACCCTCCTGTTAGGTCCTGGGAAATGCTGTGGACTTTAGCTGGAGCGGCCGTGTGTTCTACTCCAGCTCAGTTCTGTGCCCACTGTCACCTCTTTTCAACAGGAGTGACTGCGAACAAGAGAGTCAAATTGGCATCTGAAGCTCTTCATTTAAAGTCATCTATTTAGCAATTTGCTGTGTCTGAGTTAATATATGGGTTAGGTTCTCTGTGAATGACACTCTCCTAACTCCAGCAACGTCATAAAGACAATCAGTTGCTGAGCGTCTGGCAAGTTAATGACTACAAGCTCAAGGGATGATGGAAGGGGAAAATGTCAACACAGGAAAAAAGAACTTTAAGAAAGTCTGCAGGAACAGGAAAAGAATCATCTTTTCCCTCCTCCCAAAGCTACAAAAACTCTTGTTTTGTTGGGCTGTAAGACAGCTCAGTGCATACAGATGCCTGCTGCTAAGCCTGGTGACCCTAGTTCTGTTTCCAGGTCCCACACTGTGCCAGGTGGGGACCAGCTCCTCTAATTGTCTTCTGACCTTCATATGCACATCCATACACCCCACGGGGGGGGGAGGGAGGAGGAGGAAGGAGGGAACAGGATGGGCACGCGCGTGTGCACAAACACAAACACACAAAAGAAGACAAAAATGTAGGGGCTGCAGAGATGGCTCAGTGGGTTAAAGCACTGGCTGCTCTTCCGAGGACCTGGGTTTGGTTATACATAAGGGTTAAGAAAGTAACAACAGAATGAACGTATTGCTGAGAATACCATACATGCTGTGCTCATCAGAGCAGTCTTACACAGAAAGATGATAGGGCCAGGAGGGAAATCAGGAGAAAAAAGAGACTAGGATGAGCTGGAAGTAGACAGGGAAGGAGAGGGAGAGGAAAAAAGAAAAGGGGTGAGCATTCCATGCTGAGATGACAGGCAGAATGAAGAGCTAACGTGCTGCACGTCTTAGGCAAACACCTCGGGGCACTGTGAGGACTGGACTGGTGGAGAGCGGACACGGACACGCCTCTGCTTCAGCTCCCAGCAGAGAAGGATCCAACACTCACGGGAACCTACTCTGCAGCAGGTGTGGTGCTTGGAGCATCTTGTTCTTTTTTTCTGTAGGGTTGAGGACTAAACCAGGGCCCCAAGCTCACGACAGCAATATCCATGTCCAAGCTGGTGGATGTTCTACGGGGTGTTCTGTTTCTTCATCCCGATCACAGCAATCTGCATGTGAGGACTGTCCACTGTACCAGGGACAGGACAGTTTTGAGGTGGCTCCATCACCTTAATTAAGCCTCATGTCAACTCCCAAGAGGTAAACAATATTTTTTGTTTCCTTTTGTTTTTTGTTTTTCAAGACAGGGTTTCTCTGTGTAGCTTTGTAGATGAGGCTGGCCTCGGACTCACAGAGATCCGCCTACCTCTGCCTTCTGAGTGCTGGGATTAAAGGAGTGCACCACCACCACCCAGCTACGAGGCGAACAATATCGCATGCATTTTTTTCTGTGTATTTATGTTCCTGGTCAGAAATGGAGGTTTCAAGTGTTGAGGAGCCTCTCTGGCTCACAGCAGCAAGAGGCCAGGAAGAATGTGCACTGGGGCTAGATCAAGTGCTACTCTGTCTGACTGTAAGCCTCTCTGAGAAACAAAGTCTTCCATCACACCCCACACTCCCGCCTGTAGCTGGATATGTACTAGATCAACCAGGTGGAAGTCAGGAGTACCTCCCCACAGCCACCCTGGCTGCCAGGCTGCATGGAGCAGGCACTCTCAGTCTTCACAAGGTCAGCATTATCATTTGTACCCCCTGCAGTGCTGGCATTTGAGTATTTCTCAGCCTCCAGATACAGCACTAGACGATACCTCTCTTTCTAGTAACAGGGGCCACCGTTGCCAAAGGAAGTCACAGGCACTGGTTAGCTTCATGACTTTGTTTTGGAATAAAATCTCCTCCATATAAAGCTATCCCTGCCGTGTCTTGAGCAATAGTGTTTCACCTATTTAAACACACCCACTGGAGACCCCGTCCTTCCTCTTCTCCAGGCTAACATTCCATTCAGTACATGAAACTCTCACATGTGTAATTGTCCTTCTGTGCTGTATGGTCACAACATCCTTAATGTGACCTGGGTACTGTGGATCCACCGAAATCACAACTGCCTGGTCTCTGGAGCTCCCTGGTCACAAGTAAGATGCTGGTTTTTTTAGTTTGCTTGTTTTCGAGAAAACTACATAAAAGAGATCTTGCAGGATACTATGATGAACACTGAAGGAGGCAGGCAGTCTGTTAGGGTCTGGGGGATGGGCAGCAGATTTTCCAGAAAGAAATAAAAGGAATGCTGATTAAGATATTGGTCATTAAACAAAATTCCAGTATGAGGCATGGGATACCTTCTTATGAGTTGTTTGTTTGGTCAGGGGGATCCCAGAAGCTCCCACACAACACAGGTTCTTGCCGTTCCTCCTACATGCCCACAGGAACTAGATGATAAGACCTTATTGCTGAAGACACCACACATTCCAACTGCACCAAGCTGGATTGAACTGGACACTCATTCTATACTGGCTAACACAGTGTTTTAAAGAGGTATATGCAGGCTGCTAGAGGAGAAAAGTCATCAATGGTCTTACCTAGCTGTGAACCTGTGAACTACATTATCAGCCTACTAGGCAAGCTGTGTCCACTAGGGCAATAGTGGCATGGTTGTTACGGGGATAGCTAAGGACTCTCTGGCTTGATTTGAGGCCCTCTCTCCAGGAAACATTGATACTTAATTCTATAAACCTGGTCAAATTCCATGGCGATGAAGGTCATAGATCTTGTGGGGGAGTTTGCTACTGTTGCGTTGCTAAGTAGACATGGTGTCACACTGTGTTCCAAATATTTGTTTACATCCACAGATTAGTGCTACTCTAAGCCTTGCTCAGAGAAGCTTCTGTTTGCAATGGTTGATGGTCAAGGCAGGGACCCACAACTGGTCAACATGCTGAGACTAAATGAATGCAAGAGTTAGAGGACACAAGGAGTGCTGTAAATGCTGTACGTTAGATAGGACATGACCATTGCACCCATGAACTCAGAGCAGTAGTGGCTACCCCTTAAACACTGAGCCCACCAGTATTCTATCATGGATATGAGATGGGCTCGCAAGGCCTCACCCCTCCCAGGGGAGCTATAGTAAATCAAAGGTTGCAATCATCTTCCTCAGTGGTCTAACCATTGGTACAGTGTTCTTATGCAGGCAAGCAAACGATCCCACCTGTGTTCAACTCTAAACGCAGTGGGACACACACACACACACACACACACACACACACACACACACACACACACACGTGTATGGTGAGGACTTGAGAAGCAAGGATTTTGTGATGGGGGGATAGCTGGGGAGACTTTGATCAAAGAACATTAAACACATGCATGAGATTATACAAGAACAAATTTAAAGATGCTTCTTAGAGGAGATAACATTCAAAATAGGAGTCAGGCAGGTGGAGAGAGTTTCAGACTTTTCCAGGCAGATGGAAAGAGTCTGGCAACGATGAGTGGAGATGGGGGAATACGGCGGTGCTGCTTTTACTTCCTGGTTCTTCCCATCAGTTCTCCTGGACCTAACTTGAGGATACTCTTTTGTCAGGGATGGGCGCACTGGAGTCACTCTAAAAGGAACTATGCATCATGTGGAGTTGACAGTCCTGTGTAACCTTTATTTAATCCATCACATACTAAATGGCCAGCACTGGGCGTGACAGTAGGTAGTTTCAGAGGCATTTCCTGGATGCATGCCCACTTCTGTGGACCCTCTGATTAGGAAGAAAGGCAAAGGTCACCTTAAGCATCAAATGGCAGTCAAAAGGTACTCAGGGCCATGATCTGGTACTCTGGGGGCTAGAGGTCAATGTGGTCCTCCCATGACCTGGTTTACTCTCTTGTGCTTCTACCCAGATGTGTCTGAAATGGAGCATTTCAGGATTATTGAAAAGTGTGTCTAAGGCAAATCCGTTTGAGGACCATTTTCTCAGCTTGGAGGCAGACAGGCTTGGAGGCTTCCCTTTGCATTCTGGGAGCTGCCCCATGGGATAAAGCACATTCTGCCACTTCTCTGTACCTGCCCCTTCTCCGTCTTGTCACTCTGCAATCCACCAAGCCCACCTATATGAAAGACTATATAACACACTTCCCCTTAAGCCTGTGACAGGTGAACAAAGAAAAATACCTCTTAGAAGCCCACCCTTTTGAAGAGAGAACAGAACTTCCAGTAAAGAACCCTAAACATCCCACCAGAAAGTCCCAAACAACCCTGAAAAGTGAGAATAAAACTACTAAAAGCTGACAGAGGGTAACAAGCATTTCTTCCAACCCACATTTGTCCTTCTAAAAAAAGCCAACCAACTACTGAAAAAAAATCCCCCAAATGTATGAAATCTACCATCATTAGCATATTTCCTGTCCTCACATAGCTTATAAAAATGTCTCTGAGCCTTTCCCTGGCTCATTTACAACGATGAGAAGGAGTAAAAAGGAAATGCAACAGATGGTGGCGGGGAGGGGGCACTTCCATACTCTCCTGCCATTTGTCTCTGCAGTCATTTATCTTGCTTGGGTGAGATTCCGAATTTTCTCAGATGTACCAGTGGCTTGTTCCTCCTCAAGAGCCATGTCCCTGAGGTGCTTTCAAGGGCTGCAGGTGATGAGACATGTTTACTACTATTTTTGTTGTTTCTCAAAGAGCTCACCTTGGCTTCCCTCTGACCTTCCCCAAAGTGTCTTCACGAGCATCAAGTCTGAGACTGGCTTAGAGCTGACAGGTGGTACATGCATAATTAAAGATGACCTAACACAGAATGCACTCATTCCTGGCATCTTATCAGACACTTAAGCAAAGCAATTATCAGGAGGCAATCTTTCCTGTCAACAGAGATAGAGATGAAACATTTCTTCAGTTAGGAGGATTCCGCAAGTCTGCTGTATATAGCCGTCTACAAACACTTGACAGTTTTTATAGTTTAATGCTATCCCTGCTCAGCAGAACACCTTTGACAAGTCAACTTATGCACCCTCCACTACCATGGAAAGTCAGATTCTGAACATCAAAACTTGAGACAATTCCAGGGACTGCCAGAGGTCCTGGTGTGTGATGACAAGGATATATGTCTATACCAAGCCTCCCTTAGGGGCTTAATGCAAAAACAACAATAAAACTAAAACAAAAATGGGTTCACAGTAAATTCAAAGCAAGGCTACCTTTCCATGCTCCAGCAGGGCCAGAAATGTTTAGAGAATTATCATCAAGCCTTAAAAACTCATCATGAATCTAAAAGAAACATCGATGATTCAGAGAAACAAGAGGGGTGGGTAAGATGGCTCAATAAGGTACCTGCTGCCAACCCTGACATTCTGAGTTCAATCCCCAGGACCTACATGATAGGAGGATAGAACTGACTCCTACAAGTTGTCCTCTGACCTCTACATGTTTTCAGTGACAGGTGCATGTGTGTACAACACACACACACACACACACACACACATGCACACACACATAAATGTAAAATAAGTTTCAAAGAAAGAAGGGCTTTCCCACCAAACAGATGGAATTTCCATTTCAGGTAAGCTGCAATTCTTAATGGAGCACTGTGATTTTATAAATTATAGTGTGTGCTTTATATAAAGGAATGCCCTTTAGCTCTTCTTAGAACAGAAATTGCTTGAATGCTATAGTGAGACAAGTGATTTTCCTCTCTTAAAGGGCTGCTAAGAAGGCAATGGGCAGTTGGATCCCATGCAAAAACTGCCTTCCCTGAGACAGAGAACCTCCCAATGTTTGTAGCGCACATTTCACCTCATTGCACAAGGGGTCTTACTGTTTAAATGCTTACGTCCTGTGTCACATGTGAACAACGACTTTATTGTTCACTGGAACGCGTCTATGGGATCTCATGGTGGTGGAACTGTGTTGTCTTCATTTTTCTCTCATCTGCAGCAGTGGGAACCCAGGAATTTAGCAGCCTAAGACAGCAGTTGTCAGCTGCAAACACTGTCATGACAATGTGCGTAACACGCTGAGGTGAACGGGCTGTCTTCTGACAATAAATCCAGGTCTACAGAAAGCGTTTGCTAGCACACAGACTTTAAAGGTAATAGGAGAGCACTTCAGAGGACAATTAAAGATTCACTAGCTAACCGTCACAGCAACAGGACTCATTGCCTTTCACGATGTGCCCGACTTAGAAGACAGTCCATTCAGAATATTAGGGAGAAAACACCAGGCATCCTAGGGGAAAACAGAATCAGGTGGCAGGCAGTGGGATCATTAATGGGAGCTTCAGCAGGACTCAAAGCCCAGCTTCATTATATTTCCTGGAACTAAGAATAGCTTCTCAATGTGTCCTCACAATCCTCCACAGACCAAGTCCTCCTTAGGAGCTCCCCCTGTTCCCTTTCCAATTTAAGTGCAAGAAAGAGAAGAGCGAACAGTCAGACATAGGCAGGGCCATAGGAACAAAGGAAGCTCTCCAGAATGGAGAGAAGCGAAAACATTTTAGATGCTGGGAAAGCTCTTTCACCAGGGCTCAACTCAGAGTTGTAAGTTCGATACCAGGCTGTCACCAAGACGCCAGGAAAAAAAGTCATCTGTGTAACAATGGAGTAAACACCAACACACACACACACACACACACACACACACACACACACACAAAACTTCCTAATGGATGGAAGGAACACACACACACACACACACACACACACACACACACACACACAAAACTTCCTAATGAATGGAAGGAACACACACACACATGAGTTGAAGTGAAACACACTGGAAACAAGGATGTGCTTGTGCAGGTGAGACCAACCGCCCATACAGATGATGAGTAAGCAGTCTGAAAACTGGGCCTGCGTGTGAAGTGTTTACACAGATGTTACTTCAGAATCACAGACTGACACGCACACCCACAGACAGTGGGGACGGAACCTAGGGCCTTGCATGTCCTGTGCAAGCAAGCACCCTACCACTGAGCAGCTCAGAGTCCCTTGAAATATTTTTAAGGTGGGCATACCTGCATGAAGTAGAAATAGCCATCTCATATTTAATTGCATTTCCTCCTTTCTGACCTCAAACCTACCTTTCCAAATATGGTGGCTTTACCAAGTCACATGATTAAACGAATAATGTCTACAACTATGAAACGCAAATGAATCTACAATGCTGACATGGGGACAATATCATTCTGGAAAACTAAAAGTCGAGTCTAAATGCCACCTCTGCCATCTAATCGTCCCTGCTTTAGGAAGATCACTCACTGATCCCAGAATACCTGGGATTGGCTTCTTCAAGGACTGGCATCCCGAATCCAACCAAATGAAAGGAGACCAGCACACATCCAAGGTGTGAGGAAATGGTAGCATAATCCATGCTTACTTTCTTCTCTCAATTCCTGCCCGGAAATGCTAAGAGAGCTCAACCCATAAAGTGGCCCCACTTTACTGCAGGGGGACAAAAGGAAAGGAGTGGGAAAAACAGCTCTTTTTGCAATTTTCCTGCCTCAGTCTCTCAAGTAGCGGGGATCACAGGCATCCATCCTCCACCTGACCATGGCTGGCACACATGCTTTTATTACAGTGGGGAAAAAGGTCAGATTCTCACAATAGAGAAAATCCAATAAGAACAAATGTATATTCATCTCCTAATACTACCCAACTGAAAATAATAAGGAAAATCCAACACTGACCAGATCACAGAAATCAACGTACACTCATTCCCTTATGGTCAACAGTATGTTACTGTCACTTCTACAGACTAACTAACAGAAGACGGCATTAACCTTGCCAGGCCCACGCCAGCCAGTGACATCTATCCTGTAGTTATATGGCAACATCTTCCGCTTTGTGCTGACGCTGACAGCCTTCTCTTTTCCTTCCCTCTCTCATTCCAACACAATGCCTTCAGGTCTGTCTAAGTAATATAATTTACTAGAGTGGAATTCCCTTGGGACTCCGTGCAGCACTTGGTGACAGTATCATTTATACTCCGGTGTCACGGCCTGACACTGATACATTGGCCTTCCTCGCTCGCTCATGGCAGAGCACGCAATTTCACCTTCCGCTGTGCCCTTCTGCAGGGAACATGTACAAATTTACTCTATTCAGCCTTAATTACAAACCTTGGTTGAAATGCTCTCATTAGATTTATATTTTGCACTCCAAATGTCAATCTTATTGAAAATTTCAGTTTTTCTGAGGATTTATCCATTAGCCATAAACTCTAAAGCATTTCATGACTGAGTGCATTAAACCAGCAATGCGGACATGCACTTAAAATACATCATTAAAGTAAATCTCCATTGCAAATGCTTTATATTATTCAACCAAAGGAATAATGAGTCCAGCCTGGCCACTATCCTCAAATTGCACATGAAGGATAGGTTAAAATCACTGCCATGTAGGAAATGTAGGAAGAATCACAGTGTGCCAATGGGATGAATTTCGGAGTCTTTGTCATTCCTCACAAAGGTGTAGGAGGAAGTCACAGCCAGAGATAATTTATCACCTCCCGTCCATGATTTCCAGAGAAGCTTCAGTGCAGAGTGCAACGAGGCTGGCAAGGGTAATGGTGTGTGTGTGTGTGAGTGTGTGTGGTGTTATGTGTGTGAATAGTGTGTGTGTGGTGTGTGAGTGTGTGCGTATGTGTGTGTATGGTGTGAGTGTGTGTGTGTGGTGTGTGTGAGTGTATATGTGTGTGTGAGTGTGTGTGTGTGGTGTGTGTGAGTGTATATGTGTGTGTGAGTGTGTGTGTGTGGTGTGTGTTGAAGCTTTATCTTTAATGCCAGGAACTATGAACGTCACCTGGAAGGATTTGCTCTTGGGAAGGGATTCTTCCATTTTACTCAAGAGAAAACCACTGAGAAAGCACAATCTGGTTACACTGTGGGAGGCAGGCTGTGTTTGTAAGAAAGACAAGTCATCCTGGTTGTCAAGCTGACGAACGTCGCCACTACAGACTGCCAGGTCCTGACACTAAAGCCCAGAAAATATGTTGATACTAATGTACATACTACAATCAGCCATGGTACCTGGGATGATAGAATAATCATGAAAAGAAGTTGGAAGTTTAAAAAAAACTGGCAAAACACGTTCATTGTAAACAGTAAGCCATTGCTGCTTCTCTCTGTGCTGCTGTAATTTCTGAGCTTATTGGTCTCATTCATCACTTCTTGTCAAGTCCCAGGTGAGGCAAAGTCAAGGTACTGTCACAATTTCTCTTTTAATTTGATAAATGAGAACAAGCATCCCAGAAGGTCATGGAGGAGGTAGAAGGAAAGTCTGCTCTGAACTCTTACTGTCTGATTCCAAAGCTTCTAAAGGTTAACCCAAAAGTTAAGTGGTGCTTATAACTATACCCTTACATCACAAAATAATTAATATGCTTACCGTGTAATAGAAAACTTTGGTGAGGGAAAAAAGACTCTGGAGGGGGCAAGCATACATTACAAGAAACAGAAAATAATTAACAAAAACTAATGAAAATAAAAGCAGCTTTAATCATCTTCTGCCTGTTAGCATTTGGTCATCTTAATGATTGATCAGTAACCAGCATCATTGTATATGCAATGTTTTCTCTAGGGAAAGACACCACCATGGAAGCTAATTGCCCCTGAAGTTTTGCTAGTTCGCACCTGAAATATTTAAAAGATTGCTTGATTACAACATTAGTGCAGTCGCTTTCCTAATGCATACCAGCAGGTACTACAACTAACATGCACAGATGTGAGAACCAAAATATCCACGTTTAAATAAAAAGCATAGTGTGAGGATAAAAATAACTGAATACACTCATTGCTAATCTACACAGGAAGAAGTGCACACTGTGTCCGTGTCATTGCGAAATAAAATAACCCGGCAGGCAGCATGAGTAGGTTATCAAGAACATAACTGCTCTGTAAATGCCCTTACCCTCTCAAAGAGAAATATTGACCTAGAGGACAAACTTTTGTGCATGAAATCCTCAAATTTCAACTACAAACATGCAGGAGAACCTCAAACGCCCTGACATGCTCCAGCACACCTTCAAGATACAATAGCGTGAGTAAGAATGGCACCGGTATCACTCGCTGCTCCCGGCTCTGGCTTTGTACCTTACATCATTACCTCATCAAATCCTACAGGCACTCGATGAGGTAGGGACTGTGCCTTTTCCCATTTTCAGACGAAGATGCTCAGGTCTAGGGAGGTGAGGCACACGGGTCCAGGTCAACAGGTCACCTGGCTAAGCTTTGTGCAGGGGTCTTTCTTGTCTCAAGGCTCTCATCTCGTTTCAGCCACAGCATCGGAGGACGCCACAGTCAGAGGAGTGTGACGTGCTCACTGCTGAGGCTGCCGAACCGCTGCCCTCTGGACTCATTGGTTTCACAGACTGCAGCAAGCCCAGAAGCTCGGTGCACATGCAGACACTCCTCTGGAAATGCCACAGCCCTTCAGTCGGTGGAATGGGGCAGCACCAACTCTGGGATCACTAAGGTACAAATTTCCCTGCGAACACCGACGCTGCTTCTCTTTGGTGTTTTGTCTAGCCACAAACTGAGACGTTATCACTTACTGTGGTCGCAGAAGACTCTGAAGACAGATGAAGGGAGTTTTTACTTGGTCAACTGCTCCTCCAACATCTGTGTTTACGGAGAGCACTTTGGGACAGGTGTGCATTGATTCTTGTTCTTCACCACATCCATTTTCTAATATCTAGAGCAACACGACTAAGTGACCCTCTCCTCACTGTTCCACGAGCGTGTAAGAAATCAACTTTCTAGCAATAAGCCTTGAAAATGGACACCCTAAACAACTTTTTAAATAAGGCCAGTGCTTTTTAGACAGATCCAAGGATCTCTCCACTTGCATCACCAACACAATTTGTGTATGTGTGAATTATGAAGCTCTACCTTTAGAAGAGGAAAATGACAAACTGTCATGTGCAGACAAACAAACAAACAAAAAAAGCCTGGCTGCCCTTTGATATTTAAGCAGAGACATTTATTTCCTAATATATCACTCACAAGATGGATGCAAAGATGTGGACAAGCCAGTCATCAAAATTAACAGAGTGATTTTGCTTGCACTACATATTCTGATTTGTATGAATCTTATTTTTAGCCAGGCACAAAGGGCAATAAATGGAAAATCTTATTCTAACCGCTACTTTTTCTGAGCCACCCACACTGCTCCACCTACCGCACAACTTGACGAATGTAAAAACCCAGCCCAGCTTTGTCCTAACAAGGGATGCAAAGTGGCTGAAATGTGTGACACTTTTTCCAGTTACTGTTTGTACTTTCGTTCCTTTTCTGTATCAGGACTTTCATGGAAAACAAAGCTGACTTCATCTCTGGGCATGTTCCAAGTCTCTAAGGTAGTATGTTATTCAGTGTTCAGACACTGCGCCATGAAATACATGCCAGACAGACTCTGGTAAACAATGTGCGCCAGAAACTCTCCTGCGAATCACTATAGGTGACATCAGGGCAGGTGACCGTCAACATTTTGCTGTGAAACAACCCTACTTTAAAATCTAGTTAACAACCATGATGTCAGAAGCACATACAGTTATAAAACAGGTTTTGAGGAATGGTTTTTGCCAAAGTTAAGCCTAGCACTTGGCTTCCATCTGCTTTCAGTCTGTAGTGGCCAGTGTTTAGCAAGACATACCAGCCCCTCATCAGCACTTCCCTTCTGTGTATTTTTCTGTCTGCTTTCGCCACACGCTGCCACTCCACAGCCAGACTCTAACCAAGCTTTAACTGTCACATGGATGCACCATGAAGAGGCATCTGATGCTTACAGACAGCTACCTTGACAGCAGTAAAAACAAAGCAACCAACAATCAGAGGGGATTCTGCTAGGGGCAGGAGAAGAGAGGGGGCTTTGTTTCACTATAATCTCTTCAGATTTCTAAGGAAAAGTTATTAAGGCCTTAAAGTACCAATGGAAATGCTCATTCTTCTGAGCCCCCTCCCCAAATCACAACAGAGAAGATACGCATGCATCCATTCCAAGTCCAGTTCAGCAAAAAGAATTAAGGCACAAAAGGAAACCTTTGCGAGAACAGCAGCATTACCTGTGCAGAAACTAGAGGAACCATCCCATCACGGTCCGGTAGTGAACGCACACCCTGCAGGGCTAAGACTGTCTTCTGAGCAGAGCTGACGAGAAGTCTCAGAAAGTCCTCTGGGGCTTTAGTCCACTCTCGTCAGCCTCTGACTTGTATAGTAAAAACACAGGCAATTAAGTATTATGAAAAAGTGGGTCATACACCACTGAGAAACAACCACACCGCCCCCAAATCAGACACCAAATGACTGTGCTGTGACAGATGGGAGGGGTCTGAACACAGTGAAAGCAAAACTTTTATGTGGTGAGGAACATTTTAGTTTTCACTAGTCTAGGTTAGAGAAAGTCAATCTCAATGTCAATGACAAAGCTAACTCAGTTTTAGCAATGCTCTTGAAATTCTATGACAAACAGCGGCTGTTAATGCAACGAGAAATTCATATATAATGTCATCAGCAAGCTGAGGGACAGTTTCAGACTTAGTGATGTGCCCATCCTAGCAGCAGGTGCTCTGACTCAGTGAAGCAGGGACACCAAATCGAAAATGAAGGAGCCAAATCCTCACTATCAGCATTGGCATCTCCTTCGCCAGGTGAGGGCCAAGGTACTGTATGCCACTCACAGTCCAGGACATTTACTACAGTGCCGTCAGTTTCTGGGTGGAGGTGGTGAGATGGAGTTCAACTATCCCCCGAGTGCCACAGATAGTCACATCAATCTATATAGAGAGTTCTTGTACCACTAAGGACACAGAGGAGCTGAAGGAATGCAAAGAAGTCTCCCCTGTCAAGGAACTCAGCATTTTGTATAGGGGCAGATAAAATCTCCAAAGAGATTTTGTAACCAAAACCTCTTCCAGCAGCTGCTCACTAAACTCTCCCTACTCTTAAGACGAGGAATGTGGACGGCACTACTCAGGAGCCTCAAATAACACCTAAGTCTCACCTGGTTCTTCTCTCAATGCTCTGGCCCCTCCTTAGCCCCAGCTAAGTGGGAGGAGTCATCCCAACCCGAAGTCGATGCCCTGTCTACAAGGTCAGTAAGGTCTGGCAGACTCCAAGCCGTGCACCAAAGCACAGTGGTCTGGACAGACGCTGCTTTCAAGAAGGTAGCAGGCAACGCTGACAGAAAACCGGCTCAGAACACTGGAGTCCGCATTGTTTGGATTGTGGATGAGGTTTGGGGGAAGGAGGCTCCCTAAGTCAGCCTTTCCCGTGCCAGCCTTCACTGGCTTACGTGCACTATCTACGGTTTTTAAAGCAGCCAGACACTGCCAGTAGAAATAACACCAAAATCATCTGTACACAAGCTAGTCTGTCTTTTATGAGTCCAGAAGCTGCAGGGGCTGTGCGAGTCCACTCGGTATTTTTTTTAATTGAATGTAGGAATGAGAATGATGGTTGAGAGACTCTTCCACCTGATCGAGATAAGGTCCACACACGTGTCTGTGGAAGAGCTGAGCAATAGAACTGGAAGGGAAAAATAAGAAAGGAGATCTTTGTCCTGTACAGTGATGTCTAATTGATACTATTTTCAAGTGCCACCAGGCTGCACAGTATAATCAGTAATTGCTTATGAATTTAGAGTTGTTGATTGAAAACAGTGTGGAAAAATACCCCAAAACACACGTTATGGGTAAGCTGTATCCTTGTAGCTAGATTAGAAGGAACACTGGTTTTTATTCGTTTATGTGACTTTCAGGTTATGTAGAATAAACGTGAACCTAATGACAATTTAGTCCATAACAGACCACTTACAGAAGACAACATTATTCAGTGTGTCTGAGTTTGTGCACACTGAGATCTGTATGATAGACCTGCCTGACAAGCTTCTCAGAGCGAACCTGCTGGTAAGTGAACCATGACTTTACTTTTGCAAGAAGGAATGCAAAGTTACCTCTGCTCAGGCAAAACAAAACAATTCTCTTTTGGATTCTGACATTTTCTGGAAATTAGAATAGTTAATATATATAGGGCTCATTTAATAATCTGACCTGGTGCCTATCGGGTATGGAATATGGAAAAAATCTAGACACAATAGTTCTCAATCAACAGCTAAGGGCTTCAATAATCCTGCCAGTTTGCAGAACTTCGCAGGCAATGTCCTAGGGCCGAAGAGCAGAAACACGCTTCAACATACCCGTTCTTTTCATTTTCTGCCACCCATACTGCAGGCACCGGGCCCTCTTGTGATCAGCTGAATGGGGTTCCTAGAAGGGTAAGCTACTATTACGCCCTGAACGCCAGGGCTCAGTGACCTGGTAGGAGAATATGTATTAAAACTGCTACACCAAGGTTAACATATGAATGAAGCCAGTTGGCACAGAAAGACAGAAAGCCCCTGGTCACCTGGGTTTCATCTAACAAAGAGAACGTGCAAAAAGGGCCTGTGACACAAATGTGGGAGGGGTGCTATGGAAATGTATGACCTTATGACCTCACTCTAAGGGGGCTTTCCCCAGATCATTAGCCCGTTTGTTGTCCTGGGAATGCTTCCGCGGATCCTCTGGACATTCTCCCTTTCCCTGACATCCCCAATACGCTGCTGCCGTGCAATGCCGATGGTGAACATGGTAGCTTTCATGAATCTTAAAAAGGCACTGATTTCTCTCCTTCTCCACTGTCTTCCTTCCAGAAGCTTCTGAGATTTACTGCTTGCCTTCCCAGTTGTTTTCTCTCAAACTAATAAAATGATACTTGAGCTTCCTTCTGAGTCTTTTTAAAAATTATATATATGCGCGTGTGTGCGCGCACACACACACAGTCACACACACACACACCATGGTACAGATGTGGAGGTCAGAGTATAACTTTCAGCAATCAGTTCTTTGCTCCCACCATTCCAGTTCCAGGGAGCAAACTGTGGTGGCAAGTATCTTTAACTGCTAAGTCATCCTGCTGGCCCCTGAGTCCATTTTACAATTCTTTTATTAATGAGACTTAGAACCCACAAGAGGGAACCCTGAATTCCCCTGCAATAGTGAGAATTGTCATTTCACTAGTGACAGGTGCACCCACAAAGTCACTGCTTCAGCACTCAGCGGGTTGGAGGCTATTGGAATAGACTCAGAAAGCATTTGTGCGGCCAAGGCTATTATTCGGGCAGGAACTTTCCAGTGCAGTACAGCTCAGCTTATGTGGAGACTCAGAGAGAAGATTCTTGAGGGTTTGATTCATATATTAACATAAGTCCCCATGCTGCAACACCACTCCCCTGTACCATTAGCATGTGTGCAAAGATGAAAATTAATTTTGATGGTTCTGTGAATAGCTTATAATTGTGATTCGAGTCTATTGCAAATGATCAAATCAAACATTCTTCTAAAAACAAACCAACAGAACTGGTTCTAAATTGTGTGATTGTCCCCCAGTGATCACAGAAACTGAATACACAGGTCCACGGGGTTGGTTTAGCCATCGCTCTTGGAAGCAATTCTGTCACAGCTTATAGATTACTCCTAAAACACAAACAGAATATCTAGCCCTTAAATCTGGAAGTGACACAGTTTCTCAAGAACGTGAATGAATATACATGTTGCAACTTCCTATCCTGTGGCAATGAATCAGCGTCTATGATGGTGCAGTGTTTGCTTCGGTATTCTAGTTAATGACAATGCTTTTTGTGATGGTCCTTTCAAAGCAGTTTCCAGATCTAATTCTAACACATTTAACTGTGCTCAGTGTAAAAGGCCAAATCTGCAAATACCCTCCCGGGTAGATCCCTCCCTCATGGAAAACCAAAGCTGTCTTGTTTTCTGTGCCTTGATCTCTGAAAAGGGGAGTTGGCGTGAGGTGAGAGTGGAGAATGTGGAGTTTCTGGGGTGTGGAGTTGGAAGGTTAGTCAATCCAGGGTCTGGTTTTCTCCATCCCAGGTAACGGTACCCTCAGGAATCATGTCAGCATGTGACCCCTAAGAAACAGGAGAGCCAATGCAGAGAGCCCCTGAGGTTTTTCTACTTTGTGTCATTTTGTCTGGGTAATATCTAGTTCGCTGGTCTCATCTGTCAATGTGCCCTGCAATTATGTCATTATGTCATCTGAACTCATGGGGTGCATGGACCTTGATTAAATTCTGCACCTTACTATCTCAGTTCAAGGTTAGGTGCTGGTAGGTCCTTGTGGATATCAGAGGTGAATTCATCCTTAGTTTCTTCTCCCTTACACTTGATGGCTTTTCCTTACTCCAGTAAACTTTAGTTTTACTGTTTTTTTCCCCATAGAATGTGAGTCAAAAACCTTTGTAGCTTTGCCATGGCCTGTACAAGCTAAGTGCAACAAAGACTTGATTTCCAAGAAGGTTTGCAAAGTCTAGCGTGAGGATGAGGGGATGGATTAGTAATTGTTATCCTTGAATTTCAATGATTTCCTTTAATCTTTATTCTGGTTACACCATTTCTTTAAGCCAAATTTCCATGCATATGTGTGTATAAACACAAATAATCTTAGCAGTTTAGGGGAAACTTTAAATAACTTAGAACATTAGCTTTTGAGCTTATCCCCCCTACCACAAATACTTGCATTTGTCTTAAATGAAACTAAGAATTATCGATCTGTATCTGTCCTTGGATCCTTATGTATGGTCTGTCCCAGGGATAAAGTCTGAAGGCAGTCAAAGATCTGAAGAAAACATGCTACTAGACCCAATGGGAATCTGGGGCTGTGCTTCCAGGCCAGCTTTCTAGAAACAAGAAAAGGCAAAAAGCAAGAAGGCAGAGTTGGGTAAGCTAACCAAGAGCTTCCCATGGGACTGCAGGTGGGCCACTTCCTGGCCTCTTCTGTGACTTCCTGGCATAAGTGACACCTGCTCCTCGTACCAGTACAGTGCACTGGGTGGAGGCAGGTGACTCTTCCCTGACTTCCCTCATGTGGCCATCTCCACCATGCAACCCATTAAGAGCAACAGTCAGGCACACAGCTCCATTGACCCTGCGCTGGCCCAGGAACCTCTCTGGGAAACCGAGCAGCCTCACTACACACCTCCTGTCACCCTAGCAAGGCAACCTCCATCCCAATATGCGGAGTTCAGTAGAGACGCTCTTAACTCTAAACTCCTTGGATGGTTTCCGGCAGGGATGTCTTCGCTCCAACAGGGAACCCTGCCTGCAGCTGAGCCTCTGCCCCTGCTGTGTTTGGGGGCTGTAGAAGATGCCCCTGCACCCTCGAAAACTTCAGCTCTGCTATCAAGAATCGGAATTCTTAAAAGGAAGGGCGTATGCTGCTATTTAATTGCTTTTTAAACTGTGTTAAAATATAACATAAAATATTGTTTTAATCATTTTTATAATGTACAGTTTGGTGATATTAAGAACATGGACATTATTGTGCAACTAACACTACTATCAACTACCAAACTCTACCCACTAAACGACAAACCCCACTGCTGGCAACTAGTATTCTGCTTCTGGACTGAGTGAGTTGGACAACCCCAGGTTCCTCACATGCGCAACAACACTGAACGTGTCCAGCCGATTCCATCTAGCATAACATAGTTGGGTGACAATTACTTTATTAACAGTGACTGTTCTCAATTCTTAAGACTTGTAATGAAAGAATTGCAAATCCCAAGTGCTACTTTGAGTGATAACATTTACCACTCCCAAGTAAAATGCTGTAGATCATAGTGTTATACCACAGATTTAAAATGATCAACAAGTGTTCAGATGTTTCCTGGGTAGGACAGTAGCATCATTACAATTTTATATTCAATTTATTTAATGAAATAAAAGAAAAATGCTTAAAATTTCTATATTGAAACAGAAACCATGTCTCACAGATGTGAGTTCCTGTCTGTCCTGGAACTTGCTCTGTATGTCTACTTACTTGCATCTAAGTGAGCATCTCCTCAGTCAAACTTAATTTTTAAAAAATAATTGTCGAGTAAACTGCCCTTGTTCTTGGCAGGTATTAGAAGCTAATATAGTAATGAGCTGACGTCAAAATATGCCAGTACTGAGCCTTGCTGATGGATTATTTACTGAACGTGTATCTCTGTTCATGTGTCTCTTGTAAATGAAGTTAACTGTTGGGGAAGCAGGAAGAGATGCTACTATGAAAACTTGCTTTGAAAAGGAGCAACAGTGTCTTTCCCTTTTGACATATTAAACATTACAAGCACACATGTCAAGGGACTGTGGCCTTTGCTTCAAGATAATAGCCACACTATTATTTTGACCTTCTGAAGACCAAGGGCAAACAATGGCCAGCACCACAGGAAGAAACCTGGCAAGTGGTGAGGCTGACCTTTCCACCTGAAGCTGCCATGCAGGCCTTTGGCTGTTTTGTGAGACACATGTCAATGTGTTAATTACAGGTCCTACTGTTTTGCTCTTTTTTTTTCTAGAACAGGGTTTCTCTGTTGTAGCCCTGGCTGTCCTGGAACTTGCTCTGTAGACCAGGCTGGCCTTGAGTTCACAGAGATAGCCTATATCTGCCTCCCAAGTGCTGGTTTTAAAGGTGTGTGCCATCACTGCCCTGCCAGACTCTACATCTCAATGTATTCAATATTAAAGTGTATAGTTTCTTACCTTTGCCATTCACCTCTAGCACACTTGAGTTAAAGCAGCAATTCTGAAAGTGAGGGCCTTGGAGCAACTCTATCAGCATCACTTGGAAACTGCTAGCAAAGCAGACTGCTGGCTGGCACTGGATCTACCGGCTCAAAACGGTTGGCCTGATTCTGAGGAACCCCAATGCTTGAGAAGAGCCAAGCTAAGGAAGCACTAATATAGGGATTTTGGCCCCTATTTCTTGCCTCATTTACAGTTCTCATGATGGTTTGTAAAAAGAAACGTAATTTTTGTGTACTTGGGTTATTGGTGTTATCACCTCTTATTCACCCCTGATTAGTTAAGGAAAAGCAATCTGAATAAAAACTTACATATGATTTCCCCAGGTCCTGTCCTGGCTCTGAGTCTCAGGATGCCGGGAACTGAGCGGAGGAAGAGATGAGAAGGCTACAGCAATCCATTCAGACATGGACCCCAAAGCTCAGTGAGGCAACCTTGTGATAGATCAGTGAGTGTCCGCCTAGACCCAAAGGAAAAGTCCATTACTAGAGTCAATGCAGACATGGCCATGCACCTGCCTCACAGCCCCTGCTCCTCTTTATGCGCAACATAGTGCCCCACCATGGTTCTGGTGTGCCTCTCGATGGAAACACATAAACCGAGTATGACAAAATCGCCCTGGGTACCAATATCTGGTACTAGACCTCTTCTCTGGGTGTTTCCTGCGGACAAGCATCTCTTACCAAAGACAGCTTGGGGGGGCAATATCTAATTGTCCTATTAGCTCCTGATTCATTTCAGAAGGCTTTCTTCAGCAAAGCCAAACACCCCAGTTTAGAGACCGAAGTGGAAGTCCTACCCAGAAGGACTCTGAAGAAATAATTAACTTACGAATTTTGACAATGATGCCTCAAAGTGTTCATTTTCAAATTAGTATGATATGGTTGGCTTTAGCCCAACCTCATATCCTCATATCAGACTTCATCCATAAAATTAGAAATACTTATTTTCTCTGAGGATGAATTAATGTTTGTTGTAAGACACATAAAAGGTGTCTTGATGAGGTGTTTATTATTTTTTTGAGATTTTATTTATTTTTATTTTATGTGTGAAGGTGTACACCTGAATGTATGTCTATGTGGCCCACTTGCATGTAGTGCCTGTGGAAGCCAAAAGATGGTGTCAGGCTCCGGAGACTGGGGTGACAGGTGGTTGTGAGCCACCTCACAGGTGCTGGGACTGAACCTGGGTCCTTCGGTGGCACAGACAGTGCACTTTTTTGTCTTCATAAAAACAAATCACTAATTTTATTTTATTTACACTTTAATTATAACATTTCTTCTCTTTCCTCCATCCTAACCCTCCCATATACCCCTCCAAAAATTCCAAATTCATGACTTCTTTTTTCACTAAATGTTATTGCATGTGTGCATATACATATGTACACATACACACACACACACACACACACACACAGACACTTCTAAATATAACCCAATTCAGGTCGGCTAATGCTACCTGTTTGCATGTTTGCAGGGCTGTCCATTGGTGAGCTCTTCCCTAGGAGGATCACCTCTCTCCTCCCAGTGTTCCTGGATGGAACAACTCTACTCTTCTATCCATAAACTCAACTTCTGTGGCCAACACATACAATAAAATGGCTAAGACTTGAGGAATACGGGTGCAAGCACTTTCAATTATATCCTAAGAGTGGATGAATGAAATTCATTTCTTCCAGCAGTCCTACATAAAAATCTGAGTTGTCCTGTGACAATGACCAAAAACAGCTAGAAGAACAAAATTCTACCTAGAATGGACTATTTGTTCACTGTGACTTCCTTTGTAATTTGGGAGGCCTTCCTCTGATAATCCAGGGTCTAGGTGGGGTAGAAGGTTTCACAAAGGACTGTCCTGTGCCATGATGAAGTATATTGTTAGTTTGTGAGTACACCGAGCTTATAGGGTATAACAAAATAAAGTGGTGAGAGGAAATGATCCTCCAACAGCAGACTTTGTTTCTCCTAATTGCTTGGGGACAGAGAGGGAATAAAAAACAAAAATGCCACTAGTAACGGGAACACTTACCAGAAGCTCTCCAGACGCTGAAACTGTACAACCAGCATTTGCAAAGCTAATTACAAATCTGGATTCTCTCATTTTAAAAATATACTTCAAAGCCGCCCATGCTGAACCAAAGTCTGTGCAACTGGCAGATTATCAAAGTGTAAAAAAAATTGCATCACTTGAGTAAAGTAATAACTTTCAGTATCGCTAACTTCTGAACTGCAAAATGCCACAGGCCAAAAACTAGCAATGCCACATGGTTATATTACCGTACATTTACAAGAGTTCATGGTTTCCTAAGTCTTGAGACACAGCCCTCTATGCCACAGTGGCTTTTTTATGTGGGATAGGTGATCTGTCTCTGAGCCTAACTCTTCACACAGGTAGAAAATATATACGTATATGAACATATGTGAGTACACACACACGCACACACACACACACGGGTTATTTTTCCTTTGGTTTTGCAAAGTGTAAGGCATACACTTAATGCTAAAAATCATCTTGCTTTTTATTAACAATATTGCCAGGCCGAAGATTATTAATCCCCACTTCCCAGTGAAGGAAAGACATGGGGAAAGTAGCCGATAAATGAGTGAATAAATAAATAAGTACCAGATTAAGTGTTGTGTTTCTCAGTTGGCCACAAACTAGCTGGGTGACTCTCTGGGTGCTGGTTTCTTGGGGAAACTGGGATGATTTTTAAGGTCTTCTTGAAGCTGATGGCTCTGTCATTTAGTACATGGCTGTAACAGTGATATGGGAACCGCTGGAGTGACCCCTAGAAAGCGGCCCCTCCTCAAAGTCAAGGAACCATGTAGCCAAAGGCACAGCCACCAATCTGAGGCCTGCAGTGTTGGGGCCACACTCCTGAGCACCCTGCTGCCCTCAGGGTGGGGCAGACATTAGCTTGGACTGAGGAAGGGGTCTGGGAACCTGAAGGAAACGGCCAATGCCTCCGAAGCATCAGGAGATAGTGGAGGACCTACAACACCAAGTCTCTGTCAACTCCGACACTTTACTACCTTAACAACTGGCATAACCAAACAAATTCACACAGCTAATGTCCACTCGCTCACAATCTGATTGCCATTTGACTACTCCATACATCAAGTAGATATGTGAAGGGGCCTTTTGTGTTACATGTATGCTGTGTTCATAAAGGCTGTCCTTGAAAGTCCTGGGGCCACACTACTTGAGGCCCCTGTGAAAATGGAGTCCTCAGCATTTCCATAGCCCAGGCCAGCAGCCTCAGTGTGGCTACCCGGTACCTAGAGTCTAGCTGTTGTGGATGACAAACTGAACTTAACTGATTTTAAAATAAGTTAAATTTAGATAGCTAAATGTGGATAATGAACAACACATCTATAGGACACCGCTTTTTTTTTTTTTGGAGGTCTTTCAGAACCAATAGCCCACAGGATAGCACCTAACACCTTCATTCAGCCAGTAGGCTCTGTGAATTGTTTTGGTCTCTCAAAACAATGGTTAATGAGAGCCATGAAAAACACTTCCTGCCTTAGTGGCGCTTTCTAACTAGGTTTATTTCTGAGGGTCTCACACACGAAGTGGTTCACTGGACAGTTCTTAGGAAAAGGTGGGTGACGTACTACGGTAGAGCTAGACCAAGCATGACAGCAGTGCTTTTCATTTCTTTATATTTACTGTTAAAGGGAGCTGGGGAAGTTCAGAAGTAGATATGCGAATGGTTTCTATTCATTCATTTCCAAATAAAGTACCCAACTGCAAATATGGGAAATTATCTGTACATAATTCCCTCTTGCATAATATTACATTTACTTAAAAGAAAGAGTCGGCGGGACATGCACTCTTAAGGTAGGAAAAGTAAATGCTATTTAATTACACAAACAGTCATAAAAATGTTCAAGTGTGTCTCCAGCTGCAACAGTGGGCAAGGGAACATTTGCACCAATTAGCTGTGACGATTCTGTTTTCTACAAAGTTGTATAGGTAAGGCTGGTTGCATTCTTTGTCTCTGACAGCTCAACTCTTAGCTAAGATGTTCTTAGTGTGTTTAATAGGACACGATGAGCTACTTTCCCCAGGAGACTAGAAGGTATTTTCGCCCACACCATACATTTCATACTAGCAGAATCATTTCTTTGAAATAGAGAGGTAGCTCAGTGCTTGTCTCATTTCCAGGATTGTGCCTCCTATTGTTAATTTCCTACCCTAACTGCTTCTTACCCCCTTCCTAGGATGCAGGGTAACACAAAGAACAGAAAATAAAGTTTTCAGATCATTGTTTCACATTCATATTGAGCCTGAATGCACATGGCTAACAGCGAGGATGGAGGCCCCACACTTTGGGATTAAGTATATCAAAGCTCATTCTTTCCCTTGTATCAATGTAATTTTATGAAGCGAAAGACTCACTACATAAAACAACAGGAATTTTTCAGTTGAGATGCTACATGGAAGATTCTAGTAAATCAAGGTGAGTTTTCTAGTGTTAGGGTACCACTTCTGTCCAAAATCAGATTATTGGTTTTTAGAGCTAGTACCAAGGCTCATCCCTAAGTCCATAGAGACATAATCACATATTTCCTGCTTCTGGATTGAGTACCAAGAGAATGGACAGTGGTTAGAAAGTAAAACAAAGGTTCAAAGCTTAATTCCAACACTAAAAATTACACGTAGAGACTATTTTCTACACGCAAGGTCAGCTTTCAAATTTCCTTTGCTCACAGATCACAAAACATTTTTCTAAAATGTTAGTTATAGGTTTGCTGATAAACATGTTTAGAGTTGTTCTGGAGTTCTTACACCAAGAAAGACTAAATGGGGGGTCACCATTTTGTGACCAAAAAAAGCTTTAAGAAGTGATGGGTTGCTGGGAGGTGGTGGCACATGCCTTTGATCCCAGCATTCAGGAGGCAGAGGCAGGAAGAGCTCAGTGAGTTTAAGGCCAGCCTGGTCTACAAAGCGAGTTCCAGAAGAGTCAGGCTGTTATACAGAGAAACGCTATCTTGGAAAAAAAAAAGAAAGAAAAAAAGAAATGATGGGTCAACTTGCTGTTAAAATTTGGGAACTAAAGATAAGAATTTAAAAATTATCTTTTAGACAGAACTTAAACATCCACATATGAGAAGATGTTTGAATCACAGATCTTGTGGCTTTTGTGAGTTCTTTTACTGGTCTGGGAAAGCACAAGGAAATGTGCCCTGTGCTGCCACAGAGAAAGAAGAGGGAAGAAATAAAACCACTTCAGATGGAGAAAATGAATTAAAATTAAACACACACACACACACACACACACAGATGTATGACATACACAGAGACATATACACACAACATAGACACAGACATATAAGCACACACAACACAGATACACAGAGAGAGATACACAACATACACACAACACAGACACACAACATAGGCACACACAGATATACACACAGACATAAGCACACACAACACAGATACACACACAGATGCACAACATACACAGAGACTTATACACACACAGACATATACATACACACATATACATAAACTTTGGAAGTTACCACTTACACATTTCAGGTACTGGGAACTAGTTATTCTGGTTGTAGAACTGCAGCTGGGAAGTAGTTGTTGGGATAAAGTTTTCAGAACATTGGTTCATGCCTTGCTGAGCCTGAATTCACACAGGCTAACAGTCAGGGATCATGTTTACGATCCCTGATATAGCAAATCCAGTTTTTATCCACCCTATCATAAAAGTGGTTGCAAGCTGAACTACCTGTCACTAGCAATTTGGAAAAGAGAATTATTAGAAAAGGCAACTAGGACTATGAAAGAAGCATGGCTCAGATAGTCAAAGTGCCTTACCTAAGGTCACAATGCTGACAAATGGAGTCCCCAGGCTCCCCCAAGGAAACAGCCACCCCTTCCCTGTACAATCTATCTTCACTACCGCTTGGAAGGAAGGATGCTCATTTTTCCTGTGCGCTACCAGGAAAACAGCAAAGCAAGATTGAAAAGCAGCAAGAGCTGTGGCAGTTTATAGAAAACTGACTGCTCAGTCTTTTTAGTTAGGGCTCGTGCATTGTGAAGCGCATCAGAACTTGCAGGTGCCCCCTGAAAGCGGTATCATCATCTTATTAGCTTGGCGTTCTCTCAAGGAGTAACTGTAAGCATACAACGTTGGTCCTTGATTGCCGGCGATCACAGTAAAAACCCACAAGAGCCTTCTCACCCTGAGATCCTTCTCTAAAGGGGATCACCAGCACCAGCAGCGCCCATGCAGAAAATGCCTGCAGTTGGTTCTCAAAGGGCATCGGGGTATTAGTGCCCAAGTGCTTCAGTGATAATATATCACATAGCCAGACTCCAGATTCACCGTGGGCTGCAAGCGGGCATGCCTTCTGGAGGCTTCGGGGCTTCTGTCAACTCAGTGGAGAATGCTTTCATGGATCTTGTCTGGACATCAAGAATGTCTGAACTCTTCCTGCTAGCTCCAGTACTTCAGGTTGCTGAGATCTTCCTGCCTCCTTCTAAGAACTGCATCTCTGCCAGTCTTTCTTCTAGAAGCCAGACAAATCCCGCTGGTCCTCCCCCTTCCTACATAGTAGCACATGCCTGTTATCTTCCTCTGAAAAGTGAGTTTCTTTGTACCATTCATGTTCCACAAGTTCAGGGGGGCTAATCCCACGCTCTCAAGTTAGTGTGCTCCCAAGCTAACCCTGTGAGAAGCTGCTGGGTCCCCACGAGGATGGCAGCTGAAGCAGGGGGAGGTTGCAGGAAGTCCTGCCAAGAACCTTAAAGACAAGTGAGGTCATGGCATCTAAGGGAGGGATAATGCATCATCTCAACAGAAGACGTCACCATGGACCCAACTGCTCCAGCGGAAAACCCAGAACTATCATTGCTCCTCAGTGACGTCCAGGCCCTCAGGGAAGGTTGTCAATCCTACCTTCAAGTTCTGTGTCCCATCCATCGACTCTCCTGGCCGCTATTTTATCAACTATGATTTCTCACTTGGTCCTCTACTATCACCAAAGAAACTGGCCTGCCTTTTTTTTTTTTGGTTCTCCCCCTGGCATGTAGGGTTCTTAGAATCTCTCTGGCTTAGTTTATTCCCTGACAAGACTGTGAATGTGTGGTTCTCATACACAGAGTTCTTTTCACGTAAGGTAAATAAATCTTTCCTCTGTATTATCCTTTCTTTTGCTATAGTAAAGTACCTACAGCTTACAGTTCACCATTTTAATCATTTAGATACACAGCTTAGTGGTAGTAAGTACATTTTTGTTGTTGTTCTATCTGATAGAACGAAAGGGAGTATTTTCTAATAATCAAAACTAAAGATAGGATCAAAGATTTAAAGTAAGAGCTTGAAGGGCAAGACACTTTGAGGGCTGTGCTTCATTTTTATATAAAATCTTTCCTATAGATCAAGTTTTTCATGACACATTCTTCATGGTTTTTTCATATTTGACCCCAGAGATGCTGGAATGGTAGTATCTATGTGGAAGAGCTTTGCGTATTTCTCTAGGTCACACACTGGTCACAACCACACACATAAGCACCAAGGAGTCCAGGACATCCTAGCCTTGCATGTCTCCACTATCAAATGATGACTGACAGGGCATTCCTTGGAAAGACGGCTTGTTTTCCCAATCTGCTGCATCTAGATGGAGTTGTTTTTGTCACTCATTTGTTTCAAAGCAGGGCTTCGAAGTGTTGACAAAGAGCATAAAGAACATCTCTTAGCCACTCAGCTTTTAGTTCAACTCCACAATATATTTAGCAAGTAGAAATTATTTTTCCTTCCTTTCTCAGTTTAATGACCTCAAATGTACCAACATCCTGCCTTACCTAATCCCCTAACAAGTCCTATCAGATGCCAGGACAGAATCAAACTGCCTTACGGGCAGTGAGATCATGCACTAAGAATTCATTTTTATTCCAAAAACTGGGAGTGCCAGACCACTTAGCACAATGTATCACACAGCCAGAAAATTAGCCTGGCACTCTAAATAATGTTTTAACATTTCTCCTATCAAAGGTCCTTTTAAAACCCAATGACTCCCTCCTCTGAAAAAAAAAATAACGCACACAAAACCTCTCCATGTGGTAGTCAAAGTTCAAGGACCATTTCAAATTCTCCTAGGGATCCTCTATGAATTTGTGAACCTCAGATTAAAATCTCCTGTAAAAGAACAAAAGTTCACATTGTTCCCAGGACCCCTATACTGGATCTAGGTCCTCAGGGCATCTCAGGGTGATTTCCTCTGATGCAATTTGCCTCAGCCCTGGTTAAGCTGCAGGAACATCACTGACTGGCTTCTAGTCAAGCATATTGCTAACAAGGCTGCAACAGCTTTGGGAACACCCAGTCTTCTGGTCACTCTGTGATGTGTTGGTCTGCCTGGTGTTCTTAGGCTTGGCTCTACTGGTATCATCATAAATGCAGTAAGCCTACTTAACATCCTGTCACTTTTCTTGTTGATCTTTTCTACCACTTACACTATTTAAAAAATTAAGCTGAATTTTTAAAAACCATAATAGTAACAGCCACCTGCTCACTGTGACCACCAAGTGTGGTTACCTCTGTTCACTCCAAGCCAGAGTTTCTTCTCTAGAAGCAAGGTGGTGAAGCAGACAGAGAACAGGCTGACCAATTGGGAGACCAGTTAACCCACTGGCCAGGAAGTGCAATGAAGCTTCCATATCTGGAGATAAAAAAGAAGCAAGGGGGGCACTCTCAACTTGCAGAGCATATGTATAGCTTCTAAGGTCAGAGAACAGCCAGCCAAGGATGATGCCCATTTCCCTCTTTTAAGTCTCCACAGATGGGGCCCCAGAACATTTAGAAGCAACTCCTAGTATTCTGAAAGCCACGCCTATCTATGTCCAGTTTTCTGTACTTTTCAACAAGTTTATTGAGATACATACAATTCACATGCTGTAAAATTCACAACTTTGACACAGATGACCAATGGTTTTTAGCATATCCAGTATGCAGCCCTATTTTTTAATATCTAATATCTACCATACCCCAAATAAACTCTCTATAGCCATAGTTATCTTTTCTTGCTCCTTCCACACTTTTGGCAAACAGTAAGCTTCATACTTGCCTATTCTGCATATTCACATAAATGGAACTACATGCTAGGTAGCCTTTTGTGCCTGGCTTACTTTTACTTATCATGGGGCTTTTAAAGTTCACTTAGGATGCGGCAAGCAGCAATCCTTCATTACCTTTAATAGCTAAATGATAATCTGCTGAATACATGTGTGATGGAGTATGACATTCTCATCTAAATTAGAAATGTCCCCTCATTAGTCTTAAGCATTTGAATGCTTGATCCAAGTTGGTGGTACTACTTGTGGAGGCTTAGAAAGGTAGTATCAGAGGAGTATGCTACTGGAGGTGGGCTATTTCTAGTTTGCTCTCTACTGTACGCTTGCTGATCAAGATGTGAGCATTCAGCTTCCTGCTCCAGTTGCGATGCCTGCCACTTGCTTCCAGGTTTCCTCACCACCATGGACTCTTAACCATCTGGAACCGTAAGTCCAAATAAACTCCTTTTTCTTAAGTTGACTTGGTCATGGTGTCTTATCACAGTAATAGAAAAATGCCCAATATGTTACATCAGAGTTCAGATCTGTATTGCTCCCCAAGGCTCATGCACTGAAGGGTTGGTCTCCAATGCAGCAGTATTCAGGGGTGATTGCATCATGGGGTTCTATTCTTTTCAGTGGACTGACCCATTGATGGGTTCCTAGTTGAGGGATCACTGGGAGTTTCTGGAACCTGGAGGAGGTGTGACGCAGAAGAAACAGATCACTTGAACCATCCATGGCCTCGTCCTCTCTTGCTTCCATATTGTCTTTTCACCAACGTTCTGCCTAACCACAGACCCAGAAACAAATAACCACGGGTTGAAACCTCTGACACTGTGGGCCAATATAAATCTCTCTCCCTTTAAATTATTTTTCTAAGTATTTGGCACAGTAACTAAAAGCTAACAGAATGTATATATATATATATGTCATTTGCACATTTATTAATCAGTGGCTATTTGTGTTAAATGTTTCCATGTTTTGCCTATATGACAAACAACACATATGTATTGTTTCTATGTTTTGTCTATGGGAATGATGTTGCTATGATCATTCGTACACATTCATATTTGGACAAGTGTTTCAAGTTCTCCTGGCTGCACGCCTGGGAGTAGAGTTCCTGAGGGCAACCGCTACTTTGTGGCATTTGCTTGTTGAGCCACAGCATACAGGGCAAACATGTCTTGAGAGTGCTGAGAACATATTCTTCAGATGAGCTTAACATTCACATCACAAGTCTTCAAGGAAGCATATTATCATCTAGAATACAGATGGGCTTCCATTCAATCAGCTGACGACCTTAAAGGATACAAAGCTGACCTGTTTGGGGAAGAGGGAATACACAGACGCGAACTGCCCTATCAACTTTCCCCGAACCTGCAGCTTGCTGGCCCCACTGCAGAGTTTAGACTTGCTAGCTTCCATAACTGTTTCAATTATCCAGCTACTTTTCTTGTTGTTATGATAAAATATTCTTACAAAAGCAATTTAAGGCCTAAAGGGTTTATCCTGGCCCACAGTTCAAGGGTACAGTCTATCATGGTAGGCAAGTCCTAGGGTCTTGAGGCAGCTGGTCACAGAGTGTCTGCAGTCAGGCAACTGAATGACAACTGCTTATGTTCCAATAGCCTTTTTTCTTTTATACGGTTTAGGACATCGAGCCCAGGGAATGGTGCCGCTCATACTCAATTAACCTATTTAGACAATTCTTCACATGCCTGGCCAGAGGCTAACCTATCTAGATAATCCCATACAGGCACAATGATCGTACTCTCTCTTACAATCCTATCAGGAGGATCTCCACACCCTCAGGAGCACTGTGGAATCTTTTGGACTACCCATCTCATTAAGGGTGAAGTGACACGTCACTGTGATTTAAATTTCTATTTTCCTAATGATTAATGAAGTTGAGTGTCTTTTAATTTACAAGCTGGTATTTGTATGTATTTTCTGGAGAAATATTTTAATTCTCTGCTTGTTATTTTATTGAGTTATTTGTCTTTAAGAATGCTGAATTGTAAAACTTATTTATACTCTAGATACTAAACCTTTGTTAGATATGTGACTTGCACATATTTTATCTCATTCATTGGGTTTGTATTTTTTACTTTCTTAATGGTTTTCTTTAAAAGCACAAGTTTTAAATTTTTATAAAGTCTCACTTACCTTTTGTCTCCTTTTGGTTTTGGATACTGGGCTTCATATCCACACTGGCCTAGACCTTGCTATGTAGCTGGCCTTTATCTTGAGATCATCCGTCTCTATACACCCTGACCAGAGATACTCTGTTTTCTTCTAGGAGTTCTAGAAGAAACACAGCACGTGGCTGTTCTGAGGTGATAATATGCTGTTGAGGTGGCTGTGTAGTGTGCACTAAAATAAGGAAGTATGAGTCCTCCAACTTTGTTCTTTAAGATTGTTGGAGCTATTCTGGGCCCCTTGCATTTCCATCTGAATTCTAAAACCAGCCTGTCAATCCCTGCAAAATGAGCTACCTAGAATTTTGATGGTGATTCTTTGAATATGTACAATTTGGGTAATACTGTTATCTTAGTGTGTCTTCTGATTTATGAATATTGGAAGTCTTTCCATTTATTTAAGTTTTCATAATTTTCATAGTGTTCTATAGTTTTCAGTGTTCAAATGTGTGTTTTTTTCCATTGTATTTTTTATTATTTTGGGGGGAGATAGGGTCTCACTACTCCTCAAGCTGGTCTGAAGCTTCCTAATGTGGATTTAAACTTGAGGTAGTCCTGTCTCTGCCTCTCAAGTGCTGAGATTAAGCATCCCCACAATTCCTGATTTTTTTCCTTAAATTTGTTCCTTAGCATTTTATTATTTTTGATGCTATCATCAATGGAATTTTCTTCATTTCGCTTTCAGTATTTAACTTTTGTATGTTAAAATTTTAGTTTATGTTGAATGTACACACTTGTGGGCAGACATGTGTCTGTATGTAAGTGCTGGTCCCTCCCCTCAGCCTCAGCGGGTGGCGCCCCTATTCTGGGCATGGCGGTGGCAACACTCTTGCTTGGCTGCTAACCCACATAATGACTAGAGGGGTAAGTCCCTGCTTTCTCAAGTCCACAGAGAAACACCAACCTCTTTTCCATAGGATGGTGCTATAAGAGAGTCGAGGGCTCAGTCCCTTGTCTATTTTTATGGACACAAACAGGTGAGGGTGCCTTAGGGACTGGCCTTAACCATTCTCAAAGCTAAAGAATTTCAGTTTCCTTCCAGGAGAAACTGTGCGCTTAACTGATCTCCAGGTAAACCAACCCAGAACTGTCCCAGAAACTTCTTATGTGCTTCCCCACCAACACCTCTGCTGATCTACTTCCCCTTCCCAACAACCTGGGGCTTCATCCCAAAGTACCCCCTCTTTTGAAGGGCAATGGTGGTTATTTTCCCCCAAAACTTCTAAGCTCGATACAAACGATAATTATTTCTTACCAGACACAGTCGGCTTCAGCAAGTCATTATTTAGAGCTGTTTTACATCTTTGATCTGTGAGTCACCAACTCGAGAATGCAGCTGCCCAGAATACCCAGGCATATGAAAGGATGAAAATATCACACTTTGATTGATTCAGAAAGTTATTTCCTACCACACACAGTCTGAGAGTTTCTGTGTTCTCTCTGACTAATTGGGGCTGGTTAGAAGCCGATCAAGCCAAGGGTTGCACTTGGGAGACCATCTCTCCCTCAGGCATAAGATGCCCGGAGTAATGCCCTGCGCACTCTCCATGCCAAGTTGCATCCACAAGATGCTTGCCCGAGTGTAATCTGGGTAGCAGAGTCATCTTTTGAAGGGATCCTAGAATTTCGGTTTGACAAAAATCGAAAAACGTTTTAGAAAGAAAATCGGATTTGTGTGTAAATGAAGAATATTCCTGAAAAGAGAGTCTGTTACGAAACTGAAATCTGGAGACCGCGGTGGTGCTAGGTTGAGTCATCAGTTCCCTTTACACCCTAATAATCGTCGGCTCTTTGATCACAATGACTGCTCTGGGTGATGCTTTTCTTGTTTGCTTTTTTTTCAGTACTTCATTGTGTAAACAGGTTGTCTCAATACCGTCTTGCAAACATGTTTACATTTGGGGATCAGAGGGAACATCTGCTAGAAACAGATTTCATGCTTTTCTGTCAGCGTAGGAAAATGTGAATCAAATTTCTTGGTAATATTCTTTTAAAAGCTCTTGGAGAGTTAAATGAACTCCTATGGCTAGGGCGCTTGATGACAAAGTGTAACTGCTCTTCATTTGTGGACCTAAAACTGGGTCCTAAAAATTCCAGCGGAGCCAGGCATTGGTGGCACACGCCTTTAATCCCAGCACTCGGGAGGCAGAGGCAGGGGGATCTCTATGAGTTCGAGGCCAGGCTGGACCGTCAGGCTCCAAAACAGAGAAGCCCTGTCTCGTAAAACCAAAAAAAAAAAAAATTTCCAGCTGAAGTGACTATGAACAGAAGCAGGCACTGATTAGTCTCCATTTTTTAACATGAGTAGATGTGTGGACCCAAGTGAGCTGGTCAGTGAAAAAGCAGCAAAGAGGGGACTACAGACTAACCTTCATCAGAATCCAAAAACCTCTCAGGTGTCAAAGGTCCTCTGGTATTATTTAAAAGAAATGTTCCAATTCCTCATACTTTTTTTGAAATTGCTTATTCCAAAGGAGATAAAGGAGAGGATGGGTGACAGACACTGAGGTCACCAGGTTCCTCTTCCAGACCCTGAGTTAGAGACATGGGATGGGTGGCCTTTGCTGCACAGAATGGGGCAAAGCCCGAAGAACAGGCTAACAAGAGGGCTCTGGGCAACACAATTTACAAACACATCAACACCATCAGTTTCTATGACACCACAGCACTGATGCCTATCTGAGGCCATGACAGCCTTCTTGCAGGATGGGCTAACTCATTCTGGTCTTGCAAGTCAAGGCAAAAGTGGTATAAGTGCTGTCCTGAAGGAAGAGGGTTCAAATAAAGGTCCACAGACAGCAAGGCCCTTACATTCATGCAAGAAGAGCCTCATTCTGTTACAGCCAGACTAGAGAGCCCCTTGTTCGCAGCCCTTGTTGAATTCATGACCCCTCACCACTTTCATTGTCCCAGAATTTTCTCCCAAGGGTCCTCAGGAAAAACTCAAAGGTCATGAATGCCTTTCTCCTGAGTGCGTCTCCTTTCATGGGTAGACCAACCTGAAGGGCAAGCAAATAGCCAGGGCACTGCCACCAGAGACACACTGGGTGTGTGGCCTGGAAGTCCTCCAGCCTGCAGGACAGGTGACTGTGGAAATGGGAGGAAAAGGAGGCGAGAAGGAGCTATTGTGTATGGTCCCCATGCTACCATGTCTCTAGTTAGAACTCTGAATGGTTGAGTATTGCATATTCAAACCCTGTCTTCCGGCCTCTGAAAGACTCCCATCAAGGCAGAAGGACCATGAGCATATCTTAGATAACTGGTTTGTGAGCTTGACTTATAACATTTTAATATTTAATCATACGGCACGGGGCGGGGAGGGGGGATTGGCAATCAACTGTGTTTGTACCACGGCTTATCGTTGTTAGAAGCAGACACATCCAAGGCCATGGACCATGCACGGAGGGCTGGAGCAGACTCAGGTCGGTACTAGTGGACAGGCTCAGACACTGACCAGTCACTCAAAGCTTACCTAGCAAGGCCTCCTCTACAGGAGTTCTAGGAATGCTATGCAGAACAGGACTTAGCCAAACCTTTCCTGTTTGTTTGTGCTGGTAGCCAAATGTATCAGGGTCTTGTTACGGTCAACACAGCAAACTTAAGATTAAAGTTTAATCTTTAATCTTTAAAAACTGCTGCTGCTTTCATCTCTGTGGTCTCTTCCTTCCCTACACACTAACATGTTCTGCAGCAGCTCTTCCAGCAACTTGATGGGACCATTGAGAACTGAACCAAGAGCAGCTTTGCAAAGAGCAAGGAAGTCATGAAAATAGAGTGTCAATGATAAGGCTGAACCCTAAGAAACAATTAAGTAGCTGCGCATGAATGCATAAGTGATCCATCTTAAAACCCACATGACACACCCACTCTGTGGACTTTCCCAAAGTAATTTCAAACGTTTGCCACTTCCTGCTTTGCAATCCTTTTGTCTATTTATGGGGGTGGCAATTCTACAGTTACCGCTATGAACAAGGAGACAAGACAAGGAAAGGGCAATTTTCCTAACTTCAGTCATCAAACTAGGCTTTGAAAGCTCCACATTTGTGTCTTAACATCCTAAATCTGGGACCTAAAGCTTTGAAGTAACTGGCTACAACCCACCCCAGGTTGTCTCCCCTCCCCGCACCACAGCGAGTTTCCCTCAGGGTTAACAGCCTCTGCATCAACTTTTATGCTTCCTTTCACTGTTCCCTCCTGGAAAAACAGATTTCAGAAGGGAAAAGAAAACACAGGCAGGGGCTTGTGGCCTCCACCTATGCTGAATGGATTTTTCTAAAGACAAGGACAGGGCATGAGAACAGCTCTAGTTTGAAGCTGAAGTTCCACTAAATAGCTAAAGCTGTTGAATGATACGTATTCTATAGAATTGTCCTCAAGCAACAAAAGCAGCCGCAGTATGGATGCCCTGGGACAGAGCACCCCAGTTTCCCGGAGCAGAGTGCATTTGCTCATCTTCACTATCCAGTCAAGTCAGCAGTTAATGGAAAGGAAACCTACACTTCCAAGAGTAAATTATACTCAAAATGAGAGCACCTGCGGCTCGGTACAATCTGTTACGGACTGAACAGCGATTGGTTGGTTCTGACTGAACATTACCAGTGAGTAGAATGGTACTACCTCCCAGACAGGCAAGTCCACCTTGGAAGCCCTTATGTCCAATGTCTCACATACACGATCATAGGGTTTTCTCAGCGGTAAATCTGTCTTGCGTTAGCCTAAAAACACTGCCAAGAGTGACACCTGCCTACTCAGAAGTGACCGATCGTGGTGGTATAGTTTCTTTCTAGCTATGCCTCCTCAGGGGAGCTCCTTCAAATGTCACTCAAGACACACTGAGTCCTCCCACTACCACTGCCTTGGCTACTGTCTTTGGGAAAGTTTAGGCTTTGAAATAAAAACAAATAGGTACAATTTAGTGTCACATTATAAACAATGTATATATCAAAATGTGATCCTAAACACAGAGCAATGCTAACACTGAGGACCAGACAGAAGGGTCTGTCCTAGCCTTCGTCTGTAAATGCTGGCTCCATCACAAAGCTAATGCGGACTGTGCCTGTGGATGTGAGACCCCCCAAATCCCGTTCCCTTGGAGTCATCTCATGCCCTTCCCACACCCTATTTGTGCTTTTCATTTTGGAAGGCTTATATAACAGTCAGTCTTAATGCAATTCTATGCCAAATGTCAGCTTGCTGAGGTCTAAGCCCTCATTTTGTTCTTTCTCTGTTTATCCACTCCCTGGCAGAGAAGCGCATCAAAGAGGATTTTTAATCAAAGCGTTTTTCTTTCTATGATGAAGCCATTCTAGGCTTACAAAGCAGTGGTCAGTCAGGGTGAAAACGAACTCAGTAAACAATACCAGTTAGGAGCCGGCTCGGTGTGTATGCTGTGTGGAATCCACTCAGCACATTCTGAGAGGAAACTCTGGATAAATATTTGCCATTTTTATTTCCTGCTGAGAAGTCTCTAAGACTGAAGGATGTTTAATTAGGGAGCAGACTTCAGGGTCTCTGCTCTGTGCAGTGTCCTGTCCATGGGGGCCTGCGGCTCCCACAAGTCCTGCTCATAATGAAACCAGACACAGTTCACTTCCTTTTTTTCTTAAACCACCCCCTCACCTGGGAGATGTCTTGAGATGACACAGACTTAGTCATGTACCACTAACCTGAGATACAGAAGGCGTCTTAGTTAGGGTTACTGTTGCAGTGATAAAAACACCATGACCAAAAGCAGCTTAGGGAACAAAGGATTTATTTGGCTTATGCTTCCATATCAGTGGAAGTTATCATCAAAGGACTTCAGGACAGGAATTCAAGCAGGGCAGGAACCTGGAGGCAGGAGCGGATGCAGAGGCCATGGAGGGTGCTGCTTACTGGCTTGCTTCTTGTGACTTGTTCAACCTGCTTTCTTGTAAAACCTGGGACCACCAGCCCAGGGATGGCACCACCCACAATGGGCTGGGCCCTCATCCATCAATCATGAATTAATAAAATGACCTACAGGCTTATCTGCTCACCATCCAATCTTCTGGAAGCATTTTCTCAATTGAGGTTCCCTCGTCTCTGATGAATCTAGCTTGTGTCAAGCTGACAGAAAATTAGTTAGTACAGAAGGGAATGACTGGTACTCATCATCATTGATGATAGTATTTCAGGTGAACACTATTTTCTGGGAATAAAACAGTGCACCTAACCTTCTAGTCCCTAGAGTTGCCCATTGAATATTTAAGTGCTCAAACTCCAGAGCCATTTCTTCTATTGACCACCATACAAGGGATGCTGGGAAGCATCTAATTAGAGACAGTGGGCTTATTGCTGAAAGGGAACAACCGAAGAAATCCCAAAGCCCTTTTGGTCTAACCTCCATTTCTCCTCAAGCTTTTAGGAAGCATCCCAACAGCTTTGGAGAGGGGAGGCCAAGGTACAACTTAGTTCTCAGCAGGCTCTCTTGCACTGCTCAGGGAAAGGAAGTCTATGACTACAGGGATGAAAATCACCCACTATCTCACCAGATCCAAGCAAGTAAATCCAGAATGTAGGCTCTGGCTTGTTCTCCGGAAACTGAGATAAGAATTTAATCCCCATGGAGAATATTAAAGGCAGGGGAATCAGGCAGGATCTTTGGCAATTAAATCCTGTCCTCGTGAATGGATGAATCCACTTGGGGGATGAATGGGTTTATGGGTTATCTTGGTTGAGCCAGTTGGCTGAGTTCTCTCACATTCACACCTGACGGTGACATCATGTGTCACTGTGAAAACGTTGACCTATGACCTTAAACCCAAAGTATGAGTTAAACAGACCTCTCTTCTTTGTAACTTGCTGTCTGCAATACTGTTTTATTGACAACAGAAAACGGGCTAAGACCCTTCTGCATTCCTTCACCTGTAGCTAGTTCTTTTTCACTAAGGGTGTAGGAATGATCTGCCCCATTCATGGGCCTCTTTAATGCTCCCCCTCCTCCTATGTCTCCCAGAATTAATCAGTGTTCTCAAAGCTCTATATCCTGCACCTTCTCTGCCATTTAAGCAATTTCTTCCTAAATTCAACATCAGCTCCTCTCTCTGGAACCATTCCCATTGGCACTTAAGCCTGTTTGACATCTTTCATCTTACAATCCCTCTGTTTCCTCCAGATGATCATGGCTTTCCTAACCCTGCTCTGAAGGAAAATCCTCAAAACCTAGAATACACTTGCTGCCTTCCCCCTCCCTAACCCGTTTAAACAGGCTTCTTGTCATCAGAAACTGCTTCATATCAAGAGCTCTGTGTTGCCAAGTCCACGCTCAAGTCTTCTCCTGACATGACTCCTCAGCAGCATTTGGCTTAGTGTCCTGCTCCTTTAACACGCACCACACTGTCCTGGCTTCTCGTCTGCCAAACCTGTATTCCTTTCCAAGCTCCATGGCTGCCATTTCCTCCCCTGCCTATCTTGGTGTCTTAGTGTCCAGCTTTGGCCTTTTCCTCGTCTCTACCCACATTCACTGCCATGCTCCTGGCTCTTGTCATCTGGATTCGAAGGACTTCTGTATTTACTAGCTCTCATATGACCCCTTTCCCTTGTCCCAAACAGTCCTTATTTCTGTTTTATCTATTGATTCTTAGCTACACGGGGAATAAAGTAGAAATTTCGAACTAGTTTATGAACTAGTGCGTCCATCATGCATGTCAAGTACCGAAATGATTCCTTCTTCCCACTCCCTTCACCCAAACTTGCTTCTCTCAAGTTTGTTCATTTGTTTATCTTCATAGCTCTGTAGGGGAAGTACATGAAGATCACACAGACAAGGCTGTAATACGCTTTACACCTCCACAACACATCACAAGCTGAAGCACTTATTAGTTCACTGTTTCTGAAACACATCTGCCCAATAAAACTTCCATTTTTGGAAATCAACAAAGCACCCAAAAGTTCTTGACTCTGGGAGTCATACAGAGTGGTACTTAACCACATTACAAATTAACACAGAAAATAAAAAAATAGGATCCACGGCATTTGCAATAAATTATTCTAGGTAAACATAAAATTTATGAAAAAAGAAACTATCTTCCAACTAGATGAGGCAAGCATCTTTGATTTGTATTTCTGGAAACCTCTTTGCTGCCTGCTCTTTTTTATTATATATATATATTTTTTTACTAATTTCTTTTTACAACCGAACCACTGTTTCCCCTACTTCTCCTCCCTCCTCCTCTCCCCTCTGCCCCTTCCTCCCCTCCTCCTCCATTTCTATTCAGAGGAGGGTAGGCCTCCCATGGATATCAACCAAACATGGCTGTCTGTCTTAATAAAGTATTGCTAGACTTGTGTCTGCTACTGCAGTTAACCTGTGATCATACAATGATTTCATTCAAGGATATGAAGAAAATCTAGCTTTTCACAGCTATATAGCTAGAAATAGGTGAAATATTTCAACTGCTTTTGATAACTAATATTTCAGATGAAGATGGGCATTGGTGGTGCACACCTTTAGTCCCAGTATTTGGGAGACAGAGGCAGGCGGATCTGTGAGTTCGAGGCCAGCCTAGTCTACAAAGTGAGTTCTAGGACAGCCAGAGTTACACAGAGAAACCTTGTCTTGACAGACCAATAAGTAAATAAATTAAATTAAACTGTGGAACAAGAAATCCTGCATTTATGCTTACTGGTCATTTGGATAGTCTCCAAATATTTACATATCACCTCATCAGCATTAAATGATCCGCATTAATATATATCACCAGCAATTCCATCAGAAGGTTCACTTTATGAATTAAAAAATTGTCAAGTTTACTGTGGTAGCGACATGTTTTCCAAAATCTTAGGTTTTATTTTTTAATTCCACCATTGCCAGCACATTCTGTAAGTTGTTTACCTTTAGGTACCAAAATTACATCATTCATTTTGTAAACTTATTATAGTGTCTACCGAGCCAGTACCTAAATTCACACGAGCAGCGTTTGCCTGCTAACGTTTATTCTCATAAGCCAAGATGCTCCATGCAAAGGCAGCCCGTCTGCTGGTAATGCAAACAGTTGCATGTGCGTGTTACACCCTGGGACAGCGATCATTTTCTGTATGTGTCAGAAGAATTTCATGGGTGCTTTCCATTGGGTCTCACATAATACAGAAAGACATAAGCTCAAGGGTAGAAACTGGATCCAAATAATACAATTGTTGCTGCTTCATGAAAGACATTCTGAAGTGACAGTGGTGTCTGCTGTACGGCCAGCGTGTGGTGGTGACCCTTGGAGCCAGGTGTCACTGCCCCACTTGTGCCGAGACCTCAGCCTTCTCTCTCGTTCACCGCAGCCTGCACATGGCAGAGAATGTGGCCACAGTGTGGAAAAGGCCAACCACATCTAGCTTAGCTAGGAAAGCCGCCTGGCTTAGTATTCTCCCTAGAATCATCTGGGGATACAAGGAACCCACAAGCCACACTGTGGGAGTACTGGCATTAGCCCAACATGGATCTAGACCACTACCATTGCCTCCCAGACTCCTGCACAAACCTCCTCAGAGTCTCTCGCTTTTGCTCTGCCTCTGTAAAGAGCCATTCCCATGGAGCAATGCAGTTATCCTTGAAATGTACTTCAGCTGATGTCCTCATGCGGGCACAAAGGCAGACCTGGCCTCTCTCCTTATGTGTGCTGTACCATACCATGCCTTCTCTTTCCTTCCTACGTCAGCGGTTTTCAACCTGGAGGTCTGGGGGCGTCAGACAGCCCTTTCATAGGGGTCACATGTCAGATACTCTACATATCATATATTTACATTACAGCAGCAAAGTTACAGTTATAAAGTAGCAATGGAATAACTTTATGGCTGGGTCAGCACAACACGAGGAGCTGTGTTAAAGGGTTGCAGCATTAGGGAGGGTGGGAAGCAATGTTCTATAGTCACCCTGGACTCATGCTGTCCCCTGAAGTGTGTCCTATGTGCTTCAGTTCTGTCATTTGCATTAGCTCCCCCCAACCCCCCGCCATCCTATCTTCCCTCTCATTCCCTAATCTTCCTTCCTTCCTGTTTTGTTATTTCCTTTACCTTTTATTTTGTCTTGTTTGACAAAGGGTCTCACTTTGCAGCCCAGGTTGGCCTCAAGCATTTTTCCTCCCTCAGCTCCTAAGAGCTGGGATTATGGGCATGGACTATTACTCTGGCTTGTATTCTCTTTTGCCTCAATGTGGAAGCTTTCCCCCAGATCTTAGTACTTTGGCATCCTTCTCACTTGAGTTTAACTCCATGTCTGACATTGCTTACCCCCCCATCCTTTCACCCCTCCCTAAACACCACCCTCCTCTTGATCACGTGGCTACATTCTATTACCCTCATAGCATCCAGTGCTCTTTAAAAGCATACTATGCGCTCATTTGTCTTCTGATTTGTAGTCATTTTTCTTGAGACAGACGCTAATCTTCATAAGATGAGGCAGGCTGTTTCTCACACTGTGTGGTACCCTTATCATCTAGGAGAGTACTTGGGATACAGCAGGCTATCAATATTTGCTGAATGGATGTAGCCATGCACGGGTGCCACGGTTGTTAGGATGCTGAATTCATTTCCAGAACTTCTGCCTAGACACTGAAAGACATGGATACTCAAGTCTTTAAAATAAAATGACCTGGCGTCTACATATTTCTTACATACATGGCTCAGTTCACTTTGTGTCTTCCAGATGGTGTTAGTCATTATGCTTAATACACATACTATGAAAAGAGCTGTAATGTTGTATTATTTAAGGAACCCCAAAAGCCTATACATTGTTCAGTGTGGATTCAATTTTCCCAATGTTTTCAAGCCATAGTTGAATCTTCAGCAACCATGCATGTGAGGTGAGAGAGATGGCATGCTATATATAGCATGTGAGGAAGAGAATGGCATGCTGTAGCTTGCAACATTCTCCAGTACCACACACTCCGCCTTCCCAAGCAAGTTATAGATGACATCATTCTATGAATGCATGGCAATTGAACAAGAGTCCATGATCTCATGGCCTGTCCCAAAATTGTCTCCCTGTCACCAGACTCTTTCTTCTCCAGGAAATCTTAAATCATATAGGTAACCTTTCCACTTAGCAATTGATCACCCCACTTCCCTGCTTCTTGGAGGTCAGATGTGGCTCGCAAGGCTGTTGGTGATCAGAACACCGCCCTGCCTGACATTCCCTCTAGGTGTTCCAGTCACCGGAACACAGTTCTTAGAAAGCACTGGACATCCTCTTTGAGATTCACTCACTGGGCCTTTGTATCCCTGGTTATCCCCCACTTTAGGCTTAAGAGTAGAACTGACTTCTGACATTTTTATTTTAGCTTCCTAAGCATCACTGGAACTTTGTATCCACATATATCTCTCCATTTTTCCCAAAGGAAGCAGGAATAAATTTTACCATTTATTGTAAATTTGTCTCACCTCACTTTGTTTTTGTTCATTAATGTACTCTGCAGTGTGCATTAATTGTTATCAGTATTCTTTCAGGAGTCATCGTGACTTCATTTTTTTTCTGGTAGCCATGTTTAAGTTTACCTCAATCCAACAGTGTGTAAAGTTGCCAAGAGTTAAAATTTCTAAAGCAGTTCAAACGTAGGCTCATAAGCTGTAAGGCATAAGCCACTCCCTATGAATATTCTCCACGACTGTCAGCAAGGGGTGCCGAGGGATGCAGAGGTGTACCAAGCGACACAGGGGGTACCAAGCGACACAGGGGGTACCGAGGGATGTGGCAGCAGCCTCACATGATTTTTTCTTTCTTCTATGGATAACACAGAGATAAAAGAATCATGACATTTCATGTGCAAGTAAAAACCGCCCTCTGTGATTAAATCAGCTTTTCAGGGGTCCCTGTCAACTGTCTCCAAGTGCGTCATTGGGCTCACTAGGAGTTTATTTCTTTGAAAGATCTAGCCTAACAGATAAGAATTTTGATCAATAATTTCATTCAGTCCATATGTACTTACTGTCCCACATGGCATACCGCTGATCGATACACAAGAGCCACAATTAACCTGTTAATGTTCATGTGTTATCATTTATTCAGAGTTACATAGTTGATGAATGAAAAGCCTTAGTTATGGGAAGACCAAGATGCTCTTAAGAAAAGCTGGCCACACAAAGCCAAAATGATGACACAAACACTAGAAGTTAAAGCAGGTGAAGACAGAGCATGTGCTCTTCATAGTGGATCAAACAGGAGCTACTGAGCACAGGAAATAGTGTGCCTTCTGCAGCCTAAACTAGGTTTGCTGCCAAGTTCAGTCCTCTGCAGCCTCTAGGATATCTAGAAAAGGTTGCCTAACAAACTTAATTCAAGTACTATAAATGGGCAGTGCTTAACAAGTAGAGTTTTGCAACAGTTTAAAGGAAATAAATAATACATACAAAGTAAGTCTAGTCTCAGATATAAGGGAAATATTTCAGGTATATTATATTATATTATAGTTTATATGGCATCTTCCTTTGCACAAATATGTAAAATGACTTCAATATAAGCCAGTCACATCCAGCATGGCTTCAGGAGTGGACCTGCCTGGGGCAGTGACAGAATGAAGAAAAGACAGACATACAGGTAGAAATGTAGGGAGTCAGTGGACTGACCTCTGCTGGAGAAACCTCAGTGTCCCAGAAGGAAGGAAGCTCAGCATGATTCTCAGAGGTGAACCCAGAGCAGGGTTATTATATACCGTGGGACAAGGAGGTGGGGATATTACACACAGATAAACAAGGAGGCAGGTTTGTTACACACAGCTGGATCAAGGAGGCAGACTTAGCTAACATCTGTAGGGGCAGTTTCTGCAGGGGAGCGGTCTTGAGGTCCTAAACATCCAAGGGGAGAAAGCTATAATGAACATACTCTGCGCACCCTGTCCATCTCGTACTCAGGTAGAGGAAGGCTCTGGCATGCCTTCGAACCTCCCCCAGGGGAGGCTTTGTCAATTCTCCATGTGTCTGAGGCTCTGGAGTTCTTGAAATGGCTGGCTCCTGTCATCACACATATTCCCTCAGGGCTTTCTCCTCATGCTATACTCATCTGTACGTAGGTTTGCTGTGACACTCACAAGTGGGAACTTTTCTCTACACGCTGTGGGAAATGTCTGTGTTTTTACCTGCCATGCACTCTTGGCTCCACCAAATGACGGTGATTGCATCAGGACTCTTTGGGCCTGCTGGGGATCGTGTCCTGACAGCCTTTCCCTAATTATGTTAGTTTCAATCAACAACAGAGATATAGAGATTTAATGAGGCCCAACAATGAGAGTGATTCACACATTCTGCAAACCAACTTAAACACTAATGTCCAACATCTCATTATGTAAGTTACCACACACATAAATGTTTAACAACATCTCAACTTTCCACTTGATATGTGATGCCGGTTTGTGGAGTCAATTTAAACTTAAGACCTTCAAATTTGAATATATTAGAATAGAAATTGGCTGCATGAACAACTATCTAAATGTATATACTAGTATACATACAAATGGCTAGTTATTTAGTGTAGGTATTACCCAATAAGTATAAAAGTTGATGCAAAGACAGAGCTGATATTTACTGATGGTCCTTTGGAAATATTTTATGTGAAATAAGCGTTTACGGTTCTCAGTTGACTAGCACAAACAACCTCGGAATATAATGCTCACTTACTCTGAAAAGGAAACCACTGACTGGGGCATATCCAGATGTGCGTGAGAACAGATACGCTGTGCTCATCAAAACAGTTAATGCGTTAGAATCAGAGAGATGCTCATCTTCCTTTGCGCTGTTTACTGCAGTCTGTCTGTGACTAGATAAGTGAGCTTCTCTCAGGCCTGGGGACACTGAAGACCCAGATGCTGGGAAGCCCTGATGTAACAGGAACATAGGCTGATTCTGACACAGTTGCACCTCTCGGTAGCTGTATGGCCCGCTCATCGATTCATTCACCAGGTGCTGCGGGTATCAGTGAACAGGGTTGTTGCCCATCACTTTGGTTATCCAACAAGGCCTCACAATCCCCCCAAATGGAGAGGGCCAGAAAGCTAGCCATGGATTTAAAACGGAAGCCATAAGAGTAAGGCACGATGGCCTTCAGTGTCGTGGAGCGAAGAGCCTTTGGATCTGTTTTGTTGCCCCTGAACAGGAATACTTGCCTTCTTTACTCCAGTGAGGGTCGAGCTCTGCGTGTATGTCCAGTGGTGCAGCTACAAGTGGGGGAAGGGAGCCTCCGGAGGGGGAAGGAAGTAACTTACAGAAGAAGATGGGAGGGGGTAATGGCAAATAGCAGTACACAGGTGATCAGACAAGGGAAATGGGGAAAGGGCGGGCCCTTTAGGGAGGCAAATACAGAAGAGGGAGGTGGGTAAAATAACACTGGGGATGTCTGGGAAAGCCGCAGGAATCACACCATTAACTCTTTACCCCAGAGAAAACAAAACAGCGAACACAAACCCCGAGACACACACAGCTCTTCTAAAGAGGCTCAAGACTATTAGCCCTCCCCGCTCCCCACAGGTGGAGCCTTGCCTTGGACCTCACTGTCCTAAAGTAGGTTCCTGTGCATGGCAGAGCCCTTCCTCCACGTGGTGACTATTGCCTTTGAAACAGGATTTTACTCACGAGCTTCTTGGAGTCAGAAGTCTCTGAACTGCTACATCTAAGTCACGCTTCCCCGGCGTGACGCAGCATTCCACATTCCCACCCTGGAGCATACCTAGGAAACCCTGATCCAATGGGTGCTACAGGGTGCTCTCGGGCAGGCCTTTGGAGCACACCAGCTGCCAAGAGATGAGCTGCACACGTCAAAAAGACAGCTTTACTTGTTACTATAGTTATAGAATTTAATGGGACAGAAACATGTGAGTATGGAAGTAATTTTTATGAAAATTTAGTCAAAAAGAGATATGACACAAGTCATTGAAAGAAATGTGTTACTGAATTAGAAATGACGCAATTGTGAAAGATTAAGAAATTAATTCTAAAAAACAGTTTTGCAGTCAGATTATGTTACTAGGGTTTTAAAAAGTCTCCCATTAAACAACACAACAAAAAACAAAACAAAACAACAACAACAACAAAAAAAAAAAAACCCAAAACTGAATGTCAAAATCTCTGGTAAAGTGCCTAATAGGTAACCCAGGCTTCCAACCAGCAGATATCAATTTGAAGATGAGGTTTTGGGCCCCATCAAAAGCTGTCAGATAACTGTTCACTCATAGCTTTAAATGAAGCACATTATTTAGGCTATGTAACATGGATATTTTCAAAGATAGCTTTCTACTGCCAAGAAAACACACCCCCAGTCAGGTCATTTGTACAATCAGCCATGAACAATGGGAATCTCTAAGTAAATGGGGAAATATTTTAATTAAAAGTACACACAGACACAAACACAGACACACACAAACACACAGACACACAGACACACACACACACACACACACACACACACACGTTTCCCATATCCTGAATTTAGTAGATTAAGTAGGGTTTATATATTTTAAGGAAAGAAGAAGTCAAATATTTTCACTCATTTACATCTTACTATTTAGCTATTTGGCCTTTTGGCATAAGGCTACCTACATATTAGTAATATAAGTTTGGCAGGAGTTCAGTTTACACAGACCTTCCTTCCAAATAACAAAGGCTAGACCTATTCATTATAGGGTTGATTCTGGGGCAGCAGCAGACACCTGCCATGTATGAATAGGGTTCCTTTTACTAATCTAGTTCTCCTAGTGTACATTTTGGGAAATGACTCAAGTCTTGGCCAAGCATACTATGGCCCATTGCATTATCTTTGTGGGACTGTGACTCATAGCACTTCCCTGGGGATGCCCAGGGTTGTGCATGACCAGACACTGGCAGAGCCCCTTTGAGAAATCTTGTCTTCAACTGGAAAGACTCAGTGTGTGAAACGCGTAGCTTGCACTGCAGCTTAGTCTCTACAGGGCAGTGACGTGAGCAAGATATATACTCATTCAACTCTCTTCATGATGAATGTTTTACAGCTATGCCTCACAAAGAGAAACAACATCCCCCAAACCTAAGAAAGACATGAGGTCCTGAGTCTATGCTGCTCAGTGTGACTGAACTGCAGAGAGGATGAAGAGAGTGGAATTGTGTTATGTCCCTTTTACTCTAAGAATATGTGTCTGTGTCTTTACTTGTGGAACATGACCTTATCTGGAAACAGGAGTAGCTGAAGACATACCTGTGGATCTCAAGAGTCAATTGTCCTGGCCTACCAGCGTGGCCTAAATCTAATTACAAGTATCCTTAGATGGCAAGGTCATGTGAAGATGGAGGCAGCTATGAAAACCAGGCAGCCATGGGTCAATAAATGCCCAGAGCCTAGCCAAAGCTGAGAGGAAGAACAATGTGTCTGCCCTGAAGTCTCCAGAGAGCCTTCTACTAATGCCTTCCCTTTAGAGTTCTGGCCTTCAGAATGCAGTGAATGAATTTCTGCTGTTTCAAGACACCAGGGTCATGATTTGTTGCAACTGTTCTGGGAAATAAAGGCAGCACAATAAGACACTCTATCTGGAGACTGGTCAAAACCCATCACCCACTCCTCCTCCAGGACAGTGAAGGCAGTGAGCACAGCCAAGGCTAGACTTCGCTAATGACATGCCTGTCCCCAAGGCTGATGGGTGAGGAATCAGAGGGCTGGATTAGTGTTAGAATCACCTAAGGAACTTCTTTTAAAAAGCTGACTTCTTCATGTAAGAATGGTCAAATCAGAATTTCTGGGACCAGACTTGAGAATTTGTGTAATTCTGAGGCCTGCTATCCTTAATTATGACAGGTCTAAGCACTCTGCCCTACACAGAATGCTTAAGAAGTAGATTCCTGAATGTATAGTCAGCACACAGTGGACTCTGTGGGCTTGGAGTGGGGAATCCGGGAGGCAGGGAGATAGATAGAGAGGGAGAAAGAGAAAAGAGAGGAGGAGAGAAGGAAAATGAGAATGGAGTTGGGTGGGTGCAGAGGGAGGGAAGATCTGGACAGTACTGGGATAGGGAATGGATGTAGTCAGAGTACATTGTTTGAAACTCTCAAAGAATTAATAAAAAACAATTAAAAATAAAAGAAATATGCCGGGCGGTGGTGGCGCACGCCTTTAATCCCAGCACTTGGGAGGCAGAGGCAGGCGGATCTCTGTGAGTTCGAGGCTGGGCTGGACCGACAGCCTCTAAAACAATACAGAGAAACCCTGTCTCGTAAAAACCAAAAAAAAGAAAAAAGAAAAAAAAAGAAAAAAGAAATACACCTCATATCAACTTCTAAAAATGTGTTCTGTTTACATCTAATTTTAAGTAATCAAACAAAGCAGTGGGTTTCATCACAGTAATTTCGTACATACTGTATTATTCTTCCTCCTGAATAAGGTACTTCAGCAGGACATTTGCTACTGAAGAACCTGTAGGCCTGTATTTTCAGCATGAGGGATGAAGAAGAGGAGGAGAAAGTGGTGGGGAGCACCATCATCGCCAAACTGGGCAACATAGCTGAGACACTTGCTACCCCCCGCGTCTGCAATGGGGGCTAGCGAGGGGAAGGAAAGCCAATAATATTAAATAATGTAGAAAGACAAAGATGAAAGTAATAATTATCCAGGTTGACCACCTTGGGGGGGCTTTCTGTATTCATTTCTAAACAGCTGTCTACCACATGAACACAGCTTAATCCTAGAACTCAAGTGGCATTTGTGGGCCAGTAGCATGAACAACGGAAGCTTGTCAACAACAAATCCGGAACATGAGGTCCGCCTGTCCTGTTGAGCAGTCTGCACTATGTATGAGTGCTTGAGGAGCAGCTGTCTGCTCTAACTGCAAGCATGCCAACCTTTCCTCTGTAACCGGCCGTTAGCCATCCGTCACTGGGGCTGAGTACAGACCTAGCTCTACTTCACAAAGACTTGCTATGCTTTTTGCATTATAATCAATCCATTCTCTTGATAGTCCTGTCTATTTCCCCACATTTTTCATTACTGCAAACAACGCTGACACAGAGTCTTGGAATGTTAGCATTCTGCTTTACTGTTACTGTTTTGGGGTTTGAGACCAGACCAGGCACACACACACATACCATTTTGCTATGTGATATCAGAGCATCACCATGGACTCCACCTGGCTTCACAGAAGCATGGCTTTCCTCACGCCTCTGCAATCGCTGGAGCTTTCCCAGTAATTCTGAGCTGTGATTATGGGATACATGAAAATGACAACTAATTGATTTTCTTCACTTCAAATTTCCTATACACGATCACAGAGTTGAACATCCCTCTCCTGTAGTCACTGGCCATCTGCACTTCTCTGTTGGTGAACTGTGATGCTATTTGGTTGTTTAAAGCAACAGTTACAGGAGAAGCTTCGGAAACTTGGAATTTAGAAATTCAGTTTAATCACAATGAAAAGACATGGAGATGAAAAAAAGGGAGAATTAAATGTTAGAAAAAACAGAGGATAATCAAAAGATTAGTCTGTGTGTTTATTTATAGACACTGGGTACAGCAATCCAGTGATTAGGCAAATTAATGCAGCTGTGTATGATCACAGTGCTGGGATCAGCCCTCACATCCTTTTCAAATGATGCCACCTGTCATTTAAGTATTTTGCATTTGTCTTTTATGTTACATACATTCTGTGATGATTCTTATTTGGAAACATCCTCAGTTAACTCTTCGAAGGCCCTAACAAGCTTCCATCTCTATCTTTCTTTGATAGCCAGGAATGGAGTAAGTTAAGCACAATCCAGACACAGGAGGAATGGAACATCTGTCTCTGAACGGGACAACACCTCTCCAGATGTCCATCTTGTAGGAGAGGAGACAGGCAGGCCTACCTTTCCACTGAGTATTACACTGGTTCCCTGCTGACTTCATTTGACAAAAGTAAGAGCCAGATGTTGTAAGCTGGCTTGATACCAGCAGCATGTGCGGTCCATGCCCCTCCACAGGATGCATTGGGCCCTAATGTCCTCTGGAAGGCCAGCCCTGCTTTGTCACAGTCCCCTGCTACAGGATCCCATCGGGCACACACACCTTGTGTTACCAGTGAGTGTTTGGGGTCTTTCTTGAGGGCTCCTGGAAATGATGCTGAAGGGGTAAAGACCCAGTTCATCAACCCCTTCAGGATCTATAGCCACTCCTGCTTCTGGAACAGTCTGTGTGCATGGCAAAAGCACTGTACCACGTGAGATGGTGACAAGGAAACAAGGGGAGAGGCAGTATCTAGGCTCTGCTTTGTGATCTGTGAGATACAAACGGCTTGAACATGTCTCATACAATACACGCCAGGGCATTTGAAGAAGTGGGCCCAGTGTAAAACCCGAAGAAAGGACTCTTTGAACAAAAGACTCTATCCAGCAGTGTAAACACAGGAAACACACCTAGGGAGCTGTGCAGGCTAGCACACCCACCGTAGCTTCTAGAATAAAGATGTTATATATGAAAAGACAGACTTCAAAATGTGGCCCAGAGTCATGGATGCTCATCACTGCTATGCCATGAAATGCTCCAGGTGCTGCTGTCAATTACAAAGCATGCTGGGAAGAAAGTTGCTGAGCTGGTTTGATTGCGCACCTCAACATCTTGATGGTGAATGGAGAGGGGAGAAAGAGTGGGGAGCCTTAAGAAAAAGAAACATAGACCTACATAGGAGCACACACACAGAGCTACATATGAACACACGTAGAGACACCTATGAACATACGCATAGAGCCACATCAAGGGTTAACTCAGATGAGGGACTGTGTGGATGAAATTCAGCTGCAGGCTCAGCACCACAGCAACAGAATACAGACAACCCATGGGCTCTCTTTCAAGCCAGTATTGGACACACACACATTAGGTGTCTTTGTATCTTGCTCCACGTGGTGACTCTGTAATCAGTTAGGGACAAAAGCAAGGTGACCTACACATTCTAGAGCCATTCCCAACACATCAAGAAATGGCCAGACATCCAGAGGCAAGACAGAATTCCACACATTCTGAATCCTCCAGTTTCTCCGCAAGTCACACAGCCCCAGTGGTCTATGGGAGAAAGGAAACTGCCAAAAGATAAGCCAAGGGAGTGGCGGTGACTTTCTGTTCCTTGTATTTCAGCCAGCTTCCGGTGTGTGTGTGTGTGTGTGTGTGTGTGTGTGTGTGTGTGTGTGTGCGGGGGAGGAGTGTGCTGCTTCGCTCCCCCCTCCAAGGGGGACAGCAAGCTGTTGACAACTCCTACTGTACAGAGTTGTTCATGCTGCAAAAGTGTTTACTGCTCACAAGCAATTCTCAAAATTAATTCACAGCAGCAACACCAGAGAGAAGCTTTGACAGACCGTCTTATGTGTTGACACAGTTGTAAGTTGTTGGATAAAAAAAGCAACACACTTTCCCTCTTTTCCAGCCCATATACACCCGAGTTGCTCCAAAGAGAGAGCACGAGCCATGTCTGACTTGCAAATACCGTCCTGTAAGTGGCTATTTCTGGCTCTGGGGTCTGTGGCTTCGGGCATCAGAAGGGTGTGGGCCTCACTTTGGAAGTGAAGGCTGAAGTTCTCTGCAGCCTCATTTTGAGGTCAGGGCGGATAGTTTCCTTTCAAGGGCACTTCTTCTTCCCGGGGCAAGCCTGGGGTGGCAGGTGGGAAGAGGACTAACGCTGCTGATTAAAGCTCTGTAGACACAGTGCCACCACCACAGCTTTCCCTAGACACATATAATTCATTTCCCAATTCCATTCAGGAGCAGCAATCCATTCCTGACAATGGCTTCAGGGAGTCTGGGGGAGATAGAACTTGCTTGCTCATAAATGATTTACAGTAAAGAAAAAAAATCAGAAAGAATGCGTGTGATTTAACTAACTCAAGTCACTTGAGGTAATTAGGGTAAAAAAAGAAGGCAGGTGGACGGCAACCACTCGGCCTTATCTGGAAGACACTTTATAGCCAGGCCCGTTGGCTTGGCTGTTTGCTGTGCAGTGCAGTTGCTGGGTATCAACAGCTCCCACTGAGCAGTGCTCACTCCTGGAAGAGATCAAAGGCCCCAGAAACTCACACTTTCATTAAACACAGCCAATGTGCTTCCTGGTCTGAAACTGCCACTCCCTGTATATCTAGCCAGTGCAAGAGCTTATTTGAGCTGTTTATGATTGACAGTAAGGAGGATTTAGAGCTCACCCCAAGGGGCACTGACCAAGCATTTTATTGGCCTCCCCTATTTCCCAGACACTCCCCTCTTACCTACAGTCCACAGGTACCCAAGGAGGTCTTCTGCCTGTGCCCTTGGCCTGCCTGCATCTCACTGAATGTTTCTGCATGGGCAGATGAGCTCCTGCAGAACTGGACATGGGCTTTTATCCTGTACCTTTTTATGGGGAAGCTCAGTTCTCTTTTTGTATATCTGAGCCCACCTTTCAAACTTATGGCCATTCTTGAAGGTTGCATTGAAGTTTAAAACATTATGCAACTGTAAAAAATATGCAGCATGACTGTGGAAAACAGCGTTTGTGACACTGGTTCCACTATAGGGACAAGGAACACAAAAGATGAGGTCAATGGCCAGATGCCACAGAAAGAGAATGTCAAGTGTAGGTAGGTGGAGCCAGCTTGCAACGAAAAACCTCAAGCTCATCACTGGTATGCCGGCCAAGCAAAGTGATCGCTCTCCAAAACTACAGGAGAAGTTAGCGTTTTCCCTCCTGCCAATGTGGTCATACTAAGTCGATGCTGTGCACAACCACATAGAGGCTTTCTTTGTTTAGATGATGGTTCTGGCCAATGCAAAGTAAAGGAAAACATGTAGCAGAACTCAGGCAGCAGGAAGAAAGAGTGAATGGAAGTGGCAGGTGGTAAATCCTAGACATGCCACCTGGCCAAAGGAAGTGAGCTATGCTTTCCTTCTGGGTAGCCTTGGTTCATATGGCCAGCAATGGATAAATAGGTATGTGTAATAGGTCAACCTGACCTGCTTTTGTCCATTTTCTCCCCCTAAGACAGCGTGCTACGGAGCTGTCCAGGGCCCCTAAACAGCATTTTCCAATTTGGCAGAGTATTAGACTAAGAGTGATAATATATCAACCATACTCGCCCCTCCTGACAGCAATCGTTTCTTCAAATACCCAGATGTGGTGCCCTTGGGGTCTTCTTGACCTCTCTCTGAATCTGCTGTGTCTTGGACCCACCAATCTGCACACTCTGTCTTCACTAACATTCCGCAGATCACTCCTTTGAACACAAGCCCAAAGTCCATCTCCAACACTATTTGTACAGCTATCATTTTCTGCACAGATTCCATGCCACCTATGGTTACACCATGGGTTCAAGCTGGCTGTGGGTTTCTGGTTTTCCTCATCAATCTTTCAGGGACACAACCACTGAGCCACCACAATGACTTTACAGAGCTAACGGAGCATACTCACAACCCTCCCACTATGCACACAACCTGATGCCCTGCCCACTCTGCACAGAAGATCTCCACAGGAGTCACGTCATATCTCCTGCAGGAAGACGGTTCTGCTCATGCTTGGAAAACACGTGGCCCTGTCTGCACTGCTCACTCAGCAGTGTTGCCCCCGAGGGCCTCTCACTGCATCCATTGCTCTGATGGCCATCCAAAGCCAAGATTTCTAAATGTCTTGTCTCTTCAATTAAACGTGCCATGGCTCTCTAAAGATGCGTCTTCCTCCTGCATCACAGTTGCTATAGCAACCACAACGAATAAGGATTTCTTTGTAATCTGTTCCGTGGAGAAATCAGGAAGGGAACCTAAAGAGAATGCAAGAGGAAACTAATCAAAGAGGTAAATGGTCCCTCTATGGAGACACACTGGAACTGAATAAACCCAGAGCTGAGGACATCTGCTGCCAGGAAGTCTCTAACATTGCCAAACACCCTCCCAATGTTCAGTCACAAACTCTGGGTAAACTCTGCATATTGGATGTAATTCAGTACATGAAAGAGGGGAGGGGAAGGGCAAGAAAATAATTCCGCTACAGAAACGAATACCCACGTGCTTTCTCTTTTAAATCTGAGTCAATGAGAACTATTCCTATAATACACAACAGACACTTTGTGATGATGCATGGGGGTGTGCTATTCAAGGTGAGTTTCTTAATATTTATTTATTTATTGGGGTTTAAGATAGGGTTTTACAATGTAGTGATGGTTTGCCTGTAAATCACGATGTAGACCAGGCTGGCTTCAAACCTGCAGTGATCTTCCTGTCTCTGCCTCCTAACTACATGCTTCAAAGACATGAACAGACACCTTACAAAATGATGGGCTTTCCTAATGATGATTGTCTTTCCTAACCCTCCAGATTCATTGAGGCTGGGGAAACTGGCAGTCTGGGCTCATGGGATATCCAGTTCAGGTGGTCAGGGATCGGAGGTTACTTGGTTGGGAATTTAATAATACTGCAGCAGGGACAGACACTGCCTGGGAGAAGAAACAGTTTTAGTGGAAACCATTTCCCCAACAGTGGCCTACAGTGTGAGCTTCTATCCAAGAGACCAGGCTTCTTGATGGAAAAGGAAGGGTTGCTTGTGTCTAAGTTGAAAGCTTAGACACATGGTCTGGCTAAGTCAAAGCTAGGGCAAAGAACTAGCATGTGCTTTGGTCCAGGCAGACAATGGGAGGCCTGAGGGTGGCTCCTTTTCACTGACTCAGCAGGGTCAGATCCCCATGGATCTGGGAGCCTAGGTATTTTACCAACTGGTTGTTGAGACTCATGACAGATAGAGACCCGGAGAAAAGGTGTGGCGTATGGAATGAGTGGATCTGGAACTTAACCTGGCCCTGAGATTTCCACAACAGCACCATGACTCCTCCCCCAGGGAAGGGTTGCTCCTACATCTGCATCACCTCCATGACAGGATGCTATAGCCATCTTTTTCAAAATCACAGAGGATGAAATTAATAAACAGAGGCTACCAAAACAGTCTCGACTTCCTTCTTCCAAGCAGTGCCTCAGCTCCATCTGACAAGCATTTCTTTACTGCTGCCATCACCGTCCTCCACCCAACAGCCAACTAAAGATCCCCTCTGCATGCTTCACAAACACAGGGAAGCTGTTCTTTCTCTGTTCCCTCTATTTGCCTATCCATCCTTCCATCTTGAGAATCTACGAGTCTAGAAGATGATGACACTTTTGCATCAAGGACCTCAGGCCATTCCCCACCCTCCAAGATTTACTGCATACTCGATGTTAATCAGACTTTTGGTCACAAACAACCTTTCAAATAGATCATTATAGACTTTGATCAAGATTGCATAGTGCCAGACATCAACCTACAGTGTCTACAGCAACCTTCTTCCCATGCATTCCCTCACCCATTAAGCATTTCCTGGCCACACATGATGTACTCATTCATGCCTTCTGGTGGGTTGATGACAATGAGGGTCTCCATGGCTCCCTCCTTTTCCCTTGCACCTTAGGATGTGGTCCTCCTCTGCTGCTGCTTCTCACGGCTGCTTTTGCCAGCACACAGCTGCTACATGGTTCAGCTATTCCTTGTTTCCTATTGTCCTGCTCCCATTCTTTCTCTCATCACTGCCTGAGAACGTCTCCAGGGTCACTCACCGGCCAAGGTCTCCTTCCTCAGGGCAGGCAGCTTTGCTGGTGTCATCCTGGGCTGGAGCTCTGTCCTGATGCTTGCTGACACTCAGCACTAATGCTGTGACTCTTCACTTCTCAGGCCACCTACAGGACCTGTCTTTGTATACATTTTCAGGGTCCATTCTTCCACATATAAATAGTGTGGAAAGGCCTGGCTTTGGAGTCAGGTTTCAAGTCCTGGGCCAACTATAGTAGTAGCTGTGGTGTCCAAAACAAGGAATCAGACTCTCTTTCAGTGTTGGCTGCCATATCTATCAAATGGGAATAGCAATTATAACCTCCTATGTTTATTTTGATCAAGGTATTTCAACATCTCCTTTCATACTGATATTTGCAATCTATAGCATCCGTTGCAATACACGGCACTGATATATCTCTCTACTAACTCGTTCTTTCCATTCCCATTACATACATTACATACATGATACAGATATAAGAAATAGCAGGGAAACAGAGGGTCATGCTGGTAACTTTAAGCAAAGCTGGTAATTATTAGCATATTAAATGCACCTGTCATCTAATCTGACCAGGGCTGCTCTATTGTTAACAACCTATGGCTTGATATAGGGAGGGACGAACCCCGGGAACAGCAAAGAGAGGGGTGGATCACAAGATGGGGCACAAGAGTCAGGCCCTAAAACAATGAACAATAAGCCATGGATCTTGAGTTAACAAATGTGCTAGTTAAATATGGAGGCAACAAATACGCTAGCATCTAGACCAGATCCCCACCTAGAGAGGAGTTTAAGAGTAACTGAGCCCGTTTTACAAGTGGACTGGTTCTTGTATGCTGAGTCATCATATACTAGCAGTATACACACAAGTACAAAGTGCCTCCCATCAGAAGAAGACAGTGCCACTAACAGAACAAGGGACGGGCTTGCCTTGAGACGAGTCACCCGAGGAATAAATACTCCCACTAATGCTTGGCTTGGTGAAACACATAGCCCACGTGCAGTTCACTACTGAGCTGTCTGAGGCTTGCACCATCAAGTAAGCCAGCTCTTTGCAAACACCCAGGCAGGACTGTGGGGTGTTCTAGTGGAGTGAGTGACAAAGAGCATGTGGGCTCGAGTGAGATGTGATGGTTTTCATCTGTTCAAAGATGCCGTCAATTGATTAGTTTGAACTTCAAAGGGACAGATTCTACGAAAATTGAAAATCAGAGCATTTCTCGGCTCTTTCCCATAAAAACAATGAGAGGCAAACCAAGCTCCAGACTCTTTTCCCAGTTTTTAACTATTTGCCATGCCTTTGAAAATTTCTTCACCATACTTCTATCTCCGAGTAAATAGATTCTTCTTCCAGGCAGTGGTTAAATAACTCTATGCCCTCATTTCTGTATGATTTGTTGGACATTTTTATGTGGCTTTTTACTGAGAACAGTTTAAAGTGAATTACCTCTGAGAAGCCTGTGGGATTCTTCAATTCTCTGGTGCTCTTCCCAATCATTTTGATTTATTCCAAGACAGTTTAAAGTGATGAGAGTTGCTGTCCAGACTTCTAATGAGCTCGAGCTTCTTGGGCTGCTGCACAGCAAAGCTAGGCAACGTGGGCTCAGTTGCAAAAGGCTGGGTCTAGACTTAGTGGTGGTGCTGGGTGACAAGAGGAAATGGTTTCCGCTCTTTGGGATCCCAAGTTTACAACTGTAAAATGTAAGGGTGCTGCTGGCTGCTCTGGGTCCCCCAGCCTCAACGCTCTGCACTGCTAGGACTTTTCTGTTCACACACAACGTGGATGTATACCAAAGTCCCAGCGTGATTTCTCATACCCAAAAACTCAGTCTAGATTTCATCAAAGAGACAAATGGGAGAAACAGGAACTCGACAGTGAGAGCCAGCCTGAATCACCAGAGATGTACAGACAACTTCCGCAGCAAGAAGACAAATATGAGCCATGCAAATCTCCTTGAAAATCCCTGAACATTGTCTACCATAGCTCAGAAACATTAGGACACTCATTGCCAAGGTGCCTGTGTTCAGCATCCTAAAGAGTACTTCCTAAGGAGCCAGAGCAGATCCAACAGAGGAGGCAGCCTCTGGCCCCTACTCCCCGATTTCCGCCCAGCAAAAAGAAAATTTCTGCTCAATATACCAAGAAACGGGGAACACATGCCTGTGCAGGGCACCATGAAGACCAAGCGTGTAACTGACCCGAATGTCAGCTCAGGGTCTGGTAATCAGAAGATGGAACAGGAAGAAGGGGGATTTATCTGTAGACCTCAAGGAGGCTAACCTAGAAAAGAGCATTCTGGAAGGGATACCGTTCTGTCCGTGAGATGAGGGAACAGGGTATGCCAGCTCTGCTCTCTTGCTTCCTCTCAAGGTGACATCACTGAGCCATGGAGCTCACAGGGTACCTGGTCGACACAGCTGGTTCACTGTGTATCTCTCCACATGGCCAGTGAAAGAGAGAGGAAAACATATGGTCACACTGGCTCTGGTAAGGAGACAGCAACGCTCACACTGCCTGCTGCCGTACGTGGTGACAGGCTTCCCGAAGCAGTTCAGGCCTGCGTGAGGGCCGGTTGCTTAGGACTGAGGTCTCCTCACACCTCAGGACCGGCTGCCCAACACACTTAATCACAGCAGTGATTATTTATTCTTCCCTTTCAAATGAAAAATCAGTCACACTCAGGGGCTGGCCCCGAGCTCAGGAGTGTTTGTCCAATATAAATTAGATCCCATGGTTATGTGTTTGTGTGTTCATTTTGGAGTGTTTTGGTGTGTGTTTTTTCTTGTTTTGTTTTTTAATAAAGAAAAGGACCATGAAGTTAGATGTGCAGGGAGGAGAGACAGGATCTGGGAGTAGCTGGGGAAGGAGAAAGAATATATTATGTGAAAATCTCAATAAATAAATAAAAAGAATTACTGATTTATTTTTAAATTATTGTTTGAACTTATAAAGACTGTATGTACTTATCACCAAGTGATACCTTCAATACATGTGTACACTACATCATGTTTAAATCACAATAAGCATTCCCATGTCCTTAAGCATGTTTATCGCTTTGTTGTGATGAAAACGTTATCCTTTGTTGTGCTTTGGAAGACACGCCCTGCATTATCAGGCCCTGTGCAATCATTTGCAGTTTGCCATTCAAGCCCACTTACTTGTGTTCTGGGAACAAGCAGGGCAGGGTGGGGTATTCAGCAAGGGAAGCTCTCCCATGGAGTTTGCAAATGAGCCTGGGAAATCTGCAGGTCTCATGCAGTGTTCACCTGGCATCCTCATCTTCTTCCTCAGCACTGCCAGTTGTGGCAAGGGTATCTCAACTCTTCTAAGGAGTCTTTCAACTAATGAGACTACCAGAAAGGAAGCGGGAGAACAGAAGACTACAAAATCAGTAAGATCATTGTTTTAGACAGGAGTACGACAGGTCCCACCTAATTGAGTTCTCCCCCAGTTAGAGCTTAAATAAGACAGACAAGCCAGAGGCAGGACTGTGCAAAGGCTCCTCATTCTCTGGGGTCTAAATTCCTCCTAGGTTTCCTTCCACCGACCCTAGTATACAGTCTTCTTCATGCTCAAAGTGGTGCTGATACTTCAGTATCATACATATGTCCCAAGGAACACAGTGGAAGAGACAGTGTGATGGCTTTCTTGGTTGTCAACTTGACTACATCTCCAGTTAACTAACCCAAGCTGCCAGGCACACCTGTGCAGGAATTTTAGTTAACTCTATCATTTGGGGTAGGAAGACCCACCTTAAGTTGTATTACTTGAGGTCTGAAGACCTACCTTAATCTGAGCCTTCTTGTGGCAGCCTATGTAATGAACAAGACAGAAGGCTTTTGCTCCTTTCCTGCATGCCCTCACTGTCACTTCTCAGGTATGAGAGCCTACTTCTATGGGTTTCCAGCATATAGTGACTAGCTGAGACAACCAATCTTGTGGACTACACAGCTACTAGATCCTTGGTGTTTCTGTTGGTAGACAGCCAACGTTGGACTAGTTAGACCACAGCCTGTAAGCCATTCTAATAATTCATGTATGTACATGGATATACACATATATGTATATATACATATATACATAACTATGCATACATATGTATATATACTCATATTCTTTCTATCATTTCTTGTTCTTCTAGAACACTAATATTAACAGTGAAGGAGAGTTTGACCCCTCCCTTTTAAGACTTTCTAGAACTGCTACAGATACTTCTCTGTACATCTCACCAGTGATGACTTAGACAGCCAGCCAGCAAATGCCTTACAGTTAGCAACAATGTGACCTTTTGGCCACCAACTCAACCATGATAAAAATTCTGTATGGAGAAGGTGACTTGGAGTCAACCAGCAGGCTCTTGCCCCCATGAAGTTTTTGCAAGTTTCCTCATTTGTGAGGCTATATAATGTGAAGATATGAAACCAATTTAAGGAAAAGGTCACAATTACAGGTAACTACAGTCAGTCATGGGTTTCTATTGTCAAGGAAAATCATGGATACTCTTATCACAAGGCTTGGAGATGTGTTATAAAGATTCAATGTCACTGACAGGAGATCACAGTCAAACATGTGACACACTGCTGTAGGAATATCCTCATAGAGACCAGGAACATCAGCAGGTATGGCCAATGGAGTAGACATTACATCTTCTAATTTGTACTTCATACTAACACTAATGGAAGGCATGAGGAATGAGGAGGGAAGGACAAGGAGCGAGCAAACATCCCAGATGGTAATAAAATGATCGTGCTGAAGAGTCCCTCAGAATTAATTAAGACACGGTCACAAGAGGATGATAATTGAATAATTTCCCAATATGTAATGAAAGTATTCCTGGTTGATGTGACCTGGCAATTTATAGTAAAGACCTTAAATTTCTGCACGCTCCTGATTTATCAGTTCTATCTGTAGACATCTAACATGAGAAAAATGTTATATCTGCCGTTTTACCAGTGAGAAAACAAGGACAAAACAAACAACAAGACATGAAAACCTTTGCTGAATTGGGAGCATGGGGGAGGGGAGTTAGGAGAAAAAGAAGGAGAGAAGTTGAGGGGAGAGAACAGGAGAGAGCAGGAAGATTGAATCGGGTGAAGAATAGAGGAGAGCAAGAAAAGAGATACCATAATAGAGAGAATTATTATAGGTTTAAAGAGAAATTTGGCACTAGGGAAATGTCCAGAGATCTATAAGGATGACACCAACTAGCAATCTAAGCAATAGTGGAGAGACTACCTTCAATGTCCTTCCCTGATAATGAGATTGATGACTACCTTATATGCTACCCTAGAGCTTTCCTCTAGTAGCTGATGGAAACAGAAGCAGACATCCACAGCTAAACACTGAACTGAACTCCTGGAATCCAGTTACAGAGAAGGAGGAGTAATGCGCAAAGGAGTCAAGACCTGGCTGGTGAAACCCACAGAGGCAGCTGACCTGAACAAGGGGGAGCTCATAAACCCCAGACTGATAGTTTGGGAACCAGCATAGGACCGACCCAGGCCCCCTGAATGTGGGTGTCAGTTAGGAGGCCTGGGAAATCTTTGGGGTCTCTGGTAGTGGATTAGTATTTACCTCTAGTATAGGAATGGACTTTGGGAACCCACTCCACATAGAACGATACTCTCTCAGCCTAAACACACAGGGGAGGACCTAGGCCCTGCTCCAAATGATATGACAGACTTTAAGATCCCCATGGAAGGCCTCACCCTCCCTGGGAAGCAGAAAGGGGATGGGATAGGGGGTTTGTGGGGGGGCAGAGGAGGAGGGCAGGGGGCTAGGGTAGGAGGGGAGTCAGAGGGAACTGGGATTAACATGTAAAACAAACTTGTTTGTAATTCAAATTTTAAAAAAGGAAAAAAAAACCTTTGCTTACTTGAGTTTGTAAACTCTTAGTAATATAATGAAATTATGATGCCCAATTCATCAATTTAGTTACATATATATTAAAATAATACTTTAAACAAAATAATAGATTGATTTGTAAGTTCTTTTGGAATGGGGGAAATCTGAACGTTTTATGTTCATCCTCAATTTCATCACCATAGCAACACTCTCAATCACTTAACACTTCTCTTCATCTGAGATAGAACTTAGCATATGATGCTGTCACTGGACATCTGATCCTGTGTGAGGAACATCCATGTGCACTACATATGAAAATCTGCTGTTATCCTTTGATCTGCATGGATCTCCACTACGTAACCACTCACTGTATTCCTCTGAAAAGTATGCTTAAAAAATTGCTTGTCATGGCTGCACCCAAGGCTGAGAGGCTCCATTTCTGTTATGTTTCACAGAAATTTTGTCAAGTAACCTCTACTAGCACCCATATTCTCCCTGACAGCACTGGTTTCAGGATAACAAGTCTTTGTCCAGATGGTTTGGCTGTTGGAAAGAAATGGAGAGGGAGACGGCACACACGGATGGAGAACCTTCTGTAGACCTAATTATAAGATGGCACCCATCCTCATGTTTGGTCAGGCAGACCCTGCTCCCTTCTTGTCCTATCTTCAGATCCACTTCTGGATACACAAATGGAAAAAGGCTAGAAAGTCTATGAAGTGGACAGTGGTTACTGGTGGGTAAGGGATTTACATTTTATTATGCTTTCTCTTTATTTCTATAGTTTCAACAAACCAGAGTGGTTGTAATAATAAGGAAAGAACATTAGAAATGACTCTTTTGTCTGCTCTTAGGACCTGCTTTTGGGACCTTCTTCCTCCTACTGGGTTGCCTTGTCCAGCTTTGATATAAGGGTTTGTGCCCATCTTGTTATGTTGAGTTTCATTGGTATCCCTGGGAGGCCAGCTCCTTTTAGAAGTGAAATGGAGGAGGAGTGGATCTGGGGAGATGGGAGGAGTAAAAGGAAGGAAAACTGCAGTAGGGATAAAATGTACGAGAGAAGAATAAAAAAAGAAAGAAAGAAAGGGAGAGGGAGACAGAGATAGAGACAGAGAGAAACAACAGGGTAAGATGCCATGTCACTGACACCGGAAATATAGGCAAAGGCCTCCAGAGTGCAATTGAAGATATCCTGACTTTTAAAAGTTGCCCATTGCTTTGGAAATTGTCATTCCTTTGACTGGTAGTTAGTTAAAAATGAAATATGCTTTTGTGTGTGGGCAATTCATTTATCTAGTAGCCCGGCCTGCTTTCATTGATCATTCAAGCATCCAGTTTATTATAGTACCTGGCTGGGGTCTGGAAGGAGGAATACAGTGATGGCAGACAGATCAGGGACATGATCATAGCAAAATGAAGAAATAATAACACACACTGGAAACACTAGCTGCAGGGCAGCACCGGAGAGTTCCCTGCACAATGGGCTCAAATACTCCCCTCCCACTTTGTAAGAGTTACCCTTTCAGTTTCTTCCTTTGGAATAAGGGTGATAAGATTCTCCTCTGTGAGCTTGCAAAGGGTCCATGCAAGGATCTGGTTGTGCTGTACATCTAATAGAATGCCAGGTGTCGCCACATGCCAAGGGTTTGACTACAATTATCTTCCATAACTCCCAAAGAGATACTACAAGGCCAGTACACATGTGCCTCTATTACAGAGGCACAGCCTGGGGTACCCAGACACAAGGTACCCGCTGAAGCTGGTGAAACTAGAAAATCGGCCAAGTGTGAGCTCTTTAAAAGACGGCTGTTAAGCTTGTCTTCTCCAGCCCTGTCTTTGACAAGGAAACGCCTGAAGTTCCCTCGGTGTCATGTTTCTCTAACCTCTTTCCTCCTTTCATAGCTACTGCCCCAGCTGCAACTCTCCCTTGGGTGTCCATTTTCCCTGCTCCTAAAGTGCATCCTAACAGGAAGGCAGAGGCCCCATATAGCCCTCTACTTAGAAACAGATCGAGCTTCCCACCCTCTTGACCAGCCAACATGAAAAGGCCAAAGCCTTCATGCCATTACTACCTCCCCCCCCGGCAGCCTTTCTGGAAGGGTGTCTCTAAAATGTCCCTCTGAGTCTCCTGAGGCTGCCCGATGAGCCTTAGACTTCTTCTACTTCCTCACACTCAGAAGTGTGCTTCTCCCCGGGCCACTGCTTCCCTCTTTGGGGATTCGAACAGGCCCCACTTGAGGGTTGAGTCCAAGTAACACTTACTGAGCACCTACTCTGAACCAAGCATTTTTGTTACTCAAGACTGCTGTCCACAGCTTTTATGATCTCTGATGTCTCAGCACCTGGCAGAGGCTGGCTATGGCATTGCCACACACTTTACAGGACTCCACCCTGCCGAAAGGTCACGGGGATCCTGCCTTACCTGCCTTTCTATTTCTGGTCACATGAAGCATGCGATAAGCAGTGAAATCTGTCCTAGAAAATCTTAATGGCAGACAGTCTTACTACTTTGTAGGCCATCTAGATAGGGACGCGATAATGTGTCATCTGGTAATTCTTCCCTTGTGTAAAAAGGAGAAGAAGTGCACCCATGACTTGCCTTTAGGGAAAGCCACACCTGTCAATGACACATCACGGATAGGATCTACTTATGTAATTCCAGTTCTGTGAATTTATAGGGAGCTGGGTATTTGTCAGGCACTCAATTAACACTGGTGACAGGAATGCAAGGAGACAATAAGGGAGAAGGGGAAAGGGAAGCTTAGGTGCCAAGAGAAACATGGAGGGTGAGAGACAGTTGTCCTGGGGGCCAGAGAAGCAAGGGCACAGCTGCTCCAGAGGTGTGGCAGGAGGCAGGGTCTTGCTGGGCTCCTCCCTTCCAGTCTGGGAAGCACTGCTGGAATGATGGGGCTAAATGCTGACTGGGTGAGCAGCCCCCACTGAAGAGAATAAAACGGGTATTTCTTCCACACACTTCCGGTGAGTCTAAGCTGGCAATTCCTGACACACCCCACTTGCTGAATTGGGCATCCTACTCCCCTAGACTTCAGGTGAACTAGCATCAATTTTTGAAAAGAAACAGAAAGAAACTCAGGTTGAAGCACCTCAGAAGACCATCCTTTGTTGCGAGGCAGTTCTTCCAGTAGCCGGACAAAATTTTTACAACACAGATACCACAGCATCAGCAATGGCCTTGTAGAGTAAGTCACCGAAAAAATGGAATATATCACACAGAAATAATAACCTTCTTCCTCACAGCCTCGTATGACCCCTGCCCCCACCCACACATACACCCTGGGGTTTCAGGGCGATTCAAGGTGCCGACTCAAAAGAGATAAAAGTCCACACTGTATGTAGGGGAGATGAGAGTTCACTGTCTGACACACAGTGTGTCCTCTCTTAAAGTCAACACTATGTGGGGGAGATGAGAGCTCACTGCCTGACACACAGTGGGTCTTCTCTTAAATGTTTTTACTTTTCAGCACAGGAAAGAACAGCTCATCTATTCTGCACTTGGAATTTCTCAAATGACTCATAAGAGCACTTTAAAAATTCCAGAAAGACAGAGAATTCAACCTCTGTCAAAATAGTATTAAGTGCTGAAACACAGACAAAGATGGGTAATTAACTGCTACCAGCTCCAATGAGATTGTCTGCAATCTCGTGGAAGTGCCTGGGTGATATAAAGCATTTGGAGACAAGCTTAGGAAGACGTGGGGGCTGGGGAGTGGGGGAAGTGTTTATAGAACCAGTGTACTGTTAGCTTCTTACAAACTAATTCACAAAGAACGTCTGAAGTACAGAATTGAAAAGAAGAGAAACGCTTTCTCAGAATAACAGCAGAATGCCTGCTGAAATTGCCTGACCCTGCTCAGAGTCACACAGGGGCCTCTCACGGTCTGCCTTTTTGCAGACTCCAGCCTTGCCACATGTTACCTGGTTGCCTGGTCTCAGTGGCTCCATGTCCTAAAAGTTCCATTACCTCTACACCACCAACTGGAGACATGTGCCTATGGGGACATTTTTCATTCAGACCACCACATTTGGCCCCGTGGCCTCCACAGGTTCATGGCTGTGCCTTAATGCAAAATGCATTTACTCTAGACTCAAAAGTCCCCATAGCCATTAATAGTCTCCATTCTGTTTAAAAGTTCAAACTTAAAGAAATCTAACCGTGGCTACCGGTAAAATAAAAACAAGTTAGATACTTGCAACACACAGTGGCACAGAATATACAGGCTGATTAGGATCTTCAGGCATGCCCAATGGCAAGGAATGGTGACTTCAAGAAAGGAAGATGGCATCCCACCAAAATAAGCAAGTAGCTCTACGAAGAGACCCACAGATCTAAGGAAGATCTAATGGCAGAGAGAGGAGACACTGAAGTAATGGAAATGTTCTGTGTTATTCGCTAAGCCATCATCCTCAGTCATCATGTGTGACCAAAGAAGACCCATAGTAAGACAGAAATAATGCTATAGTGCAAGGTCCATGCTAGGTTATAATACGCCCTTAGGACTAAGTGGATTATTTACATCGAGCAACAGATCGACATTGAGGTGTTTTGAAACTTTCCTAGAATCAAATATGAAGACAGAGAGTTCAATGACGCTAGCTGCACCATGACCTAAAACTTGGGTTCGCACTTTCTGGACCTCATTCTAAGAAAGATGATCAGGTACACACAGGGCGGTCATGGGGGCTGGGGATGTGGCTCAGGGGGCGTGCTTGCCTAGCATTCTAAAAGAGTCCATCCCTTAGTCACCCATGCCATACATCCCCACCCCACATACACAGCAAGGGTGGGGAGGTCTCACCACAAAAATAAACGAAAACTGAGAAGTGAATGATAAATTATTTCAAACTGAATAAGCAAATATCTTAATATTTCTAGACAAATTGGAGACGTTTCTGAGTCCTGTCTGCTTTTCTTTTTTAAGCACCTAGGAAAGATATTAAGGATAGGAATGTTAAATTCACCACCTGTTCAACAGTCTGACAGTGAACAAAAAGGAATGTGTATAAAACTAACTCAAAAGGTAGTTTACAAGTGAAAAAAGTTGTTCACTTCAGGACAAAGAAATAACAACAGAAGAAAAAAAAAAGAGTTTTTAATAGCCCCAATAGGTAAATCACAAATCCCCTGATTCTAGCCACTCATTTCTACTGCTGGGGGTGTGGGGGGACAGAAGGAGGAAGAATTCTTCCCGAAAGGGTAGAATATGGCAGAAATAGTAAATACCAAACCCAAAGAAAAGAGGAAGTTCACTTCTCACATAGAGATGAGTGACTTGTTCTGTGTGATATTAAAAAAAATGCTGTAAGAAGAACAGGGCCATAATAAAAATAAATTATTTCCCTTTTTGTAAAGCATGTGGGGGTAGGAAATTGGCCTTAACTGCCAGAGAAACGAGGAAGCATGCTTTTGACACTGTCCCCAGAATGCCATCTCATGACGCATCCCTGCTCAGATGCCCTTTCCCTGCCACACCCCTGCTATGTTCTTCAGCTGTCCTCTCTCCAAGCTCTTCAATTAAATTATCTCACATTCTTTGCTGATCTGCTGTTCGCAGCTTGTCACATCGCTGCACCATAAGCCTTCCCACATGCTGCACACGGCAACAGCCGCTCCTTCCCCGCTTGCCGACAGTGAGCACTGGTGTCCAGATTCCAGGCAAGGTGGGGGACTCTGCAACAGTAACTTCGTGGCCCAGAGGAACCAGGGCAACCCACAATCTCCCTGTAAGGGGTCTGTGCCTTTCCTGCCCTGGAAACAGGGACACACAGCCTGATCAACCTGCTTCAGCAACAAACCATGGCCCAGTTGCTTTGAAAAAAAAAAAAAAAAGACAGCGCTCGTCCCCATCCTGCTAAAAAGAACAGGCAATTTTCTCCTCAGCACTTGCATCCAGAGGAATCAGGCTACGAGGCTATCACAATGGCACAGCTTTTTATCTGGGTTTCACTGCTACGAAATGTCAATCTATAAGATGTCTTCCAAAAAAAAAGATGTTTCAAAAATTTTACAGACGACCTCAACTAAACCAGCATGAGTGTCTATCTGCAACAGTAATACCAACCACATGTGTGCCAAATGCATTAATCGATAACAGAGGTAACAGAGGCTCTTGCTTCAAAATGAAAGGAAGGCACACGACACTATGTAACTTAGTGACACAAATGTAGACAGGTCGCTTTTCAGCAGCCCACACCTCAAGGAGCAGCTCCAACATGGAAAGTTAGCAGTTTAACAGGCAGAGAAGCGTCCAGTGACTGGGAATTAATATGCACCATTCATTCCCAGGGAGATGCTGCATTCAAGGACAGCATTAAAGGCAGATCCACCTGACTGAGGAAAGAACTGCTTGCCCTCCAGCTCCATTTCTTTTGCCCCCCAAGAAGGACTCCTGGTCCCATCAGGAAGCAAGTGGTCAGAGCCTCACGAGCCCGAGCGGAGGAGATGCACAGATCCAGCTGGGAAGTTGGACAACATAGTTGCCTTAGCAACACGTGCCTTTTGGTCCAGAAGCTCCATCTGAAGCATGTGTGCAAACACAGGTGCATGAAGATGCTGCCCACTGAAGCTTCATGACATTTGCCGTTCATAATGGTGGACTAAGGCAGAGACACCTGGATGCCCCATGATCTTCACACAGCCACACAGGGTGTTTCAGACAGGTACCTGACACAATGTTGAGCACATTTAACAAATGACATGGACAGATGTTCACAGAAGGTAGCAGGTTATGTGAGTGTAGTAGTTCGTTCTTTGTTCCACCATCTCTCTGGATTGTGAAATAAATATAGGATGCATACAGCAATTAAGAGGGATGGGGGAAATGGGAATGTTTTAAAGCAATGTATAATGGCACACAGCTGTAATCCTAGCACAAGGGAGGTTGCACCAAAAGGACTGCCCCAAGTTTGAGGCCTGGGCTACACAGTGAGTCTCAGACCTCTATGGGATACAGAGTGAGACCTTGTCTCAAAACACACAAAAATAGTTTTAATTTTTCATCACTTTATTTCTTAAAATATCTAATAAACACATTGCTTTTTGGTAAAGGGAAAACAGTAATTTGTTTAAAAGAATGCAACCAGATTATGGTTTTAGTGTTGAAATGTCAGACTGGGAGGACCATCCAGATCTCTGAGTCATTTCCCTTATTTAAAACCAAGTGCTTCTAGAGTGGGACTTCTCACCTCTGAGATGTTCAGCAAAAGGACTGTGGACACTGAATGAGTCCTAGCAGGGCTGAGTGAGTAAAGACAGTGGACACAATATAGCTAGCTAGCTAGCTAACTCATGCAATGCCAGAAGGACTCAGAAACTACCAGAACTCTCATTTCTTGAGAAACGGGGCACTGAAGTCCTTGGTCATGAGCTGGCTCTCAGGATGGACTCTGCTGCACACTGACACTTCCTTTGCACACTGACCTGGAGACACCATGATTTATACAAGCTTATGACTCACACATCAACAGTGGCATTTTGAGTTTCAACTACATCAAACACTGTAACTGGTGACTCACTACTGAGGGGAATAACCACAGTAGGACATTGTATAAACCAAAGATTCAAAAGAGGCATGTTTATGCCTCTAACTAAAGCCTAACTAAAAGTCTACTTGGCTCCCCATGTCCCCAGCCTGTATTTTGAAACTGCATGTCTAGTTGGTTATCCTATCCTTTCAGATATCAAGGCACGGGGGTTCTTTTTAATATGCAGCATCCACTATGCTCTCAGCACTGTTCTGGAAGCAAGTGTTTAGGATGAGCACTGAGCTGTACGCTGTCTGGGTTATGCCGTGGAGGGAAACATGACGGTGGGGTCTGTACTATGGCCTCTCTTCTGGTATGGAATTAGAGCAAAAACAGGTCCAGATCACATTAGGCAAGGGGGCTTCATCACCTCAGGATCCAAATCCCTTGACTCAGTTTTCAAAGCTGTCTACCATATAACCCCAATTTCCCCTCTAGTCTCCTGGACACGTACCGGGTATTAGGATTATAGCATTAGTTCAGATCTGCTGAGAGGTAGACACTACATTGAGCCCATCTTGGGGAAGAAAGGGAGAGGGCCTTTATATTAAGATGTGGGTCTGGTTTCTGGAAGACAAGACAGGAAGCATCATGAAGCCCAGCATGGTGCCAAGGAGAGCTGACCTACACTAGTGGGAGTACTGGAGCTTACATGGTTCAGTGGGGAGCCATACGTAGCTGCAAGAGGCACAGTTACGCGCTTCCATTGTGCACAGCCATCGAGGAGGGTCAGACCTCAGAAATCAGAGCCTTAGTGCCAAAGCAGTGGGGACTGGAATAGCAGTAGCAGAAAGCCGAGCGACTTGTTTGCATGGTCACCAGTCATTCTGTAATTTAACTGTGATACTTTTAAGAGTAGGAGGGCACTGGGCACAATGGCACACATCTGTAATGTCAGCACCAGAGAGGTTGGGACAGGAAGATTGCAAATATGAGTCCAACCTGGGTGACAGAGCAAGAACAAACAAAGCAAACGGAAGAGCAGAATGTTTTTAAATAACTAGCCCGGAGCAACAAGGCAAGCAGTTTAAGGTCCCCTCACGGTAACAGATACATCAAAGGGTCTAGTCCATGTCCTGTGCAGGCACAGAGCTTCCCATCTTTTGGCATGCCATCAACCTGGAATTGCTTTATCATCTCAGTCATGGCTACAGGAATCTTAGGCATCTGTTCTATTTTGTTTGGTATGAGATAGGGTCTTGCTATGTAGTCTAGGCTGGCTGTGAACTTGTAACCCCCTGCCTCAACCACCCAACTGCTACAGGTCCAAACAGGAGCTCTTGTCTCTGAGGCATCTTTGAAAACTGACAACTAACATGTTATAAATGTCACCCCTTCCTCCTTCACAGCCCTTTCCTGAACTCTATATCTTATCCTGCTATCTACCTAATTATTTTATACTATCTTATTTCTACACTGTGTGGTAAGATTCCTGGGACAAGGGACTGTTTTCTGTTACCCCTAAAAGGTGATCAGCACCATGCCTACTCACATCAGAGGCACAAACACAACACGTGTTCTTAATTCTTATTCTGACCCAGTTTCTATTCTAAGCAAACACTTGTGTGTCTGCTTGTATTTACTTTCTATGTCTTTATAGTTCTGAGAAATCCAGTGATCAGTCAATCTTGTTGAAATAATTATTTTAAAATTTTGTGGCTATTTTGTCCTCTTTTTCCTGCTAAATCTCTACTTGACTGCTACAACTTCTTAGCCAAATTGCAGAATATAATTTGTACTTTAAACAATAAAGTCACTGAAGGCATTTTTTTAGCAAGACCACTATTATATTCTTCGCGGTAATAAATCAGCATTCCATCTATATTTATAAACTGCTTGGTCAGCTTCGAGTGTCTTCAGAATAAATCTCTTTCTCTTTTCTGTCTCTGCTACCCAGGATAAAGAAAGGAAGCAGAGGCAATGCCTGGCGGGTCATTTTCACGCTGCAAGGCTCTGTAATTTATTTCTTGTGATAAGCCTCTTGCAGTCCTACGCTCATGTCTGAATAGACCCAGAAAGACACAGGTAATGCCACACTGTGCTGGCAGACACAGGGCCTCCTGCTTACGGATTGTTGGATTTTGTTGCCGACTACAGATGCTAGCAAGGAGGAAGCTGAAGAAATATCTTTTCAGCCTCGTCTGGAGAGGTGGGAAATGTCACAGGCTTGTGTGACAGGACACAGAATTCTCTTGTGAAGATCAGGATACTGCCTTCACATGCCTAACAAAGGCACCCAAGGGTCTCTCCTTGCAGTTCTTGCCCAGAAATGAAAGGACTCCATGACTTTCAAATTTGCACCTCTGATCATCACCCAGTGCCACAAAGTGGGCACCAGAAATGTTAAGAGAGATAATAGATGAATTCTGTCTGTCTTGTCCACCTAAATCACATTAGTACTATTCATTCATCAAAAGGAAGGACCACCATGCATTTAAAGTCACAACAGGCTGGGCTCAATTCTCTACAGTAAGACTCACTGCTATTTGGAGGTACACTTGCTGTCGATTATAATACTAACATTTCACATACATGGAGAGCTTTGTGAATGTCCTCATGGATAATGACAGTCAGCTGCCTTTAGTATCCTATAGGAAGTGTACGGAAGTAGACAAGCTACAGCATGCAAGATTTAAATTAGATAAGTGAGGGTTCACACATCAACTCTAATTAAACACTAGAATACATTAATCAGGAAGTTACAAAATACTCTTTCTTGGAAGTCTCATGAGTACACACATACCATTTAAGATGCTGTCAAGAAACACAAAGGAGGAATTACTTTCATATTCTATTTACTAAGAGTATATTCATATTTAAGAGTATGTTTAAATAGTATCTCTTCCAGATTATGGACATTTCATATAAAATATAGGTGTCAATCACAGTTATGGACATGACTCACACAACCATGTAACATTATCCAGTGTTTCATTTACCTTGTGACTTTGGGCATGGCATATTACACTCAAGAGATTCTTTTCCAATAGGAATACTTGTATTTCTAAGTACCTTTTCTTCAAAATGCATGACATCAGACCTTGCTGGCTACATATTATTCGCTATCAGTAAGCAACGCAGTGTCTGATTCCCTTGGTTTCCAGTCATTCTAACATTGCATCCCATTTGCAGTCATACTAAGTTACACTGCACAGAAAGCAGACTTTCTTTTCACCACACTGGTAGCAACTGAAAAAGAAATGCTAACGGATACACTTTAGACTGTGATAGCTTCAGGACTGCTTTTCAAAATCCAGAGTTTTCCTGTGTGGATTCCAAACTGTCTATGCTGGCACTGCATACTGGGTCTTTGTATACCATGGTTGTTAAGAATTCCCAGGTACTGGGGCAAGTGTCACTGTCCTCCTGTATTATAAAACTCAGAGAAAACAATGCTTTTCTCCCCAAGCTTCACTTGCTTACTTTTAAAGAAGAATCATAGTGTGGACCATGCAATTTATGCTGAAGGTCAGACAGCCGCATCTATGTGAGGATGTGTCTCTGTGGCATGGGTCCATAGCTAATTCAGTTTTGGTCATTAGAGCCTGCACAGCCTACTAAGAACACACCGTTCTCTATTTCCTGTAAGAATACGGACTTGGGGACACACTACGTTTTTCCTAGAGAGATCTCAGTCTGGATCAAGAGTGGAGTCATGGGCTCCACAGGCAGGATGGCCCTCAGTAGGCAAATGAGGGCTGCAAAGTATGCAGAGAAGGGGCAGAAGCAAAAGGAACAGAACTAATCCATGGACAGAATTAGCCAGGCAAAAAGTGAAGGCGTGGCAGAGGCTACTCATGTCAAACAAGCTGCACCAGGACGGCAGTCCTGGGACTGGAGGGACAGTGAACCAGGAGCCAGTCTTGCAGGCCATCTGAAGTCTGATTGTATCCTTCACAGAGGAGAGAAACTGAGGCATAAAGAGTGCAGGCGGCATCTTCAAAGTCACTGCTGCAGTTTGGATCACAGGTGTTCCTCAGGGCAGCAGACTTGTGGGGAGTGAGGCTGCTGGGAAATCTTCAGGGCACTCGGGATGTTCTTTTAAGAGTACTGTGGGGCCCTGGCACCTTCCCTGTGAAACCCTTTCCTCCGTGGAGGCAGTGCTGAGAGGGCAGCAGACCTGTGGGGAGTGAGGCTGATGGGAAATCTTCAGGTCACTCCGGATGTTCTTTGAAGGTTTCTGTGGGGCCCTGGCACCTCCCCCTCTTCTCTTTGCCTCCAGCGATGCAGTGAGTGTTGTTTTTGTCCTGCCACATGCTCTACAGGATCACATCGTGACACACCATCAGGCCTACACCGACCACAGACTAAGATGTCTACACCTGTGAGTCAGAGCAAACGTTTTCTCTTCATAAACTGGTCATTTCATGTATTTGTTGTAGCAGCTGACTAACATGGCCTAAGGCCAGAATGTGACAGAAGTAATTCCGCACAATCTAGAACAATGAGGGGTAGGTTCAGAGTCTGAAGAGCTTGCAATAAGCCAAGGTAGACACCCATTCCCTCTGAGGATGCTCTCCCCAAGTATAGAAATCTCTCTACTGGCCAACCCCCCTTTATATATGTGGAGTGTTGAGAACAACAGACCAATTTTAGAGGGACATCTGCCCGCAGTCATGTATTCCGTCTGGTGGCACTCTTCCTGCTCTGTCTTCCGAATGGCACTTTATCAGTAATGGACAAGAGGCACGAGGTCATCTAGACAAGGTCCTGACAATGGAGAGGCCTGTGGGAAGCCTCTGGGCTACAGACTCGGCTGAGTGAAGAAGTCACACTCTGTGATATCCAGGAGAAAACCAAAGTGGAATGCAGAAAAGGAGGGTGTGGTCAAGCTGTCATGGAGAAAAATACCCAGAATTCCAGAGCACAGGGGAGGATCATCCACACATCCAGCCACATGGTAAACACACAGGAAGGGACAGCGCACATGAAAGCTGGCTTTCAAAAATACAACGCTATTCGAAGGAGACAATCTGTGCTCTGCCATTTATATGGCTATAATAAGTTCCATGCCTAAGACGTAACAGCTCAGATCACTACCAAATCATAGCACACATGTTAAAAGGGCTAAATTACCCATAGCATGAGGTTCTCCCACAGGGCTGGAGCAGCAGCAGGGCTGCAAATCACTCAAGAGGGCTGGACAATCAACGAAGGGGGCCTTCTCAGAACTTTTAAAAAGAAACATGCTGGATGAACCTCTTGGTCTTATAGGGAAGGAAGCTGGCTGTGTTTAACTGCGAACACCTGTCAGAAGGCGTCAGGGATATGCTTAGCTGTCATTCGATAAACATTCCTTTCAGAAAAGGGACCTACACTAGACCCAAGAATGTCGGAGAAAGGGGAGAGCACCTTTGCGTTGCTCTGCAAGCATCGCACCATCAGGGTCGGCCTCTAGCGGATCTCCCTTCATGCCATCAGATTCATGTCTGCAGTACAGAGGCCACCGCAGCACTCTGTGAAACGACGGTGATGAGCCAGGTACCCAGGAGGGGTGTGCTGGCTACCTGAGTGCAAACTCAACCCCTGCTGGTCTCCATACACGCCGCATTCTCACATGCGGCTTTTCTTCACAGCAATGATCAGGTTCCAACAGGCTGTCCTTTGCTTGCATCTTCCTCGTTTCCTCCCCAACTGAGTATAAGCTCCATACAATGTGCTGGCTGACACAGTAAGAAAAAGGGTGGGTGAGACAGATGTTGGTATTGTGTAAAGCCCTGTTCCCAGACTCCAGTGAAGTTCCCTGAATAGCAACAAGCACAGTTTTTCTGAAGTGACAATTTGGAGGTCATGGAAGGAAATACTTCTATTAAACGTATTAAGCTGGGCGGTGATGGCACACGCCTTTAATCCCAGCACTCAGGAGGCAGAGGCAGGTGGATCTCTGTGAGTTCGAGGCCAGCCTGGTCTACAGAACGAGTTCCAGAACAGCCTCCAAAAACAATACAGAGAAACCAGTCTCGAAAAAAACAAAAAAAAAAGTATTAAGATATAGGGGAACCCATCCTAGTATATGTGGGGCCAATCAATGACCATCCTCAGAGGCGTGGGACACCAAGGAGGGCTCAGGGTAGTGTGAGAAGGTTCTTGTTCTGTGCCTTTTAACACCCACACTTCTGCCAGGCGCTTCCCAGGGGTACGCAGCACTTTTATTGCATCTATGTTAGGCCCTGCCCACCTTTCAATTCTTGGCAGCAAGAACTGAATCCTGAGTCTCAGAGAGTCTAGATGGGCCAAATGGATGGTTCCTACTTCTGTTTAAGGACACCAACTTTTACGTTACGAACCCAGTGTTTGTTCCACACGGCATGGTCACAGTCATACGCTCACAGTGGGTAACCTACCTACTAGCCCCCATGGTTTATTGCCAAGGGAGCATTGTACAAAAGCAGGCGGCTGTCTACTCCTTGTTGCCAAAGGGCTGGGAAATCAAGAGAGTAGGAGAGAAGATTGAAGTATTCATGTTTCAGGTGGTACTTACTTAAGGTCCTTCATGTCTTAGGTTATGTCGTGTTATACTTAGTTGTGGGGATTGTCTAAAGAAACAGCAGACAGGAATACAGAGCCAAAGTTCTTCACATAGAATATGCTCAGAAGCACATTAGTTCTCCTGCACAGTGGCTATCCCATGCTAAAGAGAGGCAGGCAGGCAGGCAGGCAGGCAGGCAGGCAGGCAGGGAGGGAGGGAGGGAGGGAGGGAGGGAGGGAGGGAGGGAGGGAGGGAGAAAATGAAATAAAGGAGGGAGGGGGAAAGAAAGAGAGAGGGAGGGAGGGAGAGGGAGAGGGAGAGGGAGAGGGAGAGAGAGAGAGAGAGAGAGAGAGAGAGAGAGAGAGAGAGAGAGAGAGAGAGAGAGAGAGAGAGAGAGAGCAGGTCCCTAAGTGCATTCCACCTAAGGCAGGTGGGGCATGAAGTGGGCGGGCCATGAACAGCTCATCCCCACACAAGGAAAAGTGGTACAGCAAGGGATGTTGGCTGGGGAGATGAAGAGCTCTGGGGAATTAGCTAGCAGAGGGGGTGACTCAGAGCCACATCTGGCAACACCTACAGACCTGTCAAAGCTGCCTGCACATGTCACCAGCTCAGAGGCTCACAAACAGGAAACTGCTGGTAAGACTTCACCTGACTCTCAAACTCCTCACAGAGGAACTTGCCCCCGAGAAGTTATGAACTAAGTGCAGAGCCAAAGGGTGAGGGGTGAGGGATAGGAGTTCAGATTCAGGTTACAGGGCATTTAGTGAAGGAAGGGAGTCTCGAAATAAACTGGGTTCAATGCTGAGCATCGTGCTTGCTTAGGCAAACTTCGTGGAAAGGACTAAATTACACAGGGTCTCGAGGAATTGAAAATTGACCAAGTGAGATAAAGCTGTCCATTTATTCTTTTGTCACTCACTTGTGACATTCTGTATCGGAGAACGCTATTATGAGAGAAATCTAAATGTGACCTGACCAAACAAGAGACTTTATTATTTCCCTGAGTGGAGGTGTCAGGAGGCAGAGAGGTCCCATGACTGGATTATTCAGGAGCTCAACAGCAGTGCTGTCCAGGACAGTTGTTTTACATATTTTGGCTCTCAGCTTGCTGAGAACAACTGCAAATTCACTGCAGGGACCAATGACCAGAGCTAGGCTGAGTCACCCTAGAGCAGAGAGTCACTCAGACGGCATGCTTCAACCTAGTAAGTGTTACCATAGTCGGGAAGGATCTACTGGCCATCCTGGGGCCCCAGACACATCTGGAGAAGACTATTCGACAACTGTGCATGGAAAACCTCCCATGTGGCTGCTCCTGTACTGGCCACTGAGAGACAGACAAACATCTGCTGGTCTAAAGAGCTTACAGATTAGAGGTGCGACAGATGTTAATGGCTTAGCCACACAACTGAAACCTGACCGTGGCAAGCATCACACTGCCAAGGTATGTGATGTCATGAAAGCAAACAGGGGACTCGGGCTAGATGAGAGGAGGGGACCCTGAGGGTGGACAGAAACGGAGCATGCACCGGACAGGCAGAAGGACAGCCCACGTCCAACAGAGAAGAGACAGGAGCCAAATCAAATGAGCAACACCCCCACAACCTCTTCTTCCTCCCTCCCCCCTTTTTATCCAGTCCTGGGGAATTCTGCCAGAATAGATGAACAAAACAATTAACTTTATATTTCTACCTCTCCCTCTCCCCATTACCCCAACATAATATTTTTATTAATTATTTGAGAATTTCATACAATGCACCCAGATCACACTCACTTCCTATTCCTTCCAGGTCCACCCTTGAACACTTGCGCTCCACCCCCCACCCCCGCAAACAACAATAATAACACCAAGTTCAACTTGTGCTAAAATATACTTACTGGAGCATGGTCAAACTCCCCGTAGCCAACCCCTCCAAGAAACTGAGTCCTCCTCCCCTAGCCCCACCAGAGGTCATGAACTGTGAGGAGCTATACTTCAGCATCTTTATCCCAGTTTTTCTTTGGGAGGAGTTGTCACGGAAGTCTTCAATGTCTGTCATTCTCAGCTATGAGTCTGCAGTCATCAACATCACGGCAAAAGAAGCTTTCTCGCCCATAACAGCTGATGGCAGCCCTGATCTTGGTCATCAACATGGCCTCTGGCAGGCAGCACAGACCATGGGAGTCTTTCATGGAGGCTTACTTCAGAAAATGAGCCATTCTTCATCTCACACAGGCCCTGAGCTCTCCTCTCTAAGCAGAATGAGTGGGCCAAGGCAGGGGACACACCAGCCTAGCGGGCAGCGGTAGGGCCAGGTGGGCCAGTGGTGACCTCAGCCTCCCGGCAGTCTGAGACCCACCCTACTCGGCAATGGTATGTCCCTTTGTCTGCTGAGGCCAAACTCACGTAACTGTCACCAACTCTGTGTCTCCGGTTCCACTTTTCTCAGCCATGTGATCTGCTTCCATCTTTTTTTTTTTTCCAATTCCAGAAAGCCACTTTTTAAAAGCATCTTCCCATGAGACTACCTTTTTCATCTGTTCTGGAGACACTGCCCACTCTGCAGGCTCATCCCCCACTGCTGTCTCCCCTGGAGGTCTCTGTGGGTCTCTCAGGCTCCTCAGAGTAGGCAGCCACAGCCACCTTGATTGGATGGGAGTATCTGTCCCCTTTCTCCTTTTCATGCAGTACTGGGGACTGAACCTAAGGACCCATCGTGCTGGCTAAGTGCTCTACCACTGAGCTACATCTCCAGCCCTCCTTATTTTTACTTGAGACAGGGTCTGGTAAGATGAACAGGCTGGCCTTGAAATCACTCTGTGAACCAGACAGGCTTTGAACCCGCAATCTCCTGCCTCAGCCTCCTGAGCCCAAAACATGTATTTTTTTTTATTTTAAAGTATCATAAAATTTGTTCTCATAAAATTTTAGACATGGACATGTTCTAAAGCAACTTTGTTCACATGCGCATTATGAGTATTAAAAGTCCATTTCATTTCTTTTCACAGCGTATACTTGTAGTGATGTCACTGAAATCACCCCATCGAAAAGAAGGTCACGTGAGGAGGTGGGAAGTAAGGGAACTAGCAGCTCTGGGAGATGGCAGCAAAAGGAAGCCATTTAAGATACACAGGAGGTGTGGCTTTGACCAAGGCTGAGTGGGATCACAGGGCCGGGGATGGGTAACGTGCAGCAAAGGAGTCACAGAAGGGAGCTGCTGAGGGAGATGACCCCAGCCCCACAGCTCAGAGAACAGTCTGGTGTTTGCCCTTCTCCACTCTGGGACAGTAACAACAGTCAGGCTTTAATGTCTCTCTGCTCTCTGTGGCTGGAGTGGCTCTGCTGACTTAGCAAGAGGATTAGCTAAGCACTCTTCAAAGAAATGTGCTGTGAAGGCTCTGGAAATACAAGAGACTCTGCCTTAGGAACAGAGAACACCGTTACCTCCTATGGAGCCAAACAGGATCATCTCACCCTGGTTTTTTCTCACTAATAAACTAACACATAATCTCTCGGTGGCTGAGTACAAATGGTCAAATTACACAAATGGTACAAATGCACTGTCCTTCAAATACTTCAAACTTTCCATCGTGAGTAACTACGCATTTAGCACGTGGATAAACAGGTAACTAAGTGGGTTTCAACCTCCACAGCAGACATGGACATGTGACAAAGTCATCTCAGAAACTCCCCTTTTGAAATGAGGTAACTAATTACCCAGCGAAAAGGCAGAGAGTGCTTTCCCTACTGGGAAATCAAGAATGCAGTCTAGCAGAATACAGGACGTGGACCATGGCAAATCAGGTCTGCAAAACAGTAAACAAAACAAGCCTCGGGGCAACTCCACACGCAAAAAGAGCAGACAGGACTGTACACAGCCGATCTGGTCCTAAGACCACTGAATCTGGGTTTCAGAAAGAAACAGAAAGGATAAACATGCCTATGAGGATATTAGAAATGGGAAACGAGGCATTGTAGACAACTGAAGCAAAGCAAAACCTTAGTGTGCAGAGACTTCAAGACCACACGGACTTAGCTTGAGTTACCCTAGAGGATTAGGAAGTGGCCATTGTCTTTACCACTCAGGAAGGAAATCCATGTTTCTTCCCAAATCCCAGCTATTAAAAAAGCCAAAGCCCTGAGTATGGGGACCGTCCTCTCTTCAAAATAGTGGCCTACCCCATCTCTCTACTGTAGCAACTGGCTTGCTGGGAGCCATGGGTTTTGTAGTCACATGGAGAAAAAAAGGAGGTTGATGATGAAGGTAAATGTAACTGGATGAGCCAGCAGCATTTTAATGTTAAAACCAACACAGGAGGCAGCCAGGGACAGGCAGGGAAAACACACGGATCATTTGTGGTCTTAGGAAAGTGTGAATATGTTTGTGTCTTTCATCCTAAGGAGCATGAAAACCCGACAATAAAAGGTGAGCTGAACGGATCACGGAAGGAACGCTGTTTTTCAAAGTATCCTGGTTCATGGCACCTGCTGGCCAGCTACTGCTTCTTCAAAACTTAAGGATTCTTTACATTAAACACGAGATTGCTTTCAGTTTCTGCAACATGTATGTGGATAATATTCAACGTTCGAAACGGGGTTGTTAGAGAAACATACAACTCCTAAAAAGAGCAGTCCATTGTCTCTTAAGAGGACCCTTGATACAGACACTTATGCAGTGCCTTTGTGGGTAAATGAGACCACAGACAATTGACAGAGAACCGTCAATGCACACACACAGGATTAAAGAAGCCAAGGGCTTACTGTACGCAAGCAAAAGGGGATGAGTGTGGGGGTGGGGTGGGGCAGGAATCACGTGAGCCTGACCCATGACGTAGCTGAAATGGGCCATCTTGGAAAGCTTTATCTAAAGCACTGTTCTGCAATGATCTGCACACTTCATGCAGACGCAGTTACTACCGTGGACTATTTTCTGTGAGTCCTTCTCAACTGCGGATAGAAATACTACATGCAATATTACAAAAATAGTTTTATTTTTACTAGCAAAGCAGGCTCAAGCCAAAAATAAACTAAATGGGAATTTTGTAGTGCAGACTTTTCAAAAACAGAGTCTCAGTATGCCTAAGACAAACATGGCCTCTTTACTGGAAACCTCTGTGTGGCGTTCAGAAGCCATCCAGGTTTGGTCAGACCTCAGATCTGCACTTTCTCTCTCCAGAGACAAATGAACCCTATAGAGACAGCAGGGGAGCTGCCATATTGACCTGACACTCTTATTGGCTCTTAAAAAAGAATTTTTGCTGCTCTAGTACTTTTATCAGAAGAGGCCAAACTATCACATAGCCCTTTTACAATAGGATGATCCAAACCTGGGTGAACAAAATAGGTATTTTTTTTGAAGGACTGCAACCTTAAAGTTACTGCAACGAAAGTTTGGATTAAGCCAAATCAAAGCTACCTAAAGTGTCGTTGTTACAGAAATTTTATCTTTGCAGATATAATGCCTGTGACCAGTAACAATGACTGGAAAATCCTATCAGTGACTATAATAACCTTAGTGTTCCCATGGAGACACAAACATTTTACTGTAGTCGAATTCCAACTGGTTTTAATAAAACCCCGAGTCAGATATATGGGTAAATGATGAAAGATCACAGGAGCAGAGCAGTCAGCCACTAGTTCTTACCTCCCCCGAATCCTTAAATGGAATGGGCAATCCTGTCCCTGGGAATCCCCAGACTGGATGCTGAGCCCCTGTCTCCTCCTGCCTTACATTCTTCTGTCCAGACGCCAGTCACATCACTCGTGTTTCTACCTCCCTAATGCTGGGATTAAAGGTGTGTGCCACCACTGCCTAGTGTGGCTAGCTCACTGCACTTCACCACATTATTTACTCCATTAGGTAAATTAGACCCAGTTTTATCCACATCTTACAAATGAGAAAACTGGCATCACCGTCCATGATTTTCCCACAGTCAAGTATAACTAACATCTGAATTTCTTCTAAGTAGACACAAACAATAATGTTCACATGTGCCTAGCTGAGTGTGTGAGCATGCAAAGTGACTGGGCATCATAACTAAAGAATTCACTGAAAAAAAAAGTCATGCAAAGGCTGGCTACACACACACAGACACAGACACACACAGACACACACACAGACACACACAGACACACGCACACACAGACACAGACACACACAGACACGGACACACACAGACACAGACACACACAGACACACAGACACGCACACACACACACCATGAAAGTAGAAAAGAAGCAGGGGGAGGACTCGTTAAGAAGAGTTCTAACCCCAGAAGGAGGGAGAGAAGACTGTGGGGTAAAAATGACTAAACTTTATTATATAAGTGAATGAAGCTGTCAAATAAATTTAAGTTACGTTGAGTCCAGGTACGGTAGACTGAGCACTCTCAGTTGGCACGACTGTAAGTGTGCTGAGGGAGTGGCTGGAGTGTTTAGCATCTCACCTTCCCAGTACTGCTCACAGCAGAGAGCAGGCAGTGGAGCACCATCCCAGGCAGACACGATGGGAGCACACTGGAGCCTGGGGAAAGCACCATGTACTCAGCGATGGCACCAACCTCTCTGTTCCGAATGGAAATGATGTGTTAGGATGAATGGCACATCTGGCAAAGGGCTGTATTCTGTGTGGACTTTCAGGCTAGCAGTGCCCTGCTAGCCAGTGCACTTCTGAGACCCAGCAGCTCTTCGGGCAGCTCCTCTGTGCCCCAGGCTGGAGACTGCTCCTGACCAGCTAATACTCCACTGAAGCGCTTTGCTGATTTTCAGATCTGGGCTTCCTTGCAGGCTTCTAAAGCTCTTACAGGTAGTGACTACACATGTTTTGTTCATCTCTGCAGCCCTGTAAATGTTTATAAGCTGGCAGGGCTCTTGAAACGTTGGCTGAGTGATTGCATGCCTGTCTGTGCTGAACTTACTTAAGTTATAATGTTCTTATGTATCAGATGATGGGTTAACTGGATGAAGGTCTGAGGATAATGGTGGGAGGTAAAGGAAAATAAGTTCCTACTTATCTCAAAGAACAAAAACCATAAAGACAGAGATCAGAGATCTTTGCATGCACATGAATCTTTATTTCCTAAGGAATAGACAGCCAAGAACAACCATGGTTTTCTGTGCTCACAAGGCCAGGCAAAGGAACCAGCCACATATCTAAGGTGTCACCTATTCCATTGTCTTGAAGAAGTCCTGCTCTGACCATGTCATAATTGCAGCCGATCACTGGCATATACCTAGGAAATCTAAATATATCTAGTGTTCTGGTAGGAGACATGGATTTTTTTAAATAACAAAGAAAATGACACTAGTCAAATAACAAAAACTAATACAACCTCCATATTCTCCTAAGCCCTGGAAAGTTGTTTCTCCCCAATAGTACAAGTTGCAGATACAGGTAGAAACCCACTCTCCTCTACCCATACAGTCAATTTCTCAAAGATGATATTTGCAAACACCAGACTTAGGCAGAATTCTCCAATGGGGATCCCCAAGGAACCATCTTATAGAAGGAGTGTCACATTAAGACTTCCACAGCTCCAACATTCTCCCTCTACACAAAGGGGTGAAGCCGGTTCTGAGAAAGCTCCTTGATAAACAGGTCACTATGGTGGCCCTTTGTTTCCCTTCTGCTATAGACGGGACCAGTGCTCTCCTCTGTGTGCAGAAAACCATGTGAGGGTGACGGAGTGATGACTGATTGACACCAAAATTTCTGAGATTTGCAACTTTACAGAGGATCATCCTGCTTTGTATCGTATGCCACTAATTTTAATTTCAATTTAGAGTCAACTGGGCCTCTAAAAGAGTCTACTCACCTTTCCAATATCGGCTGGGAACTTGTTATTTTATTTTCAAGATTTAGAGTAGAATTTTAAAAGGAAAGCTTATTAAAGTATACTTTTGGTGTATGTGTGTGCATGTGCATGTGTGCATCTGCCTGTGTCTGTGTGTGTGCATGCTTGTGTGTGTGTGGGTACATGTATTCATGTGAGTGTGCAAGTATGTATGCACACACATGTTGAGTACAGAGGCTGATATCAGTAATCTTGTCTATTGATGGGCACCTTATATGATGAAGCAGGGTCTCTGACTTAACCCCATGGCTTGAAGATTCGGCTACCCAAGGAAGCTAGCTCACTTCAGGAACCCCTTGTCTCTATGATTACAGCTGGGCTGCCATGACTGTCAGGATCTACACAGAGCTGGGGAGCTACCTCCAGTCCTTAAACCTCCCCCGCAAGTACTCTACCCACTGAGCAATCTTGCCAGCCCTGTTTATCAGCATCCTAAACAAACTGGAAAAGGATGAATATTCATCTTTTTTTTAAAAAGGAGGGGGAAATATCTATACCATCCTCTGAAATGCCAGCAAAAGCTTATGTGTTTAGGACATTTCAGAGACACAGTAATACAAGATGGTTTATTCTCTTGTAGGGCTAAAAGGCTCCAGAGTTTTCTTTAAATGGAGATGTTTCTAAGATATACACATAATTTCCATGTTCAGAGTCTAAAACATAACACATTTCTTTCTTAAGAACAGAGTTGAAAATACCAGCTGAAGTGAATGAGTCAATTAAATATTTAAAGAGATGCATATTTGGTCAGAGGTGGAAACAGATGCTGTGGACCACAGAGGAAAGAAATGCTTGCTCTTCATCCTAAAGTTTGTCCTTCCAAAAGCATCCCTGACGTCAGCTCCTGTCTTAGTCAGTGTCTCGTCCTCTTGGAGGTAAAATGAAACTTCAGTGCAGGGTGAAGTTTGTGTGTGTCTTAGAACATGGTCTCCTGTAGCCCAGGTTGGCCTTGAAAATGACCTTGGATACTTCCTCCTTTTGTTTCTTTGTGTGTGTGTCTCTCTATGTGTATACATGTGAGCCTCTGTGTCTCTGCTGTATGTGTCTGTCTGTCTCTGTGTTTCTGTGTATGTATGTGTCTGTGTGTGTCTCTCTCTGTGTGTATACGTGTGTGCCTCTGTGTCTCTGTTGTATATGTCTGTCTCTCTCTGTGTGTGTTTGCCTCTCTGTATGCATGTGTCTGTCTCTGTGTGTGTGTGTTTGTCTCTGCGTATGTATGTGTCTGTGTATGTATGTGTCTGTGTGTGTGTGTGTCTGTCTGTCTCTCTGTATGTAGGTGTCTGTGTGTGTCTTTCTCTGTGTATACATATGTGCCTCTGTGTCTCTGTTGTATGTGTCTGTCTCTGTGGTGTGTGTGTCTCTGTGTCTCTCTGTGTGTATACGTGTGCCTCTGTATGTCTGTTGTATGTGTCTGTCTGTCTCTCTGGCTATGTGTCTGTCTCTCTATATATATTTATGTGTCTCTTTGTGTTCTGTATTTGTCTCTCTCTGTGTATAGGCTACAGTCTTCTTCAGCTACTTTGCCTTTTTAAATTTTATTTTTATATTCAGTGTTTCTCACTGAACCTGCTGCTCCCGAGGTAGCTAGATCTACCTTTCTCTGCCCTGGCACTGGGGTTACAGACACATGCTATTATGCCCAGCTTTTAAAAAGAGTCCTGGAGGCTTGAACTCAGCCCTCATGCTTACCTGAATGACTAGCAACATAGAACTAAGCCACCATCTCAGGCCCAGATTTTGGCCTTCTGATGCCCCTGCCTCTGATGACAGGCATGTTCCACCACACCTGGTTTATTTGGTGATGGTGCCAAATGAATTGCCTTGTGTATGCAAGGCAAGCACTACAGCAACTGTGCCACATCCCTCTTCTCCACAGCTAACCTGTTGAGGAGGATCATGGTTTGAGAGCCTGCAGTGCGCCAAAAGCTGAGCAAGTTTCCTAGCAACGGCTTTCCTCTCTCCTATGTGGCATCTCTCAAATGGTGCTCTCAGCAACCCCTAGATTCCGCTGCAGTTTCTGCAGTGGGGCCTCCCAGCCACTTCTGCCCAGCACAGATTTAGCCAGCTTTCTCACTGGTGTTGGATTTACTCTGTGGCTGGGACAGAGGAACACCCTTGGCTGGTTCACAACTCTGAGTGCCCATGACTGAATTCCCCAAGGCATTTCTTATTTTGCTGAGGTAGTCACATGTGCTATCAATGAAAAAACAAAAAAACCGAAATAATCTCTATAAGGGACAGCTTGTCACTCTTATCCCCTCCCCCTCCCCATCTGTATAAGAAAGGTGTTAGAAAGTTCCTATTCTTTGGTCCTGGGAACCACTTTCCAGGAGTGTAGTTACGAAACTTCTGGCTATGTAAACAAGCAGGCTGTGCGAAGAGTCTGAACAGACAGGCTAATGAAAGGGAAGCTGTGAGAAATCTATGTCCTTAGAGGACTGGCTTAAAAACATAGAACTTCAAATAAAAGAAAATCATTTATTACAAAGTTGAAATAATAATCTATACTACCAACATGCAGACTTACATAATACATTAAACAAAACAAAACAATCAATTCAAAACTGAATGTGGGTGTCATGGGGTGAGACATACATATATTAAAGGTTCCCAAACAGTGTTTGAAGCTCGTTAGAGAAGCAGTGAATACTTCAATATTTGTATTTTGTCTCAGACAAATACAAATACTTAATAGTGCTGTTTGTTACATTGTTTGAATCCAAACAGAAACATAACTATGTACTAATGGCTTAGTCACTGCTGGAAAAACACACACAGTAAGAAACACTATTTTTATTTCCTTCGTTAAATAACCTTGTAGTAATTTATTAATGGAGCGTCTCTCCATCTGTTAGTATTGCAGAACCTCAGACTGCACCATCAGCGTAACTCCTACCCCCTCACTTCCTGTTCGACAAGCAACTTGCAGAACTCGCTTCAGCCGTGCGATGAGGTCATCAGAAGGAATGTGGCATGTTTAACGCGGAAGCACGACCTGCTTCCAACTGCCATTGGCACAACGCTGTGCAGGCGTCCCTCATGATGGAAGACGTCTGCTGCCAAGCCTAGAGTGGCACTCAGACTTTAGTACGATGTCCCTCCCAGAGCACCCTGGCACACAGGTTGGGAAAACACAGATAAACAACAAAACACTAAGAGCTGCTTTCTCTCAGATTATTGGTGATCCAAAAACAAAGGAAGAGTTTCTGAACCTTTTCCAAACAAGCAGCTGTTAGCTTTACAATTAGAGTCCCCTGCAGTGACCGAGGCATCTCAGAGTCCTTTGTCCTCACAGGAAGGTGGATATTTTGCTCCCGTCAAGCTTGCTCCCTGAAGCAAAATCTCAGCATAAACATTAAAAACGGAAACGTCTTGGGTAATGCTTTCATTACTAAAATAGCAAAAACATAGAAAGTCATAAATAACCTTCAATGACTCTTCCTCCTCAGAGTCTTGTCTGATACTTACCCAGGTCAGATCAATGAAGTCACTCGTGTCACTAACCCAGACATTCGCCCTACTTCCTGCGGGTAGCTGGTACCATTGTTCAACAATAAACTCTCTGTCCCTCAGCTGATATGCCGTGCAGAGCACAGCCGTGCCCTCGTGGGAACTGGGCTATAAATGGTCCTTTGCTACTGGTCTACAGGGCTGTGTCTGCCAGGCAGGTTAGCGGTGCTCCTTTAGAAATGGAGCCTGCTGCTTGTCACCCCAGTGTCCTCTGCCGCTGCCTGTAAAGGACTCACTCCTCTCTTTGTTCTCCTTTGCTTACTTCTGACCTGTTTGTCAGCTTTTGTACTAAAAGAATGAATAGCCTATTATATCTTCACCAGTGGGGACTTTCAGAACCGATCTAGTGAGTCGGGTATAACAGACAATTAGTTCCTTAGAGCATTTAGTGGTTGCTGAATATTTTGTTTGTCTTTGGGTTTGCGGGGCTTGATGAATAGAAAGAAATGAGTTATTTTCCCATTAAATGCTAGATTTCAAACCTGAGGAATCTCTCGTTTTTTGCTACCATATAGGTGGAGTTTTATTGCCATCAGCATTTTATTCAATTTTTATGTGCATACATGAGTGCGTGTGTGCGTGAGTGTGTGTGTGTGTGTGTGTGTGTGTGTGTACTTGAAGTTTGTATCTATTGGGTATCTTTTCTCAATCTCTTTTCACCTTATTACTGAGACAGGGTCTTTAACTGAACCTAGAGTTTATCAATTTGGCTAGGCTGGCCAGAGAACTTCAAGGATCTGCCTGTCTCTACACCCTTGGAGGTAGGTTACAGACACAGACTGCCATACCCACTTTTTACATGAGTTCTGGGAAGTCGAACATAGGTCTTCATGGTTGTGTGGCAAACTATCAACCCACTTAGCCATCTTCTTGACGCCTTATTACCTTTTAAGTAGAGAGGCCCAAAGATCTATAAAACACTCATGTTACAATTTATTAACTTCTATGAATGGACACATTAATCACTACTTCAAGTTAGAATTAATTATGGTGTAGTGATATAATGTTTATGGAACAGTTTATGGATGAACCTTAATATAAGTAGAGCTCCGAAACCTCTTAGGGATGTTCTTTAAAATATGAAGATAATAACTCCCAATCTTCCTATAAGCCAGTGGTTCTCAACCTATGGGTCATGACCCCCACAAGGATCACATATCAGATATCTTGCATATCAGATATTTATATTATGATTCATAACAGTAGCAAAATTATTTATGAAGTAGCAATGAGATATCTTTATGGTTAGAGGGTCACCACAACATGAGGAACTATATTAAGGTCAAAGGAAGCATCAGGAAGGTTGAGAACCACTGCCAGAGTTCAACTGTTCTCAACTACTTCTGACATAGACTACACTTTATCTTGCTAACTGTCTATCCCTCCAACTAGAGGTAAGCTCAGCAAAGGTAGGTATCATTAACCAGTGATTTATTTGTTCCCAACACATAAAGACAAGAGACTCAATCAGCATTTCTTGAAAAGCAAGTGAACAAGTGACTTATTCTTAAAAGGTTTCAGTTATCCACTTACGTTTTATTTTATATGTATGGGTACTTTGCCTGGATGTATGTCTGCACACATTGGAGGTCAGAAGAGGGCATCAGATCCCCTGGATCTAGAGTTATAGATGGTTGTGAGCTGCATGTGGGCATTGGGAATCAAACTCTGGTCCTCTAGAACAAGTGCTCTTAACTGCTGGTCCGTCTCTCCAGCCCTGAACGGTTTTGTGGGGTTTTTTTTGTTTGTTTGTTTTGTTTTTATAACACTACTTCAATGGATCAAAAAAGAAGACAAAGTCTTCTAAAGATAAATCTAACACTTGTGGAAACCAATTTAAATCCCTGAGACCAGAACTGTATCAGATTTTGGAGCTTCTCAGATTTGGGGATGTCTTTGTCATCTTGGACATTGAGTATCCCTAACTGGAGAAACCCCAGATCCCAAATGCTCTAAAACCTGAAACTTTCTGAGCGGTCAAGCTGCACATTGTGAAGCGCTTCAGAATGGAGGCTTCCAGCGAGGGTGTGTGAGTGTTCCCTTAGAACCAACATCTTCACTGAAGGGGAAACACAGCACCGAGAAGGATCCAGCTCACTCACTGTCACTTCCCATTGGGACAGTTTCAACTCTGACTCAGGATTTCTGAGTGTCAGAAAGTGGTAAGTTCACAAAGAGCACTGCTAAACTGTCAGAAAGAACTAGAAAGCTAGAACACAGGGTTAAGTTAACCATGAAGCAAGGAGGCAGGGGCTAGTGACTGCTGGGTGTGGGGTAGATGAGGAGGCTGTGCATTAAAAGAAGCTTAATGTCTACAAACAGGGTGTGAGAGCCAGTACCTCTGAAGGTAAACTCTACAGTGGGTAAGCAAAAATAAAATTAAATAAAAAATCTCCCCTGGATCATAAACAAAGCCAAGTGATGAAAACATGGGGAGGAAAACGTACATTTAGAAATTCAAACTCACACTCTCCTTGAGGTAAGGACACACACACACACACACACACACACTATTAGTATAATCTATTAGGACAGTAGGTAGTTGGGGAGAGCCTCTAAGCACTTGGCAGAATCAAGTACAGTGTCTCTCCAGAATAATGAACTTTGTCCAAGTTTCAAAGGATTTTCATTTACAGAGATCCTGGTAATTAAGAAGTGAGTCCACACACACACACGCACGCACACACGCGCGGCAGACACACACACACCTGCGCATGCACACACTCACACACAGAGACACACACTCACACACACAGACACATACACAGGAAGCAGCTACCCTGAGTAAGAATGAAGCAATAACGCAGAATAACCTAGACTTGGCTTCTCAGAGACTGCAAATATCAGACAGACTCGACACAAAAAGAAAACACCTATGTTTACAGAAAGAAAAGTCTTCAAATATGAAAATGAACAAAATATGGCTAGTCATAGCTTTAAAAAGCAAAATGAATCTAAAAACAAAAAAATGCAATAATTATAATACGAGGCTCAATGAGTGAGTTCGATGCCAAATTAGATGCAGTTGAAAATAGAGCTGGTGTTTTGGTAGACATACAGACATTATACATAAACCTATAAAGAAACAGAAAAGAGACACAGTATGAAGGAAGGACTGAGAGAGATGGAAGCTAGAGTATAAAGACATGCTGTCAGAGAGGCAGCATGAGAAGTGATCTAGTCTCTAGATTTCCAGAGTCTCTAAAGCTGGGAAGCCTTTATCCAGACGGAGACCCTGAAACTTAAAATGCTACCACTGAAGACTGCACCAGCCAGAGGAATACCCACAAGTGAGTGATGATGAGCTACTGGTTGATTTTACATAAGAGGAGAAACTCCAGGGAAACTTCTTTAAAGCAAAGGATTACCAGCCTACAACCCATAACACCAGAGAAGCTAGGAAACAAGAAGGACCCTAAGAGAGGCATACATGGTCCCCCAGAGAAGGGGAAAGGGACAAGATCTCCTGAGCAAATTTGGAGCATGGGAGGAGGGGAAAGGGAGCTAGAAGAAAGAGAAGGGGAGAAGAGGAGGGGAGAGAAAAGAATGAGGGAAGTTTGGGGGGGGCCAGGAGGAAGAATAGAGGATAGCAAGATAAGAGATAACCATAATAGAGGGAGTCATTATAGGTTTAAAGAGAAATCTGGCGCTAGGGAAATGATCTACAAGGATGAAACCAACTAACAATCTAAGCAATAGTGGAGAGGCTACCTTAAATGCTCTTCCCTGATAATGAGATTGACGACTACTTTGCCATCCTAGAGCCTTCATCCAGTAGCTGATGGAAGCAGAGGCAGACACCCAAAACAAACACTGACGTGAACTCCTGGAATCCAGTTGCAGAGAAGAAGGAATGATGAGCAAAGGGGTCAAGACCAGGCTGGTGAAACCCACAGAAACAGCTGACCTGAACAAGGAGGAGCTCATGGACCCCAGACTGATAGTTTGGGAACCAGCATAGGACCGACCCAGGCCCCCTGAATGTGGGTGTCAGTTAGGAGGCCTGGGCAATCTTTGGGGCCTCTGGTAGTAAATCAGTACTTATTCCTAGCATAAAAATGGACTTTGTGAACCCATTCCACACAGAGGCATGTTCTCTCAGACTAGACACACAGGGGAGGGCCTAGGCCCTGCTCCAAAGGATATGACAGACTTTTAAGATCCCCCATGGAAGGCCTCACCCTCCCTGGGGAGTGTAAAGGGGATGGGGTAAGGAGTAGTGGGAGTCACGGGAGGAGGGAAGGGAGAGGGACTGGGATTGACATGTAAAACAAGATAGTTTATAATTTGAATAGAAAAAAAACTGGGAACAAATTCTTCTATCTACCTGTATGGCTGGCAAAGCTAGCTTTCACAACCAAAACAAATAGAAAGTTATTTGGGGGCAAACAGAAAATAAGAAAATCTAAGCCAAAGCCATTCTCATCTAAGGAATTTCTATGGGCTGCACAGCCAGGAACACTGAGCTGTGATGAAGGCAGCCAACATATGTCCAACCCTAAACAGGCACAAACTGTATGCAGAAGAACACTGAGCAATGTCTAATCATAGGAGGAAATTAAAAATTATAAACAGGGGCTACAGAGATGACTTAGCAGTTAAGCGCACTGACTGCACTTCTAGACAACCTGCATTCAATCCCCAGCACCCACATGGCAGCTCACAGCTGTCTGTAACTACAGTTCCAGGGGGTCCAACACCCTACCCTCACACAGACATGCATGTGGGTAAAACACCAATGCACACAAAACAAAATTAAATTTAAAATGCTATAACCATGGCACAACAGAGCAAAAGCAAGAGATCACAACTGAAGGAGTTTAAGATCCCTGGACGGCTTGAGGGAAAAGGGGAGACATTGCTCAGTGTGTGAATGTAAGTGAAAAGGATGCCAAGATATCAAGGGTAAGTGCAAAAGACCGTTTAAAGGAAAACAGACTTAGGAGAGCAAAACAAGAAAAGCCCACCCAACCTAAATGAGGCAGGAAAGAAACATAGAGCACCCCAAAAGCAAGCAAGATAGAAGGCAGAAAAGAAGAAACACAGACGAGGGTGTATGCTGAGTGATGTTAGTGAGGTCCACCCAGCAACAGAGATCAGCTGTAGTTTCAGTTAAATTTTAAAAATGAACTAAGTGTGAATGTCCCACATTTTCTCTATCCACTCTTCTGTTGAGGGGCATCTAGGTTGCTTCCAGGTTCTGGCTATTACAAATAATGCTGCTATGAACATAGTGGAACAGATGTCCATGTTGTATGAATGTGCATCTTTTGGGTATATGCCTAAGAGTGGAGTTGCTGGGTCTTGTGGTAGACTGATTCCCATTTTCCTGAGGAATCTCCATACTGATTTCCAAAGTGGCTGTACCAGTTTGCATTCCCACCAGCAGTGGAGGAGTGTTCCCCTCTCTCCACATCCTCTCCCAGCATAAACTGGTGTTTTTGATTTTAGCCATTCTGACAGGAGTAAGATGGTATCCCAGGGTTGTTTTGATTTGCACTTCCTGGATGGCTAGGGATGTTGAGCACTTTCTCAAGTGTCTCTCAGCCATTTTAGACTCCCCTATTGAGAATTCTCTATTTAGTTCTGTACCCCACTTTTTAACTGGATCCTTTGGTGTTTTGGAGACTTGCTTCTTGAGTTCTTTGTAAATTTTGGAGATCAGCCCGGAGGTCATGGGGGAGCAAGAAGGTTGAGTTGAGGGAAGAATAGGAGAGAACAGGATGAGAAATACCATAATAGAGAGGTCATTATAGGTTTGAAGAGAGATCTGGCACCAGTGAGATCTCTAGTGAACTACAAGAATGACACCAACTAGCAAACTAAGCAATAATGGAGAGACCACCTTAAATGCCCATCCCTGATAATGAGTTTGACAACTACCTTATACGCCATCCTAGAACCTTCATCTAGTGACTGATGGAAGCAGAGGCAGATACCCACAGCTAAACACTGAGCTGAACCCATGGGACCCAGTGACAGAGAGGGAGGGGTGATGAACAAAGGGGTAAAGAATGGGCTGATGAAACTAGCAGAAACAGCTGACCTGAACCAGGGGGAGCTCCTGGACCCCAGACCAACAGCTGGGAGGCCAGCATGGGGACTGATCCAAACTCCCTAAATGTGGGAGTCAGTGAAGAGACTTGGGCATCCTATGGGGCTCTGGGCAGTTTTATCCCTGGCATACAAATGGACTTCATGTGTCCATAACACAAAGAGGGATGCTCTCTCAGCCTGGACTCTTGGGGGAGGGCCTGGACCCTGCCCTGAGCAAAATGACAGACTATGGACATCCTCTATGTGGAAGGGAGTGGGGATAGGGTGGGAGGCTGGGGAGGGGGACTGGTGGGGGATGTGGGAGGAGGGGAGGGAGAGGGAGCTGGGATTGACATGAAAAGCAAGCTTTTTTCTAAAAAAATGTAATAAAATATAATGAAAATTAAATACTAAAAAAAAAACGAACCGTGTGTTCACCCAGAGTCACAGGTCAATATTCACCGCAGCTTGATTTACAATATTACAATAAAAAATCCAAATGTCCAGCTACTGCAAGTGATGAACGAATCCTGGCATATACACACAGTGGAAGTACATTTACATGTGAAAATGAAGTGCTGAGAATGTAACAACAGGGGTGACTCAGAAGCTCGGTGCTAAGTGCAAGGGCAACATCTCTGTCTGCATGCCGCACGGATGCATTCATATGGCATTCAAGGAAAGATGACGCTAAAGACATAAAAACACCAGAGATGAAGGGAAGGAAGCGGACAGCTAAAGGGCACGAGGGACGCTTGGCTGTGTTGGAAACGATGAGCATCTTTATTGTGGTTACGGCTGCATGATAGCACATACTAGTGAAAATTCATCAAACTGCATGTTTATAATGTGTGAGTTCTACTGTATGAAAACTACAGAGTAACAGTGCTAGTAAGAAACACAAAATCCAATAACAACTTAGAAAAGGGAAGGTCAGATATCAACATCAACCTGTAAATCTACATTGGTTAAATTGGATGAATATGAAATTAATTTTAGTAAAAGATGTTTAAAAGATCATGAAATACTAATAAAAATATTTAGCTCACCGGGAACAATAACAATACTATGTTCCTAGTGACTTATCTTCAAAAGTTATAAAATATGAAAATTCACAGGGTTCCACATAAAGCTGAGCATAGGACAGACTTAGGTGGACAAGGTGTAAAATCCCTAACAAAACATTAGCAAATTCAATCTATTTGTAAAGAAAGGAAAAATCTTCCTTTCATAATTTCATAATTAAAAGTAGCTAAAATACCAACCAAAGTTATTCAGCAGATGCAATGTATTCAATATAATATAATAATTGCTTGTAAACAGAATTCTCAATTAACAGGAAGTAGAAGGAGACTTTCAACTGGATAAAGGTGTCAAGAAATGGTCTGATGAGAAGCATCTTACACCAGGGGAAAACTCAGACCACTGCCTCTAAAGTCCATGAAAAACTGTTACTCTAGACACTCCAGCGAGTCAAAAAAGACAAGGCAATGGAACTAAAATGACAGGAATTAGAAAGTCAAATCATCCAAATTCATAAATGGTATGATTTAAATAGAAGCCCCTCCAAATAATCTATAATTTCTTTTTATTAATAGGGAGTCCAGTAGAGTTAACAGATACATTAAAAAATTGTATAGCCATTCAACCATGAGATATCTACATAAACTATAGTATAATAAATAATACCATAAAGAAATGGATGAACTATATGGTATATGGAATGAAGTAAAATCACACAGGTCAACATGATGAAACTCAGGATAGAATGTTTTACAGGGATCAAGCCACAATATAATCAACAGTACCCTACTCATATAAGTGTTGAAATAATGAAGTATCTATCACTTAGGGATAGACCAAGACAAGGAGTACTGCAAGTTCAGGAAAGCTGTAGTGGAGGATTTCAGTAGGCGGAAGGCACCTCAGGCTTCACAATACTGACGCTATGCCAGGGAGCCAGGAGCACCCTCCCCTTCCTTCCCAACCTCTGTGTCTCTACAAGCACATTAGGGGGCTATCACATCATTTCACCCTGGAACAAGGCACCACCCAGGAAGTCTGATTACTGTATCTCAATCTTGAAATAAATATTTGCTTTTTCTTACTCCTTATTCTAGGGAAGTTGAAAGTCTTCATTCATACAATGATTTCCCTAATACTCTAAAATAGTAAGAAACCGTCAGTAGGATGTAAAAGCAGATAGACAAATTATTGTGTCCTTATTATCTGCTCATGAAAGAAAGAAAGCCAAAACAAAGTTAAATAATTCAGAAAAATACTCACACATAGAAAATGTTTAAAAGACTTGAATTCTTATGTTAAAAAAACCATTGAGCAGGGAAAAATTAGTATCTTCTTTTGAAAAGGAATTTTGTTTGGCTTGGAACTAAATGAATGGGAAGAGCAACGCTGGAAAGAGGGAAGTTCTTTCCTCTCTTACCAGACACATTGAGACTGCTGATACAGTGAGACTTGTAAGAGCTAGGTTCCTAAGCTGAGCAGGGGAGCTTACCTGTGGACCTAGGTTTCAGGATGCTGAGTGCTGAGGCAAGGGGACACACACACACACACACACACACACACACACACACACACACACACAGGGAGAAAGAGGAAGGGAGAGAGAGAGAGAGAGAGAGAGAGAGAGAGAGAGAGAGAGAGAGAGAGATAATGAATTTGGTTCCTGAGAGTCTAAAGATTCAAAATATGCACATAAAGAGTATAAATCCAAACTGTTATGACAGTGACTAGTGACCCGTTAGTGGCCCTGTCCTCAAAGGGCTTCTATTTAGCCACAAACTCTCCCTACAATGGGTGTGAGAACACAGTTGACCCTGAGCATAGGTTTGAGTTGTACTATTATACCAACAGGGCGAAAAATTTTTTTTGAGATAGAGAACAATTAAAAAAAATGGACCAACCACACAAACTAGAATTTTTTTTTACTTAGGAAATAAAACACAGTAGATGGCAGTCTATCTGATCATTCAAAAGTGCTAGCATGCTACCACATTACTTCCAGCACGAACTTCTTCAGTTCTGACCCGTGGCTGCACAGATGGCTTCCACCCATGTAGACATGGTCCTTACACCATCCTTTGTGCCTGACCACAGTGTTCTGAGCAGACTGAAGCTCTACATCAGTATGTTAACATTTTAGCATCAAAATATTTAATGGGTCTACATGTTGCATATTTTCTACTTCTCTCCTTGAAAAATCTTTGACTAACTGAAAATTACTGATCTTCAAAAAAATCTGTGGGCCTCAAGGTTTCGCAAACTAGCCTGCATTCCTTATATATCCACTGTTGTCACTACATTTTATACACACCGTGTCTTCTCATCGCAATCCACCAGAGTACAGACAATGTCTTTTGTGTCTGCACCATGTAGCACAGCTGTCATGTATGAGCACCTGCTTCATATCTGTACTGAGCTTTTCATACCACCACATAGAGGGATAGGTCATCATTCCCCTTTTATAAAAAAACAAGACTCAGAGGGTTAACATCACCAGATGCTCAGCCAGGAAGTGACGACATTCTCATTAGGACTTGGGGCTCTCGGACTGTACCTGACTCCCAGGGTGTCACACAAAACAAAATGGGAACACGATCATCTGAGGTCCAGCCATCCAATAAAGGCTTCGATGTTGTGTAGACTACAGAAGAGGCAATTCCCGGCTGACCCAGACTCTTTCAGTGCTATGGAAGGTGCGTATTTGTCAATCCATGCCATGCCCTCACCCTTTTCACCCTATAAAGTCTTGTGAACCATCAAGTTTGTAGTCATTTTAGTCATTTGCCTTGAGACATCTTTTCCTTTTCTGAAAATCTAAAGGACTGCCAAAGGCCTTGGGGGGTGGGGTGGGGGTATCAGGAAATCCCACTTTTGTTCTCCACAGGTTTCTGGATGCTCCTCTTCACCACATTTGTAGGCAGAATGCACAGGGATGACGTCAATCAAAATCGACGTGCTGTCACTGCTCTTCACAGAAGGGAAGGTGTACAACCTGTGTTTACATAATATGCAGGGTGTGACACCAGCCCCAACCCCTCCCCCTCCTTCCTGGGGAAATTCAGAGCTAGCTGTGGCCTTGTTACAAAATTGAAGGAAGAGAGAGGTGCCATCTGGCTGGAACCACTCACCTAGCCCTTTACTGTGATCTAAAATGGCACTGTGGATACTGACATAACTACATCCAAACGTCGCCCCACACAGCATCAGGTTACAAACAGACAGCTGAATTCTACAGCTGTTCCTGCTCCAAAACCACTCAACATTTTGAAGGGAAAAAGTGTTACTTCACAGATGTTTCTGAGCCCCATTTATTAGGATGCGTATTAGCGACTGTGAGTAAACCCTGATGATATTTGTCACCCCTTATACCCTTGGTTTCAAGTGGCCACTTCGTCCCACCTCCCAAACAGACAGCTAAGCAAACAACACTCACTTGGAGGAAGAGAAACTAAAATTCTTTTCACTGTTCCTCTCAAGCAAACCCTTGCAGAAGCCAAAGTATTCACTGTGGTTTAAAGACTTGTCACTCAAAAACTGCCTAAAATCGCCATGAGCATCTGTACAGCTGCACTATTAAGGAGCTATGCTCTGTTGATATTTTCTTTGAGTACAAAATGCAGAGCATCCCAGTGACCATCTGGCAATGATGTAGTTGAACACTTTTTTTTAAAGTGCAAACCACCTTAAATGTTCTTGTAGCCACGGGGCTCTGGCACGTTCTGTATAAGAAACAAACCTTGCTGGGAAATACCTGCCAGGCTAATCCATTTAAATTGTAACTCCAACTCAAACACAGGAGAAGACTCAACTGGACTTGGGACATGTCAAGTTCTTTGAGGGAGCCAAAGCAAAAATGTGTACTCTTTCCCAACTCCTGGAACTTACTCTTGTTAGTCTCTCTCTCTCCCTTTCTTCCTCCCTCCCTCCCTCCAACTTACCCTCTCCCTCTGTCTCTCTCACACACATACACAGAAATCTACCAAGGAAATGCATATATTAAACCTTAGTAATTATTTCAATATAGAACAAACCAACCAACCAGAGCTACAACTGGCATATCACAAATGAAAAGAACACAGGCCTGCCACTTAGAAGAGGCTGGGGCGCCCGTGTGTGTGTGTGTGTGTGTGTGTGTGTGTGTGTGTGTGTGTGTGTGTGTGTGTTGACATTTAAGACAGCAAATATATTTCAATTACTGCCCCCTCCTGGTGGCAGACCCTTAATGGGTTCCACAGACTTTCCTGTAGCGGGTCTAACAAAGCAAACAATAGGCAGAAAAAGACCTCAGGGTGGTTCCTCGAGGAACCACTTGCTTCAGGGTGAGTCAAGCCCTGTCTAGCCAGGCATCTATCGGTAAGACCCATGAGGCATCCTTTGGCCCCACTTTGTCAAACGGGAATAGTAACAGCTACTCTACCTGCCTCAAAGATCCTGTCAGCATCAAACAAGAAATGCATGTGAGTGAGTGCTTTTCAAATTCTCTACAATCTAAGATATTTTTATTAATTGGGCAAATCCATTTATAACAGCATTTGTTAGCATGAAATCACATTAATTTTTTCTTGAGCCGGGCGTTGGTGGCACACACCTTTAATCCCAGCACCAGGAGGCAGAGGCAGGCGGATCTCTGTGAGTTCAAGGCCAGCCTGGTCTACAGAGTGAGTTCCAGGACAGCCTCCAAAGCAACACAGAGAAACCCTGTCTCGAAAATACCAAAAAATAAAAAAATAATAAAATCACATTAATTTTTTCCAGTCCTGCAATCCTACTCCTAGGAATTTATGACACACAAACAATAACGCTATATGTAAAGACATAGACACAGATGCCTATGATTTCCATGTTGACAACTGGGAAGCAGGTACATATCCACCTGTAGGATAGTGGTAGCACAGACTAATATCTCCACTCTAGAGTATTGTGTAGCTGTTAAAAGGATGCCTTAAGCTTTACCAGCTCAACAAATGTCAACATTTTACTGTCTGCTTTGTGCTTGTTGCAGTGTTGTGGGTTTAGTGAATATTAAGCTAGGGCTCCACACTGAGATCCATCCTCCACCTTCATATTTTATTTTATTTTAGAGAAAACATTTAAAGAATATAACAGGATCTATCAAAAGTCTTACTGCATCTTAAACTTTAATAGTTTCTGAGGCATAAAAGCCGCATACTTACAAAAACAACATCTGAAATGTTAGATTTAACAGTTTATAGTACTGATAATTCTTGTTAAAATTTACCACGATAGGAAGAATTGCGCATAAAAATAATAAAAGAGCAAAATACATTCAAATTTCATAAAACTGAAGTATGAAATAAATATTCACATGCCTCGTTTGTACACTTATGGCAGTTACACTTTCCTCCAGCTATGAGCTTAGAACTATACTCTGAGAGCATCTTATGTAATTATGCATTTCTAGAAAACACAACCATCCATGCCCTTGCTCCACCTGTGAGCAGGACATCAGGGAGTGTGTATGCTTGACTAGCAGGACATCAGGGAGTGTGTATGCTTGACTAGCAGGACATCAGGGAGTGTGTATGCTTGACTATGGGTTAGTTCAGCTTTGGCCAGGGGAGGGCTGAGTGGATTAGGGAAGCCCTCCTTGGGGAGAGTCTGAATGGATGCGGTTCCTTCCTGCAGGCTGGGGACCAGCACAGAACAAAAGGCGCAAACCGGGTGAGCCAGCCAGCTAGTGCAGGCTTCTAGTCTTCTCATTCTTCCTGCGCCACACTCTCTCACCACGAGGGCCTGAAATCTCTGAGAGAGGGATTCCTTCCTCATGTAGTCATGAAAAGTATTGACTAACACAACATCTCACACGGTGGCTAATCATTGCCACGCTTCCCCAGGGCAGCCATCACACCAGGAACAGGAAGCATGAACACACTCACTAATTCAGATGAACCTTTATCTCTTTTCAGACTGTTCCATCTGCTTTAATTAAGGTGGGGTCTTGCTACGCAGCCTAAGCTGGCCTTGAATGTACAAGCTTTCTGCCTCCTCAGTACTAGTATCAGACGCCTGCTTTAATGCGAGATTATTTATAGACAGTTTTAATGGCTGATGTTGACATTTATGTTTATGCTTATACAATCCTATAAAGTCACTCACTGAGCTTTGTGCCTTAACTCTATCCCAAAAGTTGTTGACTGGGTACCTAACATATGAATCATGATCTGAGAGATTCTGACATCCTAAATACATACAGGTCCCTTATTATTGAGCATACACATAACAGAACAAAAAATTCTAACAAAAATCGACTCTTTCTGCCAGTAACAGTGAACTCCAAGTGAGAAAACAGTCCCTACCCATCCTGTTGCCACTAGGGAAAGCAGTTTGAGCACCTGGCAAGCCTATGCCAGCCGCCATGCATGCCCAGTGAGTACAGACAGGGGCTGGTGTGATGGGGCAACTTGATTTAATCCATCATTGCTGGAGGCCTGCTCTGGGGCTCTGTGAGCTGCCCATAATCCAGGATGTTTGATTGAGTTCTGTTAACTGTCAAGATTTAATAAGCTGAGCTCGTTAATGAGCGCTGGCTGGATCTCACATCATGCATGCAGCCGGCAGGCACGCACTTTATGGTGTCTCATGGGAGTTCCAATGATGCTTATGAGAGACTAAATTCAGGGTGATTCGAGGGGAAATGAATAAGCATCTCTAGCCACAAAGGATAGTAAAGGAGATCTCTCCGTGCTTCCCAGACCCACGATGAAGACTGTCAATTTATTTGTCACCTGTGTAGGCTGTGCCACTATGTCTTTTCTTCATGATTGTCTTTTCTGGAGTTCGAATGAGCTCTTATGATGTGCTCCATGGAGCCAACTACCCTGACCCAGAGGTGCAGTATCCGTAGTGAACATGATCATATCTTAGATGTGCCAGGCAGGAGAGCCTGGTTAATTCCCGCTAGGCGGAGACATCTGTAAATAGAAGAGCACAGAGAACTCTCTCTTCCCCTATGCTTCTCCTTCCCAGGGCGCTGTGACCCACATGTGCAGATTGCCTCTTTAGATTCCTATGGACAGGGGCTGTTGTTTGGTGGTTTGAAGAAAATAAGGCAGTTTGGAAAGTAAACAGAATTCTGCAAAGGATTCTGAACCCCACCCAAGATTCCTATATAATCTGATTGTGTCCTACCGCTCTGTACCTCCCCGACCCCTTCCCCATCACCCAGACTGGGCACAAGATGGAAGCAGCAATCCGAGGAGCATGTTCCTGGGGGAGCATCTGACCAGGAGAAAGCCCTGTAAAGTGGACTTTCCAACTGACATGCCCATCCTGCCAGGAGACCAGGAACGGTCTTCATCACTCCATGGGAGACTGCTGAACTTCTGCAGGATGCACAGCTGAAGCTTGAAGGAGCAGAAACAAACTGGAACGTATGGTAAGGCCAAGAGGGTAGAGAGGACGACAGCATCTCTGAGATGCTTTCATGTATCCCAGCAACACCTTTCATTTGTGAGCATGAACACGAGCAGGCAGGTAATTAGCCAGTGGCTGTCTCCATGGTCAGGGCCCTATAGAGTGATTCCTGTAGAGACTGAAGGAGTTAAGAGCACCTGATTAGTTACCAGAAGCTGCAAGACAGGGAATGAATGGTATGCAGCTGGGCAGTTTTCCAAAGCCCATGAGGAGGCTGCCTATCAGGAAGACTGCTATAAACAAGCCTGTGTGTGCTAGGGGTCTGATAAGTCAACAGGGGCAGAGAAAGCAGTGTAGCCACCCAGCCTGACGAAATATGAAGAGTCCCGAGCTTCCACTTTAGTTGAACAATAGCTCTGTATCGGAAGCAGGGCTGAAGGGCTCGCACACACTCAGGATGGTCCTTCGACGTCTTGTACAATTGTTGCAGGGACTGGAGGCTGGAAACCAACCTTTAAATTATTCTAAGGTATAAAACCTCAAGAACGGTGTTCTTAAAATTCTCAACACAGAAGCATGCTATGAAGAAAGTACATAGCAGAGACGTGCATATAGACCTCAATTCCATAAAATACAAAAATACATTTTAAAAGACACATTAAATATGCCAAAAATATAACACTAGACAATTTTCTCTGGATGGTAAAATTATGTGATTTTCTGCATATATTTAACATTCCTGTTTTTCTAAAATAAACATATACTACTTTGATGGCAAAGAAAAGAATGAAGATATTTAAAAATGAATCCCTGAATGAAGTGTTATCTGCTGATGGAATTACAGGGCATGAAGTAGCACTGTTCCTGTTTATAAAATATTGCAATGTCTGCAAGGTTTGGTATCCTCTGCCTTGCATTGCAAACTTCCTGCAAGCAAAAGCTGAGTCTGTGCACTGTCTGGCTCAATTTAAAACACTCCAGACAGAACACTACAGTGTGACAAGTACATAAATGCAGTGGTTCTTTGCTACTTTTGTAGCCAACTTTGAAAATTCCCTGTGTGACACATCCTTCCCTCCACCCTGTAAACCACAATGTATTAATGGCCCTACTTTTTTTTTCTCCAACGAGTATCTTCAGAGATTTCTCCTCTGCTAGATTTAAAGCACAAAGGGAAAGAGCTACTCTAGTCCACCTCAGTGTTTGAAACAGGGGCCAGCAGTTCCATTTACTTAATCCTAACCATTGGACTCATGGCTGCCTTGGTCCCTAGGACAGATTGTAAAATAAAGGAAGACACAAACCAAACAGCACTAGCCAAGCACACGGCATGGGAGTCATACCAGACTGGTTTGTCCGGCGTCTGTCCACAGCCTCTCTAGGTTCCTGAAGTCTTGACAGTCCTCCCAGAGAGCACTTGCTCTGACCCTGAACTTACTCTCAAGGCATGCTTTGCCATCTACACGCGGCAGCTTTTGATTTATTTTAGTACAATGGTTACTAAGGGATAGAAATTACTACTTAGAGTAGTATTCTTACTAGACATTTAAGATACATCAAAAATTGTCAGAAATTAATAGTCCCTTTTAAGGTTGCCACTAAACAGGCAGGATGGCAAATGTAAAATCCCAGCTGCTGGTTACACTGAAACACAGAAGGACTTTTTCAGCACCCTGAGCCCACTCTGTCCTCTGTCCACTCCTACTGCAGGGGCTAACTTCTCCAGTGCTCTCCCTCACTGGCTGCTGAGAGCTTAATGTGGATGGTGTTTCTATCAGTATTTTAGGGAGGATAGGTTAAAGGGAAGTTTAGGGACCTCTGGGGTAGAGCTGGGACATGAGCCTACATCTATGTACCTCTCAGGATGAAAACTGAACCCACTAAGGACCCACTGACTGAAGGGGGCTAGTTAAATGTAAAATCAAAGCCGCAGGTAAATAAAATTATGACACTTTTGACCTGAGTCTGTTGCATATTCAGAGTTGGCTTTCCTCTATATTAAGAACGTGGTCCTATAAACAAACAAAAAAAATCACCAATTCTTCTGGAGGGAAAATTCACAAATTGGAGGGAAGCTAAGACCCTTCACTTAAAATAACAGCTCAAGTGTGTGGTGAGCACAGCAGCCTGAAGGCTTGGGTGCGGCCACCTGAGAGATGGGGAGGAAACCTAGAGGCAAACGTACCAAATTTTCGATTGCACAATAGACTCTGTCTGTGGAAAGCACCTCCTAACCGGAAAACTCTGTCAAAGTAAAAATAGACGGTCAACAGCATCTGAGAAATACATGAGTGGAATTCATATTCATCTCACTTGCTGTGGTGCGCGCACGCACACACACAGACACACACACACACACACACACACACACACACACACACCTACCTACCTCCCTACCTACCTACCTACCTACCTTGTTGTTTGGTCTAAAAAGGAAATAAAATACTTTCACCGAAGGTATAAAACTTTAACAAGGATAGGGAGCGGCTGGAATAAAAAGCAAAGCTGGCTGATGACTTCCAGAAGGCTCTTCTGGGGGAGGTAGGGCAACTCCAACCTGAGGGCTCAGCCCAGAACACGCAAAAAGGAGTCATTTGTATATGTTCACACGGGGATGGGTCATTTTGCCCAAACTCACAGATGCCAGACTGACAGGTAAATAAGACATTACTGGTCAATCTGTACTAAGAAATGCACTCTCCCAGAAGAGCAGAGTGCTGGACTCAGCTGTTTCTGCAAAGTGTGCCATTTACTGGGCACCTACTGTAGCTGGCCCAGGATCTATCTTAAACATTTTTACATTTAATTCTCACAACAGACCTTTGAGGTGTTCTTTCTTTGTATACGCTGTAAAGTGGTGTAGAGTGTGAGTGTGTGTGGGGGGGATGGGTGTGTGGGTGTGGGTGTGTGTTGGGATCTGTGCTTAGAAGAGTAAGGAAGCTCCTGGCTGACATCAGGGGGTCTAAAAACCATCAGTTCTAAGGTGCTGAAAAGGAAGCCCTGAGGTCATAGGTTAGTGTCATCAAGCCTAAAGATGTACAATATGTTGGGGTAACATGCATGATGGCTGGTCTGCAATTATCAGGGACAATCTTCCAACTTTCAGTATCTCCTGCAACCCAGCTCCTTTTTGACACACCAGCAGTCAACTGTTTGCTTCTGATACTGTTACCATGCTACAACTTCTAAAACATCATTTTATTTACATGCTTGTTTTTTGCATGGATTTATCTAAGTATGGGTAACTTCTGGGACTTTTATATATAGCTATTTCGGCCATTTTATGTTAACATGATAGTTTCAGTTTCAGATGACATTTTCTGTACCTTTCCTTGAGATTCAAATTTTGAGGGTAGTAAGAATTTGGTACCTACGCATTGATTCATGTGTGTCTATTAAAAGTACATTTGTAAATACACATGGTAACAAACATGTACCATATTGTTTATTTAGGTACAATCAAAACAGACACTGGCAATTTGTACAGTTATTCCAGCAACCTAAATCTAAGTATACAGCTAGCATTATTACATGCTTTTTTTTCTAATCCTACTGAAAATTTTGACATTAAGCACTCCAAATTATCAGACTACTCAGAGAGCCCTAAAAGGTGAGTAGTGATTGTGAGTTCATATTAAATATTATAATGACTGGCACTCCTTTGAGGTGGTGAGAGTTGTCTGGGTATTTGTTTTCTACACAAATAAGTATAAATAAAAACAGTGATTTCTAAAGGCCAACTCCAAACATTTCATATCTGTGCCTTTGAACCTCGGGTGTGGCCTGGAGAATAACTTTGATGGTGACTGCTGGTGGAATTCCAAGCACCACTGACATCACTGTGGCCTACATGGTTTTCCTTTTGCACTTTCCTAAGAAAACTAAGTCAAGACACTGAACTTTTAAGCAGAAGTTGAAAAGGTAAATAGCTATAGGACACACAAGCAGAATTTATATGAAGGAGATGAAAGCAAACTTTTAAGACACTGACAAGAGGAAAAATGCAATTTTTAGAGATAATAATATAGTCCAAAACAGCTTTTCTTAAAGGTGTATCCAAGCATCCAGGGGATGCTATCTGTGTTTGCACTGAGCCAGGACCTTCGAGAGAACAGTAGAATGTCTCAGTAAAGCAAAAGTGTGAGTCACACTTTGAGTGGGCTCCTGAACATTCCGCTGAACACGGGGAAGAGATGCTACTTAATTCTTTTTCTTCCCTAACAAAGTGGGTAGGCATGCTAGAGTGCTTTCCTTCGCCCTCCAGTGTACTCATCTGTGGAGCAACTGGGTCTTGCTTCAGGTTGGCTGAACTACTGAGGTGTGGCATGTGAGGAGGCCCTCAGGCAGGACAACATGCATGCCACATTGTAGGAAAGGCAGGGATGTCAATGAAGTGTCAATGAAGGCATGTCAAGTCAGCTCTGAGGCCTCCTCACCTCCCAGGCCTCCTGCTCACCCCCTAGGCCTCTTCAGACTCCTGCAGGTAAGAACTGCTCAGTCAACACTAAGCATTGACCTTCCTGTGTCTGACATCCCTAAGAAATTGCTTCTTTAAGTGAAACTTTACTACCACTGCACATAACTACAAAAAGCCTTCAGGCCTGAAAAAATTGTTCATTTGTCTCCCAAATGTGATTCACTTCTAACTGCCTTACTATTATCCTCAAACACTTATTGAACATTACCTATATGGAACACTCATTTTAGGGACTGAAGAAGCAGAGATCTACACTAAAAAAACACCCCGAACATCCATCACATACCACTGCAGATAGAAGATGGACGGCACTCTTCCCTCATCTACTGGGTTTGTTTGTAGTGGCTGAAATGAAAACGGCCCCGTAGGCAATTGAATGCTTTCCTCTGTTGGTGGAACTGTTTGGAAAGGATTGGGGGGCTCTGGCCTTGGAAGGGGTGTATCACTGAGAGAAGGCTTTGTGGTTCCCGAAGTCTACACCATTATCAGAAGCTCTTTCCCTCCCTCCCCCTCTCTCCCTCCCTCTCTGTCTCACCCTTATGGATGAGATGAGAGCTCTCAGCTACTACTCCAGCACTCATGTCTGTTTGCCTGCCTGCTACCATGTCCCCCACCATGACGGTCATGGACTGAACCTCTGAAACTGTAAGTCCTATAAACTCTTTCCTCTGTAAGTTGCCTTTGTCTCGTCCCAGCAATAGAAAAGTAAGACACAGTATACAGATAAGTAGGATGCTGGAGTCCTACAGACTTTAGAGATGATCTGGTTTATCCAATTCTTTGTGTGTAGATAATCTAATATGATCTATGTGCCCTTCTCTCCTTCCAAAGCCTACTAACAGTAAATGCTTCTATGTATCTTGGCATTTTAAACGCCAGGCTACAGACTCTGATCTAATTCCACTGCTTCATTTTCCATTTGGAGACTTCACGTTTCCAACACAGGATGTGCTTGCCCACAGCCACTCAGCAGAAACCATGAATAGAGTAACCTGGTTGAAACTGAAAGACACCGACACCCAGCAACCGACCATCAGAAGTCAGGCTTATCACACCGCTAGAGAGGTGAACGGTGAGTGTTGGAAAGGGATGTACCTTCTACCCCCTGGTTCTAGCTGAGTTTCTCACTGGAAAATCAGTAGGTGTTCTGTATCTTGTCCTCAGTCCTGGATGCACCAGGGCTCAGGCTGCCTTGACCAATGTTTGCTCAGCAGACTTGTAACACGCACTTAACCTGGGCACTTTTTGAGACCCTGTTTTACAGAACTCTAGCCAGAATGCTGAAGGGCTGGAGTTATGTCATGGGGATTTAGTAAAGTATTTGCAATCGGTGTCTGTCTGCCTATGTACTTAGGAATATACTCAAGAGTCACCAAGCAGCCAGCCTTCGTGACTAAATGAAGCTTTCCAAATAGTTCATCATTTGGCTCCTATGTAGGTGGGTCAGCCTTTCAGGGACTGAAATGTCCTGGACTCTTACACCAGCAAATTCATCTCATATATTTCAAATTCAATTAGACACATTCTTTGGAGTGGGCGTGGCAGAAAAGAAGTGTTACAGGTTTGGGAGTTAAAGAGACAGGAATTCAAATGTCTGGTCTGCTTTATGTAGACTTGTGATGTCAACTTGTTACAGCAGAGTCTTGGAGACAGACCCCCATTCTGAAAATCAAGTCATACCACCCACTTTTCAAGCCTTAAAACAATGTTGCTTATCAAACATCTACAAATGGCAAATTCAACCTAGACTGCTCTCCACAATTGAGTTTTTTTTTGACCAAAAGAAAATCTACAGTACATCAGTGTGTTTGAAGTCATTAGATTAAAGTTGTGTTTTTAATAGAACAATAAAACAGCACCATAGCGGTTTCTTGACATGAAAGTTATGACTAAAATCTTAAACAGCATGGTTTGGTGTTAGTATTTTCACACTGCCTGCTGAGTTTTCAGACTCTACCTACTTAACTTTCTCAAACTGCTCTCACTCTTCCTTCATGGGAAATATTTCATAAGGAAATTACTTTAGGAAACAAAAAATTTGCAGTAGAAAATTTTCCTGAATATTTTATTTATTTATTTATTTATTTATTTATTTATTTTAGAACAGACCCAATTCAACAGGCAAATCTAAATAATGGTTAGCGATTCTTAATATAGAGAAATCATAACTTTTTACTGTAATTGAAAAGGCGCATATAGAGCAATTACTTAGTCCTGGATAAAACCTAACAGGAGAGACTGTTGTAATTAAATACTGAAGTCTAGCCATTCAAGATCAGCACAACACATTACACAATTTTCCTGAGTACTTATACGATCCTTCTTTCCCTCTTGGACATAGGTCAGTAATAATTGAACATGAAATTGAAAGGTTACTGTACTATAAGAAGTCAGTTTACAGTTTTAGCAAAGAATAAAGCCTTATTCATTTTGATTTTACTGGTTTCATAAGGAGAAAGTATCCATTACCAGTGTGGATGAAATTCCCTTGAGAATAAGTTAGACTCTTTTTTTTTTTCAGCAGACAGAACATAGCTAAGCTTCTGCTAGGCTCAGGGGTCCAGTTCACTTTTGTTTTCTGTGTCTTTCTCTGGTTTTTTTTTAAGTTTAAATTAGCAACAAGCTTGCTTCACCTGTCAATCCCTGCTCCCTCTCCCTCCCCTCTCCCCCCTCCACCAAGGGAGCAAAAACAAACAAATGTATAAACGCATTTGCATACTGATGCCTGGAGTCATCACTGGGCATGTACCCAATGCACTCCCAAACCTGGAGATTTTCATACCCTTTGAGGGTGTGCTCAGGAGCAAGTGAAGCACAGACACGTTTTCCTAGAAAGATGGGGCAGCCTGATTGTATGAGGATGTATCGGCAAGTCATCTAGCTTAACTGCCATTCATCCAGGAATTATACTACATTTCCCAGGCTGCCCTGCCTTCGGGAAGAGCCAGACAATTAACTCTGACTAAGGAATGAGAAGAAAAGATGTTGCTGTGTTTTGATCTCCCAGGATTAAGAAGCAAAGACTCTTTGTTCCTGCTCTTCTCTGTCCATCATCCAGAGGAAGACAATTACATGTCTCAATCAGTGATTGTGGCATGGATTGAATTATCCTCCCTTTCTCCTCCAGATTCATATATCAAATCCTAAACCACAGTGTGACCTCTTTGAAAATAGGACTATCATCAGATAAATTAGTTAAGTTTAACTCATACTTGAATAGAGAATCCCTTAATCCAGTATAACTTGTATTCTCATAAAAGAGAAATTTGGGACCTGGTGTGTTGGCACACTCCTGTAACTCCAGCACTTGGGACAGAGGCAGTTGGATCTTTGTGAATTAGAGGCCAACCTGATCTATATAGTAAGTTCCAGACCAGCTAGACCTACACAGTGAGATCCTGTCTCAAAAAGACAGGAAGTGGGGGCAGATATTTGGACCCAGGCACAAACACAGGAAAGATGGATTGCAGATCAAAGCAAAGGGAAAGCTGGACTGTACCCCCAGCTCACAACCACAGACGCAAATAGCCCTGCCTACATCTCAGCCCTGAACTTCTAGTCTCTAGAGCCTGGAGTGCTCTGCTAACATAGTCTGAGCAGGCCAATAGGAACAGTAGAAGACCAATAGAAGATGGAAAGGGCCTGGCACAGAATTCTACCACTTCAGAATAAAAGCACACTGCTCATCAAGTACCTCTATGGTACTGAGCCAGAAAGGAAACTTTATCCAAATTTACAGTCTATTTGTTATCACAACTAGCATTACCCTATATATGATTTACAGTCCTTTCACTGCATGTATATGAAAGCAAGTAGGAATATATCAGAGCACAATGCAAATGCCATTGATGTGAAACCTCAGAGCAAAATAACTCCAATGAAAATTTAACTTTAGAGGAAAGATCTTGGGGGTAATTTCCCCAAATTCTCACTTGTATACAAATGCACTTTCTTGTGCTTGTAGAAGTATGATTTCCCCAAGAATTGTAAAGAAGCCCTCTTACTGCATGTTAGGGAGCATTTCTTCTAAGTGTCCCCAGTATGAAAGAAAGGCTTTGATTAGGTGCTAAGGACAAGAATAAGGTTACTTTAAAGCAACCCGAAAAGCAGTCACTGCCTTTATCAAACAGTTGGTCCTTAAGCATACACAAAGATACGCACTCTTCATAGCAAGGTAACTACCACGGACTATGTATGTGCTTTCTGCTATTTTTTTTCTCTTGCATAAAGAAAAGTTGAAAGGGTAGACATCCTAGCTAATAGTTATTGGTTCAAAATCCCTCAAAAGCTGAGCTTGCAGCTGGATTCTCTGTTTATAGAAAGCCTGAGCCCGTTCTGCCTGAGCTCAGAGCTCAATTTAGATCGAAGCATCTGGATTTAAACACACAGCAGCAGGTTTCTAGGTCATGACTGCTGCAAAGTGAAGACTGGAGCCTCCCGGCCAGCCGGATTCTAAATGGAGAGGTGCTTGAGGGGAGGGGGGGCACTCCCAGTGGACACAGAGCAGACCCCAGCAGCTCCTGCACACAGAACCCAGGAGCACTGGGAGGCCACTGAGGATGGCGAGTGATGTCATGGCCAGGAAACACTCCTGCAGTGACTTCTTTCTGGAAGTGATTTCTGTCCAGATTAAAGAACAGAATCTGGTAAGAACATGGAAAAGCTCAGAGAGCACCTACTTCCTACTATAAGCCTCACTGAATCATGCTTCACTGCAGAGAAAGGCCGGGTAAAGATTGGGAGAGAAATGTAAATGCCTTCTTTTTTTAAGTGAAGGGAAGAAATCACAGGCACAGTAATTACAATAAAGGCTACAAACTGAAATCTGAAGGAAGGAAAGTAGTAACTCGGAATCTGTGTGGTCCAAGGTAAATCCCCATCAGAATTCACCTTGCGCCTTGCTTGATATTCTTTGGATGTTATCTGTCTAGAATGTTGGTGACTCTGCAGCTGTAGGTTTTATGTGTAATAATAATAATTAAAAAATCCTCCCCCTGCTGTTTTCTCTCCCTTCCCCCTCATGATCTCTTCTTTCCCTTTCTTCCCTCTTTATTGTGAATGTCAGGGCTGTCAGTGTCACACAGTGTGACATGATTAGTGTTCCTGACATTACAGCAGAAGCAGACAGAGAGCCAGCCAGCCGGGAGTGCGGATGGAGGGTAAAGGAGTTAGGATGAACAGCCACCTCAAGGAGTCACAGGGAGAAAAAGCTCGGAGCCTTTCCTAGAGACCCCTGATTGTAGGGCAGCTTATAAACACACTGGATTTTCTCTCACTTATCCAATTAGTCCCTCTCCCTGATTCTGTGGAGATCCCCAAGGTGTAGATCTATGTGGAAAGATCAAGGCCAACGGCCCTGATATCAGATAAGACGGAATGGGAAATCCAGCGGGTGCCAGGCTGTGCGGGGACAACCGTGCACTGCGAACAGGCAGTGCCAGTCCGTCTCACGTCTTGACGCTCTGCACTTTGTCATTCTAATGATGTCACCTCGTTAAAAGAGACAAATGCTCCACCGTTCCCCAAGCATCTGCTCAGTGCCCTCCCTCCTTCAGCAGCACGACTCTCTGCCGCTGCACATGGGAATCAAATCCCAGGCAAGGCTTGTGTCTGCGTCCGGGGCTACTTGTCAACTGTGTTGTCCTCCCTGGACTTCCATGGACCCCTTCTTCTGTCCCCACAGTGAAGCACAGAAACAAGAGGTATAAAAAGAAACAGCTGTACAAAGTTGTCATCATGGGAACTACTCATTGTTCACTGAGTGCCCAGTATGTGTGGCCTCCTCCATGCCAACATGCCAACATTTAACTTACTCCCACAGCCTGTGAGACAGACTATATTCCATGTAGCTTCACGTTGAGTAACTTGCCCAAGTTGCTGAGGCAATGACAGGTAGAGCCATGGTTTGAACAAGGGTTTATCCAAAACAAGAATGTTTTTAAAAGCCCCATTTTCATCCGTGGAAGAAGAAAGTGAAGATGATCACAACTCGGTTAGAGCATGAGAAATGTAGGTGGGATCCCCGATTCTGCACCCTCATGCCCAGGAACTGATGCTATGGCGGAGCAGTGGTTTTGTTTCAGCAGCTTTCTCATTAAATAAAAAGGTAGCAATTTTCCATAATGAATGTTTTATACATTATCCCGTTGTGTATCAGGCCTCTAAAATACACATTATTAAAGTCTATTAAAGTCTGTAGTTAGCAGCATCACTAATGTGCCTTTAGGGGAATTATTACAATGAAATAGCATGAGTCTCTCACAAAATTTCAACTGTTAAATATTCTTTTTCTTCAATACATGTGTCTATTTTTAGCCATAATCTCAGCCCAGAGCTGTCACAACAAATTGTTTATGGGTTTAAGAATAATGGAGGCATACACTTCGAGTTTTGCCCAGCGCTTTTTCCCATAATTTACCACACTCTCCCCCTGCTCTAATTAACCGGTGTTCCTGACCACTATGACATGTGTTGACACCTTCCCTCCCTGGCTAGGTCGGATCTTTTAATTAATTGCTTAGATTTCTGCCTAATTGAGCCTGGACTCTCAAGATAATGCTTCTGCATTTAAGGCGGAGGATGTTACAAAGCTGCTGCATTAAAGAAGAAAAAGAACAAGAAGAAAAGAAACCCAGATAGACAAACCAGAGGGTACAGAAGCCAGGATTAATCAAGTCTAAATGGTTCCCTTTATGGGTTGACATTGTTGCTTATATTTGTTTAGACACGAAAGGGTTTTTGCAACATGCAGTTTTATGTATTCTAGGTAGGCATCTCTCTATTTAGTACAATCCACATATTAATCTTATCACACAGTATGAGGTTTTTAAAAACAAACTCAATGATACATATATTCTCTAAAGCAGAGTTCTGTGAGAACATCTAACAGAAATGAAAAGCCTCAGGACATGAGACACAGAAGGAGTGATGGCTAATGGTCACACAATCTAAGTCCCTGCTGTCCAGAAAGGCAGAGCGAAGAGTGGGTATACAGCACCAGGTACTGGGATTAAAACCCCGCCTTGGGAGCTATCTCTTTGTTAGCTGTCCCCCTTCATATAAACCGTCTCACTGTTCGAGATGATACTATTTGCAAAATCAGACAAATGAGTCAATATTCTAAAGATGGACAACTACATAATAACTAAGCAACTAAACAATCATGTTCCCAATCACCAATTAACTAAATAGGACGTAACCTAATTATATCCATTACTGCTTAGTAATTGAGAAGAAAAGGGCAGGACTGAGGGCTGGGGAAGGGAGACAGAAACAGCCCTCTGTTTGAGTCACAAAGGCCAAGATTACTAGGCTTTGTTACAGAATTCAGTAGCCATCAGCCTGACAAAGAGACTGTAGCACACAGCAAGCTTCCAAAGGGCCTCTGCACATGGCTGGGGTACACAAACTCAGTTAAATAAAGGGTGCAGAGACGAAGCCACCCAATCAACATTCAAGTACCACATGAGCCTGGCACAAAACTCACCAGTACTGGGGTGACAAAGCTTGTTTCTAGTGAAGAAAACTCGAGGCAGCCCTCTTTAAATCCTCAAGAAATACAGGTGAACGAGCAAGAGTCCCAAAGGAGCCATTATAATGTGTGTGAAAGTGCCACCCAACTGTAAAGCCATCGAGGAGCCCCTCCTGCCTTCCAGTGAGACCACTGTCACGGATCAGAGCTCTGTCCCAAGTCAAACCAAGCCCTTTCTGATTGTGATTTCGTAACTACTGTGACAATCTGTGGCCCTTCTCTTCTCTGGATACCTTTCTTCTTTGAAACCATACTGTACCTCCTGCCTACCAGGATTTCCCTTCATGTTCTCTGGCAGGTTTGGTCACTATTAAGCCAGGCACATGATTCCCTCCCAGGCTTTCCTGGGCCTGTGTGACACTGCAGGCAGTGCATGTTGCCTTGGGTCTCTTTGGGCCACACCAACACAATCACTCACATTAGGGTCAACTGACTCAGGCTTACAGGGTCTACCCCAAGCCCTGCAGACTGCCTCTCAGACAAAGCAGCAAGTAATGCTCTACCGTGGCTGCTCTGAGATTCAGAGAACTGCATATCCAAGGAGACACAGTGCTACACACTTCCGGTTCCACAGAAAACAAGGGAGGCCCAAGCTTGGAGAAACAATCCTATGAAACTTAGGAAACAATTCTCTAAAATGTACATATTCTCCAGCAACATCTGCACATGTCTTAAAGCCAAATGTTACCTAAATACAGGTGATGTTTTACAGTGTGTTTTCTCACAAGGCCCCAACTAGACATCTCAGGTCATTTAGGAAAACTTCTAGTGCCAGGAATGACTTACATCTGGATGAGTCATAGGCCAAAGGAGTCTAACAGACCTCCTGCCCACAGCCCCCACTTCAAATGCCACAGGCTGTTGCCAAGGCTAATGATTATTTTCCACAATGCTACTGCTGAGGACAATACCTACTTATATCATCAAACATGGAGAGGCTTCACCTCTACTGACTAGTGTTCATAGTACTGGAAGGTGCTCCACACCCTACCATTAAAATCCCCCGGCTACGACCCTGCAACCAACGACAGTGACCTGCCTGCAAAACATACTGGTGTAACATTGGCATAAATGTTATGGGAATAACCAACTGCTTTTGAAATTGGATTTAAGGCCCACTCCATGAGATGGAACCCACACCTAACACTGTCAAAGTGTTAAAAACCTGATACTAGATAGGCTATGGGCATAAGGGATGTCTAATACTAAAGTGACATGGCAGTAAAATGACTCCTAATGATACTAATTAGATCAGTGCCTTGCTCAACCCTCATCAGATAAGCTGCTTCTTGTAGTGACGGGAATTACCACAGGCAAAGACCCAGAATTGTAAAATATGCAGTCAGAGACTTTGGAGTAGTTCTAAATGCTATTTCTTTATCAAACCCCTTCCTGCAAAGCTTGCGGATCTTTGTGGACAGGGAAGTCAAAAGATAGTAAGAGCCAGAGGTGATGATTCCAATAAAGACTGTCCTCCAGATGCAAGAGGACTGACGTATATGTAAATGAGTGTCTGTGGCAGAACTCATTAAGACCTGCACAGGTTCAAACAAGACAGGGTCCCAAGAGGTAGAAGTGGACACAGGTTTAATAAAGAAGCCATCTGCAATTGTTGTCTGATGGCGAAGGGAAAATCCGTTTTCTCCAATGGAGTGTCGCTGGGTATATCAACCACATTCCAGGGCAGAACCCATGCTCAGGGGTAACTGGTCAACACAAAACAAACTCCACGTTTTTTCCTGTGGAATTCTGTTTTATTTTGTTGTTGGTTTGTTTGTTTAGCCTTACTGATCTTTTCTTGTTTGTTTTGAATTTTGTTTTTGTGGAATTTTTTTTGATGGGTTAGAGACAGAAACATAAAGTTGGGTGGGTAAGTAGTGAGGTGAATGGTATTTGCGAAGAGTTGGGGACAAGAAGATGTGATCCAAATGAAAACATAGTGTATGAAAAAATTAATTAAAAAGTACATAAAATAAAAAATAGATTTCTGTTCTCTTTTCTTCAGGACAAACAGCCATCTACTAGATTAGATGGTTGATCCTTACTTGTTGTTTAGTTTCTGGAGACAGATTTTCCCCATGTATCTCTAGCTGGTCTAGAACTCAATATGTAGCCCAGGCTGGCTTCAAACTTGTAATTTTGGCCTCTACCCTCAGTGCTGGGATTATAGACACGAAACTCCACCCCTAGTCCAGCTGTCTTTTAAAATGTACTCTCATTTCTGTCAGAAGAGAATTATATCCCTGTCCCAGCCCCCAGTGTCACTAAATTTCCCAGTAAGATCAAAGTGGGGACAGTCAGTTTAAAACTTTTCATATTTTATCTATTTTTGGTTTTCTGTTACGGGTTTTATATTTCTGCTCAATTTCTATTAAAGCAATTGTTTCATCTTATCATTTGTTGTTCTGATTTGTAAGCACTATTGACATCTATCTGTCACGTGCATGTTATGTACATGTACATACACACTCACACAGTCACACATACACACAACCACACATATATACATATAATCACTCACAGTCAGACACACACACATGGTCACACATATACACAGCCACAAATACATACATATATACACTCAAATAGTCACACATAACACACGGTCACACATACACACAGGGTCATACACATACACACATGGTCACACACATACACACATGGTCACACGTGCACACACACCCTCAGCTTGTCTTTTAAACTAGTCAATATAAAGAAAAATGAGGTAATACATAGGTAAAGCATTGCTTTTAATTTCTGCACCAGGGATTAAGAATGCCTTCCTTATTTCAAGATCATTGGTTTACTTAGCTTTTCTTTCTTTAAGCTATAGTTCTTCAGTTCCTGACTCAAGGAGGATTAGCTCCTGCCTCCAGGAAAGTGACAGTCGGTGCTGATTAAAGACATCTGATGAGAGCACTGAGGCTGTGCTCAGGGAAGGGGCCAGCTGCTGGCTTCACTATGGTCCATTCCTTGTGTGGACCCAGTAGCTAGCTAGCTTGCTGTCCCAGTGGAAGAAGCTTAGGCTGGAGAAGCATTTAACATCAGGTTCATGGGCAAAGCCCGTGATGGGATGGTTCTGTCCACCATTGGCAGTATAAAAGTTCGGACAGCCTGTTCTTTCTCTTTTTTTCTGAGTGGTTTACTGCAAGCATAGCACACAGAGTTCAGGATGTGTGTGAGAACCTGCACTGAAGGAACTGGTGCTCAATAAGACATTTTTGATAAATAAAATATAATCGATAACTTATAAATCATAAGATGTAACTGATAAATCAGAGTCATGCCTACACCAAGGGCTGGGTGGATAAACCAGGGGAACAGATTCTGGATTTCCCTGCTTCATGGTATGTGCAGAGTAAAAACACTGTCATTGAAGGCAGAAATGAAGTGGATTTCCAGCTTACTTTTTAGTCCACAGATACATGAAATGGCTTCCACTGCGGGTACAGCAGAGCGTGGAGCTGGGAAAATTCAGAGAAGAACTTGGGGATGGGGGAGTTAATCACTCCAGCAACGGGCTCTGTGCACAATGGAGATCAGAGGCATTCCTAACCCTCTGCATGTTATGGCACTCTGTGCTCTCACAAAGCCATCAAAGCAGAGCTGGCCTCCCTGGAACGTGACAGGGGTGTGGAAGAAGGTCACTTTGTGAACCCAAAGAAGAAACCACGTGACACACCTTCATGAACGTGATAACTGTGCGAGAGTGATGGGCCACCACCCCGAGACTGCCACGGGAGGAGCTTTCAGTAGCAGCCCCCATCACTGTGGTTACAGCTCATAACCTCCAAGGCCATGCGCAGTGACAGCCTCACTCTGCACTGCTATCCTCCGAGGATCCCAACTTTCCTGCATTTTGTCTGGCGTTTTTTGTTTGTTTTGTTGCAAACTGCATTTCTTTCTTTACAGCATAGCAGCACACATAGAATATAGATAAACCCCAAACATTCATCCCTGTGACTAACGTAAGTGTATAATGTGGGAGGTGGTATATATTTATAAATATAAGAAAGGATGATTCCAGAAACTAGAAAGGATTAAATTAGTCAATCATCATAAAGATTGAAAAGTAAGCTTTGCAAAAATGCCTAAGAAAGTTGGAAAGATGGTCTTCCAGGCTAAGGGGTAAGGGTGGGGTGCAGAATGGCTGTCCCAGAAAATATGCATCTCACAATTTGCTTAATGCATAATTCAAACTGTACAACCACTAAGCCTGTTCTACAATGTTAAGAAGGTGAGTCAGGATGAGGCAAACTTTCTAGACTGCACATCCAATGGACATAATACACCCATGCTAGCCTCAGGAAACAGAAGTCTATTCACAATGAGCCTAGGAATACCTTGTACCCCTCTCTGCCCACAGTAATGCAGAGGCACTAACAGGGCCACAGCTATACCCTCACACCCAGGCACAGGTAAGAAAGGGAACATGTGGGAAACCAAAGCCCTCCTGGTGGATGCAGCTCACTAGCTACTAGGTTAGCCCCACGATCAAATTACTAAAATAAGGTAGTAATCCCTTTGTGCCGTGGGAGCCTTTCCTGTTTTCTAGAGGGTTTAGCTCTGATAGACCACAAAGAAAATCTTCACCAGTATCGCCCTGGTGCCTCAAAGGAGTAAGAACCCTAGAACACTGTGGCTACCTCTGTCCTGACCTTTCCCTAACTGAAAGCATCCTAGCTGATATTTAGGGAGGAAAGACAGAATTAGAGAATGTATGTAATAAAGAGGTACAGTTGAAATGTCCCCCAGCTTTCTAGGAACAAATCCACTTAGAACACCAGCCACACCCATGCTTCCAGCATTCTGTTACATACCTCACTGAGGAGAAGACTCTCTGGTTTTATTGTACTAAAAAGAGCTGTTTCCTCCCCCAGAGAAAAGCCCATTCTTGGTCTGATGCCAAGAAAGCCATAAAAGAAAAAAAAAGGGAAAAAATGCTGACCAAGGGAAGTGACACATCCAGCTTACTCACTCCTTGCAATGACAGTGCTGCAAAATAAGGCATTCACCAGCCCATGTGGGCAGAACACAAGTTCCCCGGTGCAGGCACACCTACTGGTTCCCAGGAGTCTGCTTCCTAAGTGTGCACTAAGAGTAAGACCATGACATCAGATGCTGAGACGCCCTGGAGGCCACTTGGAGCTAGCTGGTGGCACAAGCTGTGCCTGTGGATCAGAAGTTTCCCAAGCACTGTCTTGACTTTCCAGTAAAGCAACCTCAAAATAACAGAAGCAGGGGTTTGTGGTGATAGACTTCTGTCTCCAGCCATGACTATGGGGCAGAACCACAGTCTGTCTTTCAAAATTCCCAAGGCTGATGTCTTAGCCTGTTAAAAGGTAAGTGCTTAAGCTTGGATAGGGACCTGCCAGGAACAGTGGGACATCCAACAGAAAGCTTCCTTTTAGTCTTTTTTTCCTTTTGGCGGGGGTGGGGGTGTGTCAGTTCAGCCAAATGTAAGATTCTTCATTAACTGTTTGGTTCTGCTGTTGTTTTGTTCTGGTTTTCTGGCCCTTTCAGATATGGTAGCAGCCACAACCCCTCCTATTAATTAATGATTCGAACACTGAAGGGGCCTTAGCTCTTCCCACCACTAGGAAGGCAAGAATGACTTAAGGAAAATCACCTGGGAGTGGCTTTAGACCAAGAGCTCAGCAGGTTAAATGCTCTTTCTGTGGCCGAGACCAAAGCAACTCTTTGGTAGGTACAACTCTACCACAACCCATGTTATGAGATGTCTGTTTTTCTAGAAACCGCTCTCCTCTGTTCCACATCCATTTGTGGCTCAAAAGCTGGCCTTCACTCCATCACTGAGCTCATACATGGCCTCTGGCTACCACTTCTGTAGTTTTCAACCAGAGGTGATTTTGCCAAGGAACATGAGGAAATAAATACCAAACAAATATTTCTGTTGTCATGACTAGAATGGAGGAAGGGGACACCACTAAAATTCCTAAATTGCAGAAGACAGCCCCTCACTACAGTGTTCCCTTGTCTCGGTGCCTAGTGTCACAGAGAGATGGCTCTGCTCCAGCCATGCCAAACCTGCTGTTTGTTGAGCACACCAAACCTTCTCATGCTTTTGTGCCCAAACACAGGCTTTTCCCTTTACCCGTCGTGCCTCGTTCCACACCGTCTGCCCAGACAATTACCATTTACCATCCAGATTCCAGCTCAGAATTTCACCTCCTCTGCATTATCTCTCCTAGGTCACTACCCTGGCTTTTTGTTTTGTTTTGTTAACTTACTTGATACAAACTAGAGTAATCTGGGATGAATATCTCAGCTGCCCCCATCAGATGGCCTACAGGACAGTCTATAGAGCATTTCTTCGATTAATGGTGGGTGTGGGAGGGCCCAGCCCACTGTGGGCAGGTGGTTCTGGGTTGGGTAAGAGAGCAAGCTGAGCAAGTCATGGAAGCAAGTCAGTAAACAGCATTTCTCTATGGTCTCTATTTCTGTTCCTGTCTTGGCTTCCCCTGATGATGGTCTGTAACCCTTAAGTCAAATAAACATTGTCCTTCCCAAGCTTTCTTTTGGTCAGGGTTTTAACACAGCAAAGGAAGCTAACACAGTCGCAGATCTGGCTTGTTTCTTCTGTCCCTGCAAAGCTTCTGATACATACCTTCTTAGAATACTCAAACCTGAAATAGTCTGCCACCTGCTAACAGCTCAATCCAAACCTTACTCGTCACCTTCTCTAATGTGCCCATCTGGTAATCAATTGCTGCTCAGCAAATCAGAGAACAAATGGAAATATTGTGCATACTTGCTAGTCTCTCTTGCAGCTATGTCTATAGGCTAACAGTGTCCCAACATCAAAACTTGGCATATGTTTCTAAGAGGCCTGCAATACAGACAGGCACTATACAAGGTAAGTGGCACACGAATTAGTAGATTTTACCCATTATTATTAGCATATTACATATGGGCAAAGAGAGGTATCAAGAAGTTAGGTCACTTGCCTAAGGTCTGGCAGAGCTGATAGTCATCTCAGGAAATCTGGTTCCACAGATTAATTCTTTAATAGTCATGTCAACACAGTCACACAGTCAACATTTCAGCTATCAAACACCTCTGGGAAACGCAAGAGATACTCTAGAGGACCATAGAATTATGAAGTGTCCACCAGCTCCGGCATCCTGCCTGAAAGATGGCTTGTGGGCATTACATGATTACCCAACCTCTGAAACTGTCAGGAAAAGAACATCATGATACAGGAAAAATGCATATTCAAAGCATCCCTTACCTTGTTCATGCTGCAGTAATGGGCACGAGGGATCAGACATGTCACAGTGTGAAGCAGCTCCTGAAGGTCCTTCTTGTTCCAACACCCTCACTTCCTGAAGCAGACAGCTGCATTGTAAACACAAACAAGAAACCCATTGGGCCCAGGAAAACTCAGAGAAGTTATCTCCTGCAGAACGGTTGGTCATGACTACAGTCACTCACGCTATTCAGCCGGACAGCCACATGGACCTACTGAGCCCTCAGTTCTCAGGTCAGCAAGGAAACCATTGAGGACAGCACACAGTAGTGCTGCTCACGTTCTAGCTTCTTAGTGTTCTCAAGGAGGTGATAGCCTAAACCAAGAAATAACTAGTGAAACTGAGGGCTGCTTTAAAATTGTGTGCAACTTAAATTAAAATAGCAAAGGCGTTCAGTGGCTACCATATTGGACAGTACAGGCCTAGGCAGTCATGTTGAGAGTCTCTGGGCTTGCCCAAGGCTCAGAAAGAGCTACATACCATGGCTACAGAGCCATAGGGTCAAGGGCATTCTTTGAAATAAATAATTTTTTGAGCACTTACTAAGGGCTAGGACCTAAGGCACTGGTGAGCAAAGCCAATGACTTAAGAATTTCTATCCAGTACTTGGCTATCTTTAATAAGGGCAAGAAATTGGTGAGTAGCAGTAGTACTGTGTACCAGACCTTGGTGCCTTTCCCTACTGACCCAAGGAACTGAGGAACCAGTGGGTAGAGTCAGAGTCCGGCTGCATCATCTTCAGGATTGAGATGTGGACCCTCCTTGGCAGGTAACACTCCACCAGGGATTTTAAGAAGTCAGTTTGCCATCAGCCAAACGAACAAAATAATCAATCCAGTACCCCCATTCCCTCCAAAAACAGAATAAGGACCTGTTTTGGATTGTGTTGTTGGTTCTCTACAGAGTTTTTAAATTACTTTAATTAATTTTACATTTGGAAGAAAACTGTAGTGTGTTTCCATGGCTTCTGGTTTGTCAAATATTAAACAAAAACACGAGTAAAATGTTTATGACCACTTCAGTAGACATGTGGCTTTTTCCATTGAAAGACGCTCACAAGAGCTACAGGAGGACAGCGGTACACTGTTCAGTTCCTTACAGTTGCCTGACGGTGGGCCACTTTCCTCAGAGGCTGCATCTAGCATGTATTTGAATGTCTGAATCTTACTGTGAAAAATGGAATCAGAGACTTAACTAGAAGGGTAGTGATTAACAGTAAAACCACACTGCTTAAAACTGTAACAATGCAAAGAAATCCTCATACTCCCGATGTCCCACCACAGACCCATTCTGACCTTAGTCCTCTGTCTCTGTCTGCTGCAGAACACACGTTCACTGAGACCAGGACACAAATGCTGCACTTCTGATTACTACGGAAAGCATTTTTGCAATTGTGTTTTCAAAAGATAAATTCTTAATGCACATACTGTACTATTCAGTGAACATATTCTACCTGCTTTTTTTCATAAACTAGGAGAGAAGGTAATGACATTGCCAATCATGGCAGACAGATATTCTACAGAAAATGGCATGCCAGCCTCAGCAGGAACACCTCTTGACAACAAGTGAGGATCCCAGCATCTGCAGGGTGAGTCCACACAGACCACTCCATAGTACACAATGTCTGGGCAACACTGGCTTCAAAGTCATAAAAATTCTGAATCTGACTAAAAGATGAATGAAAAATAATTGAATTACCAGAAGCAGTGGCTAATGGATTTCTGACCTTTAAAGTAGAAACTCTATACATGCTGTTTCTTACTTAATACGTGTATTGATCCATTTCAAATGCAGTGTATCACATAACTGGAAAGCTTGTCTCCATGCCCTACAGAGATGTCTAAAGTCACTTTCGTGTTCACACTGGCACACGGAAAATGGGCACAATGTCTTAACCAACAAAGATGCTCCACCAGCTACCTAATGACCTAGCTTTTATGTACCACAGTCCTCAATCCCTTAGAATCTGAGCACACAGTTCTCAGTAAACTGTCCTGTCCCTCCCTGTCCCTACCTCAGGTGTTCTTACATCATCTGCATATATGCCGTTCTACAGCCAAGCCAGACTACAACTTCTCCGAGGGAAATATAAGTGACATAGAGAGGCCTTTACTCTCACTCACGGAACGAGGTTGATACACACTGTTAACATGGGATTGAAAACAATTTTGATAATTGTTGCACAATGTTTTAGAGGTTTTAAATTTTTTAAGGAAAAAAAGTGCAAGGGTTTAAATCTTTTTTTAAATTCATGTTTGTTTGTGTGTGTACAGAGTGGGCAGAGTTAGGAGCATGTGTGTACATGTGGGTGCCCCTGCCCATGCATGCACACATGGCTTTGGTGTCATCTTCAAGTGTTCTACATCTTAGTTTTTGAGATGGTATTTTACTGACCCTGCAGTTCGCCTATGGGCCAGCAACATCCCCTGGTCCTATCCCTGCTGCCCACTGCTGGGATTAAAGGCACTGTTAAGCACTGCCATGCACCTTTTAACATGGGCTCTAGGATTCCAGCAGACATTTATGCTTGCACAACACGCCTTTTAACCGCTGAGATGTCTCCCTAGCCCCGGGGTGTAGATCTTCTTTAAAACTTATTGGGATAACATGCAGCTGTTTAATAGTTAAAAGTATACAAAGTGCTTCTTGATTAAGGCTGCTAGCTCTAATGTCAATCTAAGAGTTTTCCTACCCATATACAAGGATGTAAATTTCTATTTGATCATGCTATAATTAGCTGGAGACTCTGAGCTGGAGGTAACTCTCATCTTAGATGCTACAGAATTAAAACATGTACAAAGACCAAAGAAAAGCCAATATCCTCTCTGCCGATCAAGTACATGCACACATGTATATACACCATATATAAAGACCACTGTTAACAGAAAATACCTTGGAGACTAGATGACTCTTTTAGAAACTGGGTCAGTTCACTTGTGGACAGTAACTAGAAAGACTGGCCTTGTTCTATCAAACATTCCCATCTCTCCTGAAACATGGAGAACCTGGCTGTCCTGCAGTCAACTTGGCTATGAAGCAGCAAAGAAAAGCCTACAGCTTAAAAACACAACCTGCCTTCTCAAGTACAAATCATTAAGACAGAAGCTGCCTAAGACATCACAACAGAATCAAGGGTGTCTTCCCTCACATTCTAAATGTTTTCTTTTTCTTCTTCTAAGAAGTTGAGATCCTCTCTCATTGAACAAAATTAAATATAGGTTTAAAGGGTGCCTTGAGAAAACCAATCCCATATGTCATTGTGTTTCCCAGTCGGCTGATCCTAACAAAATTGACCCAATGGTTAACAACATCTGTGTTCAACCTGACACAACTAAAAGGCTAATGAAATGCCACCATTCAAGGCGAGCAGAAGGAAGGAGGAATAGCATGCAGGCTGGGGACAGGGAAAGCATCAAAGTAAGCATGGGATCTAGGGCTCAGCTCAACAGCAGAGTACTTGCTCAGGATGCTCAAGGCACTAGGCTTAGCCCCCTTTCAGGGAGGAAGATGTGAGGGGAGTGAGGAAAGGGGTAGATAGGTAGTGGATCGGGTTGAAAGTTTCCAAAATAAGTGAAAAGTAAAGGTCAGGTAAGCAAATAAAACAGCATTGGCAATGTAGCCAAGTGCCCCTCACCAGCCAAGTCCTCTCTATGATGGGGACTGGGAGATGTGGGTCCCTGGTGAGAATCCCACATCTGGTGACATTTCTAGGGTTATATATGCTGATGGTTTGGGCGTCTTGGGCATCAGCAAGTGGGAGTTGGAGAAAGGTAAAGACTGGGTCTACCTGTTTCACCACTATTTACCAACAACCTCCACCTACAGTGAGGCATCTGTGTCACCTGGATCATTGCTAAGATGCTTTGAAGTATGATAAGGATATAATAAGCCAGCTTGATTCCATCCTCCTTACTCTAAGGTAGGCTTAAGAGTGTCAAGAGCTGTTTCTTTGTGTGCCATGTCTTGGCCCTTGAAAATGCTGTTGATACTGACAGTTGAGAATGGAATATGCTGACTCGGGCTTCCCTCCCTTCCCAGGAGTTTATTCTAGAAGCCTTTTGTAATCTGTCTCAAAGCTGGGTAGCTCAAGCACTCCAAAGGCATATAGGCCAATGCAAGCAAGCATTTAGTTATTCACAATGTTAAAGTTGTCACTCGCCGACTTTCAGATGCTGTGTGCTCTGAGACCAGCGTGAATTCTTTTGGCCATGTTCTTCCCTACTCTACATTCAGCAGTGTAAACAAAGGACTAGACACAACACAGACCAAGAGCTTCTAGTGACTAATGACATAAAAAGATGAGAAGATTTCAGAGAGAAAAGCCAGGAGACTCTGGGGGAAATGCCCCAAAATCTAGGACTTAGGAGCCTGGGCAACCAGAAGGGTAGGTGAGAGAAACCCCTAGTCTCCTACAGCCTGTTTTTAGGATTGGGATACTTCACATGTTTCTTCAGTTAAGTCTTAACAATCTTGAACTGGAATCCATGTCCAAAACTAAATAAATGTAAATCCAATTTATTTAATAAATTCTAATATCTCCCTTCCACCCTAAGGAACATGGTGCTAGTATTAAGTACCCAAAGGGGGCAGGAGGGACCCTTCCCCATCACACCTCTTCTGTGACTGCTTATCCCACTGTTCTAAAGAGGCAGCAAAACAAGGGTGAGCTGCCTGAGGACATCTGAATGGGTAGCTCTGTTTCTTCAGAGCATCAGTACCCTCAGCAAGGCCACACTGACGCAGCAAGCACACAGCACCACAGCTGTGACCAAGACCCTGGACAATGTTAGCCACCCGCCTTGATCCCAGCACCCACCCAAAGCCACAGACACAAGTGCACCCTTTTACAGCCGTTACCGTGGCCTTCTTCTCGGGGGGTCAGGTAAGTGACTGGAAATATTCAGGATTTTAACTAGAATATGAACTACAGCTCAGCAGTAAATTGTGACAAAGAGGAGGGAATAAGGGACTCCGGGTTCTAAAGAAGGGATGATTACTGGTAACAAAGAAGCCGGTCGGGATGTCAGCAGAAGAACAAAGCCACCAAGGAGAAAAAGTGCCAATACTTCCACACAGCCCTTCCTGGTCCATAGGCTAGGGGCTTCCTGTGGTAAAACTGCCAGGTAACCAATGCTTCGAGTCAAGGCAGCCTCTACTAAGGGCCAATCCGTATCTCCGTGAAGCTGAAGATGCTACCAGTCCCAGCTGCTTCTCTTGCTTACTGACTGCCTAAAACAAGAGCTCAAAAGGGATGGGATAAGTGAATGGCCAGACTGTGAAGACAGTAATGATCCACCAAGTCTGACGCTTGTGCTAGTCCCAGCAAAGCAGGGGCATGGCCCACGTGCTCAAGGTCCATGAGAGCCAAGAAAGTGAGCAAACAGTCCCATGGAGAGTGACACTCCTGTTCAGTGTGAGAGACTTGTTTTCACCCTACTGGGAAAATTACTCTTTTTATGCCTCAGAAAAGGAAGCACAGAAGTGATCTACTGCCCTACTGATACACGGGAGTCATGCTTTAGTTTTAGGAGCTTTAATTCATGTTTGGCAATGGTACCGGCCACTGAAAGGTGTATCATTGGTGTCTGTCACACTTACTAAGAAACTCAATCCATTAGATTATTTTAGATGGAGAAGTCTGAGTTTCACTCACCTAGGATGAAGGTTTACCAACCACACCTGGTTTACCATTTCCTCCTAATTGCATCATTCTCATCTGAAAGGAGGCTCCCTGAGGACTAGGGAGATAAATGAAGTTTACAAGGCTCAGTGGGAATAGTGTGGCTTTGGTAACATCAAAGCCTATCCACAGTGACACACCTCCTCTAACAAGGCCACACCTCCTAATCCTTCCCAAACAGTTCGACCAAGTAGGGAACAATTATTCAAATACATGAGCCTATGTGGGCCGTTCTCATTCAAACCACCGCATAACTTCTCACCCACAATCATGTCAGTAACCCCAATAAGCTCACTGTTCACAAAGCTAGACTTGGGTGGAGCCAGTGCTCTAGTTTGTGGTCAGTGCTGTAGAGAGAGTGAATAGACTTGTACTCATGTCTCCCCAGGAAAAGTCAAATAATATATGCTGATAGAATCCTAGAGTTTCCTTCTGTCTTGAGGGTTTGAGTAATTCAGGCAAGTTCACTTTCTGTGGTTTGGTAAAAATCCGAAATAACAGCACCGTAAGTAGTTACTTCCAAATGACCCACTGAGGAGGCAGAGATATCAAGGGAAATCATTGGGCAGCACCTCTTTAAAGAAGTCAAGAGGCCAGCTGACTCTTCAAAGGTCACAATTTTAGGACTTGTTTTCTCTCCAGCGGAGACCTGGACAACAAGTTGTACAGAGGGACAAGTGGTATGTGTGGCTTAAATCTGCCCACTACTGGAGCCTGGAATGGTTCTACGGTCTTGCTTCTCTGGGAAAAGAGCTTTTGCTGATTCCCAGAAGGAAGCTCTATGGGGCATAACAGGCTGGAATGGAAGGCAGCCTCAGAGATTATCTGCTAATGGGCCTCAGCTTTCCTGGGGCTCAAAGTCTGTATCTTCATCACCAGCCTCATCTTAGCATGACTTGTTCTCTCTAAGAGATGACTGTGCTCGGTTGTCAAAACTATTCTGCAAAGATAGGGTTCACTTTGACCTCAGCACAAGTGCTTTTGTGAGCTGAACTTTCAAAATCAAAATAGCTCCTCACCTGCCATGCTGGCAACGAAACTTCAGATTCGTTCAAACACGGTGCCCTGGAGAACCATCCTAACCCGACAAATGAGGGGACATTCTTGCTGTCCTCAACAAACAGTTCCCTTGCTGAGTCTGAACATCCCAGCTCCTAGAACTGACAGCAAGGAGTCCCTACACCATCACAGCTGGTGGCACCGGGGTCTTCCAGCACATGGAAATGTCACCTTATTGCTTTGAGCTCATATACTTGAAAGTAGTTTTTCTGTTTTTATTGAACATACCTAAGGTTTTATGTCCATGTGGAGGGAGTTTATCAAGAAGTAATTTGGGGGTTCCTAAAACTCAGTTCTGTCATAGTTTATGTCCCATATGTGTCTGTGTAGCTGCTGTTCAGGCAGACTCAGTAATATAATCTTTGTAGTATCAGCTATGTCGTGACTTACTCTTTGACTCTTCCTCCTAATGGGAATGTCAGGTGAGAAAGCTCTTAAAAAGAGTCCCTGCCTATCAACCATTCTTAGCATCAGTTGCCCAGGCAACTGTTCTAAGGAAGCAGGTCATCTTTGCGGCCACTCTGTTCTGTGGAAAGGAAGCCACCTCACATCTGCTTTGCTGTGACTTAAACTGGGATGGAATACTAGTGTTGGTGGGATAAGAAGCAAAGCGGCAAGAAACAGAGCGAGGGCACAGTCACACCACTGCGTCACCAGCAGGAACCGTAGGGCTGGCTGCATTCTCCAACAGCAGCTCCAGGGACTGCCACGGACACAGCCAGGCATGTCCCTCGGGTCCCTCTGATCTCATTATAGCAGTCGACACCAGTCCTCACATAACAAACAGGAAATTGATGCCCGCCTCTCCTGTGGAAAGCTGCACAATCCTTCCTAAGGAGACCACAGCCACCAGCATGGGAAGGAAACCAGCGCTGCTCCTGAGAAGCCTTGTGTCTGTGGCTTTTCTTTCTTTCTGGGGTGGCATACAAAGTTGGTGAGCCGGAGGCCCCAGCTCCGTGTGCTGCTACAATGTGACATTTCCTTGCTGCTGATGTCAACATTCCAAGGCTCCAACAGTAGGGCCATTTCCTCTGGTGTAGCTCTGGGAAAGTCCTGTGAGGCAGCCTTGAAGGATTCCACCTGCTAAGGCCAGAGTACAAGAAAGGGACTGTTCTGCAAGAACAAATTCCAGGCCTCAGTGTGTGTGTGTGTGTGTGTGTGTGTGTGTGTGTGTGTGTGTGTGTGTGTGTGTTCTTCAGAAAATTCTGTTTACTACTTAGAAAACGTTATGTAGTCTGATTATTTCCACTTTAAATGACAAGAGAATGGGTTAACCTATGAATTAAAAGCTCAATGTTAAAGCATAGGACCAATATGTGCTGTGGTTTGATAAAAACTGACCCCCATAGTCTTGGGCATTTGCACACTGGGTCCTCAGCTTGCAGCACTGTTTAGAGAGGGTTAGGCGGTGCAGCCTCGTTGGAGGAAGAGCATCACTGGGGATAGGCTGGGAAATGAAAAGCCTCCATCACTTCCAGTTTGCCCATACCGCTTCATGTGTGCCGTTCAAGATATACGGGTCCAGCTTCTGCTCCTGCTGCCATGCCGTCCTTGTCATTACGGACTCTAACCCCCTGGAACCACAGTCAAACTCTCTTCTGTAAGTTGCCTGGGTCATGGTGTTTTAGCATGGCAAACGAAAAGCTACCAATATAGCATGCATGGGGCACTGAGTTTAGTCTCCAACAGAGTACACCGTGCACGCGCATGCACACACACACACACACACACACACACAGTACACCACACACACAAACAGAGTACACCACACACACACGCACACATACAGAGTACACCACACCACCCACCCATACATACATATATACACACGCACACATGTACTCACTCACACACACAGAGTACACCATACACACATGCACACTCACACACGTGCACACACACACACACACGGGTGGGGGTGCACGGAGAAATCACTTCACATCCTATCTCAGAAGTACTAAAAGCCTACTTTATGAAACAGTAGTAAACTGTGAAGCTAAAAGAGAAGGCAGATCAGTATTTCTCAGCCAGGGTGGCAGGGTTGATTTTGCCCCATTAGGGGATATTTATGAATGTGTGGAGACGATTTTGGTTGTCTCCATAAGGGGAGGTGACATATGGAAGGCAGAATTTCCAGTGCTGCTAAGATTCCTACTCTCCCATAATAATTACCTGGTCCAAACTCTCAGGAATGCTGAAACAGATGCTGGGATGTAGAGGGAAGACTCGAGGATATAAACTGGAGTTAAAACATGGTCACTTCACAGTAATGCTAATGTTACTGTTACATAGTTTGGGATTCCCAAAATGCACGACAACCACAAAAACGCCCTTCTTCTTTCTTCAAGCCGGCCTGGAGCTCAGCAGAGTGAAGTAACTGGAGCAGCAGGAAGGAGTGTTGGAGCATTTTATCAGCACCCCTCTGAGTGCTGTGTTTATTCCAGGTGAAGTTGTATCTGAATGCTGAGTACTCCAGTTCACTAGTGACTAGCAACAGCAGGCATGCATGAGCTGCTTCCAGAATTACTAAAGCCACACAGGCAGCTTGAACACATTTCCGTCTCAAAACACTGGCAAAATGTTCCAGCTTTTAAAATGCTAACAAAATATGAGGAGCCATGGCAAAATTGACCTACATTCTAGGGTGGTTAGCAAAGGGGAAAAAAGCTACATAGTGGAGTTCAAAATAAACGCAGGGGTTCTTCCTCTGAAGTTACTCATGGTAAGTATTTTTGAAATGGCTCTCATTTCTAATTGTCCATTCCAGTTCCGATGCATTTCCTATTCTCTGCATTTGCTTTCTTACATTTGACAGAACAATGCACACTTAGATAACTTGGTAATTTTTCTCTTATGAAGTCTTGTTTTCTTTAAAACAAGGAAAATCCCCACACCTTTGCACATAAGCGAATTCAGACTTTATGAATGAGCAGGGACAGTTTCAATGGACTGTTTTAAAGGCTTCTGGTGCAAATAGTAAGCCAAACCGATTCATGAAGTTAATATAACTTCCCATAATTAAGACTCCAGCTTTTCTTACAGCCCAAATCTAAAGGAAAACAAAAGCCATGGCAGGGGAAACTATGCCTTCCTTGGCATCTCAAAATTGTTGTTCAAGTAATGACTCTATTTTACCTACCATAATTATGGTATACCTCAAAGCAGTCCTCCACAATATCCCTTTCCTCCCTCCACTCAAGTCCTGCTCAACCATCTCTGGAAACTATTAACCAAAAGTCCCGTTCCAACTTTCCTCTTCTCCCTCCTCTGCGTCCTCAGTCATGCTGGCGTCAGGACAAAGCAAACTTGTATTACATCACAGTGCAAACTCATTTTCTCTAAACCAGCCCACTGGTCTTTTACTGCTACTGGAACCAACACTGTCACAGAGTAGTCTTTGTTACTTGGTGCTGCTTTTACAAAAATAAAAGTTCCCCCATGCTCCTTTCCTCTGTTTAAAAGAGGGGAGCTGCTAGCCTGACTCCACCCGTGCTGTAAACTAGACATTACCTTATGTACCAGGGACTCTAAGACATTCCTCAGTCTAGCTGCAAAATTCCTGCACTAGGCAGCTCTGGCTCCTCCTCCTTTCTGCATCCCTCCCTCTCCTTCTCCCTCCCTCCCTCTCCCTCTCCCTCTCCCTCTCCCTCTCCCTCTCCCTCTCCCTCTCTCTCTCTCCCCACTGCCTCACTGTGTTTTTGTGTAAATGATCTCACATGACTCAACAAATCCATCTGCCTGAAGCTGGCCAAGTCTGGAGCCCTCCCAGGAGGGCGGAGAAGAATGGCTTTGTGGAAAGGACCTGGAGCGCTGCCCTTCCTCTGGCTCAAATTACCCGCCTGTCAGGCCTGACGGATCTGGATAAAAATAAAAGGAAGCGGGCTGTGAAAAGCAGATGAATGGGCTCAGCAGCTCCTCAGATAACACAGCCCTGCTGTTGCCCCAAGCTTCCCAAACAGAAACTTCAAATGTGCGACCTCTGAGTGCAGTCATGGGGCTTCCAGGTGAAGGGGCTGTCTACCCACCAGAGTGGGTGACACAGCCTGGATTAGCCACCTGTTCCTCCTTCCGTGTGTGTGTGTGTGTGTGTGTGTGTGTGTGTGTGTGTGTGTGTGTGAGAGAGAAGAGGGAATAGAGAGAGACTTCTACTGAAAGGTTCTCAGAAAACAGCTGAATTCAATGGAGTGAAGGCTTCCCACGTCTTAATGTTGCTTCTACCACATAATTCTCCACACGAGACATTTGCAGCCTCCCTATGATGTCACTTCTCCATTCAGGGCCAGCAAAGAGTTAAAAGTCCTTCTTGCAAGTGTATGGCCAGCGCCTGCAGTGGGTATTAAGCACTTAGGTTTGCGATGTAATGACACACTGTAACAATCTGTAATATGAAACATCAGCAAAGCCCTGGCTCTGAGGCGCTCTCTCCCCACCATTAGCCATATGTTTGGCTCTTCAGATAGCCAAGCGGGTGTTCCAGCGTGCCATCTGGTTTCTATCCACGTAGGCAACTGCAAAGCAAGGGCTGCATCCCTCTGGAGCTTCGTGTTGTGTTTCTCTCTCTTTTCCCCTGTCTTCCCTCCCCCCTCCCAGCTCCTTTGGTTCCCCTGCAAAAGAATTCTCTGGCATTCATCATGCGCAAAGAAAATGTTACCTGACCTGGCAGCAGAGGAGTCATTAAGAATGCACAGCTGAACTGTAAACACGCCAGAGGGTCCTTTGCATAGCCAGAATCTCTACAAGTTAGTCTCACCCCCCACAATCTGCCCCCCCTTCTGCATCTCCTATGAGTGCTGACACTTGATCCAGCATGTTAAAAAATAGGTACATTCTTGACAGATCCAGGGTTTGCTGTGGTGCCCTTGATAGTCACTTCACACACTGACAGCAGGACTTGAAATCGCACATGTGTATGCAAGCACACACACGTTTGTCTCAGCATTCAATCTGCTTGACGTCAGTCTCACACAGGATGACACAGCCCTGACTAACTGCGGGGTCCAAGCCCTCCTGCTCTCGAGGTATTCGACTTCTACTGTTGAGTTTTCTGATGGCTCTCTCCCCTTAAAGAATGCCTGCCTGCACAGGGAGATTCACCCAGCACTTCAGAGTAAGAGCGTGGGGCCACTTTTCAGCCAGTAGTAACTGACAAAAAGATGCTTTCTTCCTTCTGCAGTTTTTCAGAGTGGGGACAGGATCTCATGTCTATACCAGGCTGGCCTCACCTAGCTAGGCAGCCAAGGTTCATCTCCCTCCTCCTGCCTGCTCCCCTGAGGCAGGGATTACAGGTGTGTGCCACCATACCTGGGCTATGTGGTGCGGGGGATCAAACCTCGGGCTCCTTTCTTGTTAGGCAAGTACTCTGCCTATGGAACGGTTCCTTGGGCCTGCACTTTAACAGTGTGAAAAAAAAAACGACACATGCTGTTGGAATCTACAGGGTTTTCCTAGACTTTCTCCTTTCCAGGATTTGAAGTACTCTATTTGTACTTTGAAGATATTAGAATATCTAGAAAATCTGAAGATAATTAAAAGTATGTCTTTTGACTGTATACTGGGATATCTGATACACAGAAAAAATTCTATTTCTGAAAAACCGCAGCCCATTTTTGATGCATTAGGAGACCATTAATTAGGAATTAATACTTGCCACGCTTACTTAAAAGGATGGTTTCTTACATGCCAAGACTATCATTAAAAGGTGTTTAAGCGGAATGTCAGATTTTATCAACACAGTGGGGCTGGAGAGGGCCCGTCAGGGAAGTTCTCCTTATTGAGTCTAACGAGGGTGCCAGGAAGGCTCCTACCCGTGCACACTTCTTCAGCACAGAGCCCTCGCTGACCCACACTCCCACCATCCTAAGCATGTGTTTTATTAGCTAATAGAGACATTAAAGTTCTGTCCACACAGGTTTTAGAGGATGGCAGGATAGGGAACTTTTAATTTAGAAAGCCTTAGGAAATTATGCAGACGATGAGCCCAACACACATAGATCATTATTTTAACATGCTCCTGGTCTACAAATTATTGATGAGCTGCTTTACATTTTCTACTGGCTCTTGAAGCAGTGTGAACTGTTCATGTGGAGGAGTATCTTCCTATTCGCCGTAATTCAAGGCTCTGTGGCCACCTGTGGATAGCGTGTACCAGCAGCACAGGCATAGACCGTACAGACGGTACAGGGCAAAGGATGACATGGGTTGCTCTCATACGCTGACCATACAAGAGCCAGGTGAAGGAGAGGGAATAGCTTTAAGCTGCTTGCACAATCCATGCCAAGGATCCGCGCCCAAATCGGAAAAGTAGGGAGGTGTCAAAGAGTCCAAGCCAAGAGGTGTTTCTAGAGAGACTCAGACAAATCTTAAGTGATTGGCCATTTAGAGATGACGGGGTGCACAGACCATCCAATAGGATTGTTGCTTCTGCTGCTCTCGTTGTCGTTGTGTGTGTTTTGATGCTATAATGTGTACTTTCAGTAAAATGTCACAGTAAATGTGTATTTAAGGTGAGTTTTACATAACTCTGCAGCTGAAATAAAAGCAATGCAATTTCTTAAGCATACGCTGAGTATTCCTCAAGGGTCAGGCAGTGCTAGGCACAGGAGGGAGCGAATCTCTGGGACACAACCTGAAGCTTCTGCTGTTGTTTTTGAGGCAGGGTACACGCTGACCTTAACATCACTGTGAAGCCCAGCCTGGCCTCAAACTCCTCATCTCCCTGTTTCTGCCTCCCAAGTGCTAAGAGTAGAGGCGTACAACACATGGCCACAATCATTACATCTGAGGGACTCAAATACAATGCGGGGTCTAAACACAAATTACAACAATGTGTACAATATGTCTACAAGATGCTGCCTAAAACATAACTCATACCTTTTTCTGTAACATATTCAACAGACTTCTGCTTTGGTTAGGAGTGGATCTTCTAGGAACCAGGGTCCATATCAATTCACTTTGAAGTGATTCAGGATTTGATTTCAATGTTTGTTTTCAGTGGTGCTGAATTAAGACAATCCCCATACAGGTAACTACAGAGATCACTGGCTTTCTGAACCACACAATGAAACTTGGAGAAATTTTCAGACAAAGCCCAGCTCTTTGCTCTCTCTTAATGCTTGCTCAGGCTCCAACTTGACAAATGATTTGCTATTTCAAACACTATGTGAAATGCCTGCATCTGTATTCTGGAGATGAACAGATGTAAACAGAAAGCTGAACTGGTAATGCTAATGGTTTTGTAGTCTTCCATTTTATAATTTGATAATCTGCCTCAAACTTAACCAAAATCTTTAAAGAAAACTAGTCAGATTATATTTCAAATTTTAATGGCTAATGTCATTAATCGAATGTGTAATCCGACAACTATTTAAATTCCTTAAAACAAGGAGCATCCGAAATATGGAGTACAGTGACCCTGTGACGGCATAGGGGTGATCAACCCACACAGAAGCCTGCAACCCGCAGGAGCCCTGCAGCCTGCGGCAGGTAATCCACTTGCTGAATGTGTGACTGGAAGAATCTAACTGCTTGATGAGCCTAATGAGGCTGGAATCTAAAAAACACAGCTATGGAACTTCTAACCAATGGAAAATTGTGTCCTAGCTAATCCTAGTTGTCAACTTGACCCACCTGGGAAGAAGAACTCTCAACTGGATCGCCTTCTTTAGGTTGACCTTGTGAGTGTACCTGTGGGGCACTGTGTTGATTGCTGAGTGATGGAGAAGGGTCTAGGCCACCATGAGCAATGCTACTCCTGGGTGGGAAGTTCTGAGTTATATAAGAAAGTCAGCTGAGTAGAGGCTGCCAGTTATCCTGTAAGCAGCATTCGTCTGTGTTTCCCTCCTGTAGGTTCCTGCCTTGAGTCTCTGCCTTGGCTCCCCTCAATAATGGACTATAAGATGAAATAAACTCTTCCCTCCCTAATCTTGAACAACTTGTAAGAAATTCAGCTATATACATCAAATTAGCAAAAAGCACTACTTTGAAGTTAACTTGATAATCTAACTCCGTGTACTGATAGTCTCAATGCATTCAAACTTGGTAAATGCATTAAGTGTGTGTCTGTGTGTGTTTTCACATTATAGTTATAACTAGTTTAAAGTATTAAGGTGAAATGCAAATTAAATATTTACAGAGCCTTTCAAATCCCTCCAGAGAACTAAGGCAGACCAGAGGTTGAAGGCCGCTGGCTTAGTAAGCACTTTGAAGTTAAAAGTAAATTGAAGGAGAACCACTGGTACACCACTACATGAGGATCATCAGGTCAGGCCCAAACCTCAGCCAAGAGGAGAAAGCATGTCTCATTGCCACAAAAGCAGAGAAGCTGAGAAATAATGCTCCAGGGAAGCCTGGAGAGCAGCATCTAATGACTTAGAGCGAAAGGAGCTCGGCCAATATTTGAGATACATTATTCATGTCTCAGTGTTTTTCATTGGTTAATTCTTCAGCAATGTATGCACTCATCACATGCCAGAGACACTCACCTACACTCTGAGAAACTTGGCATACAACAGTGAAGAAATTTTTAAAAATCCTATCTTTATGAAAACTGTAATCTTCTGAGGACAGATGATAAACGCAGATTAAGCTCACAACAGCCATTGTTTTGTTATAAGGTAACAAGCGCAATTAAAAAAGTACGGGTGTCAGAGGAACTACAAAAGGTGGCTGAAAACCTAGTGGGCCTCGTTGAGAAGCCACAAGATGGGTAAACCAGAAGCTATCCTGTGGAGCATGTTCTCCTGCTGTGCTTCCAAGGGTCATCAAATAGCAGGACTTGGAAACCTGTCCCTGGTCAGAAACCCTGGTCTGAGAACCTCTAGGTAATCCCAATGGACACTGAAATTTGAGTACCACTGGCTTCAAGGAAAGGACTTGGAAGAACATGTTGGGCTGGGTGTGATTATGCATGCCTGCAACACAAGTACCTAGGAGCCAAGAAAGTATGACTGCAAGTTCAAGGCCAGCCTGGGTTAGAAAGGAAGTCCCGGTACCAGGCTCTCCTCCCTCCAAAAGAGGAGCATAGCTATTCATTGCACAGACACTGAGATGAGGCCAGGTGTCTGGAGATGAGAACCTTGAGGAGAAGGGTGGGAATTAGGAGAGAGAAGCCAAGAGATCCTAGGTCACTGTAGCCTTAAGGTCTCAGTGAGGTTCTTACTCCAAATGACGAGCAACTGGAGGGTTTCAGGCAGAGGGGAACAGGTTTGACTCATTCTGTAAAACGTTGGTGCTGTACAGAGTGGAAGCACTTCAGAGCTTTCCTCAGAGAAAACTCCTGAACTTTCAGTCTACTTTGGGCAGTGGTGTGCTTCTAAATGTCTGAATTAGCTCTGAGGATAGAGAACTCTTGATTCCAGATGTTTGCTGATTTCTATGCCATGCCCCTTCTATTTTAGTGAGTCCCAAGCTGCCAGTAGACTTGCTGACTGTGGAGTTGCAAGGGGCGTTGCACAGCCAACTTAACACCGCCTGCAGGTGGTCCCAATGTCATTGGTAATGACAAGAACAGTGAGAATTCTGAAGTTGGGTTGAAAGTGTTAATAAGATCCCACCAGTCGATATAAATGTAGTATCTTTCACAGACATATTACTCTTCATCAAACCAGCCACTATTCCTTAGAATTTAATGCAAAGATGATCTCTTGCCTTCTTTAATTCAGGCAGGGGGGTCACACTGTTAATCCCAGAATGCAGAAGGCTGAAGCAGGAAGAAGACTGCCGAGAGTTTGTAGCCATTCTTATCTACAATTATGAGATGCTGTCTCAATATATTACCATCCTTAAAGAATATCCCACTAATGCCACACCCTTTCCCTTACATAAAAAGAATCCTATTTAACTTTACTTGCACGTTATCTGTCATTCCATTCCCCCCCACTAGAATGAATATTTTAGACATTCAAAAAGTACACTGAGTGGGACCGGTCATGAAGATTCTGGTCTGCCTGTCCAAGAACTCACTTGAATCCAGGCAGGTTATTAACAGTGTTGAGTGTATTACAGGAATGAAAGTTTCAATTTATTTGAAGGCAGAGCCAAGTTTCCATTAGCCTTTATCTATCTGATTTGCAATTAAGGAACTTTCCTGGCCTATCAGATTGCCGTGTATGAATGACACTAAGAAAGCAGCATCTTCAATCACAAAGGCATTCTGTGGCCACAGGGTGAACAGTGTCGCTCCCATTAGGAGGACTCCACTCATTCTCCACTCTGTATGGCCCAGCGGGGTGCACCACCCACATTCAGATCCCAGGCAGCCAGACAGACAGCGGTGCACACAAGCTCACACTCCTGCGAAACAATGGGGTCTTTCAGGCCTCATAATCTTGTGAAGAAACAGGCTAGAACGTCATGGGAAAACTTCGGAAATATGGGAGGAAAACAGCCCACAAAACGAGGGGTGGAGCCGTTTGCTAGCATGTTCTAATTCCCTGAACAAAGAGGAACAAGGTGACAGCTCCCTGCCTGTGCTGACTCCTCCTTCCAAAATGCACAGCTCCTAACTCCCCTCCCCTCTCTTTTCCTAGGTGTTACAGCACTGAGTCACGACAGCACGATGAGAAAATCCTAAACCGAAGGAGCAGAGTTCATTTCAAAAAAGCTTAGCCCCAAGGAAATTGTAGTTAGCAGGCTTACACTAAAGCCTTGTTCTGTGATCCAAACACCAGCACTGGGCATCAACAGTTGCACAAAGAAAAATGGAAACTCTTCATATGCCCACTGCCCCTTTTTAGGTCTTCTGAGTATTTTTTTTTAATGTTAAACCTGACATAATAGCCCCCTGGACACCTCAGTAATCCTTTATCACCTGCCAAACTTGAGCACCAGCCCAGTAGCGGCAGCACCCCATTTCCTAGCTCAGTCTTTGCTGGGCAGGCTACCCACCAGACAACATCTCTCCCCATTTGAAAGCTTCCATTTAAGCTGGACAGTGGTGGTGCACACCTTTAATCCCTGCACTCAAGAGGAAGAGGCAGAGGGATCTCTGTGAGTTCAAGGCCAGCCTGGTCCACAGAGTGAGTTCCAGGACAGTCAGGGCTACACAGAGAAACCCTGTCTCGAAAAACAAAAAACAAAACCAAAACAAAACAAAAAACCTTCCATTTAAGATCAATCTGGGGCAATAAGGATTTCTAAGCTAACATCTGTATGCTACTCAAGAAATTTATCCTCTGCTTCAGTATGTTTTCATAATGCAACTGTAGTTTCCAATTGGATGTACTAAACCCCTGAGGGAAGGAAGACTAACTTAAGTCAATCCTCACTTAGTTTCCAACTCTTGACCATGCTGTTACCTGTAAGATGCTATCAGCGACCGTCCGAGCACCCACACACAACAGCTGTTGCCATTCAACGGCAAAAATGATGACCCAGTGTTCGTGGGAGAGAATCCCAAGTTACATGGAAAGATGTTTACTTTGCCCTTAGAAGAATAACATGGCACACAATAAAGATATAACAATGCCTTAAATGTGAAACAATTTAAAAAGTAGTAGCAAGAGTCAGATTAGGATGAAAGCTTGGTGACATCACCATCACAGACATGTCACCCATATCTCTCCAAGAACGATACTGGTTTAAGAGTATTCTTGAGGGAGAAACCATCAGGATTTTATTTTGTTTTTCGAGACAGGGTTTCTCTGTATTGCTTTGGGGCCTTGTCCTGGAACTCACTCTGTAGACCAGGCTGGCCTCGAACTCAAAGAGATCCTCCCGCCTCTGCCTCCCAGTGCTGGGATTAAAGGCATGCGCCACCAACAGCCCAGCTCGAGAAACCATCATTTTACTATGAGGTAGAATTCAGAGGCAGGTAGTGAATTTAGCAGAATTAAGTGCAATTTAATCACGCTGACTGAAACACCCAGGAGAGGGAGGGTGGTGACACTCCATCAGAGAGCGCAAAACAGGATCAGTTCACGGAGAACTCCAGTGGCTCCTCAGGATGGAACAACTGTAAACTTTCCGACCAAACTCGCAGACCACTACTTCAAACCTGGCAGCTCAGCAGTCACCTGGAGATCTCTGAAGTGGCTGCTGCATCCGTCACATCCCACTGGAAAATTCCAGGGTGTCTGAAATGAAAGTCAGGTCCCTGTAGTTTTAAAGATCACCCGGGTGGCTTCCATGTGCTCCCATGCTCTGGAATTGTGCTCCAGCTATTGTGGCTCAGGCTCAGCTCCCAGAGGAAGGAAGAACATGATAATTTCCATTGATCTTAGGATGCTGGTCAGCAAAGGTTAATGTGACACTTGGAAGTGGGAAATCACTATGTTGGCTCAAAAAGTTAATCTGTTCTCATCTACATAATCTGGTGTTAGCAGATCTTTAAAGGCTTCTAAAGGAACCCATGACTCGGAAACTAGGTGTGATGGGAGATATGGGCCTGGCAAACAAGAACAATTAGAATGCTGCTCCTGACGTATGAACACAGTCATCAATGTTTTGCTGACTAAGGGGCTATAGCCAACTAAGAAGCCATAGAACCCACCTCCTAGTTAGTGGTTCTGGCTGTTAGCTTGCAAACCCAGGCTACCCAGCAACTTCTTAGATTCTGACTGGGCTGCAGTGGGGTCCCTAGTCCCTACCCATCCAAAATTCTCCAATTGTCTGTTGCATCATACAAGAGGCAGAGAGGTTGCGAGAAGGGGCTCTGAGGCCATGCTATGTGGGACCAAATCCTTGTTCTGCTAACTTGTAACCATAGCACCGTTTCTTTGTCTGGCAAAAAGTGCAGACAATTGATAATCTCCATTGTCATGAAGTTTAACTTAATCAAGTATCAAGCTTTTGGATTGTGGCATACTATCTAGTATGGAGCAATGCTCAGTTCTGTGCATGCCATGTGTGAAGGTGATTCTGGGCTAAGGAGGAGATGGCATAAGGTATCCAAAGTACTGTCTCCACACAGAAGATGAACACAAGTGTGCTGACTACAGCATGTCAGTGCATTGTCATCTTCATGTGGATTTGTATCCTGAATTTTCCACACAGCAACCTTTGCTTCAGAAACCACACTTCAGAAACCTGAAACATGATGGGGGTGGGGAGGAATTCTTGTGCTCTCTCATTTAATTAACCATGACAGATAGGGCCTGCCAAGTCAGTATGGACACATGGGCTGACTGGCAAAGGGAAATGTGGACACTTGGCTAGCCTATGAAATGATAAATAATACCACTAGACACCCAAAGGAAACACAAACCCTTTGTTTCCTAGAAGTACCCGGAATGGAAACGTGTTTTGCTCAAGATCACACTGTTCCTGTCAGAACTGGGGTCTGGCTGAGAACAAGAACTCTCCCTCTTCCACACGGCTCCCATCCCTGCTGGTGTCACACTCAGAGGCACATGACTGTGCCAAGATGCAGTCCTCATGTGTAAGACCAGTGTGAGAAGTGAGGGATATGCTGGTGCCTTGTTCTCAACGGATCCCAGCCACAATCTGCCCAGGACCTTCTCTCATCTAAATTCTACACGCAGCAGAGCAGGCCATTTCCAGGGGAGCCTCAGAAAACAGCCTCGGTTAACTCTGTGGCCAAACTCTTTTCCTGAGGATGTCCAGTCCTGTTTCTACAAGGCAGTTACTTTTAAAACGGCTTAAGTTCTCAATTTTGCATCAGATGTGCCTTTCCTCAGGTACACTTGCATACTTTTTATCCACCAGCCAAGGACAGGAAATCCTGTCTTTCAGCTACCAAGTCTCAGACACTGAATCTTGTCACGGGCAGATGTGACCTTGTCTAGGTCCTGCAGTAATTGAAATGTTCTTTCAGTGTTGTTTCTCCTTGACTTTAGCAACATGACCAACCAGCAAATTTAAATGATGTCAAGTAAAGATACGACGTTTGCATCTTGCTACCAAACCCCCATCCAATTCCAACACAGTGACCCTGGGCCGGAACCTAATCCAAAAGATTATACAGCTACATCCTGACAGGTTGCCATGGCAACCCCTTAATGTCAACTCTTCCATGTTCCAGGGCTGCAAGTCTCATTTTGAGTCTACTCATATTCTACTATTTCATGTTACAACAACCAACTAAAATGTAATTTGATATGTCATCAGCCAAACATAATAAGAGATGTCACTTGCTATTGCAGCCACTAGTGAAAAGGCTTCTAGTTGTTTCCTTTCCAAAAGCACAGCAAACCACAGCATATTCTAAGTCTGGTTTCCAGAGAGAGAGGCTGCTTTGCCAGATTTCCTCCATTTTAACTAATTAGTTCATATTTAAGAGAGCCTTGGTAATGAAGAGAATTCTAGTGAAAGCTAGACATTAATATTTTCTCACCAGGAAGAAGTAAACTGATCTTCCAGCCTTCAATAGGCAGTAATATCCGATCCACAGTAGAGGGATCTAACTATAACATGAGCCTTCTTTTCTTTTTCTCTACTTTTTATTTAAGTTAGTAATATGAGCCTTCTAAGGGTACAAATAAGCAAGTGTGCCTTCTAAAACTTTCAACCTTTACTACCGAAGGAGAGGGAAGCACTCCATCTTAATCAGCAGCTCCAGTCCTCACGATGTATGAGAGGCGGCTGTTCTTCCAGACACAGTGGGTTAAAACACACCCCTGCATGTGACCCTCCTTTCCTGCCTCCACCCAGGTAAGTACAGGTGACCCAGGTGAGCACAGCTCCAATGCAAGCAGACCCATGCGGAGAGCTCCACTGAGCCATCCCACCCACTGAGGAGAAAACACTAAAACGCCCCTTTGTAAGTATCAGAACTTATTCTCCCTGTTTTTCAATTATCAGGAAATTCTTGAGAAAATGTCCACGAGGTCAACAACAAGCCAAGGATGACAGAGAAATTAAACCAAACAGTCAATCTATTAAGACATGGTATTTTACACTATGTAAGATTCCTAATCCCAAAGATAATTGTATGCTAAGTGCACTGAAGGGCTTCAAGTCAGCAGCCTTAAACCAACATGGGTATCTACAGTCCCTGCGCTAGCTTGCACGCTATTTTTCTAAAATGTTATCAGATATTCTTTTCTTTTTAAAACTGAAAATCAGCCAGGTATGGTGGCACAGACATGCAATCCAGCACTTACTTGGGAGGCTGAGGACGGTGAGCCCAAGACTGCTAAGGGCCCTCTAGCAAGCTGGAGGTCAGCCTGGGCTCTGTAGTAAGACTCCATCTCTAAACCAAACAGAAGCATGCTTTTCTTCCCATCCTCACCATAGGTGCCAGAAAGTTCAAGTCCTGTCCCTACCAAGTCCGTAAACGTCCCACTGACACCTCTAAGGCTTAGACGCACTTTTCTTGTCCCTGCATCCAAAGGAAATCTGTGTGCAATGACACGTATTCGCTAGAGAGCTATCACTATGCCTTGAGTATCTGTGCTGACTGCCATCCTGGGCTGCCTCTCTTTGGTCTGAGGGATGGGAAATTGTATGCTTATAAAAAAACAGCTCAGTTCACACAGCAACATGAATCTCTTGTATTTGTTTTAATCACATTTTGAATTTATGAGGGGGAGACCTGCACCAGAGCCTCTTCTCTGTGTTGTCTCTGCCTGCCCTAGAGAGCTCTGATGGGCTTGCACTGCCTGTACAGACAGATACCACCTCTAGTAAATCCAGACAGTTGGCCTGGAACAACATATATTTAGGCTTAAATGTGGGGTTCTCAATGCCTATGTGACCCCAGACAAAGTATTTAAGATCTGTGAGTTTCAAGTATTGAATCTGCAAATTGGAATAACAAAGCAAGCCTTTGGGAGAGTTTCTGCGATTAATTAAAGCTCACAGGGTCCTTAGCAAATACCAGGTACACCATAGTCAACATTCAATAGAGACTACCAGCTGTTACCACTGTCAACATAAAGAGTCTTAAAAAATAGTAGCTGGTCAGTGTACACTTAGCGTCTTTAGAATTCCCAAACCACCCACCCATAGACTCATGTAAGAATTCTCCCAGTCACTTCAGTCCCTTGTGATGATAGAGAGGGACACAACTCCCTTCACACCGTAGTCACACTCTCAGAAACTGAGTGCGCCAAGCGTTACGGGTTTGCCTTCTCTAGGCTTACAGCAGCAGAGTAACAGGATGAGAACACTCCGCTCCTTATCTCCACCTCCATCAGCTATGCTGATGCCTACACCAGGGTATTCTGGGCTGTGCAGATTGGGCAGCTGGTGATGTAGTTCAGTTTCCTGGAAATACAGGCAGCAATTTCCTGTGGCTTCCTCTGTTTTTGATGTAGAGATGAACACATTTAAAGACTAAACACATCAAGTGTCAGAGCTTCAGTCCCTGGATCTGTACATGCTGAAAAACACTGTCACATCCTCACCAACAGATCAAGGGCAATGTCTCGGCTGTCTCCCATGCAGTGTGCTCCCCGAGAGTCCACACAGTAAGACCGAGAGGTGACAGTGAGAGCACCGATGCATCTATGTCTATGGCCTGCTGCCTGAATTGATGAACACTGCCATGAATTTGCTTACCATAGTGATCAAGAAACACTTCCAGGAAGGTCAGAGCTTAGCACAAAACAGCCTGAAAAAGCTCTTCTCTGTTCACAGGACTTTAGTCAAGACTTCCCCAGAATTAGAGGCCAGGTCACAGAAAGGTCACTCTTTGAAGTGGAAAGCAATAAAAATGTCAAGTGAATGAAACTGTTCATGTGATATTCTAAAAGACAGTTTAGGAAGAAAGAGAGCAGGTGATCACAAGCCAGGCTCGCTGAAGGTGACCACAGTAGATGCTGAGGGCTAAAATGAACCCATTGTGACCAACAGTCCCACAGCCTGCTGTTGAGAAGGTGGCATGTGCACACTTACACCGAGGCTGCGTCAGTCTTGGCAGACTTGGAATGGCTTTGGACGCTGACCTGACTTTGCCACTTACCAGAAAAGCGACCTTGGCCCAGTGACTTCACCTTTCAAAACTTCCACTGCCTCCTGTGATCTCTTTCTGTCACTGGCTTGCTTCCTTTGTGAAATACTGCTCCTATCCACCAATGGGGACAAAGGTGGCTGTGGCCAGATGCTTGGCCCAAAGACAAGTATAAGAAATTAAGTAGCCTGTGTTTAAGATAGCCTGTCCTTTTCAATCAAGAATGTCCTAGTTAACAAAGCTAACTTACAAAAGTTGCTGTGACAGTTAAGCGTACAAAGAAGACGCTAGAGGGTTGGGGAGATGAACAGATGGGGGGCACGTGTTAAAACTGGACACTGTGGTCTTGTAAGGGGGGACTAGGAGACTGTGCAAAGCTATTCTCCCTCACCCAGAAGTATCAAGAATCTTATTCTTGAGGCCTGGGAGGAGTTGAAAGTGCAGAAAAGGGCTCCAAAATGAAATATTCATTCCTGCTGCATGTTGTTCAGAGACACCCTGGCTTCTCTTCATGTTTGTAGGCCACACAAAATTCCCCGGTTGCTGGGCCCAGTACAGTTTATTTCCTTAATATCTATTTCCTGCCCTATTATTTGCCTCACAGAATGGTTCCCTCCGGATTTAACCAGATAAATGCCGTGAGCATGCTGTGACGCCACTACTCTCAGTGAGCATGTGTTTTATATTGAAATAACATCTGGCCATATCTATTCATTTTGTAACATGACAGAGCTCGAGAAAGCAGAAATGTTTCCCTGAACAACCCCAAAATTCATAAAAAAAAATCCCCCTTCTTGGCAATGGTTACACTGCCAACTTTTCTGAATGAACCTGTCGGGAAACATCGAGATCTATGAATAAATTAGTTGTGATTTCTATCTCATATTCTGGTCATATATCCCCTGACAAGGAAGAACAGCTAAAAAGAAGGTTGATTAAGTTCAAGACAGAGCTCCACTGAGACAGAGACTCGAGACCCTGGGAGAAGGGTGGAAAACAATGACCATGGGAAGGAGGCTTGCCAGGACAGCAAATGAGTCTGATTTTAAAAAGCCATTGGTCACTCTAGAAAGCAAGGTACCTCATGTTAACATCAAAAAACAGGATCCTGTTTAGCTGTTTGATGAATTGTACTTAACAGACTTCATTACTAGTTTAAACTAAATTAAAACAATAGCTCGTCCCTTAGTCAAATATTTGTACTAAGAATAAAATGATATTTTATTAAGAAAAAACAATATTCTATATGAATATATAGAAAATTTTATAGTAGTCTTAACTTCTCCTTAGGGAAAATGCATCTCTGTCTTTCTGTCACTTAATTATTCATCCATCCATCTTAGGAAAGAAAATTCAAGAAACTGAAAACATGCAAAGAAATATTATGGGAAGACACACACCGGCCAGATACATTTCAGGAGCGGTTGCTATAGAAACTAGTCAGTAGGTTTCATTTTTAGAGTTGTGTCTTTTGATAAAATATGAAATTTCTTGGCGTATTTACACACACACACACACACACACACACACACACACAGAGCACAACTGCTAATGTCCAAAGAAACTGCTTTAAAACTACTTGAACAATTTCTACTTTTAGGCTGCCAATTACCCACAAGGAAAACAATTCATCTTAATGAGCTGACTGCCAAAGCTCACTCTCCTCTGCTCCCAGCTGCTTCACCCTGAGCAGAAGCTGAGGTGAGGATGGTACAGGTAGGAGAGAGGCCAGGTCCTTGACAGGAAGCTAAGAAAATAAACCTTTCTCTTAAGAGGTCCCTCACAGGCTGCCAACCACTACTGCTGGCATCTTGAAGGCTATCTGGACAAAACACATTATTTCCTAGATCTCAATTTCCTATGACAGGGTGACACATTTTCATCTTGGGAGATGTAACACTGCCATGCATGGGACTCATCTGATATCTCCTGTTCATTTGCTGTGGGTCTGAGCCCAAAAAAGCACATACTGCACTTCCTATTTTCAAAATTAAGAGAAATTACACATTCTAAGACTGAATCAGAACTGCAGTCACTAACGTAGCTGATTTTCAAGCATAGGCAGCACGTTAATATTAATAATGCATTTTCTTCTGACCAGAAAGCATCTGTGTTTGTAGAACAATGCTCAAATAATCTTTGGGTTATAATCAATAGACGATCAGTATGTCTGAGGTGAGCCAGGGGAGGCTTAACAATTACTTAACCTGGCCTAGAAAATGTCTTCGAGCCATAAAACTGGCAATCTTCGATATAGGGGCTAGCGGGTTTAGTTTTCTATGAGCTGGGAGCATACTGGCTTCAGACTAAGACGTCAGTCCCTGCTAAACAATCAAATCAGCAACAATCCTGACTTCCTAGACACACGGAGTAAATCACATTAACAGCTGAGGAGAGGCGATGAACTTTCTGTTTGAAGGGCAACTAGAAAAGAAAACAAGAAAGGGTCAACTGAAAATATCATGGCGGAGCCCGAGCCAGGTGCAGGTTCTAGACTGACAGGCAGGTCCCCATGCAGAATTAAAGGAGCACGGCTGCTACTCTGAAGCAGTAGCATGCTCGCCCTCCCTCCCTTCCTCCCTCCCTCCCTTCCCTCTCTTTCTCCCTCCCTCCCTCCCTCCCTTTCTCTCTGTCTCTCTAAAATGATACATATTTGTGTATAAATATTTCAACAATTTCTGGCAAAGCACATGTTTATATCTATAGTTAGATATGACTAAGAAATTTTATCTATATGACTAAGAGATGATGATTATCTCTTGTAGGATCAAAGGTCATGTTTGTTTTTATATTTTCCCCAGGCTCAGCAATGGCATTCATGATTTTTTACAGAAAGGAAGATAAGTGTGTGTGTGTGTGTGTGTGTGTGTGTATGTTGTGTGCCCACCCATATGTGTGCACACACATACAAACACATACACATTGTTATTTTACAAAAAATTTAAATGTGATATGAGAATTAGTCATAGTCAAACAGTGGCACTAGAGAAACAAAGTCCCTAAGTGTCTGTGGGGACCCACGAATGTCCAGATCCAAGGAGGCTCAAATACCTTCTATAAGACGGTACCATTGTCTGCATGTAGTCTGCAAACCTCCTGTGCACTCCAAACGCTCTACAGATTCCCTGTAACACTAATATAAGGTAAAAGCAACATAAACAGTTATGCCTTCCTGTCAAGGGAACGACAAGAAAAACAAAGACTGCAAATTTTCAGTACAGATCAACTTTTCCTAAATGTTTTCAAGTAAGAGTTGTTGCCTATATCAGGGGATGTGGAGCCCACAGGATACAAATGGCTGTGACAGAGCAAACCTCTATTGCCATTTCAGTCCTGCTAAGCAAAATAATCACACACACACACACACACACAGTACAAAAAGAAAAAAAAACCAGAAATCTAGAAACAATTATAAATGGATGTTAAACATTTTTAAATTACTCTTATAGGTCACAAATGTATACTAATTTTAAAAATTTAGCCCAAAAATAGTTCAACATAAGATATGCTGGACCCAATGAAAGGATAATTACTTGTTTTGAAAATTTATTTTGCATCACATAAGAATACGAAGTAAGTTGTAAAGCAATTTTAGTCACAATGTAGCATGTTCCATGTCTTAAAGAGGTAAACAATTTGCACTCAAATATTTTAATTTAAAATTTTTACTTACCATTATAAAAACTTGGAAATAAATACCAAAGACAGATCCAAACTATACATTTCAATGAACTTCTACACAGTCAGAACAGGTATTCTAAAGCTGCCAAACTTCATATTACATCTTACACTTTCACCACTGACTAACTTAAATGATAAAAATTTAAAAAATATTTATGTGATAATTAAGTCTTCAAATGATAAAGATACTTTGGCTTGGCTTCTGACTAAATCCGTAATATTGACTTATTATTTCTCTAACTACTCTGCTACCCGGTTTATTATATTAAGAGAACACAAGATAAATAATAATTGTTCCTTTAGCCACCACTGTAATGTAACAGAACCTTACAAGACTCTCAAGATAAGTAAGAGAAAATATACATTCAAAATAACTTGAAGTTTCGTCAAAGCCACGGTCTGCAGACGAGCTCTTACTCCTCAGCATGCACACGCCCACTGTGTAGGGTGGTCGCAATGACCATTGATGACATTAGCTTTGCCCTGCAATGGACTGCGCTCCTTTCTCCTGCACTGCAAAGATCTGCAGGCTAAAAGATGGAGGCCAAATGTCAATACTGCCTTCTGCCAAGCATACGCGAGAAGCCAGACGTCAAATAATATACCATTTCCAAAGCCACGTGTATGATACATTTGAATCTTATCACTCCTCCATATAGGATCAGACATTACGATTTAACTAGATGGACACATGCTTCTCATATAATAATAATGTAATAATATGCATGCAATAACAATGCTATGACAATAGTGAATCATTTCAGGGGTTAAAATACTGAGATGACTCTTCTCAATGGTAGCCACTGTTCTTTTGGGTTGGTGGCATCTATGGGAGATAAAGCCACTGGTCACTTCAGTAGTACAGGGTGGGACCAACTAACCCAAGTGGCTGTGTTTCCAATCACCTTCCTCAGACAGGAGGGGCGGGTTGGGAAAGGCAATCATACACACTTATGCTAGCCTAGTTGTCAACGAGCAGGATGCAGTCAGGCTGCACCATAGGCATCTCCTCCTTCCCAGAAGTTTCATTTCCTCCCTACCAAACAGAACTACACCATACATTTGAAAAGAAAATACGTAGCATGGTGAATACTAGCCCCAATGCCTGCTGTTTAAGACAGGGCCTAGGCCTGAAGGCTAGGGGGGTGGGGTAGAGACAGGGTGTAGGCAGGGAGAAGGGAGCCCACCTGGCATGTAGAAGTCAGCTCTCCTATTCACCACTCAAAATGTCAAACCTTGTGTTTGTTATTAGCTGATTATGAAATAACATGTAGAAGAGATGGGAAAATGGTAAGCTGGAAATACAAAGTGTAGATGTTACACAACAAGCTGCCTTGGGGTTTTATGTTGATTGGGGATGCTCTTTAATTTTTGGTTTTGTTTTGTTTCAACTAATATACTTTAACTTTAGTTCAGTTTTAGGCTTATAGGAAAAATGGTCAGAAAGTTCCCTGCCCCCTGGCTTTCCAATCTAATCCACACCTTGTGTGAGTATGATACATTTGCTATAATTAGTGAACCAATACTAGGACTATGGTAAACTATATTCTACAGTTGACATTAAGGTCTGTTTTCTGTGTTACATTGGTCTACGGGATGTTACAAATGCAGCATGTTATTACATCATTCCAATATCATATTGAATAGTTTCATGGCCCTAAACCTATATTCTACTCATGTTGAACCATTTAAGAAGTGCTCAAACTATCTCTCAAAGTGGCCTTAGTAGCCAATCCTTTTCAGTACTTATATACCCACTAGGAGCTGGATATAGCTCAGGATTGGTCTGTTTATCTACTGTGTGCCAAATCCTGAGTATTCCCCCAACACGAGTAACACCACATGAAACAACTCATCAACTATATCTAAATAAACAACCAGGAAACATTCCCCATAGATTCTGTGTGATCTAACTTTCGGGATCTGAATAAACATGTAATCGGCCTAAAACCTTTATGAGTCTATGGTCTCAAAAATGGAACTGAGCATAAGCACAACCTTTAAGATCTTTATTTGGGGGGCTGGAGAAAGGGGTCAGCAGCTAAGAGCATGACTGATCTTGCAGAGGACCCAGATTAAATTCCCATTACCAATGTCAGGTGACTCACTGTGGCCTGTAACTCCTGCTCTCAGGGGACCCAACGCTTTCCAGACTTTGCAAGTAGATGCACTCACATGGTACCTAGAAACTCACACGGGCACACATATAAATGAAAAAAGTCTTTAAAATGTCTTTATAGTTACTAAGTTCTATTCAACTCTTTAAACTCTATTTCACTTATTCTCTCTCTCTCTCTCTCTCTCTCTCTCTCTCTCTCTCTCTCTCTCTCTCTCTCTCTCTCTCTCTCTCGTGCCCCCATCTGTCTGTCCATCCACATACTTGCTACAGCACATATGTGGAGCTCAAATAACAACTTACAAGAGCTGGGTCTCCCCTTCCATCACATGGATCCTGAAATGGAACTCAGAATCAGGCTTGGTATGGGCACACATCTCCTCAGCCCATTTATATTCAACTCTTAAGTTGGTAATTATGGTCGTTGTGATGTCAGCAATTCCACTTGACTTTCCAACAACTTTTTTTTGGTATGAATCACCAAAACCTCAACAAACTGGGAAAAAGTCAACAGTCAACAATGACAGCAGTAAAAAGCTCCTGGGAGGTTGTGCTAGGTTTTGTTGTTGTCCTAGCTTGAGATGACAAAACTCTCGTTCCAGTAAAAGAAAGTATTATCTTTGCATTGGGGCCTTTTTGCTTGTGCATATTGCCCATCTACCAGGACACCACCACCACATTCATACGCACACACATGCACACACGTACACATGCACATCCATGTGCACATGCACACACATCCAAGTATATGCATACACATGCGCACATATATACACATCTGTACAAACACCTGTGTGCAAACATACACCTTCATGTTTACATACACATACATGCACACACATATAATTATTCATACACACATGTACACACACATATAATTATCCATACACTCATGTACACACATACCTTCCTACACACACACACACACACACACACACACTGTCTGGAACTATACGAGACTTGCTAACTTTGATTTCTCCCTAACCAGATAGATTCAGAGTAAAGTTTTACCAGACTTTCAAAGAAGATTTATAGTCAATACTTCTTAAACCATGCCAAAAAAATTGGCCACAGGAGGAGCACTCCCAAAATCCTTCTATGAAGCCTGAATTACTTTAATAACAAAACCAGGTAAAGATACACACACACACACACACACACACACACACACACACACACACACAAAAGAAAATTAAGGTCAATATTCCTGATGGACATAAACTCAAAAATCCTCAATAAAATACTTGGAAACAGAATGCAAACATACATCAAAAAGATTATTCACCATGACCAAGTTGGCTTTATCCTGTGGAGATACAAGGATGGTTCAATGTACATAAGTCAATAAACATAATATACAACATAAATGGGCTTGGAGACAAAAATCACATGATCATTTCAATAGACACAGAAAATGCCTTTGACAAAATCTAACATGTCTTAATGATGAAAGTCCCAGACAGAATAGGACTGGGGGAATATACGCCAACAAAATAAAGGCTATTGTGATGGTTTGAAAGAAAATGGCCCCCAAAGGGAGTGGCACTCTTAGGAGGTGTGGTGTGACCTTGTTGGAGAAAGTGTGAGGGTGGGCTTTGCGGTCTCTTTTTCAAGCTTTCCTCAGTGTGACTTTTAGTCAGCTTCCCACTGCCTTCTGATCAAGATGTAGCCAGCACCTTGTCTGCCTCTGCACACTTCCATGCTAGTCATGATGATAAAGGACTAAACTTCTGAAACAGTAAGCCACCACCTCAATTACATGTTTTCTTTGCAAGAGTTGACATGGTCATGGTGTCTCTTCACTGCAATAAGAAACTCTAAGACAGCTATATATGCCCAACCTAAATGGAGAAAATTTCAAAGCGAACCCACTAAAATCAGCAGTAAGACAGGACTGGTCACTATCCCTGCACCTTTTCAATACTGTGCTCAAAGCACCAGCTGAAGCAATAAGGCAAGAGAAGGAAATTAGAGGGACACAAAGAGAAAGGGAAGAAGTCAAACTATCCCTATTTGTAGATGATATCACATACACAATTACTTCATTTTTTAGGGTACCTGAAAGCACCTGTTCCCAAATTTAAGGAACATCTCGCCTCAAAGGTCAACAGCCTCAACATGATGTTCAGCCTATGCTTCCTAGTTAATATCACTTCTCTGTGCTTCTGAGAAAAGGGGCTGCTGCTGGCCTAAGTATTTTTCCTTCCTGTTCCTTCCCTCATGCCCAAGATTCTTTTAGAGCTTCAATTGTTGAAGTTCTCTCTATTATTTGAGAAAGCTTCACTCTATTTTATCCAAGATACTCTCTGATATCCTCAGTATTATTTGAGCATTCTACAGTATCTGGTACCTTCTTAGTGGTTTGTTCTTATCTTCATTACATGGAAGAATGCATTTTTTTTTCTAGAGTTTAGGCTAGAGTATATATCATAGATCCTAGCTTAGGGTATGTATAAACATTCTTATATGAATGAATACATAAGAGAAAAGACCTAACTTTTTCTTTGTATCCCATAGTGATGTCCAGCACTGGATTTATAACCAGGGAGTAGATGAACTGAAAAGCCTATGGGAGTTTTATCTGGCCAGACTGTTCATTTGTCAATTGAGAAAACAAATCCACAAGTGACATATCCCACACTTGAGACTTCTGCAAAGTCAGGGACCCTCCTGTGCACCTAGAATATCACATCATGCATGCTCAACTCTGAATAAATGTTAATGAGCCAACTGGTTGATCTACTACAGTATCCAAATCTCCTGATAAAAATTGCAAATCCTAGCCAGGCATGGTAGCACAGAGACAGGACAGCCATAAGTTCGAGGCCAGTCTGGGCTATACAGCAAGGTTCTTAAAACAGAACAAAAGTTTTCACATCATTAGAACTGACTGGTTACACCTTTCATCTAATAAAAAGCATGAAAAGTTCACACATCAATTCTTTTCCTTGAGTGTCTTCTCCTTGTGTGAAACCCATACTTGTATATACAAGCCAACCAGCCATGCTCCCTGACGTGGCTTACAGTGTTATAAAAGAGAAAACCATAAGAGAGACAAACTAAGAGCTGAAAAATGAACTTAAAATTCTGAGAACTAGAAGAGAAAAGAGAAATGAACAAGAGGGTGGTGCTCACTGAGGGTGGGGATCATGGGAAGAGTTTCTCAGAGGAAGTGAAGAGTGAGCAAGAATCAGAAAAATGGAAAGTGAGGATGGCAGCAATGTGGGCATTCAGAGAGGGGGGCTGGGAGCTCTGGCCCCTGGTCAAGGAAAGGAAGGTAGTGGCTGAGTAAGGCCAGATGGCCTGGCTGGAGCTCATATCACCAGGTCCAAGAGGCTCTGAGGAGGACACTAGCTTCTATGTGCAGTAGGGACCACCTGGGGCATGTGGAGACAACTGAATTACTGCTGCAGATGGACCCTGGACTCATGTCCACTCTTTGGTTTCTATTCCTCTTTAGGTACAGAATCAAACAGTTGAAACATTAGGGAAGCTTATATTTATATACAAAAATATATACATTTCATATCTTGTGTACAATATATATCTTATAAATATATGTTCTTGTATTAGAATCTAAAGGTAAGAAAATGTTAACATGCTCATTAGGTGCATTTATACTTGTGTATGTGGGTGTGTACGTGTGTGCCCACGAGTGCGGAGGTCAGAGGACAACTTAAGGGGGTTGACTCTCTCCTTCCGCCATGTGGCGATGAAACTCAGGTCATCAGTCTTAGCACTGAACCCTCTCACTGGCCCAAGAACGTTTTAATCTCAGATCACAAGAGAGATCTTTCAAAAGATTTTGGTCTCTGATTAGCAGATAAACTCCATCCTCAGGCTCAGGAACAAATGAGTAGGTGCGATCACTTTCCTTTATCACTTTCCAGAAGTCACAATGGAAAGGGCGAAAGCCAGCATCATCATCAGATGAGTAACTATGCCACATTGCTAAGGTAGTGAAAGCAAGCATCCATGAAAGCAACGCTGCGGCCTGGCTCCCCACTACTGCCAGCCACCACCGAGTGTGGACCCGTTAAGAAACTGGCAGGCCACAGGCTTCCTGTCTCCAGTACACCCTCCAAGGCCCCACAGGCACTTTTCCCTGTAGGAGGAAGTGAGTCTGTGCAAAGTGCATGTTTTATGCTTACTTTCTAATGGCAATATTTAAACAAAAAGCAAAGTACTCCTTTTAACATTCTAATTTGTCATAAAACAAAGCCAAGATTCGGCCAAAATAAAACAAAAAACTATTTATGTACTCTGCCTACAAGCAAAACAAACCCTATTAAAATTTAACATTTTCAAAAAAATCCACAGAACATGATGGTAATTTGTTACAGACAGTAGGTTTTTAAGCAGAGACACAGCTTCCCCGCATTTCTTCTGCCCAGGGTGTTGCCCCTTTCTAGGACATGTTCACCAGACATTCTTTTAAAAGACCCGAAAAGGGACTAGACAGGACTGGGCTAGACAGGACTGGGCCAGATAGGGCTAGGCCAGACAGGACTGGGCCAGACAGGACTGGGCCAGATAGGGCTAGGCCAGACAGGACTGGGCCAGACAGGACTGGGCCAGATAGGGCTAGGCCAGACAGGACTGGGCCAGACAGGACTGGGCCAGATAGGGCTAGGCCAGACAGGACTGGGCCAGACAGGACTGGGCCAGATAGGGCTAGGCCAGACAGGACTGGGCCAGACAGGACTGGGCCAGATAGGGCTAGGCCAGACAGGACTGGGCCAGACAGGACTGGACAGCACTAACCCAGTCCAGACACAGACACAGACAAAGACTAGACCCAGACCAGACAAGACCAGACCAGACCAGACTAGACCAGACCCAGGCCAGACCAGACCAGACCACACTAGACCCAGGCCAGACAAGACCAGACCAGACTAGACCAGACCCAGACCAGACCAACCAGAACAGACCAGAACAGACCCAGAACAGACCCAGACCAGACAACACCAGATAAAACCAGACCATACCAGACTTATACCAGATCCAGACCAGACCCAGACTGAACCATCTTGGCTAGGCTGAACCAGATCAGATCTCAGGGGAAACCAGTATTCCATTAATTCTGGCAAAGGGACATGAAGGCTTGAACTTGTGATCTAAATGGAAGAACAACATGATTCATATGTTCCCCAAGGAAATAGAAGTCTAGTGACCTGGGCTGAATGAAAAGAACAAAGCAAACTGGCTAGAATTCCTCTTTACTTTTGTCATCTGTGTTAAGTACATACATATCCTTTTTCCAGTTGAAAGAAAATTTGATCTAGGAAAGTCAGAATTTATAATAATTAAGAAATAGTACAAATAAATCTTTCAACAATAAATGGGGAAGGTGGGTGGAGAGACTGCTCAGCAGTTTAAGAGTGTGTGTGGCTCTTGCACAGGACTCAAATTCAATTCCCAGAACCCATGTAGATGACTCACAACCATATTTACCTCCAGATCCAGGAGATCCAACACTCTCTTCTGGCCTCTACAGGCATCTCACACATTACACACATACACACACCGAGATTCACACACATAACACATAAATAAAAATAAATCCAAGGAAAAAAGTTATAGTTGCCTTATGGACCACCTTGGCCAGATGTGGACCACACTCAAAAGGCTGAGGCAGAAGGATTTTGAGTTTGAGGCTAGCCTGGCCGACATAATAAGTAAAGACCTGTTCAAATCAAAACAAAAACGACCTTAACTTTCAAAGGCAGTCAGTTTTCCATTTAAACCATTCCACTTAACACCGTTTAAAAATAGATTTACTTGTTGAGTAAGAAATAATTTTTCAAAACCACATCCACTATGTCATTGTTCTTATTCATTCATTCAAGAAGTAAGACAGGGCTGCTGTTGGCACTTTCAATAATCACTGAACAGTCAAAATTCCTGCCCGGTGGAGTTTGTATCCCATGTACACAGAACTGTGGTAGAAAATGAGATTTAGAATAATAACAATAACAAACATCTCAGGGCTATAATATGAAAATTCTAGAGATCTGTCACACAACGATTTAAATATAACTACCACTACTGAACTATACACTTAAAAAGATTACATATTGTGTTTATTTAAACACAATTTAAAAAAACTAAAATAAATTTAAAACATAAAAATTTCCAATACACACTGAGTATTTACCATATACTGGCTCTACTCCAAGCTAAATCCTCACAATACCTGGGAACATAAAGACCAGAAAGGCAAACAACTTATCCGGGATCCCGGGCTTGAGCACCACCCTGGAGGTATGGGTGGTATGCACAGTGAGTTCCTGGAATGACAGGACTATGAAGAGACCCTGTCCCCGCCCCACCCCCCCAAAAGGGTATAAAGCAGTACCAACCATTCAGCATGAGTGGTCTAACTATAATCACCAATTTTTACTCTTGAGCTTGCTCTTTGTATGTTGACGATTTATAATCCAGTCATTGTGATGGCGATCTTGAAACCTACGCACTGAGAAACCACTTTCAATCACACCAAAGCCATGATATCCTTTTCTACAAATGGAAAAAGAATTGCAGAAGATGGTTTCTTTTAAAGCAGACATTACAGAAACTGTAAGTATTTTTAGCCTTTTGTACTTTTTTATCCAGCAGCCTGGCTGAGAATAATATAGAAACACTTAAAAATAGCCATTCAGTTCTCTGAAAATCATGAAACAGCTCTGCACATGCCCAGCACCTGCTCGACACATCTTAATCAATACAGCTTCACTAGTCATATAAAAAGAGGGAACCTTTCAGTTCTAGAATTGGTCCCCTCTAAGAACCATGAATCGTGCTGGGACACACAGCTCAGCTCACCTCTGTCTCCCAAACTTACAAGACACCTGGGCTCAGTTCTGAGTAGCTAATAAGGCTGTAGCTTTTGCCTGTATTACCTGCTCATGGGATGTGAAAAATGCCCTCAAGCTAGAGCCTTAGGAAGACAGCGTTAACTTGGTTCTGTAACTTGTACATGTTCTCCAAAGTGACCTAGGAGTGAGCATTTGAAACATGGTGATGGTGACACAGAGCAACCTCTGAGACGCTCCTCCTGTCACAGGATGAACAAGTTCAATCCATAAATAAATAAAGGAATGGGGAAGAAAGGATGGAGGTAGGAAAAAAAAGAAAACGAGGGGAGGGAGGGAGGAGGGAGGGAGGGAGGGAAGAGGTAAGGGAGAGACAGGAACAAAGGAAGTGAGTTATTTAGAATCTACTGTGTTCAGTACTTTGAGCATCAAGCTTTCACTCATGGTCCTAGCAGCAAAAGTAAAATAGGTCTGAACACATACAAACGTCATCACATGTCACGAAAACATAAAGCACAAACGGGACTGTCTAGATGTCCTTATTTTATTCAACAATACAAAGTCATACACTGTGGTTCTAGACAGCTTTTCCTGTCTAACCACTGACCTGATGAAGGTTCAACGTCATCATTCTCCTTTTCAGAATTGCTCAGAATGAATATATATGTGGTATTAGTGAGACCTAAACTCCACACACATCTTAATTTTCCTTCTTATTTCTTTCCTTAGAATTAAAATTTGGGAGCTGGAGAGATGGTTCAGCAGTTAAGAGCACTGGCTGCTCTTCCAGAGGACCCATCACACAGTAGCTCACTGCCTGTAACTCCAGTTCCAAGGGATCCGGCACCTTCACACAGACATACAGGCAGGCAAAACAGGAATGCCCATGGAATACAAGTAAATAAATCATAAAATTCACAGCTATCGGAAAGCAGGCTGTCTTTCTGCAGTATCACATGCCTTCCCTAGGCAAATGATCAAGTCAAACTCTGAATGCAAAAGTCAGTGAATGTAACTCCACAGACATCTGTGTTCAGTGATTAAAGCAAGGATCCAGAAGACACACTGCTACGAAACAGATACCATGATGCTGCAAACAGACTTCCAACAGTTCTTTCAAGGTCAAGCATGGCCCAAACTGACATAGTCACATGAGGTGTGTTCAAGCGTGTAGTACTATTGAGTTGGCCTGCCATGGTCAACAGTTTACTAATTCAATAAGGATTGGGGCTGCTAAAGGCTAGCTGAATCATTGTGCTCAAGGCCAGGTTCGTCAAAGTCTCACCATGTGTGGCTTTAGTCAAAAGCTCATGGAGAGCAACTTTGTATCGTGATGCTCCTTCAATTAAACTAGAGAGAGCAGAGAGAAAGGGAAATCATGAGTAATGGAGTCCCGGGAAACAGCAAGGAGAACTGAGTACAAACAACTTAGGCCGTGGGGGGGTACTTTTTATTAAAATAGGTGCAGTTTTGTCACCTGGACTGATGATTTTGTCTATTGCACATATTTCTTACACAGGAGATAAGATGTAAGGGGAGAGCTCTCTATTTGATGGGTGTTGAGCCTGTGATGCCTAAGGTACTGCTCAACTCAAATAATTCTGTGGGGTAAAACACATACTCCTCATGAAATTAAGTACTAAGAACTGGCCTCTGGTTGTCTCTAGGATTTTCTGTATCATGTATTTAAGTTGGTCTTTTTAGAAAGCTAGTAAATTAAAGGCTCTTAAAAACTGTTACAAAGATTCCAAAGGTACTTGAAAGAGGGAGAAAGAAGTAAGAACTCTTTATGTTTCACATTGACCTGAAATTGTTTGGTATGGAAGCCTTAGCCATTAAAAAATGACTTCTTTATGGTTGGAAAAAATACATACATATATATGTATATATGTATATTTATATACATAAATATAATTACATATGTACACATATACATAGAAATGAGTAAACATGCCACTACCATACTAATTTTGTTAAATTTTAAAATAAAATTATTTATTGTGTGTATGTACGTGCACACACACATGCTGTGTATGAGGTCAAGGGACAATTGTGTGAATCCATCACTTCACCACATGGGTCCTGGGGATTGTCTGGCTTGCTGGTGAGCACCTTTCCACACTGAGCTATCTATCTCAACAGTCCTACTCCACTATTTTTAAAGTAATTTCTGCACAAAGAATTCTTACTTCAAAAATAGTCTTTCTGTAAAAAGTTACAAAAGATGGCTTTGATCTGGTTGGTGTCTTAAAAATAGTTTTCAAGATATTTTCATTCATTTACAAAAATTGGAATTTGGATAATTTAGTAACAAATCTCAACAGAGATCTTAAGAAATAGAACAAACAGTGATAAAAATCAAACAAAAGGATTAATGCATATTAGAAAATATATAGAAACAAATCAACAGATTCTTATGCCAATATTTAGCACAGATCTTGGCAAAGTTTTGATGGCCACCGGTTGTGACTAGAAGCCAAGGTTACTCCTAGCAGACAGATTCAATCAAGTAAACAGAATAATTTGTTCATGAAAAATAATATGCATGAGTCTTCCCCAGATCTTCTAAAAATGATTCTGAAATAGTCAATAAGCATAAACTCATAAATTAAAGTGTGTTAATAAGACAAGGAAGGTTATTTTCTCTGAGGGCATAGTGTTAAGGTATTCTGTGTGGGGTTGGTATGACACACCCTCCAAACTCAGCCAGGAAAGGAGCCTGCAGATGACTTTAATAGTTGCTTGCCACCTCTGTGAACTTTCAATGGCTGTAAGAAAGTGAAGAGTCCAAAACAGATAAAGAAAAGGCATTATCTTATACTTCACATTTGCATGTTATATTTTGAATGTGTATCTTACTCAAGTTGAGTATCCTTTATGTGAAATGCTTGAGACAACCAGGTGCACTGTTTTATTTGTTGTTGTTGTATATATGACTTATTTTATGTGTCTGGGTGTGCGTGCTGTGTGTGTGTGTGTGTGTGTGTGTGTGTGTGTGTGTGTGTGTGTGTCTGAGGAGGCTAGAATGAGGGTATTGGATTTACAGACATTTGTGAGTCACCCAACATGGGTGCTGGGAACCAAACTCAGGTCTTCTGCCAGAGCATCAAGTGCTCTTAACTGCTGAGCTAGCTCTCCAGGCCCATCACAGTATTTTGGATTTGGGTTTTGTTTTTCTTTTAAACTGGGGATGGAGAGTTGTGTGTGTGTGTGTGTGTGTGTGTGTGAGAGAGAGAGAGAGAGAGAGAGAGAGAGAGAGAGAGAGAGAGAGAGAGAGAGAGAGAGAGAGGAGACACAGCTCTTAGAAAAATACCCAAGTTGAAACAAAAAATTTACAGCCTGGAGCTCAATGTTATATAATATTTCTGGTCTAATTGCATTTTAACTGTAGCCTGTCACATGGTGTCAAGTGTGGAATTTTCCACGGCAATACCATGCCGTTTATCAGAAAGTTTCAAATTCTGGAACATTTAACGTTTTTGGAATAAAGATATTCAACCTATATTTTAGACTTTTGTTGAACAATAAACAACTGCAACCACAAATATAATAATAACAAAAACCCAGTGCCACCAAACCCAACATCCTAGAGGATTTATAGGAAAAGAACAATCGACAGCCTGAGTGTGTGCAGAGGCTCCTGTCAGTTCATCATCTTCCACTTAAATGTATTTTGCATACATTTTTAGAAAGCCTAAGGAGCTATTATATTTCAAGTGCAAAGTAGTCTCCTGAGGATTTACATAACATATACTCCTAAAACCAACCGATGTTTCCATTTGACTCCATTAATATGTCAAGATCGTGAAAATGTGGGCTCTCAAACTGTTGACTTTCCAAAATCAGGAGTGGTGGCACTCGGCTCCCCAGCTCACCCCCTTGTATATTTCCCTACATATAATACAAAGTGTTTCTCTACCATAGGTGAGAGGTGCAAGAAGTCACTACGGGTTTTTCCTACCTTCTTTTTATATTTTTCATATTATTTGTGACCACACAAGCCTTTTGTTTTCAAACTGAACTTCATTCTGTCTGTTATTGCCTCTCTGTGGTCATCAGGATTTATTCATTTTCATTTCATTCGTTATAAATTAAAATTTTATGGTGTGGGCAGTTCACCAGTGTGGTGAGTTCCTCAGAACCTCAGTCACCTGCACTGTCCCCAAACTCTTAGGTTTAACTAAGTTTGCCTAGAGAGTTCCCCAGAACTTTACTGGCCCACGCCATCAACATACTCCCAGGTCTAGCTGGGGTCAGACAGCTTCTACACCTGCCCAGCCAGGAGACTGCCTTAGATTCCCACTGGGCCATGTCATCCCCAAACTCTCTGGGGTCCAGCTCAGCCTGTTTATCAGCCTAGCCTACTGAGGAAAACACAACCAAACTTTCACTCAACAAGGTCAGACCAGAATCTCATATGATACAACCACATGACAACTGAAACACAAACAATATGACAGGCCAAGACAGTACGTCCCCTGCCAACTCATTAGTCCTATAGATATGTTTCCTAAGGAGAATTATTTAGATGACTAAGGAAAACACAATTTGAAAAAAAAAGATAGAATTGACAACCTCAATAACTCAAGTGGAAACCTTGGAGGAAAGCCTCGCCAGTAGAATGAATCAAGTAGGATACAGAGTATCATGCCTTGAAAATAGAGGAACGGCTTGTCCAAGTAATAGAAACAAAATTTTAAAATCACACCAAAGAACTATGTAGAACATATGGGATACAGTGAAAAGAATCAAATCCATAAATTATGGGTGAAAGGAAGAAAAATCCTGGAGCTATAGCATGGACTAGATCTTCAGGTACACAGAAGAAAACTTTCCCCAGTAAAAGAAAGGCACATCTGTACAGACACAAGAAGCACATGAGACACCAGAAATATAGGACTAGAAGGGAAATCCCCTACAGCACAAAAACACTGAATATTGGGAGCCGAGCGTTGGTGGTGCACGCCTTTAATCCTAGCACTTGGGAGGGCAGAGGTAGGAGGATCCCTGTGAGTTTGAGGTCTACAGAGCGAGTTCCAGGACAGCCTCCAAAACAATATAGAAAAACCCTGTCTCAAAAAACAAACAAAAACAAAAAAAAACAAAAAAAACCCACTGAATATTGGGAACAAAGAGAGGCTACTGAAAGCTGCAGGAGAAAAATTACAAGTCACATATACAGGAAAACCCAATACATAACAGCTGATTTCTCAATGAAAACTTTAAAAGCCAGGAGTGCCTGAAGCAAATCAGCTCTATGTTCTAAAAGACCACAGATGCTAGCCCAGATGACTTTTTCCATAAGAGAAGACAAAAAAAACTTCCCATAGTATAAATAAGCTAAAAGAATTCCTGTTCACCAAGCCATCCCTACAGAGAACACGGGAAGTAATATTTCACTGAAGAGAGGAATAAGCATAGCTAAGTGGCCACAGAAAGTAAATAAATGAGTCTATAATTACAGAAACACAAAATAGGACTAAGAACACAAACAGAAAAGAATATCAGTCGAGGCACAATTTCCTATAGTACCCTTAAATATTAACGACTTCAATTCCCCAATCAAAAGACTCAGTTTTACTGAATGGATCAAGAAACAAAATCCAATTTTTGGTGTCTGTAAGAAACTCATCGTGGGCTGGAGGGATGGTTCAGCCATTAAAAGTTAGGCTCATGACCAACACGTTAAGAAACTCACCTCACCTTCGAGGTTATCACCTTAGAGTGAAAGAATGGGAAAAAGTATCTAGGCGTATGGAACCAGCAACAAGCAGGTATCAGTATACTAATATCAAATAAAATAAACCCCAAACTAAATTTGTCAGAAGAGATGAAGGATACTTCATTCTGATGAAGCAAACCATTAACCAAGAAGACATTACAATACTAGACACATATGTACACACTCTGATGCACCCAATTTCATAAAAAGTGTGCTAATGATTTCCAGACACAAACTAACTCCAACTCAGTCATAGCAGGTGATTTCAATATCCTACAGGTTGTCTGAACCAAAAAAAAAAAAAAAAAAATGAATGAATTTGTTCAAATTTATTTAAATTAATCTTGGGTCTTTTGTGATTCCATATTAATTTTAGGACTTTTAAAAGAATTAAATGACATCATACATCAAAAGGACTGACATTATCTACAGAATATTCCATCCAAATACCAGAGAATGTACATTTTTATTCATCACACCATGGAAATTTCTCTAAAATAGACCACATACAGTGGCATAAAACAAACACAGAAATGTGTATCTTATTTGACCACAATTAAATAAAACTTAAAATCAATAGCAAGAGGCTCTTTAGTAATTACACAAACTTGTGGATCTAAAATGACACATTACTAAATGATGAATGAGTCAAAGAAAAAAATCAAGAAAGAAGTAAGAAAAACCATGGAATTAAATGACAGTAAAACCACAACACAACAAAACCTCTGGTACACATTGAAAGCAGTTGGATAAGGGAAATTTGTACCTCTATGTGCCTACACTAAAAAATCAAACAAAGCACAAAGAAATGACTTAATGATGCAACTCAAGAATTTGGAAACCAAACTCAAGCCCAGTAGACAGCAATAAATAACAGAAATCAGAGCAGAGACTAATTAAATAGAAACAAAGAAAACAATACAATGATTCAAAGTATCTAAGAGCTGGGTCTTTGGACAGGTAAATAGGATCAAGATAACTGTAGGTCAATTAAACAACAAAAAGAAAGATGAGACTCAAATCAACAGAGTGTGAGATGAACAGGGAAAAATTACAATAGATACCAAATAAATGCAGGGTATTAGAAGGGACTATTTAAAAAAACGAAACCAAACAAAACAAAAAAACCTCATACTCCATCAACTTGGAAAACCTGAAAGAACTGGGTAAGTTTTTAAATTCATTCAAATCACCAAAGTTGGCCCAAGAAAATATCAAAAACTTAAACATATCTACAACAAGGTGATTGAAAAGAGTAATAAAATTAACAACAATAGTAACAATGCCCAGGCCAAATGGATACATAGCAGAGCTCTACCAAAATTTCAAAGAAAATCTACAACCAATTCTTCTTAAATTATATTTTCAAATAATAGAAAGAGTACTCCTGGACTCCTTCTATGAAGCTGGTATTACTTTAAATTCCAAAACCAGGTAAACACACACACACACACACACACACACACACACACACACACACACACACACAGAAACTGGAGGCCAGTATCCTTAATGAACATAGATGTACAATTTCCCAATAAAATGCTTGCAAACCAAATACAGGCATATGTCAAATAGATCATCCACCAGGATCAAGTTGGTTTTATCCCAGAGACTTAAGAATGGTCCAACATAAATAAGTCAATAAATGTAAACAGATCACATAAATGGGCTTACTGACAAAAATGGCATGATCAACTCAATATGTACAGAAAAGTCCTTTGATAAAATTCAAAATGCTTTCATGATCAAAGTTCTGGAGAGAACAGGATCACAATGTAACAAAGGCTATAGACAAAAAAAACAACCAACAACAACACAGCCAATATTATCCTAATCAGTGGTTCTCAACCTTCCTGATGCTGCCACCCTGTAACACAGTTCCTCATGTTGTGGTGACCCCCAACCATAAGGTAGTTTTGTCACTACTTCATAACTGTAACTTTGCTATTGTTATGAATCCTGATTTAAATATCTGATATGCAAGGTATCTTATATGCAACCCCAAAGAGGTTGTGATTCACAGGTTGAGAACTGCTATCCTAAATGAACAAAAACTCAAAACAATCCCACTAAAATCAGGAATGAGACAGGACTGTGCACTGTTCCCACTCCTTTTCAAAATTGTGTCTGAATCTGAAACTCTATAACAGTAGGATAAGAGACGTAAGTTAAAGGGATACAAATAGAAAAAGAACAAGTCTGGTTATCCCTATCTGCTGGTGATATATTTTACATATGAGGCCCCAAAACTTCCACCTGAAAACCTCTAGAAATGATCAACATATTCAGCAAAAGGGAAGGATATAAAATCAACTGTTTGGTTTCTGTTTGTGTTATAAAACCCTGACTAAAACCATCACTGAGGGAAGTCAGGAAGGATCTCAAGCAGAGGCAGAGGCAGGAACATGGAGGAAATCTGCCCATGGCTTGCTTAGCCACTTTTCTTAGCAGTCCAGGTCCATCTGCCTAGGAGTGGCACCACCCACAGTGGCTCTCCTGCATCAATTAGCAATTAAGAAAATGCCCCCACGGACATGTCTATAGCCAATAAGATGGAGGCAATTCCTCAAATGAGGGCTTCTCTTCCCAGATGACACTAGTCTGTCAAGTTGACAATCTAACTAGCACATCAATTTGCAAAACTATTAGTTTTCTTTTTTTTTTTTTTTTTTTTTTTGGTTTTACGAGACAGGGTTTCTCTGTATTGTTTTGGAGGCTGTCGGTCCAGCCCGGCCTCGAACTCACAGAGATCCACCTGCCTCTGCCTCCCGAGCGCTGGGAGTAAAGGCATGCGCCACCACCGCCCGGCTCAATTTACAAAACTATTAGTTTTCTATATACCAGTAACAAGTACACTGACTAGGAGATCATGGAAACAGTCCCATTCACAATAACTTTAAAAAAAATCTAGGAATAAACCCAAATGAGAAGGTGAAAGACCTCTACAATAAAAGCTAAATTGCTTAAGAAAAGAAATCCTAAAATCCACCTGGAAGCACAAAAGACCCAAGATACCACAACAATCCTGAGCCAAAATGATGCTGGGGGATTACTATTCCAGTTTTCAACCTATGTTACAGAGTTGTAGTAATAAACTCAACACGGTACTGGTATTAGTTGTTCACTGCTGTGATGAAATACCACGACCAAAGGGTTTATTTGACTTACACTTCCTCCTCCCGTTCATCACTAAAGGAAGTCAAGACAGGAACTCAAACAGTGCAGCAACCGGGTACCAGGGGCTGATGCACAGGTCATTGGAGGCATGCTGTTTATTGTCTCGTTCCTCATAGCTTGTTCAGTTTGCTTTCTTATGGTACCCAGGACAAGCCCAAGGGTGAGCTGGGCCCTCTCACATCAATCACATGAAAGCATTTTTTGATTTAAGTTTCCCTTCTCTCAAAAAACTCTATCTTATGTCAAGTTGACATATAACTAGTCTGTTGCTGAAAACACCAAATGCTTCAGCTACAGGACTTGAAGGAATCATACTGGAACTGACCTCCTCTGAGAAGACTAGCTCTCATCATATTAGAAAGTGCTATGCAAGCTGCGAAGGAAGAAAAACAATCAGTAGTGCTACCCAGCTCTGATGCCTATGAACCACAACAATGACCGCGTGGCAAGACATCCTCAACAGTGTAATAGTGGCACTTTTACCCTAGGTGTAACCAGAAGCTATCTTATTAGACTTAAGGCCCACTCAACAAGAGGGAATTCATCCATGGTACTAAACATTTCACCAACTACGCATGCCTGGAGAGGTCATAGACCCTAGAGTAGAACCTACTACTACAATTTTCCTAACATAATTTCTAGCTGAATTTTAAATACTACCTTTATATCTACACGTAAGTACAGTTCCCATCTTCATCAAATAAGTTTCTTTTGCAGCATATGGAGACTATTACAGTTCTAAAACCTGTCAAAATTCAAATAATAAATGACTGTGGGGTGTTCAGACCTAACTGATAATCTACAAAGCAACTCCTATACTCAGGGAGCATCATGGGAGGACGGGTGGCAAGACTGTAAGACCCAGAGGTTGTGTATACCTGCTGCTAGATAGCATCTTCTAGATACAATACAGAAGCCGCATCCATGAAGTCTCAACAATACAGTTGCCTACACAAGACCTGCATAATGACAACACCAACTGACATGCCCCAATGTAGATGGGGGAAATGTCACAAGGCTCCACCAATAGATAAAGAGCTACAGGCAATTAATGGCTGCTGAGAGAAGAACCCATTTTCTCCAGAACCAAGCTCCCTGATAGGTATCCAATCCCAAATTCTCAGTCCTGTACATACAAGCAACACTAAATGTGCTGAGTAGGTTGTGTGTGTGTGTGTGTGTGTGTGTGTGTGTATGTAATATATATTAATATATACTTGACAGTAATAAATTAAGAAGAGGTCATGAATTTGAAGAGAGTGGGAAGAACATGGATAGGCTTAGAAGGGAATTAGGGAAGGGTAGAAATAATATAATATCCATATGGGAAATTCTCAAGAAAGTAAAACATTTAAATTTTAAAGTTTACTTTTTAAAGTAGGAGCAAGTGGCAGGAGATGGCCTCACTCATCTTGGAGTTTTAAACTTGGTGGTCAAGAGACTCACACACAAGCATCTACTTTGCCAGGTCTCTCTACAAGTGCCAGCAAATGCAAAACTATGACCCAAGGAGATTGAAGGAAATGTGGGCTCCTAGCTGTAACTTAAGGACAAACAGTTGAGGACGTAACACTAAGTTGGGTTTGAGAGAGCAAGATTGTGACTGACAAACTCTAAAGAAGAGATATGAGACAGAGAATAGAAAGCCGACTTTACCAGAAGAAACCCAATGAATAATTGGAAAAAGCAAAGATGAAGTGTGCATCACATGTCATCAGAAAAAAAAAGAAGAAGGGATTCTAGCTAAAAGCAGGGTTCATTCCTCTACTCTGGAGAAAATATGAGATAAATAGATTATAATATTTGAGGGATGGTTTCATAAGGTTTGAAAAAGAATCCTCCTCCTTCTACAAGTCATACTGTTTGCCAAAGCGCTTAGCGCTGGGTCCAACACCAAGAAGGAGAGGCAAAAACCAAGCTGGATGTTCAGTGCAGGACTGAAAACTAGCAGCACTTGCAGAAATAGCTGTGGTGACGATGTTCAAGCCCCAGATATGCCAAAAAACCAAAATGACTGAATGAATTCAGTCATTGCTCTCTCTCTTCCCCCACTAGTCAGTGAATGCTGAGGATCCTAATGGAGAGGCATCCATCTACACGAGCAGTTAGATATACTTGGGCCACATGGTTGGCTAGGAATTCACGTTTCCTACTTTCCGGTCCTCCCATTTCTCCAAGAGGTTGTTCAACCCAACTTACGTCATCGTCTTACAGGCGCACAGCTAGGCTACATTGCCCAGACTCCACTGCAATTAGTTGGCTACACATCCCTACCTTCTATCAGTGAAATGTAACCCAAGTATTTATGCTAATTTTCACTCGATCAGATAACCCTTGTGTTCTTTCTTGTCTATATGAGGCCAAATGCAACAATCATGGGAGTCACTGAAGAGGGAGAACTATGTGATACAGCTGCCTGCATTCATGAAGAACCCCTGGGAAGAACATTATCTACCATGTGCTAATATCCATTCTGGACCTCTTGCAAATAAAAACAAACAAACAAACAACAATGACAGTGAGGTTTTGTCATCCCAGTTGAGAAAACTACACACACACACACACACACACACACACACACACACACGTGTGGTGATGTATTACTTATGATTCAATAAAAGCACTGGAGATCACAGTGCAAAGCTAGCCACACCCATAGAGCCAGGCAGTGGTGATACACACCTTTAATCCCAGCAGTCATACTAGCTAGCCATAGAGGCCAGGTGATGGTGGTACACACCTTTAATCCCAGGACTCCCAAGACAGAGGCAAATGGATCTCTGTTAGTTCAAGGCCACACTGAGTTACATGAAATAGATCCAGTCTAAAAGGGAAACAGCTCACACAAAGTTGATCTCAGCACTTGGGATCCCACGCCTTTAATTCCAGCACTAGGGAGATGGAGACAGGACCGATGTGGCTGGGCAGAGTGAGGAATATAAAGCAGGAGGAGACTGGAACTGAGAGGATTGCGGTCTGAGGCTTGGTGGAGAGCAGCACAGTTTACATTGTACTCCGGATTCGTGGAGACAGGATCACCTACTTTGGTCTAAGGTAGAGGTAAGAGTTAGTGGCCAGCTGCTTTGTTTTTTCTGATCGTCAGCTTGAACCCCAGTATCTATCTCTGGGTTTTTATTATTCCTGTTACATATAATAATAATAATAATAATAATAATAATAATAAATAACATTTATTATTCCTATATATACATATATATCAGCATTTTTATTTTGGGGGACTTGGGAGGTTGTTTGTTTCTCAACAAGAGGAAAACCATGCCTGGTGCTAGAAACCTAGCCTACTGCACAGGGTTAGTGAAGTCACGAATCTTGGAGGAGAACCTACAACCACAACTTTACTAAACCAAAATAATCTCTAGCCACATAATAAATATTTGTCCTTACACGCATAGGTAAGTGCAGTCCTCACCCCTCATCAAGGAAAGTTCTCTTTGTAATGAATGGATATCATTACAGAAATCTGCAACCAATCAAAATGCACAATTTCAGAGCCCAATCCAATGGACAGGACTATAAAACAACTCCCACATGTAAGGCTCAGGGAACATTTCAGAAGACGGGGTGGAAAGATTTTAAGAGTCAGAGGATCAGGGAGTTTGCCGTGGGATGTGTTTCCTTGTAATGTCAGAAGCTCACCCATAAACTCACCAATGTGCCCGCCTAAACATCTGGGAGTTTGCCTTGAGACTGTGTCTCCTTGTAATGTCAGAAGCTCACCCATAAACTCACCAATGTGCCTGCCTAACCCTGAACCGAAAAGGACAACAGACATGGTAAAGTGGATGGGGAAAGCCATGAGGTCTCAAGCCTACACAAAGAACCACAGACAACAAGGGATGCTAAGAGCGCCAGAAGTAGTGTTCCCCAGGGAAGAGCACACCAATGGATTATCCAATACCAAATTGTCAGCCCTAAAAACATACATACAAGTAGCATTATACAGACCTAGCAGGTTATATTTACAGATATATTTGTATATACATATATCATGTAATAACAATGAAGAAAATATGAATTTGAAGGAACAAGGAGGGGTACACAGGTGGGTTTGGAGGGAGGAAATGATGTAATTGTAATCTCAAAATAAAAGAAACAATAAAAACAACTATCTTAAAAGATAAATGGGTATTTTTGTAATGTTTATATTTTGTAACGTTTTAATTTTCATGGCCATGGATATTGATACTGTGAATCTTTTCATACACCAGTTTGCCATTTTCATGTCTCCTTTGGAAAGATATTTATCCAGGTCTTCTGCCCTCTTTTAAGCTGGATTCCTTGTTTTGTGTGCCCCCACGGTTGTTTTGGTGTTGGCTGTCCTGTGAAAGAGGCTAATAAATGGTCGATATTAACCCTCACAGACAGAGGGTCTGCTGTAGAGAGCTGCGAAGTGCCACACCCTTAAGATGGTGCTGGCTTCCGCCTCTGCTAGCCTGATAGCAAGTGCTCTCTGTGATAAACAACTCCTTATTTGGTCAAGGCTGGATATCAGGCTTGCTTCCTCGTATGTGGACCTATCTGTTGTTGCCACATGGCTTACCGGGGTTGGCCGCCCAAGGGCCTTTTTAAGCTGTGGGCGGGCACTCCCTGGGGTCAGAAGATTTGTTCAAGGTCCTGAATAAACTGCTTGTGAGAAGGATTCCTGAGTCGCGTCTTCCTTGCTGGTCGAGGTGGTCGTGACAGTTGGTGGCCCGTACGGGGACGCTCGTACGGAGAAAGGAATTCAGAACTCACAGCGGTCAGGGGGTGCACCAGTAAGTCCCCAGGTAAGGCGGGGATCCGCGAAAAGAGCGGGTTATTGTTCTCACCCGTAGAGAAGGGGAGAACGGTCAGCAGAGCCGCGTCAAAGCGGACGGGAAAGCAAAGCAGCAGAGCCGCGTCAAAGCGGACGGGACAAAAAGGAAAGTAGTAGAGCCGCGTCAAAGCGGACGGAGTAAAAGGAAACAAAGGGTATTATTCTTTTTTTCTTGGCCCTTTGGGTGGTATTCAATTTTATTTTTTGGGTTTTCTTTTCACTGTTATTAAAACATGGGTAATTCCACATCCCGCCCAATTTTTCTGGCACTCAACGAGTTGCTGCCATCAAAAAATCTTAGACTAAAAAAGGGACCACGACAAGAGCAGGGCAAGAAAAGGACTGGGATAAGAGCACTTGGTTTGCTCCTCTCTGTAGGTAAAGAGAGAGCAGGACAAATGGTTTGTGGAACAGCGAACCGAAAGTAAAAACATTGTTAGCTTGGCTAGCAGGGAACCCAAAGTAAAAGCTAAAAAGAAACATTAGAAGCTTAAAAGAAACATTGTTAGTTTGGCTAGCAGCAACCGGAAAGTAAAAACATTGTTAGTTTGGCTATGGGCGCTTCTCAGTTGCACCCAAATTTTTTGGCTCTGAATGAGCTGCTTCATTCTAACAATATGGAAAATACACAAAAGTCTAGATACTGTATGCTATTATGTTTTTCAATTTTTTGAAAAATCCACCCTCTCCTAATGGGGACTAAAGAACTACAAACACACTCTTAAGGCCAACACAACACTAAACACACTAGCTGCTCCATAGTCATTCTACTGCTTTGAAATCTTGGAACCAGGGTGTCGATCAATACCCACAGAAAAGGTGGGACCTCACTGTGGACATCCCAAAAGAAGCCACTGCTTTCCTGGGTGCTCCTTGAGTGGAGGCCTGGCTCATGGGTCCTCTGAAGTCACGGCAGGAAGAGATGTGCTAGGTAGCTACGTGGGCAGGAGAAGAAATAGAAACAAATTCCCGGAGGATGTTTTTGGCTATTTCAATGTTGTTGTGGGCAATGACCAAAGCTTTCTGAATGTCCTGGTAGGAGTAGCCCTGACTCATGAGACGCTCAATCTCACTCGAGAGCTATGGTGAGGCGGCCGTGGAAGCAGGGTTAGCAGTGGCACCTCCACCTTGCTGACAGCTACTTGCTTTTCGTTCAGAGTTGATTCTCCGAGGGAATGGTTTAGGGGGCCTCTCAGGAACTTGGGAACTCTCATTGAAGTTTGTTGTAGGATCACCATCCAGAGGTAACCAGCCAAAGGAGGAGCTAACATTAGACAGCCGGCACAGGTGGCTTAAGCACATCGTAGCCATCATCCTCATTTTCTGATTCCTCAGGGCCAGTGCTGGTGTGGGCTGTAGCCCAATTCCCTTCTAATCTGAGACGGTGTTCATCCATCTCTGACTTTAGTTTATTTTCTAGAGTCATCAGCTGCTTTTGATGCTGCAGCCTCATCCTCTTGTAACCAGAAAATATCAAAATTTCACTCATGCAGCTAACCTGTCTAAAAGATTGTCTCAGTTTTTGCTACAGAATTGGACGTCTGATTTTGAAGACACCATGAGAGAACTCCGGATGGCAATGGTCCATGTGAATTCCACCAGAGTGGACCTTTCCTTTGCATCGGGATTATCGTCCTGGCTGACTTCTACAATGGACCATCTTAAGGAGTGGGCGGGTATAGGAGCATTAACAGGTCTCTTGGTGTTGGTCTCCCTGGTTTGCTTGTGGTTTCTATGTAAGATTAGAGTCACACAAAGAGGCAATGCAGCCATGGTCATTCAGGCCTTTACCACTATTGAAGCAGGACAGTCCCCCACAGGCATGGTTAGCCACCTTAAGAACTAATTAAATACGCTCAGGATGCGAGGCAGAGCACTGCACTCTGAGTCAGCTAATAATGACCCAGAGAAGAGCATGTCTGATTGCATGCGGGTTGGTACCCAAGAGTCCCGCCTCTGGAAAAAAGGGTATCGGACGGGTCTGATGTTTGTTGGGTGGATGACGCCAAACAAAAATCAGTACAATGTCCCTGTCTATGTCAGAGATCAGACCTCTACTCTTGCCTGTTGCATTTTAAACAAAAAAAGGGGGAACTGTAGAGAGCTGCGAAGTGCCACACCCTTAAGATGGTGCTGGCTTCCGCCTCTGCTAGCCTGATAGCAAGTGCTCTCTGTGATAAACAACTCCTTATTTGGTCAAGGCTGGATATCAGGCTTGCTTCCTCGTATGTGGACCTATCTGTTGTTGCCACATGGCTTACCGGGGTTGGCCGCCCAAGGGCCTTTTTTAAGCTGTGGGCGGGCACTCCCTGGGGTCAGAAGATTTGTTCAAGGTCCTGAATAAACTGCTTGTGAGAAGGATTCCTGAGTCGCGTCTTCCTTGCTGGTCGAGGTGGTCGTGACAGTCTGCGTGGTTCCCAGGCCACAGTCTGCCATTTCATGGTGTTTCCTTTGCTGTGCATAAGCTTTCTATTTTGCTGGAGTTGGGCATTTGAGTACACGCATGTGTGTGCATGCATACCTGCCTGTTCATGTGTGCATGCGTGCAAATGTGTGTGTACATGTGCCTGTGTACCTACATTTGCTTTTGTTACGTAGGTTTCTGGTATGATTTAAAACAAGTCTATGAATGCCCATATCCAAGTGCGCTACCGTATCTTCTTTTCTACAAGTTTCAGATTCTGGTTTCATGCTGATCTTTAATGTACTTCCAGCTGAGTTTTGTGTGCAGAGAATGATAAGGGTCATCCTGCTTATGGAACCCCACTCTCTCTAGAACCATTTAATGAGGAAACTCTCCTTTTCCCCACTGTGTGTGATCTTGATGTGCGTGTCAAATGTTAGCTACCACACATGGGAATGTGATGTCTCCAAATTCATCTTTCTTGGAATTGCCTTAGCTCTTTGATGTCTTTTATGGTTTCAAAGGACCTTAAGAATTGGTGTCTTCTAATTCAGCAAAGACCACTATTAGAATTTTGATAGGACTTGTATTGAATCCACATATTAACTCTGAACAGTACTGGCATTTTAACAATATCAAATCTTGTGATTCATGAGCACTGGATATTTTTAGTTACCTGTATCTTCTCAGTTTATTTTTATCAACACTTTATAGTTCTCTAGGTATACCTCTCTCACATCCTTGATTTCATTACTCCCAAGTGTTTTGTAGTTTTAAATGCTGCTATGAATTTCTTGATTGTTGATGCTTGTGTATAAAATGCTACTGCTCTTTACATGTTGGTTGTTGTCTCCTGAAAAATTACTGTCTCCATTTGTTAGTTCTAACAATATTTTGCTGACGTTTGAGGATTTTATGTAACATATATACATATATATAATATACACATATAATTAAGTCCTCTGCAAATAGATAATTTTACCTCCTCCTCTCTGCTTTAATTTTTTATTTTCTAATTGCTGTTTTTAGTACTTCCAAAACTGTGGAAAGGAAGTTCCAGACTGGTCATTTTGCTTCATACTACATCTGATCAGAAAGCTGCCAGTTTGCCATGGGATTATCTTGTCAGCAATGGGTTTGATGAAGGACTTCGTCACACCATGTCTCCTCACATACCTGTAGTGCTGAGAACTGTTACTGAGAAAGGGTTCTGGCAGACAAACTGTATGGAAGGTCTCTGCTTCCTTCTGCAGGAGCATCACCACCACGGCTCTGATACTTTTCAGGATGTGCTATAACTTCTGTGCCATTACCTGGCTTTGGCCTTCCATTGCTGGAAGACTTTGACTTACTTCCTCAGTCTCTTTGTCCACTGGTCTGCCCAAGCTTCCTGACTTAATTCTGAGGTTGGTATTCTTCTAGGAACTTACCCGTTTCTTCTGTTATGTAATTGTTGGCATATAAGTGCTTACAACAGTGCCGTGTGAGTCTTCTTACTTTGGGGGACCTGTTGTGACGTATTTACTTTCATTTTTATTTATCTTTTTTGTTGACTATGTATGGATGCATATGTGTGTTCTTGTATGCATATAAGTTCATATGTGTACATGCAGAGGTCCCAAGGCTGTCATATGGCCTATTTTTCTTTATTTTCTCTTTTTTATTTAAATTAGAAACAAGCTTGTTTTATGTCAATCCCAGTTCTTTCCCCTCCTCCCCTGACCCCCACTAACTCCACATTCCATTTCCTTTCTGCTGCCCAGGGAGGGTGAGGCCTTCCATGGGAGATCTTCAAAATCTGTCATATCATTTGGAGCAGGGCCTAGGCCCTCCCCAGTGTGTCTAGGCTGAGAGAATATCCCCCTATGTGGAGTGGGCTCCCAAAGTCCATTTGTATACTAGGAATAAATACTGATCCACTACCAGAGGCCCTGAAGATTGCCCAGGGAATCCTCCACATTCAGGGAGTCTGGATCCGTCCTATCCTGGTGTCCCAGCTATCAGTCTGGGGTCCATGAGCTCCCCCTTGTTCAGGTCATTTATTTCAGTGGGTTTTTCCAGCCTGGTCTTGACCCCTTTGCTCAGCACTCCTCCCTCTCTGCAACTGGATTCCAGGAGTTCTGCTCATGTTTAGCTGTGGGTGTCTGCTTCTGCTTCCATCAGCTATTGGATGAAGGCTCTAGGATGCCATATAAGGTAGACATTTTCTTTATCTATTCTTCAGTTGAGGGACATCTAGATTGCTTCCAGGTCCTGGCTATTACAAATAATGCTGCTATGAACATAGCTGAACATATATGTCCTTGTATGGATGTGCATCTTTAGGGTATATACCTAAGAGTGAAATTGCTGGATCTTGAGGTAGACTGATTCCCATTTTTCTGAGAAACTGCCATACTGATTTCCAAAGTGGCTGTATGAGTTGGCACTCCCACCAGCAGTGGAGGGGTGTTCCCCTTTCTCCACATCCTCTCGATCATAAACTGTCCTCAGTGTTTTTGATGTTAGTCATTCTGACAGGAGCAAGGTGGTACCTCAAAGTTGTTTTGATTTACACTTCCCTGATGGCTAAGGATGTTGAGCACTTTCTTAAGTGTCTCTCAGCCATTTTAGACTCTTCTATTGAGAATTCTCTATTTAGTTCTCTTTTTAATTGGATGATTGGGTGTTTTGATGACTAGCTTCTTGAGTTCTTTGTATATTTTGGAAATCAGCCTTCTGTCAGATGTGGGGTTGGTTAAGATGTTTTCCCATTCTGTGGGATGCTGTTTTGTCTTGCTGACTGTGTCCTTTGCCTTACAGAAGCTTCTCAGTTTCAGGAGGTCTCATTTATTAATTGTTGATCTCAGTGTCTATGCTACTGGTGTTATGTTCAGGAAGCAGTCACCTGTACCAATTCATTCAAGGGTACCTCCCACTTTCTTTTCTAAGAGGTTCAGTGTGGCTGAATTTATGTTGAGGTCTTTGATCTATTTGGACTTAAGGTTTGTATATGGCAATAAATATGGATCTATCTGCAATCTTCTACATGCCAGCATCCAGTTATGCCAGCACCATTTGCTGAAGATACTTTCTTTTTGCCATTGTATAATTTTAGCTTCTTTGTCAAAAAATCAGGTGTTCATAGGTGTGTGTGTGTGTGTGTGTGTGTGTGTGTTAATATCAGGGTTTTCAATTCCATTTCAAAGGTCTACCTGTCTATTTTTGTGCCAATACCAAGCTGTTTTCAGGACTATAGCTTCTATAACAGAGCTTGAAGTCAAGGATGGTGATACTGGATTTTTCAATTGTTCTCTTCCTCATATACTGAGACGGTGTCTCTCACTGAACCTAGAGCTTGCAGTGGTTACTAGTCTGGTTTAGGCAGCTTGCACTGAAATCCATCTTTGCCTTCCTGTCCTGGAACAATAGGCAGTCTGCCACACCCACCCATATTTTATGTGGGTCTTAAGGAATCCAAACCTTGAACTTGAGTCCTTCAGAACAAGTAAGTACTTTATGTGCTGAGCCATATTCTCAGCCTCTAGTTTCAATTAAAAATTTTTAATATTCTCCCTTATTTTTTCTTAGATTAGGTATGGATTGGTCCATTTATTAAAAAATAACTGTTGGTATGATTATTTCCATGGGTTTTCTGGTTTTTATTTCATTCTGACTGTTTTCTTTTGTTCTTCCCTCTAAATCTGAGTTTCATTTTTCTTTCTCTAATTCTTTTATGTGAACTTTCAGACTGCTTAGGAGGAATATTTCAGTGTTTTAAGTGTAGGCCTTTGTTGCTGTAATCATCTCTTGGGCATCTTGTATGTAGCTTTGGAAGTCTGCATTTCCACTGTCATTTGCTTCAAGATATTCTCACTTCCTTTTTGAGTTCTTTTTGATAAGCTGGCTGTTTGGGAGAATATAGTAAAATTTCCAAGGCTCTTTCCATTATTAATTCTTAGTCTCATACTCTTGTGGTCAGGAATGTCTATGTCTAATTTTCATTTTCTTAAAAACATTAAGACTTGTTTTGTGGCCTAGCATATATGGCTTTGTGTACACTAGGGGGACATTAATTCTGCTGCTACAAACAGAAAATTCAATATGTGTTCACCAGGTATATTTCATCAAAAGAGCAACTGAAGCTCAATATTGTCTTCCTGGTTTTCTGTTGAGAGTGAATGGTTATCTTTATAGCATCCAGCACTATTTTACTAATATGAAAATATTGACTATGTTCTTCATGTTAGATTAGAAACACTCAGTTTATAGATTAGGTCTATAAACTAAGGAAAGGTTGCAAATGTAGAGATTTCTTGAGTATGAACTCTAGAGAATGAGGAGGTCCTTCACACTGTATCTAGGAACACCGAAAGAAAAGGAAATGGATTTCAACATTCAGGCCATTGAGAATTCATCTTTTAAATTTTTTTATTTTTATCTTATATTCATTGGTGTTTTTCCTGCATCTATGTCTGTGTGAGGGTATCAGGTTCCCTAGAACAGAAGTTATAGACAGTTGTAAGCCATCACATGAGTGCTGGAATTGAACCCGGATCCTCTGAAAGAACAGTTAGTGCTCTTAACTGCTGAGCCATCTCTCCATCTCCCCATTGGGAGTTCTTAAGCCGATACAACTCACTGGAAATATCATGTATCCATGGAAATGAGCCTTCAATGAAAGTTCCCACTTTGATCCATTATCACATAGGGGAATCTAGAGGCTGAGTGTGGTCTTAAAAATCAGTGCAGCGTGGCTGCCGTAGGACAACAGCTGACTCACTGACTATGCTTCCAAGTGTGGATCTGAACGTACATTTCATGGCTCACTCAGTCCCCAAATACCCAGCTTGCAAGCCCATCTCTCTGCTCTTCTCATCTGCATATCTGGCTAGATCCTTTCTTCCTTTGACTCTGCCTGGTCAGTGATCCAGCTACTATGCCCTCAGATTTTAACACAGGCATCATTCTCTAATTTTTCTCCCTCTTCCTTATTAGCAGTTTTGTCCTTCAGAATGCACACACACTCAAGATTTCAACCTCAAAAACCAACATTAAAAAAAATCCCTGCCCATCTTGCTTTCATTTCCCTCACAGCGTAAATGTCTCATTTCTTATTTCTCACTACTCCTCAAATGTTCATGACAGTTCTACTCAACATACTAACTGACAAATCCAGGGGACATGCGTGGTCTCTGTGTGACAAGAGCCTTCCTGAACACTGCCTTCTCCAGACTCCTGCCCTGAGGATGGTATACCCCTCCCCAGGTTTTCCTCTTCTCCTGCACACCGTTCCTTCTAAGGCCTCTCTGCATGGGCCTTGTCATCAAATGTCCACTCCCTAGCTCTTTTACCACTGACCTCTGCTCTCACCCACATTAGGATCTCACCCCAACCTCATGGCCTATTGCACACCCATATCCTAATGACATCATCCATGAAGTTGCCTAAACCTGAGACCTGGATGCTGTTCTCAGTCGTCTCCTTCCTGGCAGTGTCTGTGTTTGCCCAGTAAGGTTGGAGGATTCTCTTCAACATTGCATAGCTACAATCCACTGACCATCACGTCTCCCTGAACTTATAAACCAGCATAGTGGTGACGCTTCTGGCCTGGGTTACAGTTCCTCTTTGTTGTATGACTATATTGCTGCAGTTGTAGTATTTCTAAGCACAAATTTAATCATGAAACTTCTTTTTAAAAGGCCCTGAATTAAAGAACACAGTTTTGTTTCTTGTTTGCCAAATTATGAAAGGCAGAAAGAGTTTTATCTTACAGTAATTTCCTACTTGCAATCTGATTTTCAAGCACACATTGAATGTTAATGCTGTTATCAATATATAAAGAAGTTGGCAATCATCAACAAATAAGTAACTAAATGTTTTATTAAAAGAAAAAATCCTTAAGTAGTCCCTCACTAAATATAGCATAAAGGACAACCTCTTGGAATACTATGTGAGATTTTAGCCTTATGTCCCTCCACTCTGTAGTCCCAAGCTGTCATCACATAGACCATCAGAGATTCTGCTTGTGCCTTTTGCCCTGGATGCTTTTCTATCAGCCTTTTCCTACTGGGAGGGTTTCCTGAGTATCCTTCCGCTGTTTGCCTTGGGATTAAGGCATGCAGTTCCATCTTAACTGACCACCTTCCCTTTGATGGAGCTTCCCATCCTCACATTGCTACCCCAAAGTACTCAAGGGTTCTTTGTTGTCTCTGTGCCTGTTCATGGACTCGCACACACAATTCCAGAGCAGCAGTCTTAGCTTGTCTCTTTCTGAACAGTGCTGGCACGAGGTAGGCATTTAATATTTACTTACTAAAAGAATAAATGATGAACAAACCCAATCTCCCACCTTGAGTTTGACATGAGAAAATTTGTTTCTTAGAAGGGGAGGGAGAGGGAACTGGGATTGACATGTAAAACAAGCTATTTAAAATTAAAATAAAAAGTGATAATAAAAAAAGCAGAATTTCAGATTGGGGCTGTAGCTCTCAATAAAAAGGGATGTACTAGGCTCTGGGTCTCAGTCCTTACGACTGAAACAAACAAGCAAAAACAGAGGGGATGGAGAGGGGCTCTCATGGAGTAGTCAAATACTATTACGTTGCCATACATTACATGTACACACGGGTGGCCAAGTTCAAGTAGTGACATCTGCAATTTACATGTGAAAAGTGAACACTTGGCCTTACTGGAGAGTGACTCCAATACTCAACAGAGGACTGCAGCAAGGACAGCTCAAGGGCTATTACCCCCAGGCACTGGCCTCATCTTAGGACTTTCATAAACTAGAGTTCGTATTTCACACAGAGCTCTAACACAAACTGGAAACAGGAGCCAGTTATGCCAGGGAAAGGAAAGGCATGCCTTCAATTGACAAGAAACTACACATGCATTTTACTCTCAAAGCCTTTTTAGTTTGTTTACAGGACAGAGTACCAAAAAAATTATCCTAAAAGTCATAACTTGTGAACTTGACATGCAAAGCAGGAATTTAAAATTAGAAATGTCCATGGCCACTGAGTACTAAAAGAGAAAAAAAAATAAGACAGAGTTTCAAATGCTGGGCTTCATCTCATAGCCTGGTCAGCTGGCCCACGTCGGTGCACTGACAGACACAGTCATTGACTGAAAGGAACTTTCTCATTGAAAATCATGGGTCAACATGATGAAGAGCATTCTCTGCTTCTTGACATGATAAAAGATGTGCTTATTCATAGTGGTACCTTGTATGGATGACATCTCAAAGGTTAGTGAAAATGGCTTTTCCCCAAATTTGAAAGTTAAATTCTTTTTTTTAACAGGTTTTTTTCTTTGTACCCCTGTGTAGCCCTAGCTGAGCTGGAACTTTCTGTAGACCAGGCTTGCCTCAATTTCTGCCTCCTGGGTGCCTGTGCCATCACTGTCCAGTTTGAAAGAAAAGTTCTTAAAGTTCTTTTCATAAAACATCAAATACTATCAAAGATACATGTTTATATGGAAAAGGTCCAAGTGTATGTCTTTGTTTTAAACTACACAAATTAGTGGTTCATAAATACACCATCCATTTGAAATTATCCTTGACATCAGCTTTAATAAAAGAGGAATTCTTCCTGATGCTTGTCGGCAAAATGGTGGTGGCAATACCAAGCTAACATTTTAGGAGACCGTTAAAATTATTTCTCAGAATACTGTTCTAATATGAACGCTACTACCCAACATAAACCCAATGACAGGCCAAGTCCTCACGTTTTCATCAATGGCCCATTAATAAGCCACACTGAAAGGTTACCTCTCCTTAGTGTAATGGACCAAGCAGGGCATCCCCGTCATTTGTTGAGAGTCACTTGCAGAATGACCGTACCATTTGAGACTGAGCATACTGAAGAAATGTATCTACAAGATGAACAACTTAGGATCCTAGCCAAGATACCAAATGACCTCAGGGCAACAGGAAAAACATCCTTAAATTAGGTAAAGTAAGTATTTGGGGGAAAAAATCTTTATCAGGTGAGCAGTTCATTGGCAGATACAAAATTTACCCTTTAGGGAACTGAATGGGAGGACTAATGGCCTTGCATTTACATTTTCTTACATTTTTTTCCGTTTAATCATAACACTTTTAACTTTTTCTTCTGACTTGGAGCTATTTCATAACAGCATTATGGCTATACAGGAAATGTTCTTACTCTGAAGTATTCAAGGATAAAATGTAATGCATCTGTAACTTAGTTTCAGACAGTGCCATAGGCATTCTTCTCCAGTAGACAAACGCATCTAAACTTTAGCACACAGATACAAAATCGTGAACGTTAACTACTGGGGAATATAAAGAAGCAGGTGTTTAGGTGCTCTTACACTATTCCTTCATGTTCCCTGTAGAGTTGAATCTTTCAAGAAGAATAAAAAAGAAGGAAGTTTAAATGAACTTTGGGAGCCCATTCCACATGGAGGGATGCTCTCTTAGCCTGGACACATGGGGAAGGGCCTAGCTCCTGCCCTGGATGAAATGACAGACTCTTGGAGATCCCCCAAAGGAGGGCCTCACTCTCCCTGGGGAAGGATGTGGGGATTGGGCTGAGAGTGGGGGGCTGGAGTGGGGCTGGTGGAGGAAGAAGGGGGGAGCTAGGATTGACGTTTGAAGCATGCATGTTTCTAATTTAAATAAAAAACATATAATTAAAAACTGTTTAAAAAAAGAATGACTTTCTTTAATAAGCACAGGATTTTCAAGTTGTAAATGCATTTCTCTAACATTGAAAAATATAAGATTAGAGCTCCACACTCACCCCACCCCACCCTGCCACCAAATATATTACAAGACTGAATATAACTGGCCCCCTTAAGATCATAGCGAGTAGCACTATTAGGAGGTGTGGCTTTGCTGGAATAGGGCTTTGTTGGAGGTAGGTTCCGAGGTCTTATATGCTCAAGCCACACCGAGTATCTCAGTTTACTTCCCATTGCCTGCCGATCAAGGTGGAAGACTCTCAGCTCCAGCACCATGTCTGCCTGCATGCCACCATGTCCCATCATGCTGACAATGGACCAAACCTCTGAAACTGTAAGCCAGGCCATTAACTGTTTTCCTCTATAAGAGTTGCCATGGTCATGGTGTCTCTTTACACTAGAACCCTAACTAAGACAGAGACCAACGAAAGCAACCTTGTGTTGCTGTTTGCAGACACGATGTTGGCTCTGTCCTCACATCCTGAAGGGAGGTGAAGAGGTGGAATGACACACTCAGAATTCAGACACTTCTTTCCAAAGGCCCTTGGGGTTTCCTGGTCCCTGCCTGGTTAGACCCTGGGTTAATTTCTGCTGACCAGTGGTTCGTGGGAGACAAATTAGGAGGTGGGGTTCCATTTAAATGGCACTCATGGAACTAATTTACCAAATAAACGCTATGTGTTTGACCTGTAATTTAAATTTTAAGTGCCGCAAACATCCTTCACTGCTTTCATAATTCAGGTGACGAAGAACACTCTCCTGAACACTCACGCATGAACTTCACACAGCAGCTTGCTCATTTTCAAGCCGTACAGACTCTGGCTGAAGAACAAAGACTCGCCAAGTTCATGCTCTGTCTGTGGCAAAACAACTCCTTTTCATCATGCACGCCGGCACCCTCAACAAGCACACCTTCTCCGCCCTTCGCCGAGGGAGCCATGAAGGGTCCACTTCAGCCTCCTGTGCAGCTGCAGCACAAAGGACCGGCTGGAAGGAGGGGAGCTGCTCCTCTCCATTTCCCCCTGGCAATTGCTTCCCACCTCCTCCTACAGAAACTCCCAGCAGCAGCACTCAGAAGACGCAGGAGAGGCATGAAAGGATCATTCCCAATGGTCAGGCAGATAGGGTTTTATGCTGGGCATACATTTTCCTGGGGAAGCAACCTCCTAACTTCGACATGAGGAACTTAGCTCCATACTATCTTTTGACTACCGGAATATGTCTATACTGATAAAGTCAAGGCTTCAGAAAAGGACAGAAGAGTGAGATGAAAATCTTTGCAACCTAAGCAGTTGCACTTGTGGCCAAGCTGCAGTATCTTCCCAGTGAGAAGCACTAGTAACACCATGTAAGGGTCTTACTGTCTACAGAGAGTGCTGAAAACCCTTAAAGGTGTAGCACCTCATTTTATTTTCTATGACACTGTAAAGCGGACAGTCACAGGAAGGAAAACTCTGGAAGTCTCCAGAGTGGCTTGCTGACAAGCTCTTCTCAGCTTCCTTTTGTCTTGTCTCTCAGAAGTCATGTATACAATAATTACTTAACAGGCCAGAGGTAGAAACAACACAAATACCCATTAGCTGGAAGAAGGCAATGGAGTATTATCCAGAAAGAAATGCAGAGTACTTGGTACGGGTGTACTCCAAAAATACTAAGCTAGAACCAGGCATACCGACACTTGCCTGCAATCCCAGCACATGGGAGGGAGAAGCAGGAGCAGGAGTTCAAGGCCAGCCGTGGCCATACATTGTCTAAGGCCAGCATAGGGGCTGAGGCCAGCATGGGCTCATGAGACCCTGTCTTCAAAAAATATGTAGTGAAGGAAAAAAGGTGGACCCATGAAATCACAAATTGTAAGATTCTATTTATATGCCATGTCCAGGAAAGGTTAAGGCATAGAAGCAGACTACATGCCAGCAGTTTTCAGAAGTTGAATATGAGGGAAGCAGGGAGTGGATGAAGGCTTACCCGTATTGGGTTTCCATTAGTATGATAAAAATGTTTTGAAACTAGATAAAGGCAATGGTTGCACCACTCTGCGAATGTACTAAATGCCACTAAATTACACATTTAAAGAGTGTCACTTTCATGTCATATGGTTTCACCCTAATTTAAACAAAGTACCAATGTGAGCACACAGCTTTTCATCAGTGTTGAATGTTACAGAACATACTGCACCAGACAGGCAGAGGCCACACCCTCAGCCCCTTTACACTACACACAGAAACAGATTTCCTGTAAGCGAGCTGAAGTCGAAACAAAAGCTAGAGGGACAAAAAAAAAAGAGAGAACGAAACCAAAAAGAAAAACCTCTCCCCACTACCTTCATCCTCTCCAGTCTCCCTGACCCACCAGGACTAACAAACACCACACACTCCAATCACTGAACACACGGCACATTAGACAGAAAGACGCAAAGACATGCATGGGAGTGAAGAGGTCCCCAGAGTGGACAGTCTAAGAAATCCTAGTGAAAACCATGGCACCATGCTGCCCCTCGAGAGGGAAATTCCCTAAGGACTTCCAATACTGCATAGTGCATTACCTTTGACTCAGATCTAAGGAATAAATATCCTTAAAACAGCAAGTACCTAGGTAGGGATAGCAGCAGTCCTCCTAGGAATGCTCCTCAGACCATACACTGGGAACAGGCAGTAAATCATGACCTGACTGTATTCAGGGTGTTATGCAGCTCTTGAAATAGACACCTATCGGCTGAAAAAGAAAGATGTGACAAAAGAGTAAGTAAAAATGTATCCAAATGGCGCTGCAGAAGGAAAATGCCCTTGCATGCATATCCATACATATCAAGAGTGGAAAAGCAACACTGGGAAGCAGAGAACAAGCAGCTCTCCACATCACGCTCTGTGCCGCTTCAAACGATGCCACAGGTACGCACTGCAGTTACCTTTTCCATACGCAGAAACACAAAGGCAAGAGTTCACTCAAAACCTGCTCTGCAGGTATATCCTGAAGTTAGCACATCTCCACTCTGAGACTCCCTGTCTTCTATCCAGACAAAGCAACTTACTCTCAGGGCATGCAGGCCCGTGCTCCCTACAAGCACTGGAGCTGGGAGTCAACATTCTAAGGGTATTTTGGCAGTTTTCGTAAAGGCACTTGATGTCTGCTCAATACAGTAAAAAGAAGAACCTAGCTAGATTTATGTTGTAATGATGCTGTTGGGAGGAGGGGTATGTGTATGTATGTGTGTGTGAAGACCAGAAATCAACATTGTCTTCCTCTATGACTCTGCAACTTATTTATTTTGTGTGCAGGGGAAAGAAAGTATGCACGTGTCACTTTCTGGAGTCTATTTTTTTTCCTATCAGGTAGGTCCCTGGGATCAAACTCGGGTCATCAAGGTCTGGCAGCAGGCACATTTATCCACTGGGACATCCCTTCACCTTGTCTTTTGAAACAGTCTCTCCCACTGAACCTGGAGCTCACTGATTCATCTAGACTAGGTGGCCAGCAAGGAGAGAGTTCTGCCCCCACCTCCCCGGTGTTGGGGTACGAAAGCACACCGCTGCATCTGGCTTTTTAACATGGACAGTGAGTGTACAAATCCAGGTCTCCACACATACACAGTAAGCGCTTTCCCAACAAGCCATTTCTTTGGCCCTTCGATGGCTTTGTAATTTCATTTTCCTAGTAATTCACTGTTACACTCTGTAAAACTATTAAGTCTGTGGCATACTGGAAATATAAAACAAATGCTTGCTCCCTCACCCCAGACAGAGCAGTACAACTCTAAACAACGAAAGTCAATGTTGATGACAATGCTCAGAATCTTTTGTAATGAAAGACTGAATTCTGATATATATTTGGAGTATGTCTAAAGAGTTTATTTTTTAAAGATGCCAAAAGATTAGAAGATTATGCAGATTTCTGGTAATCTGAAAGGATTACTGGGCATTTGGTAAATGACTAAACTGTGAGGAGCTTACGGTAAACTTTATATTTACAATTGAAGACCGAAGGCATAGGAGCGTGTCTAAAACCCCAGACACCTCTGAGAATGGCTGCCAACAGAGCCACCAAGGGTTGCTGGAACCACTAAAGCAAATCATCTCATATTTTCTTCCCCACCATCCTTCTGAGGGAAGAAGCTAACAAGGACGGAAGGCCAGCAGCAAGAACAACGTGAGGGGCTCTGTGAGCCAGGGTGAGAACCAGGCAGTGAGCTTCTTCAATGGGGGGGGTGCTTGCACTCTCCCCAGTTTTCAGACATTTCTAGGTGGAGACATGTCTTCTAGAAGCAGAGTATTACACGTTATTTACCAAGAAAAACGTGCAGGGATGAAAGACAACCAAATAAGCCTACAGTCACAACCTAAGGTGGGGATGTAAAGCTGATCTAGGTGCTGGCCTAGTATACACAAAGCCGAATTTGTGCTCGGGCATTACATGAACCCAGTGCAGGGCACATGCTTATGCTCCCAGGGTGTCAGAAGTAGAGGAAGAAAGATTGGAAGTTCAAGGTCATCTTTGGCTGTATACTGGGTTTGGGGCCAGCCTGGGTTATACTAGATGAGGTCATCTCTTAAAAAAAAAAACTACTTGTCACTGTGCAGGTCTTGTTCAGGAGACTATGGTTCTGAGATTTGATAGGTGCAGCTCCCCTGCCCTATGTAAAAGACACCATTGCACCCAAGATCCTACCACCAGATGAAGAGCTACAGTTACTAATGGCTGATGAGAGGGAGAATCAGTCTTCTTCAGGGGCAAGACCCTAACAGGTGATTCAGCCCTAGACACACATGCATATGGGCAACACTAAATGCACTCAGCACTCTGTATTTACATATATATGTGTGTGTGTGTGTGTGCGCGCCTGTAAGAATAATTAAGAATTAAGGAAGCGGTCATGAGTGGGGGTGGAGCACACTGAAGGAAAGAAACAAAGGGAGAAAATGATGTAACACAGTATTCATACTGAAATTCCCAAAAAAATTAAGGCCCTGAAAATGACGTATAAGTCACACTATACAGACTAAGAAGGTTATATCTGTGCATTTATGAACACACACACACACACACACACAAGCATGTACGCACCCATGTAACAACAATTAATGAAAAAGAGGCCATGAATTTGAAAGAGAGCAAGGAGGGGTCTTTGAGGGGGTTTGGAGAGAGGAAGAGCAAGGAGGAAATGATGTAATTATAACCTCAAAAATAAAAATAATGTATAAAAACAATACCAAAGTGAACAATTTTTAAAAAGTATTTTTAAATGATTGTAAGCATAGACAATCCATAAACTGTAACTAATGATAAAGTGAGATGGATTTATAGGTCTGGCAGCTTAACTAAAAACTCACACGACAGCCTGAAGCACTTCACGGGTCAGTTGTGACACTAAGGAGAAGGACCCCGCATTCCTGCCAAGGGGCAGCAGGCAGGGCTCTGAAAGATCTGTAGCACACTCCATCATGTCGGTTGTACTCAACATGAGAAATAAACCCTCAGAGGAAAAGGAGCCCTCTGTGGCAGGGCTGGGGGGAGTGTTGCAGTACAGTTTAGTTACTTTAATAACTAGTGTGCTCCTAGGAGACTCACACATGAACTGTGGCCAAGGAGGGCACCCGGTGTGTGAGTGCGGGGACCTTGAGTGTGGTCCCCCAGGACGGCTGGGCCTCACCTGCTTTAATTCACCTCCATTGCCATCAACTTGGGTACAAAATACTGTCTTCAGCAGGCAATAACTTCCACACTTCCACAGTGTCTTACGGTTTCTATTGCTGTGACACATCATGACCGAAAGCAACTTGGGGAGGAGAGTGTTTATTTCATCTTACAGCTTAAGTCTATCACCCAGGGAAGTCAGGGCAGGAACTCAAGGTTGGAACCTGGAAGCAGGAACTGGAGCAGAGGCCAAGGATGGGAGGCTGCTTACGGGCTTGCTCCTCATGGCTTGCTCCTCATGGCTTTCTCAGCCTGCTTTCTGGTACCTAGGCCCATCCACACAGGGATGGCACCACCCACAATAAGTTAGGCCTTCCTATTTCAATTGTCAATCAAGAGAACATATCACAAGCTTGTTCACAGGCTAGTCTGGTAGGGACATTTTCTCAATTGAGGTTCCTTCTTTCAAAATGACTCTAGATTATGTCAAGTTGACATAAAACTAGCCAGTACTCACAGTCAGAAACCAGGAACCATATGCACACAAGGCACATAGTTCAACTATGTGCTGAAACATGTTTATTAGATGAGTTGGGTCAGTGCAAAAAACTGACAGATCAGGCAACCCAGCAGTGTGCACCAAGATCCTTATCTGTGACCTTGAACTACTTATGAGGCTGAGTAATGAGACAGTTACACCAAGGAAGAACTTAACAATACCCAAGTCTCTTTACTTCACTCAGCCTTACTGTGCAGGGCACTTCCCCAAGGTCAAATCCTATGTCCTGTTCACAGTCTCTGCTGTAGCTGGAAATACATACATTCTCATTTTTCTCCCCCTACTCACACCCCATACCATCTGTTTCTGGAACATCCATTGTGACTTTATAGAGAGCTCCCAAAATACCTATCTCCTCACCCTCAAACCCTTCACCTCTAATTTCTATCTTCCAGCAAACCATTGCTCTTGCATTCAGTATGTCTGTCTCCTTCATTCAAAAGCTTTCATTTCTTGCTGAGATGTTATCATCCCAGAAAAAAATAAAGCTTCTCTATGGACCTCATTCATGTCTACAGTACTGGAATCTGCCCAAATGCTCAGGCTCCAAATCCCAGTTAGCAAGTGTGTGTATGTCTGTGTGTGTGTGTTTGTGTGTGTGTGTCTGTGTGTGTGTGTGTGTGTGTGTGTGTGTTCTCTGCCTCTGTCTCTCTCTTCCACATCTTCAACTCTAATCATTCATCGAAGCCCACTGATTCTTGACATCCCATCTCTGGCTCTCACTGCCCACCTGCTGACCTCCTCTCTAGTGTTTCCTCTCTTCTCCAGCTGCCCAGTGTACTCTCCATCACCACCACTGTCACTCCAGTCTTCCTGACATCCCCAGCTCCAACCCTCACTGCCAGCCAAGAAGCAATTCACATGACCTCGCAGCTAGAAGCCTGCCCACTGGCTGAGAACTCTGGCTCTGGAACTAATGCCGTGCACCTCAGTTTCCTGGTTCCTACAGTGGACTCTGTAATATGCTCCCCTTAGGGTTTTGATGAAGATAGCAGGAAAGACGTGTAAAGACGAGGAACCATGCTAGCTTGGTGAGCTCTGGGTGTCACACTTGGGTCACTCCAGCAAGGCTAGCTAGTGCAGGTGTCGTGAACTTTTGTGTCCATCCTTCCTTTATTACTATACATTCCTCAGGTGACCTGCCCAATGCAAAAAAAAAAAAAAAACTTTTATGGTTGCTACATCCAAATCCTATCCATTGTCACGGTGCTGGTCCAATCCACTCCCAGGCTACGGCTCTCCTCTGATTATTCCAACCACACCGACTCTTTCTTGACTCTGACCGTCCTTAACATTTTGCTGCCTGTTCCTGGCAAGTTGATGTTTAGACTTTCAATTGTGGCAAGCAGTCCCAAGTGTCAAGGACACCAAGTGTCAAGGCCGGTGCTTCCGCACTGGAGCAGAGAGAAGCAGCAGTGGCTGTGCGGTGTCTCTGAGGCCGAGCTGCTTTCTCAAAGTCCTCAGAGGCCGAGAGGCAGTCTGCAAGGCTCCCATCAGATCTGGAAAACCAAGCACGCAAGCCCTTCCAGGTAACCTGGCAAGCAGCTCCCGTATCTCCTGCCCTCCAGACAGAATCGTGTAGAAATGAAAGGCGTGGCTATGGCCCCCGGGCTGCACAGGCATCCTTCCTTTCTAAGGCTAATGGCTGTGAGTGTTGTGGAGTGGGCTTTCCCACATCTAGTCTAAATAATGGCTTGTAGTTCCATCCTTGAGCATTATCACACACAGAACTCGCTCTGACTCTGTTCCTGTTCTAATGAAAGAATATATTATCAGCCTAACCTTTACCTTTTATTTGACATTAAAGTGTTCGCTTACGATTTGTTTTTGCCAACTCCCAAAGTCCACATGAAAGAAGGAAGAGGAGGAGGAAGAGGACTGCCACACAGAGAGTTTAAGATTTTTTCATACCTAAAAAGGGAATTTTTAACCACAACCTTAGTCATAGACCTGCAACAGGCAGATCAGAAGCAGCGGAAGATAACGCGGCAGCAGAGAGTCGGGTGGATGCGCCCGGGTTCAGGCTCGGGTGCCAGGGCTCACAGGACAGGCTGGCGGAAGTGGGCGCTGTACCCTTATCCCGCCCCCGCCTGACCACCTGCGGCAGCCGGGAGGAAGCAGGCTACCCCCGCACATCTCCAGCTGCAGCTCAGCAGCCACAAACTACGCAGGCACCGTCTGAACGAGCCAAGGTTCTATCAGAAGCATCGGTGTGAAGGGGGAAATCTTCAACTCGCGATGAGTAACCTATGTTATTCAGATTCTATCGCCAAGCCCTGAAGCTGGGCAAAGGGGGACCCCTCTAAATACACCCACAGGGCAACACAAGTGCCCGACCTGGCATCAACTTCTTGGGATTTGTAAGGCCGAGGTGAGGCAGCCAGTATTTAGGGGGAGGGCCAAGTGGGATCCCTGGGAGCTGCCAGTCTTGCCTGACATGTTCAATGACAAATGTTAATGTCTACAGGTCCAAATGCAAGGGCGCGCCCTTCTTAACCCTACGCTCCGCAGGACCGGCCAGCAGCCCTGTGTCAGGACAACACCCTACCCAGAACAGGGCTGAGTGAATGTAGCTCGAGTTTGGAGCACAGTCATTTGAGGAAGTGGCTGCAAAACTCAGGAGTCATGTAAGAGGGCAGGAAAGGGGCTAGTTCACAAATCAGCTTTTATACTTTCCTTTGCTCTACTTGAATAATTTGTATCGTCCCTACAACAGCTAAATTAAAACACACCTGCACTGTAAATTGTGGAGAGCACACCTGCTCTTCAAAGGTCACTTGAGAACTGCTTTTACCTCCCAGGGTACTCTCATTTAAATGTAATTTAAATGAGAAAGTTCAAATTCTTACCCTAACTTAGAATCCTTTAAAAAATCAATTAAAAATAATGTGACCCAACACATCCCCAGTGTCCCCAGTATCTAAAACTACAATAGTGACATATCACCTCCAATACAGGGAACCGTACCATGTACAAGCGCAAGGATGTAGTCAGTAAAGGGAATGTCCTAAGCTGATGTCACATTACCTACAATGAGTTTAACTTACCACTACCGATAGGCATGACGTCCTTGTCCATGAAGGCCACAGACCGCTCACCAAGCGACTATCATTCCTGCCTCATAAGACCTTCCAATATTCAGTGTGACTTTAGTCATCCAAAATCAGGTGAGATGCTGTAGTTTCCAAAAATAAAGTTATAAATTATAAACTTCTCTTATAGCCAATGTCACCCATGTAGCCCCAAAACTACAAACCGCATGGCAATTGGGACTGTGTTCGTCATTGTATGCTCTTCTTCCCAGGGTACTCCGCCTAGCAAACATGAAGTCTGACAAAGCCTTCCATCTTGTAGCCAGTTACTAGTAAGGTAGGGTATGGTGAAATTTAGAAACCAACACTGAAGAATCTTGTTAAGGCAGAAATTCGATTTTAGGAATTTTTAAAATTTATTCCCTGACATCATCTCTAACCCCAGGACCCTCCCACTCTACTAACAAAATTTAGATTAAAAAAAAAGTCAGTGACCCAAAAAGGAGGAGAATCTTGCTGAAATCAAACAACTGTCTGTAAGGTCCGAGGTGATGGATGTGTCCAAGGGAACAGTGTCGTACAGACACAACAGGACCAGTGCACACAGAAACTTTGGAGACTGCAGCCTCAAGTATAGTGTCTACACTGGTATAAGCCAGACAGGGTCCCAGCACTGAGAGGGGGAAGTAGACATGGTCTCCACCCCTAACCAAGAAGCGAGCTATCTGCGACTGATAACCACTGGCAAAGAGAAAAATCAGTTTTCTCCAATGGAGTCTCTCTGGGTATGTTAACCACACCTCAGGGCAGGCGATATTCCTAGGACGATGGCCAACACAAAAGGAACTCAATGGTATTTCTGTAGATCTTTTGTCTCAATTTGCTTTGTTTGGGGTTTGTTTTTGTTTGGTTGATTAGTTTTTGTTTGTTTGTCCTACCAGTCTTTCCCTATTTATTTGGTTTTCCTGTTTATTTTTGTTGATTTGTATATATGTGTGTTTCTTGTTTTTGTCTGTTTTTTTTTAGGGGGTAAAGAGAGAAGTACATAACATAAAATTGGGTGGGTAGGGAAGTAAGGAGGACTGGGAGGAATCAGAGGAATGGAAAAGCATGATCAAATTATATTACACAAAAACTCAATTAAAATGTTTTTAAACATGATTATAATTCATGAAAGTTATTAAAATGTCTATGGTCTCTGGACACTTTACAAAGCCCTTTCTCTACTTTGTCTCATCCATACATATACACAAAACATTATGTAAGCCAATTTCAAAGTCTGAAACAGATGTGGAAATGTGCTAAACCATTATCATGGGTATAGAGCCTCAGAGAGCATATATGTGTGAAACATTCTCTCCATTGTTACCATACAGTAAGCACACTTTAGATCTAACTGTAAGTCATTTTTTTTATTTTGGAATTTTATGACATCAAAGAGTAAGTGACTAATCACACGAAGGGGAAAGATGAAATGAGTCATGGATTCCCACTGAGCTCCCTCAGTCCAAAGGAAAGTTGGTAAATGTTTAAGGGAAGAAAAGAGATGACCTTCTGCAGGGGAATAGATCACTATTTCATTTGTCTGCTCTACAACCTGAAGAATAAGAAGCAGTTGGGTAATCATTATAAAATCCTCAGATTCCAGATCTTCCTGGAGCTATAACCCAAGGCAGTATAACATTTGTTTGCTTGTTTGAGACAGTGACTCACTCTGTAACCCAGGCTGGCCTTGAACTCACAGCAATCCACCTGCCTCAGCCTTCCAAGTACCAGGACTGAGTGTGCGCCACCATACACAACTGAGATGTGTTATTGTTTATATGTTTTTCTTGAATATTCTAAAAATATATACAGAATACTAGTATACTTTATAATTTCTGATAAATACAGGAGAAAACATTGGAAGATATTCACAGAGATCCTTAAAGCAAAAATTCGATTCTGCAAATTAGAAAGAAGAAAACACAGTGGCATTGCATACATTTTAATTCCAACATACTTAAGTAACATAACTTTTACATGGGGGGAAGGGGAAGAAATCCATATAGAAGTAATTCAGCAACACTAATACTAAAATGATACAGTCACCATGGAAACCAGGATTCTCAGTTACACATGTAGTTTAATAAATAAAAGCATTTAGAGTTAGGATGGATCCTAGACACATTTGGTCTCTCCAATGCAACAAAGAAAGATGTATTGGGGTCAAGTATGGGTTGTGCAGCTGAAGCAGCATGTCTGAGAGCTCCAGATAATGCTGAAGGAGGACACTTAGATCTGGGGACATTTAAGACACTTATATAGCCCTGCTCTAAATGGGACAGGACTCTTAACATGGCCTTAAGGGGATGTTGCCTTACACAAAAAAACAGGTTTCACTGATATTCTCTGGTGCTTTGGAAAAACCGCTAAGAGTGTCTTAACCTGTACTTGAATAAATTTTCATAAGCCAAATATAAGGATTACAGTTATTCCTGATAATGTCATCTCAGTGTTCAGGATCTGGCAACTATCTTGGATAATTTTTAAGTATCAGACCAAATCTGAATAACTTCAGAAAACAACGCACAAATACCTCAAAACTTTTATTATCTAAAAGGTTACATGTATGCAAAAATATACACATTAAAAAAAATAACATCCCTAGGCAGGTGCTGGTGGCACATGCCTTTAATCCCAGAACTTGGAAAGCAGAGGAAGGCTGATCTCTGTGAGTTCAAGGCCAGCCTGGTCTACAAAGCTACACAGAGAAAGCCTGTTTCGAAAGTCAATGATAATAATAATAATAATAACAACAACAACATCCTTGATAAGACCTCTCAGCATGAGCCCTCTATCACCTCTGTGTGTGTGTGTGTGTGTGTGTGTGTGTGTACATTCCTTTTACAGATTCTCCCTCTAAGTGTATCTATAAATGATGCATTTAGTTTCCCATGCTCTTGGGCACTCAGGGATAGACTAATACTATACATATTACTGTCTTATTCTTCTCATTCAACAGTATGTTCCTGAGAGTCACCCTCTTTGGTGCATTTTCATTGGTTCAATGAACACAGAGAACTTAGTACACACCACGCTCCTCAGCACATCACAGCCCGTCAATCATTCTGCCTGCCTAGAGACGCCATGTTCTTAGTCTCTGGGTGAGGAGACTTGAGCTCAAGAGAGGAGCAAGGCTACAGAACCTTGCTGTTCCTCACAAGGCAATGCTCCCATATCCACAGCCTCCCATATCCATAGCACATTCCCCACTCCAAACAGTAGCCCAATACCTAAACAGCAAACTGTGTTGATGCTGCTTAATACCTTAGCATTAATGAGAAGGTCTATTCAACATGTTTGTCACTGCTTCCTGAAGCAAACAGGTTAGGAGTTTTTCTTGGTTGTACATTTAGGAGTGAGACTGCTGAGTGACTTTAAGTTGTTTGCTTGTTGAACTTGATTAGGGAATGCAAACTTCTCCAGAGTAATTGTGCCAAGTTATACTCTTACCAACTGTATTCAAGACCTCCACCCACATCTCCGCCAACACACGGTATCCTCCGATTTTTAAATGCCGGCTAATCCAGACAGCGTGTGATGGTATGCTATTGTGTATTTCATTTGCATGCACTTGACTATCAATAAGGCCAAACATCACTTTTCGAATTTACTAGCCACATGGCTTTCTGTACCTTCTAGACCAACCTAGTCTACACAGCAAGTTTCAGGCAAGTCAGGGCTACAGAATGAGACTTTTTCTCAAGGGAGGGGGAGGGAGAAGCAAGGACAAGATGCTGAAAACTGATCAAGATGGATCAGTAGGGTGGTGAACCCGAGGCTGAGAGCACAAAGACAAGCCAGGAATGAAGTTCCATTCAGCAAACCCCACACCATCTTGAGGACTCCTAGTTCCAACTCCTTTTTAAAGCATTCCTTCCCTTCAGTCCTTCCTGACCTTCCTTTTTGCCCAGCCCCCACCCACTAATTTCCACTGTCCACTCTGGCCCCTGGGCACACACAGCTGTCACGGAACACATAAGTCATCTCCAAGATAAACCACAACCCATCTGTCTGCAGCTAGAGTGTCAAAGCCCTGGAAGAAACATAGGCCCACAATGCTTCAGCATGCATTTGCTCAAAACGGAGTTTAAGAATACATTTTTAAAATTTCAGAATCAAAATGTAACTCCCAATTGGGAAGTCGTGCCAAATAAAAATATACCAGAGTCTCTCGGTAGGAACAGGTTTTAGGAGCTTTCTCTGCAGGCAGAAAGAAACAGCAGGTAAGACTTAGAGCAGGAGACCCAATGAGTCTATTCACGCACTCCCTCATTTACTGAGCCCTGTTTGTGCAAGACAGAGAAGCGCGGAGAATGGAGATACAAAGAGCAGCAGAGAGGCATCACAGTCGACTCCAAACACCAACAAGACAGCGTAAGACAAAAGATGTACGGAAAAAGAAGTGTGAGAGAGGCCGGGCTGACACAAAGCCCGTCTACTAAAGAAAACTACTGTGAGAACCTGGCCAGATGGCCTGCCGCTTAAGAGCAAGAACTGTAGAGGACAGTTCCCAGCACCTAGGCCAGGCAGTTCACAACTATCTCCCGGGCACATGCATCCACACAATTGCTTGTTCATTAAACCTGCTGTGAGTGCCTTGGGAAGGCACAGAAGGTGAGAAGGCCTACTCAGCAGCTCACTAGGGAAGGACAAAGGGTTGCAGCACTGTAAGGGGGGGGATGTTTAGAAAGCAAAACAGTGTAGGAATGTGAGCAGTCATGCTCTCCTTGAGTCTCGGGATTCGGAATTCGGTTGTTCTAACTACAGACTGGAGAAGTCCTTGTGGCACAGAGCTAACAGAACGCCCTGCAGAAAAACAGAACAAACTAACAGGGACAAGAATGGCGCACACAGACACACACAGGCTGGTGCTCGTGACAGTGGCAGCCCCTGGCCATGGAAACAGGCAGCTCGCTTCCTCTCCATGATGGCTGACTCTCGTTTTCTGTGACCCCCCCCCTTGTTGGAATCCTTTGACAGTGACTCATGGGGCAATCGGTCTACTCAGCAAGCCCACAGCCGTTCACAATAGACTGTGTAGGAGGCAACCAGCTCCTGGCCCGTGGTCTGTTCAGTTTTTTCCTTTCTGCATTCTGGGAGGATTCGCTTTTCAGCCACATTTCCCTCAAAACACAGCCCTGGGGGCGATGCTTAGCGCACAGATTTCTGAGCGATGAAATAATCCACTTTGGTTTCTTAGTCATAATGAAACTAAAAACAGTAAGATGAGAAAACAACAGGGTCATCATCACACCTACAAAAACACAATTTCATACTCTGGCGAGATAAGGAGGTCAGGGGGGGAAAAAGCTCAAACTAACATTTTCCAACCTTTCACTGAGAGCAAGGGCTAAAACCACATGTTCTGAAGGGCTTACACTGTGTTATTATTAGATGTCACAATCCTATTGATACTGATGAGTCACCCTTATCGGCGGAAACCAAGACCGTCCATCAACAGCATGCTAGAGTCACTGTGGCTTTTTCTTTATTGCTGGTCTGACAGCCCTCAGGAAGTTTCTCCAAGCCACCCTTAAGAAGGCTCCATCTCAGCCCCTGCAAAGCTTTTGCTGAGCCAGCTCAGCTCGTTTGGGAGTCTGGGATGATCTGACCGACTTCTGTCCACAAAAAGGAAGTTTATATAGAGACCTCAGAAAAACAGCATTTCACACTTTCCGACGAAAATACCCAAACGGAGGGGAGCAATGTAAACAAAACAGTCAAACAGAGTCACCAAAGTCAGGGAGCATCTTCCAGACCAACGCTAGGTGCTCTGTTTTTGTTCTGACATCAATAACCAGCAACAGATGCAAACAAAGGCTGTGGTCACCCAGGGATGGCTGGCTTGCTAGGCGCACCCCTTACTGCCCGCCCCCTGCTTCTGCACTCGGCTTCCCACAGAGAGAGAAGTGGGCCAGGTCTCCGTAATGCCAAGAAAGTCCAATTCAAGTTTTAATGAAAGTCCTTGGGTTGCTAAGCAGCAAATAACAGAACTACCCCCTTTCCCTTTTGCCGGCTCTCCTCCTCCCAAAACAATAAAGTCAGAGTCGATTTCTAGAAATGCTGCAAAGGCAGACATTTGCCTCACTTCCTACCTGACCTGCCTGAAGGCTGTGTCGGGTAGAAGGAACCCCACCAGCTAACAGTGACCACAGACCCAAAGACAGCGGACCTCCCAGCCTGGGGCCACAATGGACCTGAGCACTGCCAGGCAAGCGAGCGAGCGGCCAGCAGAGCACAGCAGCCCTTGGGTGCATGAGTCAGCAAGTGGCGGAGGGGACTGCTGACTGCTCATACCCATGCAGAGGTGCACACAGGACAGGCAAAACAGAACTGGAGCACACAAGACTCTCGACCCCCACACCCAGTTACTGCTTTTCCTAGGTTAGACCAAAAATACAGACCATCTACACTCAGGCTCAGAAAGAAGTAATGACCAATAATAATCAGTAGGGGTAATAAACAAACAACTCACTCTCGGTTTTTTCCAAGTGTGGAACAGCTGCATTCAAATCTCATGAGCCGGTTAATTTTAACTGGCTTTAATTTTAACTAGATTTAACTGCTTTTCCTCCCCTCTGACAAATCAAAATAGCTGCCATATCGACCACAAGAACTGGTAACCAAAGCATAGTTCCTGTTTTTCGGAAGAGACTTGCAATCAAACCCACACTAGGAGGTGTTTAACATACGTGGGAATTTAAGCGTTGAATGAGAGAGACTGAAACTTACACACTAATCCAGGCCCCGTGGCCATCCTTACATGGCAATCTCATGCCAGACTTTGATCTACATGCCTTCGGCTCTGCTCTTCCATTTAACATGGGAGTCCAAGAGCCAAGGAGAAGAACGGGCTGCCCGGGAATCCAGAACACCTTCCATAAAGCCCAGCACCACCTGCCCATGAGGGAGCATCAAAGGACAGTCCGTGAGAATGCTTCCAGTTTAAAGTGTGTGTGAGAGGTTATCCTTGTAACTTAGAAGCAGGAAATAATTCTGTAGTAACAGTTCCAAAATAATGAATGAAATCCCCACCCCACGGATGACAGGGTCTGGGAAAATGTCTAATTGGCAACAAATGAAGGGCAAGATCTTCCAAGAGACTTCTGCAAAAAAAAAATAAATATGAAAACTTTCAAAAAGGAAAGAAAATTATTGATGCTTATCATCTGCTAGAACTGACGGGGAGCTTCTCAAACAATTTTAGTTCCAGGAGGAAGAGGATGAGGGAAGAAGGAGAACAAAGAAGAGAAAAGCCTATGAGGAGGAGGAGCAGGAGGAAGAGGAGGGGGAGGAGGAGGGGGGAGGAGGGGGGATGAGGGGGAGAAGGAGAGGAAGACTCATCAAGAGTTGAAAAAAGAAGAGAAAGGGTGCAGAGAGCTGTAGAGTCTGAGGAAAGAACGGCATGGAGACGTATTTATAGGCAGGAGCAGAAAAAGGGTAGGAACTAGAAAGCAGTCCCCACTGGACAGGGTCCTTCTGCAGAAAAACCACTCCACGCCTACCTCCTGGAGTCCTACAACAAGGATGAGGTAGACAGGAGTCCAGCACAGTTCCAGAGGCTGGCACTAGATGGCGCCACCAACCCAACATAGCATGGTTGCTGGAGGGGTGGAAAGCAGTTCAGACTTAGTCCCCCAAGAGCTGTTCTCTTAACCAATCAGCCTCCCTTAATGTCCAGATATCACCACTGTGCTGGAAGTATAGGACAGACTAATTTCAAAAGAAACATTCCTCGGCCCATTTTTATCAATGAAACCGGGGGTGGGGAGGGGACAGGAAGGTAGAAGACACTGAATGCATTGCCTCCCATTGCAATCAAGAATTCAAGGACAACTTCACTGGATCTTTGCCGCTAACTGACAAAAATCCAAAATTCTTGACAGTGTTGTTTCCCCCTGAAGATCAGTTTAAATGTCACATGACACACCTGTGACAGGTTGAAGTATTCGAATGAATCTAGAGTCTTGAAGGTGAAGCTCATAGACACATGTATCATGAAAACCCATCTGTATTTTTTTTTCTTCTTTTTACTGAGGCTTGTGTCTTCTAATCTGCTTGTCTCTCCTGCTCACCAAGGCACTTCCAACACCAGGTCACCACTGCAGAACACCGCGGGGTTCCTACCCCAGTCAGTCACCACTGCGGAATGATTCAGTGTCCTACCCAGGTGTTGGCTTCTTTGTCTGTCTCCAGCTCAGATGCTGACATACCAGGAGGGTAATGCACTAGGCATGCTCCGTTACAGATTTCCTCATAAAATTCTGTTTATACAATCCTTTCCTGATATTGGCTTGAGGTCAGCAGGGCAGGAGCTGCCTAGCACACCAGGTGGTCACAAGGCCAGGGTGACACGGAACCAGCAGGAGGATGGCAAGCCTGCCTAGCTCCCTTACAATTCCTACAAGGACTGTTGTCCCTGATGCTAGTCATCCCAGGGGATATATGGGAAGTAAGGGTTAATCTGAAATGTGTCTACATTTCCCTCTCACTGAATGGTAATAATATCTTTCACAGATAATATTTTTTCATTTTGACTCTTTGGGGCTTATCCATTTGCATAATATGGAATCTTGAACCCATATAGATATTCCACAAATCAATGCAAGTAATTCTCACACTAAATCAGCCGCTTTAATTTAAGCTCATCATTGTTTGCATAGAAATCTTTAGGCACTCATCTGCTTGATTTTTTTAATCACTTAAAACCTTCAACACTGACACACTAAGCATCTCTGCATTCAGCAGGGTGAACTGAATGCTAACAGAGTGCTAGTACATTCATACACTTCACCATTTCCCAAACTGAGCCTGATGCGCGCACTTCATGTTCAAGCAGCCCCAAGAACGCCTCTTGACACACATGTGGATCTGGTGTCCAGCCCAGGCAGACTGGAGCTGAGTAAGCATTCTGAACGATGACCCTCACGAACCCCAGGTAACTGGGACACTTGCCAAGGAGAGTCCTTCAAACCCATTCAGATCTCCAGTTGAAAGTTGCAACATGCTAATCTGGCAAGATAATCTCTTCCTGAAACTGCCTAGAATGGGGACAAAGGTTACTACTTTCTCTGTCACTGCTAGCTAACATTCCCAATTAGGAACCTAATGGAATTGGTTGTGAGTGCAATTCTTCCTCCAGAATAGAGTGTTCCCAGGATTCATTTTTCTTTTCCTTCCCCCACCAAAACCCTCAAATGATAAATTCTTCACCCATCAAGAGGATGGGAGTGTGAGGAACAGATGGACCCGGGGATGGGGAAACAGGATTTGTGCTCCACATCTTTATCTGTTGTCACTTTTATTTTCTCGTCACTGTTTACTAAGACCCGAGGAGGAACACAGTCGTTAGAAAGTGAATCACAAGAGTCACTGGGGACACTCATTCAACTCAGATTCCATGAGAAACTGTTTTCCACCAAGTTTATCTCTCGGATAGATGAACAGCCGATATTCCAGAGCAAGTTGCCGAAATGCCCGCCCCTGAGATCAGCTCTGCAGGTCTCACTGCAGATAAACAAGTAGAAAGACGGACACACAGCACGGTGCCCCCGTATCAGGTATCTGGTGCCCGATCCCTGCTCTCCCACTCAGGAACCTGGTGCCATCATCTATGACTGTGTTCTGGGTCGTTCAGACAACTGAGTTAATGCAAGCAGCATGTACAAGGGAAACACAGAGCAGTTTTGGCATGCATTCATTCTAGACGACTTGTTTTAAATAGGTACTTAACACTCCTATTAAGTTGAGCTTCCAAGAAAGTTCTAAATACATTCTTGGTTGCAAATCCACCGCCCCCAACTCCCGCCCCTCTCTCCACTGCCCTGAAGAGGTCAGGGCTTCTTATGAGAAACTAGACTCGTATTTTCACTGACCATTTTTGTACAGGTCCGGCACACGACATCTGCCTGGAGGACCTGTCCATGCAGCTGCTGATCATTCAAATATTGTCAAGCAATGTTAAATGCTCAGACAACGGCAACTTGTATCCTTCTCCAAGTATGAACATGAGTGTACTTTGGGCAATTAGTAATTCTGTTTTTATCCAGTTCTAAAGACTCAGGTAAATAAATCAATTCTGGACTCTGTAGACAAGAACTATCATTTGCCAAAATGGCCCCAGGGGTTATATCATGGGTTATGCAATACTCCAAAGGGCCAAAGACAGTTGTGAATTATTAGGATTAGGAGGCTGGAGGAAAACAAGCCCCAAGTTTTAAAATGACCTTGCCTAAAACTCATACCTGGGGGTGGGGAGCACCCCTAATCTTCTGGCCAGGTCAAATCCCCACTCTGTATCCTAGAGGATGGCTTACCTCCCTTGTATACAAGTTAAACTGAGCCACCTGTATCACCTGGTAAAAAACGTTCCTTCAATTACACTGTGTGTTTTCCTGGGGGCCAGGGCTGGGTTGGCAGTCACATTCAGAGACACTTACTATATGTCTGTGATGAATGCATTTGCTGCTAAAGAATGTAGTTTCTGTTCATCCTACTTGATAGCATCCATAAGTAGTGCAGTTTGGGGAGGAAATTAAGACTACCAACAATCTATGGCTTCTGGGACCCTTGCAAAGTTGCCAAGCATACACGTTCACTTGTTTATTTGACTTTCACATTGATGGAATGGGAATTACTGTGGGAGTCAGAGACGGTCCAGCCTTCCACAGGCTGGACTCTGCAGAGTCCCCAGCAAAACCCAGAAATGTCTGCCCAAAGTGATAGGAGAGAGAAGAGAAGGGGGAGTGAGACCACACTGATAGGGACTTGCACACACCAAAGCCTTCTTCTGAAATGAACTCAAGTCTGCCTATATTAGCGCCTGCTCAGGAAGGACTGGACGGAATAATGAGAGTTAGGGGGGGCTGGGCTAATGTGGGCTAATGCTCTTGGAGAAAAGGGATAAAAGCCAGCCGACACAGGACCACAAGGGAGCTGGCCAGGGCAGTGGCTCCCTGTATAGTGGCAATGTGTCCTGAAGCCCTCAGCAAGAAAACAAAACAGGAGGGAGATGACACCTCTTGAAACCACAAGGCAATCCATGATCAGGCAAAGGAACAAAGGAGACACTAACCAGGGGAATATGCTGGAAAAGGCATGATTATGAAGTCACTGGGGAAGACCAAGAGGCATTTTGGCTGTAATTCCAGGGACTAGAATGAACGAGTACGTGAAATGCTTTCTAATTGGGGATACCCATTATTTTGATAGGAAAAAAAAAAAGCTCAAGGAAAAACAAAGACAAAGTTTGCCAAAGTTTTGAAGTGGTAGCGCTAGTGGATCAATTTACATATTCTTCAGAAACAAAGTGGCCCTTGAAAAGGCCTTGGAGCAGAGAACCTGAGGCTGTTTCCCTATTTAAGGGGACAGCATCTTGATCTTAAGGTTAAATTTCACTTTAAGAAGACTGAAATCTGAAATGAACAAAAAAGGACTTCTTTTTAATCAAAGGAAAATCTTGACAAGTAACTTTTCTGTTAAGTATTTCCTAGACCAAACCAAACAGAAAAAAGAGAAACCAGCTAGTAATATTTTGAGCAATGTTACTGAATTTAAAATGTTTAGTTCACATTGTTTCCAATTTGTAAACATTCACGTAGAATTTTAATATGCAGTAAGGACACTGTCAGGTACTGTCACTGAGCAGACAGTTTTCTCTCTGGCTACCATGGCTGGTACTGCCTTCCCTATGCAACCCCAGCTCTACCAAGAGCCCCCTCCCAGACACCCCAGTGTCTGGCACCAGCCCTGACTTCTGAACTTTGAGTGCTTTTGGGAGGGCCTGATGTCTCTGCAGTAACCAGAGGGAAGCAGAGCAGCCGGGAGGCACCGTGAACTGCACGAGTTGACAAGTACTCACATCCTGTAGTGTTCACTCCATCTGAGGCTGAGGCTGCTTTCTCTCTGTCTGCAGCCCCACATCTTACGTCAGCACAATCTGGTCACTGGCCTGGGGCTGGACTCCGTAGTTCACACGGAAAACAACCCACAGGCAAGTCCAACAACCTTTCTGACATCCCCACATGGCACTGCTCACCGTTGAGACTCTCGCAGTGGGGCTCTAAGACATGCTCCTAAGGTTTTCAGTAAGCCTACAGCTCCGCGTTGGGCTGTCTTCACAGCTACACCTAGCACCGTGAAGCCCACGAGCAGAGATGGGCTGGAACTTGCCAATTCTAAAGATCTGGCATGCCGCCTACTTCACTGGTTGTTCTAGTAGTCATTGAGACACGTGCAGGTGAAGCCCTATCTAACAAGACATGAACAATCAGTAAATTAAACCTACTGTTTCAATCATGCTCTCAAGTGCCAAACGTAGATGAAAGTCTTCAGGCATTAAACACAAGTAACTCCACTCTGGTCAGTGAAGGAGGCTGGGCAGTTCACAAACAATGGGTTATCTACCTGCAGGGTAACACTGTGCCCAAAGAGCTAAGTACACAGTCTTCCAGACTGAATCCTCCACTAAACAAGGGAAGGTAGCAATCTCCGAATGAGATCCAGTGTTGAGACCTTCATTTTCCTCAAGCCTGTTTTCTTGGTCATTGTACTACTACTACTAATTTGGTGCACACATGAACAAATTGCCTACCCCATGTCACACTTCAGAGAATAGATAAGTCTGGAAGTCTTCTTAAAGATAAGATGTTTTAGTATACTCTGACCTAGCCCCATTACAGACATCCTCATTAACACTTCAGGACAGAGGAGTCCATGGAACAATCGGGAACAGGCAAGGGCCCTGGCAGCACACAGCCACTCATCCTGCCTGGCAACGGCAGACAAGGGCCAAGAAGGAAGTAGCTGCCCTCAGGCCTGGCCTATGGCCTCTCCTCACCAGGACCAGACAGACCCACAGTCTGAGGTGTTGCCTCTCCTCACCAGGACCAGACAGATCCACAGTCTGAGGGATGCGGTGGGAAACGGAAATGAAGCCCCTTTGTTTGTGATTTAAGATTCTGAGGCGACAAGACATAGATTTAAAGCAGGTGTGAGATCCTTCTGAGGAGAGGAGAGCAGTGTGCAGACACCCTGGTCCTTGTGGCCTCTGAGGCTGCTCCTGCTCTTAGCCCCACCCTCCATCATCCCACCCTTCTACCCCCACACTCCCCAGAGAAACTGCAAGGTGCTAATTCACCTAAGCCTGGCTCATTCATTTAACAGTGAAGCCAGCATCTGAAGCAAACCAGACACTACTCCCCTGAAATCTGAGGTTTAAAAGCCAGAGCAGCGGAGCTCCATAGCTGAGTCTGGGAGGCCAGCGGTCTCTTCCCTCCTTGTTAAGACTGGGCCCACACCAGAAGTGCTAAGCAAGAGCCAACCCAAGAAAAACTAAAGGGCTCCCAACAAAACCGATTGGCCGGGGCCCTTCTGTTGGCATTAGAGGAGCCTCGATTTCAAATTCTCACAATCACTAATGAGTTCCTAAGTCCCTTCGGCTGTGCTGACAGTGGGCACAGACGTGCGGGGCTGGCTTGAGAGAGACTTGAACGTGAACCTGACCATCTGGCTCTCTGGAACTCACTTTGATCACAAAATGAATTGCAACAAATTGAAGAGCACATGGCTGGAGCTAATTGTCTCATCTGTAATCTGAACCTACTTTTAAGCACTTATTATTACCCTCTATCAGGTGGAAACATTTCCTCCCAGCACAGCAAAGTGCATTTTCCTGATGAACTGTAATGGATCATTAAATTCCATATCTGAATAACAATACTTTGCACTTATTCGGTGCCTTTCATCCTGGGATTTCAAGGCAGTTTGCAAATAATTAAGCCCCTCACACAGCAGCCAGAGGTGAGTGACTGGAAGGGAATTGCCTGAAGATTCTGAGTCAAAGGGCATAATTCAATAGAAAGAGAAAGCAGGCCATCCTCCCAGGCACTGGTAGCACTGAAAGTAAATTAGGAGATATTTTATTCCCTCCAACCCTTTCTGCTTCACTCCTGCTCCATGGCAGATTCTGAGATGCGACATACAAAGCACTAGGCATGCCTGAATAACTAACAGGGGTGCTTTTAATCTAGCTAGGACTTAGACATTCGCATGTCTGAGGAAAATAGATCTCTGTGAACTGACATTTCAACCCACTTGCAGAACCAGCAGATATCAGAAGAATTTACTCAAACATTTAGATCACCACGTGGCAAACCTGAGGCCTACTAAAATCCAAAATGTAAATATTAACCAAACTACTTCATTTTGTGATTGCATATCCCGTTTCTGGTGTCTGTCTTCATTTGAGTGACTTCGGGTTTCAGAAATGGCAGGAGAAGCCAAAGAGGGTAATCAATGGTTTTAAAGTCCAGAACACCAGAAGCCATTCAAAGTTTTGTGGCGATTATAAGCGCCTGGAGAACTGAATTACAATAGAGACCCTGACAGATCTTTCATTGGAGCATTTGGGCTGCAACGCTGAGAATTAGCAAGACTAATTCTAACAAGATGTCTTTCTTCCCCCCACTACGTTTATTACCTGCAAGAAATGAAAAGGGCATTCCACTGGTGAGCAGCTGGAGGCCCAGGACAGGATGACCTCACATTTTAAGCAAGTCGCCTGCTGCCTCGCAGAAACAGCCATCTCTACTGGAGGAGCGGCGAACAGCGGTTCAAGCTTAGCTTTTCCAGCCAGCCAGAGCTTTACTGGCGCTACAATTTCCTACATGTTACATTTTAATGATCTGAGAAAACAGTCATCAGAGTTAACATCTCTAATTTTACTCTAAACAGATAAAAGCAAAAAAGACAAAAAAAAAAGAAAAGAAAATCTAATTAGACATCATCTCCACCAAAGTACCCACTAGGCAGGGAAGGATTTTTATCTAAAGTAATTACCCTTTTTAGTTAAATACTCTCAGAGACTATGACACTAGACAGAGAAGGTGAAATCCAGAAACACGTCGCCTGGCCGCCCACGAGCCCGCCGCAAGTCACAGCTGAGTCTCATACGCAGGACGCTCCAGCTGCGCTCTTGTTCCCGGAGACAGTAACAACAGTGGCCGAACCCACTAAGTGCGAGGAACACCTTTTTGGGTCATACACCCTACCACACACAGTCTTACAGGAACTTCGCCCAAGCTGCCAAACTTTCATGTATGCAAGAGCACGCAGGGGAGACTTTATGTGCCCATGACTCCCGGGGCTAGGGGTGTGCGGCCCTTCAGACCACGCAACCCTGACGGTTTTCTCTAAGTTCCTGCAAATCCTCGCCCAGCTCGAGGTCGCTCAGATGCTCGGTCGAGTCCCCCTCTCGCGGGCACCCAGGGTAGTCCATGAGCGCCGCCCGCCGCCCTAGCCCTCTCCGTGTGCGGCTCGCTCTGCCCCCGAACACCCAGTGCTTGAGCGAACTGCAAAACCCTCAGAGGGCCGCGGCGTGGGGCGGTGGGGCAAGCTGTCCCTTCCTTAAACTCGGCTTCTGGGTGGAGCTCGGGGGTTCGGAGACCGGAGCACAGGTGTACATGTGTGTTGTTGGACCTTGGGGAGACGGGGTTTGCAAGGTGTCCCTCTCGGAGGCCATGAGCTCCACTGCGCCCGGCGACCCTGGCTCGCCTGGTTCTAGCGCCCGCGGGGTGGTTCTGTCCGAGCCACCCCGCGGCAGCTGACAGCTGAGCGCAGAGCCGCGGGGACCGAGGAACGGCCGCGCGCGACTGCGGTGGGCAGAGACCAGGCCACCCGGGCTGGCGGGAGCGCGGGCTGGGGACAGAGGCAGGGCCGTGGGTCTGACAGCTGCTACGGCTCGGGCTGCGCTCCTCTCCGCACCCGCCCTCCCGCCCCACGACTGACTTATTACCCTGGGCTCCTCCTCCCCCTGCTGTTCCAAAACACCCGGCGACGCGAGCAAAATACAATGCCGCCTCGCCCGCCGTAAACAGGCAGGCGGGAGAGCGCGCCCCGCCGCCGCGTCCTCCGCTCCCACCCCCCCTTCCCGTTCCTAGAAAATGCCATCAGGCGGCCGTGGGCGGGGAGCGGCCGTCCGCCCTCCGGCCTCGCTGCCCGCCGCCGCGGCCCCACGCCACCCGCTGCCCCGCGCGCCCGCTCCCCGCGCAAACTTGCCCCGCTGCGTGGCCGTGGCCCGCGGCCCGGGTGGGCACTCACCTTCCCGGGAACTTTCGTCCTTCCGCGCCGATCCTGCCCGCGTCTTCCCAGCCCGCAGCCCCCTCCCGGCCGCCGGCGTGGTGGGCGGTCCTGGGGTCACCGAGAGCAGGCGGAGGGGATGCGCATCACATGGCAGCTCGCTCGCAGCCCCCCGAGTCCGGGAAGGGGGAGGGGAGCGAGCAAAGCGCGCGGTGGCGGGGGCGGTGGGGGCGGGCCGCGACGGAGGGGCGGCGGGCGGACGATGCGGGACGCGGGGGGCGACCGCAGCCCGGTGCGCGGCCGCGGGGCTGCTGCTTGAGGCGGCGGCGGCGGGGTTGCTGGCTGCGCCGCGCGGCTCGCGCTCTCCCGGAACGCCCACACTCTCAATCGCTACATTGTTGACATTCGGCGCTGACGTCACCCGCTCCCCATTCACAATAACTTTACGGGAGCGGGGCAGCGCACCTCCCCGGCCGCTGGGGCGCCGTACGCCGGGTGATTGGCGTAAGCCGCTCCGCGAATGGCGCTCCCGGGGCTCGGGCCCGGGCGGGCGGGCGGGCTGGCGGGCGCGCGCTTCGCTGGCTGGCTCGGGGAGGGGGCGCGCCTGTCGCCGCCGCGGACGCAGGTCTTCCCGGCTTTGTGCTGGCCGCGCGGCCCTCAGAACCCTGTCTTCCCCACCCGGAAGACTGCCTTGCTCCGACTAGTCTTGCCCCGGCATTGAGAGTCAGGGGTTATGGAGCTAGTGGGGTTACGACAACGGCGAAGGCCATTGTGGCACGTGGGGAGGTTGCCCTAGCCATAGGCGTTTCATCAAAGGGAGAAACTGACTTGGAACCTGACATTCCGGGTCGACTACACAGTTTCCCTGAAGAACAGGGCAAGACGAACTAAGGACCCCTGGAAAGCTGAGTCTCCAAGTGAGCCTTGATAGAGCGGCTCCCGAACCAAGAGGCCTGCCCCACTAAGGGGGCCTCCAGCCCCCACACACTATCTATCGCCTTGTCTAAATAAGAGCCCCTTTCCGTCCTTAGCCTTAGCTCCCACTGTGTCGCAGCCCCTGTTCCTTGCTTGTCCCTCTGAACGCTGTCCGGCTGCTGCTGCCCATTAAGCCATCCTGGGTTTGATGTCTGGAGGCTTGGTGGTGGTTGAAATTTTAAAGACAGTAATTAGGACAGGCTAAATGTACATTTTCAGAATAATAAAAAAAAAAAAAGCCTGTGTTAGTGTCGCGCTGGTGCCTGCAACTTTACCCCTCGCCAAGGCCAGGAAACCGCCATGTTTCCCTAAGCACCTATAACTTGCCCCCCTGTGTAGGGCAGTGTTTCGTATTATTACACGTGGTGCTGGTTTTTAATGAAGATTATAAAACTTGGGCTGGCTCTACTGAGAGAAGGATCATAAATCCTCCCCCCGTAAAATGGGCCCTGGCATACGCTGAGGAAGGCGGGAAGCTTCGCCTTGGGAGTCTTGTGGTATCATCCGAAGGGTTTGCCCCAGCCACCCTCACTTGAGTGCTCAGTTTTCAAAGACTCCATTCGGGAGGTCTGTGTGAAACTAAGCCAGGGCCCCATGCAGGACCCAGCTGTTTTTCTACCTATGTGCCCTCTTCATGGGAACCCCGGCCCTCCTTTCTCTACTTTGGTTTCTTAGTCTCTCATCCTGCCCCCCTGAAACTCTGCATGGGAAGTTTCTGCCCAGCCTGCTGGCAAGGACAGAACACTGATCCTGGCCTGCAACGCGGTGGTTTCTCAGAGCCGCGAGTGGTTCTGCTGCCACTGATCTCCATTCTCTCAAACGTGTATTATTGAAAAGCTGTGCGCATTTTAATAGCAACAATAGATGTTTTCTTACATGAGCCAGGCTGGAGAACCTTCCCGTGACAATGTTTAAAGGCATTTCGTATCAAGCAGACCATGTCTGCTGGGCATCCGTGCAAGTAAGGTCCCAGTGTCTGCTGTGTCTGCTGGGACATCAGTGTAGAAAGGAGAGCAGGGTGTTGCTGCTACAAATGGATCCATGTTCCCTCCTTTCTAGTTTCAGAGTGTTACCGCAAAGGCTAATAGGTGTTTTTCTTTAGTCTACCCACCTAAAGACAGCAAATACAATTTTAAAACGACAAGAGGTTTTGGTAGCAACTCATTTGCAGAGGGTGGCTTGTCTTCAAGATTATCTCCAGCTCCAAAATCTTATCTTCTATGTCCATAAAGAAGTCAAAAATCTTTGTGTTTGGGGAGCTTGAAGAAGACTAATAGGGACTTAGCTGTTCTGTTTTTTTATTTCCAGTAGTTAGAAATTCTTTGAATCAAACTCCAGAAGTCATACTCCAAAATAGTCATGCGATAGTAATGGTAAGTCAAGTCCTGGATGGGCTTTCCCCAGTACTGCGGCCGAGGTCGGGCTGCAGGCAGCCTCAGCACCTTCATCCTGCTTGTGGGCCAGTCTCTGAGTGAGCCCTTTAGACACAATGGGAAACAGATGCAGGAGTTTCTCCCTGTGAATCTCTGCCAGTAACCTGAGCAGAGCTCAGTTTATTTCCCATGCCTGGAACACTCGACCACTTTAGATCAATGTTTCTTCTCCCTCCACAATTACCTGTGTGTTTGACCCTGAACACGAACTTTTTCTAAACACTTTGAAAAGGAAAAAGTAAGATAGGCTCCAAGCAGAGGATTGAGGGAGGAAAGGCACCATGTAGGGCTTGGTGGTGTTGGGAAAATTTGGTGGTTCTTCTCCTAAAGGCAAAATAGGAGACAGAGTTTTAAATGTGATACCTTGAATAAGGCACAGCAGGGCAGTGTCACCAGTGATGAAAGAGGGAGGCTCAGAGTAAGAGCACCAAATCCAAACCCAGGAGCAGCCAAGTTACCCAGGGAACGCGGCTGAAACAAGCTCCTCGGCATTATGGCCAGCACTTATCCTTTCAAGACCAGATGTCAGGAAGTATATCTAAGCTGTGAAATGTAACCGCACCAATGCACCGGGGACACTTGGGAGAATGGTGGCATTTGAGGAGGTGAGAATGTGATTTGTTCAGCAGTTGCTGAACCACCTGTCATGTGGAACCAAGCTTCCTGATGAGGCTGGGATGCGGACAGAGGAAGACGAGGAGCCAAACTCCATGCTGTGTCGGCAGGTTCTATGTCACAGTGGCTGGGGGTGGAGCACACACACCAGTGGTGGGCTTGGTGCTACTCTTAGGTTAGGTGACTGGGTCAGAAAAGTCTCCTAAATGAAGGAACTTTCAAGATGAGATGTGAATGCAAGGGGACGACCCCCACAGCTGTTTTGGGTGACTCAAAGGTCTTTGGGTAAGGTAGGCTTAGCACTCTTCCATGGAATAAAGCATCCAAGAGGCCATAAGGCCTGAGAACAGAAAGGAGAGTAGCAGCACGCTAGCTAGGATGCCAGCGGGCTTTCACAGGAGGCAAAGTCTCAGAACTCGGAGTAGCCTTCAGTCTGTTTTCTGACCTTGTTCTCCTTGGGGCAAACAGTCTTTGGAGAAGTTCTGGCCCATCCTCCTGGCAAGGACAGACTAAGGCTCCTGGAGCAAAGGGAAAAACACGTGTAAGAGCTTCTGTAGAGACCAAGCATGAACTGGTCAGCTCCAAAGGGTCATTCTGTCTGCTCAGCAGAGGGAAGTCAGGAATGGAGGCAGAGAGAGCAGGTAGAATGGATGGGGGTTGTGAGGTAAGACCACAGGAGGAGTAGGTATGGGAGGGAGACTCAAGTAGTGGGTTTGGGGATACCAGACAGCTGAGTGGAAAAGTTGGGCAAGTAAATAAGATATAGGCATTAAAACTGAGGAGAGAGGTCCTGGAGGGGGAGGGGACTTTGTGGATTAGGATCTGGAGTAATACAACATTTAGAGGTCAGAGGTTGGGAAGGAAGACAAGGAGAAGGATCCACCCAACGAGACTAGGGAGCAGCAGCCATAGGTAGAAGGGAGGACTGCAAGCTAAAAGTCAAGTGAGGTCGAATTTTGAAGAGCAGGGCTCGATCAGCTGAGCCAATGCTGCTGATGGGGGATACCCGTTGATGTGGAGACTTTGGTCTCTCTGACAGAGGGACAGGTGATAGAGATGAAGCCTGGCTTGGGTAGTAGAGTGTAGGATGACCTTACAAGGAGCCCTGCTGTGAAAGGAGATAGAAAATTCGGGAATGGCTACGGGAGGAACCAGAGCTTACTGTGGGCCAATAAATTCTTGAGGGGGAAAACTGTGGCCATCAAGGCAGAAGGGATAACTTCTAGGGTGAAACTCTTGTACTAAAGTGGATCTCGCATAAATGTAAGGATGGTGCATCCCTGGCAAGGCGGGAATGCAGTGCGATTGGCTAGGAAGGAGCCTTGGAAGTCTGGTGAGCCTTGTCTGCATGGATCTGCTTCCACAGAGGATGTGAAATGGGCTTTGTCAGCAGACAGAGGAGAAAGGCAAGGTGTAAGAGTTCAGTGGGAGAGAAACGTAGTGCCAAGAGATGCAGCTGGATTTCTGGGCTGGGAAAGTCTTTGCCTGGGTCTTTATGGACACGTTACTGCCTAGGAGACTGATCTCTCACTGGTTGGTTTCTCCTGCATTGTGAACAGTAACAAATTCACTCCAAATTAGAGAGCACCGTGGTTTCTGGGGTGATTATGGTCAGACACAAATTTGACCTCCAGTTATTTTGAGCTTCAGCTGGTAGCCTTTTCTGTCTCTGAACTGTACACATCTCATGAACCAGGAGAGAGAGGGATGAGCAGCACTCCACGCTAAGGTCTGCATGGGAAAAGAACATCTGTTGACTGATTCTGCTTCGGAGAGTTTGGGATGGCTTGCTGGGGGTGGCGATAACAAAGTTGTATTTTAAAAGAGGAGGTGGATTTGTCGAAGATGTCAGAAGGCGTTCCCATTAGAAATGGAGTACGGAGTTGAGATTATTAGACGTAATATCCGAATCAGAATATGGAACTGGAAAAGTAGACATGGACCAGCTGTTGGAAGATTTACCTTTTATACATAGTATGAAAGTTCTCCTTATGTTTTCCCAATGAAGTGTTCATAATGGCGAGAAGCTGGGAGCAGCTGGAGATGATAGCAGGAACTCTGAGCCTAAACCAAAGTAGTTAGCAGAGCAAGGGACCACGACGGGTGGATGGAAGAAGCTTAGGGCTTAGAGGTCACTTGCATATGGAAAGTGAACGAGAGGAAGGAAAAACAGAGGAGCAGAAGGCTAGGAGTCTTCTTGTCTATCTTAACTAGAAGGCTGTCAATCAGGATGTAGGAGGAGGGTAAAAGCAGTTCATCAGAGAGTACAGTAGACAGGACGAGGATCCAAGTGACTGGTGAGTTGACTCAGTGTGTAAAAGCAATTGCTATGCCAGCCTGATAACATGGACTTAATGCAGAGAACCCACAAAAGGTAGATGTGGTGCACACATCTATAATCCCAGCTCTCCTGACATGAGACGGGAGATGGAGTCAGGATGATCAATCAATCAGAAGTCCAGAACCAGCTAGCCTGGAGTACAAAGCATGGCAGAAACAGTGAAACAGACCCTGACTAAACAAAGTAGGAGAGAACCAACTCCCGACAGTTGTCCTCTGACCTACACACACTACAGCATGTGTCAACTCACACAAATATATCATACACATGCATACAACAATAAAGAAAACATACTAGGAATTCAAATCTGGAACTTTAAGGAACAGCTGAACTCATGAGGATGGATAGAAAGGACGAGAAGCTCATGAGACTGCTGGGGACAGGGCGAGCAGGAAGTGGCACTGGGGAGCTGCGGAAGGCCAGAAGGATGTGGGACCTGGGAAGAGCATCCTTGACAAAAGAAGGTCCAATGGGAGGAGCTGCTCAGAAAGATGTCTGTGAGACCCACTGCAGGGGTGGGGTACCGACCGGGTGGGAGAAGGGGCCCAGGAGAGCTGAAGACTGGGCACCGAAGGTCACTCCCGAGCAGGGAAAGGTGGGGAGCAGCGAAGGGACAGAGCTGGAAACAGCAGCAGCATTGTGGGTAAGGAGGATGTAGGGAGGAAGCCGAGGACCCTGTATCAGGAAGCAGTCCAGGGTAGGAGGACAGACAGAAGAGTGGGAATATTGAACATAGCATGGGGTGTGCAGCAGGGTCCTCCACCTCACCGCTGTCCAAAGTGGGACTCGACAGCTGCCGGGGTTTCAGGGGAAGCCAAGCAATGGAGGACGTGTGAGAGAGAGAGGGAGAGAGAGAGAGAGGGCTTGCTTTCTCCCTGCAAAACAGGAAAGGAGGTGCTGAGTGCAAACTAAGACAGAGAAAATAACAACAGAAGCAGCAGCTAACCACTTTCCTTCTGTTCCACCTTGAGAGCTGTGACAATCCCGTCCCCCTCTGCTTGTTGTGATACCTGGATTCTTCTCATTAATAAGTTAGCTAAGTGTCCTTCATGGTGCCCTCCTAAAAAAGATGTTTCCCACCAACTGACTGGTTTCGAAGTCCATTACATCATTGCTTTAAAGAAACATGTAAAGGTTTGACCGTGGACACAGTGTCTGACAATTTCCAAGTCTATGAGGAGAAAGCCATAATGATTTTATCTTACAAAAATATACTTGAAACCGAACTGTTTCCCTCACCCTGCTTAGGACTTCTTACAGGATACAGAAAGTTCACGAGCCCTATAGCAATTTCCCCAAAGAATTGGTGAGACCATACTTACAGTTTCTAATCTATTTTTAAGAATTGTTTATGTGATATAATTACACAAGGGCATCCAACCTTAACGGTGCTAACAGCCACGTGCTGGGCAGCACAGCTGGCTCGTGGCCACCTGTAACTTTCAGCCCAGTGTGGATAGAAGAGAGAGGCAGGCTGTTACTATGGAGCCCAAGATCAAGACAGTGATCCTCCTGCCTCTGCTTCTCCAAGGCCTGGATTGTAGGTGAGTGTTGGGCCTTACTTGTTTATGGATTTTCCTAAGATGTTCTTATTAAGGCAGGTCCGCCCTTCCCACCCCTCAAGGTAGGTCCACCTGCTCTCACACTTCAAAGGAGTGCCATCTTTGGTGCCAAGTTTTACATACAGGACAGACGCAGGACCTTGTGGCTTGACTGGAATCAGGCTTTTGGTGGCCTTGGTTGAAGCATGTTGGGTACACAGTGCCCCTCCTCCACTTTATCACCCTAGGGTCTGTAGCTTCCCCAGGTCTAGTCAACAGCAGGCTCCTGCTGGCAGATTTTCTCCATCCTTAATTTTCTGAATCTGGAGAGTCATGTTATGAAACATGACTTGATCTGCTTGACTCTCAGGACTAGTTCCAAGGTGTGGTCCAGACTCAAGTTTAATGGTCAGCTTACTAACCTTAGAGAGGGAGATGATGTTCAAGAATGCTTATACATTAATTCTTTACAACCTCATGTTGCTATTTGCAGAAAAGCTGACTTCATTCTGGAATCAAAGCAAACAATTTATATATATATATATATACATATATAATATTTTACCGGCTGCTTGGACTGTGAATTCATTTCTATAACAGAGAATTGCCAGGACTACATAGATAGACCTTGTCTTACACACACACAAATACACACATACACACACCTTCATACATATGCACATGCACATGGGGAATCATACAAACACATGCACACATGTGCTCACACACATATATTTATATACATGTGCATGCACACATACATTCAAATACAAAAACATGTAAACATGAACACATACACATGTTCACACATGTGCGTTCATAAACATGCATACACACATACACACATTCCTACACATATACATACACATATGTTCATACACATGCATACACATACACATACACACATACAAAGCTTGAAATAACGTGAAAAGATGTACAGGAAACTGTAAGAGTGATGCATATAGCTACTATATGTCCTTAAGCCAGATATTCACATTGCTAACATATTAACACATTTTCTATCTCTTTTGATATTTATTTTTGCTATTTCTAATTATGTATTGGGGTGTGATACGCACATCAGTGCAGTGCCTCTGAAAGCCAGAAAGGGAGTTGGATCCCCTAGAGCCAGAGTAACAGTGATTGTAAATCACCAAATGTGGGTGCTGGGAACCAAGAGAGGCCCTCTGTGACAGCAGCATGTGCTCTGGGCCTTGTCTCTTTTTCGTACATGTAGCCATTGTCAGTATTGTTTTTCCGAAATTTTATTTTCTAATTAATTTTTAGGTTAACATATAAAGTAATGGGCTTCACGGTGGAATTTCCCACGTGTCATGTGCTCTTCTCACATGTTTCTGTCCTTTTCTGAAGGTTATCAACATGATAACATGATGCTCCGCTGAGCCCTAAATGTACCAGTGCGCATTTTCTCAATCACCAACACTACACGACCGCCTGATAAATCAAGAAGTTGTCATTGCTACGCCGTTACCATCCAACTCAGACACCCTATAATTTTCACCAACTGCCCCAACTGTCCCTTACTGGGATAAGGTCAAAATCAGGGGCTGGGGTGTAGCTTAGTTGGTAGAGTGCTTACCCAGCATGCATGAAGCAAGCCTTGGGTTCAATGAAGTAAAAAGGAGACAAATCAGATCATAGATTGCAATTAGTCGTCAAATCCTTTAGTCTATAGCCCACCGTCCTACTGTGCCTCTCCAGAGGAATGCTGTGTGTGTGTGTGTGTGTGTGTGTGTGTGTGCATGTGTGTGTGTGTGTATGTGTGGCATAGTAGCCATTCTATGGTATTTATCCTATGGTTATACCTATCTTTGTCAATTTGACACAACCTTGAATCACCTGTGAAAAAGTCTCAATGAGGGATAGTTTAATTCAAGCTGGCCCGCAGACATGCCGTGGGGGGGGGGTCATTGTCTTACTTAACCGATATGGGAAGACCCGGCCCACTGTGGGTGGTGCCATTCCCAGGGCAGGGCATCCTAAACTGTATAAGGCTAGAGCCGCTGGCTTGAGCATAAGCAAGCAAGCGAGTGAGCAGACATGCATTCATTTCTCCTGCTCTTGATTGTGGATGTCGTGCAGTCAACATCCTCACGCTCTGCTACTGCGGCTCCCCTCGAATGGTGGACCATAAGCTAGGCTGGTAAGCTAAAGCCAACCCTTGCTCTCCCGATTTGCTTCTTGTCCGGATATTTTATTACAGCAACAGAAATGAAACTAGAACAGGTTGTATTTCATTGCGGCTTTGATTTGCATTTCTCTGATATTTAGTGATAGTAAGCATCCTTTATGAGCTTGCCGGCTGCTTCTGTGTTTTCTTTGGAGGACTATCTATCTACTCAAGCCTATTTCCCATTTATTGATGGCTTCATGTTTCTGAACTGCAGACGTTCCCTATGTTCTAGAGTCAATCTCTTATCAAGCACAACTTGCAAATAATTCTGCTGCCCTATAGCATTCCTTTTCACTATGCTGTCTGCATCCTTAAGTGGAAGTTTAAAATTTAGATGTAGTCTCATTTATCTACTTCTTTTATCAAGATTTTATTGGCTACATGGTGTACCTTGAAACACCATATGATTTTAGAGTGAATTTTTTCATATCTCACAAAAATGTCTTTGGGATTTTAATACAGATTATATAAAGTCTTTAAATCAGCCTAGTTTCCACCATGATTGGGTTTTCAAAAATCTGTGACTCCTGGGGCCGATGAGGTGGCTTAGTGGGTAAAAACCTGGCACTCTGAGTTAGTTCAGCATCCAGGTCCTGCAGGTCAAAGGCATTTGCAGTGCCATTAGGAGGAAGTTGGTGAGCTAACAGATTGAACTCATTCTCCTAGGTGTGTCATCGGCAGCAACTTCCTTTGTTGGGGGTGACTATGCTTCAGCAAGCCTGTTTAATGGTTTGTCGAGGGTCTGGGCACTGAGTCTTGTGTCACAGAAGATGCCTCTGGGGAAGCTGTCCCCATTCTGTGCTGCTTGTACAGAGCATCTGGGTAGTTGGTTAAGAGCAGACATTTATCTCTCACTGTTCTGGCGGCTGAACAGTCGAAGGCCAGGGGTCGGGCCTGGATACAGCCTTCAGGCTACGTCACCCCTTGGCAGAGCATGGGAAGGCTTTAAGAAAAAGTAGGAGGGAGACAGAGTGGGCCAACTCCGTGGTGATATATTGCTTATAATCTAATAAAGCTCACCTGAAGATCAGAAAGCAAAGCTGGCCATAGCAGGCAGTGGTGGCACACATCTTTAATCCCAGAAGCCATGCTTGCTAGCCATAGAGGCTGGGTGGTGGTGGTGCACGCCTTTAATCCCAGAACTGGAGAGGAATATAAGACAGGAGCAGGGTTTCATGTGGCATTCAGTCTCCAGCCACACGGAGGACAGGATTGCCCCATTTTGGACAGTGGCTGGCTGCTTTGCTTTTCTGGTCTTCAGCTTGAACCCCAATGTCTGCCTCTGAGTTTTTATTATTCATTCTGCATAACGCCATTTCCACGACATTAAGACCGCTTCCGTCTCAATGTGCTTCCTCACAAATCATTCCCTTCTCATAGTCTCTGCAACCCTAGACTGCATAGCATAAGGAGAGCCCCTTTCAACCCTGGCCGAGGTAAACCAGGAGACAGAGTCAGTCTAATCAGCCCGAGAAATAGGGAAGCCGGTGTCCTGGAGAGAATGCATTTCCTAGTTACCCCATCAAGTATCAGGAGCAGGATTTGAACTTACACAGTCTCATTGCAGATTCCATGCTTGTAATCAATATACAATGCTGTAAAGGCCTCTGCCCGCAGATGCCTGGGCCTGGTCCATATGCATGCAAATGGCACTGACGGCTGTGGGGGAAATAGTAAATGCTGCATTGTGAAATTCCTAAAATTTAAAACAGAAACTTTGATCATATGCTGACATAATGCCAAATCGCTTTCTAGAGTTGACTGCCGGGTTTGGTACCTCGTTTCATTCTCAGGTGGCCTGCGCCCCCTCCCTCCCTTTTTATAATGGCATACGGTGTGTTGGTAAATAAGGACCAGATTGGCTTCCTTAGGAGAGAGCAGCCCAGGGAGGGTACAGGAGGCAACTGCTGTTCTCTGCAGGCTTGGAGCCCTTCCTTGGCTGTCCTAGAGGAACACTGTTTCTTCCCCAGCTTAGTGACTCTCCTCTGGATCCTTCTGCCTTGTGTGCAGGTCTGCTCTCTTTTCCTTTGCATGTGTGGGAGTGGGGGAGTGGGGGAATGATGGGGGTCAAACTCAGACCCGGGGCCTCGCGAGTGCTGGGCTGGTACACTGCTCACATAGGCAAACCTTCTTTTAAGCCTCCTACCCCTTCTCTTCCGATCTCCAGAGCATGCCTTTGGTGGTGTTACCTCGTCATGCCTAAATACAAGGCGATTAACTCAGGTTCTTTCTCTCTTGACTTGGGGGTGGCCTGGTATAGCTTACAGCAGCCCTGGCTTCATAAAAATGCATGTTCCAATCTCTGTCTACAGGCTCCAATGAATGTCATTTCACTTCAGTGAGCTTCGGTCTCTTCATTGATAAAATTGCCATTAAAACTTCATAACGGGAAGTCATTCATAAGTAAGCCAATGAGATGACAAGTGTAACAGCAACCAGCCAAGCCTCCGGAGCATTGTAGCTGTTTAATTAAATCGACTTTTCTTAGTTCACGACCCATTCATAAATTTGATGCAGACCAGAGGTGAGCAGCCTAACACACACCATTCCTAGAGTGGTGTACGCTCGTCTGTTACCAGGACTTGCCCACGGGCAGGATTGGAGGTGGGGAAAGAAAACAGGAAACTCTGTCAACTTGTTAGCTTGCTGGAGGTTAAGGAATGATGGGTTATTTCTGCCTTGGGTCTTTGGTGTTTAATTAGATCATGTTTCTGCTGCAAGAGGAAGAAACTTACTCAAGACAGTGCAAGAAACGGGTGTTGAAATTGCTGCAAAGAAACCACCGGGCTCAACTGAAAACAGAGATTTGCAAGCCATCAATAATCCTGGTCTGTCTCCTGGGGGACTGTGTGGCCTTTGCTCTGAGTGTCTGCTCCACTCTTCTCACAGAGGCAAGCTTGTCTGCCACGCAGGAAGTCTTGATGTCTACAGCCCCACTAGCTGGCACTCCTGGGTAAGTCTCCTTGTGTGGTTTGTCTCCAGATGGGTGACTAGCTAATCTCCCGTCCACCCCACTTCAGGGCGTATGGAGGGAGTGGGCCTCCTATCTTCTGTGGCTCTGGCTGCCACCCCAGCCCTTGGTGACATTTGCAAAAGCTGCCCCTTTGTGGTTCTTAGCAGCACCAACCTCTGATGCACCCCATGTCATGCGCTCACCCCCAGTAATGTGTCCCGAGGGGGACAGCCATTTCCAAGAGAAGGACTCTTTGTTTGTGCTCCCCTCCTTCCCGGGAAGGGTGACTAGCAAAGAAAGCCCACGGCTTCCAGGTGCAGTTCAAACTGTACCTATCCCCTTTTTCTCTCCCAAGCCCTGAGCCGGTGCCGTTTCTTCTGAGCCTCTCTCTTGGATATCTTCTTGGCTATGGCTGTTTCCCTTCAGGAATATACCCCCTCCCCCCCCCCCTGGGCAAACCCGGGTGTGTTCTGGGAGCGTGATCTCATCTGAAGCACTCTCGAGACCAACCAAGAGACTCCTGCCGTCTCTGCTTCCTAAGAAATCCAGCCGTGACCCGGGCTCTTTGTAAGGCTGACTTGTCATGTTGCCTCCACACCCCTTTGAGCTTCAGTTTCTATGTTTGTTTGCTACGTCTAATTCACTATCTCAAGTCACAGAAGAGTAATTCTGATGGCCAGCTTGTTGCTGACCAGTCAGGTAGGGACGGGCTGCCTTGGTTGGGTTAGAAGTCCAATCGGTGTCACCAAGTTAGTGGCGGTGGGAACACATCGGGCCCATGCAAACCTTCCCCTTTAGCACATACTGCGTGAGGTGTTTTCTCGTTAGGGTGCCATGATGGGTAGACACGATGCTATTTAAATCCATCCATACTTCACAGATGAGCTAGTCTTGGAACCCCTCCCCCAACGACAACACACCCACCACTTCAGAGTGTGAAAGGTAAATCGGGTGGGAGGGTAGGGGCCGATTTGCATTGTCATCTGTGTGTGTCTCTGTTGCTTGGGCGGTTTGCTGGTGGACTTGGGTCCTGTCAGCTCTCATCTCATCCGTGACAAGTCACAGCTCCAGTGCTGCTGGGTTCCCCATCGCTGCCCTTCACAGCAAGACTTCAGCGGCTCCTAGAATGCCGCCCCAATCTTATTAACATTGTCTCCAGCACATTAGTAGGAAACACGGGTCTGAGGAGGAGTGACATTTTATGATTAAAAATACATTTGTTTAAATGGTTCAGTTGTCTCCATTTGAATATTGCCCACTGCTTCCATAATAATAGCAGAAGTTCTCGATGATGTTTTTAATGGCTAACCCCTGCTATATCTGCCCTGACAGCACAAAGCCTTGGATAATATGTCTTGATTTGATATGTGCTAATTGCTTATCAGAAATTACCCAGTTGTAGCCTATCACTGCTGAAATTACTTTCAAGGAAAAAAAAACTGGGCACTTTTGAAAGGTGCATTAATGCCACTAGGCCATGAATGTCACATTTAGTATTCTAAAACAGTTAACAATAATGGCACGAGAGAGCCAGTATAGCCAAAAGCATTCTGTGTTCACTCAAGGAAGGCACAGAGAAAAGCTGGACGGATGTAGAATGGAATGCAACAAAATTGTTGTCTCTATTATTAGTTTGTTCAAAACCATGAGCATCTCAAAGCGGTTCATGGCTCTCACGATGAATAGATACTCTTTATTATTCCATTGTAGAAATAGCAGACAGTCCAAACTTTGTGGAGTGGTGCCTGCTTTGGATCTGAATAAATGAGGTGACACTTTATATCCTTTGTGTCCACCTCTGTGGTACAATGGTGTCACGTTTTGGTTTGAAGAAGTTTCACATGATATATGGAGGCTGGGGAGACAGGGAGATAGTTTAGTCACAAAAGTACTTGGCACACAAGCTTGGGGCTCTGAGTTTGATCCTCAGTACCTGTGTGTTGGTATGATGGCACATACTTATAATCTCAGCACTGGGGAACTGGAGGCAGGGGGATACCTGGGACTTCCTGGTCAGCATCCTAGTGTAATACAGAACCCCCAGTCCCAGTGAGAGACTCCGTATGTGGAAAAGAAGGTGGATGCTCTCTCTCTCTCTCTCTTACACACACACACACACACACACACACACACACACACTTTCTACAGATAGTTCTACACGGGGCTGAAATAGCCCACTGGAAAACTATGTGGCAATGTGAAGACTAAAATGACAGAGGCAGTGACATTGTCATGGTGCTTCCCAGAGTTCAAGGCACAGAAAGGAGCCAAGACTCGATGACCCTCTCTGGGGTGGGAGGTGTAAGCAAACCACAGAGGCCCTCTTTGGCTTGAGTAGGTGCACGGGGCTAGGCTGGATGACACTGGACACAGACGGCTTCTTGGACAGATGGCAGGTTTGGGTGACTTGAAGCATTGGCCCACAGTGATAAGGGCAGTGGGTGTAGCATTCTAGTTCCTTCCCATGGGTTAGGAACGGCCGTGTCTGTAGCTCTTTGCTGGTGTTGCTCCATTTTCCTCTGTGCTTGGTATGCCCGAAGAAGGTGAGTACAGGTAGCTGTGGGCTCACAGGCTCGTCATATCTTCTGAGGAGATGCCACTTTCTTCCCCAGGGCTCACAGCCCAACCCCTGGGGAAGTCTCTGCCTAGTACCACTGGGTTATGTGTCAAGCCATGGACTCATCATGGGTAAAGGGAAGGGAACCCAGGTTTGGCACATTCCCATCTTAAAGGAAAGGGGCGCTTTAAGCAGGCAAAACATCCTGTGTTCACCTTCAAGCCTTACCTTGCATCTAATTCTGACTGCACGGCATTTCTGTCAAAGGCATTCTGCAGAAGATCTTCATGTAGGCCACAGACAGTCCCTCACTCGGTGTGCTCATATCCAACCGGTATCCATTCCCTTCTTCCCACACTTCAGAACTGAGTAAGAAGGAGAAGGACTGGGTTCAGTGTGTTCCAGAACTTTAAAATGAGGGCTCTAGAACTCAGGAGGTAAGGCAGAGCTGGAGAGAGAGAGAACTGTGAAAAACTGCATCACCAAGATTCTATCCTGCCGGGAAACACACCAAAACAGAGTCCCTCTGTCCCCACGCTGACACTCAGGAGTGACTCTGCCCCCAGGCTGACACTCAGGAGTGACTCTGTCCCCACGCTGAAACTCAGGAGTCCCTCTGTCCCCACACTGACACTTAGGAGTCCCTCTGTCCCCACACTGACACTCAGGAGTGACTCTGTTCCCACGCTGACACTCAGGAGTGACTCTGTCCCCATGCTGACACTCAGGAGTGACTCTGTCACCACGCTGACACTCAGGAGTCCCTCTGTCCCCATGCTGACACTCAGGAGTCCCTCTGTCCCCACACTGACACTCAGGAGTGACTCTGTCCCCATGCTGAGACTCAGGAGTGACACTGTCCCCATGCTGACACTCAGGAGTCCCTCTGTCCCCATGCTGACACTCAGGAGTGACTCTGTCCCCACGCTGACACTCAGGAGTGACTCTATCCCCACGCAGACACTCAGGAGTCCCTCTGTCCCCACGCGGACACTCAGGAGTCCCTCTGTCCCCACGCTGACACTCAGGAGTCCCTCTGTCCCCACGCTGAAACTCAGGAGTCCCTCTGTCCCCACACTGACACTTAGGAGTCCCTCTGTCCCCACACTGACACTCAGGAGTGACTCTGTTCCCACGCTGACACTCAGGAGTGACTCTGTCCCCATGCTGACACTCAGGAGTGACACTGTCCCCATGCTGACACTCAGGAGTCCCTCTGTCCCCATGCTGACACTCAGGAGTGACTCTGTCCCCACGCTGACACTCAGGAGTGACTCTATCCCCACGCAGACACTCAGGAGTCCCTCTGTCCCCACGCGGACACTCAGGAGTCCCTCTGTCCCCACGCTGACACTCAGGAGTCCCTCTGTCCCCACGCTGAAACTCAGGAGTCCCTCTGTCCCCACACTGACACTTAGGAGTCCCTCTGTCCCCACACTGACACTCAGGAGTGACTCTGTTCCCACGCTGACACTCAGGAGTGACTCTGTCCCCATGCTGACACTCAGGAGTCCCTCTGTCCCCACACACTGACACTCAGGAGTGACTCTGTCCCCATGCTGACACTCAGGAGTGACTCTGTCCCCACGCTGACACTTAGGAGTGACTCTGTTCCCATGCTGACACTCAGGAGTCCCTCTGCCCCCATGCTGACACTCAGGAGTGACTCTATCCCCACACTGACACTCAGGAGTCCCTCTGTCCCCACGCTGACACTCAGGATGACCCTGGTTCTTCACTCCCCTCCCTCTCCTGCTTCCATCTTTCAGCCATGCTTGCTGATCTGACCTTTAAACTGTAGTTGAAACCTGGCCACTGCCACCACTTCCCCAGTCCTCGCCTCAGTGCCAACTGTGCACTCTTCCTGAATACATTCTTGCCGCCCAGATCTCTTCTCACACGCAGAAGGAAGGTTTTCTCTGGGGGTCGAATAGCATCACTCACCCTTCTACCTAAAACCCTCTTAATGGCTTCCACTCAGATTAAGTAAAACCTCAGGACTGCCTTCCCATCCTAAGGCCTCACAGACTCGTGCCTGGCCTCGAGGCCATGCCAAGTTCCATGTCATTTTTGCTGAACTTCCTTCCTTCATTCCTGCTCTCCTTTCTCCCTGGGCTCCCATCTCTCCAGCTTAGACTTCCGCTCTTATTTCCCCACCACCACCCCCAAAGACATATAGGGTGAAGACTCGTCCTGTTCAGCCTTCTTTGCCCACCCTGGTGCTCCTACCTTAACACTGCAGCAGATGTTGCATGAGGTACCAAGGAGCAAGACTCACGAAGCTTCCGTGGGCCCAGCCTACACCTGCAAAATCGCCATACAGCAAAAATCACCATACACCTTTTAAAATGTATCCCAGTTTAAAAGGATAGACTCACAATAATTGCTTTTCTCAGTGCTGTGACAAATTACCAGACAAAGGGCACTTAAGGATGGGAGAGTTTGATTCATGGTCTGAGAGGAGAGAGTGCCTCACAGCATCCAGATAGGGCATGCCATGGCTGGTCACATCATGTCTGAAGTCAGGAAGCAGAGAGAGACGGATGCTGGCGCTCAGCCATCTTCCTTCTTCTGCCTATTCACCACCGCAGGGCGGTGCTACCCACATTCAGGGCAGTTCTTCCCTCAGTTAAACCTCCCGGGAAACTCTCACAGCCACACCTGGCAGTGTGACTCTAGATGGTTTCAAATCTTGTCACAATAATACTAAAAACCGAATTTATTTTTGAAGATTTATTTTTATTTTTAATGCTCTTATGAGAAAGGATGTGTGTGTATGTGTGTAGCTTTGTGCAGTGTGTGTGTGTGTGTAGCTATGTATATGTGAGAAGGCCAGAAGATGATCCTCTAGAGGTAGTTTATAAATAGTTGTGAGTCACCTGACCTGGGTTCTGGGGACTGAATTCTGGTCCTCTACAAAAGCAATGAGAACTCTTAACTGCTGAGCCCTGAACTTTTTTTTAAATAAGATATACAGAATTCTTCCTTTGACAAAAGAGTCATCTGGAAATTTCTGAAAATACTTTTCTAATATATTCAAAGTTTGTGATTTTATTTTCCAACATTCAGTTCACACAAGTGTTCAAGGATACATCAATTGTGGGGAACAAAGACTGATGGTGAAATTGAATCACAAAGACTTCCTGGGGAAACAAATGAACATCAACAATAGAGTCAAGGCTAGAAACCAGAAAATGGTAGATTGAGTGTTTGCTGGAATCAAAGAGACTCAGCTTCCCAACAATTTCCTCCTCACAATGGAGACAAAACTCCTACCATTCTCTCCCAGCTATGTAGCAGACAGTGTGGAAGCATCTAGAAGTGTCCTTCAGCACCAGATAATCTAATTGTGGATGGTTCATTCTGAGAGGCCTCCTTAGGCAGCTCTAATGGTCAGGGTGGGCACCCGTACCACCCTACTTTTATAACACATTGTGTTTTATCCTGTGTAAACAGGCAGAGTCAACACTGAGACAGTGAACTTAAACGTTAGAGTAATTTAGAAAAGCAAATAACAGATTTCTTCAATAAAAAGGGAAATGAAATTAAAAACAAGACCAGTTTCATTTACTAGACTTGAATGACAAGCTTTGCTATAGTGAATTTGCTTCCAGCTCAAAAAGTCTCAGCTAGCAAGGCAGCTAGGCACATGGAGATGCCTGCTCTACTCTGGGCTTCTTTGGGCGTGGGGGCTTCAGCTGGGTTCCGGGTTATTTTAAAAGGGGTTATATGAATATGTTTCTGTTCATATTAACAAAGCTTTCGGTGAGTACACATCTATTTGATGCTAACCAAGATGTATAGTGGGATAAATCTCAATGCTTAGACATCAGGAAATCAAAATCTAGACCTGAACCCTGTCTAAATACAACTTGATCTTTGCATTTTGATTTGGATGGGAAAGCAAAGTTGTGCTTACTCAGAAACACACGCAAGTTAAAACGATCTCCCAATGGGCTGCTGTGTTGGTGTCTCTATTCCCCAGGTCAAGGGTGGTAAGTCCTATTTAGACAACTGCGGTGAAGGACAGTGGAGGGTAAGTACATCTGGGGGTTGTATTAACTGCTTAGTGCTTACACACCAACACACAGCACCCTGTAGGAGCTTCAGTCTCGGTCTTCACACTCTACTAGACTACAAGACCCAGTGGTCATAGTCTCCCAGCACGCGGATACTGTTCACTGCTCCCGAATGTGTTTTTCATGCAACCTGCAGAAAAAAACAACAACAGTTTGACCAAAACATTCAAGTTTTCTGTTAAATGGACTTAAGTGATTCCAAATGAAAATGCTTACCCCTCCCACAAAAAAATTCGCTGTTTGGAATAATAATAAATGCTGTTGTTTCCATTGATCTTGGCGGTAGCCTGAAACATCAAGTGTGTTGTTTGCTTAATTTTCATAACGACTCCACAGGATAGGTCTTATTATCTCTCTTGTACAGATGAACAAATTAAGGGTCAGATAGGTTAATATGCCCAGTGCTATGTAGCTAAAATTGCCCACTCAGCATTTAAATTCTGGCATTTATGACTTTACACTGTCTCCCTTAGCAGTGAAAAGCCAGTCTTGTAGGAAAAACTAATTGCTTTATGTCATGAATCTGATCTGTCCTCTTTTAGAAGGAGACTAATCATAACCGTTCTGACACTACCTTAAAATGACGGCACCAGGTGGTCACAACTTTCTATTGACCAAGTGCTACAATGTAGCCTGGGCTAGCTAGTTCTTCATTCCTGCTTCATGGCTTGGTTCCATTCTTCAGATTTTTCCATCTTTTCTGTCCTTCACCTGTTTTCTAACATATCATCAAAAGACACAGCAGCTTAACATTACAAAAAGCTGTTTACACATGTAAATCATCATTAGTTGTATACACATATAAACCTAGTGAGCATTTAGGCAGGATTTTTTTCCTCCACTCTAAAATATAATGTACTTAGAAAGGGTAGAGGTCAGAAGTTCACAGCTTAGTGTACTTTCTCAAAATGAACTCACCAGCAGCCACACCAAGATTGAGAAGCCCGATGGCAGAGCCAATGACATCCACAATGTGGCTGCGATATTGTTTCAGAGTCTATTTATGTGAGTGATCTTTTGAAAGGTGAGAATACCTTTGAAACACACTCCATTATGCTCTACTTCATGCTCTATGCATCCTGGTTTGTTTACACCTGTTCTCTTAACCCACAGTGTGTTTAAAGAGACACATAGTTGAATATGAATGCCTCTCCTACTTGAAGTTCACATCAAAACTGCATTCTACAATCATTGGGCTACCTTCTCCTGCTAATATACTAAGATCTAGTTTTCATAACAACCATCTTTAAAAGACATTTCTGCTCTGAATTGTGAAATGCTGTTTGTCATTAAGAAGCAACGTTCAATTATGACTTTTCATATTTACTTACCAGTGGGCCTGAGTTCATATTCACCAAAGAAAAATGATCTCAGCCAAAACCTGCTGGATTTCTTTTTTGATTTATCAACACATGGGATGTGGACTTTGTGTGTGTGTGTGTGTGTGTGTGAGAGAGAGAGAGAGAGAGAGAGAGAGAGAGAGAGAGAGAGAGAGAGAGAGAGGGAAGGAGGGAGGGAGTCTATACTGCCATATTGCAATCCTTCTACCTCAGCCCCATCCCTGTGAGTGCTAAGATCATAGACAAGCATGTCTTCCTAGGCATGTTGACTTTTGAATATGACTGTTAAACATAATAATCCAGGAATTGTTCTTTGTCTGCCTTCCTATTTTAGTGATCGCTTTCCTGTCATCAGAGGAAGATCTGCCACTGTGGCATGTACCAAAGCCCCCGTCGCTTCTGTCAGGGAATGAGAGGCAAACCTCCAGCACGACGGGAAACATGCACAATCTGAGAATCACACGTGAGGGGAGTCAGTTATGCTTCAGAGATGAGTCACATAGGGTGGCACAGATGGTGCAAGTGACGTCTCAAGATGTAAAAATGTGGATGGAACCCACACCGAGGATTAACCTAGCAAGGTGAGCAGTGCGAGGTGAGGCAAACTCTGTAGGGTGAAAACTGCCCCAGTTCCAATGTTACCACCCGGCCCTGGGTGATCTTGGTGAAGACTCCTCATCCTGTGCTAAGTGGTTTCTTTGTTACGTGCTCCCTCAGACTCTAACCCTTGAACATAGAATGTGGTATTTCCCTGAACTCTCAGCTGTGGAGAACAACACAGAAACATTGGTAGCCCCGCTGGGCAAATGAGGCTGTGACCCAAACCTTTTGTTATAGTAATATAGTATATTCGTTGATTCTTTGAGAGTTCATACAATGTGTTTTGATCACATTTATTCCCTCCTCCTTCCTTCAACTCCTCCCAGATCTACCCCTTCCTCACCCCTCTACCTACTTCATGTTCTCTTTTGGTTTTCTAGAAGAGTCTGTCTCAAAGATGATGTCGAAGACTCCCTGACTCTTACAGACTTTTATGCTCTTCTGTGATGTTCCCTGAGCCTTAAGCGTAGGGGCTTCCAGGCACCTGTTTATGAAAAATTCATGTAGTGATTCTTTTATCCCATGCTTTTCAGTGTTTGGGTCAACACATCGGATATGATAATGGGGAACTAAAAGTATGAGATGTGGATTGTTATAGTTTAAAATGTATTTGGGCTTCATTTTTTCACGGGAAGAGCAGGGACCTAGTGCGTAGGTATTTGGCTCATACAGAGACGCGTGTGAAGCTGATGCTAGCCGTGCGAGCCTCTCACAACTACAGACCTGTCTTTCCTGCAATGCACAGTGCTCCCATCCCCCTCCACCCAACTGCAGTCTCCTGCTTTCTTTTTCTGCGCTGTCAGTTACTCACAAAACAAAAATTTAGAAAACATGGACACGAAAAAGGCATCACTGTTTTAAGTTGTTTCTTTGAAGTCTTTTTGTTTTGTCCATAGGTTATTATTACATAGTTTTCATAATTTGGGTGATATAATTTTATGTCCTGCTTAGGACTTTCAGTTTTTATTTCTATGATGGCAGCAATAAGCTCTTACTGAAAGTAGTTTTGTGTTGAAACTGCAAGTTTATCAATGTTGTAAAAGCTGCACCGGTTGCTAAGAGAAACTGATAATTTGTTCCCATAGGAACTGTTGTCTTAAAATGAGAAATATAGATTCTTTAGTTTCAATGAATAAAAAACTAGTTTGAGGTAGGAAGTATTTGCTCTTTCTGGAAGGAAATGTAAAATACCTTCAGATTAGAAAGGATACAAGGTTACAGTCATCTAAAATTGTTACCTTCAGTTTAGAAAGGTTACATGGTTACAGTCATCTAAAATTGTTACTTTCAGATTAGAAAGATTACTTGGTTAGTCATCTAAAGGAGTAAAAACCATTCCAGGTGCCTTTTCTGTTTGGTGGTCCCAGGGATGGAATCCAGGGTCTGGCTTGCTAAGCTGACACTCTACCGCAGAGCCCTCTATGCCCTTAGCTCTCAAGGTGACAACACTGTTGTTCTCTCAGTTTTCCTTGTGTTTGTGGCACCGCATGGTGATGCCTGGTAGTAGAGCAGAGATATTAGGACACTCAAAGCTTTGCCTTCTATGTGGTAAACAGCTAAGCAGGTAATTTGGTTTTCTTGTTTGAGGCATAACTAGAGGGAAGGGATGTTTAGCCAGGCTATGTGGAGTGCCTGAAGTACAACTTTGCCTCCTGAGTGTGTGCCTTAACACTAAGCTGAGGTAGCCATGATCTGGAGTGGATGAGAGGAAATGTGCCATGGATCATTGTGGATTCTTAGCCATGCAGACACTACTGTCGCTCACAGACTTGACAGCTGGGTAAGCCTATTGATTTCTAGTCTCCCCTTGCAGCATAAATGGCAGCCTCCAAAGCCATGAGAGCTAATCCTCAGAAAGGAGGCAGCCCAGGTCGGTTCCAGGTCCATTCCTTGAAAGCCAGTGTCTGGAGTGTATGGTAGCTTCAAAGATAGGGTCTTACCTTCAAGTCCTAGGAGGCAGCCATGGGCAGTGGCAACAGTATGTACTGTTTGGGGATTCTCCTAGACTCCCTTGACCAGCAGCTCAAAGGGAAGCTTCCCATGCCTGATTTGTGTTAGTCTAGGACTCTTGGGGTATGTGAATATGGGGAAGAGAATTATTATCATCCTATGTGGCATTGCTTAATTTAAATTATTTATGTATGTATACACATACATAAATACACACATATATTATATGTGTATTTTTAAATAATAGTGGCACTTTTACCTTGGAGGTAACCAACAGCTATCTAATTAGACTTAAGGCTCACTCAACAGAAGTGAATTCAGGCCTGGTACTGTGCATCTAGACAGCTACCCACTGCTGGAGAGGTCTCAGACCTGGGAGGAAAGCCCACTATTGCCATTCTCCTAAACCAATACAGTTTCTGACTATTCTAAATACTTACCCTTATGTCCTTACAAGTGCAGCTCTGACCCATCACCAGAGAAGCTTCCCTTCACAACAGATGCTGACTGTGACAGGGACCAACAACTGGTTACGATTAGAGAACAGGTGACCGAGGGGTGTCCAGTCTCAACTGATGCATCTATGAGGCAACCCTACACCTAAGGCTCAGGGAAAATTGCAGACAAACGACTGGAAAGATTGTGAAAGCCAGAAGCTCAGGGCATCTGCTGTGAGGTAGCGTCTTCTAGCTATATGATCAGGAAGCTGCACCCGTGAGATCAATATGGTTGCCTGAACACGATCAGTACAATGACAACACCAGTTGACATGCCAATGTGGACAGGGGAAATTCCATAAGGCTCCACCCCTAGAGAAGAGCCACGGAAGTCAATGGCTGCTGAAAGGGTGAATCTGTCTCCTCCATGAATAACCTACTCCATAGATTGTGCAATACCAAGTAGTCAGCCATGGACATGTACATACGAGCAAAGATAAGTGGACTCACTGGATTATACATACACGTGTGCACACACCCCAATGTTATGTGCATATATGCAATAATAGTAACTAAAGAAGAGATGGTGAGTTTGGAGGGATGGGAGGAGATGGGTAGGAGTGATGAAGATGTAGTGCTTGTATAATAAGTTCTCAAAAATGTAAAGAATGTTCTAAAGGAGAAAAGCCAGATAGTTGCAAGTACCATAAAAATTATAAGGTGATATGTTAATACTGTTACTTAAAATTTTAAATTAATTTATTTTTGTTGATTGTTTGAGACAGGATCTTGCTATGTTACTCAGGCTGGCTTTGAACTAATGATTCTCCTGCCTCAGTCTCCTGATTGCTATGATTATAAGTGTGTTCTACCGTGTCTACCCTTCTTTTTAAATTTTAAATTTGTAACTAATATATTTATATGATTCAAAATAAGCAAACTGGAAAATACTTAGAAAGTTATGCCTGGTTTACATTGATCTTTAGTAGGTATTTTTACTTTTATATTTATTTTCAATGGCCTTATTTGCTCTTAAATTGTAAATAACATCTATTCATTGCACAAAATGGTGCATTTTGTTATGACATTTTCATACAGGTATGTCATGGACATTGCTCATATTCTTAATTGTCTTACAGTGCAGTGTCCCTAGGGTGCAATATTGGCTTGCACCTTGGTGGTAACCAGTGGCTCTTTAATTGGGCTTAAGACTTGCTCAAGAGGAGGGTAATCATGCCTTGTACTGGACATCTAGACAGCTTCCCGGAGAAATCATGGATCTTGGAGAAGAAACAAAAACTACCAATGTACTAAACCAGCACAATCCCTAACTGCATTAAATATGTATCTTTGAATGCACCGACAAGAATAGGTCTCATTCCTCTGCAAAGAAATGTCTCTTTGCCACAGACAGAGATCTCTACAGAAAATCACACCTGATCAAAATGCAAAGAGCAAGTGACCACGTGGTGTCCAGTCCCAACTGATAAATCCACAGTACAACTACTGTACCTAAGACTCAGGGAGCATTGTGGAAGAGGAGGTAGGAAGACCGTAAGAGCCAGAGAAACAAGAACTTGGCTGTGAGATTGAGTCTCCTAGAAATGTCAGAGAAGTTACACCCATGAAGTCTCATCAGCATGACTGCATACACAAGACCTGAACAAGGACAACATGGATAGACATGCTAACATGGAAGGAAGAAATCTCATGGAAGCTCAACCCTAAATGAAGAAGCACAGACAACTAAGGAAGTCATGAGTTGGACAAATCGTCATCCCCAGGGAAGAGTCCCCAGTTGGTTATCCAATACTAAGTGTCCAGACCTATAATAACATACACACAAGTAGCATTATACAGACTGAGCAGGCTATATTTATATATTTAGGACTCTCTCTCTCTCTCTCTCTCTCTCTCTCTCCATATATATATACAGTCAGACATGGTCCTGGGAGTCCTACATCTTGCAGGCAACAGGAAGTTGACTGAAACACTGGGCAGTATCCTGAGCACAGGAAAACTCAAAGTCTGCCCCTGCAGCGACACCCTTACTCCAACAAGAAATACCTACTCCAACAAAGCCACACCTCCTAATAGTGTCACTCCCTATGAGCTTATGGGGGCCATTTACATTCAAACTACCACAAAATATATAACAACAATTTAAAAATAGAGGATGCATGGGAAATGTTTGAAGGAGGAACAGGAAAAGGAAAAAAAACACAATTATATTTGAATTTCAAAAAATGTAAATAAATGAAGTGTTTCTTAGTGCAGATATATTGTGGCAAATGTATAACATTATTCTCTTTTCCCTTTTATGCAAACAATATGTTCTACTCTCTACCTTACAGCTACTATATCCTGAAGGCTTTCCATCTCAGTGAACGAAATTCTTCTCCACCTGGTTTTTCATGGCTAAGCACTACTCGTTGTATGTGTACTGTGTATATTCTGTCAGTCCCTGTTGCGTTAGTCCGAGTTCTCAAGAGACAAAGCCCATGGGACAAACACGCTGAAGAAGAGCTTTATGGTAAGGAACACTTAGTTGTGGGGGCTTGCTGCTTCTGAGATGTGTTGAGCATCTGAGCACGTCCCTGCGTTGGAGATGAAGGACAGGGAAAGGTGCAGCTGTGTTCTGAAGGCCAGATTGCTTGGAACCCGGGAAAAACCAGTGATTAAGGCTGGATCAGAAGGCAAGGGGAAAACCTCAGCACCCCAATTTGCAGAGCACAGGCAGGAGAAGCTCTTTCCTTTTTGGGAAAGATTGCCAGGCCTTCAACAGATTGGATGAAGCCCCCACCTCAGAGTGCCACTACAGGCCAGCTTGATTTATTCAAACATTGACCTATTTAAAAGTTTGCCTCATCTGCAAACACCCAGGACAATGTTCTGCCAAATATTCATGACTCAGTCACGCAGGCACATGGCATGATGTTAAACTTTATACCGACTGATAGGTACCTGAGTGGTATTCAGACTTTTTGCTGTTACCCGTGGTTCTGCTGTGGGTAGCCTCTGTGTCAGTTTTCATCAAATGCCTGCAAGAACAACCCACAGGAACAAAGGGTTCCTTCTGACTCAGGTTTCAGAGATCTCAGCTGTCTCTGTCTCCATGGCCTGTGGAAAGGCACAGCAGCTTGACAGAGGTGGTCCTGGACTAAAGATGTTCTGCTTGTGGGGAAGAAAAAAGAGGTCGGTGGTAGGGTTTGTCTTACACTACCTCCTGAGATGACCACTAACTAGAGGCAAGCCACCAGCATGACTTGTGGGGACACTTCACAATCACATAACAGCCAGTGTGTGTACATATCATTGCATAAGTGCGTGTGCACAGCCATCTGTGGGGTGAGTTCCCAGAAATGGTCTTAGGGGTCCGAGCACTGACATGGGTAAGCAGTGTCCTATGGCCATCATGGGCTAAGTTCTCATCAGCAGCCCTGCTAGATTAGTAAGGGATATTTTCCGCAGACTTGCCAGCAACCATACTATCATTGTTTTTTGTTGTTGTTGTTGCCAGTTTGATATGTGGGCAGTGTCACATGGCCTTAATTTGAGTCTCTCTCATCTGAATGAGGTGACATGCCTTTTCCTGTTTTAGATATGTTCTTACTTCCTCACAAATGGTCTGCGCACAGCCCCGGCTCAGCTTCTATTAGGTTGTCGGACTATTCTCAATCTTTCTGACAAACAATAAGGAGTTCAGCTGTTTGCAGTAGAGGCTTCAACATTTATTTGGTTTGTTGTTTTTAGTGTGTGTTGCTTTTGTATTAGTTTAGGTCAGCCTTTCCACTTTGGCTCTCAGTTTTTGAGCTATGATTCCTAGGGCCTCTCCCAGGAACTTGCTCCAAGTTCTTGCTCGTGCTCTGGGCAAACATTGCTGGGAGAGACACTGAGCACACTGAAGCAGACACGGAGGAAAATCAGAGTATGCAAAGCCAAGTCCGAATGAGGAAGGTCACTAAAAATAGATATTTGATCTGTGTAAATGTAAACACCAAGAGTGAGATAAAACTAACAGAGACTCCCACAGAATGAGAGGAATCAGATGCATCTCAGAGTTTGAAAACAATAATCTATTCGAGGGGGAAAGGTACAGCTTGTCATAATTCCTGCTCCTAAACTAGGAATGCAAAGATTTAATGTAAGTTTTGATAAATACTTCACAATTTAAGATCGATTTGAAAACCAAGCTATTTCAACCTCATGAATTGAAAAGCATATTTGCTTATACTGGTAGCTTTTTACGGTGCTTGAATCATGGTCTGACTACTTTTAGAAATGAATAATGGATTAAAAGTACACTTTGCAGCTTACATTAGTTACTTTTGTAATGCAAAATAGAAGCATGATAATGTACTGTTCAGCATGCTTTAATATGATTTATACATACACTGCGCAGCATAAGTAATTCATTATGCCCTTCACAGTACATTTCCTGGGCCCAGGAGCTCATGACTGCCACTATTTCATCTCCTAATCAGTCTGTCTAATGGAGGGGGCCTGGGACCAGGAGTACCAATCTCCCAGCCCACACTGATCCAACAACTCAAGGTAAATGCTCCTCTGGGGTGGGAGGTGGGCTCGCAGGAGGAGGCAGCTTGAAGGAGCAGGTAGATAACACCTTAAGCATCCAACCTTAAAGAAGGGGCCTGGGTGACTACTTTAAACCTGAAAATGGCTTTGAAGTCTGGAGCTGTACAGGCTTTTCCCATAGTAATTGTCATTCCTGGAAACAGCACACTAGAAAGGTCATTTCTATATGGCAACAGTCTGTGGCTGCACTTCTAGGGAGAAGTCTTCACTGCTTCCCTGTTCAGGAAAAAAAATCACACACTGAATTTTTCTGTTTTCCAAGTGTGGATTTACTGAAAAGCAGAGTTGCTGGTCTTTGGACTTGCATTTTTCAGAAGAAACATTCTACTGACTCTTGGAAGTGGGGAGTGGTTCTGAAGAATAGCCTAACTTTAGTGAGGCCCAGGTGTAGGAGTGAACCCCACAAAGCTATCCACCCATGAGGGCGGAGACAAGTAAATTAGCACAGGTAGATATAAAAGGAAGTGAAAGGAAAAGGACTCTCTCTTTCTCTTGGAAGCCAGCACGCTTCTAACTCCTAGCTTGTGTGACTCTCTCTCTGGTAAATAAATATATTGTGTTCCCTATAGCATTGACTATCATCTATACCCAGGGTGCTGTGCAAATGGGGCCCACATAGCTTATGTTGAAATATTTAGATGGTATAGATCAAGCTAACAGACTGTTAAATAAAATATGCCATCGCCTCTTACCTTGACAACTGCATCTTCATGATAACACCTAAGGCTGGGTTTGGAATTCAGTTTCTCCCTGAAGCTTCTCAAATTGAAATCATGTTTCTCTCACTGCCATTTGATAGTGGCTAGCGATGGCATCCAGCCTGGAATCAGGACACACTTTCTGAGGCATATTCCAGAAACACGTGTTTCTGGGGCATGTTTAGTGAAAGCCTCTAAAGCAACTTTTGCACAATTCAATTCCTCAGCAATCTACATTTTAACCTGGTCTATTTATGTTCTGTCAGGAAAACCATATTGTGTGAGAAGCAAAATGTGTAGGTTTTCTACACAAATTTTATGTATTTATTTTGCCTAACACATAAACCATCATTTTGGTTCAAAGGAATTCTATTAGTCAAGTAGCCCAAATAATGAGAATGGTAACATAGAACAACACATCTCTTAGCCTGTACCTTAAGCAGTCTGCTTTATAGCTGATGTTTTTATTTTTGCTTGGGTATAGGATTCTTGCTCATCGAGACTGCACTTTCTTTGTTAAAATGTAAAACGCATATTGGGCAAATGCTCCAGGGCAATTTGCATAAAAAGTGATGACAAAGAGCAATTAGTACTTCATTATTATGCAGTGAAATGCTACTCTGCTCAAAAGTGACTCGAGTCCCCCTCCCATAAATCTGGTGCAGCATTGTTCTAAAAATAGTCCTAAAGAAACCTCTGTTTGTAAATCAGCATCTTTGACTTTCCACTAGCAATCCAGGGGGAAAGAAATCAAAGCACTAAATAAAGTTATTACCCTAGCTCTTTATACTGGGGAACAAGTACAAGAAGGCTGCTAGATAAGGAAGTTGGAAGATTTTAGTATCTCATTAAATTAGAGCCGTATCTTATCTTATCCTTTGGGGTCAGCTTTGAAGGCATGCTGACAGTAACATTCCTTCCTCCTAACACACTTGTTCACACACACTGAGAAGCAGGTCATGCCACACACAGCTACACTACACAGAAAAGTCCCAAGGTAGCTCCTCTTAGGAAGGCTTGATTTTTGAGTACAGATTTTATTACCATGAAAATCCTTTAGGGCAAAAATGAACTGCATCAAAGAAGCCAAGTAGGGAAGCAGGCTGGAAATGTTAGCTCCGTCACCTGTGCCACCAGGCTCTGTCTTTGCCAGGGAATGGTCTTTTTAGTTTTTTTTCTCTTGGGGAGCCAACATACCATATAAAACCTCGAAAGCCAAAAATGTGTGTATGTGTGTTTATCTCTATGTATATCTCTCTTCCCTTCTCTGTCTCTCTGTCCGTGTAATAATTGAGTAGTTGGATATTCACAGGAAGAGAAGGACAACACAGGGAACTTCCAAATCTTTGGGAATAACCTCAGGAGTGTAGAGATGACTGGGTTGCAAACTTGTTTTTGAACATCAAAAGCAAGCATGGTGGGAAAAGTTAGGACAAGGTGGGGGGACAGGGGCTGATCCCTAACCTCATTCGACAACCCTCCGTGGGGATCTTGAAGGCAGGGTCCCACAGTGGCTGACCCAACAACCTTCGCTGGCAGCCTGGGGGTCTGTTACTCATAGGAAGCTGGGCTGGTCCAAGTGATTTGAATCAACTGTAATGTAAACTCGGAGACTCAGAGCCACCTGCACACTCTGGGGACGCATCAGCGGGGGCAGACAAGCGCCCCCCCAGCGTGCACAGCGCCTTGTCTGCACAAACAGCAGTGTAACTCCTGTCCTTCCCTTGGCCCAAGTTTGATTTGCTCTCTCCTCTCTCAATCCTGGTCTCTTTAGAGCGAGAAGACTAAAGCCACATAGCCTGTAGCGCCCCATTTCGTCAGTGAAGTCTCTAACCTGGGTTAGTGGATGCTTGCTTTGCACACCACCGCAGATTCATTAGTCATACGACTTTCTGTTAATTTTTAATGCATCCAAGTTCCTATGCAATAAGATGGATATCTTTATAAAAGATGTCTTCATGACTCAAGCTATTTTTCCAAACCTACCAACCAGCTGCTGGGACATTGTGATGCCTGAACCATGAACAGGACCTGTGTCCTGCAGGGTCCTTCATGTTAGATGATTTTCTGGATTGCTGTTCCATTTTCTCTTAGATTGGTTGTGGCAGTGAGGGCATTGGGACAATCACATGTCCTATGAGATGTGATTAAGTCACCAGAGGTATCCTGGAGGAGCTTGGAAACTGCAGCCCCGGGAGCTCAGAGTAGAGGATGTTCTGGATTCACAGAGTGACTCAAGTGTTGGAGGCTGCTGGCCTCCATGAGGAAGTGTGCAGAACTGCTTAGGAGCCAGCTCAGAAGGGTGAGCTGCACGGGCAGGACTCCAGCATCAGCTCGGCGGCCCTCCAGCCACTTTGGGAGAACTGTTATACAGTCAGGTCAGCACTCAGCTCCATGTTTTCATCTACTACAGTGTGCAGATCGATACTCCCCATCCCCATGATTTATGGATGCCCACTGTCTCTAACTGCTCCATTCATTCTTCGGAAGGTTCTCCCTCCCTTAGCAGTGAATCACGATTTTCCACACAATCTGCGCCTGAGCAAGCAATTCTGTCATCACTCTACTGAGGAAATGCTTTGACATTTACCCCTTCTCTAGCCCTTCCATCCTTCTCGACTTTCTTAAGAGCGCCGTTCACAAACCCGTGTTTGGCTTGCTAATTAGTGCTTTTAAATAAACACCTGCTCTTCAGTTCCAGAGTCTAAGGAGGTCTCACTCATTCTGTTTCATGAGTTCCTAGTCCTTTAGTTGGTTAAAAATTTCCTAATGTGGGTCTTGGATTTAGTTAGTATCTCACTGTTTTTCTTTTTATGTAGTAGAGACATCTTGGCACTGAAGAACATAGTGCTGAGGCCCTGGTCCCATGTGTCTCCTCCTCTGCTGATGTTCGCTGCCTGCTTCTCTGTGTGCTTTCTGGGTAGTGTAGAGTGGGCCAGACCACCATTCTAAAAGGAGAATTCATTCAGCTTGTAACCCTTTGTCTCATTCGGCAAATCTTCAGCTTTCATTTATCAAGCACCTCACTGCTCAGAGTGTCTTGAAAACCATAATGGGACAAAGGGTGGCAGAGTCAAGTCTGGGCACAGAAGGGCATCACTATGCCACAGCCCTTGTTCAGATGCCTGCAATTTGGCATTAAAGATATCTTTGCATATATCTTCAGCAACATCATGATATCTGAGTTGAGGGGACCATATGGGAGCAGCTGGGCATCCTTCAGCAATGGTGGCATAAAACCCCCAACCCTCATCCTGGGGGAAGGGAAGCATGGGGCTAATTTTATGAGCCAACTTGCCTGGGATATAGCATGCCCAGAAAGTTGGTAAAGCATTATTTTGGTGGGTGTGTCTGTGAGGATATTTGCAGAAGAAATGAATACTTCAATTCACATTCGAAGAAAAGAAAATGGTTCCTAGCAGAGCGGGTGAGCACCATCCAATGAGATGGTTGGGAATGGTGAAACTGCTCTCTCGGAATGACCACGCCTCCTCTTGCTCTCAGCTATTAGTCTCTCTCTCTCTCTCTGTTTCTCTCTGTCTCTGTCTCTGAATCTGTCTCTGTCTGTCTCTGTCTCTGTCTCTGTCTCTTTCTCTCTCTCTCACACACACCCACACACCCACACCCACATTCCGGAGAATCCGGACTAATAGACATTTTGGCACTGAGAGTGGTTCTAGAGTAACAGAATTGTAAGAATTTTTTTTCTGAGTTGATTTTGCAGTTTCTGGAATTGGCTCTTGAATCTGATAACTTTTAAAGATATGAATGAGCACTGTTTCCCATAGCAGATAACCTGTGGCATCTGGACTGCATCTCCACAAGACACTCGTAATCACTGACTTGGAAGGAGATCACTAAGCATCGGGCAAACATTTGGATCAGTGCAGCTTCAAGTCAGTGCTTTCTGTTTCAGCTAAATTTCTTGTGAGAAACTTACAAAGAATCTGCCAAGGTTGATGAACTGCTTTGACTCGGTCTTTTAAAGACTTCATGGTAAGAACAGAGCACTTGCAGAAGGACCCGGCATTATAGAACAGAGCGTGCGCAGAAGCATTCCTGTCGATCACCTTTTCCTTTCTCTGTGGTTTCTCAGGCAGATTTTCCTATGTAGCCCAGGCTCACCTCAAATCTGCTATCCTTCTGCCTCAGCTTCCCAAGGGCTAGGAATATAAATGTGTACCACTACTATTGCATCCCCCTTTTTTCATCACGTGATATTAAATCCAGCACCCAATGAATGTGTCAGCTATCTTTCCTCTTTGAACATGTGGTCTATAATCTTAAACTGACATGCTCAGAAATGTTCCTGCTTGTATATGGATGTGCTTTCCTATATGAATATTATAGACTCCCAAATAAAATTCTAAGCTAATCCTTTGCAAGTAACTCCAGTCTCCTCTTCACCCACTGTGGGCACTGTCTTTCCCCAGCCTTCCATCTCCTGTTGTGTTTTGTGCTTGTGAAACAGGCACTTCATCAACTGACACACCTCCCCCCCACCCTCCCCTGTTCCCTCAGTTTAGGATCCCCAGCCTGTGCTACGCTGCCACCCACATTGAGGGTAGCTCTTCCCATGCCCTGTATCCTAACCAAAATAACCCCTCACAGGCATTCCCAGAGGCTTGTCTAGTTGGGCCTAGATTCTCTCAAGGTGACAATCGTTGACATAGTACCTTTGAATATTTTTTAGAATTTGAAAACTATGATAATGCTTGTCTGCTGTCTCTTCCTGAGTGAAGTAGTGGATTAATCCAGGTTTAGTTTTTCAGATAAAGTGCTTCATAGAATGTCTAGAAGCCTCTAGGTGTGTTATGAAAGAGTTTTTTATCTTGCAGCTATAGGATTGCAAAAGCAAAAGCAGAACCTCATCCTGTGATTGGCTAGTTATTAAGGAATGGAAACTCCAGGTCTCATAGGTGTCTCTGGTAAAATTTAGGGCACTGGTTGTAAAATAGTGGAATCTTGCCAGTTGTTGTGTGGAAAATAACTGAAATCCTAAATTCTGATGAATCTTCATGAGTTGAAGCTGTTTTCTATTCATAATGGAATTGCCCCTGCCCCTTTCAGCTAAAACTAGCACCCATGCACTTAGAGAACTGTCCTGTTAGAGTGCTCCATGTAGCACTGCTTCTTATTAGGCAACTCAGTTCATACCCTAAGAAGTGTGGCAAAAGGCCCATGCTATGGAGTTCCGCACCTCCCCCCACTAGCTCCAAACTGAAGCAGCTGGCTGGAGAAATTACTGAGTGGTGTTTTAAGGATTTAGTCACAGTACCTGTTGGGCAAGGTTCCCCAGAGGCTGTCTATCAGTATCCAATAAGTGGTATTGTTTATTAACCAAGGTCGATCCTGAAAATACAAGTGACCACTAACAGAATTCTTGCTCAAGTTGCTCACATTTTATATTCTACTAGCCTAAGAGAACCGTGTTCCAGATTGAGGAATACTTCTACCCTAAGACTCAACAACGGATACTCTGAACTGGAAGTTAAGCCTTCACCCAGACACTTCAGGCTCCTTAGATCTCTATATCAACAAAAGAAGGATTTGCTGGAGTGAATTTTCCAAACTATGCCAGGGGAAATTGGACTACTGTTCTACAGTGGAGACAGAAAAAAAGAGTCCAAGAAATTCCATAACTGTGGCTCTTCAGATGACCATGTCTAATGATGAAGGCCAATGAAAGAGTATAACCCAATTCAGGTAATACTACTCATGGCTCAGATCCTGCACAAATGAAGACTAGACACACTCTATCAGGTAAAGAATGTTCAGCTGAAGCCTTTGATGAGGGCAAAGGAAATACAAACGAGGCAGTAGAAGAGAGTTGTAAATTCTATCTATTATCCTGCTTCCAGTTACAGAAATGAGGTTGATGTTCAAGAGTATTTCCTCGTCATTTTGTTATAAATACATGTTTGTGTATACATGTCACAAGCAAATGCTTTTGCTTATTTTCCTCTTCATGCCTTATCATGCAACAGAAGGTGTATTGTATTTACTCTAATCAGCATTTAAGTATTGCAATTTTGTGTCTTAGTATGTAAAGTATGAGCTATCAAGAAAAAAGTTAGCATCATTCAAGAACCTCATCTTTTCTGGGGGAAAGATTAGGCTGTTTTGCTGTGTGTAAGATAGAAGGGTCATGGTAGTTAGAATTACTGTCTTTATTTGGAGATTAACATTGGTGTAAGGAGAAACATACAGGTGCCAAGTTGACCAAGGGTGAACCCATGATAGTTTCAGCTTGCTTGGGCAAGTGGTGTCCCAGCCAGCTGGTAAAACATTCTTTCTGGTGTCTGTGAGAGTGTTTTCAGACGGGACTAACATTTGAACTGATGGACTGAGTAGAGCAAAGGAGGCTCTCAGATGTGGGTAGGCATCATCCAGTCTAGTTGGTAGCCTGAATGAAGCAGAAGGGCAAAGGAATGGTGGGCTCAAGCTTTCTTCTGGAGCTGACACAGTCTTCTCTGTTTGCTCTGGGACGTTAGCATTGGTTCTGGGCCCATGAGTGTAACCTGAATCATACCACTGGATTTCCCTGATCTGTGGTTTGCAGGGCAGATCATGTGACTTCTTGTCATCTAGAATTGCATGAGCTGAGTTTTATAAATATCTGGATGTGTTGTCTGTGTCTCTGACTCTGTGTCTCTGTCTCTGCCTCTCCTTCTTTCTTTCCCTGAAAATCTTTGCTAATACAGAAAAAGCTATTTATTCTCAGTAAACATGAGGATATGCTACTGAGAGTAAACAGTGATACAAGTTGTATACTCTTCAATAAAATGCCAAGGAAGAAACAAATATGGAAGTTCCTGGAAGATCTCCACATGAGAGTCTGTTAAAACAAACATAGACTCAAACTAGGAGATGTGAGGAGCACCAAGATGTGTAGGCTTCTTTTTTGTATCCAGAATGACTACAGCAGCCCAGGAGGAGACGTTCAGGATGACTGAAGGCTCTAGTGCGTAGAATGTCACCTATGGGCTGACCAGCCTGAAACAGAACCATGAGACATCTGCTGTCATATGCTTTTGTGCTGTGTGGGGTACAGAGAGGCAATTGTCTCAGGGATTCCTTATGGTGGGAGCAGAGGGCACGTCTATTTTGTTTGCTTTGCTCTAGGCTCTGGGAATGATCTTGATTACCTGGGGTGGGAAGACTCAGCCACAGTGGGTGGAGCCGTTACCTGCCTGGATCCTGCTGGAGGAGCTGAGCACCAGTGTGTGTTCTTCGCTTCCTGATTGTGGATGTGATATGGCCAGCTCCTACTGCCCTGGTGCCCCTCATAGGATGGGCTGGATTCCGCACTGTGCTGCAGAATAAACCCTTGCTCTTCTCATCTGATTTTGTTAGCACATTTTATCACACAAACAAGAAAAGTAACTAAGACAGACAGCAACAACCTAAAGTGGTTCTTTAGCCCAGAAGTTTTATGAAGATCAGAGGAATTATTGAGAAAGCTTGAACTTGTCCTTTGTTCAAAAAGCATATATTTTGAGGCCAGTCTCTTGCAGGATCGCAAGAGGAGACTAGCTCTTCCTGATATCTAGGTGTTCTTGTGTTGTTCTCATCCCAGATGTGTTTGCTAGTGTGGTTGTTTGCTTTCTTGGTGCCATCAGGTACCTGTGGATGGCTATTCTGGGGAAGGAGGCTTTGGTTCACTGAATTCTAATCTGGGTTATGTTAGTGTGTAGTAGAAAAACACCACAGTATCTGCTGATTTTTTCCTTATACATGTATCTTTTTAAAGCTTTTAGTGACCTGAAAGGAAGCGTCATGCCTGGTGTATGGAGGTAATTGCTAACGATAGACAGAAGATAAGACACACCAATAAGTCTGTGATTGGTCTTAACAGCTGTGCCATAACTGTCTCAGGGCCACAAACACAACTTAGTGCTATCTGGGGCACCAGCACCTGGAGCATTGCCTTGCTTAAAGAGGGCATGCTGCTATTCCTGGAATAAGGAATGCATAACGTCATTGGCTTGGGTGTCATAGTTTTGGTGCCTGTGAATGTGAACTCATGTATAACAGAAGAGTCACTCAACTCCCATAATGGATCCTGCAATGTCATTAAAAGGAAATGTCATGGTTTAGCTTTCTAAGTGGTCACCATTTTAACTTTGTATTTTTTAAATGAAAAATAGCATAGCCATAACCGGACTACATGCATACAGTATTTATATGTCAGACAGCTTATAACTGAATTCTACTAGCTCACATAGCAATAATAGTACTTGAATTTTAAAAAAGTCTGACATATCTTTTAAATTAGTCATTTCTAGCAATAATACTACGAGTGGCCAATTCAATTTTATAGAGGAGGAAACCAAAGCATAGAAGTGGTGATTTTTTTCCAGTGATAAGTGGTAGAGAGGAAATTTGATGTCTCTATATTGTCAGCATGTAATTCATATGCCTTACACACTGGTGATAATCTATAACATTGAACAAAGGCTGGGACTAGTCACAGATTTCATCATAAAAGGAGCTGGTCTATCAATGGGATTTGTCAACAATATAACAGTGATAATTTAGGATAGACCAGGGACCTATAAAGTCCTTATAAAAGTTACTCAAAAAATGAAAAGAATAGTTTTTTAAAAGGAGCAAGGAACAATAGCTATGTATCTGTGAAACCTTTAAAGTAAGGCAACATGTCTTTTTCTCCCCTGACTGTGAAAATCCTAGCAAATGGGCAAAGAAGAACTGAGCTTTCGGGAAAGGCATACATGGCTTTTCTCACAGGAGAAAATAATCTGACACATTGACTATTAAGTGGGAACTGAAATCATAGAATACAATCTTTGGATTAGCCAGCAGTTAATGCACCTTTTTCAGCTGATGGATTTCTGAGCCAGACAACCAGCAGGAAGAGATAAAAGACATCAGTGATACTGCTTTGGAATTTACTGGGAGAGATGGGACGCCCTTCCTCCATGTGTCAGCTCTGGCCACAGATTTTACTAGACCTCAGATGCCAGTTGGTTCACGATGTGCTTCTGTCCCTCGAAGGGGCAAGCACCTTTGTGAAGTAATGGATCTCAGCCACGGGCTGAGACCTCTGACACTATGAGCAGAAATCAGTCTTTCTTCCTTTTTATTTTTTCCCTTGGGTATTTTTTTCACACCTATAGAAAAGTTGCTCAACCTGTTACAGCACTTCCTTTTTTTTCCTTCATTTTACTCCAGTCAGTAGTTTAAAATGCTTTCTTGTTATTCTGTAAGTATTGTTGTCTTTCCCACTGAAAATGTAAGCTCTTTAAAGAAGTTCTCTGACTTCAGACTTTACAGCTCTTTCTTTAATATGTTCTACAGCATGTACTCAGCAAGTATTTGTGCAATGATTGCCCAGGCCCGTGTGTGCCTGAAGTGTACAGTGTGCTTTTCTTATGGGACTCCTCAAGTTCCATATACATCAGCCTTGGGAAGGAGTATTACTGATCACTGGCTGTCAGGTTGATCTAATTTGATTCAACCTAGCAAGAATTTTCCTTAGGCTGATGAAGGCAGAGGTGGCATCCAGGAAAGGTAGCCCCATGTCAGCTCCAACTACCTTTGCCATTTCTGCTTTTCCCGGGATGCTCAGCATTTCACTGCAGCAGCTAATCAAGATGGTCTCTGCGGCACTGCGCAGGTCCAGTGTGAGACCTTTTTCACCCTTGGTAAACTGGGCTTCCCTCTTTTCTCGCTTCTCAGAGAAGATGCTGTGCACTGTGACAATTACTGCTTTACCTTCATGTGTGGTCAGGAAGTCCTCTTTGGCAGCAAAACACACCTAAGGTGCACCGAAGGGCTACAGAGAGCAACAATTGACGGCAGTAATATAAATTTTGATGATAGAGGTATTTCCTTTGTATTCTGTATAAAAGTTTAATGCAAGTTGAAACTGAGAACTACCATTGGAATAAAGGTTATGAAAACATAAGAAGTGACCCAAAAGATCCTGAAAAACAAGCTGGAAATAGGCTTTTATATTGATCAGCTGGAAGGTTAACATTTGCCTCTTTGTCAAAGCATATTGTGATGCAATAGGAAACTGCAACAACAAGAAAAAGTTATTTACAGACCTCACAATTGCATTTGGTAATGTTCCCGGCAGAGATCAAGCATGGACTATCCTTCCATTCAGATAAGCAGCTACTCCTGAGTCATGACTGCCCATTTCCTTCTGTAGCGGAGGGCCATGCAGTGACTGTTCTTGGCAGTTTAAAGGCTTTGGGAGTGGTTAGGTCTGTTTATGGAAGTAGCTGAGAAGGATGACGTAAGGTTATGTTGTCAGAAACCACCTGGCTTGTTAGAAAGTAGAGGTCACTGTAGCTGACGCTGTGCTGTATGACGGGGAAGGAGCTGGGTTGTGCTGACCGCTCAGTTTCCCAGCACCCATTCTTTATCCAGCAGCCAGAAATCCCTCTGCCTTCTCTTCTGCTCGGCTCCCAAAGCTAACTCATTCCCTCTGTTTTCAAGGTTTGTATTCTAGTTGGTGCTGGACCTTGGGGCAAACTTGTCACTCTTAGCTCTTAGAATGTTCTGATAGCCCTCATCTGACCAAGCTTTGTCTGTCGGACAAGTCTGTGTGGACGATTCTACATCAAATGTGTCATTTTTTGAAAAATTATAACAAAATATTTATATTGTGAAAGCCAGGATTTGATACTTTCAAGTACTCAATTTAGGCTGTGCAACCATCTCTTCTATTACCAGAAATTTCTTACCATGTCAAACAGAAACTCTGTAGTCATTAAACAGTAACTCTGCAGTCTTCCGTTCCTTGTGGTCTTGGTAATCCCAACACATTCCTGATGCCTGGGATTTTGCCTGTTCCTGGCGCCTTGACAGTACTAGTATGCACATCAGTCTTTATTAGTGTACCCACACGGTACTAGTATGCCCACACAGCATTAGTGCACACACACAGTATTAGTGTACCAACACAACATCAGTGCACCCACACAATGGTAGTGTAGCCACACAGCAATTAATGGTGCCCTCACACAGTAATAGTGCTAGTCTACCCATACTGCATTAGTGCATCCACACGGTATTAGTATATCCACACAGCATTAGTGCACACACGCACATTAGTGCATACACACACTATTAGTGCACACACAGTATTAGTATGCACACACAGTATTAGTACGCACACACAGCATTAGTATGCACACACATTAGTGCATACACACACTATTAGTGCACACACAGTATTAGTATGCACACACAGCATTAGTACACATACACACAGCATTAGTGCACACACAGACATTAGTGCACCCACACACTATTAGTGCACACACAGTATTAGTACGCACACACAGCATTAGTGCACACATGCACATTAGTGCATATACACACTATTAGTGCACACATAGTATTAGTACGCACACACAGCATTAGTATACACACAGCATTAGTATACACACACAGCATTAGTGCACACACACACATTAGTGCACCCACACACTATTAGTGCACACACAGTATTAGTACGCACACACAGCATTAGTGCACACATGCACATTAGTGCATACACACACTATTAGTGCACACACAGTATTAGTATGCACACACAGCATTAGTGCACACACACATTAGTGTACCCACACACTATTAGTGCACACACAGCATTAGTACGCACACACAGCATTAGTACGCACACAGCATTAGTGCACACATGCACATTAGTGCATATACACACTATTAGTGCTCACACAGTATTAGTACGCACACACAGCATTAGTACACACACAGCATTAGTGCACACACAGACATTAGTGCACCCACACACTATTAGTGCACACACAGAATTAGTACACACACACACAGTGTTACTGAACCGAAATAGTGGTGGTGCATCCATCTATATAGCATTTGCTTTGTGTTTGGCTTGTTTCCCTGAGCAGAACCTTTAGTCTCAACCATGTTCGGTGTGGATCAGAGTCTCATTTTCTGAGGTGAAAAATATTCTGGAGTGTATATCATAGTTTGATCATTCATCATGTGACTTCTCTCTGCCTTTAGACTGTTGTTATCACCACTGTTACACACACTGGTCAGGAAGTCTCTCTAAGCTACAAGGGAATTGCTAGATCATCTTGTAATTATGTGCTTGGTTTCTGGAGGACGCTAGACCATGGCTCAACAGTCCTTTGCTTCTTCCTCTCCATGCCCGTTGTTAAGGCGTCCCAGATCCCAGCATCTTTCCTGTGCTCCACTCAACCCAATCACAAACTGTTCTCTCCACCAGCAGGCTGCTGTGCCCCTGTAGGTATCAACAAGCTCTCCTCCCTGACAATAAGTTCCAGTTGTGGCAAAGCAACTGCAAGGTCATGCCCCAAGGCTTTGTCCCCCCCAACCCCAATACACCACTGTCCTCCAGGCTCACTTTTCCCACGTCAGCCTTAGCTTACATGGCTGGCAACTATTCCAAAGAATCTCTCTCCCCTTTCCTATCAAATTGCAGTCCTGGTAGCCATCCTGTCTTATGTAGTGGTTTCTTGCAGACACCTGAAGCCATGCCCATAGGGTGTGTCCACCACTGAAAGTTCACTGGCAGAGTAATACACCACTACAGTCATTTGCCATTCTCATCATTAAAGTGGTCACAAAGATCATCTGACCCTACCTGAATTTTTTTATTTAATTTGTTTCTACATTTTCTTCACTCTGCATTATCACCTGACTGCTAACCAAAAGAAGTTTCTCTATTACAGTTAAGAATGGTCTCCACCAATGGGACCAGCATTGGGACCAGGTATATCGGGCCCCATATCAAGGCTTGCCTTCCAGTGCCTGGGGACTGCCAGAGAGCCTCCCCTCCTGTCAGGAGCCTCACATCCCAGATTCCTGATCTTCTCTTCCACCAACGGGACCAGGGGACCAGGTAAACCAGGCCCTGTATCCAGGCCTGCCTTCCAGTGCTGGGGACTGTCAGAGAGCCTCCCCTCCACCCCAGATTCCTGGTCTTCTTCTCCACCCACGGGACCAGGACTAGGACCAGGAAGAGGAGAACTACCAGAGTATTGGACTTGCTTGCAACCACGGAAAGGGAACTCTGGTCCCCTAACCACCAGACCAGTAAGGAGCTCTTTCTGTACCCACTAGAAGAAGAGATGGGAAAGAGACAATACAAAAACACACTCAGCAACAGAAAACCAAATATGACACCTCCAGATTCTAGAGACTCCACACCAGCAAGACTCCAACATTCCAATGCAAATGAAGCAGAAGAGAATGACCTTAAAAACAACTTCATGAACATGATAGAGACCCTAAAAGAGAATATAGGAAAATCCCTCAAAGAAATGGAAGGAAAAAAAACAAAAAATGCAAGAAATGGAAGAAAAAACCCAAAAAATGCAAGAAATTGAAGAAAAAAAAACAAAAAATGAAAGAAATGCAACAAATGGATGAAAAGAAAGCAAAAACTGCAAGAAAAAATTCAAACAGTGTGAGGGTTGAAAACTAAAATAGAGGCAATAAAAAAGACAATCTGAAGGAAGGCTGGAACTAGAAAAGCCAGGCAAACAGCTATACATGTAAGCACAACCAACAGAATACAAGAGATGGAAGAGAGAATCTCAGGTGTTGAAGATACACTAGGAGAAATTGATTCATCGACCAAAGAAAATCTTAAGTCCAACAAATCCCTAACACAAAACATCCAGGAAATATGGGACACCATGAAAAGACCAAACATAAGAATAATAGGTAGAGAAGAAGGTGAAGAAAACCACCTCGAAGCGGCAGAAAACATATTCAACAAAATCATAGAAGAAAACTTTCCCAACCTTAAGAAAGGCATGCCAATGAAGGTACAAGAAGCTTACAGAACACCAAACAGAGTGGACCACAAAAAGTCCCCTTGCCACATAATAATCAAGACCCCAAATATGCAGAATAAAGAAAGAATATTAAGAGCAGCCAAGGAAAAAGACCAAGTAACATATAAAGGAAAGCCTATCAGAATTACACCTGACTTCTCCATGGAAACTCTGAAAGCCAGAAGGTCCTGGATAAATATACTACCAACACTAAGAGACCATGGATGCCAGCCCAGGCTACTATACCCAGCAAAGCTTTCAATAACCATAGATAGAGAAAACAAGATATTCCATGACAAAACTAGATTCAAGCAATGCATATCCACTAACCCAGCCCTACAGAAAGTTCTGGAAGGAAAACCCCAACCCAAGGAAGCTAACTACAACCAGAAAAACATAGGTATTAGATAATCCCACTTTACCAACAGCCAAAAGAAAAAAAGGGGTAGAATACCACACATAATTCCACCAGCAACAACCATGACAAATCAAAGAAGAATGAGCAATCAATGATCATTAATATCCCTAAATATTAATGGTCTTAACTTGCCCATAAAAAGACTCAGGCTAACAGAATGGATTCGAAGACAGAACCCATCCTTCTACTGCATACAAGAAACACACCTCACCCTCAAAGACAGACATTACCTCAGAGTTAAAGGTTGGGAAAAGATTGCCAATCAAATGGAACCAAGAAACAAGTGGGGGTAGCAATCCTAATATCTAACAAATTACACTTTAAAATAAAATCAATCAAAAGAGATGAAGGAGGTCATTTCATACTCATAGGAGAAATCCACCAAGAAGAAGTTTCAATTCTGAACATCTATGCCCCAAATACAAAGGCATCCACATTTGTAAAAGAAACATTACTAAAACACAAATCACATATAAAGTCCCACACACTTATAGTAGGAGACTTCAACACCCCACTCTCACCACTAGACAGGAATACCAGACAGAAACTTAACAAAGAAGCAAGGGGTCTAATAGAAGTTATGACCCAATTGGGATTAACAGACATCTATAGAACATTCCATCCAAATAAAAAAGAATATATCTTCTTCTCAGCACCACATGGAACCTTCTCAAAAATCAACTACATACTTGGCAACATTTCAAACCTCAACAGGTACAAAAAATTGGAATAACTCCATGCATCTTATCAGACCACCATGCATTAAAATTAGAATTCAACAACAACACAAATTGCAGAAACCTACAAACTCATGGAAATTGAATAATGCACAATTGCCCCATTCCTGGGTCAAAGAAGAAATAAAAAAAGAAATTAAAGACTTTCTAGAATTCAATGAGAATGAAGACACAACATACCCAAACCTATGGGACACTTTGAAAGCAGTGCTACGAGGGAAATTCATAGCACTAAGTGCCCACATGAAGAAACTGGAGAATAGTTATACTAGAGAATTAGCAGCACAGCAGAAAGCTCTAGAACACAAAGAAGCAAACTCCCCCAGGAGGAGTAGACGCTAGGAAATAATCAAACTGAGGGCTGAAATCATAAAGTAGAAACTAGGAAAAAAATACAAAAAAATCAATACAATGAACAGTTGGTTCTTTTAGAAAATCAACAAGATAGACAAATCTTTGTCCAAACTTACCAAACAGCAGAATGTGAACATGCAAATTAACAAAATCAGAAATGAAAAGGGGGACATAACAACGGACTCTGACGAAATTCAGAGAATCATCAGGTCATACTTTGAAAACCTGTACTCCACAATTTGAAAATTTCAAGGAACGAGAGATTCACTCTCAGCCTGGACTCTTGGGGGAGAGTCTAGGCCCTGCCATGGATAAAATGACAGACTATGGACACCCCCATGGAGGGCCTCACCCTCCCTGGGGAAATGAGGAGGTATTGGGGGGTTGGTGGGAGGGCTTGGGAGGAGGGGAGGGCAAGGGAGAGGGACCTGAAATTGACATGTGACACAACCTTGTTTCTAATTTAAATTTAAATTAAAAAAAAGAATGGCAAGGGCTGGAAAGATTCTCAGCGGTTAGAACACTGGTTGCTCTTCCAGGGAATGGACTGAGGTTCTGCTCCATCCTCTACACAGCAGCTCACAAGTGTCTGGAACTGCAGTTTTACAGGATCTGATTCCTTCTTCTGACCTCCTTGGACACCAGACATACACATAGATGAGCAGGCAAAATATACCCTGCCATGTACACACAAGAATGGACCAACTTTTTGAATGTTCATTTTAATAATCTCATCTTTTATATTTATCCTGGAAAAATTCTTCACTGTTTTGCAGATAAATATAAGCCATGTCATAGTGGATTTGGGATCATTTATTTCTTTATTTAGAAAACCTTATTGTCACTAGTACAATTTTTTTGCCTGAGATTTCCTAAGTCCCAATTGAGCTAGTGTCAACCAGCCTCATGTCCAGTGAACAGGAGTGTCACCCCCTCTGTCCCTGGGTTTCCTGTCCCTTTCTCCTTCCATTTACCTTACTCTCCTTTTGTCCAATTCTACCCATCTCCGAGTTCACAGTCTGATGCGGTGTCCATCAAAATCGATTAGATAAGACCTGTGCAAAGATTCTTCCAAGACCGAGCATTTAATAAGCACCAGATAAGTAGTACAGGCTACTTTCTTCTATATGGTTATTATTCTGATTTTTGATATATCGGTACTGTCCTTAATTATTGTCGGTGTAGCACACAGCAAAAACTCCATTCAAGCTAGCCTAAACACAAAAAGCTCCACTAAGACATATCCGTATTTCCAAATCAGCCCCCGTGGCCTTCCAGGTTCAAGGGTAGAAGAGATGCCTGCTGTCCAGGAAGTTCCAGTGGTGGCTCGGTGCTGACGGAGTCATGGTTTGCTGTGGTCTGGTCTGCCTGGCCAGCTGCCTGCTCCTCCAGCCCAGCTCTCGGCAGCCCCTGCTGGCTCTGTCTCTCTTCTGGGATCACCCGGGTGGAAATTCTACACCTCTTCCGGCAGACCATTCCATGTTGTATAAACCCAGTGTTAAGAAGGTCTCCTTGATCTTTCCAAGGTTTCAAGAGATCACATTTCATCCTTTGTATTTTAGAGAAGGTGGAAAGCCGTTGAGCAACTCTCTTTAAGATAGCGTACATCTGACGGTGGTGATTAAGTGTCCACTCACTCTTTTCTTCTCTCCGACAATGACATCGGATCCCTTACCCTTTCCGGACAGGGCCTAACTTCAGATCCTTTGACCCAGGACACGGTTTTGCTTAAGTTCTGGACGTTACTTTTCAGCCAGAACTTAACCGGAGACCTCCCTCAGACTCAGCCTTTCTCTGACCTCCAGGGATGTCTGGAAGGACTCAGCTGTGCTGGCTGGGACCTTGGGCTGCTGCCAAACCCTGTCTGCAGCCGTGGCTTCTTGGCTCACCACCCATGCTCTCTCCGTCTCTCTCTCTCTCTCTCCCTCCTTCCCTTCCCTCTTCTCTCTCTCTCTCTCTCTCTCTCTCTCTCTCTCTCTCTCTCTCTCTCTCTCTCTGTCTGTCTCTCTCTCCCTCCTTCCCTCTTCTCTCTCTCTCTGTCTGTCTCTGTCTGTCTGTCTGTCTGTCTGTCTGTCTCTCTCTCTCTCTCTCTCTCTCTCTCTCTCTCTCTGTATGTGTGTGAGACAGCTACTGAGATAATTTTTTTCTGAACTCTGACTGGGGTTTGTGCCCTGCCCCCAGCCAGCCAGTTCAAGTCGTCCTGCTTTGAGTCCTGGCGATCTAATTTCTGAGTTCCCACAGCGAACAAGATGGGAATGTGAGATGTGATTTGCTGTTTGGGGTTTCAAGAAATGAAACAGAACTGAAAGCTGTTTGTGATGCCTGCGTCCCGTCTCTGGTGTGTGGAATGAGAGCTTTCCGGCTTCATTGCTCTGTGGCCTGCTGACCCTCAGAGGTTTCTTTGAATATGCTCAGTAGACTTTTTTTTAAGGGAGAAACAAAAACAAACATAAAATGGAAGGCAAGCCTGGTCCTGGATGCAGGACGGTTTTGTGTGTGTTCTCTATAGTTGCTAGAATGGCAGAGTGAACGTGAAGTCTAAAAGAAATCAGAAAAAAATGCCATTGCTGGAGAGATGGCTCAGTGGGTAAGAGCACTTCCGGCTCTTGCAGAAGTCCCTGGTTTAGTTCCCAGCACCCATGTGGCGGCTGACAACCACAGTACCTCCTGTTCCAGGGGATCCAATGCCTTCTCTGACCTCCCAGGGCTCTAGCATGCATGTGGAGCACATACATACACGCGGGCACACACATACAGACACAGAAAATAATGTTTCTTAAAATGCCAGCATTAATGCTATGTTGTTAAAGGAATAAAACGATGGCCAAACATTTCCCAAGCAAATACAAGTACAAAGAAAAGAAGAGTTGTACTAAAATTTAGAAAAAGTGGGATTCCTCCTACAGCAGAACTTAGGATAAAGGAACCATTTTGTGGTTTGACGTTGACAGCAGGTGAATGCAGCGGGAAGTCTGCACAGCGATGAACGTCAAGGCGAATGTCAAGCAGTGAAAGAACAGCCTGCTTCAGGACTGGGATTGATGTGAAAGGAGGCACCAACAGAAAAACAATTCTAGGAGGCCGAAGCACCGCACTTTGACAATCAATAGAGAGGAGAAAAGACGCAAAAATATGGAATCATTGAAGCTGATTACTAGGCAAATACTGAGTTTCATTGCCTAGCAACAAAGAATAAGCTTTTCTTGAAGTATAAAACTCTTGGTAAAACACATAATATTTAAGGTCACAGATAAAGCCTTTGTCCAACCTGCATAAAAACTAGGATGAAATCATAAAAGCTTGAACAAAATCTCGTGACTCTAAACTCTTAAACATTTGGAAAACTTTAGACTCTTAAAAAAAGTATAAAGAAGTATGCTGACAATCTCCTGTATTCTTATTATCAACCCAGTGAGAATGAAAACTAATAAGCACATGACTCAAAAAAAAAAAAAAAGAAACCAGGCACAAGGGAGGGTAAACATAAATACAGCAACTTATGAATTAGAAGACAGAATGGACAAATGCGAACACTTACAAATCTTTAAGGCAGAGCAAAAAGGAAATTGAAGAAGAGGCAATGTTAATATATAAACAAGAGGAAGCTGTGAGGCTGGAGAAACGGTGAGAGATTAAGAGTGGCTGCTGCTGTTCCAGAGGCCCCACCTGCTTTTCTTAGCACCTGTGTTGGGTGGCTCACAACCGTTTCCAACTCCAAGGGATTTGACACAATCTTCTGGCTTCCATGGCATCTACACACACACACACACACACACACACACACACACACACACACACACACACACACCACAAATAAAAGTAACTTCAAAAGTTAAAAAATGTGAGCATGTGACAGGAGGTTAAGGGAAGTAACATTTTAAAAATACAGATGCCTTGAATCCCAGCCCTTGGGAGACAGAGACAGGGGTATCTCTGAGTTTCAGGCCAGCCTGGTCTACATAGTGAGTTACAGGATAGCCTAAACTACACAGTGAAACCCTGTCTCGAAAAACAAACACAAACAAACAACAAATGAAAAGAAGAAAGTGAGGAAGAGAGAAAGAAAATGAAGAAAAATGATATAGATGAAATGGGTGATTTCTTGGGACAAAGTGCTAAAATGGGTCAAATAGACTATATATAGGAAAAGTCAATTTTTCAAAGGAATTGACAAAACCATTGAGTAAAAATCTTCTTCTTACAGTGATTACAAAACAAAAACAAAAACAAAAAAAACTGTCCAAATCTTTTGAAACTTCTTCCAATTTCAGGTAGCTTAATGAAGAACTCTTCAAAATTTCAAAAGTTGTGATTTCTTCTTTTAAAGTTACATATATACTTTTAATTATAAGGTATGTGTCTGCACATGTGTGGGTGCAGGTGCCCACAGGGGCCAGCGGTGTTGGATCCCCTAGAGTTACAGGTGGTTGTGAGCTATGTGACATAGGTCCTGGAGACCAAATTTGGGCCCTACAAAAGAACACCCAGGACTCTCAACTACATATCTCTCTATCTCTGTGGCTTCTATGCTGTGTTAATCATTCAAGAAAATAAATGAAGTTTGAGATCTACCAAATTCTGCTTATCAGTTCAGGGGCTGACAGACATGTCAAAAGTCAGAAGACTCAGCAGGGCATCACATATGACTTCAATGAGTATGACCATGTCTATGAAGTGCATGCATTATGCTGCTACTATAGCAGCGATGTTTATAATGACCCCAAACCTAAGACAATCCAGAGATAAACAAAATGGAACCTGTCCTTACTAAAATATATCTTTTAGCAATAAAAAAATCATATATGGACACAGGCTAAAATACATATAGCATCAGAAACAGTATGGTAAGTGGAAATAAACAAGATACAAAATACAACACATTAATTCATGTCTATGAAACATACAGAAAAGTCAGTCAGGAGTGGTGGCGCACACTTCTAATCCCAGCACTCTCTGTGAGTTCGAGATCAGCCTGGTTTATATGTCAGTTCCAGGCCAACCAGTACTACATGGTGAGACTCTGTCTCAAACTAAATAAGAAAGTAAGTAAACAAATAAAGTCAAGGAAAGACAAATTTAGGTAGAAAGCAGGCTGGTAGCTGTCCGTATATAAATCGTTGCTGCACTGGTTTTAAAACATACAGAGAATTTTCAAAATGTTAATGGACTTGGTTTCATTTGAAAACTTTATTCATCCAAAAATACGGATGTGGTCAAAGTAAAGAAGTGTGCATTGTAGAATTCTCCCTGATAACTACTAAGCAGAACATTACCGGCACGCCAACGCAAGGGGTGTGAAATCATAGTATATTGCACAATGAAATCCATGCACTTGACAAGGATCATAGGCTTGAAGACTGCATAAAGACATGGGGGAGTGCTCAAGATAGTGTCCAATGGGAAAGGTAGCATCTGATTGTATCTAAATGGGAAATAAGTGCCTCAGTAAATGAACACGTGAGCCTCAGTGGTGTGATCATGGATGATGTCATAATGGATGAGGTCATTTTCTTCGCCATACTGTGTGTTTTCACACAGGAAAGGAAATGTGGGGTGGGGTCCTGTCTAGCTGAGCCCCCAGTAGGCAGCATAGGCAATAATGAGACCCACCCTGCCTTACATTCTCTGGTTCTGCAGAAGCGCAGGGACAGCTGAGCCAAGCCGGGATTGTGTGTGTGTGTGTGTGTGTGTGTGTGTGTGTGTGTGTGTACACCTGTGCAGGGGCTTGAGGATCAAGAGGAACTTTACCACCTTTGATAGATGGAGCATTCTGGTAACCTAGTCATTCTGTGACCCCAGTTTGGCCTCACGCACCCATCACGCACCTATTGATAGTAACCTAGCTGTTGTGTACTAAGAGTGCCGTACTCTGTGTAGTAAGTGTGTGAGAGGCAGGAAAGCATCAGGAGCAAGATAGCAGAGGCACAAGAACAGCCAATTAGGAGGCCACAGCCGGATGGGCTGTCAGCCTCCGGTGGCCTCTCCGGTAACAAGGGGATGCTCCACAGTTATTGTTCTCTGAAGTCACATCGTTAGTTGCTACAAACACTTTTCCACCTAACCTTTAAAATAATTAAACAAATGAGAAATGAACCAGACCTTCTAGCGCTCTGGTCTTTAGTATTAAATCTGCAGCAGCCTTCCCACCTGCCTCGACCAAGTGTGGGAGAAGCCAGTAACGAGGCCCTGCCGCCCTGATGAGTGTGCTCATTAAGGAAGCCACTTGGTTTGAAGACCCACCCCAGACAATCTGATGGTGGATTTTATTGAAATAATGTTATAAACAAGGCTTCAGACAGGGTTTTCTCCTGATGAGTGTTCCAAGCTCATTACCACCCTCAGGAAGACATTTAAAGAGATAAAAATAAAAGTCTAGGATTAAAACACTTTCACCTTTAGGCAAAACAGTCTCCCTGGGCACAGTTTTCTCCATCTGTAGAAGGAGTAAAGATATTTCCCTCTCCAGAGCATTGAGAGGCTGGTGCCGAATTCCAGGTTGTGTTCTTGGCAGTTGGGAAAGAACTCATAAACTTGATTATTTTTAATAGTGCGAAGAACCTAACATGATAAATAGATGTCTGATCTCTCTTAGGATGGGGTAAGAATGATGTAAAGGAGAAATATACACACAGCAGTAAACCAACCGTGGGTCTGGAAACTCACCTGGCTTGAATTAGGCTGTTCTCTATCCAGTATTTTCTTTACTCTTTAGAGGGTTTTGGCCTAGTGACTGTTAGTGTGGAATAATTCAACATGATTGTCGTGCTGCTACTGCAGGGGCAGGGTGACCTAGGAAGGTGCTTTCAGAGAAAAACATGTGCCCCAGAGAGCCCAGTGTGGTGGGAACTCTTTCAAAGCAGATGGACACCTCACACCTCAGCTGCCCTAAATCAGGAGGCAGAAGACTTTAAAATCCCTTCAGACCATGGGAGGGAATGAATGCCCCTGTATTGAAAATCATTCCACAGAGTCAAGATCAAGAGTCTGCACAGAGCCTAAGCCCTGTGAACGAGTTGGATGGGACTCAAGAATGATCGACATATCCCTTTCTGAAGGAAGTGACATCTTCTAGCTCTACCCAGTTTCTTATTTTTGCATCAAGCACTAATAGTAGGCTTTTAAAAGGGGGGGGATTCAGCAGCAGAGCCTTAGGTCCCTGAGTTTGGGATTTTAGCGCAGGAGGTGTAGAATTGGGGAGGAGGGAAGGTAGAGATGAAGGGAGCAGGAAAAGGATGTCTTTACTGGGAGAGCTCGCACAACCACGTGGCTGATTTGAGCTTTCCGGAATCATCCTGATCATACATTAAGCTGGGTTCAGCTGCCCCATGTGCTGGCAGATACTTCACATAAATAATTTAAAAGTCCCTCGCTGCCAATGCCAAGTTCAAATGCATTGATGGGTTACTCGGGTCACCTGTTGTCAGGCCGGGAGGCTTAATGAGAGGCTGGCAATGACTTAGGCAATGAATATGCTCTCATGAGGGACCTAAGAGCAGCATCCATCTCCTGGGCTCTCTTCTTGCTGCCACACCATCCAGGACCACCATCCTGGCTCACTCTCTCATAAGCTCCACTTATTCTCCTTGTTGATTGACAGCTGCCATATGCACATACTGCAGGGCTTAACCTTGCCCTGTAGACAGTGGACACGTTGCCAGGTCTGCACTGTAGCCTCTCCCTGGACAACAGCAAGAGGGGAGCGTTGAAGATAACAGCATCATAGAGTGCAAACAGCCCAGAGTGGAGCCAGAGGAACCTATGAGATCATCTGGAAGAGCTTGGGAATTCACTGCCATTTGCCTACTTGGCTTTGGATGAAAAGCATATCTTAAAGCTGCTCAAAATGTGTCTGATTCATCTGTAACTGAGAATGAGACCAATCAGGGATAAGAAGTGAGTAAAATCCTTGTGATCACAGAGCCAAGAGAGCCTATTTTAAAGCACTTAATGTGTTTTTTTCTTAAAGATATATACACCAACTGTAATTAAGCTCTCCCTTTCCTTGTGATCTTGGCGAGATGTTAAAAAAGAGATAGAGGCAGGGAGTTGACTTGCCAAGTGGATTTTTCTGAGCGTTCTCAGCTCTAATTAAAAGTCCTTTGTGCAGGGCCAACCAGCAATCAGCTTCCTAATTAGAGTTGAGCAAACTGCCTTGGTGAGCTGTGGATTTCTGTGAGCCCAGGAATCTGGGAAAAGTGTCTATTTGCAAAGGGCTGTCTTTTGAAACTCAGACACCCAAATCCTGAAAGGCACAGATCACAAGGCAACTTCACAATTCCACTGCTATTGGAACAACTCTATTTTCACCTTGCAGTGGTCCAGCAGTGCCCTCCACCCTGTGCAAAACCTCGGCTGACACCATTGTCATGCGATGGAATCTTTACAATCATGCCTTCTAGATCTGGCATTATGTGTGCATTGAAATGCTAGTAGTTTTGTTTATTAATAATTTTAGATTTGGACTCCTGCAGCCTAGGCTGGCCTTGAGCTTGCTGGGTAGCTAAGGATGATCTTGACCTTCTGATCCTCCAGCATCCGCCTCACAAGTACCAGTATAGGCATATACCATCGCTTCCATATTTATGGGTTGCTGGGGATCAAACCCAGCGTTTCATGTATGCTAGGTAAGCACTTTACCAAATGAGTCCCAAATATGCCAGTGTTTCATCGATTAAATACAAACCAAGAAAACAATTCTACTTTTCGCTGGATATTCCCCCAGATTCTTGGGAGCCATCATGGTAAATAGATACACTAGTGCTTGTTGCCTACCAAATACAGAACAAAGAACTCTGTAAAAAAAAAAACTGATAGCCACCACCAGGCTGCCATGAGCCAGCTTCTGCCATTTCCTCCATCACAGACAGGACCAAGGCACAGAGCCGTCAAGCAGCTGACTCAATCTACCATCAGAATGGATGGAGCCTGGGTCCATCCCTTGCAGCCCATCAGGTTCCAGTGTTTGCTTTCCTGGTCCATGCCCCAGTCCACAGGTCCAGAGAACATAGTTGGAGCAACTCGATCTCATTTGAGCCTACTCTCCTGATTTCCAAGATCCACATTTCGCATCGAAATCTTCTGAAATTCAGGCTTTCAATAAAGAAATTGTACGGAGTATAAACTAGAGAACATTGTTACTTTTCATTCCCAGAACTGTGGAGAGAACACCAACAATGGTGTCCTTGTCTCACCCCATTGGAGACAAACAATCCCAAGACCGTAACACCCAGGGGAGATGCTAGCAAGTAATGTATTCCCTTGGCTTGCCCGCCTCAGACACTCCTCTCTGACTCTTCATTTTTCTAGAAATACAGGCACTTGGAGACAGAAGTCATTTGTGATGTGATTGTCTTACTGCTTTCATTTGGGCCGGATGCATGGATGTAAAGAGACAAAGCCAAGAGCTAGTGCAGGCCTTAGTCTCAACTCCCAGGAGGCCGAGGCAGGAGAATCAGCGGAGTTTGAGAGTCTGAGAAAAGAGGTGGGGGTAGCATTCTTTAAATGACTTCTTTTGCTTCCAAATAAAAATGCTGTATGTAAATATGGTGTGAGTCTTCACACTGTGCAGGGAGCTGGTGACTTGCAAGGTGTCACTTGGAGCAGGTGTATGTGTGTGTGTGTGTGTGTGTGTGTGTGTGTGTGTGTGTGTGTCATGCCCCCCATTCCCCGCCCACCCTCCCCCTTGGGATGAGAGGACTACAGCATCACAGCAGAGGCAGAGGAGAGAGAAAGTCTCAGACACCACAGACAGGGGGAAACAAAAGGGAAATTAGATGAGAAGGAGAATAAAGGGAGATGTGGCAAGCTGCAGACAAAGGCCCTTCTCTCCACAGCTACAAGACGCGTCTGGAGTTCTCAGGCGAAACAAAAAAGAAAGAGAGAGAGAGAGAGAGAGAGAGAGAGAGAGAGAGAGAGAGAGAGAGAGAGAGAGAGAGAGAGAGAGAGAGAAAGAAAGAAAGAAAGAAAGAAAGAAAGAAAGAAAGAAAGAAAGAAAGAAAGAAAGGCCCACACAGATGCAAGGGATAAGCTCTCCCTAGGCTGTTTTGTGCAGGCCACGGGAGCTCAGCTCTGGTGATGTCGCCCTGGGCTAGGGTCCCAGGACCATCTTTCCCAGGAGGTGACATGGTCTCGCCACTGCGTTTGGTGGCACATGTCAGCAGGAGGGTTGACTCTGCAGTCCCGTAGTTGGAGCCGCCCTTTGCACTTTGCATTCATTCTTTTGCTTGTCTGTAACTGGAGTTCAAGGGCTCAGATTTATTCAGATTTGCTGCTACAGTGTTTGGTATGTGGCTGGCCATTAATGTTTGCAGATAATAGAAACTGGCAGAGTCGGTCTCTCTCAACACTTTGGCACTTAGTGAGTGTCCCTACATAGCAGCAAGTCATGTGTTCAAAGGGTTAAGTTTTGAGAAAACCAAGCAGGCAGGATAGAGTTCAAGGTCTTAATAACAGGTCCTATAAGACCTCCCAGAAGGAGAATTGAGAGGAAAATAAAATGTTTCCAAATGATGAACAAAATTATTTCTGGAATGTTAAGCTGGAAGAAGACAGTGTGGCAATTGGGGGTAAACTTCTCTGTGTTCACCTTCCAAATGTAAGCCTCTAAAAACCACACAGGTGCCCTCAAATAGGTAAAAGCCTCTCTACTCATGTGAGTGTGGATGTATGTGGTTTATCTGGCAACATAGAAAGATGAACATATTCAGATGACCGAAGATAGAGGGAAAGGTAGTTACTCATTAAGAAGTGTGCGCAGCCTGAGACGGACGAGATTCAGAGATTAGTTGGTGCTGGTGTTTCTTCTTCTTGCCCTGTCAACTTCTGAGCCACCATCAGACAGACACTGCTCCCAGCAGGGTAACACACCACGTTTCTCTTTCACCCCAGCTTGTCTTAAGTGCCGATGGCTTGCCAGGTGTGTCACTGGTTGTTTCTTGTGGACAAGTCTGCTTTTTCTTAGTCTATATGATGATTTGGTCATGTGTACATCTGTGGATGCCAATTAGCCTTTGGAGCGCTGTTGTCATAGTGCCCCTGTCGGGAGAGGAATGTAAGGTGTTGAGTGGGTTAGCTCTCTTCCCTGAGTGGGTTAGCTCTCTTCCCTGATGGGAGCGGTATGTTTTCCAATCCTGCAGATCAGCATGGTAGGAATTCAAGGAGGGTGACCCATTTTCGACAGCATAATATTTGCTGTGGACCTAGAACATCCATTTTGGTATAATATATATATATTTATTTATATATGTGTGTGTATACATATACATACATACATACACATAGTTTGAGAGTGTGGACTTGACATTGAAACAAGGAGACTAGACAGACTGGATTACCACATAGGTGCCCAGATTCCTGTGCAAGGTTGTTTTCACTCATGTTGGCAAGGCTTGCTTCATTCAAGCTGGACTTAACAGGGGTGGCTTTGCTGACCGGAGCCAACATTCATGCAAAGGCCAGTGCTGAGCTCTCATCATGAGTGAACTATTTGCTTTTCTTCAACAGCAATCATATAGGCAAGATTCTAGCATCGGTTCACTTAACAGATAAGGAAATTGGGTTTTGGAAACACAGTCACTCACCTAGATTAAACACCAATTAATTAAGTGCTCTTGGCCTATGGTACAGTTTCAGAGGACATAGTGCTTCAATATACATAGTGAATCGATTACTATAGTGAAGCAGATTTCTATACCTGCCGCTTTGTGTAGTTACTGTTGGGGTAAGAGCGCAGCAAATTTCCTATCTATGATACAATATTATTAGCCACAGCCCTCACACTGTGGGTTAGATCCCTAACTTACTCATCTTATGTAACTGTAACTTTATGTTCTGTGATCTTCAGTTCCCCATCTCGTTCCCTACCCTTCTGCACCCCTTGTGAACTACTGTCCTATTCTATCATTATAGCTAATATTTTAGGTCCCACATGTGAGGTCATGCAATATGTCTGACTTAATTCATTGTATAGAACCCTGCAAGTTCGAGCCCTTTAATGGTATTATGAATGACAAAATCTACTCCTTTTGAGGCTAAGTAATATTGGAGCATTTATTTTGACACATGACATTTAGAAGATGTTATAGTTCTATGTGTGATACTGTGAATTGGCCCAAAGGTCTTGTACTTGTTGGGATGCTAGACAACGCTCTACCACTGAGCTCTGTTCTAGCTGCCACCACAGTTTCCTATCACCCATTCGTGGAGACTGAAGTGTTTCTGTAGCTTGGCCACTGTGAAGACTGTAATGAATGTGGAACATGAATAACCTCTATGATGGGGGATGTTCTTCTGTATATATGTTTCTCTTTTTGGTTGATGAATAAAACACTGATTGACCAGCAGAGGCAGGAAGATAGGTGGGGCTAGGAGATGAGGAGAATTCTGGGGAGAGAGGAGAGGAGGCTGCAAAGGGACGCCATGTAGAGACCAGGAAGGTAGGATGCACCAGGCATTCTCTGGTAAAATAAGGCCATGTAGAAATTATTAACCCACTAGTATTATGGGTTAATAATTAAGAGAGAGCCAGTAAGAAGCCCTAGGTATCAGCCAACAGTATATAAGCCTTGGTGGGTTTATTTGGGGCTAATCGACTGCAGGACTAGGCTGGAGAGAAACTCCACCAACATCTCTATCAGATGTTGGTTCATTTCTTTGGGGTCTATCCCAGGAGAATTCCTTTAGGTGTGTATTTGGAAGAGCATGGTCATTTGGTAGTTCTACTTTTTTAAGAACCTCTGTGGTGTTTTCCATAATGGCTAAACCAGTGCCATTTTTCTCAATAGCATAACGATCCCTCCCATCTTTGCCTTGGCCAACACTGGTCATCTTTTGCAATAGCTGTCTTAATCAGTATGAGGTGAGCATTCCCTATGCTTTGAGGTACAGTCCTTGATGACTGGTAACTGAGAGCATTTTCACATACCTGTTGGACGGTTTTGAGTTTATTTTTTAAATCTCTATTCAGATAGATAGATAGATGCTTTGCCTATTTTTAATTGGATTATTTGTGTTTTTTTGTTATTTGAGTTGTTATGTTAGTTCTTTATGTAGTTTATGTTTAACTTTGCAAACCTTTCCTTCCACTCCACAAACTGCTTGCTCATTTTGTTGGCTGTCTCCTTGTCTGTTGTGGGTGGTCCTGTTTATTTATATCTGCTTTGGTTGCCAGAGTCTTTAACAAAGCATCATAAGAGTTATTGCTAAGGCCAAGGAAGTGTTCTCCTACACCCTGTTCCAGTTTGTTGGTTTTAGGTTTTCACATCTAGGAATGGATTCTTGTGTATGGCGTGAGTTAAGGCCCCATCTCATACTTTGGCATGTGGTTATCTATTTTTACCAATACATTTATTGAGAAAGCTGCTGGCAGCACACACCTGTAATCTTAGTAAAAAGAAAGAGAATCATGAGTTTGAGGCCATTGTGGGTTATAAGAAGGAGAGAGATAGTGATGGGAGTGAGGGGTGGGGACTTTTTCTCTGTTGTGTCTTCTTGGAGGCCTTGTTGAGGATCTGTTGACTTTATAAAGTTGGGTTTTGGGCCCATTGACCTATGTGTCTATTTTTATGACAGTAGAGTGTTTTGACTACTATAACTTTTAAATATAGATTTGAATCACAAAACATAATGCCTTTGCCTTTGTGTATGCTATACCTACGGTCTATCACATCTCCATAGGTATTCCTTAGCTTTCTTCTCTTCATCTGTGGACACTGGTGGCATTAACCTTGCTCTGCAGATGATGAAGCAGAAACTATGTCCTGTGGTGAGTAGAACATGGTCTGAGTTAAAGGCAGCTTTCTCTGTGTACATGGCTGTTTCAGGGCAAGCTGCCCTAGCAGGTAGATAATAAGAACACACAGTGTAGTATTGGAGCAAACGTACATTATAATTATACTCAGTAGACTGGCTTATACAACATGATCTGGTAGTCCAACAATGGCTGTCTCTTATTGGAGAAGCCGAGAATCCCATCTTTACTTAGTCTATGAGGCTTAGTTCAGTAGTCTCAATCTTGTGCTGGAGGCCTGGAGGGATCCTGAAGGGATGATTATCTTCATTGTACTTTAGAACCCTAAAGAAGCTGGTTCTAATATCAGTGAAGGAGTAGAACAAGGTCAGGTCAGCAGCAGGATAGATGAACTTGCCAGCAAGAGTGAAGGCAAGCAGGCAAAAAGTACTACTTCCTTTTTTCATCTTCCTTTTATCTGGTTTGCCACTAGGAGATGCTCCTCACATTTAGGGTGGATCTTCTCACTTCAAATAATCTAAGAAAATTCTTGGGAATTCCCAGAATCTTGCCTTTTAATTGGTTCTAGATCATTCAAGTTGACATCCAAGATTAACTATCATGATAGTATTTATCATCTACTCATGGAAGAAGGAAAATCAGACAGTGACTAGAAGAAAGTGAACTCAGAGAAAACTGCCCAGACACTGGTAAAACTGTCCTTATGAGAAAATCTTACAACATTTTAAATGCTTCCACTTACAATTCCTAAAGAATAAAATATTTCCTGGTTAAAAAACAAGGTATCTTGCCTGGAGAGATGCTCAGTCTAGGAAGTACATACTAAGTGTGAAGATCTGAGTTTGATTTCCAAAATCCACATAAAAAGTCAGGTGTAGCTGGCTGTGGTAATTCAGACCTTTAATCCTGGCACTTGGGAGGAGGATGCAGGCAGATGGTAGTAATTTAAGGTCAAGGTCTACTTGTCAATTTCCAGGCCAGACTCTGTCTCAAAAAATGAATAAATAAATAAATAAAAGTAGGATATGATGGGATGCTGTTATGCTCTTATAACCCTAGTTCTGGGAAGGTGGAGACAGGTGGATCCCTGAGCTCTCTGGCTAGCCAGTTATGCACCTCTTTCCTCCAAGACTGGAATATTCTATCCTGTAGGGAAGCTCCTTAAGCCAGAAGATAACTCAAAACGGCTTCTGGAAGTTCCTGAAACTAGCCAAGTTCACTAGGCCTCACCCTCCAAAGAGTAAGCAAAGAAAACTCAGATGAGTCAAGCTGCAAAGAGAGCCTGAGACCAGACCCCCTGCCTGGGAGAGGCAGCGACCCGCTGAGGCACCTGGAAAGGACACCCACCACTTGTTAAGCTGCTTGTAGGCTCTGAAATGTGCTCCAGGTTTCCAGCTTTTAGAAACTGTTACTGTGCAGGGGTGAACTCTGGTGATGGAGCTGACTTTGAGTTATTTCAGATCTTGTAAGTAACTCCTCACCCATATTCCTGTAACTAACCCCAATAAAGCTCATGGTTCACCAAATTGGATTTTGATGATATCCATACTTTTGTCTGTCATGGGCTTCCTATGTGGGGTGAACAGATGTGTGTGTTATGTCTTCCTAGGAAAGGTCTTGTCACACAATGCCAGCCTAACCTAATTAGTGAGTTCCAGGTTCAGCGACAGACACTGTCAAAATTCATAGTTGATGACTCTTGCATGGGGTACTTTAAAAGAAAAGTCTCCTATGGAGTAACATGTTTGAACATGAGGTCTCCGGCTGGTGGCACTGTTTGGGGAGGTTATGGAACCTTTGGTAAGTGGAGTCTTACTGAAGGAACACACACCTGGTGGAGGCCTGTGCGAGTTTATAGTCTTGCCCCACTTCTAATTCACTCTCTGTTTCCTGTGTGTGGATGGAGGTGTAATCTTTCAGCTTCCTGCCACCACAATTTGCCTTATCTTGTGACCAAAATAAACACTGTAGTCTATAAGTTGCTTTTGGTCATGGTGTTTTATCACAAGCCACAGAAAAGTAATGTAATGAGGAACACAGCAAAGGTTGACCTCTGATCTCCATGCTCTTGTACACATAAGTACACACATGCTCTCTCTCTCTCTCTCTCTCTCTCTCTCTCTCTCTCTCACACACACACACACACACACACACACACACACACGTGTGCTCCAATAAGGAATCTTGTGATTATAACATGTCAATAAGGAAAATGTCTTTCAGTCACACATACATGCAAAAATAAGCTCAGATATCTATTTGCTTTATTTGGTCTTTGATAGAAACAATTATTTGGTTATACTTTTGTTCTGTTCTTCCTACAGGCATCCAGATGTCTGGTGCTCATGCTGAATTCCCAGAGCCTGTCTGGAGACATAGATGGGCTCCGCTCCACTGACATCTTTCCCGAGACCCAGTTCTGTCTCTCTCTCTCTCTCTCAATATCTCTCTCTCTCTCTCTCTCTCTCTCTCTCTCTCTCTCTCTCTCTCTCTCTCTCTCTCTCTCTCTCTCTCTCTCCCTCTCTCTCTCTCTCCCCTTCTTAATTTTCCAGCAAAAAGGCTCACAACATGAGAGGACAAAGTTTCTAGTTTACATTCACTGCTCCCCCCCCCACACACACACGTGATAAGGGCTCATCAAGCTGTGCTTAGCGCATGAGAAGGATTAATGAAACTTAGCAGTTTGGTTCTTGATGACTAGCCAGTTCACAGGCCACTGACTCCCAAAGGATTCATAGTAAGTCTTTAACTTGACCCTTAGAAAGTATTTAAAAAGATCCAGGGAACCCATCAAAACAAAACCCACAAGCAGACGCTGTGCAGTGAGCGGCAGGCATGTACTGGTCAAGAATTAGATTACTCAAGGTGGTGACTCATTCTGCAACTATGCAGTGTTTGTGGTCGGGGAAACCTTTGCCAGAACATGACTAAAATCTATTGGCAGCTTCTTGAAAGGAATCATGACAGGGCCTAAACCAATGAGTATGTAACTGTTTTTTTGTTTTGTTTTGTTTCCCCCTATGTCTTTCACTAATTCAAAACCGAGTGTAAGAAAATACCATCCCCCCTGAAGTTGACGATTACAGCATGGTCTATGGGGCATTCCCCGCAGAGCCAATTCCACATACACCTCTGGGTCTGGGTGTGGACCTGTGTGTGTGTGTGTGTGTGTGTGTGTGTGTGTGTGTGTGTGTGTGTGTGTGTGTGAGGGGGTGGTTTTGTTTTTGTTTTGTTATGTGTTTGTGGTGTGTGTGTGTGTGTGTGTGTGTGTGTGTTGTGATAAAGGCTGAGATTGTAGTAGGCAAACTAATCATATTTAAATTGTTAAAGACATGTTCCTGGTGGTTTAATTTTTCCCATTTATTTGTTTAATTTTGTGCATAGGTGTGCATGTGTTGAGCACACATGGAGATCAGAGAACACCTTTTGAGAGTCAGATCTCCTCTCTCATCGTGTTGGTTCTGGGGACCAAACTCAGTTCATCAGCTTAGGACAAGATTTCACTCCCTGTGCCATCTCTGAAGCCTAAAAAACAGCCTAGAGGAGATATGTAAATGTGGTTATTGTCTGAGTTGCTGAAGGCTGCCATAAGTGCCACTAACAGAGGGGTTTAACAGAGATTTCTGGACTCCAAGTTCTGGAGCGGAGTAGTCTGAGACCAAGGTGGGCTCCCTCTGGCTCTGATGGCTTGTTGCCTGTGTTCTGTGCTCCTTGTAGAGACACAGTGATTGCCTGCTTTGGCCTATGATGTTTTCCTGTGTGTGTGTGTCTCAGAGTCTCTTCTAACAAGGACACCAATCATACTGGGCGAGGGCCTCACCCTGCTCCTGCGTGATCTTCCCAACTTCACTGTACCATGACTGTTTCTTAATAAAGCCACGTTCTTTGGTACCGGGCTTAGGACTTCAGAGTCTGAATGTAGTGGAGGGGAATAAGATTAGACTCATAACAGTGCCTATCAGCTAGAAATAGTGAAGAGAAAATAAGCAACCCACTTCAAAGTCTGTCATGTTATTCAATCCATAGAAATTCAGGGTTTTCAAAAAGCTTGAATACATTTTACATTATGAGGAATAACCATTAGAGAGAGAAATTCAATAACCTCAAATGTATTTTTGCATCATCTGGGTAGAGTGCCGTGTCAATACAATAGTGTGAATGAAAGCAAATGCTACAAAAGCAAAAGCACATGATGAAGACATGGTACAGGAAAAACAGCCACACAGGTGAGGTGGGAAATGATTGGCACAACCCGAAGAGTTTCTTCCGCTATTTTGCTCATGGATCTCAGGCTCTGGGAAAGGCTGAGCCCCACACTCCCAGGACAGCAGATTGAACATGGATGTCAGCGCAGCTCCTACAGGTAGACTCCATTATATAAACCAGGGTGAACACAATCAGTCAAGGGATGTTTGTATCAGCATAGTCAAAAAGAAAGAATGGCAGAAACCAGGCAGCAACGGATGGCCTTCTAGACCTTAGGAGGCATCAGGCCTGCAGTTGAAGTCTTTACCTTGACTCCAGACACAATGGAACATCTGGCCTTGAACATACCTGACCAGGAAGGGCAATAACCCACCCTTCATAGGGACCCATGTCCATTTAGCCATGAGGTCTATGTATCAGTATGAGAGCCACTGCCACTGTGGTTTGTGTGTATGTGTGTATGTGTGTGTGGGGAGGTAGGTTAGTGGGTACACAGTCATGTTGGAGGCATTTGTTCCCATCTCCTGATTAGATTGGAGGCTCAATAAGAAAAAGGCGGTGTGTTCTTGGAGCATCCAGACAAGAGGAAGTGAGTTGAAGCCCTAAAGTGGTGGTTCTGACTTTTCTCTGTGGGAGCAATTTATGTGGGAGTGCACCACAGCTAAAGCTTTCCTTGCACAGAGTTTAATTTTGAGTCAGTCCATTCATGAGGAACATGGCAACCCTCTTAACTTTCTGTCATAGTCATGTATCATTTTAAAATCTTTCTAGTTCCATGGGGCTCTAAGTGCAACAAATCCACAGTAGCACAGCCTTTCCCAATAGATCCAGAGACTTAGACATCATAAAATTTTATGGCAGAAAATGACTTTGGAAATGATCTACTTCAATGCTTCAGTTCACAGATAGGGAAATTGAGTTATCCAGAGGTTAAATGAGTTGTTAAAGGTTAGCAGCCAGGAAGGGGCAGATGCAGAGCATAAATGTATTTCCTGATCCCCCTTTGTCTACTGAAATCATGTGTGATGCTCCTAGAGCCAGGCTGTAAACTAACAAAGAAGGATCCTGCGTCAGGTAGAACTCTGTATGGGGTCTTACTTTCCCTTTGTGAACAGTAATCTCTGGTATATATTTAAAGCACATGCTAATGGTCACTTTTAAATTCTCAGGTGGTTCTAAAGTTTCAGAGGATTAAGACAGCTGTCTAAGGAACATAAAAGAAGCAATGCGGGTTGTTTATGGAAAGGAGAGGACACGTGTCCTCAGGTCTACCCCGTGTTCCCTTTCTCCAGTTACCAGTCACTAACAAAAGATATTGTTCTATGCTAACACCAAGTGAGCCATCCCTAACACCAGCAGGTCATACACACCACTCTCTGGGAGATTTCCTTTATCCACTGAAGAGATAAAGAACTCCTTTCAGATTTTCACTGCCCATCCAGATAGATTCAACATGGTCTTTGATGAAATCAGACTCCTGAAACATCATTTCAAGAGACACGAGCTTCCTACTGCAGAGGTTCAATGGAGAGGAAACTGAGTGTATTTGCTTGATTTTAGTAGCTTGACCTCTGAATATATGGTCCAGGAGATGGGGAGTCAGGAGGAGGCCATACAGCCGAATTAAAATGAAATCCTGGCATGGCTCAGGAAAGCCTTTCCCCACCTGCCCCTCATTTCCTCTAGTTATTTTGGTAATGAAGACTGGAACTGTGGCTAGATATTTTGAGGTTTTGAAGGTCTATAGATTTTTCTTTCATACAATATGCTAGTGATTAAGTATGTCTCTGTACACACACACACACACACACACACACACACACACACACACACACACACACACACAAAATAGAAAAGACCTAAAAGTTCCTGAAAGAATAGGAAAACATCTTAAAGGACATTGCCTTAAAGATTGACCACATCTCCCTTCTGGCTTTCCCTGCACAATTCCATCTGGAAATTTCTGCCACACTGCAGTCTTCCTGCCTGTTCACTGCCATTGTCATCTGAGGTTTTTTTTTTTTAAATCATTCTGCATGCTGACTATGGCCTTCATTAGGAGCCCGAATGGCAAAGCAGAATAATAAAATCCAATCTTCTTAAAGATGGTGGGAGATGTCTCAGGAAAATTCAAAGAGTTCTGATGGAAAAGCAGCCCTTCCTGAATCCACTTCTTGCTTGGACTTTTCATTCTCCAGTCATCTCCCAGGCAGGCGTGATGTCTGTATCAGGAGAATGGAATGCATGGCTCAACAAATTGCCAATTGGAACCCTCCCTTGGGAGCTCTTAGCATAATTTGTGATGAGTTCAAGCCTGGAATTCGGCCCAGCCCCTAATCAATCCTTAGGTATTTCTGTTCTTTTCATATTCGTGGGGTAGCCTGCCCATCTTGTCATGGCCTTCATCTGACATTCTGAAGTACACCATATTGATTGTCACTTTGTTCTTCCCTGTCTGGATAGGATTGCACTGATGCAGGGGAGGGTCTGTGATATGTTTTTGTGCGCACATGAGCTGCTTGCTTGGTATTTGTCACATTGGCCTGGATGTCTGCTGTGCACGGGAACCGTGAGAGGCAGTCAGCCCTGCCCCTCCCTGCAATCTGATGTCTATATATTACGAGTAGGAGAGAAGAGAGCACTTGGATACATGCATCTGCTTGCAATTTCCTAATGGGATCTGGCGGAAGAGCTTCGCAATAGGATAGGTTCCAGTAAAAAGTGTGTTCACAGAAGCACGTCTCTTGTGCTTGTCACCTATTTGCCCTTCTAGAGCACTGGGGAGATTAATCATGGAATGAGCCAGTGTTGGATCAGCAAAAATAATACTCTGTTGGAAGGAGGAGAAGATTCCAATTGTGTCCCCTTTTTAAACAAAGCATATGCATAGAGGAAGAATCAAGGAAAACAAGGTCCTGGAGGGGAAAAATATTTAATTACCCAAGTCCAAGTCTTCTGTATTGGGTTAGGCTTTGGTGCTGCAGTTTGGGAAGGATGTGCCAGAAGTACTCCTAAAGGAGAAAGCTTGGAGCTGCCACTGAGAGTAGACGAGAATGGATTTGAAGAATAGTCATATTCGTCTTGGAGCACCACTCCCGGGTGTGGAGGGCATCTTGAGAATAGAAATACTCACAACTCAGATTGTTTCTCTGCCTTCATCAGTGTTAAATCTTTTGGTGCCCCACTCTGTGTCTGAGTGGATCAGGGCTATAAATTTAAACGAGGGCTGTTAAAGCAAACTTTCAAATGTTCCTTAGACCTTTGTCTGATCTCCATCATGGCTCAGCTGAGACAAGGATGGGTGTATAGCAGAAAGGGGTTCACAGTGTGTAGGGATGACAATGTATGGAATCCACAAGCTCCAGAAATGAATGATTCTCTATGTACAGATTTCAATTAAGTCTGTCTACTGGAGGTCTGTGTCCTAAAGTAAATGCAAGAGAGGTTTCTTACTTGGGATGCTTTGCCCAATTTGCCTGAGATAAGGCCTTTCGATAGATGCATATCTTTCCCCAGAGGCAGCATGGGGACTGTGATGTAGCTATGGCTAATCTTTTCTGTGTTTGGTTGGACTGGGATGTTGGGTTGTATCTAATAATGGCCTGCAACTCCAGTCTAGAAGATCCAACGCCCTCTTCTGGTATCTGAGAGGCTTGCATGCCTGTGGTGCACAGACATGCATGAAGGCAAAACACCCACACACATAAAGTAAAAATAAACTTGAGAGAGAAAGAGACAGACAGAGACAGACAGACAGACAAAGAGAGAGAGACAGAGAGACAGAGAGACAGAGAGAGAGAGAGAGAGAGAGAGAGAGAGAGAGAGAGAGGGGCCTAGATGGATGAGACATGCACCTGGGCATATCTATAAAGGCATTTCCAGAGACAACTGGACCATGAGGGCTTAGACCTAATCAATGGTTTAATCTACTGATGGAGTTGAAACCGGAATTAGCTATTGGGAGGTGGTACAGCTATGGAAGGCGGGTTCTGGCTAGCGGAAGAGGGTTATTTGTCTCTGAGAGAGTGTCTTAGCTCTGGCTTCCTGTCGCTCTGAACCAGTAAGAGGTGGGCAGCTTTGTCCCATCACACCATTCCCTTTGCTGTGCCCAGCCTCACTTTAGGTCCCAGGCCATGGAGGCCTTGGTCATTCTTTGAATTTGTGACTTAAACACTCCTTCCCTTAAGTTGCTTATGTCAAATGTTTTGTCACAGAGATGAGAACCAAGCATTCACTTTGTTCAAAAAGAAAACCCTTATGCCATTTGCCCTCAGCAATAGCTGATAGATATAATATTTGTTTAGAGTTCACTTAAAGAGTAAAACTTAAGTGTAGATTCTTGGCTATGGATGCTTCATATGTGTGTTCTGTATTTGCATCATTTCCTTCCCCCTTATCCTTTCTCCAACCCTTTCCATGGCCCCCTCAACTCCATCTTATGTTCATAGGCTCTCTGTCAGTCACACACACACACACACACACAATGTCTTAATTAGGGTTACTATTGCTATGATGAAACACCATGACCAAAAATAAGTTGGGAAGGAAAGGGTTTATTTGGCTTACACTCAAATAATCCATCATTGAAGGAAGTCAGGGTGGGAACCTGGAAGCAAAAGCTGGTGTAGAAGCCAAGGAGGGTGATGCCTACTCGCTTGCTCAATCTGTATTCTTCTTCCTCCTCTTCTTCTTCTTCTTCTTCTTCTTCTTCTTCTTCTTCTTCTTCTTCTTCTTCTTCTTCTTCTTCTTCTTCTTTTTGGTTTTTCGAGACAGGGTTTCTCTGTATTGTTTTGCAGACTGTCCTGGAACTAGCTCTGTAGTCCAGGCTGGCCTCGAACTCACAGAGATCCACCTGCTTCTGCCTCCCAAGTGCTGGGATTAAAGGCATGTGCCACCAACACCCGGCTCTCAATCTGTATTCTTAGAGAACCCAGGACCACCAGTCCAGGAGTGGCACCACTCACAACAGGCTAGGCCCTGCCTTGTCCTCATCAATCACAGATTAAGGAAATGCCTCATGGGCTCGCCTATAGCTGGATCTTTGGGTTTAGGGATATTCTCTCTCTCTCTCCCTCCCTCCCTCCCTCCTTGTCTTCCCTTCCTCCTTCTCTCCCCTTCTTTAAACTCTTTTCTCATATATCTCTTCTTTTACATCCTGGTCCCACTTTCCCCTCCCTCCACTCGCCCCCCCCATTCACTCCTTTGTTTCCCTTCAAAAAAAAAAAGAAGAGCAGGCCTCCCAGGGATATCCACTGAACATGGCCTAACACATTACAATAAGAATAGGCAAAAACCCTCATTATCAAGACTGGATGGGGCAACCAAGTAGGAGGAAAGAGTCCCAAGCACAGGCAAAAGAGTCAGAGACATCCCCACTCTTAGGAGTCCCACAAGAGCACCAAGCTACACAACCACAATGTATATGCAGAGGACCTAGCTCAGATCCATACAGGCTCCATGACTGTGTCTTCAGTCTCTGTGAACTCCTATGATTCCCTGCTTAGTTGCTTCTGTGAGCCGTGTTCTTCTGGTGTCCTTGCCCCTCTGGCTCCTACAACCCTTCTTCCTTCTCCTTTTCAGGGTTTCCCTGGCTCCACCTAATGTTTGGCTGGATCTCTGCATCTGTTTCTATCAGTTGCTGGGTGAAGCTTCTCTGATGACAATTGGGCTAGCCTCTGATCTATGAGTATAGCACAGCATTGTTAGGATTCATTTCATTGACTAGTTTTTCCCAGGCATATTTGGTTCTATCCTGGGTCTCTGGGCTGTCCTGCTTCTGGTTCCTGGCAATCCAGGCAGTCTTCGGCATGGACTCCCTCTCGTGGCATGGACCTCAAGTTGGACCAGTCATTGGTTGGCCATTCCTGTAAGTTCTGTGCCACCATTACCACAGCCCATCTTGCAGGCATGACAGATTGTAGGTTGAGGTTTTTGTTTTTGTTTTGTTTTGTTTTTGAGACAGGGTTTCTCTGTATTGCTTTGGATGCTGTCCTGGAACTCGCTCTGGAGACCGGGCTGGCCTTGAACTCACAGAGATCCACCTGCCTCTGCCTCCCGAGTGCTGGGATTAAAGGTGTGCGCCCCCAATGCCCAACGTAGGTTGAAGATTTTGAAGCTGGGTTGGAGTCCCTTTCTCGCCACTGGGAGCCTTTCCTGGTCATAGAAGATGGCTGGTTCAGGCTCCATATCTCCCATTACTTTGCTAGGGTTACTTCCATAGACTCCAGGGAGTTTTCACTGCCCTAGGTTTCTACATCATTGGGACATTTTCCTAATTGAGGTTCCCTCCTCTCAGATGACTTTAGCTTGTGTCAAGTTGGTGTAAAACTACCCCCCACACACAGTATATAATTACAACCTGCTTAGTTCATTTAGTTTTCTTTGTATGTATAGTTTTAAAATATACCACTTGATATTGGATAGCCATCTAGGAGCTCATCCCTTGGGAAGATCTGTTTACCAGCTGTCGATTTCCTGTAGCTCTTCATCTAGGAGTGGGGGCCTGTGAGATTTCCCCCATCCATGTTGGCATGTCAACTGGTGTTGTCATTGTTTAGGTCCTGTTTAGGTAGCCATATTGTTGAGATTTCCTGGGTGCAGTTTTCCTGTCATAAATAGAAGACACAGTCTTGAAGCAGCCATCCTGGCCTTCTGCCTCTTACAATCTTTTCATCCTCTCTTCCACAATGTTCTCTGATGAAGGAGTTGTGCTATAGATATACCAACTGGGGCTGGCCAGCACAACCCTTTGTGATTGCAAGATACCACCACAGTGAAATGTCCTTGGAGTTGCAGCTAGCTTCTTCTCACTGTATCAGAGGTGTGCAGGGGCACTTTCCAATTACCATCCCTGTGAGCTATGAATGGCCTATACCCTCAGAAGACCCAGTTTTCATTATAGTGGTGTGCATTGAGCTTTGCTCATTCTTGGGGGAATTTTCAAAGGAATTACAGGAAGAAGTGCATATAAAAGGAGATTCAGGCCAACATGATTTGGAAGGGGGATCACCTTACCTCATGAATATGCTTCCCACTTCATAAATATTCATTAAAATGGTTTTACATTCCACAACACAGAACTCAAAGCTCCTCATCCACCCTACACATTCCAGTGTTTCTCTGGAGTGCACTGTCTTTTCTTTCCTTCAATAACACAAGAGTCAAGAAGCCTTCGCTCCATAAGAACAGACCAATCTTTTCCTGCTCACTTTCTGTTTCTTCCAAATAGTATTTATGATGTGTCATTAAGAAAATTACCTAAAGCTTAGAATGAGGGGAGATGTGTGTGGGCCACTCAAGTTTGGTCTCAAGTATTGGCGAACAGTTAACCTGAGAGTCAACTGAAGGCTAGAGGGGGGAGACTTGGACTTACTAAATTTACTGTGGAGGAAGCTGAGGTCCAGAGGGATTGGTAGTCAGCTCCTGAAGAGCGAGCAATGGAGTTGACTCCAGAATGCATTTGATCACTTGACTGCACTGCCTCTCACTGGCAGCTTCCTCATGATTGAGTTTATGGACAACTATCTGAGGAAACTGGGAGGGATATGGTTACACATTGCTAGCTGTGGTCCCTGCAGATGACATTTTCCGTTAAAGGGAAGGGCAACTGTAGGACACTTCAGGGTACACATAAACTAACCCCAGGGGTCCCAGGTCAATGAGGCTCATCCAGAAGGCAGTGGAAGCTGACCTCAGAGAGGGGCTTGCTCACACTGTTGGTCTGGAAGACCTCAAGTGGACACTGTTTAACTCATGGTTAGGGCTCCTGTGCTACCGAACACTGTTTTCAGGAAATAACTTCTGGGCATTCTATTGACTTGCATCGGCTCTTTCACTTTGATGGGGGGCGGTGAGTGCAGGGACAGAGAGGCGTGGCCAGTGGGGGTGGGGCGCGCACTGCTGCAGCAGATGTGAGCTGTGCCTTAGTCCTTCCTCATGAAGCAGCTTGACCTCCTGCCACCCAGACAGGCTTGCTTGCTCTTTTGGATTTTTCTTGCTCATTCACCACAGCTGTTTGTTGTTTTCTTAAGCGGTGGGCTTTTTATAGCTCTTCAGTTACTTATAAAAAGTATCAGTTATTCAGGCCGTATGAGCACCAGCTCAGCGCTGGTCTAATGAGCAGCGAGAACACTGAAGGTCTATTTCTGTCGCGTCTATTTTTTCACTGCCTCCTGCCCCCTCTCCTGACTCTCACAACTTTCCCCTTCGGACTCATGGGACTCCAGAATGTTGGAATTCACTAAAATGCTGGCCCTCGCTGTTTAGGAGAGCTTCTTCTCTGACTCACCTCTAGGTCTCTTACTGGCTTTCCAGGGTTGTATGGGGAATGGGGACATCACCCTACAGTCATCGGCTGCTCTCAGAGCTGGAGAGCCTGCACCACCACAGGTGCACCTGTGATCTCTTGTCATTGCCAAAATTCCAGGGCTTGAGTATTTCACTGAACAAGTCGTAACTTTCCAGCCTGCAACCTCTATGGAGAACAGTGAGGGTTAGCCAGGACCCTGATAGAATCGGAAGGAAGAAGCCAGAAAAAAAGTACAACCAAGAAAGAGGGGTTTAACCAGGGTGGTGGCGCACACCTTTAATCCCAGCACTCAGGAGGCAGAAGCAGGTGGATCTCTGTGAGTCTGAAGCCAGCCTGGTCTACAGAGTGAGTTCCAGGACAGCCAAGACTACACAAAGAAACCCCATACCAAAAACAAAAAACAGAAAAACAAAACCCAAAAAGTCCACCCCTCCCCCCCAAAAGGAAAGAAAGACAAGTATATATGTTTGAGGGAACTGGGTAGTCTCTCAGGCTCTCGGGCATCTTTACAGTGACATCCGTGGTCACACACATCCTATAACTGCTTTTTGTGTAGAACATACATCTTTGGAGGAAATGCCATGCCCTCAGCACGAGGAGAAGTCATTGCCAGCAATATGGAGTGGATCCCCGGGAAAGCCAGGCCCGTTATCTGCACGGAGAATAAGTAAGCCAGAGGTTCATTTCCAGGAGACAGCATCCTCAGGCTTGTTTTCTTGGTCCTGAAGGAGGTGAAGTCTCCCTTTGAGAAAGGAGGGCAAGTGACCTCACTCATACATGGGGTGATTTTGTAGAAATAGTCCTCACTAATGTGTTTTGAGATAGAAAGCATACCTTATTACAATTATTGCTACACTCTCTGTCTCCTCTCCCCTCCCTCCTTCTCTTCTTCCCTCTCTTTCTCTGTCTCCTCCCCCCCCCAAGTATGTGCACATATATGTGTGACAGTTTAGGTTACCCTGGAACTCTCTATGTAGACTGAGGTGGCCTTGAACACATGGCTATCCTGCCTTAACCTTATAGATAGGAATTTCCATGCTTAGCTCACTTTTTTTTAAATTTAGAAGCTTTCACATGTATGTATGCAATGTTCCGTTTCAATTATATATTTATTTTTTCAATACTTAGGGTTGTTAGTTTGCAGTTAAGTGTCTATATAATGATGACAAATACTTATTGAGCATTTTCTACATCACAGATACCACCCGTACACTATCTCAACAAGCTCTAGTGGTGGCTATTATCACTTTAACTTTATATATGACGAAATGGAGACTCAAAGAGCACAATGCTGCTCCTGCATGTGACAGGGGCAGGGTGTGGCTTCAGACTGACCCTTCAGCCAGGGTTTCTTTTTATCCTTGTTACCTTTATTATTCCACAATAATAAACCTGCCATTATAGTTCCCTGACTGCACCCTGAGACCTGCCGGGTAGGAACACCGGGAGCACACAGCCAGCCAGCTGAAATCCCCACCAAAGGGCTCTGCAGATAAATGTATGAGCACAAAAGGAAGTAGAAACGTGCCGAGAGACAGCACGCATGCTCTGCGGCCGTGGCTGCCACACCGGCGGGCAAGGCTTTGTTGTTCTTTTCAGCACATCTGGCTCTGGCTGCAAGTGACCATTTGCTTTAAAGCCACATGCTCTGACAACTGCATCCTGTGTGTGTCACCTGAGCCAGAGGCCAGACGCGTCGGGGGCTTCTGCATGCCTTCAGTTCCCCTTCCCTCAGAAAGACCTCAAACCTCTCCTGGGTGATACTACGTCCACTATTTTTCTCCAGTGACACTGGACTCGGCCAGCACGTATGACTACTGTACTAGATCCTCTTCGTAATGTGTGCAGTCCCACATTTATATTTTCTATTACAAATTAATAATCTATGAGATTTAAAAATTAGTCTAGAGTTTAGATACTCTCACTTGAAAACTATGCTGTGAGTTTAAAATCTCTACAATCTGTGAATTCATCCATCCTCCTAAATGCGCAAAGCTACAGAAATTCACAGCCTTCGATTTTCCTTCAAAACTATTCTGCATGTTTTTGGAGGGAAGGTGTCTGTGCTGTGGTATGTGAGCAGAGGCCAGGGGACACCTTGGGGAAGAAGTCTCTCTCCCTGGGGTCAGATTCAGCCAGCTTGCAGCAAGTGCCTCTGCCTACTAAGTACTTCACCAACCCGGACTGTGTCTTCCTGACTCTGTAATAACACTTCTTAGTTATTCCTGGGGAACATTATCTCAAGGGCTCCATGTAAGAGATTTGGGGATTTATATTTTCATTTCTTTGGTTCTGGTTCACCAATTTTGAAAGCATACCATTGTAAATAATTTTAAATCAAAGAGAACATACAACTGGCCAATAGGATATATAAAAAGTATAATCAGAAAAACTAGATCACATACACACAAGACACACCCAGACACACAGACACAGACACAGACACACACACCAAAATTAAAGTAACTGAAAATACCTAGTGTTGGAGAAAACGTAGCTATAGCTGCTTTTTGAGACGCAGAGGCCTCACCCCTGCACACACCCTGTTGTTTGCTTAATGTCTTGAGTGCCTTAAGAAAAACTTGAAGAAACCTTTGAAAGTGATAGGATTTTTCTGCATATTGGCAGTTACATGACTATGTGTTTGTCAAAACTAGTTGAATTGTACTCTTTAAATTGAACTTCAATAAAAAGAAAACAATAAAGTACTCAGTGTCTTTGTGGCTAAGATGTACCTGAGACGATCATGGTTTTTAGGTCCTTTGAATTCAGCCCTATTCCCTTTGTCCAAAGTGTGACGCGAAATTTGTGACTCAAATTGTTTTTTAACCTGATGTCTTAAGACTGGAGCTGCCTCTTTAAGTGGACAATGCAGAGCTGGGCGTGCTGGCTCACACCTGACAATGCAGAGCTGGCCGTGCTGGCTCACACCTGACAATGCAGAGCTGGCCGTGCTGGCTCACACCTGACAATGCAGAGCTGGCCGTGCTGGCTCACACCTGACAATGCAGAGCTGGCCGTGCTGGCTCACACCTGACAATGCAGAGCTGGGCGTGCTGGCTCACACCTGACAATGCAGAGCTGGCCGTGCTGGCTCACACCTGACAATGCAGAGCTGGCCGTGCTGGCTCACACCTGTGGTCCTACTGGGGACTTTAATATCATTAGTTAGGATTTCCAGATGTCTCTTCTTAGTGACAGAGGTAACACTAATTACTCCTCTACTGAGGAACAAACTTGAGCAACTTTTGTTGCCCTTCGTACCATCCCAAGCCACCTAACTCCAGCTAAAGATGGATTCGTGTGGGATGATGCAGTTGTTACTCAAAGTGTGGTCCTCAGCCTGGAATCAGCATCACCTAAAAGTCTGTTAGAAATGCAAAATGTCACACCTGTTCACAGACTGATGGAAGCTACATTCTCATAAGATTCTTGGGCATCTAGGCCACATCAAAATCTTTCTTGTAAGCCTTGGGACTGGAGAGATGGCTTAGATATTAAGAAGGTAGACTGTAGACTGTTCTAGCAGAGGGTTTTGTGGCTTACCATTGCCTGTAACTCTGACTCCAGGGGGATTGCATGCCTCTGTGAGTGCACACACACACACACACACACACACACACACACACACACACGATGAAAAAATATTTCTTGTTACCCTGGAGCCTTTGTTTCTCCCTTGATAGATGGTGTGACAACTTCCTGAATTAAGCCTTCTTCTGGAATCTTGTGATCCTCTGAAGGTCGGGCATCTGATCCCTTCTAGCAGAGTGAGCTCTTGAACTATTAGACAGGTCTCTTCTGAGTGCTTTGCTGGTGTTTACTTACCTCTTGCAGTTCAATAAGCATCTTTGTAAGTCACAGGAGGAAATGGCAGCTACCTGAAAGCTTTTGCACACAGCCAGAAAGGGTTTGCATGGAAAAGCCTGCTCTGCAACACACTTACTTAATAAATGTTAAATGACAACAATAAATAATGTCCTTCCTGTCACCCTGGAAGTGGCTGGTACATGTCCCAGGGACAAAGACAGTTTGTAATCCTTTCAAAGCACCTGTTGTTTCGTCCTCCCGGTTCCTATGTGGATGACTGTATTTACTCACCGGGGTGTGCACCGACTACTTAGTGGTTGAGAGTCTACTTCTTCCAAGTTCTGGCTGGCATCTAAGCACAGACTAGTCTCCCCTCACAGAGCACAGCACCGAGGTAAAAGCTGCTGAGTGTCTGAAATAGCGTCCTCTTCCACCCCACGGCCGCTCCCCGGGTGAGAAGCTACTCTGAAAGCACCAGGAGAGAGAGGGTGTGAGAAGAGGGGTCAGGAATCAAGCTTGGCAGGAGCCGTTAGACCTCTCCGAGCCTTGGCTTTCTGCCCTGTAAAGAGGAATCACACTGGATGGCACGTGAGGTCTCTGCCTGGATTAAGCCAAGGCTAACAGGGAGGCACGGAGCTGTGGCACACTCTACCTCACGTTCACATTCCTACACAAGCTGCCTTCCCATCTCAGGTCTTCCTCAGGGGGTGAACAGAGGTGCTCTGCATACTGTCATCGGTTCACAGAATTCAAACAAGCAAACATTCACAAAACAAGCAGGCACACAAGCTGCCTAAGGTTTCTCAGAGTCCCTGCTAATTACTGATACCTTCTGTTTCTGCTGTTTTGTTTTATTCATTTGTTGTTCTGTACACAACCCTCCGTTCCATATTCTCCTGTGTGGATGTAGCTGCCCCCCCCCCCCGGTGGCTCACAGGGTCCGGTTGGAGAGGCTGCGTGGAAGGTAACACCTATAAAAGTTCAGAATGGAGGGAGTCATGCATGCTTTATATCCTGCCATCACTGGAAGGAACTTTATATCCCATTCGGGACATAACTAGGTTCCAATATTTTGCCAGCGTCTGCTAACCCTTCTCAGGTTTTTGGTGGTGTAGAAGAGAAGGCACTTACTCACCTGGAGTTTATATAAACAGCTCTGTTCTGCATGGATAAAATGCAAAGGTGTCAAGGGCAGTTAGGGAGAGCCTGGGCAAGAGAGAAAACAGCTGCTTCCTCCTAACCTGATTTTTATAGTCAAAACATCCAGGCAGGCAGGCTAAGAAAGCAATTTGTGTTTTGCTTGACAGGGTGGGCATCAAACTGTGTTTGCATTTTGCCCTGTCAGTTACTAACCCTGTAGCTCTGGGAAAGCATTCTCAAGACAGTTTCCTCATCTGTGAAAGGTGGACCATAACGGAAGCCATCCCCAGGGTGGTCATGGGGATAAATGAGCTAATACCTAATAAGTACCTAAGACTGCTGGCGTGGTAGGGATCAAGGATTCTTATCGATTATCATTACTATTCGTGACAAGGAAGAAGTGTGTAAGTATTTCACTTTTCTTTGTTTGAACCTAGTTCTATGTAGATGAAGTCAAGCACAGCATGTAAGGGATATAAACGAGTTGTGTAGTTAATGGAAGGGCAGTTTCCCATGGCAAAAATACGTGTTTGCTGTGGTTTGCTCGGCACCACACACACACACACACACACACACACACACACACACACACACACACTGTGTAGTGTGTGAGTCAGTTCCCCTCCCCCACCCTAACTGATCAATCCTAGAGCTAAGAGCACCAGCCCCCAGGTGTGGGGAATTCCCAACGCACTGTAATTGGTGGAGTTTAGCCACTGATGTGGTTTTACTTTTTCCTGGCATATCTCTAGTTAGATATTCGTGGTGGTTTGAATGAGAACGTCTCCCCATAGGCTCAGGTACTGGAACACTTGGTTCCCGGTTGGTGGCTGTGCTTGGGGGAAGTTATGGACCGTTTTGCTCAGGAGGTGGGACCCTGCTGTGGGAAGCATGTCCCCAGAGGGGGGTTTTGAGAGTTTATACTCTCACCCCACTTTGGTTTTGCTCCTTCTGCTTTGTGTTTACATCAGGAGATGTGATCTCTCGGCTTCCTGCCCCAACTGCCTGCCTGCTGCCATGCCTCCCTGCCGTGGTGGCCTTTCGCTCTGGGACCCTGTGCTATGCTAAACGACCATTACACACTATAGTAAACAGCTTCTCCCATAATTTCTTTTTGTCATAGTGTTCTGTATAAGCATAATTGCTATCTCTGCATCTGTCAATGCCATTGTCTCTGTTTCCTTTTGTTCGTCAGGCAATTCAAGAATGTTCTAGATGTACTTATGGGAAAGTCCAAGAAGGCAGTGATGGACTCTAACAGTGATTGGATAGAATCGTTGCATTCTGTAGTTTTTAAGTTCTGTCCTTACACACGCCCCAGACTCTCCTATTCTCAAACAAACCTCCCAGGTCCTAATCTTCAACTGCCCACACAGCCAAAGCTCCCTTTTCATTCTAGTAAAGCTGTTTCCTGGGCCACACGTGGAAATCAATTCTATTTCTTCACCATTGCCTTCCATTTTTCTTCTAAAACATTTTTCAAAATTCACCCTGTTTGCTAAACGAGGCTCTGATTTTAGGTAGCTTCAAAAGGTCATATTCACTTTGTAGAAGACAAAAATTTGCTTCGATTAAAGAGCCAGAGACACGTGATTTAAGTCCACAGGGACAGTGAAGGCTCAGCAGTGCATATCTTCAAAATAAAGGGCAACAGTTTGGCAGGGTGACACCGTGGCTGAGTTCTAGAATGTGGCTGGATTAGAGCCTGGTGCTGAGTTTTATAGCATGCCTGCTGGATTCTGATCCCAGATCTGCCGTTTACTGGCTGCACTAACTGTACCTTCCTGATTCTCAGTGGGTCCATCTGAAACTCCGTGGGGTCCGGTAAAGTCTTTATGATGATGAAAAGAATGAAGGAGCCCACGGCTGAACGTCACATCTGATGTGTGTTCGCCGTTGCTCGTCTGGGCCCCGTCTTGTAAGAACTCCCGGATGCTTGGGCCTGGCTGGGACATTTCTGGGCAGCTCTCTGCACTCTCTAATACAGGCTTTCCTCAGCGGCAACACTGTCCTTTGGCTGGGCCTGCCTTTTTCTTTCTTTTATCCTTTTCCTTGTGCCATCCTCCTCTTTTCTTGTATATTGCTCTCCGACCTCTTCTCTCTAGAAATAGTTGAGGATTCCTGGTGAATTTGATGAAAACCTTTTAAATCACACAGGCCCAATGTTTGATGAGGGTGGCTGTTTCAGGAGAACACGTGTTCCAGGTGTCGAGACGTTATCATGCACGTGACTATTTTCCTTTCAGTAATAGTGTGCAGCTTGCAAAAAAAAAATTGTGTTAAAAAAACGCTCTTTTGAAGAAAAATGATCATTTGAAAGCATTCCACTCCTAAAGGAAGAAAGCAACGTTTGAAAGTTGAGCATCATTTGGAAGTTAGACCTGGAACAAAGGTAATTTTTCAATAAAATACTAGTGACAAAAAGCCACATTGCTACAAAGTCATCATTGAGCTTGTCATAAGGAGAGGAACAGGTATAATTCCTCAGAGCTAAAACTAGAATTGGCCTTCCCCTCCCGCCCCCCAGATGTTGGTGTTGGAACAATGGAACTCACTGCTTGACAGTGATGCCCCACAAGGCTAATGGATGGCATGAGGGGGTTAGGGCCAATCAACTGAGCTGCTTGCTTCCACAGTAGGAAAGGATCTGTGGCTGTCCTCAAGATCAGGGCTGCTCCAGGCAGAACGCCCCCACCTACCTCCACCCCTGCTTGCTCTCTCCTGTCACATGGTTACATACTTCTGTCCCTGCCAGGTTTAGTTGGTAGGAGGAACAGGTGAAGTGACGACCTGGGTCTTAGTTTGAGAACAAGATTACATAGGAAAATCCTGGGGTCTTATTGTAATTACCCTTTGTGCATTTTGTAAAGGCACTGCTGGGCAGGGAGTGATTGACAGCCTTGGCTCCTGAGAGGTCTGAGTGGGAAAAGGGCGTGTTTGCAAGGCTGGGGTAGAATTCACCAGGGGAACCTGCCAATCCTATGGAAACACCATTGTTAGTGGCTCACATTTGCTCCCTGACATTAGCCTGGATGACATATTGAAAATTCACTTTAACCAACGTATTGTGAAATGAAGTCAGACAAGAGCATACACCCCCACACAAATATGATTGTTCTATACTCCTCAAGGCACAGTAGGCCGTGATAGACGAGGGTTGCCAAACTCTATACGATGATTGCTTACAGAGAGCAGGTAGCTACGTCCTAGTAACACTGCAGTGTTAGAGGCAATATAGAGCAAGGCACAGTTTGTTCTTTCCTCCAGTGTGCCAGGGTGGCTGATTTTATAACCACACCGGGAAAATACCAGCTTTCTGGCTAGCAGGGAGATTGTTGCCTTGAGTTTTTAAAAGCAGGGGATGAAGGGATTTCATCTCAGCCTTGATGGACAGGTTACCAGACTATTGAGAAGTCCACCTGTACTTCCTGTGAGAGCGTGCGTGTGCCGATGGCTCTGGCTTTATGGACTACAAAGAAGTAACCATAACATATGGGTGCGAGGCCTGCAAATCAGCTGACAAGTGGGCCTCAGAGGGAGAGACACTTTGTGATATCTTAATTCTGAGGTTTAGAAGGGGACGGTAAGGGACAGGTGCAGTGGCGCATACCTCTAATCTCAGCACTTGCAGACTGAGGCAGTTGAATCTCTGTGAGTCTAAGACCACACAGAAACTGTCTCAAAGGGAATGGGGAAGCTGGCAAAAGGAACTGGCAGAACCAAGCGTAAGGAACAAGACTGGTGGTGGCCACATCAGATGGAATATGGCAGCCACAGTGTCCCCTTCAAGGTAGTTCTGCTGGGTAAGGATGGGAGAGATTTGGGCATGTGGATGATGTCCAGATATCATTTGTTCTGCTGAACAAACTCAGGACTTGGACCTCATGCAGACTTCCTGGGGCCCGTGGTAGTAAGGTCAAAAGGCAAGCTTGCTCTCTTTTCTCCAGTTTCCTCTGTTCCTAATGGACCTTTTATTTGTGTGAGCCCCATTCCTTGTCTGGGGAATAGTCTGGTAACCCTGGGGATGAATAAATGAGGCATTGCCCAGTATTAGGGGAGGGGTTTACTCAACACCCATTCGTCCCTCTTCAAAATTGCCACCCAGGAGAAACCTACAAGGGGCTTTTAATGATCCTTCACCATTCAGCAAGAGACATCAAAGTACACAAGGTTTCTACGGGGCATGGTTACCAGGGGCGCCATCACCTGAACACCAGGCTGCCCCAGAAGGAAGGGTTGGGGCAAGCAGCAGTCCCGCTCACAGAGCCACATGGGGGTGGGGGTGAGGGCCCTCTGATTACTCAGTGCTTGGCAGAAGATGAGAACTCAAGGCAGTCATAATTCTGTCCTGATTTTTTCCCCATAAGACTTTCTAATTGTCTGTGATGAGCATAAACACCAGCATTTAATGTGGCCAGAAAGACCTGGACCACACAGTCTTCAGACCTGGGTTTAGGCACTGGCCTGGAGCTTTGCCACAGACCCCACATTGTAGGAGTAGTCTGTGAATAGCCATGGGCGTGCCAACAGACTGCAAATTCCGGAGTTCCATACCTCGGCCCCTCTTCCGTCCTCCTTCCCTGGCAGGGCAGTGGTGACAGTATTCTGGTGCAAGTTCCCCACAAACCCAATGAGGTGGGGCTGAGGAGAACCTGGTCGATTTCTTACTTGAAATTAGCATCTTGGCAATTTCCTAGACAGAATTTCATTAAATGACAACTTGGATGACTGTTTCAAATAATATGACTGGAGGGACTTGAGAAGTACGAAACTTTGCCTGGACAGAAAGATGTGTGGGGTTTGAATAATAACAACTGTAGTTTACTTTATCAGATGGGAAGTTCATCTGACCCCTGCCTCCATTTGTGCCCTCCCAGCCAGAGCGAGGATAAAACGCGGGGCCTTCCGTGTACTAGGCAAGAACTCCACCACTGAGCTACAGCCACCGTTTGTTACTGACGAGGCCATGAAAGTGTGTGTGAGCGCCGTGCGCCCCACCAAGCCCATGCAGGAGCATGGGAAGTCAAGCGGGAGCGGGGAACACCAATTGACTTAGTTCTTTGCAAGGTGGATTTAGAAAAAGTCATTTTCTTCAGTTATTCGGATCCCAGCTACTTATCTCTTGAACACCCACCCTTCATTCATGAAAGCCTAGCTCTTTTCCTTCAAAGCCTACCGTTTTTGCTGCCTCCCGCCCACCTGGGAGGGCTGTTCCTGACAGGAGAGGAAAAGAACATTGTTCTAGGCCCGCAGCAAACTAAAATTACCCCAGAAGAACAGCTTTTCAACCTGCATTGATCAATTTGTAGCTAGATGATGTTAGCTAGATAACATGCATTTTTAAAAAAAATCTTCCAATGAGGCATGGGGCAACAACTCATGGATGTGAAGACGAGTTCCTATCCACATAGCTCACCTACAAATCCCTGAAGTACATGCTTTGTCATTTGAGGCAGATATGGGAAGAAATCCTTACTGACAGACCACTGCTATGCTTTTGTGAATTTCCCTTGTAAATTCTTTTTATGTTTGGGACATTGTGGGTTTTTTTCCCTTTTTTTCAATTTTTAAAAAATCCCTATATTTTTTCAAAGATTGATTTACTTATTATGTATACAGTGCTATGTCTGCATTCATACATGCAGTTTAGAAAAGGGTATCAAACCATAGATGGTTGTGAGCTGACATGTGGTTTCTGGGAATTGAACTCAGGATCTCTGGAAGAGCAGCCAGTGCTCTTAACCTCTGAGCCATCTCTCCAGCCCTATTTTTCAATATTTTTTCAGACAAGGTCTTACTATGTATCCTAAACTGGCCACAAACCTGTGTCAGTCTTCCTGCCTGAGGTCCCTAGGTACTTACTGGGATTACAGGTATGTACCACTATTCCTGGTCAGACGCTACATTAAGATGCAATTTAGAACCACACTATTTGTCTACATCAATAAAGTCTGGGATCTTCTCAAAAGGAAATCATCCTCTGCATACCTCGAGTTGTTTTGCATAGAACTGACAAAATCTCCTACGTATTTTACCAGTTCATTCTTGCTAGTGTTGGAACAAGTGCACATCCTTGTACCACAACAGAGAAGGAACACACTTTGCATGCCTCCCCCAGACCAAGGCCAGCACCAGTTGATCTTTTACACCTTGGGTATTTAGAGTAGACACACACACTAGGAAGTCACAGCCGTTGCAAACTACTATGATGTGTTCCCAATGGCAGATACATAGCTGTGCTCTCAGTCTCTTCAATGACATCCCTCCATGACCCTCTTCTGGCACCGCAACCAAAGAGTTAACATCTGGCATAGCTGTGGTCTTCAGGGAAACTGATTTAGTTGTTCAATCCCCACTCTCTTACCTCCCATGCTAACTAATTTGGATATTACCTGTAGCTTACATTTCATCATGTTGAAAATGACTACCATCTTCTCCATTTCATGCAAACTCTTAAATTTTATGGTGACATCAATAGTCCTTGATGCCAGGGTAAAGAAGAAGCCACTAATTAGACATTCCTCCCAGGAATTTATCTCAGTCAATGCACTTAGCTTCTCTCTTTTTAACTCAACTGGGGCTTGATCCCTAGGGATTCAGGAATTCATTCGACAATTTTGATCAGTTAATTAAAACTTTAAGGCCTCTGTGTCTTAGGGTTTCTATTGCTGTGAAGAGACATCATAACCATGCAACTCGTATAAAAGAAAACATTTAATTGGGGCTGACTTACAGTACAGAGGTTTAGTCCATTATCATTATGGTGGGACATGGTGGCATGCAGAGAGGCATGATGTTTGAGAAAAAGCTGAGAGTTTTACAACTGGATAAGCAGGCAGCAGGAAGAGAATTGAGCCACTAGGCCTGACTTGAGCTTCTGAGACCTCAAAGCCCATCCCCAGTGATACATTTCCTCCAATAAAGCCACACCTACTCCAGTGTGGTGGTTTGAATAGGTATGGCCCCCATAGAATCCTGTGTTTGAATGCATGGCCTGTAGGGAATGGTACTATTAGAAGATAGTGCCTTGTTGGAGTAGGTGTGGCCTTGGAGGAAATGTATCACTGTGGAGGCAGGCTTTGAGGTCTCATGTATGTTCAGCTATGCCTGGTATGGCACATAGTTTTTCCTTCTGCTGCCTGTGGATCAAGATGTAGGACTCCTTCTCTAGCACCTTGTCTGCCTGCACGGTGTCATGTCCCACCATGAAGATGATGGACTAAATCTCTAAAACTGTAAGCCAACCTCACTTAAATGTTTTTCTTTGTAAGAGTTGCCATGGTCATGACATCTCTTCATAACAATAGAAACCCTACCTAGACATCGAGCAAGGCCACACCTCCTAGTTGTGCCAGTCCCTGTGAGCCTATGGGACCATTTTCATTCACACTACCATACCCTGTGAATGCAATTCTTTCTGTGCAGTCTACAGAGAAGTTGTTATGCCTGCATGGAGGGAGAAGTAGAGGTGACAGAATCTATGACAAAATGGAGTTCACCCTATTCTTACCCTATTCTTTATATTACTGGGGCCTGCCCAACAGGAGCCTGAACCATGTGAGTCATGAGATCCAGGGCAGCCTTGACCTTGGAGTTGTTACCCAGCCAAAGTGGTTGAATACTCACAGCACTTCAAGGGAGAAAGCTGACTTTTTTATGGGCCCTTCAAGCAAAATTCTCATCAATAGCACAGTGGCTGCTGGACATTTAAGTTTCTATATTTCTTCAGGATTATATCCTATGGTAAGACTCTCTTCTGCTTTTATATGCATTTGCATAGTTGAATAAATACATAATGTCAAAGACAAACTAAGCAATGAGAATATGTTTAAATGATAAAAGTTAGATGATTTTGAAGTTACAGTCATGGTAATGGAGTGGCCATAGGCCGGTAGCAAACCAGTCTGTGATTCAAAATTCACAAGACTGGGAGGAAATGTCGGGCAGAGTGAACCTGACTGTTATGAAAGCAGCTTGATCCACTGAGGCAACTTCACAGAGGCTGTAGTGATCAGTCCTGTATTCCCAAACTTGACAAACTGAGTGACACCTTCAAAGATCAAGGCCCTTAAACTCCTACAAACAAAAGTGCCATAAACCCTTCTTGCTTTAAGTTTCTACCATCCTAAAAGTTCATAAACTAAATTAAAATGAGAAAATTTAAAATATTAATCATTCAAATATGAATGGAACTGTCCCTTGCTGTGGGACTGTGGTATTGGCCATTATGACACATGTCCTTGGGGAGTGACTCAATTCTCTCACTCATTTTCCCCACTGAGACTCCTAAAAGTGCATCATTGTGGGGCCTATTTTAATGATGTTTGGATTTCACTCAGTGTGAGCACACTGTTATGTATCCAAGTTCTTCTCTTTCTCCATTGGCTCTGAAGCTGAGGTAGTATTTTGATAATGGTGTGACAAAAATAAAAACACACTTTAATAATAGGCCATTTCTTGCTGGTAATAAGAATGACTCGTGGTTATAAAATGCTGCTTAGACAGCAGTATCTGTTCCACACTCATGAGTTAATTCACAGACTCATCATTAATACCCTGTGTGGTCCCATTTTACAGACCAGAATTCTTTACAAATCTGTAGTTAGACAAGCACTACAGCATGTCAGCTTAGGCAGTTCTGTTTCAGAATCAAGTTCTTGTGCATTCTTTTATATATGCCCATAATTTGGAATATGTACATTTTAATTTTTCATGAGATATTATAAAGACTCAAAGTCAAATATTTTCTTTAGAGAGCCCTTAGGACCTTTCTAGCATCCGTTGTGACCCCTTTGAGAAACAATCATCTGTTTTCAACCCTTAAATCCTTCGCTATTCCTAGAATCATCACAACACAATGCTGTTTTAATTTCTTGTCTTCTTGATTGTGAACCTAGGCTTTAACAGTTCAGCCAAATCTCTAGCCCTAATGCCCTCATTCTATCCACAGCTGTCTCCAGTGCCAGGTATTTTTAAAGGTACAGTACTATACTACAAAATTAGTGCCAAACTTATGATGATAAAAGATACAACACATGCACATGGAAATACAAACATTCATACAGTATTAACAAAAATGATAAAGTATATGTGGGCAGGAGTCAATTTCATAGGAAGAAGGACAAGGGTGGAGAGTTTGGTCTGGTGGACTGAACTAGGTGAGAAGTTAGGCAGTGATGGTCGGAGGTGTTTGCTTGGAGCTTGAAAGGGAATCTTCGTGAGTGCAGCAACTCACTCAAACTCATGCTGCCCTGGGGTTGACAACTGGCAGAAAACATCTACAGACAATGTTTAGAAGTTGTAACTAATTTGGACTTTAATGGAAGGTTTCAAAAAAATTACAAGTAAGAGCTAAAGGCACAAGCATAGGTAACCATTTGAGCTTTGCCCTGGGCAATATGAATCCATTTAGGTTTGTGTTCATGTTTCTTTCCCAGTTGTCTGTGTAGGTTCTTGTCATTGCTGTTTACTGTCTTTGATTATAAGTGAAGACAAATTAGAAAGCACACCAAACCTACTCCATAGAAGCCCACTAAAGCACTTTCAATGGTGACTCAAAGTTATTTCACAAGCACTATCATTCTTAAAACTCTCAATTAGCTGTGGATGGATGTAGAGTTCCTGTGGTCTAGAAACATCACAGGGGGAGATAATGAATGGTGTTGGGGCCCATAGATTTTGGAAATCTATTCTCCTGGCCATAAGTTCTGGAGAGACCAGAATTTATATTGTCTTTTACATGCTGGCTGATAGCCACTGGATAGCCTGGCCTCAGAGGAGAATTACTTCTATTCTACACAATAATAGCCTTGGGCCAGAGCAAGTCTACACCCATCCTGAGGGCTAGAGAGACTGCTGGCATGGAGTGCCTGAAGATTTGAGTAGGTGCTGCAAAGGAGTGTTTCTAGGATTAAGATAAATGTTTGCTATCAGCCCTTTATACATGATAATAGATGACTTCTGCCATTGCCCCTACCTTTGGATGGTTACTTAAGATGATCTATCAATAAACCGTGGCCTTCAGTATTAACCTCCTGATATGACCAGATGTGTCTGTCTCTTCTTTAACACCATTAGAGAGTTAGCATATCCTGCATCCACACTCCTCCACTCAGGGTTGGACCCGGGGTTGTTCAACTGGTTCAGATTGCAACCCCGAAGACATCAGTCCATGATAGGATGGAGCAGACAATATGGCCTGCCACTGATATCATCATGGGAACTAAGCCCTGGATTGTAGAATAGAACCAACTTTACTGCTCCATGAACTGTTGACCAGATGTGCTTGGGCAAGCTTACTTTATGTCCTTTTTTATAAATGGGGACAATGACAACAGTACCATTGTGAAGGCTAAATGAGATGACACAACACAATGCTGAGCATGTCTGCTGTGTCAAACCAGCTCAATCAAATGTGATCCTGCATTGGCCGAGGCCTTGCTGCCGGCAAGCGTGTCTGACCGTAGGTGGACTTCCCAGTGTGATGGGCCAGAGTCACTAGTCTTGTGCAGGTTGGAAGTCAAGCAGCTCCTGAGAGGCAATGCTCAGACTGTGGGCATGTACCACTGCCCTCTACTGGAGACAGTTCTTCAGCATCTCAAGAACTTCTCAACTGTGCTCCAGTTCAAAGTCCTCTGCTTACAGGAAGGAAGAAAACAAACAAAAACAAGACAAAACACTCAATGCCTTTGTAGAGAGTTTCACAGCCCATCTTAGATTGAGATTATTCTCCCCATACTCTGATGCTTGGGAGGCAGAGGATCCCATTGTCTGCCAGCCTCAGCTTTTCACTAATATGGAGCCTGGACAGGTATTGATTTTTTTGCTTCTGTCTAACTGCACTCATCAGTCATTTTATATTACTGGAGAGTCCATTAGCAATAAAGATAAAGGATTGAGGTTACAAAGCCCATTAGTGAAACTTACTCTTTGTATCTCTGGGACAAGGGAAACAATTAAAAGCACGTTAGCCTATAAACATTCTAATAGAGTTATCAGGAGAGCAAAATAAGCCCGGGAAGTGATTATGGGAGAGTGAAATGAAGTTCTCCGCACCAGTCACCAAGGAGGGAATGCCCCAGCAGTCTACAACATCTGTAGTGTGTGGGTGGGATGGAAGGAGGATGAATGAGGACAAGTGAGCATCGCATGACAGAGGCTCTGCCACACGCTCACATGTGAATGGATTACGGATCCATCATGGCAGATCTAAGGCAAGAGGGAAAAAGTGTGACTTAGATATAAAAGAAGAGCCACTGATGTAACCTTGGCTTGGAAAGGTAGGTAAGCCGCCTGGCAAAAAGTCACTTGCTCCAGAGGGTGGGGGAGGACGTACTGCAGCTGTGCAGATGGCACTGGAGTCCTCCCAATTCCCAATGAGAAGAGGCATTGGATGCTAGAACGGCTGTCTTTAACTGACTGGAAAACATCACTGAGGATCCAGGGGGTTCACACGTTTCCTGCACTGCCCAAGCCACTGCAGGGAGAGACTGGCATCACCCCTGGCACACAGCAACACCCCCAAATATTCTTTCTCTTTTCCACCCAAGTGGGAGAGTGTTTTCAGAATCAATGATCCTGAGAAGCCCATGTTTCTAGCCAGTATTATGTTGCATTAACCATAACTTCCTATTATGTCAAAGCCTCCATGTGGACCAGTTTCATGCTGAGGCCTGTTGTGCCACTGGTCTTTCTGGATGATCACTGACTATGTATTAAGTTGTCAGATCCTCTTCAGTTCAAAGCACAATAAATGCGCTACAAAGCCCTGTTGTGGGTGTACAGCTTATATTTTGCTTCTCTCATCCTTGTGTACATGTTACTTGACACTGGTTTTCTTGATCAACTGTAAAGTTACTATGCAGTGTGTTGTTTATTATCTATAACTAAAAATGCAGACATTAAGACTGGTGTAAAAGTTCATAGGCCCACTTCTATTTTTAAGAATTTTATACAAAAATACTGCGTCCACATGATTCCTGCCCAGGCCCCTCCAAATCCTTCAGTGCCTCCCCATTCCTGATTTCTTCTTTAATTATGTATGATCCACTCCTTTCACATAAGGAATTCACACTTTCCATATTCTTCAACCTTTTTCATTTGAGTATTTAGATTTTTATATGAAACCTTGTGGTTTGTCTTTTTTTTACTTGATTTTACTTTACATATTTTTAGATGTTGCTCCATGAAAGCCATCATTTTTAATGATTGCAAAACATTTCATGAAATTTTATCCTTTAGTTTAGTCAATTATCCGTCAGAGGGATTAAAGATTGCTTTACCATCTGGTTTTATTGTCCACTATAATCAATATCATCATGATCATATACATGGATGTTTTTCCCCACTTGAGTTGGTTCTCTGAATAAATTCCCAGGGACTTCTCAGTTAACAAGTTTTCCTAAAGCATTGTGTGATTTTGTTAACAGCAAAGAGGGTGTCCTTTCTTGTTTGCCTTCTGATGTCACTTAACACTGGCATTGCCCACTAATGATGTCATTTATCACTGCCTTTGCCCTCTGATGTCACTATGTAAAAATGCCCTTGCCCTCTGGTGATGTCACTTAACACTGTCATTGCTTTCTGATGTTATTCAGCTCTCTTTTGCCCTCTGATGACATCATTTAATGACGCTGATGCCTTCTGATGTCACTTAACACTGTCATTGCCCTTTGGTGATGTCATCTAACACTTCTATTTCCCTCTGATGATGTCCTTTACCACTGCTGGTCAAGCAAGCCAGCCTTCTTTTCCAGTTCCCCAGGGAGCTATCTTCCTCCGTCTATGCCATTTTGGTCTTTTTGGTAGAAATATTCCATTTAACTCAGGACCTTGTTTGCAGAATATCATTTAGACTCAGAGTTTCAAGGACATGGTATCTGATAAAGGGTAGGCTAGGTCTAGATAAATAACTCCTTCTCCAAGAGTCCTCTGTTTAGCTTTTCTTTCAAAGTTTGTGTCTATCAGGGCTGAGGCTAAGATTGCCTATTCTTGCTTTGACCTACCCTTTAGACATCTCATTCCTTCCACAATGGATGTTAATTGCTAGATCACTAAGCAAATGATGTCTCTTGCCTACTGGGCACCTACCTCCAAATGTGGAGTCCTGGCTTCCTTGTCTCCCATTCTCCCCACACAATGCTTCTGCACACAGTGCCAGAATGAGCTGTTGACATGGATGGCGAGTGATGGCATTTCTTGTTAAAAATGTGTCATCGGAATCAAGGGGTCCGCCCGATGTCCTGGTCTGATGCCTGCCTCCTTTCTCTACTCCATGCTTCTGCCCCTTTCTCATTTGCTGTGTGACCACCATCTTGTCTCTGGGTCCATCAATATTTCTTCCACCTGGGTCTAACTGCATCCTGCTCATCTTCCATGTGCCAGAAAGGCCTTTCCTGAGCACTCAGCAGACTTGGGTTTCCAGGGGTGGGTTTTCCGAGCTGCTTCTGCGATGGTCCTACTTGCTACACTTTCCAGTACCATGTGTTCCCATCACTCATGGTCCATGTCAAAATGTAAAGCTAGAATCCAGAGTCTGCTCAGGCCACAGTACTTGGCACCCATTTCATAGATACCAACAGGCAGTGGAGTCTCTAGCTAATGGGCTTCCTTGGGGCCATGATCTCTTAAAGGTGGAGTGACTTTATGTCAAAGAGAGTATTGATGGCCACACATACTGCTTCCCACTGGCTTCCCCACCTCTGAGAATCAGAGAACCTGGCTTCTGGCTTATGTTGTGACACCTCCTCAATCCTCAAAAAGGTATAAAAAGACACCAGTTCTGCCATTGGGTACTTACAAATGGGAAAGCCACTGACAAATGTGACTGGTATGCTCCTCACATTGAGCAGAGACATTGTGCTCTATATTAAATTTGCTCTAGCTCTCCCTGATCTTTCCAGGTGGCAGAGGCTCACTCCACAGTAGTCTAGCTTGCCTTTTAGCTCCCACTCTACCAAAAGTCTTTGTAAAATGTGGGATGGCTGTGACAGTTCCTGAATCTGCTCGGTGCCCTGGCTGCCCTCTGTCTCCTGAGGAGGCAGTTTTCAGTTTTTTTGTTTTTGGTTACTCATCTGGTGAAATAACCCAAAAATTCACACCCCAGATGACATAAACTTCTGACAATCCTATTTTTATCAGTTCTAATTGTCTCTGATGATTGTGCCTAAAGTTTAAGGATCAAGAGGTACAAATTTCAAAAGACTGGACATGGCAATAAAAGAGGTCACTAATTCTACCATGGATGCCAAACACTCTAAGTATACTGTACAGCCCAAACGATGACCTTATCCTTAACCCCAGACCTTGGCCAGGCCTTCTCAAGACCGTTTTGGTCCCAGGAAGCTGGTACTCTCACCATTATGCTGCCTATGGGAAGAATGCTGGGTTCCATGGTCACAGTTACGCTCCTCCCATGGAGGAGTCTCTGGGTCTGAAGTGAAAGAAACAAGTGTGATACTCTGGAGTTCTCAGGGGAGTCCTGGCCAAGGAAATTACAGTCACCCGGAACACAAATCAATTCAGTAAGGACAAATTAGTGTTTCTATGTGCACCTTGGAATGAAGGGGGTCTGTCTGGTATGATCACCCTGCACTAGTGAGTGGCTGGTCTCTTCCATGGAGAGTGTTTCATCACTCTCCACAGACATTGACAGAAGTGGCATCGGGTCTTTCCACCTTCCTACTAATTGCTCTCTCTTAACTCTTAGATCCCTGACCATAAACAGGCAGAGGCATATTTGCTAATGAGACATCTCTAATGATCCTTCTTCTACAAGCTAGATGTCCTTATCTCCTGCTCTCTCTTCAAAGAGTGACTTCCCAGGTGTGTTTGGACCCCACTGTACTTCAAATAGGCAACCACAGAAAACTGGATCAAAGCAAGACTAAGGTGAAAACTTGGGAGGGAAGAGGTGGGAGAGAGGGCTGTGGAGGAACAGTGTGGGCAAAAAGGAACCCCAGACTTCATTCTGCTTAGCCACTGAAGCAAACAATGGTTTCTGAAGATGGGCTCCTTCTACTCTTTGAATGAAAATGAGGACTTGACCACTCCTAGGTATGGTTGAGGAGGTTTTTATTGTAGATATGAGGGAGAGAACAGCCAGGGTATCTGAAAGAGTTCATAACAAACATGACGTGAGAGGATGGGTGGAGATGAGCCAGAGAAGAAGAGGAGAGAGGGTAAGAGAGGAGACCAGGAGCCAAGAGAAGGACCAAGAGAGGCACATCACCAAAATGACAGGGTGTTATAGGAAAAGAGAAGCTGGAGAAAGGGAAGCAAAGTCAGGGGCTGGAAAGGTGGGAATGCTGAAAGGATTCAGGACTCTGTGACAGGTACTGGAGATGCTCCAAGCCTGGCAACCAGCATCTGCTTTGACTTGTTAACAGGCGCCTGGTTAGACATTTGTGCTGGGTTTCTTTGAGACCTAACACGTTTCCTTGAGTGGTTGTCTAATGGCTATCTAATGCAGGGAATCATCTTATTTCTTCCATATTTCCAATGCCTGAGCCAGGGCTGTGCTCAAAGCCCTGAAAATGATTTCTCCATGCCCAGTGAATTAATGCGTGAGCAAGAGAATCAATAAAGTCTTGATTTAAAAAACTTTGCTCTATGGCAATTATTGGAACACCAGGAGCCTCTATCTCATTGAACGGAGGCCCTGGTTTTCAGAGCCTCGTTAGACACAGCATCTCAATGACATGTTATCTGATAGAGGAAATGCTGGCTGGAGATGAAGAGTGTTTCATTTCACAGTGTCTGAGTCACCCCACACCTCAGTGTCATCTGATAATGGTCCTTGTCAGATGTGCCCTTTGGCTGGGGATTCCCCCGAGTTATCAGCTCTTGCTTGCCTTGTGTTGCCAGGCACCAGGATGCAAGCACAAGTATAAGGAGGAAATAGGGGACCCAGTGAGTGCGTTTGTGGCAGTGAAACCTCCTGAAGGTGGGAGTGTGTTTATTGGGATGCCATGTGCATTTTGCTTAGGATGGTAGGTTTTATGCTGACAGGAGAGCTTAAAAGGAACTATGTGTTTTAACGAGAGGTTGCCATTGAAGATGCTGGTTTAGCCCAAGCATTAGTGTCTCCTTCCCAATCACAAAGGTTATTCCAGCCTCTAAGAGTCGGAGCACTAAGTACCTCTCGACTGCTGTCCCAGCCACCAGATGTGACAAACAGCTACACCTGAGTTTCCCATAGCAAGATAGTCTGCTACTGTTCTCCCTGGTAATGGAGCAAAAGCAGTAGAGGCCCAATCCATTTTGAAAATTGCTAAATAAAAGGCAAATAACGTGCTGCCTCCAATCATAAGAGAGAAATCAAAGGCCCTGGCATCTGTGATCAAACAGAAACTAAGTAAGGTGTGCGGTGGGAAGTCCCCTGCAGGAACTTCGCCTGCTGCACACGGCTCTCTCCATGGAGTTTCATGAGCCTGGGAAGTCTCGTGGTTTTCATGGGCCGTGGTCTCCCCACTAAGTATGTGATTCAGTCTTTCTCCCTCATTTCTCCCCTCTCCTCTTTTCCTCCTGACTCTTTGTTTCACTTTGTATAGGAGTCCTTTCTTCAAATAGCCTCCTCTGAGGAAGGAAAATTAACGGATATGAAGAACAGCTGGGAAAGAGGTCAAATGATGTGTTTTCCTGCAGCATCTGTGGGATGTCTTAGGAATCTTAGGACTCTAACTGGAGAAGCCTTCTCTTAAGGGCTTGTGATCTGCAGACTCTAGGAGATTTGCATTTCTGACTTGACCAGCCAGAAGAGAGACTTCCTCTGGCAAGGAAGACCAAGGTTTGGGTTTCCAGGCACCCGTGTGTCGATATCCTAAAGATCGCTAGCCTGGGTCTCAAGAGCTGCCCTTTAAGATTCTGAGGACTTGACTCAGTCTTCCCAATTGCAGAGGGAATTACAGACCTTCACGACCCAGCTGATAGTATAGCCAGAACTCTTGTATGAACCCTTAACACCCCCCCAACACACACACACACACACACACACACGGAACAAAAAGGGAGGAAAGTTTCTTTCCAGTTCACTTGATGGGGTCATTCATCAGGCCCAGATTGGCTGGTGCCTTATACCTCACTTGTAGAAATAGCCCCAAATCCTGCTAGGCAGCTTTGTGATTCCTTGAGTTCCCAGGAGCCAAGCAGCCTAATCTAGATTTAATGAACCAAGCTACCCCTAGACCCTACTGAGATGTTCAACTATTGTCCAACTATTACAGCTTCCTGGAAACAGGTGTGCAATATCTTTGTAAGTCAAATGCTTGAACTCTCAATTCTTACATCTTAGAAAACAAATTGGAAAAAAATCCCTCCACAGCCCAGTGCGGTGCCTCATGTACATCAAGTGCTCTTTGAGGGTTTATTTGGGCAATGAAAGAGTGACTGAATGAAACTTCTCATCCTCACACCACTTTTGGAGACTTCCTGGTAAAGTCAAAACGTCTTTCAGAATCATTCTGCTGAGTTATAAAATAAGGAGTCAACAGCAGGCCTAGAAAATGCACCAAGATTCGACTTCTCCAGAGCTGAACTGTGCTTGGTGGCCACGCTGCATGTGGACAGTGACAGTGTGTGTCTCACCTGCCCACCAGAGCAACAAAGGCCAGGCGAGAGCTTCAGATGAATTGCTCTGAATGCTTAGCAACTTTTCAAAGTAGGCACACAGGGAAGAAGACTTGTCACTTCTCTTCCTTGGGCTTGTTCCGGATGACCTCAACAGTCTGCTCTTTGGGACCCAAGTGGCTCTTCTGTGTTCCACTGTGCTCCAAAATCTGTTCCACATACCTGCTTTAGAGGCGGGGGTGGGGGGGGAGTGGAGAAAAAGGGGGAGGGAAGAGAGGGAGGAGGAGAGGAGGGAGGGGGAGGACAACAAAGGAGAAGAGAGAAGAGGAGAGAGGATGGAAGGAGAGGAGAGGGCAGGGGAGGGGAGGAAAGGGGAGAAGAGGAGAGGAGAGGAGAGAGGAGAGGAGAGGGGAGGGGAGGGGAAGAAAGAAGGAGAGGGGAGGGGAGAGGAGAGAAGAGAGAGTTGCTAGCAAGGCCCACCAGAAATACTGACCATTCCCCAGGGTAATAAAGGGCTTGCTCCAACCTGGGTCTTTTTGTGACTGAGCACAGCTACCTGAAGTGGTCTTGGGAATGATAATGTGGTACTCTGGGCAAAGCTGTGGTGTTGGAGGCAGTTAGGGAGGCATTGAGTTATTTTGACACCTCATCAATCTATTTGGCTCTGCAGTGTCCAGAAGGTCTCAGAACCTATGGATGATGGGACTGCAGCTTCTCATGGAAGAGACATAGTTTCAAAGGCAGGGGAAGTTTCCTAGTCACACTCAGTTGAAGTCTAGACCTAAAATTAAATACATGCAACCTTTATTTTTAATAAGTCAAGTTCTAACTTTTTCCTTGTCCAGGTCCTCCTTTTCCTCTAGGAGAGGAAGAAAGGATAAAGATGTCCATTCTCTGTAGACCTCTGACTCTCCAGAGCTCACCCCAGGACGTTCCTCTTTGAAGCCCTGAGCTCTGATCCCCCCTGCATCTCAGACCTGCCCAGGTGGACCCCTCGGGTCAGGGATGGTGTCGGTCCTCTTGATGCTGCTACTAAGTTGTATTCTTTCTGATCCAGTTCTTAGATAACAATAGTTGTTCGGATGCCTGGGGCAACTTGACAGCAGCTAATCTCTGGAACTCTCCCTTCTATTCTCCACTTCCCCTGGTCTCCCTGACTAGGCCAGCTTGTCCTCTGCTGCTTCCTCTGGACCTGATAGTTTGTAACTTTCCTTTTTCCTATGCCCATTCTATGGCCCCTGAAATCCACTAAAGGACGAGGAAGCTCAGCAGAGCACAGCTTCTACATCAAACAGCAGCAATCCTTAAAACAGACACTCCCTTATGCTTCAGTGTTATCCTCACTGGACTTCGGATGGGACTGCCTCCTCCAGTGTGGAGAAGCTGACCATCCCACGGTTAGCATCTCAGAAGGACAGCAGGACAGTTCTTTTGAGGGCTGTTTCTGTCAGGGTTGCTAAGACCAAGAGTAGGCAAAAGGAAAGTATGGGACAGGGGTCCCTTCCTGAAAGTGTCTCCAGTCCTATCGTCTGGGCCTCTGGTTACCCCCCAGGAGTGGTGTAAATATGGAAAGGATAAATTAGATCAAGTCTCTAAATCTTCCTTCCTCCCAAGGGCCATTATTTCCTTGGCCAGGATGAGGCTTCCACTGTCCCTCTTTTTAGCACAGGGACACAGAGGTGCTCTGTCCCCTTTGACCTAGAGAAAGGACAGTGAATCTCCAGCCAACCTATGATGAGTAGATAGTGTATGAAACACACATTGGTTTTTAATCACTGATGCTCTACCCTCCCTTGTCTGGTACACAAGTCCACCCCTTCACTCTCATGCCTTCTAATGTTGGTCAGGATCCATTTTTGTTTGGAAACGTGGAGGTCCCATCAAGCATCTGGTGTGACACTGGGGTCACTGAGCCATTCACTGAGAACTAATGGGTATGTATGGAGTTAATTACTCTGTTTGGTTGGCTTTGGTCTGCAGACTGCTAAGAACCAGGGTAACGTCATCATGGTGTGACCATGACATAGCTTGCCTGTTCAGTGATGACAGGATAGAGGTGCGTAACCATATTGACCATCATGGCTAAGGGGTGTTCCCAACAGTCGTGCGAAAGCGCCTCAGTACAGCAGACAAGCAGGTCCTGCTTGGTGGTTCTTTCTGTCCCAAAGTCCTTCCATCTCCAGATAGCACTGTTTTCTCCTGACATGTCCCCTTTTCTTCCCTAACCCTTTGTAACTGCCGTGTCTCTGCAGTTAACTTGGTAGGCGATCCATTCCACAGTTCCTTGTTTAGTACCCCCCCCTTAAGTGCAGCCTAGAAGAATCAATAGTTTTCAGGGTTCTAGAACTTGATCTTATGGAGGCATTTTTTTCTCGTGAAGCCCCTCCTTTCTGATGACTGCAGTTTGTGTCAAGTTGACGTAACACCAGCCAGCACAGGTGGGAAGCAATGGGGAGTAGTGAGGGAAGCAGTTAAGGGGGTGACTATGTTCAAAATACATTGTATGAAATTCCCAAAGGATTACAGAACATTAAAAATATTGGTTGGTAACATGTTTGCTCATGCTAATAGCAGAGAAAACAGATCCTGTTGTTCTATAGTCTTTTCCAATAGTTAGTAGGTGTTTGCCCTGATTTAGGAAAGATATTGATAATTTTAATTTTTTTCATTTTTGTTTTTCAAGACTGGGTTTTTCAGTGTAATAGCCCTGGCTGTCCTGGAACTTGCTTTGTAGACCAGGCTGGCCTTGAACTCACAGAGATCTGCCTTCTTCTGCATCAATGATTTTAAACTTAAAAAAAAAAGTATGTTTGAGGAAGGACCTGCAGTGTGTGGTCTGGATAGGGTTACTGCTACTATCCTCAATTATAGTGTGTTGGTATATTGTATATATTAGCTGAAGGAAGTTGAGGAAACCACAAACAGAAGCATCTGTCTGTCCTTCTAGGTCCCTCCTAGAAAGATCATCACATTCAAGAACGATTTTTTGCCCTTCCTCTAACCTATCGTAAGATTCCTATGCAGGTTCCTCACTGTACATAGAGAAGGCAGAGAGCAGTGTCCCTGCTTGTATGGAATGACTCAGGGACAAAGAATCTGAACAAAGGGGCCTTGCTAAGTTTCCTGATTTATTGCATTGGGCCTTGTCCTTTTGGGCTATCCCATGACTCTCCACTGCTCTCCAACCTAAAGTACACAGCTCTAACTGTTCCACAGTGATTGGTACCCTTGTCACTTGTCATAAGAAGAGTCAGCGAAACAGAAAGAACATGGTGCTCTGTCTCCCCCCCCCCCATCTCTCTCATCCCCCATACCTTGAGCATCTGTAAAATTCTCCTGACACAAAGCTGGTCCTCAGCTAAAAGGCACACATCCTGAAGGGAAATGGTACCTCTCACCCCTTAAGTCAGATCCTTTTCATCATCACTGAATCTTTAGTTTGGGGAACACGGCTATAAACTGAGTGTGTTTGTGCTTCATTTCCTTTAGGTGAATTTTCTGCCAACAAATTGACTTGTCAAGCATTGGAAATAATGAGAAGTAGCATGTTCCTGAATATTTCCCACTGAAGAGTGCATGACTCTTGAGTTCGGGTAGAGCTTGTTCCAAACACACAAGCAAACACTTGTGAACAAAACAAACCCATATTAGTGGAGAGAAGAAGTGGTGACACACATCTCTGACCATCTCGAGTGGGAAGCGGATGATGTTGGTCCCCGAGGCTGACACAGGAAGTCTAGTGACCTAGCATCTCGTTCATCACAGGCTTCGAGGTGAGATCCTGCCAAGCACGCATGGCTCTTGCCTGCCTTGTCCCTCCTGCTCCTCCTGCTGTCCACACACAGTGTACAGAGACTAAGGAATTCCATGTTCCCGATATGGGTCACAGAAACTAGAAATTCTTTCCCTAGAGCTGGCCATAGCACCTAAACACATAACCTTAAACTTCTCAAGACAGAAAAGGGAACAAGTTCAGAACGAAGCCCCACAGCAGCCTCTCTGTCTTGCAGATGGCCAGGAGCACACGCCACCCTCCCCTGTGAGGAGTCAGATCACACAGCCTAGCTCTAAAAGGGGTCCTGTCTTATACATAGGAAGAGACAATGACACGAAAAGCAGCTGCAGGAAGATCTGAGCACACAGGACTTGTGGGGGCTCACCCTCCATCTCATACCCATTCAGTCTAATCAGAACACCACAGAGCTATTCCTTCCTCATCAGATCCAGTTACAAGAACACAGCTTTCCTCGGGTCTGTTTCCATGGGTTTCAGGGTCACGTGAAACTGATTGAATTCTGCTCTGTTTTCTCTCGTTAACCTGCCTCTTCTACAGATGTTCCATGGATGAGCACAGGATCATCTCTTCCTGCTCTCACAACTTCAGCTCAGCTCTGCCCCAGGGCGCTAGCAGCTGCCGCACATCTGGCTTGGACGCCCAGGGTAGGATTCTCATGGAGCTCTTAGCGTTCAGTCTCTGCTTAGCCGTCACCTCCTCGGGGACACCTTTCTTGATTGCTTTTTAGACATGTGCCTCTGTCCCCACGCACCCTCCACCGTCACCTGCTTTGCCTATACCCCTCTCTGAAACCGTCTTGTCAGTTTACTTATGATTTTGTCTCCACCTCAACCCAGTAGAAGCTCAGGAGAGTCAGAACTTATCTACATATCAGCAGCCTGGACTCCTAGAAAGGATCCTGGAGGCAGTCCGGGTAAAGTATTTTAAAGAACAATTCAACTATCATTTTTATTGTTTATACCAGGCACCTTACATGGTTATCTCACTTTTAATCACCTTAGTGATCTTCATTATCTCAGCTTTACTAAGACACAAAGAATTTTAGAGATAACAGACTAGGGAAGGAGACAGCATTAGATGCCTGATAAGTATTTATTAAATAAAATGGTTCTTTTTATTTGCCTCCAACTTCCCTGTTTGGTGATACACAGCAGTCTCCTGGCACAGGTAACTAACTGCAGGAGAAGCCTTCGTCTTTATTAATTTCCCCAGAGTACAAGTTCACGCTCCCTCTAATGCTTTAGCACGCAGTAACAACAGCACATGGGTATCACACATATCAAAATTATATGCAGGTTTATCCACCAGCCTGAGACGCCTCTTGCTCTTTGTACATGTGATACACATAATGCATGCATTAGAAGCTCTTTGATTAGGTTACAGCGCTGGCCCTTGACATTCATCCTTATTGGAAAAGATCACCCGAGGCTGTCCCCACTCTGTTTTCAGCTAAACAGCCTGGTCCAGTGCAAACATCTAACAACGCTGCCTTGAGGTCATGTCTCATCCTACCTCCCCTCGTCTGTGCGACCATAATTCAACCTAGTGTCACCTGCTGTTCCCCAGCCTCTGTCTGGCCCTGGCTTGTCATTTCCCTTTGAAGTCCCCCCTTTTATTCCCTGGCTTCCTTCCGGGAGCTGCTGCCGTTGGATGCTCTCTTCTACCATGCTGGGGGACCAACCAGCTCCCACCTGTCTACAAGAGCGCCTCCACTAAAGACGCATCAAGTGTTCACTTCACTCCACAAACACCTATTAAAGAAACATGAAAGGGAACAAGTGTGGTCTTTGCCCCGAAGCGCTGTCTGATGAAGGACAGGGATTTCAATCTTAGAATCGCGCTGGCATTGAGAGTCTCATAGAGGACCTGGGTACTGCGAGAGCGCATGTTGGTGGTCTAGCGCAGCCGGGAAGAGTGAGACAGAATTACTGGACCTCCCAGCTGGGATGTGAGGACGATTTGCAGTCAGCTAGACAAAGAGGTTTCAGCTAAAGAGGGAGAGTGAGTGCCAAGGCTGCAGGTGAGTGTGAAATAACACCTTCAAAGAGGTGATGAGGCTGAGCTCAGAGCCAACACTGAGTGATGAAGTAGGTAGGAGCCACAGTGAGCACCACTCAGAGGTCTGTGTTCTTGGTGCTGGTCCTTTGCCTACGAACAACAAAAAGTTGAGTTTTTTGAAGCATTTAGACAGAAGGGGCTATGATCTAAATTGTGTTTTCTTTTTAAATCATTCCAACTAAAATGTAAACAAAGATGGCCCTGGTCTTTGTCTTGAGCTGTTTGCTAAGACAGGAGCACCGAATGAGAGTTATCTGAGAGGAAGGGTCACCATTTGAGGTGCTTGTGAGAACTTCTTGGGTACCCAGTGCAGGATGGACACTGATATTTGGAGTTCTACCCTAGACCTGTGTAAACTGGCTCTGAATTTGAGATGTCTGAGATTGCTTTGGGAGACATAAAAGCAGGAAGAGCAGTGGGTCCTAGGACCAGTCTTTGGTGACTCATATACTCAAGTGAGTTGAAGATGGACCTTGGTGAGGACAAGCAGGTGACAGGTATCATTGTGAACTAGAGGACAAATCAGGGCTCTTTCTAGTGCTCACTACTGAACGCTATCTCCAATTAACATTAGTCAAAGAGAATTTATGGGCCTGGGAGCCAAAACTCGAGATTAGTCATGTGTGCAGCTGGAGCCAAGTGTTTGTGCAGGCCGTCCAGTTCCAGTCCCTCAGTTCTGCCTCCTTCCAGAGGGCTTTTTTTAGGTGGGACTTCATGTTATGGTCTCATCTTGTCACCAACACAGAAGTTTCAGACATACAAACCATCTACACAGTAAGGAAAGGTCCCTCCTGGGGTCCAGCTAAGCAGTAGGCATTGCCATTGCTGGCAGGCGAAGGCTGGACACTCAGCACTGAGCTGAGCTTGCTGCCATCAACCCTTCCCACGAGACAGAGAATGGAGGGTGCAGCGAGACTGGCCCCTCAAAAGAAAATCATCGCTGTCCCCTGGAGACAAGAAGAGCTTGGCCTGCAAAATCCACTGTTGCACAGCTGCCAGAGGGACAAGAATTCTAAGGAAACATTTCTCAAAAGAGATTGAGACAAACGGTTGTCAAAACTGCTTGCCCGACTTAACATTCTTGATGTTGTTACTGGTGACCTTAGACCTACAAACTGGGTGCAGTAGGAATCATGATGCAAGTTTAAACCACTGTGACCCCAGGAATGACTTAGCACTGAAACTGTCTGGCTACACTCGCTGCAAAAGGAGGCCCTCAAGTATAGCCCTGGTGGACAGGGAATAATTGAAAAGCCAAGATCTGCGAAGCAGAGGGAGGGAGGGAGTACCGCAGACCATGACAGCATGAGCCACCACCGTGAGGTGAGACTTCGGGGTATGTTCAGTGACAATGGAGTAACTGCTGCAGCATCTGAACACTGTAGGCCAAGAGAAGGGATCTTGTCAAAGCTATTTCCCCATAACCTGCATATGTGAGGGCTGGCTGTCATAGCAGTGAGGACAATCCAGGGCTGTGGAGGTCTCCATTGTCCTCCTGCCCTCCACTCTTGGCTTGTAAACAGCACCAGGCATTATTTCTCCTGTCAGACATTCCCCTGCCTCTTCGAGTGGCCTGTCGAGGACACTGGCTGTTCTACCTGCTCAGTGGCTGTAATAGAGCAATGCTGTTGCCTGGCAGTCACCTCTGGGCTCATAGCTTCAGTGTTTCTCAGCTGGCCATCTTCTCTTTGTCCTCCCATGCTGCAGGAAGCTGCGTTAGGAGAGGGAGGGGAGAAGGGGTTCTATTGGAAGGTGGCTTAGGTGTCTATGTACTGTATCCTATCCAGCTACTCTCCAACCACTGTTCTGTAGGAGTCATAATCTCTGACCCCGGGGCATTTGAGCTGCCCATGCCATGGCTGGAGCCATTATCAGGATCAAATTCACTTGGCAGTGGTCTCCTGATAGATCTGAAAGAGCAGAACAGGAGACGGTAAGCCTTGGAGCTTGGCAGCTGAAATCCCTAACCATAAAGGTTGCAGTAGCTGTACAAGGGTGGAGATGGGTTTAGAAAGACTTCCTAAGGAGGAAACCATGAGGAGAGAGTGAGGAGACAGAGAGAAAGAAAGAGGGAGAGGGTTCCAGCTCATCTTCACTGCTGACATAAACACCACGGCCAAAAGCAACACAGGAGAAAGGGGGTTATTCGGGAAGTGCTGCAGTGAAGCCGGCACCGTGCGGGAACTATGGGAGATGCTGATCGCTGATCTGCTCCCTTTGGCTCCTGTTCAGCTATTTTCCTTATGCAACCCAGGGCTACCTGCCTAGGGGTGGCGCCTCCCACAGTGGGTTAGGCTTTCCTGTATCAATCACAGTCAAGACAAGCCCCCACAGACTTGGCCACAGCCAATCTGCTCTGGGCAGTGCCTCAACTGAGCCTCCCTCTTCCCAGGTGACTCTTGGTTGTGTCAAGAATGATGAAAATTAACCATGGCAGAGATGGAGACAGAGACAAATATTGTATGGGAAAGATTTCTCTGGCAATGGGTAACGCAGCATAGTGAGGAGGGCCTATCGCCGTGTCACCCCCAGGACATTGAGACCGATGGCTGGCAGCAGGAGCTGATTAAGAACAGAGTTGCACTCATGGCTGGAACCCAAGACAGGAACACAGGTATGGAGATGGCCTGGTGATGGGGGAAGTCCTGTTCTGTGCTTATCTTATTGGTTGTTGAAAAAAAGCACTGTTGGCCAATAGGGAAGCAAGATAGGTGGGACTAGGAGTCGAGAAGGATTCTTAGAAAGAGAGGCACAGTCAGTCATGATGTAGGCCACCAGAGGAGTAAGAGGTCCAGACCCTGTTCTCCAGTAAGCGAAGACCACATGGAAATACTATTAGTAATTATGGGTTAACAATGAAGTCAGAGCTAGCCGATAAGAAATCATAGCAAACGGCCAACAGCTTTATAATTAATATAGCGTCCTGTGTGTTATTTGGGGGTTCAGACAGCGCGGCAGGGCCTGGGTGGCAGGCGGGAAAACTAAACGTTACAGCCTGGTTTCACCCAGCCTCCTTACTGTAGTTGATTGTTTTTACTCCTTACTCTTTTGGGGGTTCCTGCCACCCAGTTCCCAAATAAACACACAGGGAGACTTATTCTTACTTATGAATGTCTGGCCTTAGCTTGGCTTATTTCTGCCAGCTTTTCTTAAATTACCCCATCTCCTCTTTCTCTTTTTCTGTGTATCTTTCTTTATTTCTTACTCCAGAAGCTGTGTAGTGGGTGACTGGCTCTTGGAGTCCTCTTCCTTCTCTGGATCCTAGATCTTCTCTTCCCAGATTTCTCCTACCTAATCTTTCTGCCTGGCAGCCCCACCAATCCTTTCTCCTGCCTCATTATTTACCCTTCAGCTCTTTATTAGACCAATCAGGCAAAGCAACACAGCTTCACAGTTAAACAAATGAAACATAGAAGAATGCAACACATCTTTGTGTTATTGAACAAATGTTCCACAGCCTAAACAAATGTAACACATCTTAAAATAATATTCTCTTCCCCCCCTTTTTAAAAATTTAAGTTAGAAACAAGCTTGTTTCACAAGTCAATTCCAGCTCCCTCTCCCTTCCCTCCTCCCCCACATTCCCCACCAGGCCCCCCCAGTCCCCCACCCAATCTCCACTCCGATCCCCAGGGAGAGTGAGGCCCTCCATGGTGGATCTCCTGAATCTGTCATTCCATCCAGGGCAGGGCCTAGGCCCTCCCCCAAGAGCCCAGGCTGAGGAGCCTCCCTCATTGTGGGATGGGCACCCAAAGTCTATTTGTATGTCAGGGTAAAATAACAGTCTAGAACACCTTACTGCCTGGCTGCCCAGATGACAGTGGGAAGGGACCCTGACCTATGGGGAGGAAGCAGCCCCTTGAAAGAGAGGGGGCCTGTTTCTGTGCTGGGCAAGTTTCCACAGAAGGCCTGTCTCTGATGGCTGTAGGTGGCTGTCAATGCTTGGCGGAACACCTCAGTGAGGCATGTGACCTCACTTCTCCCCATGAGTGTCAGGGAGTCCTAGCACTCCTCACTCTGCTCCACTCTGACGGGCTCCGTGGCCTGCCAGCCATCTTTTCCGATTCATCCTTCCTTAAGGAACCCAGAAGGAGAGAAAATAGCTCCTTTATCTGCTCAGAGCCCTTGGGCCATCAGTGACAGGATTCCCCTAGACATACCCACTCCATTTTGCTGTGTGTGACAAAAGACTCCTTCGGTTATTGTGCCATCCCCAGAAGGGTAACGTCCCGACCCAGGAAACAGGGGTCCTTTCTCATAACCTTGCTTTCCAGAAAAACACAGCACGCTTTTGAGTGCAGGCCGCCAGCTTCTGCCTGGACCAGACGTTGAGACTTTGGGGCAGAGGGGACTCCTTGTCAGTGCCCCAAGACTTTGAGACAGAGGATAACAAACTAGTAGGATTCCTGCCTTAGCTCATGAGACAGGGACTGGGGAGGGTTCCCTTGACAAGTTTCTGAATCGCTACCAGAAAGGAACAAACAGGCACGGTAATTAGAAAGGAGCCATGATGATAGTGAAGTTACCTTTCTCCATTCACTCTGCTGCATTTTCTGACGGTTTGTTTTCGGCACAAGGCTATTTTAGGGTGGGGGAGTACGTGGGGAAAAGGAAAGGGCATTGGTCCAGAGCCAGCTTGAGGGGGAGTGGGCTGGGGGATGGGCAGAATTAATGTTTGGTCTGTGGAAGATGAAACGCACCTCTCTGCGCTGTGGGCGGTTCTTTGATCTCTCAGTAACTGCTAGAGCAGCAATTAGCATCCTTAATGCAGAGGGAGTCTCTGAGAACCACTTGAGCCTGCTGATGTAGGTTAGTAGATCCGGAAGTGTGGGGGCTCTGTGTGTGTGTGTGTGTGTGTGTGTGTGTGTGTGTGTGTGTGTGTGTGTGGTTTGCGTGCCCGCGCATGTGAGAGAAAGAGAGAGCGAGACAGAGACACACAGAGAGACAGAGACAGAGACACACAGTGAGACAGAGAGACAGAGACAGAGACACACAGAGAGACAGAGACAGAGACAGAGACTCACAGAGAGGTACAGAGACAGAGACACACAGAGAGACAGAGACAGAGACACACAGAGAGACAGAGACAGAGACACACAGAGAGACAGAGACAGACACACAGAGAGGCACACAGAGAGGTACAGAGACACACACAGACAAAGAGAGTCAAACAGAGAGAGACAAACAAAAATTATTTACCTTCAATGTTTTTTGTTTTTAAGATTCAAGGGTGCTGGGGATGGGACAATTTCAAAACAAAGTACAGTGTGTTGTTGAATACTTTATCTATAGTATCCGAGTATGTAAAAATCACTCACTCCTAAATTTAGAGAAAAATAGAAAGTCCTAAAATGTGTCACGCTGAGGTAAAGAATACTGTCAAAAGTTCTTTTCAGGCAGTCTTCTTTCTTAAACAAAATTAAAAATAGTGATCTTCCTCTGTAGTCCAGGTTGGCTTGATACTATGTAGCCCAGGCTGTGACAATTCTGCTCTGAGTGCTGAGTTCATTGGGTACATGTACACCACCACACTGAGCCCCTTCCTGACGTGCAATTCTTTCTCTGGCCAGGGTCAGGGCTGAACATGGGATGAAACTTGGATTTTGACTGGGCCATTTTCTAAATTACTTGACACCTTTGTGCCCAGGGTTTCACAGCTCTCTGATGGAGACAGTCTGTAACTCTGGGACAAACTACTTCATGGTTGCTTTCCCTTTCACAATAATCAAATAAAATAACTCATGTAAGGAACTGACCACATAAAAAGGTTGACACACAGCCGGGCCGTGGTGGCGCACGCCTTTAATCCCAGCACTCGGGAGGCAGAGGTAGGCGGATCTCTGTGAGTTCGAGGCCGGGCTGGACCGATAGCCTCCGAAACAATACAGAGAAACCCTGTCTTGTAAAAACCAAAAAAAAAAAAAAAAAAAAAAAAGGTTGACACACAGTAGGTTGTACGCAATGGATTTGTTAAAAAAAAAAAAAAAAAAGACCTGGGTAGATCTGGGAGGAGTTTGCAGGAGGAGTGGCGGTGAAAGCAAACAAGATACATTGTATGAAGTTCTGTGAAAATGAATAAAAACAAAAGAGAAACTAAATGATTTCATATGAAATTGAAATTCATAGGGCGTTTCTTTTCACTTTTAGAGCAGGGGGAAGAAATATGAAAAGTCACAGAATTTTTAAAATTCATTTAGTCTTAATATCTGTTGAGATAAAAATACACGGCACAGTTGAGCATTTCAACTTCTTATTAAACTAGAGCAGACAAATGAGTACATACATTGACTCTTCAATGCAGATAGACTCTGGTACCCAAGATGGAGAAGGGGAAAGGAGTGACAATTCCAGGAGGAGACGGGTGGACGGAAGGAGGGGCAGTGGAGCAGCACAGGAGGGAGAAGACTCCAACGGGTGGTGGGTGCATCAGAAGCCCCCGTGCCTTCTCCCACCTGCCCCACTCTGCTGGACCTAGAGCCTAGACTCGCCTTCCTCCACCCGGGCCCCATCCCACCTGCCCAGGTGCTGGACTCCCAAGACTGCCCTGCTGCCTGTGGCACCTCGAAGCCGCAGCCCTCCACCCCATCTGAACCCAGTTCACGTGGTCTCTCCCTGGGTTCCACACATCTGCTTTGACTGCATAGTCTCCCTGTCCAGGCCACTGTTCTTTCTACTTTATTTCATCTTGCTTTTTAATTTAATTGACTGGCCAGATGGTTGACTTATATTATTTATTTATTTATTGCGATAGGGAGGGTGGGTGTAAATCATTTCTGACAAACACATAAGCACTCAATGCCCGAATTTGACAGACATCAATCATTCATGTTTTGCCACGCCCTTTTTGGTCATTTTTGTTTGTGACAGAATCTTGCTATGTAGCCAAGGCTGACCTAAAATTCCTGTCCATTTTCCTTCTGAATCTGAGATTACAGGTATGCATGTGACCATGTGACTACTCCTTTGAAGCGGGGGAGGAAGAGACTGACACCGTGACGTCTCTTTTCCTTATCCCCTGAGCTAGCTCTTCTGGGAAGTGTTTCTGTCCATGTCATGGTTTGAGAAGGAGAGTAGCTGTGTCTGTGGAGACTGCTTGATTGATTAGAGCTGTGGAATTGTGTGTGCAGAGGCTGATTCTCACCCTCCTGATCAGCCATTCCTTCCCCACCTCTTTGTCTAAAGTTACACCTTATGATTAAGAGATAAAATCTTTTGGGATTTATTCACATAGTAGACGCCTAGGGTTCACCAGCTCAACAGCTAAGAGTGTATTTTAAACTTGCCTTGGTTTAGGACATTGTTCTGTAAAACTATAACAGCTTCATGGAACATGTAGCTTCCATGTTGGAACCTGGAGTTTGGGGTAACCCAAATCTTCATTCCTGGGCCATGGTCACTCAAAATGACTCCAGAAGAAATTGTCTCTTATTCCCTTTCAGATGACAGCTGTGCTCTTTGAGCTGACACTTTTTCTATCCCAGGGCATACACACAGACCCACACAGCACCTCACTATAATTAGTGCTGTTTGATGTATCTGCTGTTTTTACTCAGTGTTGTTTCCTAGATTTGCCCCATTCTGATCTTTAGACACTTTCCAGTCCTCTATCTGGGAATGTGTGAGGATGGCTCCAAGTTAGGTTATTTCATTTTTTTCCTGATGACAACAATATTAAAAATATTATGCCCACCATCTTTTGTGCTATGTGACCCTAATTTGTTTACTAGTGTATTCATAGTGTGGAAAGCTTCAACTTTGTGTCTCCTATGAAATTGCTCTTCCATGTGATTATACTCCTCACAGGTCTGTGCGAGCATTCTGACTCCTCTACAACCTGGCCAGTGCTCTGGGCCAATGCTGGACACCTTGTCCTGCTTTGAATCAACTGCTCTTTTTCTGGTTCTTTGTTCATTTTCCCCTTAGTGTTTGCTTCATCCTGTTTATTTGTAAGGCATCTCTAACATTTTGGGAAGTGATGCTTTGTTGGCTATGAGGACATCTTTGGAGTACTTGGTGAGAGGAAAGTTGATGCTTGTCTTTATGACAGAACCAAATTAACTAGTTAATTTTTCATACAAGTCTCTTGTTTTCCAATTCAAATAATGGTTTTTATTTGGATAGCTGTGGGGGATGGGTTCTTCCAATGCAGCCTAGACTGGATGATCCTACTATCTCAGAATCCTGCATGCTGGCATTGTAAATTCCCACCGCATGGTGATTATTGTTTTTCCTTTTCTGTTTCCATCATTATCCTTTGGTTTTAATTTAGCCACTGATAGCTGTGCTGTGTCTTCAGCTTGTGCTGCTAATGGTTCTTCCCTACAAATATCTTCACAGCTGAGAACCAACCCTCTTAAGTAAGGTGATCCATGGACACAGTTATCATACTGTAGATGTGAGCTTCAACTACTTCCTGGTCTTTAAATATTACCCCATTTTCTAGTAAGCTAGGCTAGCCAGCAGAGATGGGAACCAATTGTTGCTGATTGGGAATGCTGAGAATTAAGTCCTTTCTCTTTGGAAAGAGGAAGAGGAGAGGAAAAAGAAGAAGAGGAGAAGAAGAGCAAGAGGAAGAAGAAGGAGGAAGAGGAGGAGGAAGGAGAGGGAAAAGGAGAAGGAGAAAGCAGAAGCAGCATGATAAAGAGAGATTTGGGCATCCCTGTCCCTAGACTTCCCTGCCTACATTTTGCATGCACTTCTCCTTGTAGTGAAATGGGGAGGCAGGGGGGACTTTGCTTATGGATATCTAGAAAGGCTGGTGTTCCTCCTGTGTCAGCTCCTTGGAGAGAAAGGAGAGGTCAGTGATGGCAAATATCTCATGTCTTTGTTGTATATGCAGGGGTTTCCTGGGGCGTTTTCATCCAAGTTTGAAGTATATCCTGGACAGAGAAGAGGATCTCAATCTATTTCCATGGCATTGTGCACATCGCTTTTCTCCAGACTGCCTTGATATCTTGATCATCTTCAGGACCCTTAACTAAGCAGCTCAGTCTTCTACCCCTGCCTGTGAGTAGTGAGTTCTCATAGACCATTCCCTGGGGCTACTTCCCTATGAAGCAGGTGACCAGATACAGACTCCAAGTCTATTAATCAAAGCCCTTCTCTGCTGCTTTTCTGAGACATATTAAGGAAAGTTTTGGTGTAGACCCGTTTCATCCATCTACCCCATGGACTAAGAATGAGCCATTCTTTCTCCTCCTGGCTATAGGGAGTCCTCCTCCCCCCTCTCCCCCCCACCCCACTCTAGGAAGCTGTAGGCGTGACCCAAGGGAGGAGTAGGAATGAAACAAGGAAAAGTGGCACAGATGCCATTCTGCGGCCAGTTGTGCCTTTGAACCTTCCTAAATCTGATCTCCAGCGTGCCCTTGACAGTGACACTCAAGGATCCTCTACCCTGAGCCTCGCTGATTCTGACACTGCCCAGCATGCAACTGAGAGTACATTTCCAGTTTCCTTCGGGGCCAGCAGCATGTTAGCAGCTGGTTTTGAAATGGTTTCTGATTGTCTCAGAGAAAGCTGGGTAAGCTTTCTCCCTGGTGGCAGAAGCCTGAGGTGGCTGGTCACTTGTAGCTATTCATTATATAGCGCATTCGAGGCCAGTTTGAGGCACATGAGATCATGCTTTAAAAGGCCAATTTAAAGAAGAGGGAGGAGGAGGAAAGGAGGAAAAGAAGGACCTGAAAATGGATAAAGTTAACATGTTTCAAATATTTAGTCAGATATTAAGGACGACATAGGAATCCACCAGTTAAGACGGTGCTAGGATGGTGTGATAGATAATCTCCATTTTCAGTCTGGCTGGGTGTGGAGTCACCTAGAAGATACAGCTCTGGGCATATCTATGAGAGTGTTTCTGGAAACAGTTGACTGAGGAGGGAGCATCCGTCCAGAATGTGGGCAGTGTCATTGAAGGCTAGGGCACTAACCTGTAGAAAAGGGATCTAGAAGAACACAGCTAAGGGTCAGTATTCATCTCTCTGCTGCCCAAATTCTGATCAAACATATTAATTATATCAATTTCAAGTATTTTCTTCTCCTCCTTCTTGGCAAGTTCTCGCATGTCTCAAGCTGGTCTTGCACTCCAGTGATAGCTCACCTTGAACCTTGGAGCCTCCTCTACCTCCCAAGTGCTTGCATTATAGGCATGTACCACACACCAGGCTTACACCAGCTGGGATCAAACCCCAGCTTTGTGTATGCTGGGCAGGCACCCTACCAACTGAGCTGCAGCCTCAGGCCAGCTTCGTGTTCCTCTCTGAGTGAATATTTTACTGTGAACGTGGCTGCTGTTTCTTCAGTCGATGTTAAGACTTTTTCTTATTTGCTTGGACGGGGTTTTGCTAATGTCAGGTGTCTTCCTGCTATTACAGATTGGATGGCCATAAACAAAGGCCCAGGCATAGGTTTCTACCTAGTCACAAAAACACACTTTTTTATTGGCGTCTAGGGTGTTCCTTGGGGGTGCCAATGTTGCTGGGTAAGGTCCTACTTCATAGATAGCAAGAAGTTAATGTTCTGACAGCACGTCCACTCTCTCAGCGGGCAGAGATCTTGATCTTCTATTCCTGCAAAGGCATTACAATATTAGCCGTGGATTCTGAAGGCCCATGTAAGGATCCGTTGGCTGTGATGCTCTTACCTTTAAACAATCAATGCTTACATCCTCTCCCAGACCTGGGAATTTTCCATTCTTTGTTTATAGATTATCGATGTATCAGTAAGTCAGTTTGTTTCTTCTTTTAGCATTGCTAGCTGCTTTTTTGCAAGAAGGTAGCCTGAATGTGTCAGCAACATCAACCATATTTAGTGGAAATTATATCAATTTAGTTTTTTAAAAGAATGCTGGTGAATCTGTTGCTGTTACACATTTGTGGGCAAATTTGACAGACCATACTTGACATTGAGCCATAAATGCAGTGTAGTTTTATCTAAGCTTGGGACAATGTCTCCATTACTCTGCACTCAATTTGTGAGCATTACAGCTTTCTTTGGGGCAGGAAGAGATACTGCTTCTAATGGAAACAGCTGGTGTTTACATATTCTGTACTCCTGAAGGTCACAGGATCATTAAAATGACAACATTATCTTGCTAGAAGTGACTGTTGAAACCACAGCAATATTGTGTTGGGCTATTGCCTGATGATTAGGCAGAACTTTAAGATAATAACATGTAGAAATAGTAGTAGCTGAAATTTTCCAGATAATGTTGGTAGTGGAAGAAAGGAAGAAAATGGGAGGAGATGATTTCTTGTCACACGTAAGTACTCAGCTCTTCCTTCAGGCACTAAAGGGTGGTGGAGATGGCACCTACGTAGCAGATCACTGTTCAGCTGCCCTGACAGCATTGACAGAGGTCGCAGAGACATGCACGTTTTGTTGTTGTTTCTGCTAGAGATATTTCCAACGAGTAAGGCAAGTGAAGGCATATTTTCATCCATCTGCTGGCAGACATGTCCACAACTGCCATTCTTTCAAAACTGTTTCCTGTACACAACATAATTACAGGGCGTGTGAGGTGAGGCTGGACCACAATACGCCTGGAGGGGTCCAGGGAGACAGAGGAAGAAGGTGATGCTTGAAAACGGGAGAAAACATCAAGCCTGTCGTGCAAAGGAGTCAGGGAGAGGAGGTATAGCCAGAGTGATCTCTGGCAAAGCAGATGCTGAGGCAGGCACCCAGAAGCAGTGCGTCTCCTCTTTGTCGTATGATCTCTGATGTGTAGTTTCAGGGTGGAGAAGCTAAAAAGCTTTAGGGTCAAGAAGGTTATGTGCCATGGACTCCACTCCCTCTAAATTTCTTATAATCAATTACCAAGCAGCTTGTATCTCTCTACCATTGTGTAAGAGGAAAGGACAGAACTTATGAATGGTCCAGAAATAAAAGTAGCAGCCAAAAGTTCTAAGTTCCCATGAGTAAGATACAAATATCGGTACCATGTATGTCAACAAATATTTATTGTTTTTTTGTCACCAAGGACAAAAATCATGATATTACAGACATTTTCTATCATGAGCATTATTGACTACAAGTGAAATATAGTAATTTATCTGAAATCTGTGTATTTTGTGTTGCCTTATATACACCATATAGGTCGTGATTTAGTATGTTCCAAATTTTGCAAAAGCAAACAAACAAATCTAACAATCAATGCAATTGAATCTATACACCAAATTGTATTATCATCTAACTTGACTGCTTTACTGTGTGTTTTCCTTTCAAGATTGGGTTGGGTCAATGGCTTGGTGTTTTTCTTTCATTCTTTTGTATTTTCTTTAGCTCTTTCTTGCCCAAATGGCTAATCTTGCCATGTTAAAAGCAAACTCCATAACAAGTTTCTTCGATGCCCATTTTCCTCTCAGACATAATTGGTGCTGCCAGGAGCAGACATTTCTCATTGTCAAGAAAAACCCTAAACCATTTTAAATGCCATTTTCTGAAGGTCTTTGAGAGGTTTGAAGACTATCTATCTGTCTCAAATACATCTCTATATATCTAGAAAACCTAACTTACCTAACTATAAGTTCTGACTATTATAAGTAAATATCTATAGTCTGTATTCAATTATGCATTATGTTTTAAAAGATCAGTATAAGCACAATACTTAATCAAGAGGAGAAATATAAGCATCACAAAATTGACCTTGAATTTCTATCAGTAAATGAAAAACAATACCCATACCATAATTCCCTTTTTTACCATTAAAAAAATTATTGGCTGTGATCATTAGCCAATTATAAACAACCCCATTTAAATGAAAACAAAGATTTATAAACAAGATGGGAATTTGGACGTCGCTCATTCCAAACTGCTTCGTGCTGGAAGGGGGCGCTGTTCATACCATGGGGATCATGACAAAACTCAGAAACCTGTATAAGTCCTTATTTTTAGGGTCTATAAAGCTCCATCATCTTAGCTGTTTCAGTTGTTGGAACAACTGGTCCACTGCTTCTGGGGGTCTTGGTTCGTCAAACCACAGAAGCCTGGAAGGATTCCTCAGCTTTTCATTTTCTGTGGAAACATGAGTAAAATCTCCTTTTCCAAGTAACATATCCTTATACTTAAATTTTGAAGTCAAGGCATTTTTAAAAGATAGAAGTTGGATTAATTCAGCAGCATTTATAATCAAGTGTACTTTAGCAGTTGTTCCTTCCTGAGCAATCAAAAAACTGAAAAACACAATAGCATACAGTACCCAGACTCTCTGTGTATTTTCCATCTTTACGTGGCTTATTTATCTATTATTACTTTATTTATTTTACTTTTATTTATTTTTCTCTGAGACAGGGTTTCTCTTTGGAAATCTGCCTGCCTCTGCCTCTGGAGTAAATCCTACCGGCGTGTGCCACCACAATGCTGGCTTTTTTATTTATTTACCACTTTGACGTTTCATTTTCTCTCTCAATCTCATGCATATTTTTAAACACACTGTAAACCTTTAGAGGTTTTGTTCATCCAAGTCTGACTTTACTGTAAATCTTTACATTTTTCTGGCCACGTGTCTTATCCGTAAAACCACGGCTGTTTTAAACTGCCGTTTCAAGATGGCGGGCATAAGCGTGACTCCAGCTTACCACCTCAGTTCATGCTGACATCCAGCAAAAGCTGCCACTTCCAGCTGTACGTACACACCTTTCAATCGTTAGCAGAGTCTCTTAAAACAACCTTGCTGGTTTTTTTTTTTTCTTTTTATGCCGAGTCAGGAAGACTCGGGTAAGCCAGTCACGTGAATCTCGGCTTGTCGATAGCAAAACAGAGCACACCTGAGAAAAATACTGCTACCAAAATCTGTGCTTCTCTCTGTTCTTCTGTTTCTAAAATTCCTTTAAAGCTATTGTTGTTTTGCATGGAAATTCAATCCCACTCCTGACACCATTCTGTAAAGAGAAGCTTTTTCTTTGCTAGCCGCTTTGGTTTATCCCCCGCCAGCCGCCTGGGCTCTGCCGCATTGTAGTCCCCAAATAACACACAAGACGCTGTATTAATTATGAAGCTGTTGGCCTTGCTTGTTTCTTACTGGCTAGCTCTGACTTAAGTAATTACCCCATAATTGTTAATCTATGTATTTCTCTTACTGGAGAATAGTTCCGGGCTTCCTACCCCATGGCGTTACATCTTGACTCTCCATGTTTCTCCTTCCCAGAGTCCTCCTGGACTCCTAGTCCCACCTATCTAGATTCCTATTGACCCAACAGTGCTTTATTGACATATACACAGGACTTCCCCAACAAATCTCCATACTGATTTCCAAAGTGACTGCTTTACGAGTTTGCACTCCCACCAGCAGTGGAGGAGTGTTCCCCTTTCTCAACATCATCTCCAGCATAACCTGTCATTGGTGGTTTTGATTTTAGCCATTCTGACAGGAGCAAGATGGTACCTGAGAGTTGTTTTGATTTGCATTTCCCTGATAGCTAAGGATGTTGAGCCCTTTCTTAAGTGTCTTTCAGTATTTCTCTATTGAGAATTCTATATTATTTCTGTACCCCACTTTTTAATTGGATTTTTTGGTGTTTTGGTGACTAGCTTCTTGAGTTCTTTGCATATTTTGGAAATCAGCCCTCTGTCAGATATAGAGTTGGTGAAGATCTTTTCCCATTCTGTGGGCTGCCGTTTTGTCTTGTTGACTGTGTCCTTGTCCTTACAGAAGCTTCTCAGTTTCAGGAGGTTCCATTTATTAATTGATGATCTCAGTGTCTTTGCTACTGGTGTTATGTTCAAGAATCTGTCTCCTGTACCAATTAGTTCAAGGGCACCTCCCACTTTCTGTTCTATCCAGAACAGAAATGCCAGGACCTTCTGGATTTCAGAGTTTCCATGGAGAAATCAGGTGTAATTCAGATAGGTTTGCCTTTATATGTTGCTTGGCATTTTTCCTTTGCTGCTCTTAATTTTCTTTCTTTATTCTGTATGTTTGGTGTTTTGATTATTATGTGGTGAGGGGACATTTTTGTGGTCCACTCTATTGATGTTCTGTAAGCTTCTTGTACTTTCATTGGCATGTCTTTCTTTAAGTTGGCCAAGTTTTCTTCTATGATTTTTTAGATGTTTTCTGCCCCTTTGTGGTGGGTTTCTTCACTTTTTTCTTTACCATTATTCTTATGTTTCGTCTTCTCACTGTGTCCCATATTTTCTGATATTTCCTAGATACTTTGTGTATGGATTTATTGGACTTAAGATTTTCTTTGGTTGATGAATCCATTTCTTCCAGTGTATCATCAACACCTGAAATTCTCTCTTCCATCTCTTGTATTCTGTTGGTTATGTTTGCATCTGTAGTTCCTGATTGTTTGTCCAGCTTTTCTATTTCCAGCATTCCCTCAGACTGTGTTTTTTGTTTTTATTGTCTCTATTTCAGCTTTCAAACCTTCTACTGTTTGAATTGTTTCCTTCATTTGTTTAGTTGCTTTTTCTCGGCTTTCTTTGTTTTCTTTAAGAGATTTGTTTATCTCTTACAATGTTTGGTTTGTCTTTTCCTCTATTTCTTTAAATTTTTGTTTGTTTATTTTCTTCCATTTCTTTTCTCATATCCTCTTTGAGGGTCTTTATCATCTTCATAAAGTTGTTTTATGGTCACTCTCTTCTGCCTCATCTGTGTTGGGATGTTCAGGTCTGGTGGCGTCATATTGATCTTTCTGTTGTTGAATGTGTTCTTATACTGTCATCTTCCCTTTGCTTCTTACAGTGGGTGCCGGTGGGGTCTCTCCCTCTCCTGGTGGGTACGGGTCCAAAGTTCTTTTCCAGTGGGTGCAAGCAGGCCCAATACTCCAATGACTCTCTTTTTCCTGTGGGTGGAGGTGGGACCTGCACAGTGAAGCCAGTAGACTCTTCATGGACTGTTCTCCTGGGATGTGTCCATGTTGTGTGTAGTCCCCCCTTCCCCTGCACACAGATCCCAGACCTCAGGAGGCTCTGGGCAGGGCACCTAGAGGCGGTCTGGAAACAGCCCCCCCCAACTTCTTCCCATGGGTGGAGGTGAGAGAAGCACTGTGAAGGTGGCAGACTCTGGATGGTTTGGTGTGCTGAGATGGTTGGTGTGTGTGTGTGTGTGTGTGTGTGTACAGTACAGTTCCCAGCCTCAGGGGGCTCTGAGCAGGGCACCTCCCTCCCTCTTCTTTTTGGACAGTTTACCTCCATTTCACCCTCCTGGTGTTACTCAGCTTTCCCTCACTGGGGCAAAAGAACCACAATAATTAACGTCTGAAAAAAAACCAAGATGCATTTTGGTTCAAGATTTCAGAAATCTCAGTCTGTGGTCATGTGATCCCCTTGATTCTGAGCCTCTGGAGAGAGGTCATGGTGGGTGTGGTGGTTTGAATGAAAAGGTCCCCATAGGCCCATAGGGAATGGCACTTCAGAAAGCGTGGCCTCATTGGAGGAAGTGTGTCTCTCGGGGACAGGCTTTGAGGTCTCAGAAGCTCAAGCCAGGCCCGGTGTCTCACTTTCTTCCTGCTATCTGCCAATCTGGATATAGAACTTTCAGCTACTTCTCCAGGACCATGTCTGTCCGAGAGCCACCATGCTTCCTACCATGATGACAATGGACTAAACCTCTGAACTATAAGCCAGCCCCAATTAAATGTTTTTTCCCTTATAAGAGTTGCCATGGTCATGGTATCTCTTCACAGAAATAAAACCATAATTAAGACAGTGGGGAGCACATGGTGTTCAGCATTGCTTACCTTAAGGTGGCTAGGAAGCTCTTGAGTCAATCATCTCCCAAAGTATCTGCCCCTGCAACTGCTGCATCGGTGGCCAGGCCCTCCCTCTTATGTTTTGAGGGATACACTTCATATATAAACCACTGTGCCCTTGAAGAGGCATTGTGCTCCTGCCCAGCCCTCACTGGTGGTGCCATTTTCCCAACAGTAGTCCCAGGCATCACTGCACAATAGGATGGAGTCTCTGTGGTGCATGGCTGATAGCATGTGAACTCGGCTACCAAAAAGATTCAGGGCTTTATGCACACCAGGGAGCAGGCCGCAGAAAAGCCAAGCCTAATCGATCTAGGGAAAGTGTTCAAGTGACAGTCATAGGACCGTGGAGGGAAGACCCCTGGTCTCTACCTACTGCCAGCCCACCCAGCTGTTCATCTGTCCTCTTGTAACCCAGATATCTGGCATTCCAGTATACGTTCTTGGGCATGCTTCAAGATAAGCAGAATTTTTGCAACTCTGTAAGGAATAGTTCAGTTGCATACAGGTGGGTAGGCTAGAGGGAGAGAGAAAAGGTAGAGATGGCTGTGAGAGGGACCAAGCTTTAAGCAAACACTACTGGTATAGCTTGTATTTTTAGTTTTATTCAGAGATCATGGACACATGACATTTAAAATGTAAGATAGGAGGGGTTTCAACATGTGTTTATAACCAGGAAACCATTACCACAATCAGCATAATGTTCACTTCCATCACCCTTAGTTTCTAGATGTTTCTCTGCTATTCGGTCCTCACCATTTCCTGAATCTCAGGGAATCACACAGATAGCAAACCCCATGACTTCACCATGCCCTCATACTCCCCATTCATCTCTTAGCTTCCTTTGCCAGCAAAGGAAGATTTGACTGGACACGGTTGGCCTTTCACTTTTGTTCTACTACTTTCTGGAGTCATTTCAAGTGTCTTACGGAGGTCACCAGTGACCTCCTGACATTCATGTCACTAAAGCAAAAAGCCATCCTTTTCCCTGCATCCCTGCTTTGGCCTCACCTCTTAGCATCATTTGTTAGTTTCTCTTCTCAGTTTCAGTAGCGCCATTCGTGCTTACTCTTCAGGGTTATTTTTCTCTATTCACACCTTTTTAGTTTCACTTTGTCTCCTCCTTACTGATCCTCTAACGATGATGTGTCCGAAGATAGATTCTTGATTCCTATGACTTTTTTTTGTCAGCTTGACAAAATCTGGGGTCGTCTGAGAAAAAGGAACCTTGATTGAAAAAAAATACCTCCATCAGATTGGCCTATGGGCAGTCCTGGAGGGCATTTTCTTGATTAATGGTCAATGATCCATCCCACTGTGGGGCACTGCCACTCTTGGATGCGTGGTCCCGAGAGATATGGGTAGCGGATGTGAGCCTGAGAGCAAGCCAGCAAGGGGCAATCCTCCAAGACCTTGGCTTTAGGTTCCTGCTTGAGTTCCTGTTCTGACTTCTCTCAGTCATGGATTGTGACCTGGGAGAAGATGTAAGGTGAAATGAACCCTTTCCTCCCGAGGTTGCTTCCTGTAGTGGTGTTTATTATAGCAATGGAAAGTCAACCACAGCAATGCCAATCCTTTTTTAGTTATACTCTGCCCTCTGTGCCAGGGAGTAGAGACCATGTTGTTAAATACCGTCTACTTGTGATTGATACATTACCACCTGTAGCCTTGACAGCATGAAGAAACTGCAAAGTTACACATTTAGCATCCCACTTGACACATTCACCTGAAGTCTAGCCAGCATTTCAAAGACAATGTGTCTGTAAAACTATGTAGTTCCCTCCATATATCCATGTCCCACCAGTCCACAATGGCTTCATCCCCCGTCGCTTAAGTTATAGCTCAGGAGTCAACCCTGACTCCTCCCTGTATCCCAATATCAGTCATGTACTTATGAAGCATAATCAATGCCTTCAATTTCTGTTTCTGCTGAGACCACAGTTTAAGGCACCATGTTCTTAGCTTGCTTATTTGTTTTCCCTATTTGTTTGTTTTCTCTCTTTATCTGTTTCTTGCATATTTTCCTTTCTCTCTTCTCCCTTACATAATTTTATATACAGTTTTAAGAATGGTGCTCACAAAACATGAAATACTGAATTTAAATTTTATGAAACTATAGCATTTTTAAAATTTCTTTGAGATACAATCTGGATTCAGTCTTTTAAAAATTCTTATTTTATATGTATGAATGTTTTTCTGCATATATTTATGTATACTACATGTGTTCCTAGTGCATGTGGAAGCCAGAAGAAGATGCTGATTTGCATTGGAACCAGAGTCACAGATGGTTGTGAAGTAACATGTGGATGCTGGGAACTGAACCCAGGTCCTCTTCAGATCAAGAAGTGGTTTTAACTGCTGAACCATCTTTCCAGCTCCAACAAGCACTCTCTCTCTCTCCTATTGATTTCTATCCATCCCAATCACAGTTTCCCCTCCTATACTCTTCCCAGTCCATTCCCCATCGCTCCTCTCTTCCAGATGTACTCCTTCTTTGTTTCCCTTCAGAAAAGAGCAGGCCTCTAATAACCACCAAACACAACATACCAAAATACAACAAGACTAGGCACAAACCCTCCAATCAAGTCTGGGCAGTGCAATGCAGTACAAGGAAAAGGATCCCAAGAGAAGACAAAAGAGTCGGAGATACCCAAACACCCACTGTTAGGGGTTCCACAAAAACACCGGGCAAACAACCATATATGCATTGGACTTGCTACATACCTGTTCAGTCTCTGTGAGCCCTGCTTAGCTGGTTCTGTACACTGTGTTCTCCTGGTGTCCTCATCCCCTCTGGGCTCCTACACTGTTCCTCATCTTCCATGGGTTTCCCTGAACTCCAAGGCGAGGGACCTGATGGGGATCTCCAATTTGGGCTCTTTCTCCACCTAATGGTTGACTGTGAATCTCTGCATCTGCTCCTATCAGCTGCCAGAGTAAGCTTCTCTGATGAGAACTGGACTAGACACCAGTCTACGAGTATGTAACAGTGTCATTAGGTATCATTTTATTTATTTATTTATCTTTTATACCTTAGGTCTCTGGGCCTACAACCCTCCTGTCCCTGACCATCCAGGCATTGTTATGACCAGTGATTGGCTGGCACTCCAGCTCCCATTGCCCCAGCACATTTTGCAGGTAGGATAGATTGTAGTTTGAAGGTTTTGAGGCTGGGCTGGTGTCCCAGTCCCATGACTGGAAGCCTTGCCTCGTTACAGAGCACAGCCAGTTCAGGCTCTGAATCCTCCATTACTGCGAGTCCTCCCTAGGGTCATCCTTGTAGAATCCTGGGACTTTCCACTACACTAGTTTTCTACTACATGCCTACAAATCCAGTTATCTCCCTCCATTCCTCCCAATACCAATATTTTCTGTTCCCATTCCCACCCACCCGACCCGAGTGCACTAGCAAAATCTATTCTATTCCCCTTTCCAAGGAGATCCATGCATCTCTCTTAAAGCCTTCCTTGTTACTTGGCCTCTATGTCTGTGGATTGTGGCATGATTACCATTGCGTCTTTCTGGCATCTTTATCAAAAAAGCATGTGTCTGTAGGTCTGTGGATTTAGGTCTGGGTCTTCAGTTTGATTCCATTGATTATCATGTCTGTTTTTATGCCAAATACCTTGTGGTTTTTATTACTACAACTCTGTAGTATAACAAGCTGCATTTATAAAAAAAAAGAAAAAGAAGAATTGGTAAAAAAAATTAGTTCTCAGAAATAATAATGTTATCTTGCTCTCCACTGTGCTTAGAGACCTAGAGAAACCTGAGGAGAGAACATTGGTTCCCTTTAGAATCTCTTCAATTTCACTGGGACTAATCGAATGCGTTGGGAAACTAGACTTGAAAAGCACTTAATTGACAAAGCAGCAAACTAATTAAGTATAAATTAACAGCGTCTAGCTATCACGCTGTGACACAAAAAATCATTTTATTCTTTTTTCTTTCTTTTGTTATAGAAGATCTAGTTCTTTTCGTTTTTCTCTTAAGTACTTACCAAAGGTCTGTATCTTGGAACCTAACCCTATTCTTTTGAGAATATCTTCAAATCAAACACTGTAATTATTCTAAAAAGAACAGCAGTATGATTGGATATAGAAGAATCAGGAAAACAGAAATAAGAGCCAGCAGTTAAAATGGGAGAACTAAGCAGTATTCCGCTGGCATTAGCTAAATGAGACATGCAAAACATAGTCATCAAGGAAGCCCCTGTAGCTTCATGTAAGTGCTGCACCCCCACAGGAATTCTCTTCATTCTATCATGCTTCTTATACATAATTTGTGGAGGGGGAAATCAAGCTAATTTTTATTTGCTCTATTTTTTTGTTGTGAGGGTAATCCAGAATTTTACCAGCTATCCTTAACATGGCTCATTGTGTATTTCATATTATTATTGCATCATCTCTCAGCTTTCCTAATCTCCATCTTCCATCAGGGAGTTTTGTTCTCTGTAGTACTTCGACAGTTAGCTATCCCTTCTTGGCATGGTGATACACACCTATAATCCAAGCTCTGGGGAAGCTAAAACAAGAAGATTGAGAATTTGAAGTCGGTCTGAGCTGTATTACAAGACTCTTTTCAACAAAAAGATAAAATAAATAAAAGAATTCTTTAAATGTGTTCGCTAACACGTTGGTAATCCAAATACGAAGCTAATGTATGCTTTGTGAATGCAGCTTGGGTTATTGACTCTAAGCCCCTACGTGATTGGTTAAAATGCTCTGATGTCTAGGGACATAAAATAGAGGAAGAGACTTTCCGTGATAACACTAAAGCTTTAAGTGATTTGAAATGTGACCCTCAACATTCTTCCTGGCTTTATTTTTCCGAATTTCATGTGCTTTAAAAAGTCAAATGAAAGTAAAATAAAATAATTAAAAGGGTAGGCAAGAGACGGCTCAGCAGAAAAAAAGTTCTTGCCATACAACCCTGATGACTTGAGTTCAGTCCCCAGAACCCATGAGAGGTATGAGGCAAGAGCTGACTCTGCAAAGTTGCCTTCTGACTTTCACTTGCACACTCTGGCACACGAGGGCCCCCTTCCATAAAGTAAACAAGAAAGCACATCCCTCAAGAGGTAAAACAATGCTACAGGATTATAACCAAGTAATTCTTCAAGGCTTTCTGCTGTTTCTTTGATATTGACCTGAGTATTCCCTTTCAATAATGTGCCTGTCTGGCAGCCTCTTGGTGTTACAGGATTATCTTCTGATTTGCTGTGGTAAATGAAATTTAGCTTTGATGTAGCCCCTCTGTCTTCCCACCTCCCACACATATTTGCATAGCAATTGTTAGTGCCTATTTGGTGTTTTCATGTTATGATTCATAACCATTACTCACCGTTGGGCCAGAAGGCAACATCCTTTTTCATGATAATAGTCATCTCAAGTTCTTGTCTTAAATTTTCTTCCAATACACACCTCACTGGGGTTTTTTAATTGGGTTCCGAGGATCAAATGTGGGTCCCTATGCTTACGCAGCAAACATGCCACTGAATGAACCATCTCCCTGTCTCCTACTCACATCATAAAGGGTATTTTCTTATTGATGCAAAAACCACAATTCTCATCTTAAAGGGAATAAGAGACAGTTTATTCTGGAGCCATTCTGGGTGACCAAGGCCCAGGAACGCAGATTTAATTCACTCTAAATTCCGTGCTCCAATGTGGAAACTGTTTCATGAAGTTCTTGCAGTTTTACAGCATAAAGAAAGTCATAAACCAAGGCAAGTTTAAAATATACTAGTGGGTACATTAGAGAGGCAATTATAGCAAGATGGGGGAAGCTTTTCTATAGGCCCATATGCTCTCTGGTGACATTCTTAGCTTTTGGGGTTGGTGGAAGCTAGTTAGCAGTGATGTTAATAGATTCTGAAAAGTTTCTATTGATTATTCACAGATACTAGTTCAGACACAGAGGAGGGGAAGGAATGGCTGCTGGGGGCCTGGGGTGTGAGCCCAAGATAAGGTAATAAGCCTCCAGACCTCAACATTGCAAACTCTCACAGTACTGCAAGACTAATCAGACAGTCAGTCTCTATAGGCTTCTTTCCAGGAGTCTCTGTTCACTGGGTTAAGTCGAATCCCACTCATTTAAACAGAAGTATTATATTTAAAACCTTCACATTTACATCTAGCCTGATGTTTGTCAAATACTGTGGCCTAGCCAAACTGATATATAAATTAACCATCATAAGAGGTGGCCAAGAATTTGACAAGTCATTACTCAAGTTCTAAAACCTTTCTACATAAGTGGTCCTTCTGTTTATAGTAGCCTGGCCATGTCTGGGTCTCATCTCTATTTCCTCTTCCTAGTGAATCTTCCTCTGTGCCTGGAGCTCTGTTTCTGGGTACCACTTTCTAGAAATCCAGGGCAGATGCTGGAACCTTTTGTGTTGTTGGTGTTGGTAACCAGTGATGCTCTCCTCAAAAGCTTTTCCTGTCCTTTAGATCTCATCATTGACACCTTAACAACTCTTTTCAAGAGTTTATTAAGGTTTAGTTTAATTATTCACTTCCTTCTCTATTTCCCTTTCCAGTAGCAATTCTTGAAAGCATTTAATACACATTACAAACGGTTTGGAGAGTGCTTGAAATGTGTATACTAAATCTCACATGCGAGTGCCATCTAAATCCTGAAGGCCAGTGTGTCATCTTTCTTGCATTTATTTCACCAAACACTACTTTTGCTTTGCGGAATGTCTTAGTTTCCTTTCTAATGCTGCAATACAGGCCATGACCAAAATCAACTTGGCAAGGAAAAGATTGATTTGGTTTACATGTCTTGTCATGGTCTAAGGAAAGCCAAGGCAGGAACTCGGGCCGGAAAGGAAACCCGGAGGCAGGAAGTGCAGCAGAAGCCGAGGAAGAGTGCTGCTTACTGACTCGCCCACAGGCTCTTCTTCACTGTCTCATCCCTCCCAGGACCACCTGACCAGAGGCCGCAGCGCCTGCAGCGGACTAGCCCTCCCAAGTCAGTCTACAATCAAGAACGGGCCACACAGACAGCCCAAAGGCTAATCTGAGCCGGAGTTCTCTCTCCAGAAATAAGTGACACCCGGATAGTGCTATGCACCTCTCTGTACTGTGTTTCTCTCCCTTCTGTCCTCTTTCTTTCACTCCTTGTTTCCTCTTCCCTCTCTTATTCTCACTCTCTCTCCCCCCTCCTTTTCTCTCCTTATTTAAGTCAAAGTTTTTCTTGTCGTTATTGCCACAAGGTGTAGAGTAACCAACAGGTGTGGGTGCTTGCCACACACTTTTCTGTGGTAGAGAGGGTGCGATCTTGTCCTGGTGTGAATATTGTCCTGGTGTGAATACTACTCTACTCTCCAGCTGTAAGAAGCCACAAAGTCACCTGTGCTCAGAAAGTGCAGGGCAGGACTGAAGTTGAGAGTCACTGCATTCCCTTCTCTTCCTACTTTTATTTGGAGAAACTTGAAATTTTAGAAATTGAAAGAATAACACAACGAACACCTTTCCACTCTTTGCCAAGTTTCATTAGTGTTACCCTTTGGTCACATTTTATATTCATCTATAATCTAGCTTTCTATCTATCCATCCATCCATCCATCCATCTATCTACCTACCTACCTACCTATCTGTCTGTTCATCCCATCCATTTATCTACCCAACTATCATTTGGATGTTCTAACAATTATCTTCAGCATCACCCCTCAAGAATAAGGGCATCCTCTTCAATAATTACAACACAGTCTAACACCAGACATGTTGAACATTAGTACAATGGTATCATGTAACATACAGCTTATGCTCACAGGTGTAAAAGAGGATTCAGAGCACTTTCTCTGTAGAGGGTCAGAGGGCACCTGCTCTGAACTTTGCAGGTCAGACAGCCTCTTTTTCAAGGCCTCAGTTCTGTCGTGGTGGAGTAGAAGTAGCTACAGACGTGTGCAGCACAAATGGGTAGAGCTGGATCCCAGAAAAACTTTACTAGAAAAAACAGGTGGTGAACTGGTCTTGGTTCATCCATATTCTCCCTCCTTTTCTCCTTCCCTCCCTCTCTCCCTGTCTACATATATACATATATACTATCTATATACATATATTATATTATATTATTATATTATATTTCAGAGCTGGTAAATTTCCCAGTTCTGGGTATATTACAGAGGTCAATCTTTCTGTGTGTTTTTGTTTTTTGAGACAGGATCTCACTTTGTAACTCTGGCAGATCTGGAACTTGATACGTAGACCAAAATGGCCTTGAACCCACAGAGATCCACCAGCCTCTGCCTCCAAAGTGCAGGAGTTAAGGGCACACACTACCGCACATAGCTATAGAGGTCAGTCTCAGTTTTGAAAAGATGTTACCTGGATGGATTGGATTACTAAACCACATTTAATTTCCAAAAGATCTCTCTATATACTTGTAAGCATGAATATGTATTATAAATATTACATGGCCTTCCCTTATAGTAAAATCTAAGCACAGAGCATGCCCATTGTGGACATTTTTGGTATGAAGAGCAGCGCCACTGAGCAAGTCCACACTGTCATACTAACACCAGACTTCTCACCTCCAGAATGTCACCATCCTTAACTGAGATTCTGTTCCTACTAAACACCCTGTCCATCCTCCTTAGCATCCATCATCACTGTGGACTTGACCATTACAGAGCTTCATATGGTTGAAACCTGCCCTATTTGTCTTCTGACACTTGGCATGTCTTCAGGTTTCATCCATATTGTAGAATATGTCAGGACTTCATCTTTCCTCAAGGCTGATCATATCCTGGGCTGTGCACACACTATGTTCTTTCCCTCATTGATGTTAAATTAGGTTATTTTCATTTTTGGAGTTTTGTGAACAGAGTTATTAAGAACAAGGGTTCTAGATTCATTCTTTTTTAAAAAATTATGTGTATGAGTGTTTCACCTGTATGTCTGTCTGTATACCATGTATGTACAGTGCCCATGGAATTTAGAAGAGGGTGTCAGATCCCCCTGGGACTGGTGTTACAGATGATTATAAATTACCATTTACTGGAACTTGAGTCTTAGTCCTCTGGAAGAGCAGCTGGTGCTCTCAACCGCTGAGGCATCTCTCCAGTCCCTCTAGATTCATGTTTAAAGCACAAAGTGCTGCTTAGAGAGATGGCGTCCCACATCCGATGTTCACTTAAAGTGCTTTTGTTGTACAGTTTTATGTCAACTTGACACAAACTAAAATCTTCTGAGAGGAGGGAACCTGAATCAAGAAAATGCTTGCTTCCTGCCCTGTTGGAATTCCAGACTTTCTTCAATGATGGATTACAATGTGGAGGTGTAAGTCCCATCAACCCATTCCTTCCCAACTCCTTTTTCAGTCATGGTGTTTCTCACACAAGAGAAACCCTATCAAAGACGGCCTGCATTTAACACCACAGTAAATCATTTAGAACTGAGCTCAATGGGAAATATCCATGGTAACAATCCCGTTGTCACTTCTCTATCTCCTTCAGGGCTTCAGTATCTGTTACCTAATATAGAAAATGCTTCTCCCTTCTTGTGGAAGTCCTTTTATTTGTCTTCCTAGGGTACTTCTATTCATCCTTCAACACCTATAGATAGCTACTCAGAGAAGCTTCCTGGGTCTTGTCAGACAATATGATCGGCTGCCTTTCTGTTCTGTAAAGCATGGAATAGCACCTGTACGGTAGCATTACTACCTTATATTGGAAGAAATTTACATGTTTCTCAGGCATTTGTTTTTTTAATAGTATTTTATACTAAATCTTTGATAATAACATTCAATATATTTTGATCACATTCACCCCTTCACAGTCAACTTCTCCCAGATCTGCCTCAACTTCCCTAAGCACCTAATGTCTCTGTTTCTTCTTCTTTCTCTCTTGCTTCCCTCCCCGTCTCCCCTTTCTTAAATCTATCGAATGTGGTCTATATACCAGGTGTGGCACCAGTAAAGAAAAGTGATTCTCCCTTTCCCAGCACTATCAAAGCCGATAGCTCCCCAACTGGAGGTGAGCTTCACGTTCACTCCCCCAGTTCCAGCTTGCACTCCTGTTGTACGTGCTGCCATGAGTTCATATGGGAAGCTGCACTGCTGTGTTCAGAAAGCAATTTTCTTAACACTAAGAACCTCTGGCTCTTGCAAGCTTTTTGGTGCCTCTTCCATGGAAATCTCTGAGCATTAAGGTGAGGGATGTAATATAGATGTCCCATTTAGCATTCTGAAAACCTTATTCTCTGCATGCTGATCAGTTGTGGGTGTCTGTGTTCATTGTCAAGAAGAAGCATCTCTGATGAAGATTGAGACACATTCATCTATGGGTATATCAATAAATCACTAGCAGTTATTTTAATACTATGTTTATTTAGCAGAGTGACAGTAGTGCATTTTCCTATAGGGCCTATCTATCTAGCCACCGTTCTCAGCCTTTTTAACAGCAGTGGGCATGGGTTCCACCTCCTGGAACAGGCTTTTAGCCAATCAGGTAAGTTGGTTACCGCTTAATATTCATGCCACTATTGCACCAGTGGACATATCTTACCAAGCAGAGCATTGCTGTAGCTTGCTAGCATCACTTTGGATAAGTTCAACGATTACCTTTCTCCCCTGGTAGCCTGCCTAGAACCTTCCACGATGAAAGTGGACTAGTATGGAGGGAAGAAGCTTCTAGGTCAGTGAGAAGTCTATTTCTCCATGTTTATGGCTCAACTAAGTGGTGTCTTCAGCAATAGGGTCTTACCATTGCGTTCTAGATGGTAACCAAGGACAATTGCTAATATGAGATACCACTGGTCAGCAATTCAAAAAGAAGTTAAATATTTCTGGTACTGGGTTTTTATTTGGTGGCATGTGGTTGGGGTATGGACCCTCTGTTATATGGTAGCTCCATTTAAAAATCTTTTTAACACACACACACACACACACACACACATATATATATATATATATATATATATATTAGAAAGGCTTTTTCAAATGGCATCTAGTGTTAATTATCCTTTGCCACACCCCTCCTCTATTCTGCCCTTTCATCACCATCCCATTTAATCCTTCCTGTTTTATCATTCTCCTTCCCCATTTATAATAATTCATTAAACCTCCCCTTCCTGGAAGGATCCTCTCCTCCCCCGTTGTCCCTTCCTGGTTTCCTAACCTCTAAGGGTGTTCCTAATAAAACACATGAACTAAAGTCTAACAGCTAATATCCCCATATGAAAGAAAACATATAATGGTTGCCTTTCTGATTCTGGATTACCTCACTCAGGATTATTATTATTTCAATCCCTATCCATTTAACTTCAAATTTCATTTTTCCCTTTTATTGAAAATAGACTTTTTCATACAATATAATCCGACTATTGTTTATTTTCCCACAATTCCTTTAATTCATCCTCACCTCTTTGCATCTGTACCTGCACCCTTCTGTCTCTCATTAGAAAAATAACAGGCTTGGCTGGAGAGATGGCTCAGTGGTTAAGAGTGCTGGCTGCTTTCCCAGAGGACCTAGGTTCAATTTTCAGCACCCACATGGGGGTTCACAACCCCCTGTCACTCCAGTGCCAGGTAATCCAACTCCTTCTTCTGTCCTTTGACGGCACCAGACACTCAGGCAAAAAACTCACATAAATTTTAAAAAGGAAAAGAAAGAAAACAATTAGGCATCTGCTAATATAAAGTAAATAAGATAAAACAAAAATAAACAAGTTGGAATATGATAAAACAAACAGAAGAAAAAGAGCAAAGGAAAAAGTATGAGGAATACATATAGAAAAGGGCACACAGAATCCCATTAAAAACACAAACTGGAAGCCATACTATATATGCAAAGGACTCCTGTAGTTGGAAACTTTTATGTGTTTACCTGATCCTCCTGGACCAATTTCTCTCCACCCACCAGATATTCACAACTGCTTACAGATAACCACTCAGAGACTTGATATGTATTTATTATTGTGTGGTCAATGGCTTAGGCTTATTACTGGCTCGTGTTCTCTCTTATAAATTAACTATGTGTACTAGTCTGTGTATCACCATGTGGCTATAGCTTACTGATGATGTCCTGATATCTTGTCTCCCCAGCGGCTACATGGCATCTCCTCGACTCTGCCTTCTCTCTCTGTCTCTGTCTCTATCTCTGTCTCTCCTTCCCTCCCTCCCTCCCTCCCTCCCTCCCTCCCTCTCTCCTTCCCTCCCTCCTTCCCTCCATCTCCCTCTCTCTCTCTCTGTCTCTCTCTCTCTCTCTGTCTCTCTCTGTCTCTCTCTCTCTCTCTGCCTCCTCCCTCCCTCCCTCTCACCTGGGTTTACTCTGCTAAGCCACTAGCTAAAACAGTTTTTCATCAACTAGTAAAAGCAACACATATTTGCAGCATACAGAAGGACATCCCACATCATTTCCCCCTTTATGTCTAAATAAAAGGAAAGTTTTAACTTTAACATAGTAAAAATATATGTAGCAAAACAGTTATCAAGCAAGAATTATAGTTACAATATTTAGTCCATTTACATTTGGAAAAATTTAAAGAAAATACTCTATCATCTATCCCATCTTTGTGAGTCTAAAGTTTTATATCTATCTTTTATCATAACTAAGGAAAACAGTAACTATAATTATCTGTCTTTAACTCCATCAAAGGCTTCTAGGCATTGGGTATTGGAGAATATTATTTTAAGGCGTGTTACTTTTGTTTAAGTTGCATTTGTTTAACTCTGTGAAGTTGCGTTTCTGTGCCTGTTTAAAACACCCGATTGTCTAATAAAGAGCTGAATGGAAAATAGTGATTCAGAAGCAATGAGCAATATACATTAAGAAAAGCTGGCAAGAACAAGCAATCTAAGGCCAGGCATTCATAACTAAGAATAGGCCTCTGTGCATGATTTATTTGGGAGCTGGGTGGTGGGCCCCCCAAAAGAGTCCAAAGAGCCAAAAGAGTAAAAAGCAACCAACTACAACCAGGGTTTGTGACGCTTGTAGTTCTAGATGCGTATCTTAGTGTTTCTATTGATGCAATGAAACACTATGACCAAAAAGTAAGTTGGGGAGGAAAGGGTTTATTTGGCTTACACTTCAGCATTGTTGTTCATCACTGAAGGAGCTCAATCAGAGCAGGATCGGAGAGGCAGGAGCTGATGCAGAGGCCACAGAGGGGAGCTGCTTACTGGCTTGTTTCCCATGGCTTGCTCAACCCACCCTCTTATAGAACCCAGGACCAGCACAGGGATGACACCACCCACCATGGGCAGTGTGTTTCCCCATTGATTACTAAATGAGAAAATGTCTCACAGCTGGATCTCAAGGAGGCATTTCCTCAACTGAGACTCCTTCCTCTGATGACTCTAGCTTGTGTCAAGTTGACACACAATCCAGCCAGTACAGCAGTGCTGATATCTGACCTTGTCTTTGTTTGACAGGTGTTCTGTTCATCGGTTTCTGGTTCTCAGGAGAATCTGGTGGCTGTGAGTTGCCTGGTAGAGAATGCTTCTGGGATCCAGATAGATGTGACCACTGGGAGTTCTGGGTAGAATGTGTTTCTAGACATTGAGCTTTTGGGAATGGGGCTGGGGAGGTGCTGAGGAGGTCTGCAGGAGGAAAGAAAGCAGTGAGACACCAGAACCTCTGTAATTCCCCTGGGAAATGGGGCCAGAGAGAGAGAGAGAGAGAAGGGAGGCCATCGCATGTGGTTTGCTACAGATCTATGGATAAGACTCAGGGGATTGGATTTGGAGGGGAAAAGGGGAAGGGAAGACTGGTTTCCTGCTGTGGGTTCCCAAGGTGTGGCTGTAGGACTGGCCAATTTCATTTTTCTTAACAGCTGAATAATATTCCATTGTGTAAATAAATATAAATGTACCACGTTTTCATGATCCCGTCATCAGCTGACACACGCCTAAGCTGCTTCCATTTGCTGGATTTGTGACTACAGAAACAGTCAGCATGTGTGTCTATAGTAGGATATAGAGTTCTTTAGGCATAGGCCCAAGAATGAAATAGCTGGATTATATGGCAGGCTTTTTTCCAGGCTTCTGAGGAGCCTCCACACTGATTTGAGGAGTGCTTGTGCCGTTTACACTCTAGGCAACAGTATCCCCTTCCCGTGACAGCGTCTGCTGCTACTGTTGTTTGTTGGTTTTTGTTCTTGCCCATTCTGACTTGGGTAAGATGAAATTTCAAAATAGTTTTAATTGGCATTTCCCTGGTGGCTAAGGATTTCAGCATTTTCAAGAGTGTTTCTCAGTCATTTGTCTTTTGAGAACTTCTCTGTTTAGTTCTATGCCCCATTTTTAAACTGGGTTGCTTATTTTCTTGGTGTTTAGTGTTTTTGAGGGTTTTGTGTGTGTGTGTGTATGTGTGTGTGTGTGTGTGTGTACATGTAATCTAGATACTGATGCTGTAACAGACATGTGGCTGGTAAAGATTTTTCATTCTGTAGTCTGCCTCTTCACTCAAATGATGGTTCCCTCTACTGTGCAGAAGGTTTTTAGTTTCATGAGCTTTATTTGCCAATTGTTGGTCTTACTGTCTGTGGTACCAAGGCCCTGTTCAGAAAGTCCTTTGCTGTGCTCATAAGTCCAAGCATATTTCCCATTTTATTTTCTATCAGATTCAAAGTGTCTGGTCTTATGTTGAGGTCCTTGACCCATCCAGAGTTGTGTTTTGTGCAGAATGATAGAGATCTACTTTAATTCTTCTACATCCATCATCCAGTTTGAGCAACACCATTTGTTAAAGATGTTGTCTATTCTCCAAGATGTAATTTTGACCTCTTTGTCAAAAAATCAGGCATCTATGTATTACTATGGCTCTGTAGTACAACTTAAAGTCAGGGACAGAGCTACTTCCAGATCTTCTTGTGTCATTCAGGACTGTTATGGCTACCCTAGGATATTATGCTTCCCTATGAAGCTTAATTTTTTAATTTCTGTGAAGAATTACTTCTGAGTTTTTATGGGGACTGCTCTGAATCTGTGTACTGCATTGGGTAAGATGACCACTTTCATGATATTAATACTAGAGATCCATGAGCATGTGAGATCTTTCCATCTGCTGGTGTCTTCTTTGATGTCTTAAATCTTTTATTGTATGAGTCTTTCACTTTCTTAGGTTTTATTCTGAGATTCTTTTGTTGTTTTTTGGAGACTTCTGTAAAAGGCATTGTTCCCCTGATTTCTTTCTCTGCCTGTTTGTTATTTGTATATAGGAAGGCTATAGATTTGTGTTATTTTATATCCTCCTACTTTGCAGATGGTGATTAACTCTTTTATACAAAGTCAAATCATCTGTAAATAAGGATACTTTGACTTCTTACTTTCCTATTTGTAACCCCTTAGTCTCCTTTAGTTATCTTATTGTGCTTGCTAAGATATCAAACTATATGGAATAGGTATGGAGGGGCATCCTTATTTTATTCCTGATTTTAGTAAAAATAATTTGAGTTTTTCTCCATTTAGCATTACTTTAGCTTGTGAATTCCTTTTGTATTATGGCATGTCCCCAATATTTCAAGATTCATTTTAACATGAAAGGATGTTGGATCTAGTCAAAGGCCTCATTTGCACCTAAAGTCTGACCTTAAGTCTGTTTGCATGGTGGATTATATGAAAGAATTTGGAAATATTTCCTCCTCTTCTATTCTAGTTGGATGAGTGCTGCTGTCAGTTCTTCTTTGGAGACCTCGTACGCTAGCTCATTGGTCATTGTAGTGCAATTTAAATTACTAACTTCATGTTGATTCAATTTTGGTAGGTTACAGATAATGTAAAAATCAATCTGTTTCTTTTAGATTTTCTAGTTTGGTAGAATATAGATTTGCATAGTATGTCCTTATGAGTTTCTGAATTTCCTCAACATCTGTTGTAGTGTTTTCCTTTTTATCTCTGGTTTTAAAGTGTTTGTTCCTCTCTCTCTCTCTTTTAATTTGGTCATGTTTTTCTATCTTGTTAATCCTGTTAAAGAACTAGGTCTTCATTTCATTAATCCTTTGTATTTTCTTTTTTCATTTCTATTTAATTAATTTCAATCTTGACTTTCATTATCTCTTCCCATATATTCTTTTGGGGGTATTTATTGCTCTTATTTTTCTAAGGCCTTCAGGTATGATATTAAGTTATTAATGTGAGATCTCTCCAGATTTTTAATGTAGGCATACATTGCTATAAACTTAACTCTCAGGGCTGCCTTTACTATGTTCTCAGAGTTGGTTTCTGTAGAATCTCCAGGATTTTAATAACGAAACATGTTTGTTTGTTGTTTTTAGTACTGTGGTTTGAATGTATCTACTTAAATTTAATCCTCATTGTATTAAGACACTAGCATCTTACTATATATCATTTGGGTGTGGGTCATAGTAGAGGCAATTAAGATTAATTGAAGTCAGAAAAGAGAAGGACTAATCCAATGGGCCTGTGGGAGGGAAGTGCTGAGCTGGGCATCCTCTCTCCTCCCTGTCCACCCTGGGCTGCCTTCACTGATCTTGAACCTTGAGCCAGAAAAAAACCTTTCTTATTGATAAATTGCTGAATCTGTGGATTCAGCTATAGCTACAGAAAACAGACTAAGATAATGAGTGCAAGTAGAAGGAAAAAAAGACACCCCCCCTCCCCCGCTTTGCCTGTGGGGGCGTTTCCCTTTTAGAGAAGAAGTGAGTTATTTTAAACTCAAGCACCCACTTGGGAACTGGTGCTTCTAGGAAGCCATGAGCTCCATCACAAAGGGCTGCTGGGAGGGAATGAGAGAGAAGCAGTGCCTGCGCGCTGGGTTACATGAATAGGAGAACTGAGGCTGCTCTTTCAGCCTTGCCTATACTTCCCGTCTGCATTTAAGAAAAATGTCCTTTTTGCTCCCTCTTCAGTGTCTACCAGTGTCTAGATACAAGTCTGTGCAAAGTAGCACAGTATAAAAGAGCTAATGAGGGGCCCTTCAATGGATGTCATTGTCTCTCGCAGAACATCGTTTTGTCTCATTGTTTTCATAGAAGACTTTTTGCAAAACAACGGGCTTTGCCGGCTGCAGCATGGGCTGCTTAACTCTAGAAGGGCTGACAGATATCACGCCTTCCTCTGCAGGGCTGGGCTGGCTTTCAGTCATTCTCTTCCCCAGCTTCTGTGCAGTCAGTGTGACAATTAGAGAGAATTATTATCTGGCTGTCCTACAGTGAGATCCAGGAGCAATCAAATGAGTTAAAACTACATTGTGACCAACCGCAGAAACACCAGCCTCTAATGAGCTTGTGGCAAGGAGAGGCCATAGGAGACATGGAAACAGGGAGGCTGCATAACACCTGGGTATACCTTTCCCTCATTTGAAAGTTCTTCTGAGGGTCTACACTGTGGGCCAAACAAAGCAACAAAACAAGAGTCAATTCTAAATATAGTTGGAGCACAAAAGCTCTACTTAATCATATTTCTGTCTCATGAAAATACCAGCGTACATTTTGGAAGATATTTTCATCCTCTTATTGGTTTGTATGTTTCCAACTTTCTCATATTTAAAGCTCTGTTGACAAAGACATTAAGAAGCATAACTACAAAAGCTTGGGTATTCTTCTTGGATAATGTAGCTAGCCAATATATGGAGGGTCTGAATCATAGTGGTTCAAGTCCCTGCTTCCTGTCAGCCTTCATTATAGCTGTTTATTCTTGGAAATTGCAAAATAGTGAAAACAAGGTGATGACACTCTAGTACATGAATGTGTGTTGTATGTAGGCATGTTTATGCATGTATTTACACATATTTACATGAATGATATGAGACTGAGAATGAAACCAAATCGATCATCAAATAGCTGTTTTCAGCATTTATGAGCTTCAATTGCGTTAATTTACACACAACATTTAAATCAGAATCCAGAAGTAGTTGAGTGCTCAAAAGCCTTAGCTATCTACAATGTTTAATATTGATTGTCTACCTGATGGGATTTACAGTCACCATGGAAACATACCTTTGGGCATGTTGGGGAGGGAGTTTCTAGACTGAATTAGTTGACATGAGAAGACCCACGCTAAATGTAGATAGTACCACTCCACGGGCCAGGGTCCTTGTTTGTGGGGTATCTACCAGGGAAGACTACTGGGATGTGGTTTACACCAGTAGAAAGTCTTTATTAGCCAGCGGGTGACTACACTGGGTGTTCCAATCCCAGCCTTTCTCAGGGTGAGTTTTAAGCACAAAAACATATTCTGGGTTGGGCATATTTCAGTTAAGAAGAACAGTTAGGGAGAAGCAGTACTACAGAAGCCAAAAAGCAAGGCTAGTACATTTAAAGACTTTTCCAGAATTATGGACTTCAGTGGATTAGGTCTTCATTTTTGTTTTGGCTGGGGTACTGTCTATGCGCTGTGTTCTACAGCCTGAATGGTACTGCCATCATAGAGTCAGTTGTGCTAACTCGACTGAATAAAAAGAGAAAGCAAGCTGATATTAGTGCTCAGCCCTTTTAAAAAAGATTTTATTTATTATGTATATAGTGTTTGTATGCCTGAATGCCAGAAGAGGGCACAAGATCTCATTGTAGATGGCTGTGAGTCACCATGTGGTTGCTAGGAATTGAACTCAGGACCTCTGAAAGAGCAATCACTGCTCTTAACTTCTGAGCCATCTCTCCAGCCCAGCACTCATCCATTCTTGACTGTGATTCAGTGTGAGCAATCATCTTGAGTTCTTGACACCATCATTTCTGCTATGATGGACTAGATCTCTGAACTGTGAGCCTAACAAACCTTTCCTTAAGTTGCTTTCTGGTATTCCATGTTGCCTTGGTAACTCTCTCTCTCTCTCTCTCTCTCTCTCTCTCTCTCTCTCTCTCTCTCTCTCTCTCTCTCTCTCTCTGACACACACACACACACACACACACTGTGTGCTTAGCCTGACCATGTGACTCTCAGACCTTTGAACTAGTACTGAGAAGGATGTGGAAAAGTTTGAAACCCTGAGCTGGAAAAGCCTTAGAGTGCTGTGGGCAGAGAATAAAGGACCATTCGGACTGTGCGACCAGAGCTGAAAGAAGTGTGGCTGCCGAGCCCTGCTGAAGAGAGGACTATTAGGAACTAAGCCACGGCTCCAAAGATCCACTGAGGCCAAGCACCCTGTGCCAGGGTCAGAATTCCTGCAAGGCGGCTGTGCAAGATCACTGGGACCTAGGGATAGTGGAGACGTCAAGACCACAGGGATGTTCACTGAGGAAAGCTGCATGTACAGACTAAGAACATCCTAAGAGAAAGGCTGTATGTTTCTTGTGGTAGAGTTAGGAAAGGGGCTTCTCAGGCCCTTTAGAGATCAAATTATTCTTTCATGATGCCTAGGTGCTGGACATAGGGCTTGATGGTGTCTATGCTAGGTTTTGGTCCAGCCTTTCTTTGCTGTTGCTCCTGCTCCTCCCTTTGGGGACACAAATGCTTACTCTGTGCCCTTGGGTGATAGAAGTAGCTTTTTTTGCATGTGTAGTGAGTGTGTGTGTGTGTGTGTGTATACATGGGGAGGTATGTGAGAGTGCTTGCACATGTGTATGAGCATATAACATCACAAGCTAAACATCAAAGGTGTCTTCTGTGATTCCACCTTCATGTTAAGGAAGAATCTTCCATTTGAACCCAGAGCTCACTTATCTAGCTGGCTATTCTAGCTGGCTTGTTGCAGAGACATCTCTGCCCCGTGGGTGCCGGGGTCATAGGAAGTCTTCCACACATGCCTGGCATCTACCTGGGTGTTGTGTGTTCACATTCCAGTTGTCACTCTTGCACAGAAAACATTGTGTTTGCTGAGCCACTGCCCCCAGTCTCTGTAACTTTTGTTTATTTCCTTGTGTCCTTAGGGGCTCATGTTAAGATCATGGCTCACCAGGGTCACAGTGTTGAAATGGTTGAAAACTCTGGAGACTTTTGAAGTTGAATTGAAATGGGCTGGGGCCTATGGGGATCAGGGCGGAAGGTTATGGCTTAAAAGTGGTGTTTTAGTATCAAGTTAACAAGGGTTGGAGTGTTGATTGGTTGTCTGCATTGTCAACTTGGTGGGATTTAAAATCACCATGGGAGCAAATCCCTGCATGGTTTCTGGACCAGGTTAACTCCTCCTCCATGTGGGTGGCACCATTCCACCAGGTGAGGTCCTGGACTGAATAAAACTAACAAAGCAGCTGAGTGTGAGAATTCACCTCTTTCTGATTCCTGACTACGATACAAGGTGACCGATAGGTCCTGCTACCGTGATATACTCACTATGATGAGGGTGTCCCATATACCATGAGCCATAATAAACCTTCCTGTAGTTGCTGTTTGTCCCAACTGCGCACAAGTAATGACTATCGCCATAGTTGTTACTAATTGCAGGTAAGATGCATGGTTATTTTGTGTTTTTGCGCACACTTTGTACCAGTCAATATGTGTACAATTTGTGCATTTGTATATGGGTACACTTTGTGAATGTGTATATGTGTACAATAAGTGCATTTGTATATGGATACACTTTGTGCTTGTGTAATATGTGTACATTTTGTATGGTGTGTGTATATGTGCACACTTTGTGTGTGTATATGTGTATACTTTGTGTCATAGCACACAGACCTGAATTAATAACATCATCATCATTACTGATTGTGTATAATACATACACTATTTTCAATTACTTATTTTATTTTTGAGATTATAAGGTATCATTTCCCCCTTCTCTTTCCTCCCTTCCAACCCTCCCAAATATACCTTCATTACTCTCTTTCAAATTCATGGCCTTTGTCTTTTTTCTTCTTCTGTTTTTTAAAAAAATTTTAATTGAAAACCCCTGAGACATATTCTAATCATGGTTCCCCTTCCCCCATCTCCTCCTCACCTCCTCATCCATCCAACTCCACACCTTCTTTTTCTGTCTCTTGTTAGGTGAAAACTAACAGGCAAATTAAAAACCAACAACAATGAAAAACCACAACACACACACACACACACAATATTGGAAACCATAATAAAAGACTAGGAAGTTTAAAAAAAGTCCTAACAATTAATATAAGACAAAAAAATCTACAAAACTCCATTGAGTGTTGGCCTTTTACTGCTGGGCATGGGACCTACTGTTAACTGTAGTTTGTATATCCAGTGAGATTCCACTGGAAAAGAAATTAATTTTTCCTTGTATGCCATGGCCTTTTTTTCATTAATTGTCGTTACATGCATATATGTGTGTGTGTGTGTATCTTGAACTAAGAGGTTTTATGTGTTGACTCTTCATCATAATTACTAATTGTGCGTAATACACTGTTTCATGTACATTTATTTGCGCACGTGTGATACAACACAGACCTGAATGCAGAGCTTTAAGTATGGAACTATCTGGCAAAGCTTGCAGTTGAACAAATCTAAATTAATCAAAGGTCTTTCCCCCTTTTCATTGTGGTGATATCCACATAGCATAAAACCTGCCAATTTAAAAAGAGAATGTGTGTGTGTGTGTGTCATGTGTGGGTGGTGTCAGAGGTCAGGAGGTGAGTTATAGGCAGTTGTGAGATGCCTGACGTGGGTGCTGGGAACTGAATTCAATCCTCTGAAAGAACATCAACTGCCCGTAACCACGGGGACACCTCTCAGCCCCACTAAAGCCACCTTCAAGTATTTAGTGCAGCAACATTAAATAAGTCACATCGTTGGACAACTTTTGCCACTGAGGGCCTTCAGAACATTTTTGTTTTCAACTGAAACTTGGAAACTTTGTCCTCGTTAAGCACTAATATCTCCCTCCCTCCTTCCCCAGCCTTTGGTGAACAGTCAATCTAGTTCTGTCTGTGAACTTACTATCTTGACTTCCTCCTACATGTGAACTATTACACCATTTGTCTTACATTTGACCTATTTCACCAAGTACATCTCCAAGGTTCATCTCTGTGGCAGCAAGTGTCAGAAGTTTAGTCCTTTTCAAGGCCGAATACAAAGCATCATTAAAAATGAGCTCCTTGGGAGGACTCACGGCTGCAGATCACAGATCTCTCTGCCATTCCTCAATATACTAATGCCTAATAAGATGTGTGGTTCCCAGGGGAGATCTTCTGGGATTCATTTGTGTCTGGATTCTGCCACTTAGGAAGTTTACCATGGGCACACAATTAATCAAGTTAAACTATACAACACAGCCTGCATGTGGCCATTTTTCAAATGTACTCAAATGGCGCTTTGTATCTCCAGTTGGTTCTGCACAAGCCTTCTCCATTTTGTAAGATGCAGGGTTAAAGTTTGTGCTCGCTGCTACAGCGGGAGGAGAGGTGGCTGCTTTGAGGATTGGATGGTGGAGCATGTGCTTAATCTGAGCCTGCCTTGACTGTTGAGGGCACAACGAGCCAAACACAGCAAGGACCAGTCCCTGCCTTCACAGCCAGTGTTTGAGATGAATAGTAAGCACACAAGAAGGGAAAACACACGTGTGCCCAAAGACCAAAGTGGAGACACTGGAGAGAAGAGAATGCTCCTACTCTGAAGGGTTCTATGTACTGCAAAATGATTCAGTCCGACCTTGGAAGTCACCATGGCCTTCAAGAGTCCCAGCACTGCGCACAAGTGTATAGCCCTGAGTCTTTTTCGAGAGTAAGGCAATCTCCTAACCTGAACCAGGTCGAGACTCCCCATCCCCTCACAGGCTGTCCTCACATCATTTCTCCACTGTCTTATTCCCCCTTCCCTTCACAGAGTCCTTTCTATGTCTCCACCACCTTACCACACTGAATTAGCTTATGAATGTGTCTCTCGCCTGCTCAGCAGGCCCAGGTCTCAGGAATCACTGGTATCCTGCTCACTTTAATTGCCCCTTCCTCTCGGATTGCTATCATCTCTTCCACCCTCTTAGTCCGCTTTTGGAATTCCCACTAGATGTTGTACTGTGAATTTACTTACTCATTTGTATTTGTCTTCCTGAGTGGAGCTTCTCCAACTTTCCCATACAGGGATCCCTATCGACAGGGAGAGCATTGGCTGAGCTTAGACAAGGTGGACTGTTTCTTTAGGTCTGTTAGGATCTGAGAACTTCTACCGAAGTGCCTGGTGACAGTGACATTGCTGATGCTAGGATGGCGTGGCATTTCACAGCTCAACCTTTGAAGGCAGGCTGTATGAAAACAGCTTTTGTCTACCTTGTCATCAATGAACACCCTTCCTTTGGTTCATTCATGAGGTCATTTCGTAATTTCAAAGGCAGGGAAGTCTCACAGGTGTCAATAAAGGATGCCCGCAGTGTTTGAGATGAAAGGAACGTAAATACATCATAACCTGGCTGAAAGCCTTTCTGAGGATGGGTGGCTGCATGTTGCCCGTGCAGACCTCAGGTTGGGAATTCCAGACCGAGTGGTCCTGGTCAGCCAGGGCTCTGCCTACACTGCCCATTCCACCACCTCAGCCTCTACCAGCAGCTTACTCTCTGCCTCTGCCCTTGCAGGCTCAGAGCTTCCTGACCAGACCACAGCCAAACTGAACATGTACCCATCTGAACACCTTGAGCTAGGCCTGCTGCAGCAAAGACTATGGAGGAGGGTTGCTCGGTCTGTTTACCTACACAGCCCAGGATCACCATGCCATGGGTGGCACTGCCCACAGCTGCCTGAAGCCTCCCACATAAGTCACTAATCAAGAAACTGCCACACAGACTTGCCTACAAGCCAGTCTGGTGGCGTCATTTTGTCAAATGAAGTTCCCTGTTCCCAGACGATCCTAGCTTGAGTCCAGTTGGCAAAATAACAGCAACAATAATAATTATAATAATAGTAACCATCATAGAATCTTTTTTCCTTTTAAATCAGAAGTAATACGTATTATGAAACTCCCAAAACAACTCAGGCCTTCTAGTCTTTTTGTCCAGATACACTGGGACTGTATTTGACTGTTGTTAGGAGTAGAGAGGAGTGTGCATGCAGATTGATGTGGGTCGTTGGGGGGCTAAGAGGTTTCTGCAGTTGCTGCAGGAGAATTAGGAGTTCTCCTGGGCTACAGAGTGAGTTTAAAGCTCTCCTGGGTTACTTACCAAGAAACTATGTCCAAAACCTTTTTGGAAGTGAAGGGTGGCAGAGGTTAGCTGTGGAGCATTTAACTACCAAGTGTAAAGCCCAGGTGGAGTCCAAAGGAGGGGCCACGAGGCAGAGTGGAGGTCGCTCTTCCGGTTGCCGAGGAAGAGAGAATCCATGTCACATGGTTGATGAGTAGTCCATACTTCGTGCTTGTAGTCAGTGGTCCAATTCCCGGGCGTCCGGAGAAGAGGAGGGCATGCTGAAGTAGGGAGGAGAGGCCCATTTCCTTGATGTGTGCCTACCATAGGGGTGCACAGAGGGCTGTGAGGGACAGGGGGAGTACGCGGATGTGGGTGGGCAGGAACTCTGCAGGGCCGGGTCTAGGTTCGAACATTTCCAGCCCTTGTGGTGTACAAAAAGAAAGCGGAGGGGAGGGGGGCGACTTCGTGGGGGATGAAATGGGGGCAAGTTTGAATTGGATACTGGAGTTGTGTTCAGTCTCTGCCTTCTTCCTGCCGACAATTTGATGCAGTGGGGTCAGGGTCCCCTCCACCCCCCCAAACCTGGTGCCTGGGTCAGAGGTCAGCATCTGTACTCGTGCTAAGAGGCTGTTGTCCCCATGAGTCTATCTGTGTGCTGGGCTACATGGCCATCTAGACATGTTGAGATGGAGTCAGTGGGACCATTAGAGGGAGACCTCTGGATAGAATTAAAATGGTTATTCAAGGAATAGCATACGGTGTGTCAAGAGGTACAGGAAGAGCTTTGAAATCATTTTCAGTTGGATTTGTTGAGAGGAAGGTGGAATTTGTAAATGGAGGTGCTAATGACAAATCGGGGGCCATCAGGGGAGGGCGTGCTCATGAGATTTAAGGTGTCGATTTAGAGGGGGTTGTGGGAGGGCATCACAGGGAGGCTCTGGTAAAGGTCCTTAACTAAGTCCACGGTCACAGGGTGTTAAGACACGAACACAGGAAGGTAATGGATTGGATAAGATAGTCTGAGATACAATTTTGACTTCAAGCTCACCACAGTCATTTGCTGGCTCCTTAGCCAGGGAGATGAGGCTTTGTTGACAGTTCACAGAACAGGTGCAGCTTCCTCTGGGAACCTCGGCTTAGAGCTCCCCTGTGGCCAGGATCACATTTCACGCATGCGGCAAACACTGTCACATGTCGCATGTTGCTAGGAAATTTAATCTGAGGATCCGATAAAGGAGAGGCTGGGTGGGTGAAAAGGCAGACCTGCAGGGGAGGGAAATTATTACTAACATTAACGAAGGAATTCCTGAGTCACAGCAATTGATTGGCCATCATGATCTCCCTGGCTTTTCTTTTTAATCCTCTGTATGTAACATAACATTTACATGCGTAACATGATAGGATTGTTATACTTAAAATTAAAGTAATCAAGTATACAGTCTGCCTCAATGAAGTGAAGGAGGAATATGAGGGAAATGGGGGCTGTAAACAACCAGAATTCACAACTTTAATAATTTTTTCTCCGAAGTTCATATTGTAAATACTAGACTGACTATATGCTTCCCCTATATCTACTGTTATTTGCACTCTATGAAATGTTCTATTTTAAAATTTAAGTACTTAAAAGAATCTATTATCTTTTATTTTTTCTGGCTAGATTAGTCTTGTAGCTATAACATCCTGTGACTTGTCTAGCTTGAAGTCTTAGGAAAGATTGATCTTTAATACATAAGGTATTATAGTTTTATTTGTGGATACTAACAATCTGTTCTATTGTCTGGGTACTACTCTGGACTTTAGTCTGCAGAGTATTCCTTTATATTTCTTTCCAACAGAAATATTTGTCTCTCATGTACCAAATATTATTTATTAATAGCAATAATGGAAACAAAGGTAAGATCTGTTACAAATCAGAATATTTTGGGCCTTGTAGTCATAACCACATATTATTATTTTTTAGCAGTCAGGAAAGAAAACAAAACATTAGTGAGAGTCACTGTGATACTGTCTACTTCCTTAAAAATTTTGAACAAAATATGAATTGCATATAATTAACATTTTAATCCCAGCTAGTTGTACTATAAGACACTTTATATTCTTACCTAATTAAAAAGCAGTCTCTTGTAGAGTATAAAACATCACCAATATTGTTATTAGAATTTGGATAAGAAGAGTTAAGCCAAACCTCTGGGTCTTTCAAACAACAGAAGATGGAGTTCAAACTACTTAAAGTTTTCAGTCATCCAAGTGTGTTATTCAAACTTTCAGAGCATTTACTTTGCTTTATGCTGACATTTTGCTAGCAATAGAAACACACTAATCTAATTGGTTTCATTAATGTTTTATGAATAGGAATAAGTTTGTTTGGGGCTCTAAGAGTTTGGATTTAACCCAGTTATAAGTATCTCTCCCAAATGGAATGGATGTTTCTGGAAATTTTAAAATAAACTCTTTTGTTAACTTAGAATTAGATATTGTCTATTAAAGTTATACTATTTGAATAATGAAAAGTTCTTCATTATAAAGACAGTAAGGGAACTTGAATCTTTTTTAACATGTAAATGTGAACCTGTCTCCCCAGCAGTAGGATCCAGGTGCACAGTTACCGAGGGCCCCATTTTCTTTCTCTGCCATCTCGGCAGGGTCAAGATTATCATCATGTTATCATGGAGGGATAACACAGGAACATTAATATCTGTTAAGTACAACAGGATTTAAGAATATCAAAGTACAGCCTTTTTCTTTGGGCTAGGAAGGTCTTTTTTCCACTTACTGACATCATCTGGTTATATTCACTTCCAGGAGTTTGCTGGGAAAAACCTCAAAATTCATTTGAAGTTGTTTACTGTCAGTCTAGATACCTGAAGATGATGGGCACGTTGAAAATTCTGTATAATAGGTCAAATTTATAAACAAATTCAAGTGTTTGTCCAGCCCGATTGTCATCAGAGAGACTTAATCCAGCAACCGATGGAAATAGATGCAGGTCCACAGCCAAACACTCGGCAGAGCTTGGGAATCCTGTTGATAAGGGGGAGAAAGGATTGTAGGAGTCAGAGAGTCAAGGACTCCCCAAGAAAACTCACAGAATCAACTAACATGGACTCATAGGGGCTCACAGGGAGCCTGCATGGGACTGTCCAAGGCCCTCTGTATATATGTTACAGCTGTGTAGCTTGGTCCTCTTATGGGACCCCTAAAAGTAGGAGCAGCGGCCGTCTCTGACTTTTTCACTCGCATTTGGGACCCTACTCTTCATGCCTGATCACCTTGCCCTGCCTAATACATGGGTAGTTACTTAGTCTTACTGTAACTTGATATGCCATGTCTTGTTGATATCCATGGGAAACCTGCCCTTTCCTCAACAGAAACAGAGAAGTGTAGATGGAAGTTTCTGTCCCACCTGGTTCCACAGCCACTTTTCCCCCAAATAAACACACAAACATTTATATTAAGTATTAAACTGTTGGCCAATGGCTAAGAATTTTTATTGGTTAACTCCATCTTAATTATTAACCCATAACTACTAATCTATGTATTTCTACATGGCCTTGTTTAACCAGAGAATGCCTGGTGTGTCCTATCTTCCCAGTCTCTACATGGTGTCTCTCTTGAGGCTTCCCTCTGTCTCCTCTTACTTCCTCTTGTAGCCCTGCTCATCCTTCCTGCCTGGCTACTGACCAATCAGTGTTTTATTCATCAGCCAATAAGAGAAACGTATGTACAGAAGGACATCCCCCATCAGAGGAGGAGTGGATTGGTGGGTGGGAACAGAAGGGAGTTAGGCAAAGGACTGGAAGGAGAGAAGGGAGGGGGAAACTGAGGTCAGGTTGTAAAATAATGATAAAAAAAAAGAGCTTGGACCACTGCATAGACTTCTTTGCGGTATACTGTATGATATGGGGAAACTTTGTGGGGAAACTTGGATCAGTCTCAAGTAGCACCACTTGTTAGCCAGCTTCCTGAATGATTCCTTTCTTTAATGCTGGACCAGTGTAAAACTAGTGCTGGAAACAGTTAAGTTTCAAGTTTGATGCGTTTTCTCTTTGGTCCCTCGATGCTGTGTTAACAGAGGCTCATGGGAAATATCACATCTGCTGCTGGTTTCCACACAGAAGAGCTTCAACGAATCAGCGCATGGGGAATGGGGGGGTGGGCCCCTTGTGAATGCTGTAATTGCATTGTAGAGCTCACAGAGTTACTAAAACAACAACCAAGTCTGTTTCCTCAGCCATTCAAAGTTAAGGTCCTGACTGTGTGGGCAGGGCAGGCCAGAGGAGGAGAAACAAGGGTAAGAAACAGGGCTAAGTGCTTTACATAAGTGTGTTTTCTCTCCATAAAGCTCATTTAGCCTTATCCTATAGCTCATGTTTCAATGTTAAAGTACAGGTAAGTGGCCATTTGAAACATTATTGGGTAGAATGTGTCCTGGTCAATTTTTTTGTGAACTTGACACAAGCTAGAGTTAACTAGGAAGAGAAACCTTAGTTGATAAAAGGCCTCCGTCAAATTCCCTGTAGGCAAGACTTTTAGGACATTTTTCTTGATTAATGATTATTGTGGGAGGGTTCAGCCCACTCTGGGCTATGCCACCCTTGGGTGGGTAGTCCTTGGTTGTAAAAGACAGCAGGCTGAGCAGGCCCTGGCAAGGCTAGGGGCTAGGGGTGGAGGGTAGGGGTGTGGAGGGTAGGGGTGTGGAGGGCAGGGGTGTGGAGGGGAGGGGTGTGGAGGGTAGGGGTGTGGAGGGCAGGGGTGTGGAGGGGAGGGGTGTGGAGGGGAGGGGTGTGGGGGATAGGGGTGTGGAGGGTAGGGGTGTGGAGGGGAGGGGTGTGGAGGGAGGGGTGTGGAGGGAGGGGTGTGAGGGATAGGGGTGTGGAGGGTAGGGGTGTGGAGGGTAGGGGTGTGGGGGGCAGAGGTGTGGGGGGTAGGGGTGTGGAGGTTAGGGGTGTGGAGGTTAGGGGCGTGGAGGGTAGGGGTGTGGAGGGCAGGGGTGTGGAGGTTAGGGGTGTGGAGGGCAGGGGTGTGGAGGGCAGGGGTGTGGGGGGCAGGGATGTGGGGGTAGGGGTGTGGAGGGGAGGGGTGTGGAGGGAGGGGCGGGGAGGGAGGGGCGTGGAGGGCAGGGGTGTGGGGGTAGGGGTGTGGAGGGGAGGGGCGTGGAGGGCAGGGGCGTGGGGGTAGGGGTGTGGAGGGTAGGGGCGTGGAGGGAGGGCCGTGGAGGGTAGGGGCGTGGAGGGGAGGGTGTGGAGGGAGGGGCGTGGAGGGAGGGGCGTGGAGGGTAGGGGCGTGGAGGGGAGAGGCGTGGGGGTAGGGGTGTGTAGGGGAGGAGTATGTGGGGTAGGGGTGTGGGGGAGGGGCATGGAGGGGAGGGGCATGGAGGGGAGGGGCGTGGAGGGGAGGGGTGTGGAGGGGAGAGGTGTGGAGGGGAGGGGTGTGGAGGGTGGACTCAGTAAGGAGCACTGTTCCAAGTTCTCTGCTTTAGATCTTGCCTTGAGTTCTCTCCTGACTTCCCTTCTTGAGGAACAATAAGATGTTTCACCATGATGTTCAAGATGGCAGAATTTAAAACTTTGAATATAAATTCTTACTGCTCTGCATTAACATAACAAATGTAAGATGTTCAGTGGGCTCTTGGAAGATGGGGTCTAAATAAAACAGTAGAGTTCTAAAGAGGCAGGATCAGATCAGACTAACTGCCTTAACAGGTCAGTTATTGCAGGGCAAGAGAGAAATGTCCAAATTAAGTCTTCACTTCATAAATGAACTTTGAGAAAATTAAACATAAAACAGAAAGGGAAACCAGGAAGCAGGGGCTAGTGAATGTTTCTATATATTTTTTAAATTAATCACTTAATTTTCTGGGATGAAATGGCTACCTGTTGGTGAATTGGTTTAGTTTAATATTAACCTTAGAGTACAATTTTCTCTCAGAAGTTTTATTAAGGCTTATAGTTCCCAGGGGAAAGTGAATGAACATTCTTTTTAACTTTTAGAATATCAGTGATCATGCTAATTTATCTGATCATGAGATGCAAGTGAAGACTCATGCATGGGCAGAGGAGGGAGTCAAGTGCCTTTTTAAAAAAGTTTCAGTGAGTTTGCTTGGGTTTGTATAGTACGTAATTTCCATCATCTGTAAATCACTAATCTGTCTCCTCCGCAAAACTTTGTGCTTATTTTCCTTTCCTTTTCTCTTTTTAATATTAGTTTTTATTTATGTGTGTTAAATCCATCAGACTGTCTTCCGGTTGTGGGCAACTCATATTGGTGCTAGGAATGGAACTCAGAAAGAGCATCAAGTGCTCTCAACTGCCGAACCATCTCTCTAGCCCCTCTGATTTCTTCTTAAAGCAGTCTTGACAGATCTAAAAACAAGAATGACCCTTCTGCCCATACTTAAAGCACCTAGCCCTGTTGCATAGGGACAGCTGGCTCTAGGATGGGGAAGGGAACACTCAATCTTATCTTTTGGATATCCCTTTGCTAAAGTAACTGTAGGGAAATTTCTACATGGTTGCATCTGTCCAATCAGTGATTATAGGGTGAACTCAAGTTTCATATGCCTGTGGGGGAGCATTGGTCAGCCTCACCAGGGGTGTATATATGAGGTGAAGGACAACAGCTGGTTGTGTTTGAAGGACAACCGTCTGCCTGGTGGTCTGTTACTCGCTCCATATATGTGAAGTGAAGGACAGACCATGTGTGGTGGGCTCTTGTGTGTGTATGATATGATCTGCCTAGTAGACTGTTTCCCACTTTGTGTGTGTGGAGGACAGTGGTCTGTCTAGTGGACTGTTACTCACTGTGTATGAGTGGAGGAGAGTGATCTGCATGGTGGATTCTATGTATAAATAGAGGATGATGGTCAGTCTGGCGGGCTGTTACTGTGTATATATGGAGGGCAGTGGTCTGTCTGGTGGACTGTTACTGTATGTATGTGAAGGACAGTAGTCTGACTGGTGGACTATTAACTGTATGTATGTGAAGGACAGTGGTCTGTCTGGTGGACTATTAACTGTATGTATGTAAAGGACAGTGGTCTGTCTGGTGGACGTTACTGTGTCTACGTGGTGGATAGTGGTCTGTGTGGTGAACTGTTACTGGGGTTAAGATTTAATCAGCATGTGTTTGCCTTGGGCTTTTTTAAGTTTGAAGGTTAGCATGGTGATAATATATGACTGTTAATATCTGTATGTAATTAATAAGACTCTTATGTGACCTAAATTATTACCGGTACTGTTGATGCCACCACTAGTATCATTCTAAACTGTATAGGAACTCCAGGCTAAGAAATTTGTCAATTCTAATTGCACTTTCGAAAGACACATTTGATCTTCCTTGAAATGCTAATTCAACAAAATATTTAACTTTCCCTCAGTGCAGATTATTCTACTCATCACGGACTTTTGAAGCTGGACAAAATTAAGCATGGTAGTAATTAAGCAAAGGTGGGACCCATCTACCTTCAAGGCTCACCCCACCACCTGTTTCCAGCAAGGTCACCATCTACCTTCAAGGCTCACCCCACCACCTGTTTCCAGCAAGGTCACCATCTACCTTCAAGGCTCACCCCACCACCTGTTTCCAGCAAGGTCACCATCTACCTTCAAGGCTCACCCCACCACCTGTTTCCAGCAAGGTCACCATCTACCTTCAAGGCTCACCCCACCACCTGTTTCCAGCAAGGTCACCATCTACCTTCAAGGCTCACCCCACCACCTGTTTCCAGCAAGGTCACCATCTCTAAATCAGGCTTCACTCTGGCAAAATAGGACTCATCATGTGGGTATCAGGGTTTTTATTGCTGTAATAAAACATCATAACCAAAAGCAATTTGGGAGAGGAAGTGATGTATTTCAGCTTGCAGTTGTAGTCCATCATGGAAGAAAGTCAAGGCAGAAAGTCAAGGCAGGAACCTGGAGGCAGAAACTGGTGCAGAAGCCACAGAGGGGGCAATATGTACTGGCTTGAGCCTCATGGTTTGCTCAGCCTGCTTTCTTATACAGCTCAGGACTACCTGCTAAGGGTTTGGAATCACCAACAGTGGACTTGGATCTTCCACATCAAGTATTAGTCAAGAAAATGCTCAACAAACTTGCCTACAGGCCGGTCTTATGGAGGCACTTTCTCAATCAAGATCCCCTTTCCCAGATATGCCTGGGTTTGTGTCAAGTTGGCAAAACAAACCGGATATTATCTAGATGTTGCTTTCTTTAAATCTAAAGGATCCTAAGCATTGTTCTAATTTTATGAAGTCTTCTTCCCACTCGCTGGCTCTGGTCTCTGCAGTGGATCTTACTAAACATCGTTATTTCTTCTCACGGGTATGCTCCTAGGACTCTCAGCTTCCTTATGCATTCCAATGCTCCTTGCTGAGTAGATGAATATGGCATGTGTGTCTGTTTACAACTCTTCCAATCTACAGAAAGGGCCTACACGTTGGTGTATTTTAGGTGAAGAAGGATATCTAGCTAGGTCCAAGTAAGGTAGGTAAGAAAGAATGATGAGGGATGAAGAATTAGGGCTAGGTAGGGAGGACCAGACTGCAGAGAGCTATGCAGGCCACAGTGAGGGCTGGCCTTTTACTGAAGCAGCAGGCTGTGATTGAAGCTATTTAGGTGTTTAATTGTTAAATGGAAGTGGTAATGATACCTTATGTGTTCACTGCATTATCAAAGTCTTCCCCATTGCTAGAAGTGCTCAAAAAAACTTATTAACATGTAACTATTACATTAGCTGTAGGGGACTGTTACTATTACTTTTTGATTTTCTGATGTATGTAAGCTGGGGTTTAGGCTAGTAATGAGGTTTTTCAAGATCACCTAGCTGGTAATAAGAGCAAGCAAGATACCATTGTGCGGCAAGCCCTCTCTACCCATCCCTTCCATGCGGACCTGCTTAATTTGAAGTTGTTTCTGATGGATGTGGAAGCTGGAATCCACCAGTCACGCTGCCTCCACACGGGAGAAGCTGTGGCTATCAGTGCAGGACAATGGGGCTGGGTTCACAGAGAACAGAACACAAGTGTGTCTTCTCACCTGGACACTCTCTGCCTTTCACCACAGCATCCATCTGAGTGTGCCTGTATCCATGACCACAGCATCCATCTGAGTGTGCCTGTATCCACGACCACAGCATCCATCTGAGTGTGCCTGTATCCACGACCACAGCGTCCATCTGAGTGTGCCTGTATCCATGACCACAGCGTCCATCTGAGTGTGCCTGTATCCACGACCACAGCGTCCATCTGAGTGTGCCTGTATCCACGACCACAGCGTCCATCTGAGTGTGCCTGTATCCACGACCACAGCGTCCATCTGAGTGTGCCTGTATCCACGACCACAGCGTCCATCTGAGTGTGCCTGTATCCACGACCACAGCATCCATCTGAGTGTGCCTGTATCCACAACCACAGCGTCCATCTGAGTGTGCCTGTATCCACGACCACAGCGTCCATCTGAGTGTGCCTGTATCCACGACCACAGCGTCCATCTGAGTGTGCCTGTATCCACGACCACAGCGTCCATCTGAGTGTGCCTGTATCCACGACCACAGCGTCCATCTGAGTGTGCCTGTATCCACGACCACAGCGTCCATCTGAGTGTGCCTGTATCCACGACCACAGCGTCCATCTGAGTGTGCCTGTATCCATGACCACAGCGTCCATCTGAGTGTGCCTGTATCCACGACCACAGCGTCCATCTGAGTGTGCCTGTATCCACGACCACAGCGTCCATCTGAGTGTGCCTGTATCCATGACCACAGCGTCCATCTGAGTGTGCCTGTATCCACGACCACAGCGTCCATCTGAGTGTGCCTGTATCCACGACCACAGCATCCATCTGAGTGTGCCTGTATCCATGACCACAGCATCCATCTAAGTGTGCCTGTATCCATGTTATCTTCTTCATGCCTTAATCCTTCCCTCCCTCATGCCACAGCGAATCATTGCTTTGTGTCAGTGACTCTGATTGCTCCTTATGCCCAGATATGCCTCTGTGCTGAATCTTTTATTGTGGGGTAACAGGGCCCCACAAGCTGTGGCAAAAAAGAAATCAACCTCTTAAGACTCCCAAGCTCATGTTTTCATCAACACACGTTCTCCAGCTCTCTCTGGAGAAGTTAGCTCTGGTCACTCAGGAAGAGGCACTATTCCTGAGCATTTGGGATTGATTTTGAAGGGCATTTCACCAACAGACCCCCTGGAGAAAATGAAATGCCCACAGGTATCCATTCGAGGAACAGCTCAGGGCTCTTTTACAGACAACAGTCCAGGGTTTCTTCAGTGCTCATGAATATGTCTGACACGGAGCTATGGTAAGAGGTCACCAGGGGGAAGGGCACTGAAGGCCCCACACTTCATTCACAAAGTTGAAGGAACCACTCCTAAGTTCAAAGGAACACAAATGCCACAGAGAACACAAATGGCCTGAGACCACACTCTGACTTGGCAGGGGACAGTGACATCAAATTCCTCTGTGGTCCCTAGCTCACAGTGACTGTTGCTGCTGTGTGACTCTGAGGAATTGTCGGAGGAGGTTATATCATCGATGCTTTCAAGACACTGAGTGTAAAAATTATGGCTGCTTTCTTCGTCCTTGCCACTTATAAGATGCAAGCCTCATTCTGGAAAGTTCAGCATCACACAATGCCCACTGTCTTCTGACTAATTGCCTTACTCCCCAAGTGTCAAAATAAGAAAGCTCCTTAATGAGTTTTGGCTTCCTAGAAAAGGAACAAAAACAAAGTATCTATTGTTCTTAACACAACCAGGATGATCTCCAGAGCTGAGAGCCTCGAAGCCATTTAGGACTGTGCATGGTGACTAGTGAGAGGAAGTCTCCGACACCAGAGACTTGTTTCAAAATGGAAAGAATTTACAGCATCGTCAAAACACATGGCAAACCATCATGTCATTCAGCAAATATCACCGTCTTAATTAGGTTTCCTGTTGCTGGGAAGAGGCCCCATGACCACGGCAACTCTTACAAAGAGAACATTTAATTGTGGTGGCTTACAGTTTCAGAGGCTCGGTCCGTTACCATCGTGACAGGGAGCACGGTGGCATGCAAGCAGAAGTGATGCTGGAGTATCTGAGAGTCCTACATCTTGCAGACAACAGGAAGTCAACTAATTGTCACAACGAGGGAAGCTTGAGCAAAAGAGACCTCAAAGCCTGCACCCACAGTGACACACTGTCTCCACAGGGTCACACCTCCTAATAGTGCTGCTCCCTTTGGGAGTCAGTTTCTTTCACCACAAGTATGAAGTGTGTTCTAGGGGCCTGTGATTTTCCAGGAGGGAAGGCCCTGTCTGTGTCTGATAAACTAGCATTATCATGGGCTTGTACTCAAGGAGACTCATAAGATATAAAAATAGGTAGAAAGGAGAACTGTGCCATTTGATCTGCTGGAAGGATGAGAGAGATGGATGGGGAAGGGGCAGGAAGTGGTCTGGTGCGAAGGCAGCATCAAGCTAATAGCTGAACACTAAGGAATAGCCAAGTGAAGAAAAGAACACTTTTAGTAGTGGGGACCTTTCCTTGGTCCCTAGAGTGAGTGCTGTGTGGCTCAGCCCCAGAAATCAGCTGGCTGGGTCAAGCAAATGAGCATGAGAGCCTGAGGCCTGGGCAGCGGGCACGGCCAAGCATTGATGATGCAGAAGGGCAGGTGTGGTGGCAGCTGAGGAGGGGCACAGAGAGGATAAAATGACAGGAGCCCATGAGTAGAGTGTTTCTGAAAGTTCTCTTTATACCAGATTTCAGATTTTCACAGAAGTTGCAAAAACAGTGAAAGGAGCTTCTGGATCATGGATTGCTTGTTTTCTTCCACTTAGTTGTCCTTGGCTTCTTTATGTACACACACACACACACACACACACACCCTACACACAAGCTCAAGCACACACACCCACACACACATACACACATGCTCACACACCCACCCACACATGCTCTCACACACCTACACACATGCTCACACATACACACAATCACACACACCTACACACACACACACATACACACAGTCACATACACCTACACACATGCTCACACACATAAATACACTCACACTCACATATTCACACACACACATGCTGTTTAAAAAACATTTGAAAATAAAGGGGAAACATTATGCCGCTTTGATACTAAATACTTCAAACACGCATTTTTATAACAACAAAATTATTATTTATTTGAGATGGAATCTTGCTATACAGCCCTTGCTGGCCTGGAATTAGCTCTGTAGACCAGGGTAGATCAAACTCTAACCTACCTCTGTCTCCTGAGTGCTGGGATTAAAGGTGTTGGCTACCACATCTAAGACAGTAAAGACATTCCTATACACTTTTAATAATCTAACAAAATCAACAATTCAAAATTTATACATTCTTACATTTATGTCTGCTTGTGATCTATTCTCCACATTGAAGTTCATAATATCCCAACAATGTCCTCTACAGTGACTTATGTGCTCCCAGGCCCACTAGGATCCAGAATCAGACATGGCACGTCTTTTAGTCTCCATCAGTTTACAATGATACTCTGCTTGTTGCTTGTCTTTCCTGATACTGACTTTTTTGGAATACCTTATATTTTAGTTTGTCTAATATTTTATTCAGGCCTATATTCAAATTGTAGGGGTCATTTTTTTGCTTATTTTGCTTAACCTTTATTTATTATTTTATGTGTAAAGCTGTTTTACCTACACACATGTCTGTGCACCAGGTTCATGCCTGATGCCCTTGGAGGCTAGAAGAGGATGTCAGAGCCCCTAGACCTGGAGTGACAGGGAGTTGTTAGCCACCGTGTGGGTGCTGGGAATCAAACCTGTGTTTTCTGCAAGAGAAGTCAGTGCTCTAAACCATTGGGCCATCTATCTAGTCCTTTGGGCTGTGCTTTTGGCAGTATCTGAAGACTACGATATCCATATCAGCATGTGCTAGCAAGAAGCCTGTCATTTGGCTTGTCCTCGTGTTGGTGATGTGAGCTGTGATCATTTGATTGAGGTAATGTCCAATTGTTCTAAACAGCTCCTTTTTTTCCCAAAGGGAAAATGGAATGTGTTTCAAGGTGTGTCAAGGGCAAATTGCTAGCCATCCAGTTCTTTGTCGGCTCCAGGATGAAAACTCACAGGCTTGGGACGTTGATGCAGCAGGCCTGTTGAGAAACTGGAAATCTCGACCGACTGTTTCCTTTCTTTATCAGACTATAGATTCAATGACATCAAGGGTCAGGAACACTGGTTCAGCAGATCTCACTCAAACTGGCTTGGGCAGGCTCCCACGGTCTCAGGTCTTTGCCCCATGCATCTCAAACATTCTGGCAGCCATCAAGCTTTATTCTTTTCCTGCCAGAAAACACAAACACGCCCTCGACCCTAAAGCAGGGCAGAATTGGGTCTTCTCCACTGTCTATGCGTGGATGTCTCCATTTGACCTGAGAGAAAGTCTCTCGAGTTCCATCATGCCAGAATCTGTTGCTCACTGGCATCCACATTTACAAAATTTTAAATGAGGAGTGCAGGATTTGATGCATCATGTGGAGAATGGGGACATTGCCCCCCCGCCTCTTTTTATCTTAAGAAGTTATATTTCCAAGGAGCTATGAGCATGCTCCATAATTCCTTGTCCTTGGGGAATATAAGGAATACCTGTTTTGTGCTCAGTTTTCTATTGAGTACAAAATAGCTGAAATGCCTTACTAGTACATCCAGACCTGTTGTCTATTTTTATCATTTTTGGAACTCCCATGTAAGGAAAACATTTTTTTATCACATGTTTGGTGGCTTCTCCACTTTGTGCAGTGGCGGTCAAGAAACCCGAATACGTATCAACTGCCATGTGCACATATTTTAACTTGCCAGATTCTGCAATATGAGTAATAGCCATTTGCCATGAATGATTAGGAAGTAGGCCTCGAGGGTTCATTTTTAAATTAGTTACAGATAAATATTGTGGGCACACTTCATTGTTAGACAGTTTTAATGAGCAGTCTCTCTAGTTAAACCAAATTGCTTTCTTAGACTTCTGCTATTCTAATGGTGAAAGTTATGAGACTGCAGAGCTCTCTCTACCTGAGATAAAGAGACCAATTTTGTTGAAAAACCATTGCAATAGTCCATAACTATCTGAGCTGAAGATGGAGTTGTTTGATAACAACCTCTGAGCAGCAATATTCTCTATTAGCATCTGGGCAAAACCTGCTGTTGGTCTGTAATGAATACAAGCCACTTTTGGTCCCTTGAGCTGTTTAAATGGTATTGGCGTACACACTCTGCCTATACTTTCCTGAGCATCCCTATGCTCTATCATAGGAAATGTCTGAAATCCCTGTACATCTTCTCTTTTGTCTGTAGCTTTTCTATCACTAGCTTGCACTGGAGACACCTGACCCACTGTGACTGTCTGCCATGAGGGGTGTCTATACCTTTTTTTTTTTTTTTTTCGAGACAGGGTTTCTCTGTATTGTTTTGGAGGCTGTCCTGGAACTCGCTCTGTAGACCAGGCTGGCCTCGAACTCACAGAGATCCGCCTGCTTCTGCCTCCCGAGTGCTGGAATTAAAGGCGTGTGCCACCAACGCCCGGCGAGGGGTGTCTATACCTTAAGATGATCTATGCTTGATATTGTCGTAGACAAAAGAACATTTCTCTGATCTGAGGAAACCTGAAAAGTTCTTATCGCTTGTGAGAGCGATTCCACTAAATCTTTCAAGCCTCTTAGTCTCTGTTGAATTTTACTGCTAGGTTTCTGCCTCTCTGTATTTCTAGTCAAAAATGAGGGAGGTGAAGATTCTCCATCTCTCACACTGCTAATCGGTTCAGGGGCAGATATATCCTGCTGTTCTGCACATATATGCGGTCGAACTTTTGTTTCCCCAAGCCTGGTGCAGCTCTGATACAGCTGTGGTGGCGGCTTCTTCGAGAAGGAAAGATCCTTTCAAAACCTTTGAACTCTACAATTTTCTGTACTTGCTTCTGCTTTACTTCAGCTCTGTTGGCTATTAAAATATACCCACATAAATATACAATCGTCTGACTAATAATTCTCTGTCTCTTATCTCTAATTATATACATTTTACTCTCAAGGTTAAAATAAAATCTTTAGCTGTCTTTTGCTTAATACTGGTACCTTGTCTCTTTAACAAGTCTTTAATCAATACAGCCCTAGAAGCTGAGGTACCCATTTTACAATACACCCTCACAAATCCTTACCTGCTGGCCAGCCTCTGAGGGCAATCTCTCAGGGTCCCCTTTGTTTCCCAACCTCAGTGGATCGGGTGAAAAGCTGGAGATGAATCTGGTACCCTAACTTGGTACCCTTTCCAATACACCCTCCTACCTTACTTGCTGGCCAGCCGTCGAGAATTATTCTTCAGTGTTTGCCTCTCTTTCCCGAACTCCGTGAGACCTCTATTTGTAGTGTCCGGACTACAACACTTCTCAAGGATTAGGGCATGGGCCTGAGGATTGAAATAAAGACAAGAGACAGCGGGTCATTCTTGCAAGGAGAATGCCATTTATTGCAACAAGAGGGGAGCATTATATACCAGTTAGCAGGCACAGAGGAAAACTACCAAGGTCAGAAGTTCCTGTTCCCAGGGCCCTCCTGCATACACAAACACGTGGTTAGCCGAGCTTTATCAAAGCTAAGTACAGGATAGTTTGTCCTGGATCTTTGGGTTTTTAGTTCGAAGCTTCCATGTCCCATAAACAATGATCAAATAAGCATGATTTTCTTGGTAAGCTATCTTTGGTTATATATGCCCTGAGGAAGGAGAACCACCCCCTTACTGAAACAGAAAAGAACTGGTGGAGAAATTTGGGGAGGGAAAGCCATGAGTTAAGATTTTAAGTTTTGTCAGGGCCCGTAACAATTGACTCCACTCCATTTTGACTGAAGGTCAGAGAGTTTTTAACCTGCCCTTGCTCTTCCATGGCGAAACAACAAGGATGTCTGGCCTCAGATGGGAATGCAACAGAATTCTTGGCCTCAGGTGTGGTCGCTGCATGTCCTGCCTGAACAACAGAATATTTAACTCAGGATACAGTTATTTGATGTTTTGGATATTGAGCGGTAATTACTCTGTTTGTTATTTGCTTCATTGGAAAGGAAGTCTTTTGCCTTCTCCCCCTCTTTTGGGATGAGGGTATAAAAATCTTTGAACAATAAACTTGGTCTGACCCTGGTATTCACCAGGTGCCCCCTGACTCTATCCTTGTCTCTTGCATATTTCTTTCCTCAGTTCACGCTGCCCTCTCAGGTTGGCTGAACCCTACAGATGCATGCAGATCCCTCAACATGGGTTGCATGTTTGCTTAATATCCATGGGAAAAGGAGAATGGCAGGTATGCATGTGATATTGAAAACCATGTCATTGGGTGTCTTAGTCAGGGTTACTAATGCTGTGACCAAAGCAACATGGGGAGAAAAGGCTTTATTTGAATTACTATTCCACATCACAGTTCATTTTCAAGGGATGTCAGGGAAGGAACTAAAACAGGACAGGAACCTGGAGTCAGAAGCTGAAGCAGAGGCCCTGCAGGGTGCCGCTTACTGGCTTGCTCCCCAAGGCTTGCTCAGTCTGCTTTCTTATAGATCCCAGGACCACCAGCCCAGGGGTGGCACAACCCACAATGGGCTGGACCCTCCCTACATCAATCACTAATTAAGAAAATGCCCTACAGGTTTGCCTACAGTCCCATCTTATAGAGACACGTTCTTAATTGAGGTTCACTCCTCTCAGATTGACTATAGCTTGTATCCAGCACACCGGGTGAGCCTACTTGGAGAAGAGGTGACAGTGAAGCCTGGAAATCAAGAAGATAAGGTAAATATGGTAATGAACGGGACAGTTGATGAATGGGAGACAGCAGCAGAGCAGCGCTGGTGGCAAGGGGAGACAGGGTATGAAAGGTGGGAGTGACCAACTTTGCTGAGAGGTAAAGCTGACAAGAGCAGGGGGCATTTAGCATCTGTCACACTAGGAGCAAGGAGGGAGGACCCAGCAAGTGTGGGTGATGGAGATGGTGTGAGATGAACAGGGGCAACAGTAATAATCAACTAGGTGGAGGATTGTAGAGAGGGTAAGAGTCTAGTAGCAATAGGGAGTCAAGGGAGGCATTGTCTCTTCCTTTATGTGTTTAACATGGAAGATAGGCGATCATACTCTCTGGCAGTGGAAGTGAGGTAGGCAATGCTGAAGAGAAGGGATAATCTGAGAAATAAAGTCTATGAAAGGACAGTGGAGCTCAGAGCTGGACGGTGGTTGGTCTTTGACAAGAAGGTCATGTGACATGGTGGTGTTGGAGAGTTACGACATAATGAGAGACACCTTTTGGTGGCTTCCGTTTTCTTGGTGACACGTAAAGCATTGTCACCAGCAGAAACTGAGGTAAGGGTGGTATGCAGAGAGAGAAATGTGGAAGCTGAGATCACTCGTCAGTGCTGAGAAACGGAAGAAGTATGCCCATGGACTACCACGACATTAGTATAATTTACTAAACCAGCATAAGCCTGAGCATCAATCTGAACATTCACCCTTATACCCACAGTGTAGTCTTCAGCCCTCATCCAGAAAACTTCTCTTTGCAACAGACATAGACCACTACAGAAAACTACATCCAATCAAACTGCAGATTTGTGGAGCCCAGTCCCAATGGCTACATCTTTCAAGCACTCCTGCACTTCAGGCTCAGGGAACACTGCTGAAGAGGGGGTAGAAAGATTGTAAGAGGATCAGGGAGTTTTCAGGGAGACTGTGTCTCCTCGTAATATCAGAAGCTACACCCATAAAGTGTCATCAGCATGACTGCCCACACAGGAGGTGAAGAAGGATGACGTCAGTGAACATGCCAAAGTGGGTGAGGAAAAGCCCATGGGCTTCAATCTTACATCACACTGAGGAAAGCTGGGAGTGAGAAATGGGCTTTTCCCAGGGAAGAGCACACCAACTTATTGTCCAGTGACAAATGGTCTGTCCCGAAAATATGCGTATCTACATATGTGTGTGTGTGTATATGTATATATAGTGTGTATATGTGTGTGTGTGTATATATATATATGTGTGTGTGTGTGTGTGTGTGTGTGTGCAATAACAAAAGAGACCTCTCGAATCTGAAGCAGGGAGGAGGGGTATATGGAAGGTCTTGGAGAGGAGGAAGGGAAATGAGAAATGTTGAATTTATAATTTGAAAACCTCTTGAAAGCCATGCCTTTAGCATTTTTACAGTAAATTTAGGACCATTTAAAGACATACCATTTACAATCCTTAAAAAAAAACCCTCAAGTTTCAGTGTGAGGTCATACAACCTAAGGTTCAAGAAACATCATGGGAGAGGAGGTGGAAAGATTTTAAGAGCTACAGGAACAGGAAGTCTGCTGGGAAATTGTGTCTTCTGAATATGATGTGAAATCTCGGCACTCTGTCTGCCAACACAAGTCCTGAACGGTGGCGACAGCGGACATGGCAACATGGATAGAGGAAAGCTCACAGTGCTGCACACTTAGACAAAAAGCTATAAGCAATTAGTGACTGTTGAAAGAGAAAATTAGCGTTCCCCAGGGTTGAACCCTTAACTGGTTATCAAATAGCAAGTGGTCATCCATAAGTGTACACATACAGGCAATACTAAACCAACTCACCAGATTATTTTATATATATTTATATATTTATTCATTTTATGTATATGCAACAGTAATAACTAAGGAAAAGTGATGAATTTGTGAGGGAGGGTGTATATGGAAAGAGTTGGTGGAAGGAGAGGGAAGGAAGAAAATATATGATTATATTTTAATTATAAAAATCTGAAAATTAGAAAATATCTAGGACCTGGGAGGAAGACTTGGCTGGTAAAATGCCTGCCACACAAACATGAGTTACTGAGTTTAGATTCCCACATGTGGGTAAAAGCTGAGCAAGGTGGGCAGTATCTGTAACTCCAGCCCTGAGTGGGCTGTGTGCTCATTGGCCAGTCAGCCCAACCAAATTGACCAGCTGCATGTCCAGTGAGAGACCTATCTCTAAAGTCTGGGGAGGGAGTGAGAGAGAGTCATATGGGAAGGTATGGTCAAAGAGCGTTTTACACACACACACACACACACACACATACACACACACACACACGCGCGCGTGCGCGCGCACACACGCGCACACACACACTGAAACTCTGAGAGAATAAAAAAAACTATTCTTGTTGCAACCACAAAATATAATGCTAAAGGAAAAGAAGTTGGGTCAGCCCCATGAATAATTTCTACTCTACCACATCACGAGGGACACACACATCAGAGCGGCATTTCAGAAGTCCAGGGGTTAGCCAGCCCCCTTGTTGTCATGACAGCTCCAGTCCGCCCACATGTGAGTGCGCCAGGCTTAGCCAGTGGGCTTTATGCTACCGTGTCACATTTCTGTCATGATGATCTGCGTGAAATAATACAGCGCCACAAAAGAGCTGATGTTCCTGGTCCCCGCAACAAGCTGAACAGTGTGAATCCCAGCCATGTGCTGTGCAGAATCAAAGGAGAAGCGTGTATAACTTACAGTGGAGTGAGTTACAGATACATTTTGCATTTTATGGGGCGTATAACCTGTCATGGCTATATACAATGATTATGTTGAATTAAAATAGTAGAGCGAGGCCAAACTGCTGATGAAAATGTTGTACCTTTCAAGCCTGAGCTTTTGGAGGAGGAGCTGATTACCTAGAAGATAGGTTTTGCTGCCAAGCATGGGTCTCTGATGAAGACGGCTTCAAGTGTGGCTCACAGAGACCGGTGTGGCTTCAATATTATGTGATGTGTTGACATCGCTGGAGGATCGGGGAGCCAGAGTTCCCGAGGCTGGAGCCCATCAGATTGTGATGTCTTTGTGTACATTAATGGTCAAGAACTTCATGTGAGGCAAACGTCCCAATAAGCTACCATGTGAATGCCATGCATATCACATGCACGCATAGGGAAATGTTGATTAATTACAATATTTAGGATTGCTCCAATGGTTGCTTGTATTCCTGACAGAGGTGGCCAAAGTAACTATGTTTTTGCTTCTCAGTTAGCAAAGCATTTCAGAAACTTAGCACAGAGCTCACTCTCAGATAAACAATTCTTTTCAGTAGTAAACAATTAAAGACACATCTTAAGTCTCAAAAAAACAGCAAGGTATGTCTTCATAAAACTAAGAAATCTGAATGAAGGTAGCCTGGGTTCGCACAGTAGCCGGGCATGCAATAAGAACCTAAGATTTTGTTAGTATCTCCTGACACCCTAGCTATAGCAGTTTATTTCTTCATGGCTGTAAAACAGCTGTGTCAGCCCCATCCATCATCCCAGGAAAATGTAGGGAAGAAGTGTGGCTGAGCCACGTCATTGTCAGGAAAGTTCCCTGTCCTCATCTCTCTGCCTCATAGAGGCCACTGATGCCAGTGAGGCTGGTGAATGACTCTGTGTTTTCTCTATAGCGGAAAGCGAACAGGAAGGAGAGTGTGAGGAATGGCCGGCCAACACTGACGACAGCGTTTTGTTGATCTCTATGCCTAACCTACGAACGTGCTTCTCTGACTCTGAGAAATCTTAATAAACCATTCTGTTTGTCTTACTACCTTCACGGCTGTGTGTTTGTCAGCAGAAGCTACAAATGCCGTAACTGGGTTCTAAACAATAAACCAAGCTTCATGTTAGCTAATTTTTCTACCTAGATCCAAAACAATTACACTAACCCTCCCATTAAGGTTTGAAACCACTGTCCCCATTTCTCAAATAAAGAAGCTGAGGCCTGAGGTACATGTAGGCTGTATACTAAGAAATGTCAGAGGTCAGATTTAAACTCAAATCTGCACAGCTCTAGAGCTTGTTTCTTACCAGCACCAGCCCCAACATCCACGTATAATAGCCCTGAGGGGTTGGGGAAATGATTCTCTGGGGACAGTACTTCCTGCCCAAGCACGGGGACCAGAGTTCAAGCCCCCAGTACCTAGGTAAAAGACGGGTAAGTGTGGCAGTCACCTGTGATTCCAATAGCTGGGAGGCAGAGACAGTCTTCACTCTGGGCAAGCTGCCTAGCTAGAAGAGCCAGAATCAACAAGCAGATTCATCAGAAGAACCTGCCTCAAGAAACCGGCAGTAATCAACTCGTGTGCCCACACACGTTTGAACATGCGTACACATCCACACACTTGTCACATACACATGCAAAGAAAAACGGTCTTGAGAGAGCAAGCGGATATTGTTTTCATAATTCCTATATATTCTTTTATAGCAGACTCTAAATATTATTCAGTAGCTGCTTCCTTTCAACCCTTTGAAGTCATTCAAGAGAGAAAAAAATGTTATTCAGTGCCTGCGCTATCTCCCCAGTGATGCCAGGAATGGAGTCAGGATTCCCCAGGGTCTTGCCTCTGCCCTGGCAGCATTGTCTCCTTGCATTGCCTGATGCATGTTTGCTCCAGGATGGATGCTCTGCTGATGGGTTCCTTGTTGCTGTCCTCTTGGGAACTCAGAAAGGTCTCTGGGAAACACAAGACAGGTCGTTTAAGAAGAAAGAACTCCCGCAACAGCTCCGACCCACACCATGCAGCCAGGGCAGGCAGGACTCAAAACACAGCAATTATTAGTATTGAGGCTCTTATAGAGAACCCCAACAACAGCTCTGCACCCACCAGAAGCGCCCCTCCCCCACCCCCATCCGGGTCCCACGGGTAGGCACTCTCATGATCTCTTTGTGATGAAGAAGCAGGGTCCTGCCCAATGCCATGATGAACTGTGCGGGACAAGGAGACTTACATGAAGGCCTGGGGCGTACTGCCCCAGGCTCCAAGGAGAAAACAGGGGCCCATCCAGCACCTGGTGACATCGAGCAGATGGGCACTATTACGTTGCGGCAAATGTATGGTGTGGTATTGGAGAGACAGAGAGACAAAATGGTTCATGCCGTGGACAGAGACATATTTGAAGAAGTGAAGAAAGGAGAAGAGCAGACTGAGGTGGATGGCTTGATGGTCACCCAGGGCCATGTGACGTCTGCGTCTGGGCTGTTCCTGGGGCCCATGACTGGGTTCATGGCCCTGATACAGCCACGGTCTGTGCCGATGTCCACGGCTCCTGACACCAGCGAAAGCAGCGAGGATAGGGCTGTCCAGAGTTGGCCCTGCGTCGCACCAGCTGAGGCACTCAGGAGCCGGGGTCCTACACCTCACTTGGGCAGCACAATAGAGCTGACCCTGTCCACAGGGGCGTGTGCCACCTGGCCCTGAGGGCGTGGGAATGGGAGAGCAGGTCGTGCCCCTCCCGTTTGCCATGCCATGGCATGGTGAGGGCAAGATGTCCTCCTTCCCCCACCCCTCAGCACCTGCAGCAGGTGGGAGAGCTGACCCAACCCCCACCGACTGTAGCACTCAGGAAAACGGGTCCTCCGCCTCTCCAGGGCAGCACAGTAGAACTGACCCTGTAGTCAGGGGTGTGGGTGAGCCAGTCCTGAGGGTGAGAAAGAGTCATAGCTTGTACCTTCTCTGCGTGGCAGTGGGGTGGAGGGAAAGATGTCCCCATACCTCTGTGCCTGAGGCAGGTGGGAGAGCCGCCCCTGGCCCTCACCAGCTGTAGTCTCTGCGCCTCACCTGACACACAGTAGAGCTGGCCCTGAGGTCGTAAGAGTGGGAGCTGACCCTACCCCTCACCAGCTGCAGCACTCTGGAGAGTGGCGCCTGCGCCTACCTTGCACACAGTAGCGCTGGCCCTGATGGGGCAGGTGTGGGAGAGCTGACCCCCAGGACGTGAAAGCAGGAGGACTGGCCGCACCTTGCTCATCTCGGTGAACTCACCAGGGCAAAGCTGGAGAGCTCGCCCTGGTGGTGAGGACAGGGGAGAGCGGGCAGGCTGACCAACCCTGCAACTACCCAGGCCCAGAACCAGGGTTTGTGTTGGCCCGCCCCAAGATCCACCCCATCTATGATTTGTGGGAGCACGGGAGAGGGCCCAAGCTACAGGATCTCTGTGGCACAGGACAATAGCAGGATGTCCAAGAAGAGCTCCAGCAGGGCCCGGCATTGATAGTATAGCGGGAACCAGAGGCCGCGATCCAGACCAGTGACTCTTTGCAATCAACACCTGCAAGTAAAGACGCATGGATAAAAGGGTTTGCTGTGTACACAGTCTCACTGTGTCGCACTGCAGCCTCCATGCTGAGATTATTCTTTTCTTCTTAAATTTCATTTTATTTTGGAAAGGGGATGCAAGGGCAGAGGTCAGATATGAAGGCATGGGGAAATGAATGGAATCAATATGCATCCTGTGAAAGACAGAAAGAATAAATGAAAAGAAAGTTTAAATAAATAAATGGCTGCGGTTGTCTCACCTCTTTGCTAGAAAGAGATTTTACAGTGGCAAAATTAAACCCAAATCCCAGGAGGAGGCCAAGCCTGGTCTAAGTGCTCGTTAAGCATGAGGATTGAGCCGAGGTGAGCAGGCTTGGCAGCGGGTGCCTCTACTCATCCTCAGAATTCACAAGGTGGGAGAAGAAGCCACTCACTTACATCCTCTGCCCTGCACGCACGCATGAGCTCATGCAATAGAAATAAATGTAATGTAGAAAATCAAGTCTTTTAAAATATGAAATTATAGAACAATTAAAATGTTTCTAGGCACCGGGCGGTGGTGGCACATGCCTTTAATCCCAGCACTCTGGAGGCAGAGCCAGGCGGATCTCTGTAAGTTCGAGGCCAGGCTGGACCAACAGCCTCCAAAACAATACAGAGAAACCCTGTCTCGTAAAACAAAAACAAAAAAAATGTTTCTAGGGTTATCAAGAAACACCAAAGGCTAGAGTTTCATTTCACATCTGGACAGACTTAGGGCAGAGACAAAACTTTACCCAATAAGCAGCACAAATTAAAATTTTTTGATGATGCAGTGTACCACGTGACCCTGCAGCTACCTTTTGGCCGGTCATGTGCAGGCACAGGGATTGGGCCTACTCTAAGCTTGTTGAAGTCAGAACCTCCGGGTATGTGTCAAGGAAGACCTTCTAGAGCAGTTCCTTGTGTTGTGGTGAGCCCCAGCCATAACATTCATTGCTACTTCATAACTGTAATTTTGCTACTGTTATGAACCGTAAATTCCTGATAGGCACGATATTGATATGCAACCCCTCAAGAAGTCATGTCCCACGTGTTGAGAACCACTGCTCTAGCAGCTCCTTTGGTGGAATATATATGTCTGTGCGGCTTTCCCACCCCCACTCCAGAAAACCCACAGGGACATTTTTCTACTGTGTTTTCAAAACCAAGATCCTCTGTCTTTACAGACAAGCCTCTCCTGGCCTCAGGATTCTCCAAGAAGCTTTTGAGGTTCCCCACTGTGTGGTCCTTGCAGTCCAAGGAGAGCGTGGGCGAGGCAGTCTCTGAAGGATCTATTGCAAACCATGAAAGAGAAGAGCAGGTAATTATAGCAAGATCTTCAGGCTGGTCGGAGCTGGAATTCCCTTGAGACTCAGAGGCAGATCAGAAAACATTTTCCTGGTTTTGACTCTCGCGGACACTCAGATTTGCTGGCCATTGTACATTAATTGCTTGCAAGAGAAGGCTGATGATCAAAGGTGACCTGGGGACAAGGCCTCTGCTGTCTCTTGAGAAGTGCCCTATGGCCTCTGGCTCCTTTGTGTTGATGCAGACAAGACTGGGACTTTCTTTCTATGAGTTTATTTGTTTATTCACCAGGCTCTGATGGCTTTGACAGGCCTCATCAAAAGACCCCAGGAACTGGGAGCCCCAAATATGCACAGATTCTTCTCCTGGCCACGACCAATGAAGTCTTTACTTCCTCTGTGTCTCTTACTTCTCTGCTGATGCCCTCAGTGTGGTTTCTGCTCATCAGGGCTTCTGTCCCCTCCAGCCACAGAACTGGCCCAGTGGTTAGTAGGCAAATTCCTGAACTCAAATATCATCGACCTAGAGCTCATTGTGATCTTACGGTTCTGGTGAAACAACTTGAAACTCTAGAACATTCTTTCATTGCTCTTCCCAAGAGGTCGTGACCCACATGTTGAGAAACACTGCTCTAACGGCTCCTTAGGTGGCATATATGTATCTGTGAGGCTTCCCCACCCCCACTCCAGAAAACCCACAGTTTTGGGCATGCCAACACAGACACACATAGACACACATAGATTTTTAAAAGATATTTTGCCTTTTTGAGAATGGGCTTTGATCATACTCATCCCCTCCTCAAGCTCCTCCCAGAGCTGCCTCCATCTTCCTAACCTCCCAGCTTCATCTCCTTTTCTTAAAATCTTTCAGTTACAGTCAACAACTCTTCATTGACTTGTTACTGTGTGGCAGGCAGCATTATAGACATAAGATTGGAGTGATGGCACGCAAGGAAGAGTTTATGTTTCCTTCCTCATGCATTTTATTTTTATTTTTAACTTCTTTATTGGATCTTTGAGGGTTTCACATCATGCACGCCAATTCTGTTCACCTCCTGGTCCCCATATCCACCTCCATCCCTGCTGGGCCACCCCACAAAAGAAAATAAAACAAAGTACACAAGCAAGCAAGAACAAAAAGTCCCAGTAAACCAAAACAGAGTAAACATCACATCAGGAGAGAAAAGTCTCTGCTTCTCCTTCTCTCCGGCCTCTCCATCACCTCTTCATCTGTCCTGATGACACCGGAGGCTTCACCTTGACTGGCAGATGTTTGTTGCTATGAGTCACCAGTCTGGTTCATGGCCTGTGGTTTTTGGTACACCATTCTCACCGGATCCCCACCAGAACGCCTCTGGGATATCCGGTGGCCACCCCGAGTCTGTGGGAATCTTGTGGGTATCATTCCACAGGACCAATTCCTTCATGAGCTCCAACAGGTCCTAGGATGGGATAGATGCCAGGGTGGGCCAACCCAAGGCCCAGTTGTGGGCCTGGGTGTTAGCAGTCAGTTCAGATCAAAGCCACTGGGGCCACCTGCCTCCTGTGCAGGGGTGGAGTCAGCTCCCCTACAGGCATACCCTCAGGATAGGTTCATCCTCACCTGTGGTGAGGGGTGGGGCCTTCTCTCCTGAGTGCAGGGGCCAGCTCTGGGGGGGGGCGTCAGTATTTATAAAGTTACACATTTATAAATACTATTGTCTCCTTTTTATCTATTGTCTCCTTTTTAACCATTAACAGTTCATCAAGGTTGTGAGGGCAAAGGCTGTTCACAGGGCCTTGAAGTTAGTCTTCTGGGCTTAGAATCCAAATTTCCTTTGCTGTACAGCAGAGGATTCCATATTTGTCAAATTTCCCGTTATTTTTTAAATCACAAATTGGACTTGATGGGTTTAAACAAAAAAGAGATGAAGTTGGGTGGTTAGGAAACCTGAGGCCAGTCTGGAAGGAACATGAGGAGGGCAGGGGGCGGGGTATGATCAAAACACATCATATAAATTTCTCAAAAAAGTAATGAAAATATCTTTTAAGAACTGTGTGTGTGTGTGTGTGTGTGTGTGTGTGTGTGTGTGTGTGTGTCGGTGTTGGCATGCTCAAGCTCAAGTATACAGTGTGTGTTTTTGAGTTGGAGAATAACCTGTGTAATCAGTTCTCTCTCTTCTCTGTGCTGGGTTCCTGGAACCTAACTCAAGTTGTCACGTTTGCTGACCTGAACTATTTTGCTGGCCCACATTTCTACCTAGAGGCAAACAAGCCAGCCAGAGCTCTCCCGGCTCAGCCCTGCCTGGACTGCTGTTCTGAAAGAAATAAACTGTGATCTCCCATGTCTTGTGCACAGTCCTCTTGTGATCCCTTCATTCTCTGTGATGTTTGTTTTGTTTTTTGTTTTTCTGTAAAACCCTTCAGGTGATGATGAGAAGTGAGTCTGCAATGGGCAGTTAGTTCATCTTCCGGAGGCAGAGCGAGCCTGTGGGTTTGGTTGCTGTCTTCTAGGGACGGAAGCAAGTGTGTTGGTCAGGTTGTGGTCCCCTGGAGACAGGAGCAAGCTGTGGGCCAAGATGTGCCCCCCCCCCAGAGACAAGAGCGAAGTCTGGGCTGGGATGTTTGCACCTGAGGCAGGAACAAACCTGAGCGGGAATATAGGACACCATTTTCAGTTATTCGGCGTCGGTTCCTGCTCAGCAAGTTTCTTCCTGAATCTGCCACCTCTGTCTTCTCTCTTCTGCCATTCAGCAGGAATTCACAGCACACCTTCCCATGGACCTGGCCTGGTGTGTGTGTGTGTGTGTGTGTGTGTGTGTGTGTGTGTGTGTGTGTGTGTATGTGTGTGTGTGTATGTGTGTGCGTGTGTGTGTGCATGTGTGTGTGTGTGCATGTGTGTGTGCACCTGTGTGTGTGTCTAGGGGTCTTAGGTGAGCACTGACCATTTGGAATATTTATAAATTAAAGCAAAACCAATTATTAATCTTCACAGGCACTAGTGGCAAAAAAACAGTCTTGGTCAGGTAGGTATTTCTAGCCTCTTCTCTGGGACTGGCCTTGGCCTTCCCAGAAGGGCTGGATTTGGAACAGTCATTCTAATTTTCTATGCCCCTAGCCTGCCCTAGTAACAAGTGACTGGCCCGGAGGACACCTGGACCCATCAGATTTCTCCTGTATAGATTCAGAAGTGGGGGGCTTGTTGTGTCCAAATTCTGAACCCCCAAATCACCAAGAGGCCCATTTCAATGCAAAAGCAAAGAGTCTTTTATTGCAGTTGTTTAACGAGCTAACCCCATTAGTTCAGGCCTTTCATTCATCACCTTGGCCAATGACTGGAGAAAGACCCTGAGAAACTGCGGGGCAGGGATCTTAAAGAGCAGAGTAAGGGGAGTATCGAGAGGTATGAAACAGTCTAAGGATAGGGTGTGCCTCCAGGCTTGGATGACCTGCCCTGTGTTGGTTGGTCAACTGGTTGTTATGGCCCATAGGCTCTCCCAGGATGGTTGCTATGCTCTGCGTGTCACTGTTGAGCACTTGTCCATAAAGCACACCCAGAGCCGTAAAGCACAGCTAACTTCTGATTGGTTCTTTGCCACGAGGAGGGCATCTAACCTCCTAGTGACCAGGACAGGAGAGGCAAGGTCATGCGAGCACATATTAGCTTGTCAGGGCTGCTAAAATGGAGGGGGCAGGGGGCTGGTCACTTCAGGGCTGAGATGAGTTGATGTGGGACCTGGACATCTTTTCTCAGATTTCTTACCACTAGGGTCAACACTGGCCTTTGTTTACCATGGCATTCATCTGTTTCCATGTTTCCAGTCTCCCTTTCTCCCACCCCAGTCATCTGGATGCCATGTGTGTCTACTTGCAACGTCTCCAGGCCCTCTCTAGTCTGGCTCCAGGAAAGCAGGTCGCTCCACTTTGTTCACACGTGCAGTCCAAACACCTGACTGTTGCCTAATGCATTCTGTATGGAAAAGGCCATGGCTGGATAAGTGAATTCAATCTGTAGTGTGGTCAGAAAACACTTGTGTCATCCAGAGAAGCTAAAAAGCCAGGATGAAAGGGAGAAGGACGCAGAGTTCTACCTAGAGGCAAACAAGCCAGCCAGAGCTCTCCCGGCTCAGCCCCGCCTGGACTGCTGCTCTGAACCTAAGAGTTCATGTGTTCTCAGAGTGGCTACCTTGTTAACCTAAGTGAGCAGAAGGCACCCCAGATTTCCAAGAACTTAAATCCTAGTGGGTACAATTTATTGAAGACCCAGGAACTAGGGGAGAAAAACTGCCAGAGGGGGAAGCAGGTGAATGTTGCGTCCAGCCAGTTTCACCTGTCACCTGGACTGATGCAGAAAGTCACTGCAGAGTTTAGATATTTTACATCCAAATCCATTTCATTTAAAAGCATCCCTCTGGCTGCCACAGAGCCATCTAGGGGATGTGTGAGGCTAGGGGAAGTCTGCAGTAATGCAGGAGAGAGGGAGGCTCTGAACAGTTGTCACTGGGGCGTGGTGGTCCCAATGCTGTTGACATCTCAGACACTCGAGGTCCCACTCTCCAAAACAGAAAGGTATGTCTCTCTCCTATGAGCATGGCACTGCTGGACAGTGGGGCTGTTGACCCAGCACATCCTGCCGTCTGTCCCTTGTCAGCAGTCTTCTGCTTCTGGGAAATGTCACCAGCCCTCGCCTTCCGCAGGGTGAGCAGCTCCCCTCTCCAAATCCTGAGAAAGGCTTCAAACTCTTTTCCACCTTAGTCTTCCTGGGCTGTGGGCTGACCGGAAGACTTGTGCTTGTAGAAATGGGACTGGCAACGTACATGTGACCGGCAGGGATGTGGATTTGTAGTTTTGCTTTATAAGTCTATATAAAAGTTGCTGATCAATTACAGGGCACTCAGCGGGATATCTGGTAACCTAGAAAGTAAGGTTGGTGGCAGGCAAGGCTTCCACAGCTAGAAACATGACACCTGGATGTGCACCGGGTCATTTCCTGCTGATGCAGTCCCCTTGGTGAGACTCAGGGCAGGAAGGTCTGCCCCTCAGACCTTTTAGTCTTTCTCAGAACACATGCTTTCATGTTTGGATTCTTTACAGTGTATGGGCCAGTATATAGATTTTTTTTCAAAGTCTCTTAGCCTTTGGCTGAGACTTTGATAGTGGTGAGAAGAAAGAACAATGTGAGGTAGAGTGTATGCTGTTGGATGTGAGAGTTGCTGGATTCCCAGAGAAAGAATGAACCCAGGAAAAGCTGAGCAGCTGGGGCAAGCCAGCTGAAAACAATAGGACTAGAGATGACAGCGGGAAGTTGATAAAACAGACTGCAGCCTTTGGAAGGCCTTGGATGGAGAAAATACCAGCTCTTTGCAGATAAGGAATTATGCCCAGAGATGTGGAGAAGAAAAACCACTGTGTAGCAGTGTCACGGGACCCACAAGTTTGCTGGCATTCATATACAAGCAATGCGTCCTGCTAAGAATGAGTTAAGCAGGCACACATTCCCTCGTTAGAATAGGAAGTATTGTGTGCTCCCTAAAGAAAAAGTCAGGTTGCTGGGGCTCCTTTACCCTTTCTGAACCAAGGTGTAATTACCTCTGCCGGTCTGTGTGTGGGGAAAATCAGGTTGTGGTCACACCTGGGCTCTGTGCATCTGTCGCAAAGACGACTTCATTTCGAAAGTTTCACGCTTGTTAAGCAGTGCTGAGAAGGCCCAAGGGGGTGAATGACCTCAAATACAGTCCTCCGAACACCCTGAAGGGTTTTTCTGTGGACATACTTCACACCAGTTTCCTTATAAAATACAAGCTTATAAAATACAAGCCCACTGAGTCCATAGTTCTTGTATAACCTTTTCTCTTTTCTTTTTTCTTTCTTTCTTTTCTTTTTTCTTTCTTTCTTTTCTTTTTAAGACAGGGTCCTTCTATATAGCCCTGGCTAGCCCTGGTTCCATGTAAACCTGACTGGGCTTGAACTCACAGAGATCTGCCTGCCTCTGCTTCCCAGGTGCTGGGATTAAAGGTGTATGCCACTATGCCTGGCTTGCATAACCATTTTTTTAAATAGGATATGGTCATTTCCTTAATTTGCAACAGTCTCAAGGAACTAGGAACAGAGTTGATTTAAAATAAAGTTGAAATCAAAAGAGTTCCTAAATACATATTTTTATGAAATAAGCAGGTACCAATGAGATTCACGCAGACATCGGAGCTCAATCATCTGGGGTGAGCACACTGACTACTGAAAAGCCCTTGAAAAGTGTAATTAAAAGACCGCTTCATCTTCCCTGTCAAAAGCAGCCATCACGCTGTTATTAGGAGACGTGATTCCTAGACACGGACAGGGAGGTGGGTTTATTATAAATGACTAAGTGTTCTCCCCATGTTTGGAAATGTTTTGCTGCGAGCTTTCATACAGTCCCCACATTGTGAGCTGTCCTGGCTTCTCAGATAGTGGGAAACATCAAACCTATGTCTTTTGTCTAAAGAGAAGAGTTATAAATCCTCTTGGAAAAATGCTGTTGTGGAATAATAAAGGAAACTATGCTTCAGCGGATATAAAAGCATAGTTGACCCCCACATCTGTGGGTCCTGCATGTGCAGATCCAACCAGCTGCAGATTGGAAATATTTGGAAATTTGAGATGTGAATGTGCTGAACACAGGACAGGCTTTTTTCTTGTTAGTATTCCCTAACAACATGGGACAGGGATCTTTGTGCCGCATTTCCATTGTTTAAGGCATTGTCTATAATCTAGAGCTGGTTTCAATTAGACAGGAGATTTGCATAGGTTCCCTGTGCTATTTTAAGGCAGGATTTAGCATTCACACATCTTGATATTTAGGAGAAGGGATTCCCAGGACCAACTCTCCATTGAGTGTGGAGTGTGGAGGGGAGGCTGTGCTGTGAAGGGCAGAGTGTTCCCGTGAACAAACGGATGAGAAAACGGTAAATCTGTATGCTTCACGGGCACAGATAATGTCTCAGCCCCTCTGTGTGCAGAACTGCCGGCTTTGCCTTATGCCATCCCCTGATTTCCCCTGTGACCCATAACGTCCATGGGTAAGGAGGATAGCAGCGAATACGGCTCCGCGTAGAAGCCAGAGTAGCGTATCTTAGCCAGACACACCTCAGAGGCATCTCTCCTCCGCGTCGTCCCCCTTGTCACCTTTGCCTAAAAATGCCATGTTGCATTCGAATATTGTATAAAAATAATTTGCTCTTGAAAGGGTATGGGCCTTTTTAGGAAGCAGCTTCTGGCACGGACCAAGCTGTTTTGTGATCTAAGCTCTTTGAGAGCAGCATATCTCAGAAAGCCAGCAGGAAAAGCGATGGTTGCTAAGGGAACAATTGAATTGCTGACACAGAGACATGTGATGGGACTGAAAACTCTTTTCTTCTCCTGCCACGTGGAAAAGAAAGCAGATGAGTCAGAGGGAATGGTGGACGACCCTTTCAGATTGCTAAGAAGGCCAATGGCAAAATAGCCTTAGCCCAAAGAGGAATGAACAGTCCAGCGGTGGTTAAAACGGAACCAGAGGCGGGAGCGACAGCTCGGCCATTAAGAGCACTTACTGCTCTTGCGAGAGCACAGATGTTCCATTGCAGAACCCACATAGTGACTCACAGCCATCTACAGCTTCAGTTCCAGGAGACTAGATGCACTTTTCTGACCTCTGGGGGCCCTGGGCGTGCATACATACAGGCAAAACATTCACAGACATAAAAGAAAAATAAGTACATCTTATTTTTTTCCCAGAGACTGCAAAGCAGCTGGGAAACTGAGGGTACATTGAGTGTGGCAGCCAGCTGTGAGATATGGCTGGCCGTAGGTACAGTAGAGTCAAACGCCAAAAGCACTGCATGATCACGTCTTTCTTGAACACCGTCCTAAATACTTGAAAATTCTTCTTAATTTATTGAATCACTCACTTATATACCATAGCCATTTGGGAGAGAGCCTGTTGGTTTTAAACACCTTTTTTGGAGGTATAATTTATACATCTTAAAATTAACTACAACTATATACTTTATTGTGCTGAGGGTAACTTACAGAGTCCCTTAATTATTCTTGTAACTAATTTTAGAATATGTCTACCTCATCAGAGAGTCCCCTTTTGCCCATTCAGCCACTTCTTCCTTCCAGCCTAGGCAAAGGAGCTTTGGAACTTGCTCGTTAACCTTTTGTAGACACGTCTTGTAAAAGACATCACAGAGCCTGGGTCTTTTGTATCTGGATCACTTTATCTTGTATTACGTGTGAGGTCAAGCCGAATTGTACCATGTCTCAGTTCATTGTTTAAAGGCAATAATATTCCATTGTACCAATATATGACACTATACATTCCCCAGAGGAGGACATTTTTGTTGATGTTGTTTTCTGGTTTAGGAGAGTTATGGAAGATGTCTCCATGAACACTTGTAGGGAGAGATCTTACATGCCTGTAATCACGCCCAAATGGGCATGATCAGTGAGTGGTACAGGTACCTAGGGAATCTTCCTCAATAAACACTTGTGTACAAATCTTTTTATAGGAAGCTTTTCATTCCTTTGGGATGTGTACCTAGGATTAGAACTTCTGAAACACCAGTAGGTGTCTTTAACTTTTTTGGAAGCTACTTAAGGCCAGTAAAAGACTCAGCAGGTAAGGCACTTACCATTTATTAAACCTGATAACTGGGTTCCATGTCCAGAACCCATGTGGTGGAAGCAGAGAGTCTAATCATATAACTTGTTTTCTGGCCTCCACACATATCCTGGACATGTGTTTATAAATACACATATGCATGAGTGTGTGCACTTGTAAGCACATGCATAAATAAATGAATGTAATAAAAAAATAAGAGGCCTCCAGTCGTTCCCCATCCTCCATGTAGATCTGTTGTTACCACTCTTTTATTTAGATTGTAAAATATTTTTATTTTTTGGACAAATTCATATATAAATGTGTCTTGTTCATATCCACTTCCCCAAGCCCCCCAAGACTCTCCGTGGACTGCCCCAACCATTGCACCTCCCTCCCATATTCTCTTTGTTTTTAAGTTGCTGAGTCTAATCAGTGCTGTGTGACCATGGACAGTCTACCAGTGGCCACACGCACTCAAGAAATAAGACCTGGGTCCCCAGTAGCCGCCAATTGCCTATAGCTTCTTAGTAGGGCTAGAGTCTCAGGAGCCCCTTCATACCCATGTAGGAATTATTGGCAGACTGGATCTTCTTCTGCAGGTCTTGTGTGGGCAACCACAGCTGCTGTGAAGTCATGTGACCTGTCAGGTCCAAAAGACAGCACTTCACAGTGCTCCCCATCCTCTAGGATCCTCTAGGATCCTTTTCCCACCTTTTCTTCCACCCTGGCCCTTCCACGTTGCCGGAACCAATACAAATGTGTTCAGGGCTGAGCATGAGACACTCTGTTATTCTCAGCACTTTGGCTAGTTTTAAGTCACTGTGTTAACTGCTGCCCACTGCAAAAAGACACTTCTCTGACTAAGGTTGAGAGGAGCATTCATCATAAATATTTAGAAGGCAGCTTAACAGCGTGTCTGTTTAGCAAAGCAACAGTAATAGGTTCCCCTATAGAGCCAGTGTTTGCCCTAGCCCTGGGCTTTTGACCAGGCTCACAGTACCAGACATGAATTTCCTCCAGTGGAGCAAATCCAATCAGAAAGCAGTTGTTTACCACCATAACAGGTATGCCTCAATTGCACCCTTGGACAATCCTGCCCAGAGGTCAGTGTTGTAACCCTCATAATCTGACAATGAGTCATCAATGCATTAATTGACTTCCTTCACCAGCCAGCTGAATACACCTTTTCAACTCATGAAAGCCAGCAGGGAGGAATTTTCCAGATCAGTTCCAGCCTGATAACTCTATGTTCTCAACCAAGTTATGAAGTAGCAACGGAAATAATTTTATGACTGGGGGCCACCACAACATGAGACGTTTTAAAGAGTTGTAGCATTGGGAAGGTTGAGAACCACTGTCTTAGCCACTGAGGTATCTCTCCTCTACTTAGGAGAGTAAAACTAACTGCTTCAGTTTGGCTACTTGGTATAGATCTGTTTAGACTGTTTATCGCAACTTGGGTGATTTTGATAAGTCACAGGGGTACAGAAATGTATCCATTACTCTAGACTTTACTATGTAATGGAATATAAATGTTTAAGGTAAAAACCAATTATTTTCTCAACCTCATTAGTATTTGTTGCGGCAACTTCATTTCATCTCTAGTATTATTAGTTTGGGTCTTCTCTTTTTTTCTTCTAGTTAATTTAGCTAGCTTGTTGGTGGTGTTTGCCAAAGAACTCTATTTCATTGGCTCTTAGTAAATATTTTTGTTGCCATTTCATTAATTTTGCACTGATTTTAACACTTTGTTTCCATATTCTGATTTGGGGTTTACTTTGTTCTTATTTTTTGAGGGATCTCAGTTGTGTTACTGCTCATGCCTCTGATTTCTTAGGATAGGCACTTAGAGCTAAGAATTTCCCTAATAGGGTTGTTTTCATTGTGTCCCATAGGTTTTGATATGCTGTGTTTTCATTTTCACTTAAGTCTAGGAATGTTTTTATTTCTTTCTTGATTTCTACAGTGACCCATTTACCAGTTAATAAATGTGTTGTTTAATTTCCATGAGTTTGTGTATGTTCTAAGGTTTCTCTTGCTGTTGATTTATAGTTTTCTTCCTGCTGTGATCAGACAGAAGACAAGGAATGATTTCAATGTTGTTGCATTCCTTGATACTTGCATTTGTGTCCTAATGTATGATCTATTTTAGAGAGAGTCCTGTGTGCTACTCAGGAAGAATTGTTCTCTGCTGTGTTTGAATGGAATGTTCTATAGATGCCTGGTAAGTCTGTTTGTTCTATATCATTTAACTTATTTCTTATTTTTACTTTTTATTGTCTTCTCAAACAAAAAAGCCAAAACACGTTATATGCATGTATAATCGAGTGTTTTGATTAAGTTTATCCCAACCCCCTTTCCCCCAACCCTCCCTCTATCTCTTCTACCACTATTACCTACCAATTTTGTTCTTTTTTTTTTTCTTGGGAGCCCTCTTAACCATGCCTGTATGTTCATAAGTACAGGACCATCTACTAGACTGTGGGCAGTCTCTCAGGGGCTGCAATTGAAGAAAATTGATTCTCCCTTTCTCAGAAGCCATCAATTGTCAACAGTTTCTTAGCTAAGGGCAGAACTTCATGACCACCCTCCGTGCGGGGCTATTATCTGATTTGATCTTATACAGGTTTTGAACCTGCTATCACTACCACTGTGACCTCAGTTGCCCTGTTATGTCCAGAAAATACTGTTTTACCATAGTCACCCACTGCCTATCCTGTACCCTCTTCCACAGGGATCCCAGAGCCTTGGGAAGAGGTACTGTGACATAAATGTCCCATTTAGGGCTGAAAGCTATGTGTGTTGCCAGATGTGGATATCTGTATTAATATACTGAGAGATGCACTAATCTATGAGTATAATGAAAAGTCATTAAGATTCAGTTTATTCCTTGTCTATTTAGCAGAATAGTAATAGTAGGTTCTCCCATAGGGCCTATGACCATGGGTTCTTGGCTGAGTGCTGTGACCCAATCCCAGAAAGACAAACATGGTATGTTCTCTCTCATATGTGGGTGCTAGCTTTGACTCTAGATATTTGTGTTGAAATCGGAGTACCCACAGAGGTCAGTACTAGGCATAAGTCTTGGCTGGTGGAGTGGACCTTAAATATAATTAAATCAGAAAGTGTTTGGTTATTCCCACAGTATTCATACCACTGTTGCATCGGTGTGTATATTTTGCCAGGCCGGTTGTTATGGTAGCTCACAGAGTACACAGCTACGTAAGACTGATGACTTCTTTACTCTCCCAGAAGCATACATAGCATTTGTAACACTATTGGATAAGTTCCCAGGTTGGTGTCAATTTGATTTCTCCATGTTTTATGACTCAAGTATGGAGTGTCTTCAGTAAGGGTGTCCAAACAGTCACCAAAAGCAATGACAAATAGCTTGTAATGTTTAGATGTCTAAGGGTTCCCATTGACTAACAACTCCAAAAACAAAGCAACGCAAAACACAACAAAACAAAACCAGCCAATTCCTGGCACTGGGATTTTCATTTAAAAGCATATGATATCTAGGAGAGGCATTGTCTCCCATTATAGGGGGCACTGTTTATAGTAGTAGTAATATAATGTGATAATCTTATTACATTATAGATAACTTTATTTAAACTCTTTTGATATATGGATATGTGTATATGAAGTTTCTACAGAGATTTTTCCATGCAGATTTTTCAAAGGTCTTAAACATTAGTTGTTCTTCACCCCCACTTAATCCCTCTTGCTCCATAATTCCTCTTTTCATGTTCATCCACCTGCATTCTGTCTCTCCTTCTTTGAAAGACATCTTCATAGTCGCTTATTAGTTTTATGACCTCTCCAGGTACTCCTATTTCAACACAAATATCTATAGACAAAGCTAATACCCGCAATTGAGAGAACATGTCATGCTTGTCTTTCTGGGTCTAGATTACCTCACTCAAAAACTGTGACTTTCCATCTCACGATTTTTGTTTTATGAAGTTGGGTGCACCTGTGCTCAGGCCATTAATGCTCGCAATTGTAATGCTCTCTGGGTATTGCTAAGATTGCTCTCTTAGTCAGCACGAAGTGACCTTCTCTGTCTTTTGGCTTGAAGTCTGTTGGGGCAGATATTAGAGCGCAGCACCCGCTTGTCCCCAGGGTCCGTTTACTTAAGATGTCTTTCCCATCTCTTTACCCTATGGTAGTATCTGTCTTTTGTGTGAGGTGCATGCCTGGGGCCAGCAAAAACGAAGAAGCCTGTTTTCTGGTACAATTTCCTAACCTGTTAGGGGAGTCAAGATCATTTAATATTCAGGCTTTCTATTGAAAGGGATTTGCTTTGTCTTCTTTGTTTTCTCCATGTCACCTCTTGGATGTGTTTGCATTTCTCTTTAATCTCCAACATTCCTCCTGGTGTCCTTCATAGAGATGGCTAGATGATCAGAAATTACTTTAGCCTGCTTTTGCCGTGGGAAGATTTTCTTTCTCCCTCAATTATGAGTTTTGTCAGGCAGGATCAGGTTTGTAGTTGTGGTCTTCCCGAATCTGTAATATATCTTTCCTAGCTTTTCTAACTTCTTTCCACCAAAAGATCAGCAGTGTGTGAAGGTCCCCCACCCCCCAAAAAAAGAAGATCTCCAGACTGTAAAGGCTACTCTAGGCCTTGAGAGGAGGTTTCACCTTGAAAAGACTTAAAATTTAAGGGAACAGAGTCTCTGCTCCACCAGGAAGTGGAAAGAACACTGGCAGAAAAAGGTTCAAAGGAACTTAAAGTGGCGGTTGATGGCAACTGGGAATCGCACCAAGAAATTGATTTTCTTCCCATGTGAAGCCAGGCAATCTTCCTGTGTGTGCTTCCTAAATCCATTAGGACACACACAGAAGTGCACACGCACACAGCAAGCCCCGCCCCTCCATCCAGACAGTCTCCTCTGGCGGGCACTTCTCTGTGAATGGTCTGTGGGTGGCAGCCATCCACCACTGCTGCTCAGCGTCACTCCAGGAAAAATGATGCACGTGCCCGACAAGGGTGACTCCACCCACACTGTCTGCGGGCTTCTTTCCCTACACTGGGCTGCTGAGAAGCATTGCGAAGGAGAATTGCTTTGGCAGAGTCCAGGACTACAAACATTCATGGAATTACTAGGCACAAATTACTTGGCACTGCAAATTGGAACCATCAGCAAACCCTGTGCCGAAAGGATGCCGGACATGAAGCAACTTGAGGATGGAGTAAACCGGCCCTGTTATGCTTCGTAATTAAGTGCCCATAATAAATCTAGCTTGTGTTAGTCAATTTGAGAGCTAGAGTTGGATCCATTAGTACAGCCTTGGCCCTCACCAACTGTGAGATGAAGGAACAAACTAATCTTTTTGTTTTGTGTTTTGAGACAGGGTTTCTCTGTATTGCTTTGGAGGCTGTCCTGGAACTCTCTCTCTGTAGACCAGGCTGGGCTCAGACTCACAGAGATCCACCTGCCTCTGCCTCCTGGGTGTTGGGATTAAAGGTGTGCGCTACCAACTGTGGAGTGGAACAAGCCATTCTTCCCAGATCAGATGGCAAGTTACACCATGTGACAGTAACATCCCCTTAGTTTTTACAGTGACAGTGGGTTTTTGTAGAAATTAATTGCAGAAACGGGCCTTCTGAAGGAACACATTTGGTAAAGTGCCTTCCTCCATGGCTCTCTGTACCCTGGCTATTCTGGAACTCACTTTGTAGACCAGGCTAGTGTCAGACACAGTCATCCACCTGCTTCTGCCTCCCAAGTGCTTGGACTAAAGGTGTGTACCACCAACCACCACCTGGCTACTTTCTCTCTCCGGTTTTTGATAAGTCCAAATTGTGGACATCCCTTATATTAACTCAGATGAGAAACTGGACTTGCTGGTTGGAAGTGAGCTTTAAAATTGTCCCATAATCACAACCACTGCCCCTCTAACAAAAATATCAAGTAACCTGCTAATAGAGCTACATTTCAAAAAGATTATGGCTTGATATAGGCTTGCCTCTATCTACACTATCAAAATCATGTACTTCATATGCCCCTTGATGACACCTACCCCAGCCGGTGACATAATGATCCCTCAGAGGGTGGAAAGTCTGTGGAGGTCACCTGGGCCTCTCAGACCCCTCAGCTCCTGACTCATGTCTACTCACCTCAGGTCATTCAGTCCCAGCTCATGCAAAAGCTGTCATTGAAGATCCCAAGGGTGGCTGTCTGGTTTGGTCCAGCATGAAGCCCCTCCCCCTCCCCTCCCCTACCTTCCTTGCCTTTTTCTTCTGCTCTTGCTCTCCTCACTTTCAAGTGCCCTCTTTCCTGTAACACAGAGACCCACTTCCTTTCATCCTCCAAGTACACGTTATTGATTCTGCTGATTCTCGGCATTTGTATTTATAAAGTTGATTCTCCTTCCCATTTCTCTTCTTACGACACTGGGGTTGAACCCAGGCTTTTCTGTGTGCTGGGTGGTACCACCAAGCAAGCTATGTATGTCCTCATTCCTTTTTGTATTTCTCATTCAACTTGGTATATCCTCCTTATTGAGATTCTTTTTCTATTAATTTTATGTTTTATATTTTAAATTTTATACTAATTTTAAAGTTACTGAAAATATGAGAGAATAACAAAAACAATCTTTATATATTCTTCACTCAGATTCTCCAATGGTCACTATCTTCCCACATTTATCCTATCATTTCCTCTGTGGAATGTGTGTGTGTGTGTGTGTGTGTGTGTGTGTGTGTGTGTGTGTGTGTGTCTGTCTGTCTGTCTGTCTGTCTGTCTGTCTGTCTAAGCTATCTCTGAGGATGGTGCAGCATGGTTCTCCTTTGCCCTAACATATTTCAGGCTGTAATCTCACTCCTAAAGAATTGTCTTCAGTGATGAAGAAAGAAAACAGATAAGGAAAAGAGAAGGTAATTAAATCCCATCTGGGATCTCACCACCCAGAAATCAGCATCCTGCTCCATGGTCTTCCAGCTCTGTTCTGTGCATATATTCAATTTCTTAAAACACAAATGTGCTGCTTTACATACAGTCCTGAGCCACGCTGCGAGAGGCAGACTGGTATGGGGGGAGACTTGCCTGGGTACAGAGCTGGAGTGGGGTGTGTTTTTCCTCCTGCGGCTTCTATAACTAATTACTGCAAGCAAGGTAGACTGGAACAACAGAATTTTGTTCTTTAATACTTCTTAAGTGTTGGCAGGTTGGCAGCTTCTGAAGGCCCTCTGGGAGAATCTGCCCCATGACCCTCCCTGGCCTTCCTGGGATACCAGGAACCTTTGACATTTCCAAGGCTTTCAAATGATGACTCCAATATCTGTCTCCATCTTCATAGCGTGTGTTGTGTGTGTGTGTAATAAATATCTGCGGTAATTTCTGAAAATTATACTTGATTATTCCTTAGTGTGATTTCCAAAATTCTAAGAGTTCTGATCTGACAAGTGTCTTTCTTGAACTACGTACTTCCTGTCTGATTTTTATCACTCATTCTGTGAGTTTCCCTTTTACAGGGCAGTCTGCAGACTATTGGAGTTTGCCTGTCGTGTGCTGGAAGTTTGGTCTCCAGTGTGATGGTGGGAGCTGTGGACACTTTTAAGTAGTGGGGTCTAGCGGAAAACCCTACAATTCCCGATGCATGCCCTCCAACCAGGTTAAAGCTGTTCGCCGGCAGTTCTTTAGAGGGTTGTTATCTAGGAGTATGTGGCTCAGTGGTAGAGCCCTTGCTTGGTGTGTGTCTAGCAATTGTGAGGACCACAAAAATAAAGAAAGTTGGGAGTGTTGAATTTAGAAACAAGAGCCTGATCACACCCAGCACTTGAGCTTCCAAGTTTGAGATGTGTTCTGTGACAAGGGTGAAGGAGGTATTCACCTGAGTCTGTGCCGAGCAACACGATGACACAATGAGTCTCTCTACTTTCTAGGTACCTGTCTCAGGCATTTTGGTGTGGCATAAAAAGCTGGCCAACACAGGACCCATTGTTTATTCTGTCAAAGGTTCCGTCCTTGGAAAGACACTCTGCTAAAGGACTAAGGTTGATCTCCACCCACTTCTTACCCTTTCTCCTGATGGTTAGTCACATGGTGGGCACTCAGTGAGCTGACATACAGCAGTGTGTTACGGGGGTGACCCAGGAGACAGGTCAGTGGGCAAGGGGAGGCACTCGGCTTGAAGCAAATCTCTGCTTTTTATAAAGCAGCTGGGAACCCTTGAGTCAACAGCAACTGCAATAGTGTTAATATGACATTGCTCAGCAATTCTAATGAGCATGTCCAGAACCCTCCGCACCTACAGAAGAACCTCAGTGCTATCATTTAAAGGGACTTCAGGCTCATTCCAAAGAGATACCTGCCGGGCTTTCAAGAGAACTAACCCCCTCCATGTCCTAAGTTCAGAGCCGATGTGGGATAAACAGAACAAGCAAAGCTAGGTGCGATGTCACACAGCTGGAATTCTAGCTCCAGGCAGAGGCAGAGGCAGAGGCAGGAAGATCACTGTCACTTGGGATCATCCTGGTCTACATAGTGGTTCCAGGCTAGCCAGAGCTGCCCAATGAGACACAAAAGCCACCGTGTTCCCTGCCATGGCAAGAAGACACTGGTTTGCAGTGATAGCATGCTTCTCATGTTGACAGCACATGTTACAGCACAAAGGCACCACCAAGCCAGGCCAAGCACACTGACAAACTCCCAAGCCTACGAGGCAGGTGGCAGCTCAGAGTCCTAGAGCAAACCTGAACCCTGCTGGCTCAGCTGCTTCGGGGACCACCGTAGAGAATATCCCCAGTGTAGGAGACCACGGTGGTATTTTAAGACATCCTGATGGTTGGAGAGGGGCAAAGAAACCAAGATTGTGCCCCGCCTCCCTCACATACCCAGCCTGTGTCCCGCCTCCCTCACATACCCAGCCTGTGTCCCGCCTCCCTCACATACCCAGCCCGTGTCCCACTTCCCACACAAACTGGTTTTCTTTTATTCTTGTTCAAAACCATTCAAAAAAGCCATGAATTTGGAAATGAACAGTCTATCATCTGAAGCCTGTGTATAGTTCTGCAGCGAGCTTATAAAATGGTCTTTTTTATTCTGATTGTTGTGGGGCTTGCACACTTGGAGTTAAGCTTTAACTTTTAGGGTTAAATGGGTTTCAAAATAAAACCTATCCAATTGTCAAAATCTTGCCTGTTTCAATTTTGAAGATGGCAGGAGGCTCTCTGACCCAATAGCTTTGACTGTTTGTCAAGATCTAACCCTGAAAGCTACTGAGTGGTTGCTGCCAGGAAGTGACCTCAGACAGGTAGGGAGCCAGGAAGTCCTTTAGTAAATGCAGTGGTTGAAGTCTGTCTGTCCCTGTTCCACACAGAATCTCATGGGGGTTACTTTTAAAAAATGCCTATTGACATGAGCCAAACATTCAACAAACCCCAGCTCCGTGTGGATTGGGTTCGTTTCCTATTGCTGCCATAATGAATTCTAACTGTGGCTCTAAACACACACAAACCCATCATCTTTGAGCTCTGGAAGTTAGAAGTTCAATATAGCCATTCTGGACAACATCAAGGTGTGAGTGCGATCCTTTTTCCTGTATGCCTAGGCTTTGGCCTCTCCTCACATGGGTCCACGCTCCTGCCTCCCTTTGTGATCACTCAGGCCCTGTAGACAACCCATGGAATCTCCCTGTCTTAGGATCCTAACTTAATCACACTGGTCTTGTGTGGTGACACATTCGCAGATTCCGTGCGGTGGGATGCGTTGCTTTGGGATGGCCAGTGGTTCAGTCTACGGCAAGTTATAAAAGCAGAGGCTCAGCCTGCCCTGTTGACCTCAGGAGAACCGATTAAAACATAAGGCACGAACGGAGGAAAGGGGTCACCCCGGCCCCAGCAGTTTAGTTCGAGTGTTTATTGAGCTCACGAGCATGGTGGGAAGTTCTAGCACAGTCTGAAGACTTTGTCTTTATAAGTCCCCTTACTTGACTAACGGCAACATTCTGAGCATGGATGTGTCTGGGCTCTGCCCTTTCGGTGGAGGATATCGGAAACATGGGTTTAGAACCGATTTATTCACTCTAAGTATTTCTAGAAAGCCTTCAAAACCTGACTCTTTTAATGATAATACATTTCTGCTATTGGCATCTGGATATGCACACAAATAGCTTAAAGTGTGTGTGTGTATACACATGCATGAACATACACACATACACTCCAATGCACACACACACAGGCACCTTCACACGTGTACACACACACACCACTCCATGTGCATTCACACACAAACACCTCAAAGTGTACACACACACACACACACACACACAGTGAACGAGTCAGAGAGAGAGAGGTCCATCAAGTTGTAGTCTCAAAGTCAGTGACCGTGAGCTACGATGACCACTAGATGGCACTCTACAAACCACTCACAAAGAGACCTGAAGAACATTCAGAGACAACCCGTTTTTGAAAATATGTCGAATCAGAAAAGGAAAAAGGAAACCCAAAAAGGAGGAAAGTAAAGAAAAGACAAGAGTCGAAGTCTAGACTGCAGCTCACTTGGTGCAGTCCCTCTTGCCTAGCTTGCTGTGAGCCTCAGTTTGATACCTAGAACCATAAAAACCAGGTCACAGCTGTAATCCCAGTGCTAGGGAGGAAGAGGCAAGAGGACCGGGAGTTGGGAAGAGATTAGAAAGGAAGGGGAGAAGAGATCACCTTACAAGTTTATGCTTATAACATCAGACATAAACAAGCTTGCAAGTACCCTAGAGGCGTATTACTCGGGAAAGACAGGATCTCAAAGGAATGCCACGTTTTTCTTCCTCGGTGTGACATGGACGGACGGACGGACGGACGGACGGACGGACGGACGGACGGAAGCAAGCTGTGAGCAAGCACCTGGGAACCAAACCCAGGGGAAGATTTGCAATTCCGGGGTGTGTTCCAGGCATGGAATTAACATCTGCAAGCTTGTGCTATCTGAGGTCCTAAAAGATTCTAAGACCTCAGCACTCACAGGGCTCAGTCCAGAGGCACCAGGGTGGGGGCACCCCTGATGAGAACCAGAGTCAGCAGGACCCAGTGCAGACATCAGATGGTCTGTGTTTGAGGCACCCCCGCCCTTCCCCACATACTCCTTCGGTTGGGATCAGATCCATTCATTGCTGAATTACCTGGCCCTCAGGATGGCCCCATCTGGACAAACTTCTCCTGGGCCAGAGCACTGGAGTTTCTAGAAGATTCCATTCTGACGGCCATGACTAGGTTTGCCTGCATTTGAACTTCACCAACGTGGTCTGAGCTAGAACCTCTGCATAGGCACAATGGGCGGGACTCTGTCCCAGGGTGTTTTAAATAAGTGTACACTGAGACACACAGCAGTTTCCAATCAGGCAGACTGGAACAACCTTTTGTAGCTATTGAGTTACAAAGGCAGTCTCCACAAGGGTTCAGTACAGCCCTTACTGTTATCTAGTAGGTACTAAACAATACTATTAGAACTCTGACCAGGGAATACCTTCCCAGAGCAGGCAGGCTCAATTGCCCTCAGAGATGTTCTTCTCTAGACGGACAACACTTAGGATCCAGTTGGGGGAACATTTTTCCTCCTAGAGAGATGGCTCATATTTGGGGTTGGGAGTGGGGGATCCTTCTCTACCTAGTTTCCAGAAGATCCTAGTTTTGTTCCCAGAACACATGCCCTGCCTCTCAAAACCTTCTGTGACTCCAGTTCCAGAGGAGTGAGCATCATCTTTCTATTTTCAGCCATGGACACCATGCCATGTGACATACAAACACATACATTTTCAAAGTTGATCCAAGTAAGTTCCCTGCTTCTGAACCTTGAATTTCCTCTGAGCAGCTGGTCACAACGGTAAGTGACTAAAGTGACTTGCCTGCTGGAGGCCGGGATGGAGCTTGTAGATGGAGCCCCCTTGTCCAGAAGGCTAGGAGTGAACCTTTTCTCTCAAGTCACAAAACTGTGAAGCTTCTGGAGAGGCTGGAAACACAGAGGAAACTCCAGGTGGCCCAAAACATCGAATTGAACACCAGTAATATGAAGACAAAAAAGAAGCAATAAATAAATAAATAGAGCCAGCCTTGTTAGCAAAGCTGGCTGTCAGCACTGTGTCAATAAATCCTTTGGAAGTCCATACTTGTACTGCCATCTAGTGGCTAACCAAGGCAAGGCTGGAGCCGGTAGCGTCCCGGGGCAAGCTATGTGAAGACCATTCTAAAGGAACCCTCTTTCTCTTGAAGAATTTCTGATAGGCATGCTTTCGGAAGCTTTGTTCCCTGTTCTTGTTTCTCAATGTCCCCAAATCACTGACAATTTTCTGAGAGTTAGAGAAGAGGGCAGCCTACACATCTGGTGGCTCTGTTGGTCCCTAACTGGCAGGGTGTCCTAGGGGAAGTGGTAAACGCTTGTTTTCTCTCAGAGCAAGCCTAAGCTAATGATCCTCAGAAACAGTGGCAAGTGGCTGGAGGTCTGTAGCAGAGGTGCTGGCCTAGAGAGGTCCGTAGGTGAAGCCACTCATTATCCCAACGTAAGACCCTTGCGTCCTGAGCTCTGTGTTCTCTAAATTCTAAATCAGTGTTCCTTGCTTCCCTTTTAACTTTCGCTATCACATTTAAAAATCCTTCATTCGACTCAGAATTTCAGGGAAACATTCCGAATTTATGGAGAGTCTGGGTTTTAGGTGTGGGCTTGTTCCCTTGGGTCATGGCCTTCAGGCTATCAAACATGCTTTTCCATGTTTAGCCGTCTCCTTGACATGACCACAGACCCAACAGAGTGAGATTCCACCAAGACTCACACTACAGAGACACAGAATTTGAGAGCTGTACCAAAGTGGCAGGTTCAAAATCCTCCCCTGTGTTAGTAGTCTATAACCTTTTAGGACAGTTTAAAACTTATTTATATTTACTGATTAAAATCAACAGCAAACCTAAGGGTGAGTCCAGACAAACGGCTTCCGGGTCAAGTGCTGTCCCGAAAGCCTGGTGACTTCAGCTTGATCCCTGGAAGGAGAGAACAAAGTCACAAAGTTGTCCTCTGACATGGTCATCCCCCCCCCGACACACACAGCCAGCCTGCCTAAGTTGGTGAATTTCAGGTTTCTTCAAGAGACCTTGCCTCAAAACATGAGGTGGAGCCGGGGAGGTGCCTCAGCGGGTAAAGGATTTGCCACACAAGCTTGAGGACCCACGTTCAGATCCTCAGGACCCACCTAAAAACCAGTCTAGCTGAAGTGACGAGGTCCAAGTTCACTAAGAGACGGTGGTGGGGAGCAATGGAGGACCACACCAGTTACCTACTGTCGGCCTTTGGGCTCCACACATGGAGGGACAGGAGAGCACTGCTCATACACACTCTCTCACACAAACAAAGACAAAGTCAAAACAAAGCCAAGCGTCTGTGAGGAACGGTACCTGGGGTTGCCTCTGGCCTCAGAGGACACACACGCACAGGCCACGCACAAAGTGAGGATCTGGGTTGAGCCTGGGATCTTTCCTAAGACTGCGTATGAGAACTACAGAGTTTGTCGATGCATTAGCTTGCTTTCCTTGGCTGTGATAAACGTTGTGGCCGAAAGAAACTTGGGGGGGAAAGCTTTCATCTTCCACTTTCAGGTACCAGACGTCAAGACAGGACGTCAAGACAGGAACTCAGGCACTGTAGAATTTTAAAAACAAGGAAGCCCTGCTGCTTCACCTAGTATCTGAGACAGAACTACAGAGTCCTGCCTTCCAAGCTTGAAACCTATGCCCCCTGCACTGCCCTGGAAGACACGCCCAGGCACAGGCTTCTCAGGGGTACAATAGTGAACAGTGTCACACATGATTAGCTGTCACACAGTGAGGAGAGCATACGGATCAGGGCCCACCATTACCCAGCATACGGATCAGGAGAATGGGTTACAGAGGACAGGGCCCACCATTACCCAGCATACGGATCAGGAGAATGGTTTACAGAGGGCATGGCTCACCATTACCCAGCATACGGATCAGGTGAGGTCCAGGAGGGCTGCGTCCATGTTCCCAGAGTCTGCACCAGACAGAGATGAAATTCTGCTTCACGGGAGGAAATGAGTGGAGCAACAACCTCACACGTTGCTGGAAATCAAGACATGGGCCATCACATCTTCTAGAAAACCTTCAGTGGGATGTCTGTCCCTTTATGCTCTATTACTGGAGATGTCAAAACTTGCCTTAGTTTTTTTTTTAATTTCTTTTTGTCAACTTGACATAAGCTAAAGTCATATAGAAAGGGGGAATTTTGATTGAGAAAATGCCACCATCAGATTGGCCTGCAGGCAAGGCTGTGGGGCATTTTCTTGACTGATGATTGATGTGGGAGGGCCCAGGTCACCGTGGGTGGGGCCATCCCTGGGCAGGTGATCCAAAGCAGGCTGAGCAAGCCCTGGTGAGTAAGCCAGCAAGCAGTGCTCCTCCATGGCCTCTGCTTTGGTTCCTGCCTTCTCTCTGTCTCCACTTTCTTCAGTGGAGGACTGTGGCCTACAAGCTGAAATAAACCCCTTATCTTGTCAAGTTGCTCTTGGTCATGGTGTTTTATCACAGCAACAGAAACCTAACTAGGACAGTTCCCACACATATTAGAATTGGTAGTGACCTTCAAACTAATGTGCAACATGGGTTAAATTTTTCATCTTGTTTCAGTTAGCTGTGGAGCTGGACATGGAGCAGGCCACAGGAGCAGGGCTGGGGGACCCTGGTGTAACCACCAGTGTTTTTGATCCTGGGAGTCCTACTTAACCATCACCATCCTCATTGAAGAAACAGGATTCCCATTAACAGAGGTTTACCAGAAGGATGTGCGCTGCCCCGGGTTTAAATACTTGATGGATCCTCCTAACATCCCTGTTTGAAGATGGCATCATCGAAGCCTCCGTGGTTTTGTGAGCCAGCAAAGAATAGTTTAATGGTTCAATTAGCTCCTTGAGGAGAGACGTGGTGCTTGAGATATGCCAAATAAGCAGCGTGTAGCCTCTGTGGGAGAACAGGAGTCAGCGACTTCTTGTGAAGACACAGCTTCCTGCAGAGCCAGATGTAGTCTGCATTTTCTTATTGCTTTTTCCCAATCGCAGTGCTCAGGGGGGATAAACTTTACTTAACCTAATTAATTTTAATCACAGCTTTCAAATCTCACACTGTGAAAAGAATTACAAATTGGAATACATTAATAGAAGCCATAGTTTATGCTGCAAGCTAATCATGAAATGTGCATTTACATTTTCTGCATGAGTTTGCAATTATCATTAAAATAAAAAAAATCTGTTATGTCCTTTTAAATTACCAAAATGTGAAGAGCAGATTGAGCAGGCCCATTCTCTCTCTCTCTCTCTCTCTCTCTCTCTCTCTCTCTCTCTCTCTCTCTCTCTCTCTCTGTGTGTGTGTGTGTGTGTGCGTGTGCTAAATTACTAGAAGGATGTCTAAATTTCCAATAAATGGACGACTGCCTCCATTTGCGTTACTGTAAGGAATGATTGACAGTTCTCTGCTCCAGGGATGTTTCTGTTTTTAAATAATCTTTAAAACGGATGCTGCAAAAGCCACACCTGCTTTAACAAGTGGTCCTCCAAGTTTAGTCCAGATATATATATATTCCCCCCCCCGCTTCATACCACATATATATAATTTTACTTTTTGGCTTGGTGTCGATTTCTGCATTATCAATATAAGAAAATTCTAGCTGATTCCTCAAACGATTGGAGGTAGTTTAAAGGAAACATGGGAGGTAGACTAACAAAATTTTAATTTAAAAATGAGTGTCTGGGCTGGAAACAGAGCTTAGCTGGTATATGCTTGTCTAAAGTGCACATAGCCCTGGCTCAGGCCCCAGCACCACAGAAAACTGGTTGTGATGGTACACACCTGTAATCCTGGCACTAGGGAGGCAGAGGCAGGATGATCAGAAGTTCAAGGTCATCCTCAGCTATATAATGAGTTCAAGGCCAGCTTGGGTTATGTCAGACCCTGTCTCAGAAAACAATCCATTGCCAAATTGGTTTGGCAGGACAACACAGCTGAAGAGCGATGCTCAGAGTGTCTGTGTCTGTGTGCCCAGCTCTTTCCTTCCATCCGTCCCCAAAGGAATGGTGGTGGGGACACAGCCTAGGCTTGACTGTTCCTACATCACAGACAGCAGACCCGGACAGTTGTCATGATCCACACAGTTTGGATCTAGAAAGCGGCCCTGGGGCGGTGAGAAAATGAGAAAGGCCACACTACAGAAACCTGGGTCAGGTGGGCTCTGTGTACGCTGATGGGTGTCACTACTGCCTGCCACAGCAGGAAACTCAGCCTCTTTACTTATGTGCAGCTCAAGTGGGAGGGGCTTGCTCCACTGGGCAGGACATTTCTTCAGGGGAGCAGTCCCAAGCTGTACACAGAAGGAGAAAGCTGCTGTTGCTAGTTTTTGCACACATCCGTTGATCATAAACATTGGTACTTGCAGTCACTGCCAATGTTCTCATTCAGACCACAGGAAGGCTTTGCTTTCACCTTTGACATGGCTGTGCCCATGTCAGATGATACACAATCACTCGGGCCTTCCTCGGTGTCCCATAGAGAGTGTTGTTGGAAGCAGTGAGGGTTTCAACTACAGTCTTAGGCTCTGGCCTGGATGGTCTTTTGTCAACTTTACTCAAGCTAGGATCGTCTAAGAGAAACCTGTAGGTAAATCTGCGGAGCGTTTTCTTGACTGATGATTGATGATTGATGTGGGTGGACCCTGCCCACTGTGGAGGGTGCCACGCCTGGGAAGGTGGTCCTGGGTTCTGTAAGACAGCAGGCTGAGCCAGTCATGGAGAGCAAACCAATAAGCACCATTTCTCCATGGCTTTGTTTCAAGTTCCTGCCCTGACTTCCTTCATTGATGGACTGTGACATGGAAATGTAAGAGAAATAAGTTCCTTCCTCCCCAAGTTACTTTTGGTTGTGGTGTTTTATCATGGCAGCAGAAACTCTAAGACAGGTCTTTCTATAGAGAGCTTCCTGACTGCTAGGAATACGCTTTTTGATTGTGTTGGACAAGGAGGGACCTACTTGTTCTCAGGTACAGTTTCCATTTCTGACAAAATTCCTGTGCAAAATGGCTTCAAGGTGCCCACGAATCAGTTCACTTAACTCTGTACATGCCAACACAGAGAACACTCTGGGCCCCTGGTGGTCCTACACAGAGGCAGATCCCTACCTGGCCCAAGAGGGTCAGGCCATTTGACTGATGGCTCAGGCTTCTTACAGGCTAGCTCTCTCTTAATTATAGCTAGGCAGGAGTGTTGGGGAAGTCCTGTGCATTTGTCAATAAAGATTAAAGCACTGTCTGGCCAATAGGGAATCTAGATAGGAGGGACTAGGAGTCCAGAAGGACTCTGGGAAGGAGAAACACAAGAGAGTTCGAGATGTAACGCCATGGGGTAGGATCCCGGAACTATTCTCCGGTAAGAGACATACTTAGATTAACAATTATGGGGTAATTACTTAAGTCAGAGCTAGCCAGTAAGAAACAAGCAAGGCCAACAGCTTCATAATTAATATAGCCTCCTGAGTGTTTATTTGGGACTGATGCGGCTCTAGAACCAGGCTGGCGGGAAGCCTACTCTCAAAGAAAAAGCTTCTCTTAACACAGAAGAGGATAGGCGGGACTTCAGAGCTGAGATAGAAACTCTGGGAAGAATGTACAGCATTTGACAGTCAGACACAGAGGTAGTTGGATGTACTGTACTGGGAGCCATGTGGCAGAATGTAAATTAATATAACTGTGAAATTTTTGTTTTGTTTTTCGAGACAGGGTTTCTTTGTAGCTTTGGAGTCTGTCCTGGAACTCGCTCTATAGACCAGACTGGCCTCAAATTCAGAGAAATCCAACTGCCTCTGGCTCCCCAGTGCTGGGATTAAAGGTGTGCATCTCCATCACCCAGCTTAATTTAATATTTAAGAGTAGTTGGGAAAAAGCCTATGCTGACTTAATAAGACTTAGTAAGAAGTCTTCAAGTCATTATTTGGGAGCTGGCTGTCTAAAGAAAGCCTGACTACATTGGGTGCCCAATGTATGTACATCCAAGCATAGGGTCTGAGAGGGCTGAGAAGGGTTCTAGATGCAGAGTTAGATGTGGCTTCCCGGCTGCCTCAGTCTCTCAGATAGGCCTGGTGCTTGCAATGTACAGATGTGCATGGCTCCTTTCAGAGGTCCTGCTGTGCAGCCAAGCATTTGAGCAGCTGGCTTGCTACTGGGTACTGGGTAGAAACACATGCTGCAGCACAGGCCCACCAATTTCCCAGAGCTGGGTGGGTAAATACAGCCCCCACCAGTGCTTGTGGGCATGAGGCTCAGTTATCATGGACCCAACAGAGACAGAGCCAGACACCAGAGACATGGTCCAAGGGAAACCATGCAGTGGGTGGCCTGACTGTTTAAATTTGGCTCATGTGGTCAGAGAACAGAGCAGGCATGAAGAAAGCCAGAACCAGACCAAAAAAAGAACAAACCTCTGGACAGGTAAAGTATGCTTAGATGCTAAAGAAAGAAAAGAAAATGGGTATAGACAATCGTAGAAAAATATAAGCAGTTAAAATAATACTAAAGAGAGAGTAAATAATAAGTAGAATAAATAAATAATAAAAATAAGATAGTAAATAATATAGATAATATAAAAAGAATAAGACACACAAGGATAGGGAATATAACACAGGGCATGTGGACTCTATATAGTGCTTTATTAATTTAAAATTTTTAAAAATGCTAATGAGCAAAAAATCAATAGTGGTTACAAGACATTGGATTATGGAAAATGCTGAATTAAACCAGCCTATATTATATATTTTATGAATGCTTTAACGTCAAAATGGAAGTCAGGAAATGTGTTGCATTGTGGGAGAGGCCATGCCTTTGTTTCCATAAAATTAAAAAAGATTTTTCTCTGGAAATCTTGTCAGCAGTCATGAAGAAAAATCCAGAAAAAACCACAAGATAGGTGATGTATATGCTGATCCCTTGACATGGGAACAACTCTGATAACAGATGAGACATGATAAATCTTGTTGGCTACAGAATCCTCATGACTTATTACATGCCATCCCTTCATATGGCGCGGATGGAGATTTACATTACAGTTTGGCTATGTAGTCCTAACAGACATAAAGTTGACAGATGTCTTTTAATTGTTCAGACTTAGAACAGAAAATCATCTTTACCTGATTTGGGCATGCCACACATTCTATTCTTGTGTTGATGCTATGTTACCTTTAAGTGTCTGTGTGTTTTCAGAACAAAAGGACCATACACCAATGAAGAAGACAAGCATCCCAGGTGATCCAGCCTCTCAGAATGTCTCTGTTGCAGTTTCTTCAAAAATATGCATCCAGAACAGCTTTCAACTAGCTGAGATGGTCCAGCCCCACAGACTGCTCCAGCCAGGACTTCAATTAAACCCTGCACGTTCTTATCACTTAGAAACTGAACAACAAATGATACAGCTAGCTAGTTCTCCCAGGATTTGACCATCCCAATTTTCTCAGGGTCCTCTAAAGATGCTGTCAACCCCCCCCCAGACATCAGGAAGTGATTTTAAGAACATGACACTCACATTCCCAGCAGGTGGTGAGTGGCTTCTGGTTGTTCAGTGAGTTATGGATGTTTGTCATTGTTTAGGGGGTTAGTTGCAAGTTGTTATTGGTCATGGTCAAGGAGGAAATTAACAAAGGAGGTTGGATTAGGAGATTTCTTTCTTTTCATTCTATCTTTCTTTCTCTCCTATCTAGTGAAAAGGGGGAGGGAGTATAACAATGATAGTATAAAAGGGTAGACTATTGCATGTGCTTTTAAACTAAAAGGCAGCTGCTAGTCTCAAATATTTTACATTGGTATGGATTTTGTATATTGATACAAATTTAAGGTTGTTATAACATACTGTATATACTTGTTTAAGGTATTGTTTCTATGTAGTTCATTTTAAAATGCAATGTAAAATTCTAGTCCTTGAAAGCTATTATTACAAACTATTTAGGGTAATTAAGAAATTCAGGTTAGTAGTTAGTCATCTATAACAATCAAACTTGTAGCCATGTTAGGTATGTTTTAAAGGTCAAACAGATATATTTTTAGATAGATAGGTGGTCTTCAAACACCTACAGATCTACAGAATATGATATTTAAGATGTTACAATAGGCCGGGCGGTGGTAGCGCATGCCTTTAATCCCAGCACTCGGGAGGCAGAGGCAGGCGGATCTCTGTGAGTTCGAGGCCGGGCTGGACCGATAGCCTCCAAAACAATACAGAGAAACCCTGTCTTGTAAAACCAAAAAAAAAAAAAAGATGTTACAATAAGACTTTTCAGTGATATGTGTCTACTCCTGGTAGCAGCAATCTAATGCAGAGAAGATGATGGGCATTGAAGAACCTCTCTATGTCCCTATGTTTCAATGTGGCAAAGTTAGCCACTGGGCAAGAAACTACCCTTGCCCCAACTGCTGACAATATGCTGTTCAAATTGGGCAGAACACAAAGGAAATAGACTGCTGAACGTTGTCAAGACAAGGTATGATAATCCTTCAAAATTCCTGCTTTGCAGAAAAGTCTACTAGATATTCTAGGCCTGTAGGCTGAAGATGGATGCTCCAACCTAACAGAGGAACCTTGGATGATTATATAGACAGTTATCTGTCTCGTCCATTTCTAGTTTTGGAAGTTGTTTGTGCTGTAATTCTTGTTTACTCAGATAACATTATATTCTTATCAGGTCTCTGATGGGGGTGAAGAGTGAATTAGTTATAGTCTTACTATTTTCCTTGTTGCTAAATTCAGAAAAGAAATGTAAAGTTTATAAAAAGAGATGCAAAGTTTGTAAAGGCTGAGAGATATAAAAGCTTGTTTACCTAAGAAAATGTTTTAAGGTCTAAAAAGATACTTTTAAGTTGGTAACACAAGTTGTGATAGAAAATGATTCAGGCATAAAATTTTGGACAAGACAGGACAGATAACAGTACTTTTTCCAAAGTTTCCAAATAGTAATGGACTGGACATTGTGACTGTAATTTTTACCCGATATTTGTTATTGTATATAGTTTTACTGTGTAAGAGTTGAAACCTTTCCTTTTCATTTAGACCAAAAGGGGGAAATGTTGTGGGGATAATATTTTTGTACACTGTGAAGATATGTCTCTGTCAAGGCGTCTTCTGATTGGTTTAATAAAGAGCTGAATGGTCAATAGCTGGGCTGCAGAGGATAGGCAGGACTTCTGGGAAGAGATAGGAACTCTGGGAAGAATCTGAGGTGTGTGAACATTTACCAGTCAGACACAAAGGAAGTCAGAAGCACTGTACTGAACAGAGGCAACGAGCTATGGGGAAGTATGTAGATTGATATAAATGGTTAATTGAAGCTTAAGAGCTAGTTGGGAATAAGCCTAAGCTAAGGCCAAGCTTTCATACTTAATAAGAAATCTCTGTGTCATTATTTGGGAGCTGACAGTCTGAGGGAAGTCCAACTGCAGCCTCTAGGTGAACAGGGATGCCGTCTTTAGCACACAGTCAATATTTAATGTCTTGACCTGAATGTCCTTCTTTTCTTGCCCCTTGGATTGTATTGTGCTTAACTTCTGCTGGAGAGGTCCAGGAACATTTTGGAGTACTGGCCCATTCCACAGTTTCTACCGCCACTCTCCCAATCAGAATTAGAAGTCCTTCCTGGTGGCCTAGATTCCATAGAAGGGACTTCAATTGCTGGGAGCTTCAGGGTGTGGTCCACTATCAGCCCCTGCACTAGAGCAGTAAGTTCCAGGTAGTTTCTCTTAAGGTGTGTGTGTGTGTGTGTGTGTGTGTGTGTGTGTGTGTGTGTACATGAACACAGGAGGAAACAGTGACAGAGTGGGTAAAACCTGGATCCTCACAGTGTGGCCAGCAGCACAGATATCACCTTAGAACTTGTTAGGAACACAGGCAGTTGAGCTGAGGACTCAGTGTCTGCATCTCCACAGGTTCATAGGTGAGCCCTATGCACATGGAAATGGGAAACATGGCCAGAGCTCCCTGAATGCAAGGGGTTCCCAGTCCCTGCCTTGAACTCCCCTCCAAGGTTCCCACATGCCATGCTGTACCTCCCTGGCCTCAGGCTTAGGGATCTCTGTTGGTATTCTGGCATTGTGCTAACCCCACCCCCTGAAAACTGGCAGAGTATGCACACTCTGCATTCAGGCAGATACTTAGACAGCTCAAAGGGCCCTGTGTTGTGTGGTATGACATGGCTATGTCATGCCTTAAGTGGCCATGTAAGGACTCTGTACACATGGGCAAGCTTCCCCTTTTAAGCGAGCACCTTCCACATGCTCGCTCTTCCTCTCCCTTCTCTCCCCTTCCCCTTCTCTCTCTCTTCCATCTCCATTAGCTAACACCAATCCCTTCCTTTGCTCCCTTTCCCCAATAAACTCCTCGTGGGTTTGTTGAGTTTGTGGTTCGTTGAGCCACACAATCTCCTCTGAGGGCTATCCTTGCCATGTTCATTAAGTGTTGCTTATCTACAAAAGCTATCAGTCCAGTTCCCACAAACTAAGAAAAAGGGCCGTGTGGTGACATTTCTACTGCTGCATGGCATCACAAAGTTCTCTGTGTTATTTGTACCCTTGGTAACACTGAAAGCACATCTTTCTGTCTCTGACACCAAATTTCAGGTACACCATGGATGCCCTAATTTGCTTATTGCATAAGACAAAAACAAGCTAAGCCTGGTGTGAGGGTTTTCCCTTTATCCTTTGAAGTTTAATTAGATTGAAATAAAATCACTGCAGAATCAAAGCATTGGGGGAATATCTGTAAATCCCTACAACCAAAGTGGAAAAAAAACTGATTAAAGGGAAATTTGATGGCAGTGTGTGTGTGTGTGTGTGTGTGTGTGCGCGCGCGTGTGTGTGTGTGTTTAATGGAGTGGCATTTTAATTAGAGGATATTCTGAGGAACTCCCAGGGAAATACTTGAGACATTAGAATGTCCCTCCTCACACTCTGCCTGCAGTGATCCCAGGACCTGCTGCTGAGAAGCCATTGTGAGCAAAGCTGGCAGCAGAGCACTTAGCACGCTGCTTGCTAATGTGCAGCCTCGCCCTTCTCCTGGGCCTGCAGGGGTGAAAGCCCACATTAAGATCAGGATTTGCTGTGAGGTTAGAGATGCTGAGAACAAACTTGCTGGGCCCCATCCATGTGAACCTTCACAAGGGAAAATAATCTGTTGATCCTGCTTAACAACAAGGCTAATACAATGGAAACGTTATGACCAGAATTATGCTGCAGCATACATATATCCTACACCCAAAATAAGGAACTCTTTCAGTTGAGGATTTGCTTGTTTGTCTGCCTGTGTTTTTTGAAGTTCTCACCACACAGCCCAGGCTGCTGATCTTCCTGCCTCCCTTGGCTGGAGCTAGAGACATGGCACTCTGAGCTAAAAAGTCAGGTATTTACAGACTTAAAATTGTTTTAATATGTGTTTTTGCTTGCATGTATGTCTGTGTACTCTGTGTGTCCCTGGTGCCCCCAAAGATCAAAAGCTGCACTGGATCCCTGGCGCAGGGGATGTTGGTAGACCATCACATGAGTGCTGGAAACTGAACTTCAGACCTGATAAGAGCAATAAGTGATCTTTACTGCTAGTCTTCTTTCTGGCCCTGAAATGTAGGTCTTAAAAATAGAATACACTTCACTTTATGACAGTCTCATCTTATTGCAATTTTCTCTCATTTCACTACAGATTGATGAAAACCGTTTGGATTTGTGCATGGGAATATCTCACTCTAATGTCCTTTATTCAACAAGTGTAGTCCGCGTGAGGGATGTGTTTAAGATGAAGAGGTAAACTTTATTCAGCTAGTTAGTTTAGAGACAAGGTCTTACTATGTAGACGAGGCTGGCCTTGAAATTACAGAGATCCACTTGCCTCTGTCTCCTGGGCTCTGGGCTTAAAGGCATACACCACCATTCCTGGCTTACTTACCTAGATCTATATATTCTGTTAACCTCTAAGCCTGACTTGTCATAGAAAAGTGAGTGACCTTCTCTATGGTGGCCCCTTGCAGTGTGTTTTCTGCTCTCCTCTTACAGCACGTACACACACACACACACACACACACACACACACACACACACACTTTAAGAGCATCCATCTAGAGGATTATGGATGTCCACACTGCTGTGCAATCATCCCCAGAATGTTCTCCCTCTCCAAGCTGCAGCAGTAGACCCAACAAACCCATTCCTTACCACACCCTCCTCCAGCCTCTGCTCTCTGTAGCTCCCTTCTCTGAGGGGAGTCACATCACCTTCTTGTGACCCACATGGCTTACTTAGACTTCCCAGTGCTTTGCAGGTTTACCTACTACAGCAGGGCAGAAGCGTTCTTCTTTGTAAAGGCTGGATAAATATGTCATGACGTGTGAGTAGCATCAGCTTTCATCCAGTCTTCCATCTGTGGGCTGATACCTTCTGGCCATATGAATATGGGTCGACAGATCGTTATTTAAACCCGTTTCCATTCTCTTGGTTCTACATCCGGACATGGAAGTCTGAGTTATATATACAATTATTGTCTTTCATTTTTGAGGCAATTCTGGATTAAGTTAAGGAACCCAATAGATGTTTGTTTACAGGGATTTCATTGAACTTGATCTCATTTGATTTTTCTTGTTTCTTGCCTCCCACCCGCACCCCCAAGCAGGGTCTCCCGTAGTCCTGGATGACTTTGAAACCACTAAGAGCAGAGAATGATTGTGAACACACCTTCCTACCCCCACTTCATGGTGCTGGACTTAATGGGATACACCACCACACCCAGAAGGTTCTGTTTGTTTGCTTGACCAACAAGGTAGAAGTGTGGAAAAGGCCACCTGTAAATCCATCTGGTGAGTGCGGGGTGAAGGGCCAAGAAACGAGATTGTTCTTTGTATTCTGTGACACTATACTAGAGGGTCTCACATGTAGCTAATTAAGTAAAGAGAAATTATCGGTAAAGTAGCTACCTTGACTGTTTATAACAAGACAGCTCCAAGTGCCCTCCTTCTGAGGTGAGCATAGACTTCTCTGGGAAAATTTGAATGTTGGGGAGAAAACTTGATTGTTCCCGGAGCGTGGCTTCCTTTTCCTGCATCACCCTCTGCCCTTCTGGAAAGAACTCAGACCAAGGGAGGGGCCTGTCTCCCTTTAAAGCGACTGTTTCCATGGTAACTGGCCTTCATCTTTAGTGTAAATCAGGAAACTCTATTAAAGGACCAGCCAGGCAGCCAGCTGCTTCTGCATTGGGGTTAGATTTCAGCTGTTGTCTTGGTTCAGTCATGCTGCCCAGTAAGTCATCTTTTGGATTTGGCAGTGTTGCTCTTGTCCGTGGTAGGAAGTTAGATAAAACAATGTGAGGCTGGTTATACAGTCTAGGCCCTGCAGTGTGCCTTATGTGTGACGGTGTGATCTGCATTTAAACCTGGGCTGCTGTGGATGCATTCAGGGTCAGCTGGAGAGGGCAGAACCCAGCTGCCCTCAGAAATGATTCCACTGGTAATGGGTTTCATCCCGGCTGTGAAAACAACCATGTCAAACACGAACAAATACAGTAATCACCCCACACCGAGGACTTACTTTTTCTGGTAGCATCTTTTAAAGCTTCCTTGCTATTGCCAACTGGGCAGAAGGTTTGGGCAGCTTTAGTGGAATGGATGAGATCAATGCAATCTTCAGATCCTCCAGATCCTCCAATAACACACTTCAATTCCAGGTTAGATCATAGGGGATTTCTCAGAAGTTCTGGAAACGCAGCTGCCCTACTTCTCTTGAGGGTAACATCACCCAATCATATTGCAAACAGAACTTCCTACTGGCTTTCCTCATTTCTTTATAACAGGCAATCACCAATCATCATCCTACCTTCACTTTATAACACAGTTCCTGGGTGAAATACCAACATTCAAAAACATTCCGGAGCTGGATGCTGGTGTGTTTCCTTAATGCTCCCAAACAACACACTTCACAAAGCCACGACGAGCAGGAGGGATGGCTCAGCTGGTGAGACCACTGGCTGCTCTTCCGGAGGAACCAAGTTTAATTCCCAGCACCCACCTGGAAGCTCACAGCCATCTGTAACTTCAGTTCCATGGGATCTGATGCCCTCTTCTGGCTTCTGCATAAACCAATTACACATGTACATATATGCATGCAAAACACCCTTACACATAAAATAAACAACTCTTTAAAAATAGGAAAAATGTCAAAGATCAGTTGTAAATTATAAATATTTTACTGCAATGGAAGAATACTCAGAATTTTCGGTATGAAAATGCAAAAGTGTCTACAGCTCTCACTGGTGTGCCTCTGCCTTCTGAGTACTGGATTAAAGATGCGCACCACCATCTGAATAGCTGTAGCATGAATAACAAAGCTGGGGTTAAAGCTGAGGACCAGAGAAGCAAGCAGGCCAGCTGCCAGAGCGCTTACCTCTACCAGGGCTGGGGAGATCCTGTCCTCAACATGGCTGGAGACTAAATTGCCTAAGACTGAATACTGAGTGCCTTGCTTCTACCTTATATCTCTCTCTAGTGCTGAGATTAAAGGTGTGAGCTCTGTTTCTCTTTTAGACTGATTTACTCTCATGTAGCCCTGGGTGGCCATGAATTCACAGTGATCCATCTGCCTCTGTCTCCTGAGTCTTGGGATTAAAGGTGTGTGCCACCACTGCCCAGCTTCTATGGCTGTGGCTAGCTTTGCATTCTGATCTTCAGCGGCATTATTAGATCATAAACAATATGTCACCACAAATAAGTGCCTATGTAAAGCAGCTGAAATATACATGTTACCCTTGCATGTAACAATTCAGGGCAGCTTCGTTCACAGCAACCAGGAGGCAGAAAATAATCTAAATGCTTTGCATCTTTCAATGGGTTGACACTAAAGAAACAAGGAAGTAGTATGTGCGAGCAGACGGGTAAATCTGGAAACACTGTTCTAAGCGAAAGAAGCTAGACATGAAAGCAGATCCCTTCAATAAGAAATCCTGAGTAAGTGACCTATAGACACTGAAAGAGTAGTGGGCTGCACGAGCTGCAGAGTGTAGGTGAGAGCTTCCTGGGAGGAGAATATTCTCTTATGGTGTAAAATGCTTTGGAGTCTGATAGTGCTGGTGGTTGCCCAAGCCTATGAATACACAAAGTGCTACTCAGTAGTGCATATTAAGATAACTGATTTTCAATTTAGTGATCCTTGCTTTAGCGACCAGAAAAAGCATAACAAGGGGAACTAATTTAGATTGGACAGCAGAGAAGATAACCCTGAGGAAGCGACATTCAAGTTCAGACCTAAAGGTCAAGTAAAAGTTAGCTGGGAAAGGTGGCCATGATCACACCGCTGGCAAGAAGGAACAGGAAGCCATGTGCCATTCAGTGTCTCCGTCTTATCCCAAATACCAAAGCAGTTCCCATAGCAGGGCGGGGGGGAGGGGGGACTGAGTCTAGGCCACCAAGTTCACCTTTTTTTTCTGCCATCACCCAAGATTATATTCCTGTGCAGAAGGTATCTACAAATGCAAGTGTATGATCACAAGATCTTTCTACAGACCTGAAACAGGTGTGAACGGAGAAAATACAAAAGTCAATCACAACCACTGCCCTGTGGCAGGAGCTGTGTGACTTCTTCAGGGAGCAAAGCCTGAGAACAGCATGAATGTCTCTCCCTGTGGCAAGACTCTGGAGCTCCTGACCTGTTTGGCAAAGACCTGGGGACAGTTCACAGCCTGATTCCGGGCGTGACCCTGGGAACGTGTGTGCTAGGTGCTCTCCTTGCTGTCACTGTGCTAGCCATACTGCTGGCCTGAATAAGTCACGGTATCATGAAGCCTAGTATTACATATTTGCATAACTGTTCTGGAAAGAATGATTTTAACCACCGGAGTCTTTGAGAAATGTTATTCAATGGATGGTATCAAGAGTTAATGGGAACAATCTAGCAACAGGGAACGAAGCAGAACCATAGAAACCCATAGTTCCCTCATTTCTAATAGTTGTGCCAATACCCCAAGAAGTTAAGGGAGATGGACGCAGGAACAAGGAATAAACAGTGCTACTATTAGGTAACTTTCCAAGTTATTTTGTCTATAGGATAAATGGAAAAGCCTGGTATATCCCCAACAGTGAGTTGGTCAGAGGACCCAGACCTTACTAGATATAAGTATTCACCACAAAAGACAAAACTGTTTCTCACCCTGCATGATGCTGAAACCACATATGCTGCCAACTGGACACACTGTGTCACCTGTAGGTGCCTACCTAGAAAAATTCCTTTGTAGATTGCAAGATTACTTACGCTTCTAACAGTAGATATTTAGGGCAAAAGAGTAATGGCTACCAGTGGGAAGCTTGGGGCACAGAAGGGGAAGAGGCAAGGAACAAACTGGTCTTCATTGTAACCATTTTTAGAAACCTAAGGAAGCAAAACTAATTGTAAACTGTTCATACAAACTATTGAAACCGTATGACTAACGGCAGCCCAGGCTATCTGGGGCTACTTGTTTGAACAACAACAGGTGGCAACAATCTCGTCTTGGCACTGACTTCACACATCCATTCCAGGTCATCTAACCCATCTGGAGCAAGACTTCCAGCAGCCATGTCTGTGTGGCGGGAAGTAGAAGCTAGCTTCTCACAGCTCTGGGAGTCATAAGTTCTGAGACACAGCTTCTCACCACGTCTGCAAGCAGCTCAGGGGTGTGGGAGCTTTGCAAGGGCCTCTGGGTCAAAGCACTAACCCCATTTGTGATGGCCCCACGATCTCATGTACATCACCTAGAAAAGGACCCAACTCTTAAATACCATCACTTTGATGCTGAGGGTTTCAGCAAAGAAATATGGGATGACACATTCAGACCACAGCAGCTACAATGATACGTTACTTGGCTGAACAGTGAATACAGTAGGCATGAGAGTGCAATGATGACTTTAATTCAGAGCTGTGATCTATTAGGAAAAAGTGGTAAAGGAACTGGGAGAGCTGTGTGATCTAGGTAAATCCTCCACTACTGCGACAGTAGAGAGTGATTTTGACTTAAAATAACTTTTAAAAGTGAAAACTTACCATTAAAAAATTTAAAAAGCAAAGTGATCACCTTACTGAGGTGACTTAAGTCTGCTTCTTGGTACCTTGTGGTCAGGTCACACTAGATACACTGTAAAGCCGCCCCGGGGAATGAAGTGATCTAGTAGGAAGTTGTGCAGGAGTGAGCTCATCTAGCAGACCGGAATACACGAGTGAGTCAGCATTTGTTGGCTTGAACCCTCTGGTTAAACACAGCCACATTCTGGGGAGTTTTCATTACTATCAGATTGAGAAGAAAGGGTCGGGGCGAGGAAGTGATGAACATGTCAGACTTTGCTTACAGGGTGATGATCAGCCATATGTAGCAGGCATAGGAAAATTACCATATGTAAATATGAAGCCATGCTCACAAAGGGACCTTGTACAGCATGATTGGTGTTCACTGGAACACTGGGAACAAGGACTCACACAAAGACAACCTGGAGGGCATTCTGTAACGTAGTGTACGGATACTATTTTGCACAATTGATGACAACTTATGGTGACGGAGCATCACATTCAGCTCCCACTAGGCTTCGGGGCAGCATCACTGAGGTGTGATGGGGATGCTGTGAATGTGGGTTTCCACGGTGCCAGTCATCCTGGCTGAGAGAAGCAGTGATGTGGCTTCCCTGTGCAAGCTTTGGGACACTCGGCTTTTGGTTGTACAAAGATATTTAATGGTTCTCAGTCAAGACAAGATTTTCAAAAGGGCTGTGCAGCATTTACACTGACATAATTGTGTCTGTGAGAGGCTTTAGCTTGTTCCAAAAGGAGGACTCAACAAATTCACAATAATTTTACTTCCCCATTTCAATGAGTTTTATCACCAAGACTCGACTTTCAGGGGACAGAGCCTAGCAGAGAGTGAAGCTAATACAAGCAATATCGAGGGATTAGAAACTTTATAGTTTGTGAGGTTTTGCTGTTGTTTTGTTTTTGATGGAATCCCGTACAACCCAGGCTGGTCTTGAACTCATTACATAGGTGAGGACGACACTGAACTTTTGGTCCTCCAGGCTCCTTCTTTTGAATGCTGGGATGAGAGCCACTGTACTAGAATGCCTGATTTATGCATGATGGGGAGAGAAACCCCAGGATTCAGGTCTAGGCATGGATTCTACCAAAGGAGTTCCATCACCATCAGACCTAAGCCTCTTGCTTAGTTTTCTGAGGAGGAAACTGAGCTGGGTTTATGAAAAGATCAGGATGTGAGGTGACAGCCAACTAGGACCAGGACAAGTCTACACCCACCTGCTAACCCTTAACAATCAGCTATTCATTTGAGGCCCAGCTGCCACCAGGCACCCAGGAGCAATTTCATGCCTGCAGATATAAGGCAGAGTAGCATGCTAGGCTGCAAAACTCTCTTGAGTACAAGTTGTGAACCCCGAGGCTGGCATCTTGAGCCCATGGATCCACTTTTTTCCCTTTTCACTCTTATTTCTGAGCACATACAAATCAGCAACAAGACAATGGTTATTCAGAAAGAAAAAAAAGAGAACCTATGTGCTCACAGCGCCTGCTTGAGTAGGGCGATCTTGAGAGGAGAGATGCTGCGTGTCAATGGATGATGCTTCTAACAGCCAGCAAAAAGAGAATTTGAAACAACGGTGATAAATCTTTTAATAATTACTATTTCTAGATTCCATTAGTCCTTTAAAACATTAAAAGAAGACATCCCTCACTCCCTCAAATAAGCACAGCATCGTGTTTAAGATGTGGCAGCTTCTTTTTGATGAATCTGCCTCTTGCTCATGCATGAAGGCTGTAAATATGACCTGCGTGAACATTTCTGACCAGCTACCTCTGCACTTGTCACTGTGACAGGCTGTTATTTATAGAGAATGGCACACTGCTCAGATGCCAAAGCTCTAAGGAACAATGGCAGCAGCAATACATTTCAAGCAGTCATATCGACTCAGGTGCTGGTTTACTTAGGTGAATAAAGGAAATGTGTGTCTTGCTTTATAGGCCTTCCCAAAGAGCATGTGATTTGTGGGTCTGAAGTCACAAAGGCAGCATGCAGTTTGAATTGCGAGCTGGCAGGACAAGTGCTAGAAAGAGTAGACTTGCTGATGTCCCATAATTGTGACAATGAGCAAAACCAGCTTCCAAAGAATCCATCCTTCTGTGGTGTTCCCAGTGTTTTGACATGAACCCTTGGCCAGCCTCTCACCATCTACTTATGGGAGTGGCGAGCAAAGCTGAAGGCAGAGCAAGGTGAACTTGGAGGAGGCTCCCTCTGTGGCATCCAGTTCTGGCCTTTGGTCCCATGCAGAGGTGCATGACACATCTGTAAGCTTCGTGTCTCGAGAGAAGAAATTAGGATTCATCCCTTCGAGACTAACTGTCCTTCCATTTTCTTCCCTCAGAAGACAATACAGTTGTAGGCAGTTTCCTATCTAGATCGCCCATCAGCTCTGTTCTGCCAGCTGCTATTCAAATAACTACACAGAGACTTAATTACAAATGCTCAACTGATAGCTTAGGCTTGTTTTCAGCTAGCTTAACTTAAATTAACCCATTTTGCTTGATCTGTGTCTCATTCTCATGGCATTTCCTGAGACACTTCCTGCTTCTTCCCAGCATTCTCTTAGTCTGGTTCTCCCACCTAACCTTATCCCACCTAGCTATAGGCTAGTCAGATTCTTTATTAAACCAATCACAGTGACATATATTCACACAGTGTAAAGGAATGTTCCCCATTCAGTTCCTGAAGATTTTTCTCGAATGCTTCCAATGATCAACACTGTCTGGGGATACAGAGAGATTACAACTCACCTTTGCAGAAGTCCCTTGCTCATGTGTGGGTCTACAATGATCCCATATTTTCCCTTAAAACCATAAAATTCACAATCAGCCAGTTTAAGGGAAGTACTGAATCCATTGTAGACTCATCCATTGTAGACTCACACATGAGCAACGGTGTCTGCAAAGGGAGATATTGGTCATTCAGTAGGCAGTGCTGGAACACAACTTCATAGCAAGCAAGCAAACAAAAACGATCCTTGCTTCGCCACAAACATGATGATAACTTAGAATACACCTACATTTAAAGGTCAAATTAGTGAATTCCTAAGAAAACAGTGGGAGAAGTCTTTGGTATCTTGGGTTAGGCAAATTTTTTTTGGTGTATATTTATTTATAAAAAAGTTTACTGAGTACAGTATAGGAGGGTAGTGGGCAGGGCAGCAACTAGAGCACTACCTGTAACATGGGTAGGCACATATTTTTTAAACAGCAACAGAAGGTGTAGAAATTTAAAAGTGGAAAAATTGGCAACCTGCTCCACCTCCAGGCCTGTGCATTGCCACATTGGCCTGGCCCGTGTAGGAGACCGCATCTCTGGTCCCAGATGTGGGACACCTCAGCAGAAGCTGGTCATGGAGGCCCCAGAGAATGGGCCCATCCAAGTAATACAAGCTCTTGCCAGTCCTTTTGGCTGACCAGAGAACTAGAGGATAAAACCCCATGTACTCCTTGGTTGTAAGACAGAGAAACGAAGCTGGTGCTAAGTGATAAAACTCCTTCATGTTGGCTGACTTTCAAAGTGCTAGAAGGTACATGCGTCGGCTGTTGGGTAGGAAGAGCACCATCAGTGGTCTTTCTTAGCTATGAACCTTATGAACCAAAACAAAAACAACAACAACAACAACAACAAAAACCAAACCAAAAACAAATTATGGAATGTTATGTTCCCAACTGTGCTATAACAGCTGTTGTAGGGTGGATTTGAGGCCTGTTCCATGGGAGGGTTCCCATGTCTGATATAAGCCCGGTTAACCACCAATGCCTGGAAGTTACAGACCCAAGTGTGGAACTACTAATATTGTTTAACTAAATCGATATAACATCTAACTGCCTTTTAAATGTCAAGTTTGTACTCAGTAGACAAAAGCTTCTTCTAGCCTTAAAGAAATGCAAGTAAAAGTAGTTGGGAATCTTGGAGGAATTGCAAAAGAAAGTTGATCAAAATGCATTGTATGAAATTCTCAAAAAGCAAAACATAACCTAGCCACAATAAGATACCCATGTGAATGGCTATGATTGAAAAGATAGGGGCTGGAGAGATGGCTCAGCCACTAAGAGTGCTGGTTACTTTACCAGAGAACCCAGGGTCTACTTCCATCACCCACATGTTGTCTCACAAATGTCTGTAAGTCCATTTCCAGGGGTACCACACCCTCTTCTGGCCTCCTAAGGCACCAGGAACACACATGGTGCATAGACATACATGTAGGCTATGTGAAACACCAACACACATAAAATAGAAATAATTACTTAAAAACTTAAAAATAAAGGACCACACCCTATGTCGGCAAGGTTATGGAGCAACTGGAATTATCATAATCTGCCTGAGGGAATATGAAATTGTACAACCACTTTGGGAAAACTTGTGAATTTTCTGAGAATTTAAAGACATACTTACAAGGTGACTTAAAGTGACTTTATAGATCTAAAGACTTGAAGTTACCTATAAGCACTTAGCCAAGAGAAAACACGTCTTTGTGAAGAAAGTTATCTGTCACATATGTGTGACCTAGTCCAGCAGGTTGTTCTCAGTGACAGGGTCCTGATGGGGAGGCTCCAGGGGATGGGAGAGAAGATGATAGAAGATAGTGGTCTTTGCATAAACTTTGTCTCATGCCAAACAAACTTAGTAAGAAGTACTGTGCCATATACACCATTTGCAAGGGGGCAAATGGCCATGGTCAGTAGAGAGCAAAGTCAGACAATGTTGGCAAAATGAACACAGGATCCCTAAAGAAGCTGCCTAGGACTGATAATCACAGGCCAGAGGGAAGAGTCAGAGCCCCAGAAGCTGCAACCTTGACTCCTGGTAGGCAGGGGCTCTCACCCTACACCAGTCCTGCCAAGTGCTTTCCTGGACAAGGACACAGAAGTAGATTGTCTGTTGTCTTTCATCAGGGTTTCTGAGAGAGTCTTGGGTCTATCTGCCTACCTACATGTGTATTTATTTTCATGTGACTATATATGCAATTTCACACAGACAGACATATAAACATGTTGATAGCAGCTTTGTTTGTAAGAGTCCTACACCAGAAGCAACTCTAAATGTTCCACCATTAAGTGAGGAGTCAACAAAGTTTATATATAAACAAATGGGATTCTGCTCCTAAACTTATAAGACAGTAACAAACTATTAATACATGCAACAACTCAAATAGCACACCCATGCTGAGTAAAGCACTGTACTGTTGACATCTTGCAATATTAATTTCTATAAATTAGTTATAGGTAAGACCAGTAGGTGTCTAAACATGGACGTAGAGGAGCAATGCACTCCAAGTAGGCCCCAGGAAACTCTGGGAGTGAGAAAACTGTGTCATATTTCATATTTGATAAGTATACTAATTAAATTGTATACTTTAAATTTTTCTACATTTAAATAACTCCTTAACCTTAAAATATTGTCTAAAATTCACTCTCAATGCCATTTTTTTTAGATGAGAGCTATACTTATCTGTGGGATAAGCACTTAGAAGTACAGTTAGAAATGATATTGGTTTAGTAATGTGGCAACAGTAGGTTCTCCTCTAGGGTCCTTGACCTCTCCAGTCAAGAGTACTTGGCTATATTTATAATACAAGGCATGGATTCTCATCTATTAACCAGGCTTAAGTTCAAGTAGACAGATGTTAGTTACCCATGATATAAGTGCCACTATTGCACCCCTGGGGACATCTTGCTGTGCTGGTCACTGTGGCATGTAGCTTTATAACTGTGTATGACTGACTACTGAATGTCTGTCTCCCTTGGCAGCTTGCAGATCACTTTCTTTCCTCAATGAGGCTTACAGGTAGGTCAGTTTCAATTCAATTCCTCTAAGCTCTGTGTCCAAAGTGTGTGTTATCTTCGGCAATGGGGTCTTACCTTTAAGTTCTGGGAGGTAACAAAGGGCAATGGGAATAGCCTATATTGTTTGGGAGTCTCTTGGCCTCAATTGTCCAACAACTCAAAGGAAAGTTTATCATGCCTGGTACAGGGCTTTTTAAATTTTATATTAGTCTCATGGCTCTTGGATGTAACATTGCCATCCCATGTGACATAACTTTCATTGAAACTACATATATGTAGCTCGTATGTTTCCCCACAGCCTTTTCAAACATCTCCTTCCTCCCTCCTTTCTAATCTCTCAATTTTTCCAATTTCTTCCTTCATAGCACCTTTGTCCTTCCACCACAAAGTCTCCTTTTACTTTCTTGGCTTCTGAGGTTACTTTTGGTTATACACTCATATCTCAAGATTTGGAGCTAGGACCTGCAAATAAGACAGAATGTGGAATTTGTCTATCTGGGTTGCCTCACTCAGTTCCATTCATTTACCTGCAAACCTCATTACTTCATTTTGTTACAGCTAAGCAGTATTACATTGTGTGTGTACATTTTCACTATGCAGTATCAACTGAGTATCATTTAGGCTGTTTCCTAGCTCTGCGAACACAGAGGCAATGAACCTGGATGAGCGGGCATCTCTGTAGTAGGATATTGTGACCTTTGGATATATGCCAAGTAGTGGTATATATATCTCAAATCTTTACTGATTGGCATGAGACAGGGCCTCACTATATAGCTCATGGTAACTATCTTGTGCTAATTTCTTGAGTGCTAAGACTGTAGGTATGTGTACACACTTAGGACTGATTGTTATTAGTGTCTCTGTTGCTCTGACAGTTGGGGAAGGGAGTGTTTATTTTGGCTTCACAGTTCCAGGAGACAGTCCATCATGGCAGGGAAATCAGTGGCATTGGAGGCGAAGGGTTGGACTGAACCACATCAAAGAACAGAAAGCCCATCTTCCTGTCCTCCATTCTGGTCACGTTAGATTTACCCTTGGTTCTGCTACAGCTTGCCCACAGGGGTCCCTCTTCCCAGTACACCATCTCCTAGGGGCACCCTGGTTCTTTACTACTGCTCATTTTGTCCCCCCACCCCCGCATGTACACCCTTATGCCAGTAGAGGTGTGAGCCACCATGTGGTTGCTGAGAATTGAACTCAGGATCTCTGGAACAGCAGTCAGTGCTCTTAACCACTGACACATCTCTCTAGCCCCTTTAGGCCTTCTTAAAGCCCATCTCAATTCTTTTGTGACACCTGTCCACCCACAGGAACTCTCTACCAGCGACATTTGGATGAGACACAGAGTGGGTAGCAGAAACCAAATAAAAGGAACACTTATCCAATAAGAGCGAGACCAGAAACTACATCAAAAATCATATAAAATGACAGATGCCAAGATCCCAGCACAAAACCACAAACATGAGTAACACACTGAAAAAAGCAATTTACTTGAAGTACAAGTTTTAATTTGTATTTCTCTGATGACTATGGATGTTGAATATTTGTTTCTCAGGCATTTATTTCGTCTTTTGAAAGGTGCTCAGTTCTATGCACTGTATTTTAATTGCTTTTTTAATGTTCCTTATATTCTAGATACTAATCCGACATCAGAAGTATAATTGGTAAAGATTTTCTTCTCCATTCACTAACGTGATGGTGCCTTTGCTGTACTGAAACTTCTTAGTTTCATGAGGTCCCATTTATTGTTGTTCTTAGTGCCTGTGCTGTGTCCTGCTCAGAAATCCCTTACCTGTGCCAGTAAGTTCAAGCCTATTTTCTATTTTCTATTTTCTTTCTCTTTCTTCTTTCCTTTCTTTTTAAAATCAGATTCAGGCTGTTTGGTCTTACGTTAAGGTCCTTAACCCATCTGGGACTGAGTTTTGTGCAGAATGATAGATAATGGATCTATTTGCATTCTTCTACATTCAGCTACCTAGTATGTGCAGGAACATTTTACTAAAGATGCTACCTTTTCCATAGTATTTTTTATTTCTGTCAAAAGTCAAGCTTCTACAGGTATATAGAATTGTCTGGGTGTTCTAGTCTACTGATCAACCTGTCTGTTTTTATATCAATACTATACTGTTTTAATTACTACAGCCTTGTAATACAACTTAAAACAAGCTTATTTATTATTCAGGATTGTTTTAGCTATGCTGAGTTTTTGTGTTTCCATATAAAGTTGAAGATTGTTTTGGGGTTCCCATGAAGAATTGTGTTGGAATTCTTATAGGAACTGAAGATGAGGTGTATATATATAGGTCTAAAAATTAAGTAACTATGAAAATTATCTTTGCTTTTCAGAAGATAAGAATTTTTATCATTTACACAATAATTTCTGGTGCTTTAAAGGCAACAATTGGCTGCTCTCTGGCAAATGTAAGGTTGTCATTAGTCACTGAATTAGGAAATGAATTCAGTTCCTCACTTGAAAATCTAAAAACATTGAGAAACATCTACCTATTTCTCAGAATAGCTTCACTGGAAAGTGGCTTATGGATTTTGGAAGACTCAGGTAATAACACAAAACTACAATAACTGATATGAATGGCAGGTCCCTTAAATAGAGACTCAATTCCGGCAGGATGCATGGCAGAGTGAAGAACAGCAGGGACTAGGCAGGAAGGTAGGCCAGGGCCAGCTTACATGGACTAAGAAATCACTTTGTATTTTTGTGTATCACTGTCATGAACCACAGGTGGCACTTGTGTGAGATATAATTCAAATACGCTAAGGCTCCTTCCACAACCACTCAACAATTCTGTATATTGTTCTGTGATGTGGTAAGTCTTTCCTAGATGAAGAAATTTTGATTATATTTTCTTTGTCTGCATGTATCTATGTGCACCATGCACATGCCTGGTGCTATTGGAGGTCAGAAGAGGGTATCAGATCTCCCTCCAAGTAGAGTTATGGAGATGTGAGCCTCCATGTTGATGCTAATAACTGAACCTGGGTCCTCAGTAAAAGCAGTAAGTGCTTGTAGCCACTGAGCCATCTCCCTAGCCCCCTTTCTTAGAATTTTTAGCAAGCAGGAGGCACCAATAATCCAACAATGAAGAGAAGAAAACAGTTTTAAATTTATACTAACCAACAGTTTATACGAAAAATGTAACATGGACCTACCAACATGATACTTCCCATGATTGTATACAGCTACAAATGCAGGGACATTTTTTGAGCAAAGAACTGAGATTCTGTAAAAACATAGAAGATAATCTAGGACATTTCTAGCTATGATACTGCACAAAGAGGACAGACACATCAAGCGCAGTATGTCTCCATTTCCTAAAATCTAGGTTCTCCTCAGAGGCCAACACCGAGCTTCAAGTATTACCAGAGTCCTCCAAAGGAATTAAGAAACCATTCAGACTGGAGAGCTTAAAAAATGAAATCCACAGGGTAGGATTTCATGTAAGTGAGTATACAGATGATGCAAATTCATCTCTACGGTTAGACCAGTGGTTGTCTACAGACAAGGTCTTGTAGGGGGCGACTAATCGTAGAGAGGAACCAGGGTACTTATACACGTGGTAGACATATTCAGGATGCTGATTGCTGGAGTAGATTCCTAAGTGTATATATATGTCAAAACACAGTAAACTGTATGCTTTAAAATGGAGACAGTTTATTGTAGACAAATTATGCCTTAATTGAATATGACTTCCTAATAGGCAGAGCCAAAAACACCACCATCACAGAAATGACGAAGCACAGGCCATGTTCACTTCCTGAGCACTGGGCAGATCGTCTTTCAGTTGGCCCAGTGCCTTTTATTTTACTTCTATTTTGAGAACGTTTGTCTCGCAGGTGAATGAGACATTCCAAGTGAGTGAATGCCAACACTGAGGCAGCCGGAATTATGGGGGAGCTTTACAGTACAGCAGTCATTCAGCACAGCTATTTGGGTTGAGGAGATGTGGGAAAAAAAAGTTTCCTCTGCACATAAGTGACTCCACCTAAGCAGATAGAGAAGGTAGAAAAGCAGACCTAATGCTCACCTTGAGAAGCCCCAACCCTCAGCATCTTACTGGGGTACTTCGACAGTGGGACTGACATGATTATAAAGCTTGGTATTAGTAACGGTAAGCTAGCTTATCAATGCATACTCAAAAAACGAGGAAACTAATAGATATTAAAATACGGGCACTTACCTTTAAGCTGGAGTGTTACTTGATAAAAAAGCAAAATGCTACTGTAGCCTAGAAAAAACACTTAAGTTTGTGATGAGAAGTGTCACTTTTATGCTGTACTTCATAAAAAGGCACAAGAAAAAACAGGCCTTTTCTCACTTAAGTACTATTTTGTGTGTGCCATAGTATATGTGCACTGTGTATATGTAAGAACCCTCCGGGAACACAGAGTCAGATGCCCTGGAACTGGAGTTACAGAGGGATGTGAGCCTCCATGTGGATGCTGGGAACCAAACCTCAGTCCTCTGCAAGAGCAATGAGTGCTCTTAACTGCTGAGTCACCTCTCCAGTCCAATGACTCCTCTCCAAAACATCATCATATGTACAGCAATGCTGAGAATCCTAAGAAACGGTTTCAGTTATTAGTCTGTGATAGGTAAAGACCTCCAGTCAAACCAAGAGAAGCCAGCTACTGTATCTACATACCAGCCTGAAATAGCAGTCTCAAGTTTATTAGAAACAAAAATGAATGGAAAAAGCTGCCTTCAGTTACATCATATGCACAAGAGTTTCTGCATCACATCATTTTACAAGAAATTTCTGAATGACAGGAGTAAAGGGAGAACTTACTAGCATTTGAAGAGAGGAGTTCATCTCTCTCTCTCTCTCTCTCTCTCTCTCTCTCTCTCTCTCTCTCTCTCACACACACACACACACACACACACACACACACACACACACACACACACACGAGAAAACAAGTCCACCTGTGATCTCTGGCTGCAGCAAGAGATTGACATGATAGAAATCTGAAGGAAAAAGACTTTTGCTACTTTAAAAAATACTCGGCCATTTGTAAAGAACTTTAAGGAGACCTTTTCTGCATGCAGGGTAACATTCTTAACTGACTCTTATCCAACCCTGAACACAGTTTTACTGATGAGTATTTCCCTCCACATTACATAATCTTAGCTTCCTTTCCTGGAAACAAGAACAAAATGCCAGTAGTTCTGTGTAAGGACTGTCTGATTCTTGGGCATCATTTAGCAAACCTGTCTATTTGATACTTCCACCCAAAAAGTGAGGCTTGAATAAACGTTAGAACAAGTTACACATCTATTCCTTGGTACCTTGGTTATTTGATGGTTTTATGGATAGAGACACTGAGTAAACTGGTATGGATTTCAAGTATGTATGGTGTCAGTTTCATCTTCAGGCATAGTTAGAACTTTAAAAAAAGTCTGAGTGTGGCAATACACTTACTTAAGGCTGTTCAGGACCACTACAGTATTGGAAGCCCCAGGGAACTGACCATAACAAGCAACTGTGTAACAGTCTTTTGCCATTGGTCTGAGTAAATTTAGCATTTTCTTCCATTTACCTGTTTGAATACTTTTTATCAAGTGACTGCATACGACAATACAGATAATTTTTGTCTCAGTCTACAGCTACCTTATCTTCTCTGTCATATTTATTTCAACTAGTAATGATGAGGTTAACACTAATTTCACCTGAAAGAATTTGGGAACGACAACCTTTAAGTGAAAGAAGACACTTAGCTCCCAGGGGCATCCTAGTAACAGGTATTGAAGAAGGCACATGGTACTATATACTGTCCCTTACCTTTATGCATATACAGAGGGATTTGTTATAAAACTCCAGAGAGGAAAAAGTAATGGGAGAAGCATTACTTGCTTCAGCATTTTAGGAAGAGTTTAGACAGCTTCTTGTGCTCATCTGAAACATAGCAGGAACACCATAGACGTCTAAGGACCACACACAGATCATGCTTTCAGTTCCCAAGTGCTTTCTTTATAAACATGAACACTACAAAAGCAACACTAATGGCAGCCTTATTTAAAGGACATTCTTCTTGGACTGGTTTCAAAATGTGGTGGCAACATGGACTGAAAAAATAGAGCTTAGGGATTTTTCTTTAATGGTATTTTATTATTTACCTTTAAATTATTCTGAAGGTTGGTAGTAAACTTATTGTTAACAATATAAATATTTTCTTTGTAAGTGTTGAAATTCTCTTAAAAGCATGGGAAGGCAGCAGTCATTTCAGATCGGACTTAGAGAAATCAACTCTCCAAATATCTGCAGAAAGCGGGTTTATTTTCACTTTGTCTTCCTTACTCAGGCCTCCGGACCTGTCTGCTTATTTGCTATCATGAACAGACATGCCTTTTTGGCTGGGCTAATCATTTATGTTTCTATTATTTTTACAGTTTTCTTCAAATTATCCTAACAGAATTTGGTAATTGTTTTAAGAAGGATCATTTAAGCTAGACCATGTTCTTTCAGTTTCCTCTGATACGAACACTAAAAGACAGAAAAGCTTCTGTCTACACCAATTGAAAATCCTTAGAGCATAAACGATGCTCAGCCTAATGAAAAATCACTAAACTTGATTTCATTAAACACAGCTGCCACCACTTACCTTTAATACTAACAGATGGAACTACATTTAGGATTGATCCAGGAGTGTTGGCACAAAACCCTGTCTCTGAACTCGGCTTAAACATCCCATATTTCTGTATGTACCACCAGTTATTTATAATACCCTGTCATTACGTTGGCGCATACCATGTTTTGAAAAAACAGCAGATTTTTGAGATGAGCTCTAAGAAGAAAGTCCTTGAGGTTCCACCTTTTACTATGGAGGAAAGGACGATGCTCGCACAGTGTCAGCTAGCTCACACCAGGAGCATGCATATCCAGCACGCTCACTGCATGTGCCTGAAGCCGAGAATGCTTCCTTTCCAGGACACAGGTGCTATCTCACACAACAAGACAGTGGACTGCACATCCACCACAAAAAGAAAATAAATGACATAGCAAATGCAGCAAATAGAGGCATTTGGCATTCAGAACACGCCAAAAAGCTAACACTCATGAATTGTCATATTGGTTTATCTTTTCTTAAAAAAAAAAAAAAGTCTTTGCATATTTTAAAATGTAACGGTCCCAGAGAATCATGAAGTGCCTTGTCGTTTCTGTTGCTGGCTTCTGATGACCTCTAGTTGTTTTTTACATTGCTGGTAATAGGTAGAAAGGCTTTTGTTTTCATCTAAAAGCTTTTTATGTTCCTGTACCAGACGAGATGTATTTTGCTGGTCCTTTTCATCCTGGTCCAATTCTGCAACTAATTCTTGCCTGAAAACAAATTATACAGTAACATTACACATGATGGGAAGACCCACACCCTTAGCTGATGAAGGAAACTTGGTTGTTGAGAACCTTCATCTAATACAATGCTAGGCCAGACAGAAATTACCACCATGCAAGAACCACAGTCCTTTCAGGAAGTACTTAAGGCAGTCAATGGAGCAGAGAAATCACTGAAATGCTTCAGAAAATTTCATCTGATACCCTCTTCTTTGGTAGGAAGGAAGAAAAAAGGCTCTACCAGTTCCAGGAAGATAGAACTGTATCACAGTTCACGCTCTATTTTTATACGACAATATACTTCAATCCATATTCTGAAGTCACAGTCCTTCCTATTTAGCTACAACTCCAGTGGCAGTAACTAACAGAACACCTGCAAACTAATTAAGAGCTACCTTGCAAGCTAGTTAAGAGCCACTAAAAGTTCTTTTCTATTCTACAACAGCAAGACGACTATCTGCAAACATTTTCAGGAGATCCCCATTCTTACAGGCTGGTAAGCCTTTCTTTGGAGGATATTAAGAAATAGCTCCTTCCTGAAGCAAGAGACTACTGGGTATAAATGAATAATGAGGTCTTATTATTCAAAGTAGCTTTCTGACATTTCTCATTTACAGTAAGTATTCAGGTTGGTGAGATGACCAGTGGGTAAAAAAGTACTTGTCACCAAACCTGATGCGGAGTTCAATCTTAAGAACTCACATACTGGAAGGAGAGAAGAGACTCCCACCAGCTGTCCTGTGACGGGCACACCATGCATGTCATGACATGTGTACACATACCCACTGCCTACATAATAAACTAATTAAAAATTTAAAGCAAGTACTTTAATCAAGTACTTTTCGCATTCACCCATATCCAACACTTTTTAAAATTTATTTATCTTTATTTTATGTGCACTGGTGTAGGTCTCCTAGAACTGGAATTACAGACAATTGTGACCTGCCATGTGGGTGCTGGGAATTAAACCCATGTCTCTGGAAGAGCAGTCAATGCTCTTAACTATTGAGCTATCTCTCTAGCTTCCCAACATTTGTATTTTGTTAACAGAGAATTCGTCTTTAACACAGTTAAAATATGAGAAGGCAGGTTAAATACAGGAATAAATGCAGGCCTCCTCCCCAAACACCAAAGGTCACAAGTTCCACAGCTATATCTATAGCTTCCAGACCATAATATTCAATTTCCTATTATGATATCTTTAGGATAACAACTTGATTTCATTTAAATTATTATGTATTTTCCTTTGTAAAAATTACTCTTTATTATTACATTTATGTTATTGTGTGTGTGCACCAATAAACTTTGTAGTGATAAGTCTAAACAGCCTTTCCACTTTGACAACAGAACCTTGGGTATGCAGTCAGTTTATTTTCTTAGCATCAAAAAGGTGAGTTCTGAATGAAACTAGTTAAAGGATGCTTACAGTTTAACACAAATCTAGATGGAAATACTTTTCTAAAGAACCGCATTATTCATTAACTTATTTTTGAGAAGGGTTTCACTGTGTAGCTCAGGATGACCTTGAACTCAGAGATTTGCCTGCCTCCGCTTCCTGGATGCTGAAATTAAAGGCATGTACCACCACCCCAGCCTAAAGATTTATTTTTAAGTATGTGTGTCTGTGTGGGCATGTGCCCAGTGAGCACGGTGGCCCTGGAGCCTGGAAGAAACGCTGGATGCCCTGGAGCGGTGGTTCTGGAAGGCTGTGAGCGGGCCGCTGTGGGTGTGGAAGAGAACTTGGCTGCTCTGCAGGAGTAACATATGTGCTCTTATTTTCCTAAGCCATCTCTCTAGCTCTTGGAAATATTTTTAATTAGTAATTTTAGGATTCTTAAGACAAAAAAGACAAAGAAATTATTTTTAAAAGTCTTAAAATGCCGGGCGGTGGTGGCGCACGCCTTTAATCCCAGCACTCGGGAGGCAGAGGCAGGCGGATCTCTGTGAGTTCGAGGCCAGGCTGGACCGATAGCCTCCGAAACAATACAGAGAAACCCTGTCTCGTAAAAATCAAAAAAAAAAAAAAAAGTCTTAAAATAATGTTGCTACTCGTGTTTTTAAACTTTCATCTGTTTAAAAATAAAAGGACTGACTTACTTTCTCTGTAGTAACAACGCGATTTCAGTCTGAACTTTCATGTATTCCTGTGCCATTTTACAATGTTGTTCAAACACTGCCATGGACTCTTTGGAATTTGGGCATGGTGCTAGAGGCTGGAAAGAGAGCAGACATGTTAAAACGCAAATCTCGGCGTCTACCTAAGATGACGGCTAAGGCAGAGACTGTGACTGATGCACTCTTACAGCACTAAAGCAATGTAAGCAAAGTGCTGAGGAGCTTCAACGGATAGTGCCCAACCTCAGCCGCACAGGTGAGCCGAGCCGCGTCAGATCAGTGAACAAAACGAAACAAAATCTAAGGATGTGAGAAGACTTGTAGGGAAGGGAGTGACAAGATGAGGAGGTAGGAGTGTAACTAGAGGTGAGCAGATCAGGGTCACCAGGATGCACTCCATATATCACGAACTGTCCAAGAACACATTTATTGAAAGCTAAGTGTTAATGCTGTGTCCCACTCCCTTGTTAGTCAACTGAGAATGGCGGTGATGAGACCAGCTGAAGCTTTGTTTGGGAAGGCACTCTCTGTACAGAGCTGAAACCCTGTACTGCCCAGGGAGACGTGCAATTTTCAGTCCTATCTACCCTCCACGTAGCTGTGGCCAAAGGCACACACTGGCTCCTAAGATGCTTCTAAGTTTCACACTCATAGAGAAGCACCAACACACATTATTTACTTTTCACACTCACAAAGAAGCACTGACACACATTACTTACACTTTTCACACTCAAAGAAGCACCGACACACTTACTTTTCACACTCACAAAGCACTGACACACTACTTACGCTTTTCACACTCACAAAGCACTGACACACTGCTTACACTTTCAGTCATTATGACCCTAGGGATGCATCACAAAATGTTTTAAATGGAAATGAGCTCATGAGTTTTATATCTTCATACACTAAAAAATTAAGGAGTGAAAATGCAATACTTGGCAGTTTTACAACAGAGATATGGAACTATCTTAAGATGACTGTTATGATAAAGACATAAAATATGCCATCCTAAACCTAAGAAACTTTAAAAAAAAATTTTGAGACAGGCTCTCCTGTGGTTCAGGCTGACCTCAAACTCACGTGCTGGCATTAGAGGCATGGGAACCATGCCTGGCAAAGCCATTTATTTTACTTTGATTCTGAAGCTGGCTGAAGAGGGTTAACTAAAAGCATAAAGAAATGGACAGGAACACACTGTGAATGTCATGAGCTTGCCCCTTTACCTGCAGCTGGTGATCCAGTGTAAGATATGCCATCGGGATGGAGTTATCTGAGCCGTTTGTATCTGGAAGCCAAGCATGCATTTTGTTTATTAATTCACGACTGTAATCATTCATTTGTTATAATGATAAACAAGTAGGAAAAGTATCTGAGATGCCATCCCTTCCAAATATTATTCATAAGTTACTGTTATTGGAAACAAACAGGCTGTGGTTTTGAATGCTAAAGGAAAAGGGGGTACATGTGGTCCATATACTAAAATGCAAGCATATTCTACATTTTAGGTTGGCTCTAAACTGAATAGAAAGAACACAGGTTCTTGTTTAATTAACAACAAAAAGACATGACACATAGCCTTTGTATTTTAAAGTTTAAACTCAGTGCTAACTGATCCTATGCAATTGAAGACTACATTTCTTTCCTTAGGTTCTGTTCACCAAGAGGCCGGATCAACTCTGTCATTACAGTGTGCACAAGAAAAGGGACGAGCAAGTGTTCGGAGTCTCCAGATGACCTTCAGATGTCACAGATGCTGTTGTGAACATCCCCAGTCAGTCCCCAGGGAGACACTACCCATGAGAATATATGACATACACAAATAGACGAAACAGGCATTTAGAAGTCTGCCTCATCACCATGGTCCAAACAGTTATATTGGTAAATTCGAGCCATTAGACAAAACTGCCCTCCCACTTCCGTATGGATTGAAGCAAGGCCAGGCACGGGAACAGTGGGAACACTGCATGGGATCCAATGAGAAGCTGAGGACATGAGATGACCCACTCAGACACCGCTTTCCACAAAACTCAGATCGGATGAAAGCAACGCCCTCCTCAATTAAACACTTTGCTCAACCATTGACACCTGTACACCACACTGCACCAGAATGTAGTCTCTGACAGGCCCTTCAGAGTCAAGCAGAACCGGCTGGTATTTCAGAAGCACTGTGCTGGTTCAAATACTTAAAGCCTTTCCATGAAGGGAAAATTAAAACCCTTTATTGGATCTCATCGTTATTCTCTAAAACCACAAAGTGGCATCATTTCACTTTCTCACTTGTACTGAAATTGGAATACCAGCTTCTAGTTTCTAATATTATCAACTGGTCACAATATAAGCAGGCTATTACTCCATGAAAGTTTATTTTTATACTTTCTAATTAAACATGATCTCTTCTCATGAAATATTAAAACTCACAATGGTTTTTGTTAAGGCAACATTTCTTTTCTGATTTTTCAAACACAACAGGTATTAATACTGCCATTTCTTTACAGGCATATTCCCTTACTGGTGATTTGAATGAGAACAGGTCCCATAGGCTCACATATCTGAATATCTGGTAGCCAACTGGAACTGTCTGGGAGGAATTTGCAGATGTGACCTTATTGGAGGAGGTGTGTCACTGGAGGTGGACTCTGAAGTTTCAAAGGCTTGTGTCATTTCAGTGTCTCTCCTGGCTTCTATTTGTGGATCACAATGTGAGTTCTCAGTGCTGCTCCAGCACCAGGGCCGACTGCCTGCTGCCATCATGATGGTCATGGACTCTAATCCATCACAGCGCAGTAGCAGGAAAGTAACTAAGACACACTTTTTGTGGATGCTTTCTTTTTCTTTCTCATGCCTGAAGAGTATGAGAAAGTCATGGACAACACCAGGTCTTGTGTAACTGATTTGTGTCTTTTTTTTTTTTTTTTGGTTTTACGAGATAGGGTTTCTCTGGAGGCTGTTGGTCCAGCCTGGCCTCGAACTCACAGAGATCCGCCTGCCTCTGCCTCCCGAGTGCTGGGATTAAAGGCGTGCGCCACCACTGCCCGGCCTGATTTGTGTCTTTAACTACTAAAGCACTTCATTTATACTATAAAGTTAGTAGCCGACCATGCCATGTGGCAAAGTTCACTGTTAATGTGTATCATAACTCTAACCATGGTCACAATGAATGGGTTGCATCTTATGTCTATCTTTGCAAGGCTCTAAGCACAGAAGAAAGTTGATGTCCATGGCTCCTGTTGCCATCAAGGGCCATGCTGATTCCATGGGTCTGGGCTGACACCTGGAGTTTATGTTGGTGTCCAAGGGTCATGCTCTTGCTGGGGCTGTGCTGATCTTGGTGGCCTTCCCTGCCACCTGGAGCCATGGTGACAACTGTAGCTAAGGTGTGTGTTGTGACTGTGGCCCTGTCACCTCAGGGACCCACAGGAACCATGTGATATGAAATCAGAGAGCCATGTTGAACCGACCCCGCCCTTCACTGGCCCAGGGAAACTGGCCTTGCCTCTCACTAGACACTGCAGCAAGAGAGCTGGCCCTGACCCTCATGGAAGAGATGGCCCCACTCTTCACCACAGGCAGGGTGAATGGCCCCTGAGGGTATGGGCACAGGGGAACTGACTCAGCCCCCTTGTCTGAGGAGGTGGCCCTGGTGGCCTAGAATGACCAGTTCAGCTACCACCCAGGCCCATAGCTGGCCTTGGGCTGGCCTACCCTAACATCTACTCCATCTAGGACCTACTGGAACTTAGGAGGGGACTGATCCTGTGGAGCAATATCCACCAACAAGATCTTGCTGACTCTAGAGGTCACAAGATAGCCCAGAGGAGTTAAGGTGAGGATGGTGTACTAAGAACCAGACCAGTGACTTACTGCAATGTGCATCTGCTGGTAAAGCTGACTGGACAAAAGAATACGCTATATGCACTATATGACACACTGATTCTCCCAGTGCCACCAGGATGAATATGAAGAGGTGTTGAAGGGTTTTTTTTTCCTTTCTCATTTGTTTTGTTCTTGTTTTTGTTTGATTACTTGCTTTGTTTTAATTTTTAATTTTCTTTTATGGGAGGTGCTGCAGGGGCGAGGGAAGGATATGGGAGGATCAGGAAGTGAGAAAAATGGATGCATGATGTGCAACTCCCAAAGAATCAATAAGCGAGTTAAAAAACAAAACAAAACAAAACCAAAATGGGGCTGGAGAGATGGCTCGGTGGATAAGAGCACTGGCTATTCTTCTAGAGGACCCATATGGCAAATGACAACCGTCTATAACTCCAGTTCCAAGGGTCTGACACCCTCACAAAAATGCACATAAAATGAAGTTAAATAAATCATAAAAAAAGAAACAAAACAAACCCCAGAGGTCGACATTTAGGAAAAAACACTAACAATTGACACAAGGGATCTCATGAAATTATGAAGCTTCTTCACAGTAAAAAAAAAAAAGCTAAGTTGGGTATAGTGGCCTTAATCCAAACACTTGTGAGGCAGAGGAGGCAGAGCTCTGTAAGTTTGAAGCCAGCCTGGTCTACAGCTCAAGTTTTGAGGACAGCCAGTGAAACACTGTGAGATCCTGCCCCACCAACCAACCAACCAACCAACCAACCAATCAACCAACCAACCAACCAGTTCAGTGACTACAGTCTATCTTGCTAATCACTGAGTTGTCAACGTGCCTTCTCTGTATTTTTGTTTCTATCTACAGACTGGTGTTGCTCTCAGCCTTGGCCAGAGAAGGCAGTGGCTAATGCAGACTCATTACTGGTTCAAGTATTAAGAATCAGTGACTATGAGTGCTCAGTCCTAAGTGAGACAGCTATATCAACAGCCCAAGGCCCAGGGAACCTCACAGAAGGGAGGAAAGAATCTAAGAACCAGAGGACTTGAAGTAGTGTTGCGAAATGCTGTCTGATGGCTTTACATTCATTCATGAACCCAAGGCAGCTGTGGCTACCTACAGAGGATCAAGCCAGGCAACATACCAGGATGGGGCAGCGGCCCATGAAGCCCTACTTAGCTAAGCAATTGATGGCTGCAGGGGGCGGAGGTCACAAGCATTTTTCTTGGAGGGAAGTGGCCATTGCTAGGTTGTCCAGGCTTGATGGATGAACAAAACCCATGGGTATTTGCAGAGTATTAATTGGAGTCAGTTGGGTCATAAAAAAGAAGACACAGAGGTGGAAGGGGCACATGTTGGGAAGTGGGTCCAAAGGAAGTAGATAATGGTACTGGAGGTGGGTATGCTCAAGACACATTGTGTACATGCATGAAAGATATTCCAGTGGAAAAAAAATTGAAAAATGTCCAATCTCACTAGTAATTGGGGAAAAAAGCAAATAAAAACTTAAGTAGAATCTCATCTCCCCTGCTAGAATGGCACCTTATATACACTGCTGGTAGAAATGTAAACTTCTTCAGCCATCATAAAGTCAATTCAGAGGTTCCTCTAAGCACCAAAAGCACATCTACCACACAACCCGAATATACACTCCTGGGCATTTACCCAAAGACTTAAGTTCAACACATTCCAGCAATACTTACTCATCCATGCTTACTGCAGCACTATCCACAAGAGCTGAGTTATAGAACTCAGTGGGATATCCAACAACAGAGGACAAAGAGAATGTGGCATGTATACACATTAGTGTTCAATATGTCCTTTGTAGGAAAATGGAGGCAACTGGAAACAAATTAAACTAGTCTTAGAAAAGTGTTTATGCTTTCTCTCATTTGTGTCTGTATATGGCATGGAAGTAGAAGAGAAACTGTCTAGGGGGAACAAAGAGGGCTAGCAAGAAGGAGGACAGGAGAAAAAAGAGAGGGTAGGGGGTAGAGGTTATGTTCAGTATACATTATATACTTCTGTGAAATGCCCTTATATAACACAGAATCATGCACAAGGAATACACAATGGAAATGAAACACAAAAATTGAGGTGGACTTTGGGAGGATTTGGAGTAGGGGGTGGATATGATCTAAATACAGTGTATTCATGTATGAAATACCAAGTTATATATAATAAAAAGTAGAAATGGAGATGAAGATGATGATGGTTATTTTTAACTATTGTAGGAATTGTAATTACTGAAAAGATCCAACAGGAAGGATCCTAACACAAAAATTATAGAGGGAAGTACAAGAACATGTTTCCTATCTGGCAAATCTATTTTCAACATACATGTTTAGTATTTGGGAGAAAAACATACACAGGGTAAGGCTGTTAGCCTCTGCCACAATACTCTAAAGGGCATTTTACGTTATTACCAAATAGTTGATTTTACGAACATGAAAATCTAAATAATTACACCACACTTGTTTTTGTAAAAAATAATGCTTCTAAGTTCACTCAGTTTAATACAATGAAAAACTAAACTAGTCACCTGTAGAATCATCAGGGGTCCATGGGTGACTGCGAGCTGGCTTCTCCGAGGTCGCTCCTGAGGTAGTGATCATTCTGACACTAGGACTGGATGACCTACTGCTCACCTGTAGGAAGGAACGCAAGGGGGAAAATGCGTCATTTTTTTTTTTTTTTTAAGAATGACAGGACACATTTTCATTTTTAGTAAGAGGCAAAAGATTTCCATTTTCACTAGGAGAGGCCCCGAGACTCTTGAAAACGAAATTTTAGCCCTGGATTGTCTATTGCATTGACAAGAACAGGTAATAAGGCCTGGGAAGGAACTAGTAATAAGTCCTTGTGTCATGAAAGTGCCTGGAGAAAGCCCTGCATAAAGCTGAGGCCCAGGGAATGCTTTGTTCTCTAGCAAACTAGCAAAACTAAAAAAAAAAAAAAAATCCGACAAAGGCAGGTGGCAAACACCCATAATCAGCCCTTGGGGGCAGAGGCAGGAAGATCATGAAAATCCCTTCTTCAGTAACTCTAAATGAAGAGAAGAAGGGTGCCCACTGTACATCCTGATCATTTCCAGAATCAATGGAAGACAGAACTGAACACAAGTACACATAAAGTATGAGAAGTGAGACGAGCCATGGTCACATGCAGTCAAATTCCAGAGAACAGAAAAAACAAAAATAGAAGCAGCCTCCAGAGGAAACCCGAATAAGCAAGAATATTGTTGTTAAAATGCCTATGCTGTTCAGAAACATAGATATACATGTTAAAATCTCAAAGGTAACTAAAAGTAGTAAGAATTAACTCTTAACCTAGAAAGACAAATGTAATGAAAAACAAGAAATGGATCTATTCAACTTAAAAGGAAGGCAAGGAAATAAAAGAGGAGTTTCAAATAAGATAGAGCAAATTTACCAGTAAAAAACAAAATAAACTATAATATTAAAGCCCAAAATTAAACAAAGGAACCTCCTAAGCACAGGGCTGGAAGACAGTTTGAGGGTTAAGTGGTTCCTGTCTTCCAGACAGCAGACACAACTTCAGCCCCAGGGGATTGGATATCCTACTGTGGTCTTTGTGGGGACCCATACTAGTAGCATATACACATACATAGACACATGCATAAGTGAAAAAAAATAAAGTCCCAATCAAATGTCAGGATGAATTAAATGTGATTCTTAAGAGACAAATCCAATTTACGGGAAAGATGACTCAGTGGTTAAGAGCACTTACTGCTCTTCTAGACAGGTACTTCCTTCCTCTAAGGCACCCAGGTACTCAGACCAGTTACTGAAATACTCTTGAATCCAAATGCATACAATTTCATTCTGCACCTTGCACCATTACAGCTTGTGTGTGTGTGTGTGTGAGACAGCATCTCTATATAATACACACTAGCCATAAACTTACAAGAACATGAGGAGCTTTTATCCACTGACCCCTATCCCCATTTTCCCCTGACACAATGCAAGTTTAACTGATTTCCCAGTGCTATTTTCATTTCATACTTGGATAGTAAGAACACTGTAATGAAGTATTACCAAGAACTCTGTATGGAGGAAGGCCTGTGACACGGACCAGCATCTCCTGTGTGTCTGTCCTCTGACATTCCATAGGAACCCCATACAGTAGGTGTTACAGTGCCTAGTTGCACAAAAGTTGCTGATGCTCAGGACAGTTAAGGAGTATGCTGGGTTCATATCGTGTCTAATTCTCTAGATAATGGTAATTGCATCACTGTGGAATGGGAGATGTATACTGGATGGAATCCCAAAGGGATATGTGGATCTACTTTACAGTATATCATTTTAGTGAACAGGAAGGTTCACTTAAATGTTTAAAAAGTAAAGTGTCCAGTTACCTGTCTAGACTTACTATTATAGTATTTATTATTGGTTAATCTTGCTCAATGATATGATGGTCAATGCTCATCATTTCTGAAAAACCACTTAAATAATGACGTTACAGATAATGACAAACTACAACACAGAATTCACCAGGATCATTTCGGCACAAATTACATATCATTTTTTTTTCTTTTTGGTTATTTTGTTTTTTTGAGACAGATTTGGTCTCAAATTCATTATGTAACAGAATGGTAACCTTGAGCGTCTGATCCTCCTGAGACTTCCACCTCCCAAGTGCTGGATTACAGGTATCTATCACCATATCTAGTTCTCCACATGCTGAGGATAAAGTACAGGATGTTATGCATACTAGGCAAGTACTCAGCCAACTAAGCTACCTCCCTACTCCTGTAATGAAAGACAGAATGATAAAGTTTACAGTGTGCCACTGAATCAGACTTGCATTCCAAACCTCTTCTTAACAGGGTGCTGAAAACATGAAGAAAGATCGAGACATAGGTTCGGTTTCTCTAATTCTCAGGGGACCTATCTGCAAAAAAACGTATTTAACCATCTAGGGTTAAGATACAGGTGGAGTCTACTAAGGCTCTGCCTGGTACCAAAGTTAATGCATAACAAATGGCAGCTATTATCAGCAGTGGTTCTCCAACTCTAAGAAAATCCATCAGGTAAATATGGTCTGCTTTAAAAAGTCCTTGGGGGGGGCTGGAGATGTAGCTCGGTTGGTGATGTTTGCCTAGCACACAGAAAGTCCTAGGTTTGGTCCCCAACACCACACAGACAGGAGGTAGTGGTCGACACCTATAAGCTAAGCACTTGGGAAGTAGAGGCAGGGAGATCAGGAGGTTAGAATCATCCTTTGCCACATGGTTTGAAGCCAGTCAGGGATATATTGGACCTTGTCTGAAAGTCTGGTGGTAAAAAAGACTCCACCAAGACTTGGCATTTTGGTACCACCAGTCTTCAGCCAAGAACACACTGGTAGAATAAAGTTGGGTTTACTACTGTTGTGGTAATGAAGGTTCTCCATGGGGCAGCACAGAAATTCATAGAACTGAGACTGGGGTTGGTTGATCTGGGGAGGACAGACGTGTTCTCTCTCATTTGGCTCCTGCCAACAAGGGCAATTCTACAGAGAGGCAGATGGACAGACGAGAGCTGCATTTGGTAAAGAGGCTGTAGCCATTCCCATTTGTAGGGAAGGGCAATGATTTTTATGTTTGGGGTGGCAGTGACCCTCACACATTAAAGAAGATTTGCTTTGTCTTACTTTCTCAGGGTACAATCTTTTTTGATATAGCTAACAAAGAGTTGCCGTTTTCTTTCCTAAAGACACCAGGAGGCAGATCCATGGTGAGTGCTTCCTAAGCTTCCCAAATTAACTGTAAACTATGTACATTGCAAGCTATGAAGAAAGTCTTTACATATTTACAGTTATATGTGATTAAAAAGTTTGGTTTGCTATTATTCTCAATAGAAAGTACCAATAAAGTCTTATTTTTAATTTATAAGTAAAAAAGTAATTTCACTGAAATTACTCTTCAAGTCACAAGTCCAAGTACATACAACTTTTTTCTGTGAGATGAAATGCTAAGGTTCACCAGCAAACTCTTTCTTTTCATGACAATCACACTACATGGGCCTGATTATTTTTGTCATGCTCTTTATCAATTTCAATGTCCAAAAACAAACCTCAAAATAAAACTAAAAGCAGAAGCACTCTCCCCACCTGTCAATCACTTCATCAAATTTGGAGAGAAGCACACTGTCAAGTCAAGGAAACCAATGTTGTGGGCATGTTCCTTCCCTCATAATGAATGCTGTTTTCATGAGTAACTACATCAATTCAACCCAATGGTCATGCAGACACTTTCCTGCTACTCTTATCCCAAAACGGACACAAGATACTGTAAGGTTATAATACTTTGGTAATTGGTAGAGCGGATGAATTTAAAATAGCAACTATTTTAGAGCAGTGTTACTGACAAATCAAACTGCCTCTTCCATAGGATCTTCTGAAATGGTAAATGACAATCCATGCCAGATGCCAGTGACTGTCTCTCAGTCAGAGTCTGACCCAGTCCCCAGATTTTACTACTTGAAGGCTTCGTACATTAAAAGGCTTTAACACAGGTCTAACTAAACTAAGTGTGACTAGTGGAGAGACTAGCAAAGCTTGGTATTGGGAGTGTTGAGACAGAAACTCTCACATCAGCAGCTAGTCTGTGTCTTATTAAGGGCTCGGTGCCAGAAAGCACTGGGTTAGGGTTCAAATAACTGGACTATCAATGGCAATAGTAAACACAGTTTAAAAGCTGTGCTCATCAAGACAATGGACTCAAAGCAAATGCCGGATGTTAAATAGGCTGACCAAAGCCTTTAAATGTCAGTGAGGGGAACAAAAGTTTTGGGGCATCATAAAAATCAATAGACTGGAAAAAAAAAATCACTACTAAATGAGTGAGAAAGGTTTACATTAATGATGCTAAAATATATAATAACTTATGTGTGTCTTTATTTCTATATTTGAAGATTACATGCATATGCAGTAAGAATTGCTACAAAATATTACCAGATTTAAATAAAGTCAAAGATACTAATCTTTATCAAGATTCTTTTTTTCCCTTTCCCTTTTCTTTTTGAGACAGGGTTGCTCTTTGTAGTATTGGCTATACTGGAACTCACTATGTAGACCAGGCTGGCCTCAAACTCACAGACATCCACCTGCCTCTGCCTCTCAGATATTGGGGTTAAAGGTGTGTAACACCATGCCTAGTCTATCAAGATATTGTTAAGTTAGCTAGAAAACATTCTTCTATAAAAACTACAAAAAACCATTCATTCTTATAAAAATGAAATAAAACTTTCTATGATGAAATGTTAATGTATATTTCCTTAAAGTAAATTATATTGATAGTTTACATGTATACATGAACCATTATACAATAGCTTTATTACTTCATATGATATAATACATGAGAACAAAATACCTCATACTCAGTCCTCATTCATTTTAGAAAATATGATAAAAATCTATGTCAAGTGTATTAATTTGAATAACAGAAGAAAAAAACCTTAATTACTGAGCTACTTTTATATACCCGATTAATTAGAACTCTACAGCAGAGTCAATGTGGCTTAAATTACAGCGTTATCTGGCCTATTTACAAGAAAGCTATGACAAAGAGATGGGGGAGTTCAGAAGAGCATTGAAAACACAAGCAATAAAATCTGTGATGACTAGAACAGAAACTTCCTTTAGTTTAGCCATCTGCTTAGTATGTATTTTCAAAGCGTATTTATGAAGAATAGGAAGGCAATGGATATACCAAATTAAAAGATATTAACACACTTTCCAGGTGTCCCCAGGAGTAGCATATTAGGGAGGATTTATTTCTCTCATTTGTAAGAAGTATTAATACTAATTAGTCACTTTAGAGGCCAATGATAAAGGCGCATTATTAAGTTCCAGAACAAAGTATTTTCTTCAAACATAAGAATACACGGTGCATGCTAGACAAGGCGCTTTCTCATACAGTTCAGAGTGAACTAGGAACTTAGTGCTTTCCCATCTTCCTTATGGACTGATGCTCAGTAACAATAAACATCTCAATCACAATTTCAGGTCTGCTACTTTTGCAAAGGATATCATGGTTCATTCTTGATCTCTGCCTATCATAGTTCTCCACAGACAGATAACTTGAATGTTAAATCTTACCTGACCAGGTTCTGTCCCAGTAACAGTCAAGTCTTGGATGGATCTACGCCTTGGTTGCCCGTTGCCTTAAAACAAAACAACAAAAAAAGTAAAACTGCCATCCATTCACACAAGTGAGAAGGGTGTGACTGCTGCAAAGGAAGTGAACTTTCCTGCTCCTGGGATCTATGTAACACGTTTGCAGGAAAAAGAATGAGTAAATTTATTGTACAAACAAACCAATCCCAAAATTGATAAAGAAAGAGACAGAGAGAGAACTGTAGTACATTAACTCAAAGACTGCTGGCCCACAAAGCAGTATGTCCTAATACAATGATACTCCTACCACACAAACAGCAGCTGAACTGTCTTCCACCATCTTCTGTCATGTGTTTAAATAGATGAATGCTTGGGGGCTGGGGCTGATGACGGCATCTATTTCAAGGACCTTACGTTACAGTTTTCACAGCAAGACAGCTAGCAGGTTGTAAGACACGTCTGGCTTTAGCTGGCAGCAGTGCCTAAGAGGATGCTTAGGCTTAAATTATTGCCCCAGTCACATTTACTCCCATTAGTCTTTGTCAGAATGCAGTAATTCATCACTAGTGGGTAAGAGCTCAGTTTCCTTTCGGAGATGAACAACGTTCATTCTATGCTCAAATAAATAAATATATACAGCTTGTTGAGATGGGCTATTATGAACACCCTGCTTTAGAAACATCTACATAGCAACACGTTTTAACTCAATAAAAAAAGAATTCCATAAACAAGTCTTCAGTAAACAGCTTGACTTAAACAACAGCTTCACTCAGCACCTTTACTTGGGAGTATGGTTGTTTATACAGTATCTTTTAACACGAGAGGTCAGCTGTTAAAAAGGAAACACCAAAATACTACAAGAAACAGCTGGTACAATATTCACAACTCCTTTGACCCTGAAGCTGTAGCATATAATTCTGCAACTAGCAGGCAGCACTCAGGACACACACTTGAACGGTTTTGTTCTGAGGAGCAGAGAAATCATCTATATTTTCACACTTCACCATCTTGGATAAAAAAAAGTTGTACCTAAACCAATCAGTATCATTTAGCATCTTAATCCATGTGATCTCATTATTGTTTCACATTTAAACCAAATGGACTTTGAATAGAATTAAGAGTGATTAGTGAAATAATATAAGTAGTGAATATAAAACTCAAATGTATAGTTACTCTTAAAAGTATAGCTCATAACTTTCCCATTTTACACTTTTTAAAAATTCTTTGCATACTCTGAATTCACATCAAATTTCAATTTAGTTTGAAATGTCCCAACTTCGTATTACAAAGTAAAACAATAAACTGCATTTACTGAATCAGACACTTTCATGAATTCTTTTAACTATTTGTGTCCCCAAAACAAAAAGGATAGTAGTATGACTAATGAGCAATTTTAGGCACGTTTCATTCAACACCCTCATTCTAAAATTAGCACAGATGAGACAGACTATAAAAGTGCCTGGAACTCTCTTTTGAGACCAGCAACATTTATTAACCTGAGAAACCACCCAGTGTATGTGTCTATAAACCATGACATCACTATCATAGTTTCACCAAATATGAGTTCAAGTCTAGCTGAGGGACAAAAAGGGGAAGACAAATGTTAAGAAAATAGGGCAAAGAAGAGTTGACAGTTAGCAAATGCCATAAAATGAAACTTTCCATGCAACAGCATGAGTGGAAACAAGCAGTATTAGGCAATTCATTTTAATGAGCACACCATGTCAGAAACCACCTGGCAAACAGCTCAGACAAAGCGAAAGAGGATTGCAATCAACAAACACTTGTTGCTCCAATATTAAGTTTAAAAGCCATAATTTAGAAATATGAGTGTGAAATAACTCAAGTTCCTAGTATTGCAAATGAAAATCATTGGGTGTGTTCTTAGAAAATCTGAATTCTCAATTTTTTGCACTGAATACTCATCTAGAATGCAGACGTTTTACACTTAAAATACGTTTTACTTTGTGTGTGTGTATGTATGTGTTTGTGTGTGTGTGTGTGTGTGTGTGTGTGTGTGTGTGTGTATTCTTACTACAGGATGGTTTTGAAGATAACTTGTGAGAGGCAGTTCTCTCCTGCCTGTCTGTGTGGGTTGGCAGCAAGTTTCCTTACCTGGTGAGCTATCTTACAGGCCCTCACTTTTTCACATTTAAAGTTATTTGATATGTGCACAAAAAAACAAAAACAAACCCTGAACAGATGATCTGTAAGAGAAATATGAGAGTTTTAAGAATGCTTTGTCTAAGATCTCACTGCCAGCTGATGCTGCACAGCCTCCTCCAGGGCCCACGGCACAAATGGAAGATAGAAGATCAGTAAGCTGCTGCCACTGCTCTTCAAGCTCGTCACAGGCACAATCTAACTCCTCCAAGAGGCTGCTCTCAACTACAGTGGAGTTCCTAAGCAAGTGTTTCAGTCATCTCAGAACAAGTCCAGAGATTACTTCCTGAGGTGTCACACAGTCCTCCCTTTGCTTTTTCATAGGGTCTAAATCAGGCCACAGCGTTCACTACCGATGCCTTATACTTTTAAAGCAAATTACTATCCTGGAACCTTCTCTTGCCCAAATTGTTGGAAAATCTGAGATTTGTAAGTTCTAAATAAAAAGTGTTCTCATGCATAGAACAGGACTGAAAATAATGTACAATGATGCATATGTAAGAATTCAATTACTGCTTAGTGCTAAACTGAGAACATAGTTTAAAATTGTGTGCCTGTTAGGTTGCTACAACTCTTACTAAATTCAACAAGTTATGCCTCTTTCCTTAGAAGAACACCAGATACGTTTTTTAAAGCAATTATTAATGACTAATGAGGTTTACTTTGGAATTACCTTTATTAAACTAGAATTTGAGGCTCACCCTTTTGTCTTTCATAATTAAATATTATTTCTTTAAATTAAATTCTATTTCTTTAATAGCAGCCTGGCTGGCTTTGATCCACAGGCCTCTGTATCCTGAGTGCAGGACTAAAGACACATGCTAATATAGCTAAATGTTAGCTTAGTTTTTAGGTTATAAAATGTGACCTTGGTAATCTAAAATTTGGTTGAGAGAGTCCCTGAATATTTACTGTAATGCTAGATTAACTTCCCTATTTAACTAGTCAAAAATACCAAATTCCATAGGAAGTGAACAGGAGGACCTTAACACGTCCCTAATGAAAGGCTTGCAACTGCTAATGAGATTACCTGTGACAGGTAGGGACTGCACTGCAGAAAGCTCAAATCTTCCTATTACATTGCCTTTTCACATGGGAACTGTGCAATAATTTAATTCTAGTTGAATACTTACAAACATTAGTATCTACTAGTTCTTGAAGGAAACACAACATGAGAAAAGCTTTATTCTCATGCTAGTGAAGAAAACAAAACAATGTCTGGAAGTCTCTCAAGGATGCTTCTGCCTCCAGAGTGTGATGCTCTACAAAGTCGATACCCAAGCTGGAGGAGTCAAGAAACCCAGTTAAGTGTATGCCTAGTCCACCTTTCTCTTCATCACACTATTGCTATAATAGTAAATATACAGCATAGCCAATGTCATAAAAGTGAAAATGAGAGAGCAGGATGAGAAACTGAGTCGTTATAGGCTTGAGGAGAGAGCTGACACTAGTGAGATCTCCATAGATCTACAAGGATGACACCAACTGGCAAACTAATCAATAGTGGAGAGACTACATTAATTGCCCCTCCTTAATGATAAAGTTGATGACTACCTTATATGCCATCCTAGAACCTTCATCCAGTGACTGATGGAAACAGAGACAGATGCCAACAGCTAATCACTGAACTGAACTCCTGGAACCTAGTGACAGAGATGGAGGAGTGATGAGCAAAGGGGTCAAGACCATGATGGTGAAACCCACAAAGACAGCTGACCAGACAAGGGGAAGCTCTTGAATCCCAGACTGATGCCTGAGAGGTCAACAGGGGACTGATCCAGACTCCATGAATGTAGTCTCAGTGAGTAGTAGATCAGTATTTATCCTGGTTTATGAATGATCTTTGGGAGTCCATTCCAAATAGAGGGATGCTCTCTCAGCCTGGACACATGGGGAAGGGCCTAGGTCCTGCCCTGGATGAAATGACAGACTTTGGAGATCCCCCAAGGAGGGCCTCACCCTCCCTGGGGAATGATGTGGGGGATTGGGTGGGGTGCTGGCAGGGCTGGTGGAGGGGTTAGGGAGGAGGGGTGGGAGAGGGAGCTGGGATTGACATGTGAAGCATTCATGTTTCTAATTTAAATTAAAAAATTTAGAAAAAAGGTGAAAATGAGTATTTATTCTTTTAGACCTAAATGTGGCTAATAGATCAAAACCCAACAGACTCAAAGGTTGTTTCCAGCTTCAAGAACAATACTATAAACAATAATATCCGATAACTCAGGTTCTTCAGGGAATTGTACAAAATATTATTATGTAAAGAAAATACCTAAGATGGGACACCACTTTGATGAAGGCATTCTGTCCCTCTCCATAGCAGGCCATATTATCACAGACTTAGAAACCCCAAAGGTACAGTAGAGCTGCACTGTTCACGCCCTCAAATGGTTGGTAATGCATATCTAGAGTGGAACAGGGGTTATTCAAGTGCCTTAAAATGCAATCAAGCGTTACAACTGAGACAAATTTCTGTAAGATTTTCTAGTTTAGCTTGTTTTCTCGAGATACGTATATATTATGACTGCAATATCAGTATAAGGCAACTTTGTATGCCACATTTGATCTGTTTTATAGTAGCAATCAGGCTGGTATAAAGTATAAATAACCATTTTATGCTAGTGTGACACAGATGCAGAAATTTGTTTCAATTATACCGTTTCTTCATAGGTGTGTGTGTCTGTGATTTTTTTCCCCAGGGGACTTTGAAATGTATTATAAATCATGCCTGGTGTCCCTGAGTGCTCTGGTCACTCACAAAATGACTTTAGGGCACATGAGCTTTTTCCTGACTATTGATTTTAGAATTATAACAAAGAACCAGAAAAGACTAAAGACAGCACAAATAATCCTGAGCAAAAAGAGTGGTGCTGGAAAGATTACCATTCCAGACCTCGAGATACATCAGTGAGTCATTGTCATGAAAACAGTACAGTACTGGCGCAAAAGCAGACAGACTGATGGAACAAAACAGACGACCCAAACATAAGGACATATAACTCTGGCCATGTCACATTTGACAAACATGCCCCAAACAGCTCTCTACTTGGATGTAAGACCTACTCAACAAGAGGAACACCATGCTTGGTCCCGGAAACCTTGTCCACTACCCACAGCTAGTGAAGTCATGGATCTTGGAGACAATCCTACAATCATCACTTTGCTAAACCACTGTATTTCTAGCTGCATTTTAAGTATTTGTCCTTAATCCCCACAGATAAATGTAGTTCTTACCTCTTATCAAAGAAATATCTCTATGCAATAGATAGAGATAGATCATTACAGAAAACCACAATTGATCAAATTGCAGCATTGTAGAGCCGAGTCCCAAATGATACGACACAACTTCTACACCTAAGGCTCAGGGAACATTCAGAATATAGGAAAGACTGTAAGAACCAGAAGAACAGGGACTCTGTTGTGAGCCGTCTCCTGGAAAGGCAAAAGCTACATGCACAGCAGCCTAAACATGACCTAAGACAACAACAAATGTTATTAACAGCACAAAGGGAAAGCTCATATGGCCTAGCCAAAGACTATAAGCAACTAAGGAATGCTGAGGCTGGGAAGACCAACTGACTACCTAATACCACAAGTATCATTCTACAGACTATGCAAGCTGTATTTATAGATTCAGGAACAAATACCTAACACATCACTACCACCACCACTGACACCAATATTTGAAAAGAGGCTGTGAATTTGAAATGGTAAGGAGGGGATACATGGGAGGGTTTCAAGGGAGGAAACGAAAGGGAGAGAAATGATGTGGTTGTATTATGATATCAAGAAATAAAAAACTTATTTAAAAAGTTCTGAACAAAATTTGCTGTTTAAACTTGCTCTCTATTTTAAACCAGGGATGGCTGTTGCTCCTTTCATGTAACTTTTAGGCATTTTACCTATTCATCTTTGACAAATGACATTTTTAAAGAAATGTGAAAGTTAGATATTCTAACACCAGCTGAAATAGATGACCCTCCCCTTCCCTTGCTGCCAGGAGAGTTTTGCAAACAATCTCATCTGGGCATCTGAGATGAGGAAAGAACCAGATCAAAACTTGGGCGCAGCCATTGTCAAGATGAAGCAGAGATCTCCTTCCTAGGCACTGGCCGTCAGAAATTCATTCAAGTAGACGATGAGTGCAAGCTTTGTACTTTCTAGAAGCACATGGTCACAGAAGTAGCTGCTGATGCTCTGGTGAAGAGTGGAAGGGTTATGTGCTCTGAATCAGTGGTGGGAATGGCAAAGTTCTCCTCTGATGAAGCAAAGTGACTTGGCCCATGTCAGAGCATGCCTGCTGTAGAGTAAGGGCATTCTTGTCAAGTCTGTTCATGTATGTTTTGTGGATGCCAATCTTGGTGTTGTCAACTTGGTTACTGTAAAAAATGATAGAAGGACATTCCTGGTCTGTAGAACCAATGTGCCTGGGTGCATGGGGACCAAAAGAACTAGCAGAATTTGAAAGCTTTTCAAGCTCTCTAAACAAGATGCTGCCTGTCAAAATGGTGGCATACAGCTTTAAACAAAGAAGGCCAGAAACCTAGAGCCAAAGCACCCTGGATTCAACATCTTGGTATTCTAGTTGTCCTGTAAGACAAATACTGTTGTATTGCTCTAAAGAAACAGTGCACTAAGAAAAAAACGAGGAGGAGACTACAGAATATGCTAAACTTCTGGCCCAGAGAATGGTTGAAGCTAAAGAAAACACCAGGAACAGATTGCCAAGAGACATAGGCTGTCCTTGCAGAGAGTTTCTAAGTCTGATCCAGCCAAAAGTAAGTCTTTAAGAGTAACAAATAAATTACCAGACTTTGAAGAAAAAAGTTAAAAACTTGGAGGCAAAGCAAACCTCAAGATCTATCTTAACCTCTTTATTAAAGTAGTAGGAGAAAAAACAATCAGAAAACTTAAAGTAATCCAATAATACCTCATCCATCTCTGTTTCTTCAAACAAAAGAATCTACTACAAGTCACTGGGAGCTGGACAGTGGTTACAGACACTTTTCTCAACACTCCAAAGACAGCTGGATAAATCTCTGAGTTAGAGGACAGCCCAGACCATGGAGCAAGTTCCAAGACAGCCAGAGCCAGAGAAACTCTGTTTTGAAAAATCAAGCCAAACCACCAAACAACAAATTATTGCCCCCTTTCCCCCCAAAAAAAAACATGTCACTGGCTGAAAAGGAGAAAGGATCATGCTTTCAAAACTCAAGTGTCAAAGGAAGGCCCTTAAGAAAAGCCATTGCTTCTTTTAATTGCCCATTTCAATTTATCAGTGCATAATTTAACAAGCAAATGTACTAAGCAGTTATAGTATGAATGTCCTAAGCATGGTGAGAACCTTTCATCTGTACTGACTCTGCCAACACCTGGCAACAAATGTGTGCAGTAAAATGATACCTGCACTCCATTGATGAGCAGCTCTTAAAAGTGTCCTGCTTGGTATAAGGACAAGCCTCAGCTACAGCTCCCTTTGCAGGCAGGGGACAGTGGAAAATAGAAGGCAGGTCACTATGCCAAAGTTTGCCAGCGTATCAGCCCCAGGAATGAGAAGAGGTATGAAACTTGTACACTCTCATACACAATTGAGTCCCTTAGTATATTAAAGGTCATTTCCCATATGACGTAAGGGCTGGAAACTGATGGTAGCCCAGGTAGCTTTCTTTCTTACATGAATGATGCAAATAATACATGGTTTTGAAAAGCAAAGATTAAGTGAGGGAGATTAAGATTTTTCTCTCTGCCTGGACCTGTGTCAGACACTTTACTACTTCTCCCATGATAAAGGCATGCGTATAAAATCCAAGTAGGAAGGGGATTCATTGGAAGAAGACTGAGCAGGAGGAAGATGACAGGGGATAGGGGTGAAAATGGAAAAAAAAAAATCACCATATACATGTATGGAAATGCCAAAGAATGAAAAGAAAAATATGTTCATGTCAAGTTTGCCTGTGAGCTGGAAGGAGAGCTGTTACTGAGAGAGGAAGTTCATGTCAACCAGTACACTGTACTCAACCAAAGCGAAGGATTACTGGGACTATTTATTTGTAATAGATGACACAATTATGCAAAAGTATTTTGAAGTGAGTTCCAGTGCTGGTAAATGGGAATTTAGACATAAAAAAGCAGCACCTAGACCAAAGCATTTGTCAAAAATCTACTTGGTGGAAAAGAAATTCTGTTAGTGTTAGGAAATTTGGGAAAATAAATGCCATCTTCTAATTAAAATCCTAACAGAAAATGAGATATTCACAAAGGGTGGGCTATATTAGCAAGTTTAATTTAAAAATATAACTTGGAGATACATTAGGTTTGACTTTTATGTCTATCAGTTTCAGTTCTACATCTTCTTATTAAAGAAGGCAAAATTGACTAATGTTTGGATATCTGGAAAGGAAGACCTAGCACGAATATTTAAAACAACTGATTGCTAACTAATACTTTCTCTCCTGCCCTAGAAAGTAACAGCAGAATTAAGGTATGCTTATTTCAAAAAGACCCAGTGTCCTAGTCTTCCCTAAGTGAAGTGCTCCCTGCTATGAAAGCACCAAGGAAGTGTGGAATGTTCTACCTTCCGTGACTTCAAGAGAAAAACACAAACAATGTGAACTCAATGATCTGGGTGGAGCCAATCCTATGTGGCTCTGGGAAGAATCACATTCTAACCGTTCATCTAAGGAATGGCCACACTTTTAATTTAGGTACAAGGGTGTAATGAAAGTCCATTAAGATGACTACTCTCTAGCTTTAAAAAAAGCATCTTACCAGGGCTGGAGAGATGGCTTTGGTTAAGAGCACTGGCTGCTCTTCCAGAGGTCCTGAGTTCAATTCTCAGCTACTACAAATGGCTCACAACCATCTGAAATGGGATCTGATGCCTTCTTCTGTCATGTATTCACACATTCAAACAGAGCACTCATATACATAAATCTAAAAACAAAAAAGCATCTTCTAGGACTTCCTGGCTTCAGCACTGCTAACTTTTCAGACTGACTCTCTCCGGCAGGCCGTCTAGGGCTATTACAGGCTAAGTGCATCTGACATCCGGTCACTGCACAACACTGGCTCTTGCCCCTCTAGGCTATTACTATGCTGCTTCTTTCTTCCCGTTATTGTGTCTGCCCTTTACACTGATGGGCCTAACTTAAAATTGAATTGATACTTTTAAAATTTCTGTTTCTGTAATGTATTCAAGGTTAATACAGTTCTATGTAAATTTGAATGTTGCCATTTTGGAGGCAGTGTATTGTATCTATCAGTATAGAAATAAAATAATCAAAAGTACTTTGTTGATTTCTAAAGAAACCATCAATGAACAAAAAATACTACATGAGAAATGAGTAACAATATTTCAACAGTGGTGACAATGATAAAAAATAGGATATCACTTTAAATATTAAAGAAAAGTAATACAAATTAGTTTTATAGAGACAAAAGGCCCATAAAACTGTAATTTATGTATTTTGTGCCCTAGTTTCCAGTAGTTAGAAATAGTTAATGACTTACTCATTTAATAAACCTACTTACTAAATAATATGTTCAGTGTGTAAAATACTATAGAGACAGTTGCTACTGGTAGAATCAATAATAATTAACAAATTCATAGTCCTTATCCTTTAGTTTTGAGTTTAAAGAGAAAAAAAATTAGGTATTCAACTACAGTTTAAACACAATACTAACTAAGTACTATCATGGGCAAAAGTACAGAATGCTAAAGAATCCATCTAAATCACACATGTGAAAAATATCTCTATAAAGGTCAAGCGATGAAGGAAAGCCTTTAGTTTTTTCTTTTCTTAACACAGGGATAAATGATCATTTTTAAAAAATCACCTCTATTTATCTTGTCCCCCTGTGTGTATACATGTTCGTGTGTGGTGCATGTGGAGAACAACTTTGGACTCTGTTCTCTTTTCCCACTACATGGGTCCTAGCAATTGATCTCAGGTCAGGAGGCTGAATGGGAAACACCTTTACTCACTAAGTCACCTCACTGGCCTTAATGATCATTTTAAGAAACAGACTGAAGGTTATTACGCCATTTAAGTTTTTATTAACAATGGTGGCTTTTATTTATCCATGAAAGGACCACTATAAGATTTAAAAGAATTTACCAATTGATGCCCTGAAGCATCATGTGTGAATCAGGTATAAAACAGTCTATAGGCCTTCCTCTTAACACTCTAGCAGAACTAACCAGTTGTCCTAGTAGTTTGTTTCTGGCAAGGTATCCTATAAATGGCAAGCCTCGCCTGGTTTCAACCCTCTGCTCTCCAGGTTATCATAGAGTTGTGCAGCAGCTCTCTTCTTCCAGCTACATGCTCACTGGCTCCCCAGAGACAGAGGCTGGACAGGGAGGGAAGGAGCCAAGGACAGCAAAGGTTTCAAGCAGTTGTATCCTCTTTCCGCTGGGTGCAGAATAGATGTAGGCAAAGCTTATGCTCTCACTTCCTACAGAAACAAGGTAAATATGGGTGAGTGAAGAGTGTTATTTCCTTTCATTTGCCTCTTGTTACTGGAGATGTAAGTTACAGCTGGTTTCAGTGTGGCTGTGTACAGTCTTCTACCTGTCTCTCTGGGTACTGTATGTGAGATATCTATTTTCAGATCATATGAAAACTGGAGCAAGAAGCATTTAAAAGTACCAGGATCATTAATCCAGTTCCACAGCTGTTATACCAACACAGGTGGTCTATGATACCTGATATGACGATCTCAGGGACATCCAGAATGTTGCCATATGAAGCGGTTTTACGGTGGCCCCGTTTAGGCTTGGAATAGGCTGAAAAAACACACATGTACAGTATACATGCAAACAACCACAAACAGTAACACAGGAAATGACTGCAAAACAGAACAGTTCTGAAATAGTCATGTTAATTATATCTCATGCAGAATGGCATGCAGAACTATCTAACTTTTCATCCATGCTTAGGAAGGCGCTGTGAAAGAGCAAAAAACAGTCTAAGAGGTTTTACACACTGGTTTTAATTAGCAAGGCAAACAAACAAACAAACAAACAAACAAAAACCCGACAACAAATAAAGTCAGACAAAGTTGCAGGACAATGGAGAAGCTACATTTTCAATGTGTTCTTAGCAATATTCTACTTAAGTAAAATCAGTGGCACGAGCTGAAAGTAGGGAACGGCTGGACGGGGGAAGAAGAGTGGAGTCAGTAAGAAAAGCTGCCAGATTTGTGCTAATGACACAGACAGGAGCAGATAGCCCTTGATGTTAGGTGCTTCTTGGAATGTGCTATAACTTAAAATTCCATGATTAAACAATAGCTGTCAAATCAAAGCATAAAATGTGTATCTCCCTAAGAATGTCTACGTTATTTCTAGTTAACTGAACATTTGCTATAGCTTTCGAAGTTTAGGTTAAATATGGAGGTTGTCAAAAGCAGGAATAGAATCTTTCTCAGTAAGTCAACTCATTAAAAATATTCAAATTATTTAAAATTCAGAGGATGTATTGTCCTACATCTATGTAGAGAGGACAAAGTAATTTATTTGTATATGATTATCCTTGAACTGGAAAAAAATGTCATTTCTTTCATACGTAATTACACACCTGTAACTGATTAGAAAAATAAACTTAGCAAAAGCATAAACGACTACAACATTACTTTCCCTTTTAGGGCAGAATCAATACTATGTGTCTATTTGAAATGACACCTGTGAGGTAAATGGTTCTCCAGAAGTGTTGGGGTATGTGTCTGTCCACAGAGACAACGTGCTTCGTGGAGGCCAGTAGATGGCCACCAACCTCTACTCACCTTGACACTTTCTGACCATTTCCCCGGGGCAGAGACAGCTAATCTCTAGTCTTTCCTTTTCCTAATCAGTGGAGTCTAACTTTACTACTGTAGGTCCCTTCTACTAGAGGTAAGTCTAGGTCACCTGAGCACATTACTCTGGCTAATGGCATGTAGGTCTTCAAAAGCTTGCATTCTTCTGTTACCTCTTCTTCCTGCCTCCTGAACTGTGGAAGTGATGGTATGAGCTGTGACAGCCATTTTGAACCACAAGTTAACCTTGAGGACAGAGGTTAAACATAGACTGTGACATAGAAATACAGAAAACAGGCTGTCTAATGACCATGGGGGCATATCTAGACTTGTCTATGTGTGATCATAACTTATGTGTTTAGACACTGTTACTGTGAGATATTCTTTCCCATCTAAAGGCTTTTAGTGAAGGTCGGTAAACTCAGTGATTGTGATTAGTTTACACAAATACAGTACAGTTCATTTGGATACCACTTTCTACAAAGAGAACACACACAATCAGAATTTTTTACTTAGAAAACAACTAAATTAAAAAAAAGTCTATAATTAAATGCAGGTAGACCAAAATATCCTGAGGAGAATTTGTAAGGTTTTGCTGTTATTGTTTGTTTATACTTCCACATTCTCTAGTACAATGTTCATTTTTATAGTTCATTCTTCTCTAACCCTGGAAGAATCAAAAATAACAAAACAAGACCCAACTAAATTGGCACCACTAAAATGAACCCTGATTAGAAAAGGTGCCGGGTGGATCAGGTGACAAAACACCATTCTTCTTCAGTCTAGCCACTTTGTCTATTGTAGCATTTTAAAAGCTGATAAAATGAAATTTAAACACTAGCAAAACCAATGTCTAATGAGACTACTACAATCTCACTTTGCCATCAAATAAGCACACTACACCTAGCTCGGCTATTCTTGACACTGGCAGGAGAGAGGGATGACAACACAGCCCTGGAGCACAATTTCTGCAATGATTTTTTTGTTTGTTTCTGGGCTCATCATCAAAGCAATGGCAAATTACTCAGTCACTGCAAATATTCAGGTATTAGCAGAATTTCAATTTCTTAGAGCTAGTTTATGTTTGAGGAGAAATATATTTGATAAAATCTATAACTAGGAAGATGTATTTTATAATTCAAACAATTTAAAACTGTATATCTCTAATTTAAAATTTGAGCCAAATATACAAATTTACTGCTAGAGGTTTAAAAACATTCCTTAAACTGGCCATGTGTTTAACAAATTACATATAAGACACAAACCCCCTGATAGCCCCACTGAAAACAACTGCGAGTACCATGAGAAGTCACAGGCATTTTCTCTTTGGCCTGCAGACCCTTTTACCTGCGGTTGCAATGATCCTAGCTTCTATCTCAGACATGTCAGCACTCATCCTCTTGCCCTCAGAAGTCGGGGGCAAGCTCTCCACACTGCTCCCACGAGAGGCTCCCAAACTCAGCCGCCCGGATTCAGTCTGTTAAAATTATAGGTCAATCGAAATTACTGAAGTTCTTTACATGTAGAGATCCACAGCAGCCAAAGAGGAAGAGGACAAATGGATTTTTATGACTATGGTACTGTTTTGAGAGGGAATTTTACACTGGGAGGGAGCTAACAAAGGACAGTAAGCACAGAGACACACTGCTCAGCCATCTAATCAAACAATACAACCAACCTCAACAGGCTGAATGAGAACTCCTTAACGGGCCCAAAGACAACTCCTTAACCGGCCCATAGAACAAAATGTATTTCACACTGTGTATAGGACCCCTTAACTAGGGATGGACCACATGGAGGAAGGGGTAGGTATTATTGACAATATCAATAACAAGCAGAAAGGAAACAACTTGTTTGGTAACAACTGGCAACAACATTTCATGTCTATCACCATAAGCTCATTAGGCTGGTGCAGGGAGAAAACTTAGGATTGTTACATAATATGACAAATTATCGACCCATTTATATGTTGTTGTGACTACTAGTAAGGAAACCATGCAATTTTACTCTTAAAAAGAACAAACCTGTTGCTTTGCCTGATTTTTTAACAGTTTTGACTCTAAGCGTTTAATAGTATCGTTTGTGGCAGGAACTTGTTCCATATTAGTGTCACTTTTATTACTGGTATTTGTAGAAGCGATGTCCATGAATGAGCCTAGGAAAGCAGAAACATTTATGGCTTCAGGTTGAGAATGATACGAATGCCTCATTCAATAAATGGCAAGACAAAAAAAAAAAAAAAAAGGCAAAAGGCAAAACTTCCACACCAATGAAGACACCCTAACCAAGCCCATTTTAAATGACGGTCACAGACAACACAAGGAAGAATCAGTCAGTCTTCTAAACAGATGAGACTAGTGTAAGGACTTAACCCTGAAGTAGAGCTGGAGTTTATTAGCTGAGATGGGGAGACCAGAAGATGAGTGAGTTTGGAGGACATACCCAGAACTAAGTTTGGAAAACACTGTTTGAGTCCCTACTAGAAATCCTGTTCTGGATACACGAGGGTGGAATCCAGGCATAAGATGAGAACAAACACTCTTTCTCTTCTGGTCCCAGGCACTTCAGGAGTCACAGGTTACTGTGCAGACATGGCCAAGTCCAAGAACTACACCACAATAAGAAATCCTGGAAATGGCACAGGACAGTATCAAGAAACCCAGTCACAAAGATAGTAGTGTCTTAAAGGGTTGACTCCAAGTTCCCGAGGAACACGCGATTTGCCAAGAAGCAAAAGAACGATCTGAAGAAGATGCAGACAAAACAATGCAAAGATGTGGGAGCATGTAGAGGCCCCTAAGGCCCTTGTGAAGCCCAAGGCAGTTAAGCTAAGGAGCCAAAGGGTCCAACCACAAACACACCCTTCTTTCTTTCATCACTCACCCCAAGTCTGGGAGCAGATGTGAAGCTACATGGCTAAGGGTTGTAGGCTCTGCCAACCAAAGCTCAGGTTTAAACCAAGGCTGAGGCTGCAGCACCAGCTCAGGCTCCAAAGGTGCGGGGCTCCTGTGAAGACCCCATAGAAAAGGCTTCTATCAGCCAATATGAAGACAGATGGACTGAAGTGATACACCTACACACTATTTACAGATAGTCAGTGCCTATGATGTTTTTACAAATAAACCTGAGACAAGATCTGCTAGGAGAGAGGGAGAGGAGAGAGGGAGAAAGAGCGAGTGAGCGACAGGAAAACAAAGTCCTGATACTGGAAGAGGTAACCAAGAAGATGGAGAAGAATGGCTAAGCGAACAAGTCAATGGCTGAGCCCTTGGCACTCTAGCACTTACAGCTGAGGAAATGAGGAACAACCAGCAAAGAAAACCAAGGACAAGCGGGGGGACAATCTCAGAGACATGGTGTTTGTTTAGCATTCACAAAGTCTTAGGTTCTGCTTGTTTTGCAAAGCAAAATAATACCAAAACAATACAACAAAAACCCCTAGGTGACCAGAAATGTAATATGAAATTCAGATTAGCCTTGGGTCCAGCACAGCAAATGAAGAGAGTATAAGAAGGGTGATGAATATGCGAAACATTCATTAGCATCAACCGTGAATATAAATTCCACTCATCTGCATAGTCATACAGAGATAACTAGTGACCTCCACAAGAATAATTCTGCAGTAGTAGTGTAAGAGAAGTCTAAATGAAGTAGATGCTAGTAGAATGGGGTGAAGGGAGTCAGCCAGCGCAGCTAAATAAGACTGTATTTGTTCTTGAAATGTTCCCAGTAGAAAGACAGAAAGTCATGAGAGGAGAGAAAGTTATCTATCTACCTGCTGGGAAGGATAGATATTGTATAATGTATTAGCAGAGAGTCTTGCCTTTGAGTAGAAGAATGGGCAGTCAGAAAAAACAGAAAAGAGAGAAGGTGGGCACCATTCCAAGTAGCTACGAAGACATGGGGACCGTGTAGGAGCTGCCTTCTGATGATGCAAACTTTCTTAAACAGAAAACAAGGTCACTCTACAGCATGGACTAGCAAGATAGCTGAGCTTTTAGGGGAGAGGCTGATGTCTAAAGCAAGTTATCTAGGAGACGAGAACTGCATAGTGGCACTAAGCATTCATCTGAGGAAGGAGGAAGCTGAGAGTCAGGTAGACCTGTAATTTAGCTAAGCAAGTGGAGAGATGAATTCCATCACTGAGTATGATTTCTGAGGGATCATCATTGACCAGAATTAAGTGGACAGTGAAAGGAATGAAAGTCAGAAGAGAAAAAATAAATAAATAAAAAGAAAGGGAGTTCTGGAAAAGATCACGGCAGAATTTCAGGATAATGCAAATGTTTTCAGTAAAACTGAATTTGAGCATCACTAGTCAAACAAAACCTCAAAATAAATAAACCATCTCAAAATGGGGGAGAAATTAATGAACATATTTGTGGGCAAAAAAGCAAAAATTTAAAGGAGTACACACATATTGACATGTACATGGTTCTCTAGATGAAACTAAATAGATAACAAAATGCCATATATTTTGCAAACAGCAATTTCTCTAAGTTAGAGTACTAGTTCTATTTTTGATAACCTCAAACTACCACTTAGTACTTTTACTTTATATTTCAGAAAATCAAACTTTTAATTAAAGCTGTTTCTTACATAAGTCTCTTTAGAAAAAAATTAAAAAGCAGAACAGAGTTAGTGAGGAAACCCAATGTTCACAATAACCTGTAGTCCTGTCTGACCCACATTCATACAGAACCTGCTGGTGTGGAGGCATGTATCTAGTCTGAGAACTAAGGAGGTTTTTGAGACAAGATCATGAATTTGAAGTTAGCCTGAACCATACGGTGAGTTCTGGGCTGGTCTGGATTCAAAGTGAGACTTTATCTCAAAAAGATGAAATTAAGAATCAATTTAAGACTAGCATTCACAGCAACGTCATATTCAGTCCTTTACCCCTAACTAAGCAGTAACTCTAGACATGGAAGCAGGTCTTTGACTGCAGAAACTTCATGAAGAGGGAGGCACCTGGCAACTCAAACTGCAGTGAATCTAGGGAAATGAGGAATTAAAATGAAAACACGGACATCCCTTTTTTTATGACAAATTTCTTAAGACAGAGGGGAAATCCTGATGTTGCTCTGATGTCATCTGTTTACCTGTGCTGGTGGCTGAGTTGCTCTGCCCTTCATCAGAGTACTGACAAGGATACTGCAATGGCTCGTCTGCTCCTGGAAAGTACTGTAGTAAAAGCAAGTCACAATTCAAACTGCCGTTAGTACATGGTAAACCCTGTTACATGGATGCAAGAGCACATCTGTATCACTGCTTTAGTTTAAGGTGCAGAGGGATGGACACAGCCCTGCTTTCCTGCAGGTGTGAAGTGAATGTACGACTTCTGTTTCTGATGAGACAAAGATGGTGACAGTGCTCCTTTCAGAAAGCTAGCTGCGACAATGCCATGTACCTACGTAATCATTGCGATGACAGTAAGCCAAAGCTCTCTAGAGGAGCACACAGAACAGAGGGCTCACTGCTCCTAAGCACACTGGACTTGGAACAGCGACATACATTGACAACTGGCAGTGAACACTTCTGAATCACCTTTAAACCAGTATTTTAAACATTAAGAACACACCTTATTGAAGCCCCCTTATGACCTGGGGATATAATACTGAAATTATTTACTGAACAATAAGTAAAATATAGGGCAAGATTTCTTTTCCAAATTAGACAAAACAGGTAAATAGTTACTAATTTGACTTACACAACCTAAAGTGTACAAAGCTAAGTTAAAGCTACCACTTATGGCTCTTGTTAAAAAAATAGTCTGTTTTCAATAAAAGGAAAAAACATCCTAAAATATGTGAACCCTGCAGTTAAGATTTGTAGAGTAGGGAATTTGATTATCTTGTTAAAAAAGGTTCTTCTAATTTAAAAGATTCCATCAGGCCTAGAAAAACAATTTTGGTTTTATTGCCATTTGAAAACATTAAATCAAAATCCAAAATGGGAAGCATTAAAATTGCTCAATTATATCTCTTAAAATACATCCCCAGCATACTGTAGAAATGATTGTATCTTGATGAAAATCTGATGAACTTAAGTTAAGCAAGTTATTAATCATATCCATGTAGGCACTGATGAGCCTCAGACAACCTAGCACCTCTCACAAACTCTGGTACCCAGGAACAAAATATTCACCTACAAATGTTAGTAAGGACAGAATCCCAGAAACCTGTCTAACGATCTTGTTATTACAGAGATAAGCATTTTCTAAAGTAATGTTTTTCTCTTCTGATAATACGAGTAAATAAATAAATGCCTATTCTAACTTTAAAAACACAGGAAAGTATAATGCAGGAAATAGTTCCTATTCTTTCATTTTAAAAGTCTATTAAAACTCAGTATATAGTAAAGTCCCCCCAAACCCAAAGCCCCTCAAAAGAAGGGTTATACCCGCATCAAGTGAGTCATAATTTTCACAATTTCTTCCATTGAAGGGCGCTGAGAAGGGTCTTTAGACCAACAGCGGGTCATCAGACTCTCAATAGGCTTAGGTAAGTTTTTGATCAGTGGTGGTCGAGTACCTATAATTGAAAATTAGAGGAAATATAAGAATTGTCTATCCAAAGAGCATTGCAAGACTTTTATAGTTTATTTTCAACAATATCTGAATTAGCATTTTTTTCTCTTTTAATTTACCATGTATTGTATCTATATATATTTTCACAAAGGGCAAACTATAACAAAAGTTACATTAGAATTTGTAACACATGGTGATAAGAACAGAGAGACTAAGACTGCTTCGCTTGGGCTACGTGTATGCCTTTAATTAGTGCTTGTGAGGCAGAGGGCAGCAGAACACATGGGTTCTAGTTCAGCCAGGGCTGCATAGAGAGACTCTGTCTCAAAACCCCAGCCAAACAGTCATATGCACTCTTTTAAACAGCAAAGGTCTGTAGGAGTGAACCCCACAAAGCTATCCGCCCAACAGGGCGGGGTCAAGGTAGAGATAAAAGGAAGTGAAAGGAAAAGGGGCTTCCCTTTTTTCTCCTGGACTCCTAGTCCCACCTATCTAGATTCCCTATTGGCCAGACAGTGCTTTATTGACAAATGCACTTCCTTTTATCTCTACCTTGACCCCGCCCTGTTGGGCGGATAGCTTTGTGGGGTTCACTCCTACAAAGGTCAAAGGCATTCGTTAGGAAAAATAAGTAGCTGACCCTGAGGAATGATGAATTTTCAGATTACAAAATTTTAAATGTGTTTGAAAAAGATCTTCCATTTATACAAGTGATCAACTACAATGTCACACTGACTTCCCTTAACTATGGTGTCACACTCACTGACTTCCCTGAGTTGTGGTCTCACACTCACTGTTTTCCTCACCTCTGCTGTCACACTTAACTTATTTCAATCAACCAGTATTAGACTCACTCAATTTCCTCATGGTGTCACACTCACTGACTTCCTTCACCCACAGTGTCATACTTACCAACTTTCCTCTGCTGTATTGTTGCAGTTAGCCATTTTACAACACAGAAAGTGCCAACTTTTTATAATTTATTAAGCCTGCAGTGGCATTGGTAAGCTTCCCACACTCAAGAGTTGCTTCAGATACAATACGATCTTTGTAGGTTAACCTATCAACAAGTTAGTTCTTTTACTCTGTTACCTCACTGACAAGCATTTGCTGAGAACTGATAGCCAGATGAAGCACACCATCTTGGTCAAAGCTCCTGTATTTTCTACGACACTACAGGATATAACAAAGTTGGCAGAGGAAATTGGTAAACAGTCAAGATTACTCTGATGGTTTGGTTTGGCCAGCCTACAAAAGCTCTAAAGACTTAGATAGGTGTTTGTTCTTTGATCACCTGTAGACTAGTATACAAACACGTACTCACTGGAATGATTAGAGGCATATGAAGTAACGGTGATAACTGTAGTTCCTTATAAAGAGTTTCTTTATCAAAGAAACTGTGAAGGACCTACTAGAGAGGAAGTTATCTGAACACATTTATGGAGGTCAGAGAAACATAACACTGCGCCCATTAAGTCACCCTAATGAAAAGTAGGAGCACTTACATCTGAAGGACCTGCATGTGGATCCCAACTCCATCACTTACTACTTGTGATGTTAGCACTGTAAGCATGGTTGAGAATATACAACTAAAACGTGTGTGAAACACTGAATGCTGTGCCCTTTGGAGCTTAAGTAATAACTCTTACCAACAGTTTTGCTTGAGAGACTTGCTTTCCAGGAGACAGGGGCCTAGTGTCCCAGCTATCTCAACGATATGAGAGATTTCATTTATCTACTTTGCCGCAATGCTTCTCCAGCCCTGGGAGAGATAAAGGTGCTGGCTAAGTACTGATGGTCCTTCCCTAATCAGTGCAGTTGGCAGCCTCGGCCCTATGCGGAGGAGTCTAAATTCTCCCCACCAGAACCAGAGACAAAGGAATGCAGAGAGCTAAAGGAAGATGGTCTGGTAAGGAGTAAGTCTATATTTCAGTGTCAGATATACATGGTCTCTGGGGAAGAGGATGGGAACAGTTTCCCAAATATGAAATATACAAATTATATTCAAGAAAAATTTCTTTTGACAAACCATTATGAACAGCCCACATGATTCGGAAAGCTGGGCCACCGATCTCATCAAAGGGTTTCCGGCGTGTTATCACTTCCCAAAGGATAATACCCCAACTGAAGACATCACACTTTTCACTGTAATTACTACCTATAAAAAAAGGCAATGTCATTTTAAGACCTGTTCCACAGGAATCATAGAAATAACTCGTTTCAGAATTTGTAAAGGAATGGGTATTTTGGATAAGAGACTGTCACAGGCAGAGTTAAGCAATTACTTTCTTAAATATTTTCAAAATACAGTTTAATGAATTAAATATAAACAATATACTCAAAATCTACATGAGAAAGCCAGTTATTTTCTACTTTTTCAATAAAATACATTGTCCTTTCTTTTGTGCAGACAAATCTCTTTTATAGGCATAGTTTGAAACACTTTTATATTTCTTTCTGTAAGTTTTCAATTTCTTTTTGAAAAAGACTTATTTGTTTTTATTTTATGTGCACGAATGATCTTTTGCCTGTATGTATGTCTGTGTACCATGTGAAGCAATGCCCAGGGAGGTCAGAAGAAGTCATCAGGCACCCTGCATTTGAAGTCACAGACCTTTGTGAGCCTTCTGTGGGTGCTGGGGATTGAACCTGGGTCCTCTGCAAGAGCAACAAGGGCTCTCTGCCTCTGAGTGACTGCTCCAGTCCCTCAACTTCTCTTCCGAGTACTTGTTTGGAGATGCAAGGCAGGGCCTTTTTCATAGGAAGCATATGTTCTGTGGCTGAACTAACTTGTAACCTCAGTCCTTTCCCTGCCCTGTTACAGTCACCATTCTTTGCTAGGACAGCAAGGCACTGCTCTAACTTAGTGGCTTCCTCCTTGATACAGTTAAAATTCTTAATTTAAAAACCACAAGGAAAATTTAAGTGATTCAAATTATAAGTGACAAATGCAAATAATGAACAAAACTGTATGATGGAGGATACACCAACATATTATATATATACCCCAAACTACTACCATCAACAAAAAATCCACACCACAATTACTGTAACGACAGATCTGCATGCAAAGAAGCACACAGTAATATAGAACTGCCACCATATAACAACCTAATTTAAGCTACCGCCACTGCCTGATGACATTTTTCAGAAAGTTGGAAATTTACATAACCTAACAGTCTGGACTTTGTCACCCTCAACGGAAACGATGATTACTCTTTATAATAAACCCCCTTGCTTTATTTACTACAATATTATACCACTACATGCACAGAAAGTGACATTAAATAAGTGACTGAATTATTAGAAAGGACACTTACATTATTCAGATGAAAGAAAAGGCATTATTTAATTTTATGTAATTAAACATCTTTAGTTCAATACTTTTTTTTTCTTTTTTGAGGCAGGATCTCTCCATAGTCCTGCCTGTCTTGTAATTCATGGCCTCAAACTCAAAGAGATCTGCTTGCCTCTAGTCCAACAGTTTGTAATTGGCCTTCAGAGAACAACAGTGCTAGTCAAGTGACAAGCTGCATAGCATTTCCTTTTCTTTGGGAGTGGTTAAACACACAGCAACAACAACAACAAATTAAAATTCACCATCAAAATAAAATGAAAATGAAAAAGAAAAAGAAAAAAGAAAAAAGCAAAGCCCCACACCTGGTTGTGTTGGCCTAGCACTCAGGACGCAGAGGCAGGCAGATTTTGGTGAGTTCGAGGCCAGCCTGGTCTACAGAGCAAGAGCAAGTAACCAGACAACCAGGGCTACAGAGAAAAACTCTGTCTTGAAAAACAAAACAAAAGCAAAGGCCCTAAGCAGAGTCTGATTCTTAAATGAACTTTGAATATTATGGCATTCATACAAATGGAGATAGATGCTCACAAAGCCCATTTATTTAGCTCAGTGTCTCTCATTTAAAAGAGAACTGGATGTTTTCAAACAGAAATAAAAATATGGACTAATCTTATGGCTTCTGAGTGGGCTATGGGGATGTGAAAGAGCAAATGTTAGCTTACCCTTTACCAGTAGATCTCAGTACTACTGTATCTGCACCCAGTGACTTGCAGTCTTTTTAAGGCACGCCCATTTAAACCTTATTGCTCTTAATTTTTAACTAATAGAAAATCAGTGCAAAGGACCAGTTGGTTCTCCATAATTTGGGCATATACAGTCTAATAACAAGTTTCTATAATCACTGAATCACTGCTCTTGGGGGGAAATATAGGACTAGGTTTTAAGTGTCTTTGTTCATGACAGTTTTGTCAATTAATCAATACATGACCTTGTCTTACAAGACACTTAACACTTCAGTAGTTCATTAGTGTCAAACTCATGGCACTCTAGATCACATCTGAGAGGACACCCTCTAACATGTATTTGCATGTATCTCACGTATTCAAAGACTTCTTGTACTTAGGTAGCACTACTGGAGATAGTGTAAACAGTAAAATCACCATGACCACCAACCAAAAAATAAAAAGCATGGGTCTGAATAAATTGCAAAAGGGTCCCTTATTACCTTATCAGGGAAATAACCTTGGAGAGGGCGAGGTATGGCTCAAAATGTGTACTGTTGTACATGAGTACCTTGTTTCCGGAACAGTTGTGGAAGCATCTCAACTAAAGTTTAGCATGTAGATGGCTTCCCAATTATGTAACCTGTGAACAATGAGGATTGGCTGTATATGTGTGAATCTCCACAGAGAATACTCATTTCAATTCTGCCATAAAATGTGGGGTCTTAGGCTATTCACTTAATAACCTTTTATGTACTATTAAGAAGTACACTCTATAGAGTGTTATAAATGCATCCTGGATTTACATAATTAAAGCAGATTACCAATTGTATCATGCTTTTGTGATTGTACCTTCAAAAACTTCAGGTGCCATCCAAGCAGCACTCCCTTTATTATTGGTCATATGTGTCTGGATGTCACAAGCTGTACCAAAATCGCAGATTTTTAGAACTGTCCCTCCTGCAACCAGCAGCAAGCTATTATAAAAAATTCAAAAGTCACAATGTCAGCATCTGATTTTATAGTAAAAGAAGAGATAATCGTGGGACTGGAGAAAGCTAAGATAAACGAATGCTATCATTACACTTCTTTAAAATGTTACTTGGTCACTGTAATGGCCCAACAATTTGGAGGAATATCAACAAAAATTAAATGACCATAACCTAGAGGACTCAGGGAGACCATCATATTCAAATGTTCTTTGGCTGAGCTAGATACAGGTTTAAAAGCTTTCTACAGTGCAGCACTATGATGTCCTGAAGTGGGAGTCTAATCACTAACATTTATTTCTGAAAGAATTGCAACATACAATAAGGCAAATAATCTAATAACCAATGTGTTTATTCAATGTTAAATATACATTTATTCAATGTTTAATATCAATACCATTTATGAATTTAGAATGTGGGGGGAGAGGAATATGAATCTTGTATAGTTACAACAGCTTAATAAATGCTAGGAATGTTTCAGAGCTTCAGCTGTCTAGGTGTCAAATGCAACTACCAATCATTATCCGTTTACTTACAAACTTTACTTTTGACAACAGACAGAGCTAGAGATGGGTCGTAAAATGTGCATAATCATACTGTAGTAACTAGTCAATAGAAAGTTAATGAAAACTCCTTGCAATTATACAACTCATTAGCTTCTTGTACGTAACGTCCCACTTAAACTCTAATTAGAGATTTAGGAAAGTCTCTTTTAATTTGAAGTGATAACAGTAAGAAGGTAAGCCACTATTCACACAATGCCAAACTTCCAAACACTTTTGTCATGTTTCATCTTTCATATGTATGCAATTCAACAACAAAATTTCTGTCTCGTTCTTGCTTAGACTCTTGTCCAACCTTTTTAAAGGTTCTTTAAGTGCTAGGATTCTCACTCACTATGGAGAAATCTGGGCTGTTTGCATCTCTACCCAGATTCAGAAAGAGTTTGCTCTCTCTAAGAACAAGAACACCAATGGTACAGGTCTGCAGTGTCTACCATTTGCGGATCCTGTCCTTGTTGGGAATGCAGCAGGAATAGTAAGTCAGATTTGTCACTGCTCTCAGAAAACTATTTTATACACTACATGTACAAAATGGGACTTACAGGGACTTACCAGATTCTAATTATTGTAATGTAAAGTTGGAGTTAATAAAAACATCCCTCACTGACAACTTTCTAAAACATGTTTAGATAAATAGCTAAATGATACATGTTAAGTAAAAAACAATCATGTAAATAAAAACGGAAGAGAAAAAAGAAAGTCAAGAGTGACAGTGTCCTTGAACTAGGGATGAACAGGGATGGCAAGAGGAGAGATGCCAGGTCACACCACTAAAACTTACTTTGGAGGCTTGAGGTCCCTGTGAATTAGAGCTTTGGGTTGCATGCTGTGCAGATAAGCCACTCCTTGGGAACACTGTAAACACCAACTCATGGCATGGGCAGCAGTGTAGTAAGGCAATGGTTCAGCACCATGCAGCACTGCAAAAGAAAGGCACAACAAACTAAAAAGAACTTTATTGCACATAACATGAAACAACAAATGCAGGCACATTAGACACACAAGTGAGTATTCTTTTGCAAATAAACTAGTCCTGCTTTTAAACCTATTCTAGACTAAAATGACAACATATTTAAGAAATTCTAGTAGATAACTCCCATAATTCAAACAAAATTAATAAACACTACCATACTTCTAAAAATTGAGTATCTTTCACACAATCACATAAATTATAAGCAATCCTATTCAGGACGGTGGGATAGAGAAACAGTAGTGAAACAAGATGGCCATGTCAGATTCTTACAGCTGTACTGTGTACTGTAGCTAGAAATTAGTAGTTCTCTCAAATAAAATTAGAGTACTACACACATATTAACACTGAAGAACACAAGTCAGTGAGAATAACTAAACGTCTGTGTAAAATCATGGTAACCGAAAAGTAAATGCTGTCAATTTTATAAAGCGTACAGGGACAACTCACACATATGTGAGGTTAGTATTTTAGGGTAAGAGCTTTGTTCCACAATGGTAATGCCAGCACACAAGTTTTCTTTCATGGGAACTGTGGTGGTTTGAATGAGAAGGATCAGTACAGACTCAGATGTGTAAAAATTTGGCCTTCATATGATGGAATTGTTTGGGAAGGATTAGGAAGAGGAGGCATGTCGACGAAGGCAGGCTTTGAGACTTCGAGATTCAGCCATGTTCAGTGTGCTCTCTGCCTCCTACTTTCAGATGAAGGTGTTAGTTCTCAAATGCCCCAGCTAACGTGCTTGCTGTCACAATGTCACACCCTTTGAAATCAAACCTCAGTTCAACACTTTAATAAATTGCCTTGATCATGGTTACAGCAATAGGAAGGTATCTAAGAAAGTAACAACTTAAAATGTTCAGTGAAGTGAGTTTCACCATTTCATGTTTTAAAAGAATGCACAACAAAGCATGGTGAAATGAAGTGTAGCTAAAGAGTTCTAAACAAAGGCTCAAAACTGAAGGGATGGGAAGAAAAATGTCTGAACATATTTTAAAATCAATTTAAAAAGCAACAGTTATTTCAGACTTTGAACATAATAAGAATATTGCTTGACTTGAAAAATGTATATAAATGTCATAGTATCTTTCTTGCCCTAAGTCCTTAGTATTGAAAAAGACCAAACAACAAAATGAACTCTGTGAACTCTGATGGCAAATATCCTTCTTTAAGCTGCAAATGTGTGTTGCTTTTTATTGGTTAATGAATAAAGCTGCTTTGGCCAATGGCAGGGAAGAATATAGCTAGGCGGGAAAGCAAATCTAATATAGGGAAGAAGGCAGAGTTGGAAGAGTTGCCATCAGCTTCCCAAGGAACAACATGCCAGATCACTACCAGTAAGCTAAAAAAGATGAATAGAAATGGGTTAATTTAAATGTAAAGCTAGCTAGTGATAAGCCTGAGACATTGGTCAAACATTTATAATTAATATTAAGAGTGGTTATTTGGGAACTGGTGGGTGGGAGAGAAACCTCCAGCTACAATTTTGGTTTTATTAAATACTTTCCAATTGCTTCAACCTACTAGCTAAAGCAGGTTTTAGCTGATACTCACCATTGTACAAAGAGCCTCCTTCAGCATATTCCATAACAAGACATACCTAAAGGAAACACAACAGAATCAACTGGAGTGACATTGTTGGGTCCTCCCTGCAGATAACTTAGTTTAACTGTCTAGCTGCTTTGAAAATGATTCCTTTGGCCATTACTATGTAAATGACACTAATAGAAGAAATAAATATATGTGATCTAAGAACTTGTCTTCTTGGTGCCTGCTAAGAGTATGTATGTATGTATGTGATTCTATTTTTGGGGACACAAAATAGAATCACAAGACCTTTTGAGAACCTTCTCCAGTGCTAATAAAGACATGTTACAGGACATCAAGTCTTATAACACGGTGAGTTACTGGCAATGTAGGTTGGTGAGGAGGACAGACATAGAGTTATGCACTACTCCATGACAGCACAGGCTTTTATTCACATGGGGTCTAGTATAGGAAGAAGAGCTCACTGCTTGCTTACAAGCTGGGGTAGTTTCAGGGCAGAAAAAGGAAGGGGAAGGACTGAAAAGTTTCCTTTTATGGCCCCTCATTGGTCATTGTCAGGTTAGCTAAGGAAATAAGATGAGTGGTAACATAAGGAATGTCAGGTGATCTCCTTAGCCAGCAATTACTGGGGTCCATAGATTGGGAAGGAAAGAATTTAGAAAAACAAATTGCTTTAGTTCTGGAAATCAAATTAGTTTTGAGAACTGTTGTTATTTACTCAAAATGAAGGAGCTGTATAAAATGGTGTGGCCAAGGCTAACAGGCACCTGAGACAACTCCACCTGTTGTGTTAAGATTAGAAGCAAATGAAATTCAAGAAGTGTGACATTTTCAGAACTAAAGCAAAGATAGAGCAGATTAAAACAGCTACATATAGTACATAAACTGTATACATTTGCCACATTATTTCCTACATTGTACAGATAACAACAGGAGGGACAGGACACTTACTGGATTTAAGCAGGCTCCATACAACTTCACAATGTTAGGATGGTTCACACGAGATAACTGCCTGAGCTGTAACAGATTACGGATTCTTAAAAAGTGCTAGTTCTTGAGGTGCTTATTTTACTATGCAGTTCAAATCTTACTGTCATACAGAGCATCCGTTTAAATCATTCAGTAACTTCTGTTTACCAAGTAGCAAGCACTATGGAAATCCCCAGTGCCTGCCTGGAATCCCTGTCCTACAGTTCAAATGGAAACACAGACATAATCAAATATATTAAGATAGAGTAATCATTAAACCATGCACAAATTTCTATAATGGGAGTAAAGAACGAGTTAGGATAAACATAGAAGAAACCAGCTGCTAAAAGTCAGGGCATTATCCCAGACATGATACTGAGTTACCCACAGCAGAAGCTGTGTTATTTTCATTACAGTTATAGGTGATCAATTTACCTATTCTGTACCTGCTCCTAGATTTCTTGTCTCTAAAAGATAGGTACTATTACTTCCATTTTAAATATGACAACAACTTGCAAGTTAGGTTCCAGAGAGAATAAAACAGCTGTTACAAGATTCTACAATCAGGATTTGAACTTCAGTTTATCTGGCACGAAATACACACTCTTCCTGAATAGCTGCCTCCAAATCCATTTTCTCTCTTAGAGTTACTACAGACAGCTGGGAGAAAGTAGGTGTTATCATTCAGTTGGACAGCACTTGACTAGCATGCCTTAGGCTCTAGTTTCAACCCACAGTAAAACCCAGGCCAATCCCTAGTACAAATGAGGTGGGGGCCCTTCAGGGGTGGGAGAGACTGGCACTAACTTATGGTTTTAATTTTCCCTGAGTCAATTTACTCTGTTCCACATCTCAAATTTCTACATTACATGTTTCTCACAAAACAGCATATTGTTTTCTCCCTTTCCCCTGCTCTTTCTCCTTCTTCTCTCCAGTCACATGCTACTGGCTCATGGAAGCTCACCAATGTCTCTTAACTTTTCTATCATATGCCACTACAGTTTTCTTTACAGTTGATATTCATGAAACTATTATGCATTTATTGTATATACTTATATTCCATCTCAACACTGAACTTCACAGAGCACATTATTCAAGTGTTTATTCCTGTTTTCTGAGTCTTATAAAGTAAGTACATTTTTTGTTGTTGTTTATAAGACGTAAACTCAGAAGGATAACGAGAATCTGAAATGATACAACAGTATACAATTTTGGAAGTAGACAAGCTAGAGACTAGTAGTAACTGACCCACCAGACATAAACATAAGCAGTGAAAACAAGAGAAGCAACATGATTTATTTCACAAAACCCCCATTATGCAGAAGAAACTCAAAGTAATAAAATTGATGTTATTGCTTAGGAGACAGGAATCACACAAAGTAGAATTTAGCTAAAAGATTGCTGCCTCCAAAATACCCCCTAAAAATAGTATGCTAACCAGCTTCTAGAGATAAACACAATTTACAATGCTGGATGTAAATGTTTGTTCACCAAGATCCACCAGCCAGTAGGCCCATCCCCAAAGAACACATCTCTAACTGGCAGCTCAGGGTCACCACACCAATGTTAAGTCCTCAGCTGCCATAAAGCCCTCAGGTCTTTTGAGAAAAACTTCATTCTGCCAGACAGGCAAAATGACCCTGGATAACAACTATTTGAAAAGAAAAACACTGGTGTACTTGAAAGAATTCTGGTGCTGTGTAAAGCTCCCATCTGTATAAGTAGCCAGACTTGTAGTCTCCTGTCTTTATTTAAGTTGTTCAAGGTGTAACCTGGAACTGGGACTTAACAGAGATTTAAGGATAAAAGCTTATGTGAAATGCAAAAAGCCTACTGTGTATATAAGCTAGTAAAAATATTTGAGGCCAGCTCCTCTTCAGGTGTTAGCCACAGCTGACCTTGCTTTTTCAGTAAAGAGCTCTTTTTGCCTTTATTATCTCTAAGTGGCTCGAGTAGTTTCTCACTAGAAAGGTGTGTTGTCTCTACAAAAGTCTAAGAGATTTTTAATTTTAGGTAATGGGGAAGAATACCATTTCAAAATTAAAATACAATCCCTTGAAACAGGTTTGGAGTCCATGGATGAAAAACGTATTCCTAGGGCACGACCTTTAGCTCAATCACATTGCTGAGGTTCATGCACACAAGAATATGAGAACTGAGAACCACTGTCTTTTGTCCCCTGAAGACCAGTGTCTGGTGAAATACCGTGCAGATGTGACATTGCAGCTTACCTCCACAATGAAAGCTTTCCTCTCAGATTCACTCTCTATCTGCTTAATTGCGACATCTTTTGCTCTCCATTTAGCTTTGCAAACTACTCCAAAGGCTCCTCTTCCGACAACCTTAGTTAACAAACAAAACACCCAAAAATCAGAAGCAGGCCAGTTCAGTATGAAACAGGCAGTTTTAAAGTCTCATCAAAGGTTTAGAAACCACCATTATCTGAATTTCCTAAGTATGCATTTTTCATGAAATTGAAGATAAAATGCAGGCTTAATCTTTGAAACTAACTTCTTCATTCTCAAGTAAAAACAAGTAATACAAGAAGAAATAAAGAAATTTCTTAATCGTGATAAAAAATTAAAGGCAAGATGATGTGGTTTAGGAAAAGAAAGATAAAAGATTAAAAAAACCATATTTTTAGAAATTAAAACCAGCTTTCAAATAACCAAATAGGGGTAGGGGATGGATGAAGACAAGATATGTATGATAAAAGACTCACTACGAAGTACCCACAAAGTGTTATTGTCTGTACAATGAAATATTGTTAAGCAAGTAAAATAAACAAATCTGGCTACATGCAGCAACATGGATGAACCTCAAACACAGTATACTAAGTAAAACAAACAAACAAACAAACTCACATACAAAACCTTTGACCCTCAATACCACATATTTCAAGGTTCATTTATAAAATGTCTATGAGAAATCTAGAGACTAAGTCAGTGGTTGCCCTGAGATAAGCATGAAAACTGTAATGAATATAAATGGGTATCGGGCATCCTACCAAGGTGATGATGACATGTTTGAAAGTTGACTGTGATGGCTGACAACTGGGTAAATTTGCAAAAGTCATTAAACCACACTTCACATGGGTGAGTTTTATGATAGGCAAATAGCTTATAACTTGTTTTTTAAAAAGTTATAAAAAGACAGATCAATCACATGCCATATTATTGCTAAAACTGATGGCTATCATATGGGTACATTGCTCTGCTGTTATATTTTTAAAAATACAATAGAAAATGAAACTAAAAATTAGTTTGATGGCTGTCACATCAAAATAGACTGTTACTATGAATGGCTTAGTTACACACCATCATCTCCAATCTTCCACCTTCTATGTGGTTTCTAAGTTTGTGGCAAGGTCATTTTCTTAGGCAAAAGTCCATCTCCACTCATTAAATTTGTATGTATTTTCTACTAGTGGGCACTGAGAGAGTGCTTTGCCCACATCCCTTTTACACAGCCTCAAGAGAAGGTGTTAATGTTTTCATGTTAGACAGAAATCACACAGCTTTAAACAAACTTTTAGTCTCTCAGGTCTACATTGGCAACAAGCAGTAGAGTACAATTAATGGCAGGCAGTCCAACAATAGAATGTCAGCGGTTCTAACACCAGGAATCCCTTGGTGATCACTTCACTGTAGACAAATTTACATACACTCCTCAACAACAAAGCTGACTGCAGCCAGAATGATCAAATGGTTGTTTTTAAAAGTCTGCATTGGATCACTTCCCAGAGGCAAAAAGGGACTACACGAGCACAGAAGCTGTAACGTGGGGTGCATGGGCAACCTAGTCATTGTCCCAATTGTACTTCATAAGTCATACAAAGCAGTGTGAATATTTCTCCTATTCAGTATTAACCATAAGATAGGTGCAGTTTGAAGTATTTTTCATGAATTACAGGTAAGCAGTCACAGGGTTGTAACTTACCCATGGCACACAGTAAGAAAGTATTAACAGACAGGATCTACACCTACAGCATGTAATTATCACATGCTATGGGCTACACTCAGGTTAAAGGTAACCAGGCTGCCTCTAGGCAAAGTCCCAAGTATCCAGGCTCTTTTGGACACTTTTCATTTCCTCATCCTGGGCACTGCCAGCCCACTGTCTTGTTCTCCATGCCTCAACTAGAACAAGAAACCAGCACTGGTGATTTATACTCACCATCTAGTTTCTTTAACAAGACTGGGAAACTGGCTTGAGTTTGGCTGCATCTGCCTGTGTACTCACTCTTACTGCTAGGTACTAAGCTCACTCTGACTGCTATATAAACTAACATCTGGGCTTTTTCTTGGCAGTAAAGCGGAGATGCTTCTATTTTCCTTAGTGAGTATCTACAGAGCTCCTAAGTTAAGTCTATCTGTAGGAGTCACAGAATCAGGCACTCACAAATATTAAGTGTTCAGGCTTAGCTGTGAATTAGTGTAAAGAGTTGAAGCTCATTTTTCTCACAGGAAATTAGCAGCAAACAGGTTTCAACTTCAGGTCATAAGAAACTAAGATGATACAGGTCATTACCAATTATGAATGAATGATTGTAAAGCAATTTAATACATTCCAACCATATACCCACAGATAATCAAAGTGACTAGTATTTAGCATTCTAAAGAACATCAGAGCCCAAGTGTTATAAGTATTTGTGGGTTATGTAGCTGTCATTACTGTGCCGAGTATGCATGATTATTTATGATTCACAAGTGCCACCTAGTGATGAAACGACCACTGACTGAACTTTCAACTTAAGAGCCATGGGAACAAAATGTCAGCAAATGGATACATGATAAACTCTTCTGCTTTGAGAAATCAATTTTACAAAATAATCTGATATAAAAAACAGTTACATTCACATCTGAGAACCCATGGTCTCAAGAAATCTCCATTTCACATACACAGTTAAGTAACAGGTTCTAAATGATAGAGAAAAGCAAGATGCCAAAGTTTCATTTACTGAAACATCTGATAGATATAATTTCATGATTTCACCGGAGTCAGTTTATAAGCATGCAGCCAGTGCTTAGATAATTATATTCTTTATGCCATACAGTCCTTTCATGTTTTCATATGGCATTAGGAGTAAAGATATTAGCTATCAGGAGTAAAAAGAAGAAATTATGTAAGAACTGACTTTTTGTGAGATGAAAAAGAAATGCAAGGCTATACAGTAATAGCACTTAGATATTTTTTCTAAACTTTTTACAAAACTGCTTAAGAATGCCAAAGGCAAGCACTAACAACAGATTCTGCAGACTTCGTCAGTCTCCCTTTCCAGAACAGGCTTAGGGAGTCAATGGAAGACATCAGTTCAAGCCCTTCCCCATCCACACCCTTCCCTTAGATTAGCAGGGCAGACATCCCCACCGGATATGCTCTATAAACATGGGCAGCTTCACGGCAGAAGACCAGGGACAAGGATGACATAGAGGAGGCCCTACCCCAGGCTTCTTTGGCCCCAGCTGAACATGGAAGTGACTCAAAAAGTCTTGCAAAAGTAGCAAAACAAGTGAAATTAAAGTCTGACCACAGGAAGAGGCTGCTGAGGGGAGGGTTGAGACCTAAAAAGGAATGAGAGCTGACCAACCACAGCTCAATGCACAGTGCAGCTGAAGTTCTGAGGACCGATGATAGTCAAGGGGAAGACTGAGCCAGCAGGAAGAAAGGCCTTTTGCCTGAGGTTAAACTGAAGAGTTTTGGACTAATGTCACTGGAAGAGATTTCAAGACTATCTAGTATTGACTCAGCTGTGTAGTTATCAGTGACCACTCTTAATCCGATTCCCAATGAAAAGGAGCAAGCAAGGCAAAAATAAATACAAAATGCAGTTTGAAGGGAAAAAAGGAACAGCAGGAAATATAATGCTGGAGGCTTGGTTTGTACTGAAAGGAGAGCCTGATTAGGAATGGAATAAAGTACCCTCAAGGTAAGACCCCACTCAGCTAATTCTGCAACTAGGAAAAAGAAAATGCCTAAGAAACTTTCTTCTAAAGCTAAGAAAATGATATTCAGCAAAGAAAAACATCAAAGCATATGCAAATTAATTCCTGGAGGGGGCCAGGTTCCATCCCAAGCCTGGAGCCCAACCTGACAGCTTCGGCCAGAGTTCTGGATTTAGGTCAGGAACAATACAATAGTAACAAGGTTGTGGAATCATCATCTGGAAAGCCACTGATATCGGGTGTGTGGCAGGGGAGCCCCTGCATGGAGGCCTGGAGCGGTTACTGCATGAAGCTGTGAAAGTGAAGCCTATATTGTGATGGAGACCCTAAGATGTTGGGATGCAAGAGCTGTGTGATGGCTGCTGAGAGAAATGCAAACGGAGTGGAGACAGCCCAAGAAAGAGTGGGAGACTGGAAGAGCCACCTAAGCTTTCTGACATCAAACAAGGGGCTATGGGTTCTAGAGTTTTCCCTGCTGGGAAAGAGTTATTACAACCTAAGTCTTAATCAGACACTAGGAAAGAACTGCAAGCTAGCATCAGCTGTTACTGCATCTCTCATTGTATTAACACACTGTATCTTCCTTCACTTGTTCTATAAAGAGCCACACATCCCACAACACACGGAACAGAATGAGTACCGTTTACTACTAGGAATGATCAAACAACATGTATACTATTGCCATTATAGGACTTAATTAGTTAAGATAGTGTACTTCCAGGGATGGAGAGATGGCTCAGGGGCTAACAGCACTGGCTGCTTTTTCAGAATCCACATGGAGGCTCACAACAGTCCATAACTCCAGTCTCAGGGGACTGGGCCCCTTCTCACCTTGGGGACACGTATGTGGCACAGATATATATGCAGGCAAAAAACTTGTGCACATAAAATAGAATATAAAAATAATCAGATTGATAATATAAAACAACACCTTGCTGATAGAGGAAATTTTCACAATTGGAAGAATTAAAAAATAAATTCTTTTGTAAATGTCAATAGCTTGGTAGCAAATTTTGTTTTCCGTATTGAGAATATAAAATGTCAGATCTTCATGAGAGAAACTAGTCTGTCTGAACCATGAAAAACCAAACCAAGAACATAAAAGAAAGTTATGACCATCGTTAAAAGGGCAAATCAATGTTGCAAACTGCAGCTAGTAACCCAAAGAGTGACACAAAAGGCAACCCTTGAGGTATAGTGATAAACTGGGGGAGACAATTACAAAATAATAAAAGCCACACTTTATTTGCTACCTCATTGTTGGGGAAGTCTTATGCTAATAAAGCACTGTCTGGCCAATAGGAATCTAGATAGGTGGGGCTAGGAATCCAGGAGGATGCTGGGTAGGAGAAACACAGGAGAGTCAACATGTGACGCCATTGGGGTAGGAAGTCCGGAACTATTCTCCGGTAAGAAACATACTTAGATTAACAATTATGGGGTAATTACTTAAGGCAGAGCTAGCCAGTAAGGGACAAACAAGGCCAACAGCTTCATAATTAATACAGTGTCTTGTGTGTTTATTTGGGACTGATGCGGATCTAGAACCAGGCTGGTGCGGCAGAGCCCAGGCGACTGGCGGGGGATAAACCAAAGCGGTTAGCAAAGGAAAAAGCTTCCCTTAACACCTCATTTCTAGTTCAAGTTCAAAAAATAAAACGAGCCTTGCTGACTGTATTCATAATTGAATAACATAATTTCTATATCAATTTTAATTTCTATACTATCATGAACAATTATTTTCCACAAAAACCAATTTTCTTAATGTAGAGAACATGTCAAAGTTGCAAATATCTATACCATCATACATGTTAATTAAAAATGGTGAACCTACAAATAAATTTCAGATGCTTTATAATCTCTTCTTTGTAAAACCAAAATAGAGAAATATAAAGACACTGATTTTAAAAGCATTTCTTTTTAAATTAAAATGTTTTAGGTTCTCTTGTTGCATGCATTTTTTTCCTGTGGTTAGCTCTTTTGGTTTTCAAACTATTAATTTAGCTTCATAAAACAGAATCAAATTTAATTCAATTAAATAGTAAGAAATTAATAAATGAGAGATGGTATATAGAATATCATCATGCAATAACTACTTAAAGACACAAAAAACAATTAAAATACTAATTTCTATGGCTGTGACGATAGCTCAGTTGGTAAAGTGTTTGCTCCACAAGTATGAGGACCCAAGTTCAAAACTAGAAGCTAAATTTAAAACATTTGATGTAGTGGAACACATTTATAATGCCAGTACTGGGGAGGCAAAGATGGGTAGAGCCCTGGGGTTCACTGGCCAGTCAGGCTAGTCACTTGGTGAGTTTCAGACCAGGAAGAAATTTTGTCTTAAAAGAGGGTTGATGGCATTTGAGGAAGACACAGGTTATCTGTCTTCTGGATTCTACAAACGGGTATACAGGTGTACCTTCCTACGTAGACATGAACACACACACACAGGCAGCCTAATTCCTTAAGTATTAAACAGTACTCCTTTCCTTCACACAAATAAGACTAAACACCTAAACTAAACTAGTGGAAAAGGCTGTATACTGTTGTGCTCTTATTTTAATATTAGATGATGCATTTTAATTGTCTCCTCTCCATTTATTTAGTTCAGTGACTATGGCTGTCAGTTTGGGTTGGCTCTGTTCTATGCACTGCGTGAATGGACCCCTAGCTATGCTACTATCATTCTGGCAAGAAATCTGGAACAAGACAGAACAAGCATAGATCCTAAATTCATTAGTTAGAACGTAGTGTCTCCAACTATTCAGAGCCTTAATATCTATTAATAAACAGTCACAGTGGAACTGCTGACAAGACAGACTTGATAACATAAAAGTGAAGCTTTGTTTTTTTAAAGCCTGCCATAAAATGTCTTCACCATCAACATCTAACTCTCTAGGACTGTAAGCCAAAATCAATTCCTCTTTAAGTTGGTTTCAGTCATGATAATTTATCACAGCAATGTGGAAGCAACTAACACCACACCTACCCACTTAATGAGCCTTTCCTTTAAATGATATGCTGAGATTATCTGTTCATAAATTATCCCCGCAGCCATTTCTTTATTGTAACCACTCTGGATTTCTATGAGATCAGTGGCCACCAGTTCCACATAGAGGAACTTACTGATTATTTTTGGAGATCCATAAACAGCCATTAACAAACCCATTGACTTAGTTTATTCAGGCCCTTCTCTAGAATCAGTTACCTAATAGTTAATGGTCACTGCTAAAGTAGTATAGTTTAGCTTTAAAAACAAAACCTTTTCTGAGCCTCTTCAATAAAACATAAGCACACACATAAAAAGAGTGACTGAACATGTCCAATATCCTTAGTTGTGGTCAACGTTCTGGGGCTCTTTTACAGAGTAACCCTATAAATACAGTCTATGTACTTAAGGGAAGGTCCACCAATGACTGACGCACTCATAGCACCTGGCTTTTACAGAGTCTTTCATCCCCGCTAAATCTAAGTATTTGCTAAGTAATATGGGGTAGGAGGCAATCAAGACTGCGAAGAGCCAGATCTCATTTCCTGTGTAAATGCTGACAGGCAAATTATATAAATTAACCCTTGGTTACCACATATAAGAAAATCAAATGTGTGTTGAATTCTCATAATTTTTGCTGTGATAATTTCATTTGCTGGCTCAACGAATACTTAAGGTGCTATGCACTGGGATTAGAAATATAAACAAAACACTTTATACCTATCTAAGAGGGACACACAGTACAATTTCAGGTAAGAGCTAAGAAGGACAGCAGAAACAACGGCGTCAAGCTGCTTGGGGAAAACTCTCTGGAAGGGACATTTGAGGTGGGACTTGAATGGTGAGAAAGAACCAGTCATATGGGCTTTGGAGGAAGAGCACTTAAGGCAGAGGAACAAGCACAAAGACAATTATTCACTAGTGATATTTCCAACCAACAAAGGTGAATTTATTTGGCATCTACATTCAATCCTGCCTCCACTTACTGGAGCTGCTGCGAGCCACTCAACTGTCATGTTATGGCTTATAGTTACTCCACATCTACAACTTTGACATCACAATTCTGAAAATGCAGCTAATCCTAGGACTCTTTCATTGAAAATGTTACACATGTAGGATCAACCTCTATGAAGGGAATCAGCATTTTGTATCTTCATTCCTAGAATAAGTTTCCATTATGGAGTACTCCAGTGACACTGTACATCCAGAGGAAAGAACAAAGGGCTCATGAGTGAGAAAGTCCAAATTCCCAGCTCTACCATTGGCAAACCAAACTCTATGACCACTAGTCAGTATCTATAAATTGGGTTTGCCTACCCAACTACATTTCCTAGGAGATATGGCTACTGTCTCAGAACTTCTAAACTTCCTGTGGAGAAGAACAGAATACATGCATTTGATTTGTGCAACTGGGACAGTATCTAATGATCTCATCCAATCTCTCAGCTAAAGAGCAAAATCACAGGTGTCCAAAACGAATGACTTGCCTAAATATGTTCTGACATAACCAATCCAGCACCTAATTTTCTACATACTCAGTTTAATACATTTTTCACCAAACCACATTGTTTTAACCATCCCACCCTCAATGCAGTCTACAGTTCTAATTATTTTCCACTAAAGTACACGAAGGTTAAAATCTGAATGACTTTTTAAAAAATTAAGTACCCATGTAGATTTCTGAGGCATAGAACTGATATAATTTGACAGCAGAGTTAAATTTTGAAAGTGAAGAGACATAGTACTAAGACACAACAAAGAAAAGCATCTGCTGTCTTAAAACGTGTACCTACTAAATGATCCCACATCTGGTCTGTAGGTAGAATTTTTTTTTTTTTTTTTTTTTTTTTTTTTGGTTTTTACAAGACAGGGTTTCTCTGTATTGTTTTGGAGGCTGTCGGTCCAGCCTGGCCTCGAACTCATAGAGATCCGCCTGCCTCTGCCTCCCGAGTGCTGGGATTAAAGGCATGCGCCACCACTGCCCAGCTAGAATTTTTTTTAAAGAACAGCTTCCACTTATCTTTGTATAATGCTGATCCCATTATATTGTTATTGAGAAATAAATAACATGCTTCTCTTAACTCACTTTTTGTGTGTTAGGATTGAAGCCAGAGGCTCAAGCATGGTGGGCAAGAATTCTATTACTGAGTTACACTCCAAGCCATTATTTTCTTAATTTAAAAGGTGATATACTTGTCCATATAAAACACTGAAAGCAACGCAAGATTGTTTTTGTGTTGGGTCATCCTTCTGCTTTTCTATTTATGATTTAAACTAGAAGTAGAATGTAAGTTGAAAAATAGCCCATGGTGCAATATCAAGAATATGAAAATAAACTAAGCACTAAAATGAAACAAATTTCAAAACTGCACCAGCTTTGGGGTGAGAGCATCAAACTGATTACTGTTTCCCTTAGCAACTTGCAGGCCTCAATGAAGCAAGAATGTGAAAGCTTTAAAAGGAATCAAGCAAAGTAAGTTGTGGAAACAAGTGGTAGACCATGAAGTACAAGCTATTATTATATGACAATCTGTAGTCTCCCAGCACAGCAATTCACCAGAGTACATGCAAATGCTTACTTAAAAACTGCAATTCTTGCATAATGACTCACTCAAGTTTTAGTCTTAAAAAAGAATGTTATCCATGAAAGCTGCATCAACTATCCACTTCTGAAAAAAGGAATTTATCTTAGCTTCAATGGGGAGGGGAGGGGGGCACACATACAATATTTTCCTCTTCAAAAACAGGCCTTCTTTTAGCATGTGACCTTAAAGCAGGTCACCCTTCTTCTCTGGAACGTGTTTGCTAACTATGTGTCAGACACTATGCTGGATTTTCTGCACACACTGCTTAACTGGATTTGTCACACTGACAAAGTAGCAATTACTCCCTCTTACAGCTACGGAAACTAACACTCAGAGAGCAGAGGGAGACAAATCACACAGTGGTCTATCCCACACACTGAATCCTCTGTCTTAAACCTTGCTCTTTCCATCACACTTCTTGTAAGACAGTCACATTCTCAATGAACAGCGATCTCTATAAAGTTCCTTTTTGCGATAAAAAGATGTGACTTAGTAATCATCTAAGGTAAAAATGTATTTGCTGAGTGTTTATTAGCTTGCAAGTCTTAACTCCTTACTGCATTAAGTAAAAGTTTTAAAGACAACTTTGAGAGTGTAGATTTCAATAAACCCCACACTACCATAGAGAAAACATAAAGTGTTTATAAATAGGACAAATTCATAGTAACTGCATGAAAGTATTTCTAACCAAAGTTTTAACGAGTTCTAAACTGCATTTAAGTATATACACACACACACACACACACACACACACACACACACACACACAGAGAGTTTTTCTTTTGGAAATACGAAGACTCTTAGAACTGACCCCACTGTGGATGTGAAAACAGGTGATGTATTGAAGACACTCTGAAACGTTTGTTCTGAAATTCAAGCTGAATTATTGGGCTTTTCTAACAGCAATGTCTGGTGTAGTGTTATAGTCTGTCACCATAATCATCACCTGCCTCTTCAGAATGTGCCACCTTCATAGCACATTTCAAACATCTCTTCATAAAAGACTCATGTCACTTAAGAATGGAAGTCATCTCCATTAGCCCAAGAGAAGACAGAACTACTCCATGGTACCAGAAAGAAGAATCCCGGACGAGGGGAAGCTCCCGTGAGACGCTTTCTTCACCAGCCTGTCCCGAGCATCCTTTCGTGTTCCCCACACGGCAGCCCTGGCCTTAAACACCACGACCGGGGAACCGAAACTCCGCGGCCGCCAAACTCTGCTCGCTCTACTGCGGATCACCGAGCAGTTGAGCACACAGGCAATCAGGTACAGAGTCACACACGTAATCAGGTACAGAGTCACAGACTCAAAGCGACCGTGAAGCCCGTCCGGAAGCCGCCTCCCGCCCCCGACCCGAGGCGGCGCGGGGCTGCAGGGCCCGGCCGGCCTCGCTCACCTCTTCCACCTCGATCTCCTTGTAGTCGATCTCTTCGAAGTTGAGGACCTGCGTTGGCGCCTCGATCATCTCACTGGCAGAAGACGAGGAGGAGGACGAGGCGGCGGAGGCTGTCGACATGACGGCGCCCGGGGGGCCGCGCTCGCCCACCCGCCCGCGCGCCGCCCTTCAGCCCCGAGCCGCGCCGCCCCGCAGCCGGGCGCTCCGTGGCGCGGGACCGACCCGGGCCACCGCCGAGTCCCGGCTTCGGCTCCTCGGCGCTTTCCGTCGCCGAGCCCCGCCCACCGCACTTCCAGTTCCGGTTTGGAGTCGGAAGTGGAGGAAGGAGGCAACGCTAGAGGAAGCGGAGGGGGGCCTTTTGTGACTTGGAAAGAGCGAGAAAAGCCGGGTTAGGGGTGGAGTGGAAGAGGGCGCGAGTGGCGCTGTGGGCTAAATCTCGCGAGACTTTGCTTGGAGGCCCTCGGCAGCGGGAGTGTGTACCGCGATACCTGACGCGGTGACGTAATGAAAATGCGCGAGCGGAACAAGAGCGAAGGCCGTCCGGTTGGTCGCGCTGGAACAAGCGGGAAAGATGAACTCTGTCTAGGTTTCTATTTTGAGTTATGTCGTGCGGTCCCTGCTCTGTTCCCAGCGGTCTTCAGACAGGCAGCGTGGCGTTTGCGTCCCGCTCTTTTGACGCACCTTGATTTCCGGTTTCACGCGGGGGCTGCTGAAGAAGCTTTCAAGTTTTGCAAAAATGTTTCCGCGGGGTGGCGTTTGTGGCATGGTGTCTGCTGCTTTGAGCTGGCCCCCGAGCCTGTGAGGGATTCGGGGGGGGAGAAAAGCAATGAGTGCGAACAACCCGAGTAACACCATGAAATAGGAGTACTCACAGATTGAAGCCAACTGCGTGGTGTAACACAAAATTTCACACAAGTCACAGCAATTAAAATTGCTTAACTTTGTCACGTTACCGAGTCTGTCGCCCACAGCAGCCCGAAGAGTTGAGACACACCGAGGGAAAGAATTGGAGGAGGAGTCAGTACGAAGCAAAGCTGGAGGAAGAGTCATTCGTCTTTATCCTTACAATGTTTCTGTACAGGATTTCGGTGATCTTTGAAGGCATTGTCTCTGAAGGGTGGCTACGGAGTTTAAGGAGATCATAGGGTGGTTCCTGAAGAGTGCCTAACATGACTACGATTGATGTGGCAAAACTTCTGATTCCAGGAGTTAGGATAACTTCACCGGAAACAAAATTAATACTCTTGTTTTGTGAGGTTCCCAGAAAATAACCTTGGAGAGGACTAAGGCCTTACTTGAAGGGCATAGAGGCTTGAACTTTAAGCTAGTTCAACATGAAATATCATTATATAAAGGAATGTTGTCTTTATGTTGGCAGTCTTCATAGCAAGTGTTAGTTGTACTGGAGTTCTTTACTTGGTGACGAGCTTCAACTTCTAAGTGAGGGGCTCCTTTCCCTTAGGTCCCATATTTTTTCCTTCCTGGCCTTAACGATAGTTATATGTTTCATACAGTACTGGATAGTATTATCCATGTTGTGTGACAAACACAATTTTTAGTTTAAGCTAGGTGTTGAATTTAGTTGACTTGACTCAAAAACCAGCAAGAATGTGAGTTAGATTTAGTGCCTAAGGACGAACTCTGAGAATGCCAAGTCCTAAGTTTCCTAGTACCAATGGAGACTGAAAGAGGGGCAGGAAGAAGAGTTGGAGATCCCAGTTTTACTGCAAGAGACCTTTCCAGTGCAAGAGTAGCTGAGTTAATGCAAGTAGAAGCAAGTTAGAATGTTTGGGGTTGTAAGTAATTGTATTTGGCAAGCTAGAAGCTGAAGCTGGTAACTGTGGCAATTTGTTAAATGGATGACAAAGAATAGTTTCTTCACATTTTCTAGGTATTTTACCCAAAGTCTTGTCCTTCAGTATCAAGCTATGACAATGACTTCTGAGGTCTTCTGAATACTAAATTTTACTGAATTTTGGAACTGGTGAGCGTCTGTGTCTACATGTAGATGCAACATAAATGCCTAAGCTTGAATATCATAGTGGTGGTTCACCATGTGGCTGATGAATGCCTGTAATGAAACTTTTCTGGGCTAACTGGGTGTATGTGGTTTGGGATTTGAGAGTGAGATATTTGAATCTGGTATTTCATAGGTAATGAAGTTTCTAATGAGACTCTGAGCTGACTCATGCTTTTGAGAAAAGGAAAGGTAGGCTTTAGGTTGGTTTTTTTTCCTTTGGGGTCCCACCACTGAGCTCCCAAATAAATACACGAATACTTCTTACTTAATGAATGCCTAGCCAGCTCTTCTAACTTAAGTCATCCTGTTTTCTATATTTTGCCTCTGGGCTTTTTACCTTTCTTTATATATCTTTCCTTCTTACTCTGTGGCTGGCTGGGTGGCCAGTTGTCTGGGGGCTGGTGTCCTCCTTTTATTGTCTTCCCTTTTCTCTCCTATGTATTCTTTCTGCATGGCAGCCCCACCTATCCTTCTCCCACCTAGCTATTGGCTGCTCAGCTCTTTATTAGACCAATCAAGTGCTTTAGTCAGGCAAAGTAACACAGTTTTACAGAGTTAAACAAAATCAACATAAAAGAATGCAATACGTGTTTGCATGATTAAACAAATATTACGCACCATAAACTAATGTAACACATTTTAAACTAATATTCTATAACAGTTGGCCTTTGGAACTGATAAGGCAAGATACTGACGGATGGTTATTCAATTATCTGCTGTTTTATCTAGTTATAAATATTACTGAGATGAGCATCATGTACTTAAATCTGATGTTAAGGTATTAGGCCAAAGATATTTTAGTTTTCTAGTAATTTTGTTTTCTCTGGAACATTTTTAGTTTGCCTTTGTTTTAACTTTTTTGAGACAGGGTTTCTCTGTATTGTTTTGGAGCCTGTCCTGGAACTTGATCGGTAGACCAGGCTTGGTCTTGACCTCACAGAGATCCACCTGCCTCTGCCTCCTGAGTGCTGGGATTAAAGGTGTGCAACACCACCTCCTGGCTTGCCTGTGTTTTGAAGAGAAGTGATAACTAATTGTTGTTAGGATGTATGTCTTTTATCTTAAAAGCACAGGTTTTAGAATTCTGATATCTCTTATTCCAGATCTGTCAAGTATCCTGAATAAATTAAACTCTCAACTTTAATATGTCTAATACTAACCTTAGTGGATTAAGAAAAATTAGTAGAGTAACTGATACATAAAATTAATCCTGCAATAAATTATTAGTTTCATATTTTACTTCATGTGGTATGATAATGGTGGAAACAGTTTTTCATCGCAGACACTAGGTCCTGGTGACTAGGAGAATCTGTTATCATGGGATAGCTTAACTGCTGACTGGTTTACACTTGAAGTGGAGTCTGGCTTAGGTTGATAAGTGGCTGAAGAAGACTGTGTATTAATGAACTTGGATGAACAGGTTGGTGTAGTTTGAACCCAGAGGAAGGGGACAGGGTTTAGAGAATAACTTTGCTCAGACTACCACATTCTGGTGAAGAGAATGTTATTACAGTAGGGGGATGGAACATATTTAATTAGTTTGTTATCTTTATTTGGAGTGTTGTTTAGACATTTAGTATGTGGGCCTCTACTTGTACTCTTACTCGGGACCCCTCAAATGTTAGCTTTGGTTTTGGGGTGTGTGTGTGTGTGTGTGTTTTCTGTTCTATGTGCTGGCTGGCTATAGGTCACTTGGGTTTCCTATTTCCTAAGTTACCCAGGAATGTCTGTCTTATCACTTGGGTCTCAGCCCAATCCCTACTTCAGAGATAATGATGCCCTATTTCTTTTCCCTACCCTTTCACTTTCTATCCATTACTGTTTTATTTCTACAGAGTCAGTTGTCTGACGTCTTTAATTATTTTGTTCCTGGTTCATTTTCTGTCCCAGTCTTTTAAACTTACTGTCATAGTTAACACTTAGCTGTCAATTTGACACAGCCTATAATCACCTGAAAAACTTCTCCATCGAGTGATTGCCTTTTTCAAATTGGTCTGTGGGGGATTGTCTTGATGGATGTAGGAGAATCCAGCTCAGTGTGGGTATTGCCACCTCCTGGGCAGGTGTTGAGAGCTAGCGAAGTATGAGTCAGAGAGCAGAGCTAACCGGAAGTAACATGTCTCCTTGGTTCTTATCTCGGGATTCCCTCCCTGACCTGCCTCAGTGATGCATTGTGACCTGGAAGTATAAGCCATTTAAACTCTTTCCTCCCCTAAATTGCTTTTAATCCAAGTATTTTATCATTAACAACAGAAAGAAGAGTAGAACTGCTGATCAGGATTTAGAGCAGTACCTGAAGTTCAGTTGACACTTTATAGAAAGTGAATGAGTATGGTTCCTAATAAATACTGTGTTAATTTATTTTACATATAAAAGCTGAGTTAACCAATTATTTTTGTAACATCATTGGAGAAGACTTAATAAGTTGATGAAATTGGTATGTAGTTAATATACCACTTTGTAATGAAAGTTTGCTTTTAAAATGTTTGAGAGTTTTAAAAATGTTTCCTCTCCTAGCAGGTAGCTCTGCTATACTATAGTCAGTTTAGCAGACTCTGTCTTCCTAGAGTTTCCAAAGATAAACCAGATCTTCTTACCAAAACTAATACTATTTAGCTTGTTCTGATACATTGCTTGCTAAAGTTTAACTTTACTATGTTTAATATTAATATTAGATTAATATTTATTGCCACTGTTGTGGTAATATTAATGGTTGTTTTCAGAAAGAACTGATTTTTGTAACTAACAGTTTAATTTCTGAGCTTCCCAGGCATGCTAAAGCATCACCCTGAAGCTCGGCACCATCTTTTTGAAAGGTAGAAGTCTCCACAGATAAGAACACACTGTAGAAAGGAAGACAGTCCTCATGGAAATAGTACTCTTTGTTAAAAGTCTTATTTCACTGGCCAACAGGTCAAGTAGATGCTTTTGATGATCTTTTTTTTTTTTTTTTTTTTTTTTTTTGAGGAAATTCTGGAAGCAATTTGGTTTCATTTTCAGGGATAAGTAAGGGTGTTCTGTCTCACACAGCCCCAGGGAATCACAAATTAAAACTTTCCACTTGAATGATGCCATCTATTCATTATTTCAACAAACAATACCCCACCCTGGCCAAAGTCACAGTCAGGGTATGGAATTGAGTGCTTGAGGCCTGTAAGGTAGAGAGACCCACAATGCATTCTTGTTCATAAGCAGCCCATTTCCCACCTTCCTCTGCTTCCCCAGCACCCCTCAGAGCTGCTCTCAGTGGTGAGAGGCTCCTCTGAGTGACAGATTCCCATTTGAAAGTCATCTCTGGGAGCTCAAAGTGCTCTAAGTGAGAACTATCGACTGTTAATCAACTCAATTAGGTAACACTCTTCACACACAATATCGGGAAAGTAACAGAGTCTTCTAATTATGCCCAGAGGCATTCAAGTAGTTAAAGGAAATAATCTAATGGGAGAATGAGCCCTAAACAGTATGTTATTTCGATCCTCAATATTCATTTCTTCTCTCATGCTTGATGAGTTCAGGGAAGAAATACTAGTATCCAGATGCTTAAGGAAGAAATAGAAGTGGAAGAAAAAAAGTTCAGGAAATGGAATTGTGGCAAGTATTCCTTAATGGGATTGCTAGTTTAAAGTGCAGAAGACAATCTCAATGCGGATTATTAAAGACATGCAGTCTTAGCTTGAACCTATAAATGAAAACTAAAAAAGACTTTTAATATATGAAGCCAGAGTAACTATAGTAACTGTATCACACTACATATGCTATGCTTATTTCCATCTGTATTAAAATGTTTTCTTAGTAGTAATTACAGGAATTAGTGGGAGCTATAGAAATTATGATAAGTAGTAAATGTCTGTCACTAAATGCTTTAATGTATAAGAAGTGGTATGTGAAATTAGTACATTGCTTCAAAAATTTATGTGGTATTCAAAATTTTAACATGCTTTTATGTATAGAGAAAGAGAAACAGAAAAGCTTTGCTATATCCTATTAATGAGTTAGTATTCTTATAGATTCTCATACAGTGTCAGGCAGCTCTTGTTTAGATTTTACAGTCCAGTCAGAGCTAACCCTTGAAGTCACCTAACAGTAGCTATAGCCATAGCATTTTTATTAAGTAATTTGACTGTCATTTTGAAGAACAAAACTTTGTTGATTACATTCTAATCTTGGACCCAGTTTCTTTTTCTCTGAAAGAAGAAAGCTGGCATTAGCAACTTTGTTTTAATTTGTAATATGTTTCTTTTTATTAAGTTTAAGACATATTTCAATAGACTCCATAGGACTTTGCTATGGACACTTTGTCTTGGTGGCAGTCTTTTGTAATTTTAGTAACTTAGTTTTATTGATTTGTTCTAAGAATAATTGCTTTTAATTACTTCTTGTTCAGACCACTACTGACCATATGAAAGAGTCAGTACCATTTACTTGTCTCTCTCTCTCTCTCTCTCTCTCTCTCTCTCTCTTCTCTCTCTCTCTCTCTCTCTCTCTCTCTCTCTCTCTCTCTCTCTCTCTCTCTCTCTGTGTGTGTGTGTGTGTGTGTGTGTGTGTGTGTGTGTGTGTGTGTGTGTGTGTGTGTGTTCATAGTTCAGGACAACTTGCAAGTTGTTTCTTTCCATCTACCATGTGGGGCTGAGCATCAAACTCAGGTCATTAGTCCTGGTGGCAAGCTCCTCTATTCACTGAGGTATCTTTCTAGCCCCTGCCATTTGCTGGTCTTGAGAGAGAAGCTGGAGGAAGGAATTCCTAGTAATCTGGGGGGAGTTGTAAATAATTGGTCTGATGAACAAAAGAAAGTTTGAAGTAAGCTGTACATACCCAGATGCTGGTACAGGGTCAGGTGAACTTCCTGTCCTAAAGAAGTGCTGAATCAAGTTGATACAATCACTGAAAGAATCAACTACCTTGATATGCATAGAATATATTTTATTTTAATCCTCTCTAGATGGTTTTCCTATCTCCAAACCTACATTTGAAAAAGTGGGAGAGTTAGATTTACAGTACTTAGTCTTCAACTAAGCTACCAGATAGTTTTTCTTTGGGCTGTGTTGGGTTCCCTTAAGATAAATGATTGATTGATTGCAACTTTTTATTTTGGAGAATGTTATTTTGAGGATGATTCCTCCTTAGGAAAAAACAGGAGACTTTAACATTGACTTGTTTGAGGGGATAACCATACTTTGAGTTACTTGCAGCATTTCTTCTTACCTGATCATTTACTACTTCCAAGTGTACTTAAAGCGTGTGGAATCAAGTGGGGAAAGCTTTGGTTTGGGGGAGAAGGAATCAAAGCTGAAATTGAAGCATAATGAAATGTGTTGAAGAGTGCAATCTCATCAATTTAATGATGAGTCAGGAGTGTTTGGGGATGTGCAAATGTAATGTTAACTGTAGGCATAGGTAGCTTGGGGAGGATAAAGCTTAAAAATGTGATCACTCATTTTATGTTATAATTTTGAATCTTTCCATTTCTTGAATATATAAATACAACTTTCTGCCTTCTTGATAAATGACAGCTGCTTAAGGTTAGTATGCTATTATCTTAATCAAATTTGGGTTTTGTTCACAGCCTAAAGGTAAATTTAATTTTGAGATTAAATCAAGCAATTCTTGATCAATCTCAGTAAGTTCTACATCTAGCACATTCAGAATCCAAAAGTTTATTAATCAATGTAAGCCATCTTCATTAAAAGGAAAACAATAGCATATTTTAATTGGCATATGATCTTTATTAAACTAACAAAAATAGAGATGTCTTTGATCTTAATGAGGTTGCTTAACTAAATCTGCTGTGTGGAATTGATTTCTGCCTTTTTCTAAAGTACTCATTATCAACTTTAATAAGCCAGGGATTGATCCTTTTTGGAAAACAAAGAATATATTATATCCTAGGTCTTCAACTTAATTTGTAGAGAAATAGATACTATCAGAATTGAGAATTCTCCTCCACTGAAACATATTGAACAGGCCTAAGAAAGATTCCCAAAAGCAGCACGATTTAACTGCAGGACTGTAATAGGATGTGGAATCAGCGTGCACACCTTAGCCTTGAGATGCCGTTCATTCTAAGAATGTGAAGGATTCAGCAGACAACAAGAGAACGATGCCTCTGCTCTGTAACTATAAGATTCTTTTCTACTTTACATTTTAATTGGCTATCTAGCTTCGCATTATAAAAGAACTGTTAAGGTTAAGCTATTATTTTTATTTTTGGTTCTTTGTGGCTAAAAATGCAGCTTGTGACTGTCTCTTTCAGAGAAAAGTCCTGATTCAAGGCTAGTTCACCATAATGAAGTTTAAGAAATAAAATTCTTATGCAGAGTTGGGGGCGGGGTGGCTGCTGTGGCTGTTTTGGTGTTTTGGTTTTGGACAGCTCAGTTCTAAGTCTTGTATTCATTCCTTCAGCAAGCATCATCCCCTGTGCACACAATAGTAATGACTATACAGTAGTCTCTCTACATACAAGCTGTTTATCCTGGGGTGAAAAATAAGTTAACAGTTGTATTTTGTTCTCAGTTTTTCTCATTTTGCTCTAAGGCATCTTTCCCTGACATAATGACACGATAATTGTCGTTACTTGTCTGCTCTAGGAGACAACCAAATGTGTAACCATTATCTTTACAGATTCCCTTATTATTTATACTTGTTGGTTTGACATTGTAGACCAGTTTGGTGGCTGTATTCATGTCAACATGACACAAACTATAGTCATCTGAGAGGAGGAAACCTCTATTGAAAAAAAAATACCTTCATAATATTGGGTTGTGGGTCAGTCTGTTGAGCATTTTCTTAATTAGTGATTGATGGGGGCGGGCCCAGCCCTTTTGTGGTGGTTCCATCCCTGGGCTGGTGGTCCAGGGTTCTATAAGAAAGCAGGCTGAGCAAACCATGAGGAACAAGCCAGTAAACTTCACTGCTCCATGACCTCTGCATCATCCTGCCTCCTGGTTCCTGCTCTGTTTGAATTCCTGTTTCAATTTCCCTCAGTGATGGGCTGTCACCTAGAAGCGTAAGCTGAAGTAAACCCTCTCCTTCCCAAGTTGTCTTGGTTGTGGTGATTCATTACTGCAGTAGAAACCACAACTAAGACAGCCAGCAACTGCATATTTGTTGGGGTGCTGTCTTGGTGTGACCAAAACCCACTTTCTCCATATAACATAGGCATGCCATGGAAATTCATTTTCCTCAGGTGATGGGCCTTAACCCTGTGACCTGTGCAATAGAAGTTTAAAGAATTTCTAAGATCTTCACTCCCTTTGAAAGAATAATTTTGTAGCTTTTTCATGTCTCCTGGAATAGTTGGTTTAACAATTCTTCCTATACTGGCTATCTTTATTTTTCTGCAGTCTTTGTTTTAGGGATTGTTCCTAGGGAAAAAAAATCTAGGAATTTTGTATTACACAAATAATCCAGGTATAGGTTTGGTTGTATCAGCACAGTTCTGCTATATATGAATGGTGGGTAGGAATGTTGTTTCTCTTTCAGGCCTGTAAACTTAAATACCTTACTGCATGAATAGATTTCAGATCAGTGGCAAATAGCTTGGTATATAAAAGTTATGTGCACATAGTTCTCATTCGTGTGAATTTTGTGTTTGATTGGTTGATTTTACTTTGAAATCACCAAATACTCCCCAAACCATCAGTTGTAGATAGTTGAAATATTGGGTGTGGTGGTACACCTGTCTATTCCTGGCAATCATGGAGCTGAAGCAGGATGGAGAGCGGGAGGCCAACCAGAGCTGCAGAACCACCTACAGCCCAGTGTGGGATACACAGCAAAACTGACTCAGTGATAACTGGACGAAGTGATTTATGTGTGCCATTCTTACTTGAACAAAATTTACCAAATGACTGTAATGTACCACTGTAGTTGCCTTTAGACACACAACAGTGACAAAGAATAATGGTTGCTTAGTCTTAAACTCTCTGCCTTTGTGGAAGTTTAAATTTGTGATGATTTTGCTGTACCCAGATATATTTACATGATATTCTTGCAAAAATATGTTGTTCTTGCCACATATTTTACAATCTTACTAGCTGTCTTGATTAGGTTTCTATTGCTGTGATAAAACATCATAACCAGAAAGCAACTTGAAGAGGAGATTTATTTCTCTTTACAGCTCATGAGTCTATCATGCTGACAAGTCAAGGCAGGAACCTAAAGGCAGGGATTGAAGCAGAGCCCTGGAGGAGTCTGTTCACTGGCTTTCTCCTCATGGCTTGCTTGCTTAGCTTGCTGTCTTATAACCATGATCACCTACCGGGGATGGCACCACCCACTGTGTCAATCCTCTCGTGTTAATCAGTAACATGTACAGCAGATATATCTACAGGCCAATCTGAGGAAGCGTGTTCTCAGTTGAAGTGCCCTCTTCCCAGATGACCCTAGCTTGAGTCAAGCTACAAAACATTAAGTGGCACAGTCATTAAGAAGAGGCTCTGGACTGCGACATGGTGGCGCATGCCTTTAATCTCAGCAGTGGGGAGACAGAGGCAGGCAGGTCTCAAAACACAAACAAAAGAGGCTCGCTGTGTTTGTTTCCTTAGGATTTTCGCTGCAAGCTCAGGGTAGTAGTGCACTTTCTGTTCTGTTTTTCTGTAATGATTGCAGCTTGACTGAATATCTCCTATGTCCATGTATATGGCTTTTTTCCCTCTTCATCTTTAAAAAGAACTTTTCCTTGTAGAATTCAAGTTCTAGTTTATTACCTTACATCTCACCAAGGTTAGCACTTCATAATGTTTCCTATTTGAGCCAGCTGTATTTACTCAGAGGAGTTTCTTAACTTTTGATTTAGTACAAATTGTGTTCAAAATTGAATATATTTTTTATTAAGAAAATGAATGGGAGCAATTGAGATGGCCTAGTGGGTAAAAACACTTGCCTTGTGCATCAATTAAGTTTGATTTCTGGAACTCAAATGCTGGAAAGACTGACTTCTGTAAGTTGTGCTCTGGCCCTTGCACCATGACGCACGCGCACGCGCACGTGTACACATGCACACACAAAGTAACAATGCAATTTTTTAAAGTAAAAAGAAAATAACTAGTCTGAAACACAACCATTTCTTTAAAACTAGGTTTCACTATTTTGTTTAAGCTGGTTTTGAACTCAGTGTGTAGCCCCGGCTGGCCTTTGATCCTTCTGCCTCAGGCTTCCAAGTGCCAGGATTAATAATTTTTTTAAAAACCTTTTACATTTATTCATTCATCTATTTTGTGTGCCATGGTGGGCATTTATTTAGAGGTCAGGGGACAACCTGTAGGTACTGGTTTTCTGCCATGCAGGAATTCTGGAGATGGGACTCAGTTCATTAGGCTTGGGGAAAAGTGCTTTTACTTGGGCTGTCTTACGGGCCACAGTGATTAAAAAGATTTGTTTTAATTTTTAAATTATTTGTATATGTGTGTGTCTATGTGTGGGTTTGTGAATGTAAGTACAGATGGCCATGGAGTCCAGAAGAGTTCATTAGATCTCCTGGAGCTGGAGTTAAGTGCCGTTGTGTGTTGCTGGGAACTGAACTTAGATCCTCTGGAAGAACACCATTCACTATTTTTTTTCTTTTTTAAAAAAGATTTATTTATTTTTTGTTTTGTATAAAGTTTTCTGCCTTCATGTAGGCCTGCATGCTAAAAGAGGGTCACTAGATCTCATTAGAGATGCTGCGAGCCGCCATGTGAACTCAGGACCTCTGGAAGAGCAGTCAGTACTCTTGGCCTCTGAGCCATCTCTCCAGTCCCCACAGTATTCACTCTTAACCTCAGAGCCATCTCCAACCCCAGTAATTTAATTTTTAATTAAAAATTTTATGCCTGTATTCCACTGTGTGCCTGGTGCACAAGGAGGCCAGAGATGGTGTTAGGTCCTCTAGAACTGTAGTTACAGATGCTTGTAAGCTACCATGCAGTGCTGGAAATAGAGCTTTGGTCCTCTGGAAGAGCAGCCAGTGCTCTTAACTGGTGAACTGCCTGTCCAGTCTGAAGCCTCAGTGTTCTTACTACTTTGCAGGTATTGAATATAGGTTTGAAATAAGTGCCATTTATATTTTGTAACAATATTTCCCACTTAATTTTATTAAGTTAATACTCCCTTGATAAGTTATAGTTTTCTCAGCTGGGAGATGGTGGTGCACACTTTTAATCCCAGCTTTCAGAAGGCAAAGGGAAGTTCCACAACAGCCAAAACTACACAGAGGAAAAAAAAGGAAAATTAAAAAAAGCTGTAGTTTTCTCATAATCAGTAGATTTCTGTACACATGGTTCCCAGGGCTCTCACCCAGCCAAATCTTATAAAAACAGAAGAACTTGCATATTATATATATGTATATGATGATTATATATGTATATATATGTATATAATTTGAAAGTTTGAACTCACATAGTGTGTTATTTGAACAACATATTTCTTTGGGGGTTGGGGAGATTGCTCAGCAGTTTTAAGAGCACTGACTGCTCTTCCAGAGGACCCCAGCATTCGCATGGAGGCTCATAACCATCTGTAACTTCAGTAGGGGATGCAATGTCCTTTTCTGACCTTTGTGGGTACCAGTCACACGTGGTGCACAGACATACATGGGGCAAAATGCAGACAGGTAAAATAGTAAAATAAGATACAAATCCTAATCAAATCCTTTGTTACTAAAGTCCTCTGCCTTGAGTCTTGTTTGCAGTTGGTGTGCCTGTAGCTGACTTTTCTTTCAGATGGTGAGCAACTTCATGCTCAGGAGAGGCTTGCTGCCCTCTCCTTTTTGGTAGTCACCTTCTGAGAGTGACCAAGGCAGAAAGTAGTATGTGTCTGTTATTGTCCGTTTGCTGTAGTTGTTTGTTTTTACTCTTTGCCTCTTTGTTCTTTTGGGGGGCCTGCCAACCAGCTCCCAAATAATTCACATGGAATTGTACTTTTACTTATGAATGCCCGAACTTAGCTTGGCTTCTTTCTAGCCAGCTTTGCTTAACTTAAATTATTCTGTCTACCTCTTGCCTCTGGGTTTTCATATTTCTCTATTTCTGTATACTTTTATTTTCTTCTTGCTGTGTAGCTGGATGGCTGCCCCCTGGAGCCCTCCTCTATTGCTCCTTGATCTCCTTTCTCCCAAATTTCTCCTTTTTATCTCCTTTTTATTTTTCTGTCTACCAGTCCTGCCTATCCTTTCTCCTGCCTCAATATTGGCTGTTCAACTCTGTATTAGACCGATCAGGTGTTTTAGACAGGCAAAGTAATACAGCTTCATAGAGTTAAACAAATGCAACATAAAAATATAATACATCTTTGCATCATTAAACAAATGTTCCATGGCATAAACAAACAAAACACATCTTAAAATAATATTCCACAACAGTACACACCTAAACTTGTTTTTAAAACTGTGAGTCATGACCCCACTGTTTCATAGTTGAATGTGGGGGTAGCAAAAAGTTTAGAAAGAGTAAAAGCTTTCTCAATGCATATTAACCACACTTTAGTTTAAATTTAGAAGCATAAGTAAATCCAAGATAATAGTGGCAGCGCTGCCCTTGTGGCATGTGTGGTTCCACTGTGCTTGGTTCTGAACATGCAAATGCACGTGCTGCACGGCACATACATCATGTCCTGGAACACCAGTGAACACTACCTGAAGGGGTCGCAGTGTTTCTACAGTACGCGTTGTGTTTTGGTAGAAACACAATGACATAATTCTAGGAAACATAGACCTTTAATATTTTCCTACCACTGAAACTCTCTGTATATATACCAAGCCAGAATATCTTTGGATTGTAATGTGTTAGAATGTTTAATTTTAAAATTGATATATCTGTCCAGGCGGTGGTGGCACACACCTTTAATCCTAGCACTTGGGAGGCAGAGGCAGGTGGGTCTCTGACTTCAAGGCCAGCCTGGTCTATAGAGTGAGTTCCAGGAGAGTGAGGGCTGTTACACAGGGAAATCCTGTTTTAACCCTGGCATTCCCCCTCAAAATGGTTATATCTGTTGCTGGCTTGATTTTTATAAACAGCCACTAAATGAATTTTGGCTTGAGATTAGAACAAGATTTCCAACCACTGTTGAAATGGCCCTAAAGATGCTTCTGCTATTTATAACATGTTTATGTGAAGCAGTGTTCTCTACATTGATGAAGCAATTTTGATAAGTGTATCCTTTAGGAAAATAATCCTTTGGAGAGATGGCTCAGTGATTTTAACTATTCAGACAAGATTTAATTCTTTGGGTAAAAATAAATGATTGCTTTCATTTTTAGTAAATGTCAAAATTTTGTATTTACCAAAGAATTGTTTTAAAATAAATTCCTTATGGTTTATTATCAGTAAAGTTTTTAATCTGTATTGTTATTTTATATACCTGTGTAATTGGGGTCCCATAAATTTCTTGGATAAAAAGACTTTGTGAGAAGAAAAAGTTTAAGAAGGCCTGGTATGAACCAAGACCAGCTTGTCAAAGCTAGTAGACTTTGGCTGAAACTATGTGGAAAGGCATTTTAATTCTGCCAGGATCATTAGGAAAACTTGTATCTGGGCTACCAGTAGTTATCTTTGTCACTCTTTGGGAAGAGTTTTAGGGAGAATAAAGCACATGAAGGGAATCTGCATGGTTGGAGGCAGAACCCTGTTAAGAGAAGCTTTATCTTTGCTAGCCGCTTTGGTTTATCCCCCGCCAGTCGCCTGGGCTCTGCCGCATTGTAGTCCCCAAATAAACACACAAGATGCTGTATTAATTATGAAGCTGTTGGCCTTGCTTGTTTTTTATTGGCTAGCTCTGACTTAAGTAATTACCCCATAATTGTTAATCTAAGTATGTCTCTTACCGGAGAGGTTTCCGGGCTTCCTACCCCAATGGTGTTACATCTCGAACTCTCTGTGTTCTCCTGTGTTTTTCCTTCCCAGAATCCTCCTGGACTCCTAGCCCCACCTATCTAGATTCCTATTGGTCAGCAGTAATTTATTGACATATACACAGGACTTCCCCAACAGAACCCTAACACCGAAGCCTGAGCCCATGGATCACTGGTGCCAGGAGAACCACTTCTAGCGCTTCCTTATTTAAACTGGGTTTTAAATTTTATTTTATGTGTCTGAGTGTTTTGTTTGCTTCTATGTATACACACCACATTTGTGCCCAATGCCCATGGGTGTTAAAAGGGGATTGGATCTGCCAGAACTGGTGTTACAGATGGTTGTGAGCCACCATGTGGGTTTTGGGAACTGTTGTGGAAGTCCTGTGTATATGTCAATAAATTACTGCTGGCCAATAGGAATCTAGATAGGTGGGGCTAGGAGTCCAGGAGGATTCTGGGAAGGAGAAACACAGGAGAGTTCGAGATGTAATGCCATGGGGTAGGATCTGGGAACTATTCTTCGGTAAGAGACATACTTAGATTAACAATTATGGGGTAATTACTTACGTCAGAGCTAGCCAGTAAGAAACAAGCAAGGCCAACAGCTTCATAATTAATATAGCCTCCTGTGTGTTTATTTGGGACTGATGCGGATCTAGAACCAGGCGGGCGGAACGGTTTCTCACAAGGAAAAGCTTCTCTTAACAGGGAACTGAACCCTAGTTCTTTGCAAAAGTGGCAACTGATCTTAACCAGTGAGCTCCCAGCTTTCATTTGCAACTTTTAAGTTCCAGCTGCTCTAGCAATGCTTTCCTGTTATGTATTGACTCTAAAATCCCCCACCCCAGACCCACTCTTTGAAAACTTGTTCCTCTCAGCTGGTGGGAGACTCAGGAGCCTTTAAGAGGTAGGGCTAGCTGCTAAAAGTTTGTCACTAGGGGAGGTCCTTCAAGGGTTTAGTTTGACTCCTGATCCTACTCTCTGTGTTTTGGTCCTCCACGGTGTGAGAGCCCTCCCCAACAAACACACTCTTGTCATGAACTCTGTCATGCCTTTCACACCGTGCTGAACTGAGACCCTCTGAAACCATGAGCTAAAATCCTTCTTTTTCCCTAAAGTTGGTTCTGTCCATAGCCTGCCAGTGTGGTATAAAATGGTGGTACAGCCCCTTCACAATTCACTTTCTTCCACATGGAAGCCAAGGCCTCATAATGGTTTTACGGACATTGTGCTAACCATAATCCTCAAGACTCTCCACAGAAGTGGATTTCTGGTTTAAGAATCTTCTGGCCCCTGACTCACATGTGAGAAAGTTAGACTTTTCTTTGCTGTGGAGCAAAAGTGCCTGATACAGTTGGATCCCCAGTTAGATAATGAAATCACATCTAGGAAAGGATAAGCATTAGCTAACTCTTCAGTCATAGAGGACAGCTATTTCTTTGGAGACAGAGTGTTCATTCAGTGCATAAATACTGATTTTGTGCAAACATGTTCAATGGAGCATGAGCAACACATACATACACATGCCAGAACTCTTGAGAGCTAACATTCTTTCATATGTAATTTGTGGGAGGCTTGATACCCAAATTCTGGGCCTGGTGCCACTCAGAAGGCTTAATTTTGCTACCTTAAACCTATCAATGAGATTTCATTGTACTCAACATCTAAAAGCCACGGCACCTAGCCAGGGCTGCAGCAGATCAGACTCATGCCCACTTGTCCAAAATCTTCCTTGGGAAGGTTACACTAGCCATCCCTGGTTATTCTAGTCACACGGCATGTTTCCCTTCCTTTAAGACCACTTGGCTTCAGAAGTGTTCACATCTTCTGTCTTGACTGTTTTTCTCTTGCTCCTCGCTCTGTTCTTTCCCTAGCACGGTCACAACTCAAATGGAGCTTCTTCGGGGTGGCTTTTCCTATCCATCCCATCCAAAGCAGGCCTCCTTAATGTGGTCTTCAAGAACCCTGTTTTCCATGGTGTTGTGATAAATTGTTGTATGTTTCTGTGCTTGGTTTTTAGTGTGCATTTACCACCTTTCTCGACATCATAAGCTCCACGATGAGGTCAGAGACTATATTTGATCTTTTTACCGCCAAATTGTCAGTGCCTGGCATAATGTCTAGGACACTGTAGGGACAAATATATTTGTTGAATGAATATTTGGCTTGGCTTCAGAGTCTTCAGGAACAGTCTCAAGTCTCTCAACTCTTTTCACGAGTTCCAGGCCTTCTGAGTCAGACCCTGTCTAGCCTTCTTCTTTTGATGCCTATCCTAGGGTTATGCTGGCATATCAGTCATCATCTATTTATGTAGAAGGTTGTGCTTCAAGCTCCAAAGTTGGAAAGTGGCTGCAGGGACCTGATGAGATAACAGGAACAAAAACAGAAACACTGCCCTTACAGCTAAAGCGTCCCAGAGCTGGAACAGAAACACTGCCCTTACAGCTAGAGCGTCCCGGAGCTAGAGCAGAAAGGAGCTGTTTCCCCATTGGTCCTCACGGGTATACTGAATTCCAGACCTGAGTGTGGACAGAAGAGGCTCCAGCCACCAGTATATGAGAATGGCGAGACTAGGAACACATGCTGTTTGAAATGGAGTGTGTGTGAGCTGCTGGCGGTTGTATAGTGACTAGCTGCGTTTGCTTACATGCCTGTTGTAATCTACGGAATGTCTGGGAACCGGGTAAGACTGACCTGGAGGAGAGAAAACCACTATAACAAACTGCATGGTGTATGAGGGTCCACTGTAGTGAGATCTGCTGACATTCTGACCTGTAATCCTGGTTCTCAGTTTGGTTTTAAACGGAGTATAATCATTCCCTCTATGTAGCATACTCTAGTCTTTTTAAATTTCAAACCTTAGAATTAAGAAATTGATTTCCTCCCCAATATCTTATTTTGAAAAATTTCAAATAGAAATTTAGAAGTTTTTTACTTTGAACACCCAGATCTCTTCCATCTAGATCCTCTCATTAACATTTTACAGAGCCCATTATATCTCATCTCTACGTGTTTCTTATATTCTTTACTTACCCATGACTACATCTTAATTTATATTTAAAACTGAGGTTTCAAAATGCTCCTCAGAACTAGCTCCATGTTCCTTGTCTCATGCAGTCTCCTACCTCATCCTTCTGGTTGGTACCTGCCCTTACATTCTAGTTTTTCATGTAATTATTGTGCAGTGTTTTTTCCTAAATTGGTACCTTTTCCTTAATTCTTCAGAATTCACATCATTATCAAAACTTCAATATTTTATATGCAACTTACATGTAACATATGTTCAAATATTTAGTATACATACTAAATCTTGTCATGATATAAATTTTATCCATCATCCTATAGATCCTTCGTGTTTTGTCTTTTTTCCAGTTAATCCTTTTGACATAGTCTCTAAGATTCCAGGGTGGACCTGCTTTTCATTTTATTTTGTTTCTTCTGACTAGTTTCAAGCTACTGATTTATAATAGTTGATGAACTTCAAAATAATCTTTCTTCAATGGTTATCTGTGCTCGTTATCCACGTAGAAAAAATTCTTCTTCAAAAATTCAAACTCAAACCTTAAGAAAGGATAGGCATGAGAAAGGCAGGGTCAGCTTCACAGTCATTTTCAGTTAGGGTGCTGTGTTGTCAGTTCAGTCCCTCTGGATACACCCGGTACAGAATACAAATTGGACTGCACCTATGTAATGCTAGCAGAAAGAAGTCACAGTTTCCCTGGCTATTACCTCTCTGTCCCCTACTCCTTGTGGCCTCTGAAATTCTAACCAGTGCTTTGAGGACCGCTCCCTATTCTCACATGACCTTGTTTATGTATTTATTACTATGAGGCCTTCAGTCTTCTTTTTGGTTGGTTGTTTTTCCTTTTATTGAAAGAGATTTTTCCCTCTCTCTCACATAATATATCCTGATTCTTGTTCTCCTCCCTCTACTCTTTCCAGTTTCTCCCTACCTCCCCTCCCATCCAGAGCTACTACACCCTTTATTTCTCTTATTAGAAAGCAAAGAGGTTTCTAAGGGCAATTGATAAGATAAAATATATCCCACTGCTAGAGAGTCTGGGAAACAGAATCCTCATCTAGTGACTGATGGAAGCAGAGGCAAACACCCACAGCTAAACACTGAACTGAACTCCTGGAACCCAGTGACAGAGAGGGAGGACTGATGAGCAAAGGGGTCAAGACTGGGCTGGTTTAACCCACAGAAACAGCTGACCTGAACAAGGCAGGGCTCTTGGACCCCCAACTGATGACTGGGTGGCCAGCATGGAACTTATCCAGACTCCCTGAATGTGGGTGTCAGTGAGGAGGCCTAGGCAATCTATGGGGCTTTGAGTAGTAGATCAATATTTATCCCTGGCATGCAAATGGACTTTGGGTGCCCATCTCGCAAAGAGGGATGCTCTCTCAGCCTGGAGATCCCCCATGGAGAGCCTCGCCCTCCCTGGGGAAGGAGTGGAGATAGGGTGGAGGCCTGGTGAGAGGGGCGGGGGAGGAGGGGAGGGAGCTGGGATTGACATGTGAAGCAAGTTTGTTTCTAATTTAAAGAAAAAAATAAAACAAAACTAACACATTGGAATAGGACAAAAACAAAATGAAACAAACAAAACAAGAGAAGGAAAAGAGCACAAGAAACTGATACAGATGCAGAGGCCGCTCATTTTCATACTCAGGAATCCCATAAAGACATTACATTCGAAGCCGTAATATAGACACAAAGGGTAAAAGAGAAAAATATATAAGCAAAAAATGACAGAGTTAAAAAAGGAAAAGCCCAGTATGAGACAAGGAACCTCCAAAGATGCCATTGAGTTTATTTTCTGTTGGCCATCTACTGCTGGACATGCAGCCCACCCTTAAGAGCAGTGCCTTTGCCCAGTGAGACTCCCTTAGAGAAAACTATTTTTTCGCTTGCAAGTGGTTATTAATTGGAGATTGACTTTGGGTTAGAAATAGGGCCATGTGCCCACGCCATCATCTGGTACATGTGTACCAGGACATCATCTGATATAGGTCTGTCCAGGCCCTGCGCATGCTGCCACAGTCTGTGAGTTCATGTGTGCATCGTCCTTGTTGATTTAGAGGGCCTGGCCTTCTTGGTGTCCACCATCCCTTCTGGCTCTTCTACTCTTTCTGCCTTCTCTTCTGCTGGGCTCCCTATTCCTGAGGGGAGGGGTTTAATGGAGACATCCCATTATGGCTGAGTGTTCTTTTTTATGTCTTTTTTTAATTTTTAAATTTAAATTAGAAACAAGGTTGCTTCACATGTCAATCCCAGGTCTCTCTCCCTCTCCCTCCCCTCCTCCCACTAACCCTTCAGAACCTCCTCCCCCATCCACACTCCTTTCCCCAGGGAGGGTGAGTCCCTTCATAGGGGGTATCCATAGTCTATCATATCATCCAGGGCAAGGCCTAGGCCCTCCCCCAAGAGTCCAGGGTGAGAGTGCATCTCTCATTATGGAATGGGCACCCAAAGTCCATTGTATGCCAGGCATAAATACTGATCTACTACCCAAGGCCCCATAGATTGCCTAGGCTTCCTCATTGACACCCACATTCAGGGGGTCTAGATCAGTCCCATGCTGGATTCCCAGCCATAAGTCTGGGGTTCAAGAGCTCTTCCTTGTTCAGGTTAGCTGTTTCTGTGGGTTAAACCAGCCCAGTCTTGACCCCTATGCTCATCAGTCCCCTCTCTCTGTCTCTGGGTTCGTTGAGTTCAGATCAGTGTTTAGCTGTGGGTGTTTGCCTCTGCTTCCATCAGTCATTGGTTGAAGGTTCTGTTTCCCAGACTCTCTGGCAGTGGGATTGTAGGCTGGCACTCCTTGATCCACGTCTAAAATCCATATATGACTGAGTACATACCATGTTTGTCTTTTTGTGACTGGGTTACCTCACTTAGGATGGTTTCTTCTAGTGCCATCCATTTGCCTGCAAATTTCAAGATTCCATTGTTTTTTTCTGCTGAATAGCACACCATTGTATATATGTACTATATTTTCTCTATCCACTCTTCAGTTGAAGGGCATCTAGGTTGCTTCCTAGTTCTATATATTACAAATGATGCTGCTATGAACATAGTGGAACAGATGTCCTTGTTGTATGAATGTGCATCTTTTGGATATATGCCTAGGAGTGGAGTTACTGGGTCTTGTGGTAGGTTTAGTCCCATTTTCCTGAGGAATCTCCATACTACTTTCCAAAGTGGCTGTACAAGTTGGCACTCCCACTAGCAGTGGAGGTGTGTTCCTCTTTCTCCATGTCCCCTTCAGCATAAACTGTCATTGGTGTTGTTGATTTTAGCCCTTTTGACAGGAGTAAGATGGTATCTCAGAGTTGTTTTGATTTGCATTTCCCTGATGGCTAGGGATATTGAACACTTTCTTAAGTGCCTCTCATGGCTGAGTGTTTTTATGTCTCTCAGTCTTTACATAATGTCTGGCTGTGGATCTCTGTTCCCATCTGCTTCAGGAGGAAGCTTCTCTGGTGATGGCTGAGCAAATTGCCCATCCACTCCTGACCTTATTAACACAGCCCAAATTAGCTAGGGCACTAGCTCACTAACTTCACTGAATTTATCTGGCACCTTAAAAGTCTCTGTCTGAAGATGAGTAATGTTCCTGCAGTGCCCTTGGTCTCTTTTATAAATAGAACTTTGGTGGTTGGATTGTACTTGTGTTCGAGACATGCTCAGACATGTCTGGATTTTCTGTGTGTCCACAGCTTGGCTTATTCTTATTACAACTTATTCTTTGACACTAACCCATTGGTATGAGTCATGTTTCATCTAGCGCTTACACCTTCAATACAATGGAAGTCATTTTAACTGGGGAGTGTCATACATGCCTTTTCAGTATAGACTTTAGTGTATTAGGCATAGATGCACAAAATGCCTTCTGTATACTGAATTTGAAATCTTTTTTAAAGTTACTTTTTATTTATATTTTGTGTCTTTCTTATCCTGCATCTCAACCCCATTAATTTCCTGTCCTTTCTTATCTGCCCTTGTAACTTCCCCCCCAAAATAAAATAAAATTTAAGAGAAAAAAACAAAGAGAAAAGATCTTGTCATGAAAGCCATACTATGACACAGTGAGTCACAGCAAACCCTTTTATCCATATATCTTTGCTTGCAAGTGTTCATTCATTGCAGGGAGTTATTAGTCTGGTTTGAGACCCCGGTACCTGCTACACTGTCGATGCTGGGTCCTCACTGGGCCTCCTCTTGGGTATCCTGTTGTTGCCCTGTGTCATGGAGATCCTGCAGCTTTGGGTCTTCAGGACCAGCCCCTTCACATGCTCCAGCAGATCAGAGATGGGGTGGATGTTGGGATGGACCAATTCATAACCCTGGTTCTGGGCCTGGGTATTTGCAGGGTTGGTCAGCCTGCCCGGTCTTCCCCATCTTCACCACGAGGGTGAGCTCTCCAGCACTGTCCTGGCTAGTTCACCCCTTGCAAGGGGTGGGGCCAGTTTTCCGACTTTCATGCTCTCAGGGTTCTACTCTGTTGCCCAGGTGAGGTACAGGGCCTGCTCTCCCAAGTGTTGCAGCTGGTAAGGGGCAGGTACTGTTCCCCGACTCCTATGACCTCAGGGCCAGCTGTCCCACCTTCCACCGGCAGTAAGAGGTGGTGGTGGGGCAGGGGTGAGGGGTGGAGGACATTTCTCCCTTACCCAAACCATATAACAGATGAGGGGCAGGACCGGATCTCCCAAGCTCACTTCTTAGGAGGTTCTGCTGCACTCTAGCCAGTACGGTCTGCTCTACTGTGTTGCCCGGTGGAGGAGCAGAACCAGCTTTCCTGAGGGCTGCCGCTGCTGGGGGGTGGGGTGGGGCGGGATGGAGAATCAGCTCTTGTCTGTTGAAGGCGGTGCTGAGTTTGAAATCTTTTGGACCATGTTATTAGCTGTGATTTTGGAATAATGCTGAGTTGGAATTGATGGCCAGTCGAAAGTTTAGCTTCACTTGTTTGCGGCTTTATCTGAGGAGTAGTATTTTTTATATATTTGCATAACTGATTATATTTTATGCTTATTTGAAAAAATAACTCATAATGGAAGAGTAAAAAGAACCAATAAAGTAAAATGCTTAAATGTCTTAGTAATATCCTAACAATGAAATTTTGACAAGGTCTAAAATTGTTCCTTTCAAAGGTTCATCTGACTTAGATAGCTTGTCTGTTGAGGTATATTGAAATAAAGAAAAAGGAAGAAAAAAGGTAGGTGCCTGTATGTAAGATGTTTCAGGAATATTCCACTTAAGACTAAGTTTGAAATATGATGAGAGATATGACATTTTGTAGCTCTTTGTAGAGAAATCCTTGTGTTAAAATAATTTTCTTTTTTCCTATTTATCACAACTTGTAGTGACACATGCTATGTGGTTATTAATCATGTGTAGGTTTAGCCCACCTTTATAAGTTCTTCTAGTCACTCTTCTCTAAGAAACCTTTAAAATGACTGGGACTTAAGGATATTCGTTAAACATGTTGAATGAAGCAATGAGCTTGTATGAGTGTTCAGCTACCCAGGGGCATTGGGGATGGTTCAATGGAAGGCACTTTCCATGAAGCTCCATAACATGAGTTTGATCCCCAGGACCCAGTGGGAGAGAACCACTCAGCTCTCCACTCAACCCCACAAAAAAAAAAGCTACTTTGACTTTGGGTTAAAAGGTAGGTATACTTTAAATATTGATGGATCTGGGCAAATAGTTCTTCAAAACAACAACATAGCAATTTTTTTCCTTTTGGAAGTAAAATACCTAAAACTGTATGTGGGTTTATTTATTCCTTATGAAGAAGTTAATTTGGGACTATTGTAAAGGCATCCAATTGTTTGTATTTTACACAGGAAAATGTGTTGTGTTGAGAAATTATGTATTGAGGTTTTGAAATTATTGTTTCTTACACCGATGGCAGTTAGCCAAGGTGGCCAACACCTATAATTCCAGCACTTGGGAGGCAGCGGGAAGAAGATTACCGTGAATCCAAGGGTAGCCCGGGCTATACAATGAGACCTCTAAACAAAACAAGTAAGCCAGCTGACAAAATCCCATTAAGTTGATGGTGTGGTTTCTCTGGGGAAGTAACATAAAAATTAAAACATTTTAAAAATGTCGGCCAGACAAAAAGTATAGGGAATATATTTTAGACAAAGGAGAGAACAGGTATAAGAATAAGAGAAAAAAATCTAAATACTAAGTAATACAGACAAAATTAAATGAACAGTGTACATCTGTGCCCTGAGTACCATGAAGTTTTGCAAGGAATGAAACATTGGGAAAATGTTCTCATGTAACCGAGGAGAAAGCATGCGTATATGATCCTGTCTTCCTGAGGTTGTGGTGTTTGGATAGGTACCTGTATTTTTGTGAGATAGAAAATGAGGCTGTGGTCCCTCCAGGAGTGAATGGATTGTAGTTGTTGAGTAGGAAGTCTTCATTTAGTTTATTTTGGGTCCATCTGTAAAATTGTAACATTAAATTTAACATTTTGTAATGAATAATTTTTTAAGGGTAGAATGGACACATTATATGGAAGCTTGGTGGGCTGCTGGGCAAGCACATAGTTAATAAACTTTCGGAAAGCTTCCAGAACAATCTTAGGGGCAATTCTTTGTTAGATTTATCAACTAGGTTAGGCTAACTTGGCGATTTTTCTAACCCTTTTGTAGCCGTGGACTGTGTAGCTTGCATGCAGTTGTTTTCTTGCAGCCGTGGACTGTGTCGCTTGCATACAGTTGTTTTTGTGCAGCCGTGGACTGTGTAGTTTGCATAAAGTCTTGGGTAGAATTCTTGAGCACAAAGATGTTGAAAGCAACATGCTTGCTGATGTAGGAGTGAGGGAGGTTTCTCTGTGTTTCCCTTTCCCTCGTAATCTTTTCACAACCCCTGGGGCTCTGCTGAACACAGTTTGAAATACACTGGTCTCTTCCTGGGATTCCTTTGATTTAGTCCTTCCTGAAGGTCAGAGGGATATAGCAGTCCTGTGATTCTAAAATACAAAGGATAAAGGATGCCTAGAGGTAACCCCTGATCCCACCTTGCCTTGCAGAAGACATTCGCTCACACTGCATAAGCTGTTTCCGGCTGTACAGTAGAAGAAGGGCGGCTTTTCCCTTGCACTTCTTGGCTTTGGAGTCTTGTAGCTTCACTTCTTAAAGTTTAGGCACATGGCTTGCAGTCTCTTCATCTCGAGAGTCTAGAACTCTGTTGTTAAGGTCATGTTTGTAGGTCCTATAAATTGTTTCTCTACCTTTCCTAGTTAGAACTAGAAAGCAGCTTTTAAAAGTAAGATGACTTTATATTTATCTAAGAATATACCCTTTCCAGATGCAACCAGCTAAACAAAGAAACTGAATTTCTTTTAAAAGACTTAAATATTTAATAGTAAAACCTGTGAAGAATCATTTTTTTCGGGAATGGATACAATTTTATATTTACTGTTTCGAGCAAACACTCTAATTTTCAGATTATCTGTCTCACTAGAACATTTCTCAATGCTACATATTGCCTCATTTGTCTTGTTATAATTTTAAAAGCTTTGATATAAACATAACAGTATTTTCTAAATAACTCAGAATAATAGAACTGTTTATCCACATAAATAAAATTTCTGTCCATCTCTTAGGTGACTTAATCTCCCTCTCTCTCTCTCTCTCCCTTTCCCCTCTCGGGGGAGGGGTGTGGGGAGATAAGAAAAAAAGAAAAAGAAAAACCATAATGCTGAGGAAGAAAAAGAAATCTCTTCTCCTCACAAGGTGGCACTGTGGTTCTTTTAGTCTCTCAAGCAATCCAGGCACTCAGCTGGTAATTCTCTCCTTGTCTTTCTCCCCCCACCGTTTTCAGGTGATCCTCAATTAGATTCTCATAAAAATGAGAAATAATTTCAAAGGAAACTTGATACTTACAAGTTTGAAGTAAGCTGCAAGCAACTTCAGTTTCTCTATTTAGCTTTCTTTACAAGAGTTCCCTACTCCCAGCTTTGCTTTTAAAATAAAGTTCTTATACCAACTTTCGTTACGGTCTATGGCGTTTTATTTATACTCTTTGTGCTTTATATACTATGATGGTGTACCTAGCGGTCTGTTATGAAGAAATAACGTATGTAAGGAATCTTTGAAATGTTTCAGGAAATAAGCACGAATCACCTTTAAATAATCCAGTTTTGTGGTGTTTGAATTTTCTCTTTTCTAGCTAACTTTTACAATTACATCGATCCATGTCTCTTTCTATGGATAAAAATTAAAGAATATATCTTCATTTTGTATATATACATGTGTGTATACATATGTATATATATCGAAGTATTCTTTGGCTTACTGTAAATATATATATGTACATATAATTTTAATGCTCTTATTCGAATGTAAACGTCCATATAAATTTGTTGTTATCTGTACCAAGGTCCAGGGCAAGCTAGGTTCCACCCTGTACACAGACCTCCACCGGCCTACATCAATCTCTAAGCATGATGTAGGGTGCTGCTGGGGACAAGGCGACTAGGCCGGTTTGGTGGCTGCTGCTCTGGGGCCGAGGTAATCTCCAGGGGGAGGGGCCTGCCAGGCACAGTCAGAGGTCCTTCCTGGCTGGGGCTTGTTGGGTGACCCGGGAGCGGAGCAGTCGTCGTGGGGCCGGGAGTGCAGGGTCTGGGGATAGGAAGAAGCAGGAGGAAAAGTAGGGATAAAGAGGAAAACTGGGGAGAAAAAACAAAAAACAGAGAGAAACAGTGATCAGTAGCCAAAGCCCGGGAAAAGACAGGCGGCGGATAGCAGGGCAAGAGCGGAGGAGAAGCGAGGCGCGGGCCAACGCGGCCCCACAGGGCTGGGGGCTGGGGGTCACCGGCCGCGCGGGACGGTGCTGCCCGTCCCCAGCTTTGGAGGGGCTGCGGGGACAGGAGTATGCACTCGCTGTGCAGCTCGCGGTCCCAGAGCCAGCCGAGGCAGAGGCTGCTCAGAGATCAGTGTCCTTGCGCCGCGCCCGGTCCCGGTGCACAGCTCCGGTCTCGCGGGCTGCGGTTGGGGGCTGCCGGCTGGTGCCCAGCTAGCTCCCGGTCCCGAACCGCAGGCGGCCTGCAACAAGGTCTCCCCCCTCGGACGCTGCAGGGATCATCCCAGCCTGGGTGCCAGATGAGACCCGAGTCCAGAGGGATTTATAAGCCTCACTCTAACTTCCATGAATATGCACAAATGCATCGGACTCTAGGAGTGTGTGCCTCGCTGGAGGTAAACGCAAAGCAATCTCAAGGAAACACTGCCCAGTCTATACCGTAAATCGATGCTTTCTTAGGGATAAGCACCCCGTTCAGTGACTAGCTCCTGCCAATCTTCAGTGAGTATTCAATGATTATTAATTGACGAGACACCTTTCACCCGAAAACGGCCTGTCTGGAATGTCTTTCTTCGCAGAGAAGTGCGAATTAAAGTTTCTTTGTTAGGAAGAACAAAGAAACCCCAACTATTTTAAGGAGGCTTTAGCGTTTGACTTGGCAAACCGGTTTTTTTAACCCCTAGAGATCAACGCTCTTTGACTCGCCCCCTCTCTGTCACAGCTTCTGCAGAGGTGTCTGTGGGACTAGGCTGGTGTTCCGGGTGGGCTGGATCCCCTCTTCTAGAGATTAGCAATTTAGAGTTAAGAAGTTTAGAAGCACTTTAATTCAGCCTTGTACTTTGACATGGGAGGTGACTGAGATTTGGGAAAGAGAGGTAAGTCTTTCAAGTTTGTGCCCTAGCCAAGAAGGATCCCCAGATGCCCAGCTCCTTGGAAAAGGGCCTCGAGGTTGCTCAGCACCCTAAACTTAAACTCATCCTCTTGGGAGCCCAGTACAAACTCCCTTCTTCAAAGTTTGTCAAGAAAGGAATATCTTCCTCCTTTTCATTAAAAAAAATTATTTTCTCTTGCTGTCAGCTTCATTCTGACATAGATCAGGAGTGGAAAAGCGTGTGCTATGGAATAGAGTCATTAGTAAATCCATCTCGCTTTTTGTTTCATTTGACAGCAACACATTAAATTAATCCCTGTCCAAAAGAATCACATTAAGGGAGCTGTCAATGCTAATCCCCCAGCTCATTGTTGCTACCTAGCTCGGGGTTGACTTTAATAGGTCGCGCTGACATTTGTTTCTTTCAAGAGACAAGAGACATGTCGGTGACTTTATCCAGACCCGAGAAAGTTCCCTTCAGAAAGTAGAGGCACCTCAGGTTTTTGTATACTTGTGATATTTTGGGTTTTTTAGCTTTGGGGTTCCAGCTGGTGTAAGAAACGTTGATTCCGGTGTAGCCCTTTGAGTGAAGATTCTTATAATAAAGAAAAGGGAGTGTAGGATCTCCCCATGAGAAAACACAAAACAAAACTAAACCCCCCCCAAACAGCAGCTTATTAAAATTAAAAATAAGATGATATTGCTATTATTTTTTTACTTTTACCATCCTATTAGCTTACACCGTTGTCTATTTATAGACTTGATTGTGCACGAGCCAGATTTAATATAAATTAGAAAAAAATGGCTGAGAGGGGGATAGAGATTACACAACCAAGGAATGAAAAGGGAAGAGAAACAGAGCTGAGAAAACTTGAAAAAATATATCAGTCAGGGGTCTGGAGAAGGTGAGGAGAAGGGGAAACTTCTCGGCCCATCTTGGCAGGAATTCAGATAGGGGGAACTTAGGCAGCACAGCCATTAGAAAAAATACATTACGCCAATATGAAAACACCCCTTTAACCGACATTCATAAACTATGACTATAAAATGTCCATGTTCTCTTTCCTCTCGCTCGTACCCTCCACCCCTGAACACTGATGTGGATTACCCGCTTTGTGCTTCTGACATTTATGGATTCCAGATCTCATGGTTATATATTAGTCTTTGTTTGGGCAACCGCGGAAAAAGCAGAGTGCTGACTCAACCTTAAATCATTTAGCCTGTTGTTAAAAATATGCTTGCCATTTTTATTTTCACAGATATTTGGCAAGATTTTAAGGACAGAATGTGAGCTAAAAATTGATAAATGACCATCTATTATTTAGCAGGCTCATAGTGAATGGTTAGTGTACAGGCACTAGAAAAAGTGGTTGTTGTGTTTTATGTATCTTTACCACTTAATCCATGCTTTTTCCATATTGCAAGGTGACATTGTAAATCATTTTATCAGGTACAAACTCACCTTTGCCTGATCTACCCCCCTCCCAAATCTGTTTTTAAAAATAAACAGTACAGTACATCTTTTATGATTTTAGTTTTATTTTATCATTCTATGTTATTCTCTTATTATTATATTTTATTATCATTATTATAGTTTCAGTTTCCATTTGCTCTTTTTATGTCCTAAGACTCACCTCTGGATTTCAGGGGGAAACATCTTTCCTTTTATACATATTAAGCTCAAACTTGAAGACTCTATTTCAAAAGATAGATCAACAAGAGAAAAGCATGCATATTTATTTGATATAATTGTAAGCAACATAGGAAATAGAGATGTGAAAAAACAGTCCGCTTTGATAGGTCTTTTGTTTTGTTTTTTCCTGCTCTATTTTGGAGGATGACTCTCACATCACAGCCCTGATGGACTCCCAGCTTGTTATCCTTCTGACCCAGTCTCCTATAGGCTTCTACTATGCCTGGCTTAATTTGAGTTGTTTAAGAACAGGAAGCTTGAAGGTGAGTGTTCAGTTATGGAAAATGTGATAGGACAAATGGAGTGGATAGAGGCAGTGAGCTGGGGAACGCAGCAAGGTCTGCTTTCTCTCATCTTTGAGATGTGTGTTCTTTTCTCTGAGTGTAGGAAGGACACCCGCGTGTGAGTGCCATGACCTGTATCGAGGAATGCTGGGAAATCCTTTCCGGGCTTTGTTACCTGTTCTGGGAGAGGAAGATGGAAGAGGATCAAAGAAGGTTTCCTATTTGTAAGAAAGCTAGGGAAAAACAAAAACAAAAACACTGTCTTCCTAAAGTATAGCCAGGCTCTCTATTTTGTGGTAGCAAGTCCTGAAATGTATCTGGACATTGCCACCGTTGAAGTAACATTTCTGTTTTTAAAAGACACAGTTTGACTAGGCTGGACAAAGTAGCTTAGGCTGGCCTCTCCGGTCTCAGCCTTCAGAGGTGACCAGCTTATTAAAGTCAAACTTTACAATCTCCACCATCCCCTCATTGCTATTTGCTGAAGATTATTTCATTTGTTTTAATGATTGAACAAATGAGTTTTACTCAGAAAATGGACTAAAGATTTATATTCCTAACAATAAGGCTTAATAGGATCAGTAAAAACAAAACAAAACAAAACAAACAACAAAAACCCAAACAAACAAGCAAACAACAAAAAACCACTGTGCATGTACTCAGACTCTGACATAGAGTCTATAAAATAAGAACTTAGGTTGTAATGCACCAGGAACTAAGATCCAACTGACATTTAGAAATTGGTGGATTAGTTCAGAGTTCCAGGGACTCCAAGCATGAATAGCTCTTAAATCAAAGGAGTGTGGGTGTATATATATGTATACATGTGGGTGTGTGTACAGTGGCACACGTGCACATATGGATATCTGTGTATGGATGGAGGCAAGAGGTTAATTTCTGGTGTCTACCTAGATTACTTTCCATTTGGAGTTTTTGACTGAACCTGCATTTAACCAGATTCAGCTAGCCTGGCTACTTGGCAAGCTCCAGATATCTTCCTGTCTCTGTTTTGTTGCTAGCTCTTTATGTGAGTACTGAGAAAACACACGCAAATCCTCATATATTCTGCACTTTACAATTTGAGCCATCTTTCCATCCCCTACACTGCTTTCAAGTCCATTGAAAAGAGTGCACCTGACAACTGTGGCTCATTTTCACACCAACTTGGGTAAAAAACCCTGGGGTGGGTGTGCTACCCATGCTTGCCTGGATACCAACATTGCTGAATGCATCAGCAAATGGTACAATCCTTTCAAGTGATGGGAGCACTGGGTGTATGGGGAGATAAGGAACCAGAAGACGGGGTCCCACCGATAATTCATAGTGTCTCATGAGGTGGTCTACTGTTTTTGGACTTCAAATCTCCTTGTTCAATTTCTTGTTGGAGTGAATTCCACACAAAAAAAGAACAATCTTTAATTTGATACTTAGTCACTTCGATGTCCTGCGCTGAGCCAGTTAAGATTGCATATTCTTGTGAAAATATATGCATTCATAATCAGTGAGATAACGTTGCTCTCCAGGGTTCCTGAATGGGAAAGCAGGAGATTGTATATTCAGATATGTGTCTTCAAAGTCACAGAATCACCAGACAAGTTCCCATTCATCATCTTTTACTTTTTATTCTTAGAATTGAAAGGAAAATAACACTGTGAACATTTCTAATTAAATACATAATAAAATTAAGCCCAGCATCCACAAGGTAAAGCTTTATGAGGAAAGAATTCTTGTCCTTTTGTGTAACTGGCGAAATTGACAGACATTTTAATACGAAGACAGGATAAGTGACGTATGCAGTTGATTAAGGCTTAATTACCAATTATGGTGCTGCCCCTTGTGCTTATGCCCCACTTACCATTATTTGCTTGGATTGAAATATTCAGAGACTATAGAGAAAGAAGGCACACTATATCAAGTGTAGTAATTCTTTCCAGAGAATTCTTCCCACATCTTCCACCTGCCCTGCGTTCGATTAAGCTTCCTTCCATTCTAAAGCTTAGGACCTTTGATTTCTGAACACATCCCATTTGAGTCTACAGCTACTTTGTTAACTGTAAGATGCAAAGAGAGAACACTTGGCCATCCTTTTTTTAACATCCTCGACTGCATCCCCTCCTCCAAAGAGACAGCCTCTTTGCTGTAACATCATTTAGTCTGCAGCATCTTCCTCCTGACTTGCTGTAGTGACTTCTACAGCTGTGAACTCAGCCTGGTTCCTTAAATCTACTCTTCATGCTGTTTTGTGTGTGTGTGTGTGTGTGTGTGTGTGTGTGTGTGTTTGTGTGTGTGTGTGTGTTTGTTGTTTTGTTTTGTTTTGAGACAGGGTTTCTCAGTGTAGCCCTGGCTCTCCTACACTTTGTAGATCAGGCTGGTCTCCAACTCACAGATCCACTTGCCTCTGCCTCCCAAGTGCTGGGATTATCCCCTCCATCAGCGCCAGGGAAAAAGTGCACCCTGAGCAGATAGAAAAATTTATATTGTCATTTGTTCCTGGATACCTTCTAGTTTCATCAGTTGCTTTCTGGCCATGAATCTTTATACAGTGGTCTTTCTTTTTATATGAAGTGTTTTGCTCCAACCATATCCTTGACTATGACACTCTATGTAATTAGAGGGCCTCTTCCCTTTTGTTTTCCTTCTTACTGAGAAATTGCTGTACTGGGTAGGAAATGATTCCCCCCTCACCACTACACCATCTTTTGGGAGAATCTGCTCTTGGAGTAGAGATGAATGAAGTCAGGTTTTCTTTCAAAGGGTTTGATATGGAGACGGACAGAATGAATTAATTGACTGTGGGTGTTAGAGGTTAGAGGTCTTAAGGTCTTCAAGGCTAATATGGTCACATGTGCAAGCTGAGATCTGATCTGTAGAAAGGGTGGGAAAATGGAAAATGCAGGAAAAAGTATGAGATATCCTGGTGATCGGCACAGGAAAGGTTTCTCTTGGGTTCTGTTAGCTTACCATTTTCTCGTTTGAGTCTCTCATAAGACTATAATTGCTTGTTAGACACATTTAGTTCATTATGCCGTTATTTTTAATCTAACTCCCCTGAATGTAACTCCTTGTTGCCAAATTCTTTCTTATTAAGAGTCACTTATTGCATGCAATATAAGTGAGTGTATATGTGTGTGTGTGTGTGTGTGTGTGTGTGTGTGTGTGTGTGTGACTCAATGCACGTGGAGATCAGGTGCCAGCTTGTGGGAGTTTAGGGGTCTCCTTTTACCAAGCAGGTCCTGGATATAGGACTCAGAAATGTCAGGTTTAGCAGCAGATGCCCTTACCTTGCCAGGCACCCAAATTATTTATATAGGTATTTATGTCTATTTCCCCCACTTAGACAGTAAACCCCTTGAGAACAGGGACATTTAAAACTTTATGTCACGATTCTGTACTATTAGATCATCTGTGGTTGATTGACACAGACCTATGATAACAAACCCCAGCTTACAATGTCCCCTTTAAAAAAAGGACTTAAATTATGGGCTGGAGTTGCTGTAGCAGCAAATGGTGAAGGACAAGGTTTTACACCAGCATATTTGTTTTTAAATAAAGGTTTTTGAGAATCAATTCTTTGAGGTGTGGGAAAGTCATAAAAATAGAAGTTTGCCAGTCCTGGATCTCATGGGGTCGGTATTTGCAGAGATATCCAGCATCTCTGAAATTTATAACATACTTTGGTTTAGAGCCCATGTAGTGTGACTGGGACCTTACTGCTTGGAAGGCATTTGCTTTCCAGGATAGCCAGGAATAACACACTATTAGTGAACTGGTGAAACGTTCAGTTCCTTGTGGTAGCATTCACAGTGGGACACTCTATTCTGTGAATAATTGTGCTATTCTTTAAATATTGTCTCTAATAATTCACTGCCTTGGACACTTTCTATGTTGGCATTTCTGATTGAATGACAAATAACAAACATTCAAAGACTTCTTTTCTGTGGTGGGGATTAAAAAGGATACTGTCATATCATAGCTGAGACTTCACTGCCGGAAAGTCGAAGGGACAGATCACTGCCATTATCTTTCCTCCAATTAATTCTACCTTCCAAAATACCGTGGTCATTAGAATCTGTGGTCTCTTTCAGTCACGAACTGAACCCTTCCATTCTTTCCTCTCTCTTTGTGGTATTACATTAGTAAATGTCCTCATATCTGGTTACAACAAACCGTGGTAGAGAGACTATTATTTTGGAATTGCCATCCTCCCTGCTTGGTGTCTGTGTGAACTGTTACCTTAGAGAGCATTAATCTTCTCCAAACCATTTTAGGCAAAGCTTCCAGAAGAACTAGTAGACAGGGAATACACCTGGCAAATGGATCAGAGTTAGAGGCTATCTTTGCTTAAGACCTTAATATATTCAATTGTGGTTTGAGGTGATGCTCTTTTAATGTTAAATGTAATTATAATATGGTAGAGGAACAGTCTATGCATGTTGCTGGAGAGAAAAATGTGGGGTACTTAACCGATTCCAGGCTTATTATAAAGCTTATTTCTCCCTTGTGAAAATGTAGTCAGTTCTAGTAAAACATACACACATGACCCTCTGGAGACTCTATGAGCATAAATACAGGTTAAATAGTCAGACAGAATGTCAGTGCTTTAAAACGTAAGTGGGTATCAAGGCTGGGAAACAAAAAGACTTCCTTAGTTTCAAAGGCAGCCAGTTGTGTGGCAAACACTATGGTAATAGTTCCTTTATTCAGAGGCTTATTATAGAAAACACCATGCTGTCTTGAAACAGAAGAAGTTGCATACAATCATGTCCATAATCCATAATTGAAAGAAACGGAAACAGAACAATTATTCTCCTCTATGATTGTTTTCACAATTTCTTGTTCTCAGCAGGATTCTTTTTTGTTTTATGTAGTTTCTTTTGGCTCAATGTAAAAATCCAGCAACTATAGTGTGATTAGTTTAAGATGAAATTTTGCATGACTACTGAGATACAAAAAAACTCTATTTTTCATAATCGTGAATGATGTTTATGCAGTCAATCCACATTTAATGTAATAGTATTGATTGTAACGTGTGCTTCATACGTGATGTGCATTTGACTCAGTTTTGCAAGTTTTGTCAATTAATGACTTACCATGTGGAGACTGGGGTGTAGCCCAGCAGTATAGCTCTTGTCCAACATGCCCAAGACCTTGGGTTTGATCTCTAGCATTGTTTATAAAAAGCATCATGATTAATTTAAAGATGGTCATAAATATAGCAGCATGGCATTTGAGTTAGAGAAACGGTTTTGTGTGGTGAGAGAGAGATAAGAAATGAAAGCGATTCTCCTGTGATACATTTAATCTTTAAACATTTCTGTCATCTTCCAGGAGCTATTTTTGGCTTTACATACCATAAAATATTTAGCAGTGAACTCAGTGAAAGTGTTATTACTTCTCAGATTCAATATTGTCACTCTGTAGCTCCACGTTGTGACAGAGAACTCGTGTGGCTCTATTTCTTCTTCTCTAACCAGAAGAGTTAATATTTGTTGAGAAGTGATTGCTTTCTGGGCTTGGATGGGAGAGTGCCCAGCTTCTTAGTGAGTCTTGACTTAACAGAGCACAGGGTCTTAGGAAGATTTGAGAAGCTTCTTCTCTCTCAGTTTTTGCCCCTTCCTTCCCTGACCTCAAGACCAAAAGGCTGGAGAATGGAAGCAAGGAACAAAGGGCAGGCGGTGAGCACTGCAGAGACGGCGGAGCAGCTCTCCACGCTCCTGTGAATTGTGCTCTACTCATTTTAGAAATATATCGAACTGTGTTATTTTATCCTAAGTGATTGGCACTTCCTAAGACTCTAAGCTTTATTTATAAAGCAGCCAAATATTTGTTTCCATGTATATTACACAAACTCTGCGCTTTTTTTGATCTCAGAGGTCAAATTCCTTCTCCTAATTTTACAGAAGAAAAAACTGGGGGAGGATGGCTGTCCACTGTTTAATGCACACATCTGAGAATGAAAGGACTTGCTATTAATAATCACCCACAACAACAGATACAAAATGGGAAACTAGGAGCTGTGATTACTGTGACTATAAAATGTAGAGATTAGGATTGCAGATGCAGAAGGCATTAAAATTAATTTACATGCTTTGTTAGAGTTCTATGGTTTTTTCACTCAGGAAACAGTTAAATTGGCCATTCTAATAATATCTAACTCTTCAACAGATTTTTTTCATTTTTAATAATGTGTATGTATGCATTTGTCTGTGTGGAGCACAAGCAAGTGAATGCACATAGAAGCCTGAAGAGGATGTCAGATCCCTGGAACTGTAGTTAGAGACGACCGTGTGCTGCCTGCCGTCTTTGCTGGGAACTGAACTTGGGTCCTCTGGAAGACCATCTCTCCAGCCCCACTAGCTAACTTTTTAAAAAGGGAGAGATTTCCTTATTTAATTTTATGTGTATGGCTGTTTGCCTGCATTTATATGTTGCACCATGTGTGTGCCTGGTGCTGCAGAAATCAGAAGATGGGGTCAGCTGCCCTGGAACTGGAGGAAGGGAGGTTGTGAGCCACCACGTGATTGCTGGCAATGGAACCTAGGTCCTCTGCAAGAGCAGCAATTGATCTAAACCACTGAGCTACCGCAACGGCCCCAATAACTAACTTTTTTTTGATTACTATGTGTCAGACATTCTGAATTTTTAGAGCACTGTATTTTTAGAACATAATTAGCCCTAAGAATGACTCTTTGAGACTGTAGGCTTGTTATTACTTCAAAGACAAGGAAATGGAAACCTAAGAGGTAGCATTCCTTGTCCATGGTCATAGAATTAGTAGCTAAAAGAGCTGGGATTCAAAACTCAGTACTTTGGCTCTAGGGTCCAAGCTTTACCAGCTTCCGTAGGCTGCTATTTGTGTCTCTAGCACTGATGGTGTGTGTGATGACTAGCTTTATGTCAACTTGATACCAGCTAGAGTCGATTTGGGAGAGAGAAGCTCAACTGAGGAAATTTTTCCATAAGCCTGACCTGTTAGAAAGCCTGGAGTGCATTTTCTTAGTTTATTACTGATGTGGGAGGGCTCAGATCACTGTGAGTGGTGTCAGTCACTGCTGGGCTGGTGGTCCTGGGTCCTGCAGGGAAGCAGACTGAACATACCAGTAAGCAGCACTCCTCCATGGCCTCTGCTTCACTTCCTAGCTCCAGGTCCCTGCCCTGTTTGGATTCCTGCCTGGACTTCCCTAAGTGATGGAATGTTACCTGTAAGCCAAACAAACACTTTCCTCTTCAAGTTGCTCTTGGTCATGATGCTTTATCACAGCAACAGAAATCCTGGCGAAGACAGAAAGCCTAAGGGTCAGGTCTCAAATGGTAGTGATATTTGAAGGACTATGCAGATCTCAAGGTTTGCAATCTTTGGTGGTGGTGTGGTGGGAGGGGTGGGGGGGGGGAGAAACCTTGAGTATGGGGTTGTGAAGTAAATGATAGATCATTTGGTACCAGAGATCAGAAGCTAAAGAAACTACAGCTGTACACAACCCTCAGGTTCTTTCCAGTGTGTCTTATCCATGGTATTGTGAGAGTAGGGTTAAGGACCGAGCGGTGAGTACAGGTGAGTAGATGGATGTAGCAGTAGCCTCTAACTGAAGGGAGGAGCAGAGTAGGAAATAAAGGCTACGGACCATGGCTTCAACCTACAGACGACCTACACATAATCATGGCTTCAGAAAAAAAAAAAAAAGACGGAAGGAGCTAGTGGGGGCGGGGAAGAGGAAGTTTTATGATCAATATCTGAGGCTAGTGGGGCACAGACGCCACTCCTTTTAAACTGCTGGAGATTGTTTAGCAGAAGATCACTAGGGTAGAGCTATGCTAAGAAAATGCAGAGGAATTATTGGGTGGCCAGTGTCCCTTCATGTTCCACTGTCCTGAAAAACTCAGAGCAAGAAACTCCCACTTCAAATTCTGTCTAGTGTGAGTTGTGTAGATATTTTAGATAGCTTTTCATCCTTAATGCCAATCATCTGTTATTACATAGAGTTGGATGCAAATGTGTTTACTACATATGCTTTAAATTTTGAAATTACAATTACTACTACTACTATTAGTAGAATAGTGTGTGCATGTGTGTACATATGTGAATGTCACAGGATGACTTTGTGGAATTGGTTATCTCTTTCTACCATGTGGTTCTGGGATCAAATGCCAGTCCATAGGATTGGCAGTCGGTGCCTCTACACATTCAACCATCTTGATGAATCCTGAATATACTTTAAAATGCTTTGGAACATGGCACCTAAGTTTTTCTTTAAGAATACGAGAGCATAGTCTTTACTAGTAATTCACTCTCTGCATGGCAGCTGTATCCTATTCATTAAACAAGATACAATTAATTCTGGTGATGTTAGTCAACCTGTAACTAAATAATGGTACCACGAGGAACTCACAAGAAGAAAGAAATTCCTGACTTCAAAGTATGGATGTGGAGTATACATCAAGCCAAATGAAAGATAACTAAATTGTCTTACTTACGCATCAGGACCAGTGCTGGTAGAGATTACTTACCTTAATCCTCAGTTGTCACTTAAAAGTACTTTCTAGTATATATTTACCTTACCATATTTTGTTTTACTGTTATCATTTTTTGGATGAAAATAATGGAATCCAAAAGGAAAACAACAAATTTAGAAAGCTAATATGTTAGAATTTTAGATTAAATGCAAAATGTGTACAAATTCATCCATAGGTATTTAAAAATTTTTAATTAGTAATGACCTCATTTCCCTGCCTCTTTAACTGGGCTATCTTCCATGTCTTTGCTCAAGGTCACTTGATTTCCCTGACACAATTTGAATTTGGCTTTCTTCAACTTCATTCTGAATTTCCTTTTATATGTTTCTGTTCTCTTAAAACACTAAGATTGCAAGAGTAGTTTTACTGATATACAAGTATGTTTTAAAAAAGACTTTTTTCTGTAATAAAATAGGATATTTCCATGATGAATACAAAAAGTAGCAAGTTGCAAAAATAATTCTAAATCACTATTTTGTTTCATTAAAGATTTTGTGGAATTTTGTGGTGGGTCAGTTTATGTGAGTGACAGTTCCTCTTACCCAAAATAGGAAAAATAAAGTCTTTATCTTCTGAAGCAGGGACAAGGTTGAGCAGTTTTAACTGTTTCCATCAACGCTCAGGACTTGAATGTCCCTCTTGACGGGCATACGGTCTCATTTTGGTGAGAAGCAGATTACGTACGAGCTCACGGTGGTGGCAGAGAGCAGAAGCTGTAAGCATACCATAATCTGTCTATGGCTTGGTTTTAATTTCCTTTTGGAAATAAGTTACATTATTATAAAAATACAACATTTATAACTTAGTAAACAGCACTATAAACTACTGAAGTATTCACCCCAAACTCCTGCCTCACCCCAATAGCCAGGTGGTTATGCCACCTGGGTAGTTTCTTAACCCCTATTATTGGCTAGCATTGCAGTGAAGTCGAAAAGAAAGGCCTGAATGCTGAGGAGAACTTGTGAATCTAACAGCACAAGTAGTTAACTTGTTTGTATATTTATATTTCTTGAACACGATGAAGCCAGATATTCACTGTAGGTAAGAGAAACAAATGTGAAGGAAGAACCAAAAATTGTGTATTTTTAGAATAATATTTTCCCTAAATGAAATGCCTAATGTATAATACTAGATTAGGTGCAATCACATTCCATATTTCACACCAGCATATGTGAGACATAGCTATCAATACAAAGAGCTGATGTGTTTGAAAGTTAGCAACTGGCATTCAAATCTGTTTGACAAAAGTCTGTTTGCTGTAGCTCATTTGCATTTCCTGTCATACAAAACAAATACAATGTCTTTTGTTACTTATAAAAAAAGACATCTGTTTTAATCTCAGGGGTAAAGGTTCAAGCCCAAGAAGTTACTTTTAAATGGAAATAATCCTTGAAAGTGATATTGACACTTGATCTGTGGTTCTCATTACATTTTTATTTTAGCCATTAGAGGGCACATTAGTTCAAGAGAAATTAAACACAAAGCAGAGCAATAAGATCGAAGTACGTTTAGAAGTGGTAGAGAAAATTGTGTGTATTTAATGGAGCTTATTTTCATTCACTTCATTGTCATTTCCAACATAAGTTATCAGAATTTCTATAATCTGAAGAAAGAATCCCAAGTGTTTATAGTTCCATATTAAAAAAATAGCTCTTTACTTTTTAGTGGCAGCTGCTGCTTCTGGGAGAGCCAGGCAGGCCTGGTTGAAGTTGACGAGGTCGACTGTTCTGTGGCCAAGGAGGACACAATACATCACAGCATTTGAAGAACATCCTGAGTTCAAGGTGCTTGTGATTAGGTTCTTATGACGCAAGGGGATGCGTGTCCTCAGGCTTGCAGCCGGTAAAAGGACAGCATCTGTGTGTGAACGCATGAGCTCAGCAACCAGGCTGAGTATTTATAACCTTTAAAATTTGGTACAAATTACAGAGAGAACAATAGATGGCCCCAGATCGAACACAGCCTTTATTTCACTAGAAAGCCTTGACTGAGGTCATAAACTGTGAGAGGGCAGGCAGCTCAAGTGGCTTATGAATGACTGCCGCGTCTCAGAATGAGTTCATTTGTTTTCAATCTGTGGCAAACTACTATTATTTCTAATGTTCAGTCTTTTGCTCTAAAGGCTGTAGGTTGTTAATCTGTAAAGGCTGAAATGGATACTAGCTAGCATTCAACAGTAATACTTTCGCCATGTCAAGTTAAGGGAAACCTTCCAGTGATTAATTCACTAATTTATTCAATAAAATTTATTGAGCACCCACTAAGTTTCACATTCTGAACTGGGTGCTAAGGAATGAAGACAAATATATTATTCTTGGCTTGAGAATACAGTCTTTATTGCTGTGTGATTTATGGAGAGATAAATCAGCAAATAACAGTAGTATACAATAACTTTGTATATTAGTGTAGAACAGGAAAGAGATTTATCAAACCTATTAGAAAAATATCTCACATATTTTTAAGGGAGCTGAGGGGTTAGGAAATGCGTTAGTATATACTATCTTCAGTTTGAGACTGCAAAAGCACTCTGTTCTTTTTCTTTGAGAGTCAATTATACAATAAATTGTGGTAATTAGTAGCATAAAACAAGGTAATAATGTAATTAAAACCAAAATATTTACTTGCTATAGCAGATACTTTTCTGCATCTTAATTCTGCTCCTTTCAGGCTAATAATACTCTATAGGAATTTCCGTGTGGCTTTTGCATCTGGAGGTAGTGAATTACTGTGTGTGCAAAGAAAGCTCAGAATTATGCTTTAATTATGATTTGAATGATGATTTGAGTCTGAGCATGAGTTGTCAACAGAACTGTGAGCTGGGGAAAGAGATAAGGGCCGTTAGTGGGATAAAAAGTCTATCTGCCTCACTTATTTTTAAGGGTCTTTTGTTTAAAAAGAAGTAATTAATGTTAGGAATTAATTGGTTCAGATTCTTGATTTTAAAGTTATCACTTGGTTGCAAAGATGAAGCCTTTTCAAAATGACTACATGATATGCAATGGCAGGAACATTTCAGTAGAAGGTGGAAAACATAATTGAAAAGCTGGCTTTTGAAGTGTTTGCTTATCGCCCTAATTGATAGCAGATGAGCCCAAAGAACGAAAGCCTGTTAGAATAAAGAGTTGTATGTGGCCTGATTTCACAGTAAGCTGCTTGCTTCTGCAAGGCAAAGCGTGATTGTTGGTGTTCTGATAGGATATTAGGCTTTAAGGGAGCCTGGTCAGAATGCATTAACTGTCACCAATCAGTCACGAAGCCAATGGACATATGTATAGTATTAAAATAGTTTAAGGTTTGGATCACCAAATTAATTTATCCATAAAACTAAAAAACAAGTGTAGCCCTAAAAATTTATATTTTTTGAGAAAGCAGGCACATTACAAGATAGACCATACAGTACAAGTCCAGGATTGTAAGAAAACAGTATCTTTGTAAGGATGCAAACATCTGAAATGATATCCACCAAAGGTTAGCAGTGTTGTTTTCAGGCACTAGGAGTAGGGAGATTTTCATTTTCTTCAATCTTATCTATATTTGCCCACAGCAAATATATTTAATTGTATAACAAAGGATATATTAGTATCTAATCTACCCAATATTTTTCAGAAATCTTTCCATATGACCTTAGAATATACAACATATTCTTGCTGACACTTAATTGGCTCCAATATATATTTACATTTCTCATTTATTCATGTCTTCTGCTCTTATATTTACTTATCTCCTGAATACATTAATGTTTAGCAATATATAACACAGTTAGCTCTGAGATTACCTCCTACAAAGAAAACAGAAAACAAAGATCTATTGACGAATGGAACAGAATTTAGCTTTGCACATACAGAGGTGAGTACTTAAGTTAATGTGAATGGATTGGCGCAGGATGTGACCTGGTCATAGGAAAGGAAGGAAAGGACAGGAAAGAACTCAGATGAGACTACATTTGGAGTGGGCAGCAGGGGTGGAGACTCAGGGATCGTTGGTACTGCCTGGTCTACCTGGTCAGAACAGAAGCTGTGGCATTCATCCAAAAAACAACAGCAAGTCCCATACATGTCATGGCTCTATCTTTTTAGAAGGCTGCTTTCCTTCCAGTGAGGAGAAAGCTTGGCCTGTTGATCTGCTTAAGGAGCCTTTATTTCCTTATTTTCATTTAAGAGACTAGTTTTTGGCAGCGGCATTCTCAGAGAGCTTAAGCCTCAGACATCACATCAGCGACAGCAGCTCAACCACACTTACAAAAATTGAATGAGGTGGGTGGATTTGAGTGGCGATTAAGCATGGGTTTTCCATTGCTAGGAAGAGCAAAACAAAAAAACAAAACAAAACAAAAACACTCCCCAAGAAAAACCTCCTCCAAACTGTTCACTTGAAAAACAAAAAAAACCACACACACCCCCATCTAGATACACGTAACATAGCTCTCTGTGTCATCTCTATTCTGGGTCAAAAAGAGTCAGGCTATAAAAGAAAAAGATTGCTTTCTTGGTTAGGATTAGTAGTCAAACAGAGGCAAGCATTCACTAGGTGTTGCAAAGAAATGCCGGGCAATCAGAGCTGAGTGAGTTTCAGTCTCTACTTTCTGATTAAACAACATACTTTCGTGGAGGCTTTACTTTACTTTCTTCCTGCATAATTAGACGTTCTTCATTTGGACATGTGGAAAACAGCTTTTAACTACGGAATGATTAATTTCCCATTACAATTTTATTAACGACAAGTAATTATTCAGTATTTCTATTTTACTTAGGGGGTCGGTTCCAATCTCTGGCTCTGATGTTTTTTCAATCCAAATGAAAATTTGTAAACGAACTCTATTTCAAATTTGTCCTCCATCTGACAAATGGGAGCTTCCCAAGACGAGCTCAGAACGATCTCTAATCAGCAGCGAGAGCCGAGCTCCTGTGGCTCAAGGCTTTCTGTATTCTACTTCTTCAAATTATGCTGTAGAGCTTGGTGTTTTCTACTGATCTCCACCATTGTTCTCAGTAATTTAGAAGTTAACGGTGCAGTGATCTTGTGAGAGTGTGCTGGAACCTCCAGTCAGTCTATAGAGCTCTCTGCCAAGCCAGGGAGGGGGCAGAGATCCCTGTGGCCCGGGACTCCTAGCTACACAGCAGTGGTGTGCTCCAACTGCCGGCTCCTTCCTGCACCTAAAGCTCTTCTGTTCTCGAGTCTGTAGCTCACCTCATAAATGCCTCTTCCCATAAAGAGCCGAGAAGGGAATTATGCAGCACGTGCTGCGCTTACCTGAGAAACTAAAGATCATTAATTAGGAAGGTGCTGCTGGGCAACAGGAAATGTTTCATTAGAAAGGTTTCAAATCTAAGAAAGTAATTAATTTCTCTTTGGAAGGCGAACACGTTCTCTCTTCTGGTGCCCTTCACTACGCGATTGAATGGTTCGAGGCAGCACAGAGGGAATTCAACTCCTCTCTCATTAGCCCTCCTAATCTCTCTCTCTCTTTTCTGGGTCTCCTCTCCATCCCGTTTCATTTAGGCCTTCTAGGGGTTTGGAGGAGGGACGTTTTATTGTATTTTTTTTGTGATAATAAGTTCAGGGATTTTTATTTTTATTTTTTCTCTTCTTTTTTTTTTAAATTTAAGTTAGAAACAAGTTTGTTTCACATGCTAACACCACCTCTCTCCCCTCCTCCCCATCCCTCCCCACCAGGCCCCCCAGTCCCCCACCCAATCTCCACTCCCATCCCCAGGGTGGGTGAGTCTGTCACGTCATCCAGGGTAGGGTCTAGGTCCTTAAGGGATTTTAAAAATGTAACATGTATCAAGTGGTACCCTTCCTCCCTTTCTCACTCTTTATTTTTCTCCCAGCTCTCACCCATCATTCCCCCTTTTCACTCTCTTGTTGGAGGGAGCAGTTATGGCAATCCTCTTGCCTTAGCCTTTCGAGTGCTGGAATTACAGGTGTGAGATATTGCTACTGAAGTAAGTAATTCTGTGTGTGTGTGTGTGTGTGTGTGTGTGTGTGTGTGTATGTGTGTGTGTGTGTGTGAAATGTGCGTCTACTATCAAGAGGTCTTCGAAAACAAAACACCCTCATTTGTTAAAAGGAATGGTTTTAAAATTTGTTCAAAGGAACACATCAGGAGAATTAAATACAACACATGTGACAGACATATGAGCATCTATGTGCCTGTTTATCCACACACATATGTGTGAAAGAGACAGCTTACAACTTTACAAAAATATTTAAGCTCCAATCAAAGTAAGAGAAAAGGGCTGTAGAGGTGTCTCAGCAGTTAAGAGTATTTGTTGCTCCTGCAGAAGACCCATATCCAAGGCTGGGCACCCCATCCCTACTAGCCTCCTAACCGGCCCCCAGTCTGCTGTGCCTCTTATACTTCTGTTTATTTTTTTCTTGTGCAGGTAGCCAAGGGTGCTGAGCTCATAATTTTAACAGCCATGCCATACACAGAAGACATCATGGCATAGCATCCTTCCTCATCCTCTAACTCTTAATGGACTTTTCACCCCCACACCATGCTGTGTCTTGGGCCTTGGGGGGCAGGGTGATGCAGGTGTCCTGTTTAGGGCTGAGTTCACAAAAGTCACTTATTCTCAGTGTTTTGACCAGTTATGAGTTTCATCAATAACCATCTCAAGCTGCAAAAAGAAGCTTCTTGGAGCAGGACTGAATGCAGCTTTTGTAGTCTATGGCGTAAATGTAAATACAGAGACAGGAATTTGACTACATGTCCCGTTAGCAAAACCATCACAGATACTCCCCTTGGGACTTCTATGCTCCTAGACTTTTGACCTGGCATGTATTCCCTCCCATGGAGTGGACTCCACAGCCAGTCGGAACACGGTTGTTCTCACATGCCACTATCCATCCACACCAGTGGGCACACCCTGCCTGCCAGGTTGATATTGCAGCCAGTTCACAGGGTGGGTAAGACTGTTGACAAGTTTTCTCTGCCATCAGTGTCCTAGCATTGTTAGTCTTTCTTACACTTGGAATCCGTATTGATACAAGATTTCCTGTCCCACTTAGTAGGGGATGGCATTTGGAAATGAAAATAGGTATTGCATTAGATCCCTTCTTTTGTTGTGATTAAATACCACGACCAATGTAACTTTTGGATGGAAAGAAGGGTTTATTTGTGCTCACAGCTCCAGAGGAATGTGCACATCATGGCAGGGAGTCAGGGTGGCAAGCAGCGGGCAGGGCAACTGGAGGAGGATGCTGAGAGCTTCAAACCTAAGCATGAAACAGAGGAAGTGAGCTGGACATGGAGAATGTCTCAAAGCCTGCCTCCAGTGACTTACAACCTCCAGCAGGGAAATGCCTCCTTAACTGTCTCAAAGAGCACCACCAGCTGGGTACCAAGTGTTCAAATGCATATGCCTGTGAGGAACATGTTTCTACATGTGTGTACTGGGGTGAGGCTCCTTTAGGAAAACCTGTGTGCATGGGCATGTGTGTGTGTGTATATTAGAGATTGTGTATGAGCTCATGGTGATACCTTGAATTTCAATCCGTATTTACAAAGCTCAGTGCAATTCTTTGTCCATTACCGATCGCAGGTCTCTTTCTGCAGTGAGCCCTCTGGCTTCCAGCAATGCCAACACATTCATTCAATTTGCTCATCCCCTCAGAGTGCATAAAATAGTTTCACACGCCTTTATCACTATAAAAGCAAACCTGCTATGACAAGTCCAAGATTTATTTGCAATTCTGGAATTCCTTAGCTAGTACTTAAAAGTAGCTTGAGTTGGTTCTTTATTTCTTCCACAGAGCACATGTACTGTTTACTTAAAATATAGTTTGGCTCACTCTGTTTGTTCTTAGTTATAGATTTTGTGAGTTTCCTTCAACTTTGTTGACTTTGGCCTTTCCAAGTTAGACTATCACAAAAAATGTATATACAGCCTTGCTACTCATCTCCCTTCATTCCTGCCACTGCTACCTCTTTGTAGGTAGCTGAGTTTTTCTTTTTAGTTTTTAAAATAATAGTTTTCAATTATCAAAGTAACACCTTCATTATTGGCATCTCCACATAAAATTTATTTCTGTTGCTCTTTCTTCTTCACTTTGAGTGAAACTGAATTTTTTCATATGGTTACAAAAAATTTTTAAGTCTTTTCCTTGATAGATTGACTGTTCATGACCATTGATTACTTATCTACAATATATATATTCCTTTAAAATTTTTCTTTTTATATTGACAATATTTGTAATATGTGGTACAGATTTTCATCCCAAGTTATCATTTGTTCTTTGATTTTGAATAAACTTTTCAGGTTGTTGAATACAGGTCAAGCATATGTAATCTGAAATGTGAAGTATTCCAAAGATTTTGAATACCAGTATGATGCCACACGTATTATACCTAACATATACAGTAAACAGGTAAACAGTGTTAAATAAAATTACTTTCAGGCTATGTGTAGATGAAACATAAATGAGTTTTGTATTCAGGGTCTGTCCTAGCTTCATTTCTGTTGCTGTGATAAAATACCACCCCAAAAACAATGTATGTAAGAAATGGGCTTATTTCACTCACAATTCCAAGCTAAAGTCACTGTTGCATGTACCAGAATGTTGAGTGAAGCTTTTTCCTTGCCAGCAGCTTTGGTTTTTCTCCACCAATCGCCTGGGCTCTGCCACGTTGTAGCCCCCAAATAACACACAAGATGCTGTATTAATTATGAAGCTGTTGGCCTTGCTTGTTTCTTACTGACTATCTTTGACTTAATATTTAACCCATCTAAGTATTTCTCTTACGGGAGAAAGGACATCTTACTTCTCTGGCAGGCTACATCGTGACTCCCTGTGTTTCTCCTTCCCAGAGTCCTCCTGGACTCCTAGTCCCTCCTACTTGCTTCCCTATTGGCCAACAGTGCTTTATTGACATATACACAGGACTTCCCCATCACCAGAAGCAGTAACATCTACAGTGAAGAGCAGACAATGAACTCTCGCTTTTTTGTGCTCACCTCGGTTTCTCCATTTACAGAGTTCAGGACGCAAGCCTTGGAAATGGTGCTGCCCACAATGGGCTGACTCTTCTCATATAAATTAATTTAATTAAGGCCATTACTCATGGACATTCCCACAGATTAACTCAATGTAGACAATCCCTCATTGAGACTTTCTTCCACAGGTGATTCTAGGTTGTGTCAAGTTAGTAATTAATTCCAACTACTTCAGAGTCCTAACCTGGAGATATAAGGTCATTATTAATATACTTTTACCAAACTAACACAATTTCTATTTAAAAAAATTACCTGTTGGGAGACACAGTAGTCAATTAGGATATGGTCTCAATGATAATGTGGCCTGGAAGTGGTTATCACCACTCAAGCTTACTTATGTTGTATACAAACAAGAAGCTGATTGCTTGTTTTGGATGAGTGAGTATCAGAAAAGATTATATTTAGGTCCAGCATTGGTTCACTAGCTAGTAGTGGACATTGTGAGTTAGAGAGGCATGGAGGGAAGAGTATTCCACCTAGAGTCACCAGTTAAAGGGACTTACAGCAAACCAGTTGGGCTGTTTGGACAATACCATAAATGCCTACTGATTAGAATGAATGGAAAACCAGAGTCAGTGCTCTGTTGAAAGGATTATAAGATTATATCATGTTCATGTACCAGAATGAAGTCTCCTGAAGTTTGTTTGGAAACTGTACATGCTGTTCACAATTTGGCCATTGTGGGTTCACGTGCATTCTTTAGGAACTGTATGTAGGAACTGAATTGTCTGCTGTTGCTGAGGTTTTCAGTTTTTAACTACAGGAGAGATTCAAGGCAACTTCAAATCAGGTCTAAGTTTGAAAACAGATGCCATGAACCTGTGAAGAAGGCAGCCACAATGTTGGCCATAAAGAACTTGGGTAAGCCTCTGGGTAGTAGTTAGATGAGCTTTGAAATTTGAATACCTCTTTGGACTCCACAATTTATTTCTATTAGGTTTATCAAGAAAAGAAATTTCTCAGCAACACACCATCCCTTCCAATATCTGTCAACAAACGCTTGCCTGTTTTTGCAATTATTGTTTAGAATCTCCATACTTTATGGGGTATTTTGAAGCAATTTAAATTATTATGACAAACATGTTACAGAAATACTCTATGAGTTCATAAAAAGTTCTGTTGGGTTTTCTCCAGTTTTGGTTAGCCTTTACTTACATGAGAAAGTTTATTTTGCTGCCTTCAAAAAGCTCAGTCTCAGAAAGTTCAGCCTACACTCAGAATTTATATTTAAACTCTCATGGGTGCAAGACAGGATACTAAGGAGAATCATAATTCATACACTGCATTCTCTAAGGTGGAACAAGGTGTCTAGACTCCCGAGAGCGGGATGTCAGCAGGTTTTAACACAGCAATTCTCCGGGTAGCAAATGCGGTGGAAAGCCACATCAAGGACTGGAAAAGGAGGGAGGGGGGGGGGGGACGGCTGTCTCCTAAAACACAGGAGACTTGGAGAATGTGATGTGTGGCAGAGACCTTGTAGTTCCCATCTGTTCACAAAAAACTTGGGTGAACATTTTTGTTCATTTTCATTCTGTGTTCTGTCTCATGGCGGCATCTCCTCCACGTGCTGTGTAGCTGAGAAGAGCACACTGCTTCTCCCAGTTTGGGCTATGGTTGTATAGTTCCCATATGGTGTTAATAATGTCATTGTGTGGCTAATGTTTTCCACTTTACAAGATATTTTACCCTCACTATCGTATCTGATCCTTGTGAGAAATCCTGAAACATAGTTAAGAAGACTTGACTTTCCCAGTGGATGACTGATCCCCACTCCCAATCCCATCACGTAGCCTATGTGTTAGAACTGGAACCTGTTCTTCGACCAAAAGTCCGGAGACTTTTCTGCTAGTCTTTAATTTGCATTATCATTAGTTAACAATGACTTTCATATGTGATTTTGGCAGAAATAAAGATACGAAAGGATCACATTTCATGGAAGATGAAAATGAGGACTGAGAATCCCTTTCTGTTATTGTTCTGGTTTAATTGCAGTGCAGTGGGATTTGATAAGAAGTGAAGCAACATTTATATCATTGTTTTGTAGATACATAGCCAGAAATCATCTGAGTTTTCTCTCTCTGTCTCTGTCTCTGTCTCTCTCTTTCAATCCTCTTTCCCTTCTCTCCCTCTCTGTCTTTCTTTTCCATGCTTAGAATCAAGTCTAGATCCTTGTACCTGCTATTATTGACTGAGGTCTTGATTTATGAGATCCTGGAAAGAAAAAAAATATACCTGGTTTCTCTTCTCAAGTCCTGTATGTGAATGTGGGATGTGTGTGTGTGTGTGTCTGTGTGTGTGTGTGTTCATCCTAGTTTTGTCTCAGCATAACCCTTTCTAGTGCTTTAACTTTTCTCATTCTCCCACTGGAAAGTGTTGAGCCTAGATCCAGACTGCTGCCATTTAAGCCCACACCCTTGTTCAGTAGATACTAAAGTATGACTTTTTTGATAACTTCAGAAAGGGGAAGGAAATATTCTTGAATTATTTCTGACTGCTGGCTATCCCTAATCACTGGCAGTCACATAGCCAGTTGGCAGACAGGGCTATTTTGGAGAGAAAAGACAGAAATTGGGAAAAAATAGCTTTTTCCATGCAGGTGTGATTCTATGAGGGAATTTTTTTTTTTTGGTTTTTATGAGACAGGGTTTCTCTGTATTGTTTTGGAGGCTATCGGTCCAGCCCGGCCTCGAACTCACAGAGATCTGCCTGCCTCTGCCTCCCGAGTGCTGGGATTAAAGGCGTGCACCACCACCGCCCGGCTCTATGAAGGAATTTTATATCTGAAGTGAACCAAGTGTCCTTTATAGTGTCTGCAATGTCAACAGCTCCAAGGCTGAGGTTTTCTTCTCATTAGTCATGTTTATTTGGCTTAAAGTGTATTAAAAATCAGACCAAAATGTTGGATTTCACACGAATTTTGACTCTGTATCTGACCCTCATGTTGCTGCCTAGGAACTAGTTGTGAGGGGAATTCTGCATATCAGTACCATTTTTTCAGCTGCAGAGATTGTAAGGATGGGGACTTTAACCGTTAGTAAGCAGCATACACACAAACAGATTAGCAACACAGAAGAAGCTCAAGTTCTCTGTGGTGTGTTCCTAGGCTTGTCCTCCATGTTTCCATTTCACCCTACAGTCAATGGAGACGGGGATCTGGGCACTAACACACAGTACGTCATTGCTCTCTGAACTTGACCGTGGATGTCATGTGACCAAGCTCCTGCCTCAGCAACTCCCTGCCACAATAGACTGGAGCTCTGTACTAGTTACTGTTCTTACTGTGATAGACTGGGCTGACAAAAAGGAATTTAGGGAGAAAGGGTTTATTTGCTGACTGACAGGAGACCATGGCTGTAGGGAGAGATTTTACGTACCCGTACCGCTGTCCACACCCAAATGTGGTCACAGGTTCCTAGAACTTATGGGGATAAAAGAGCTAGAGGGAGGTAAGTTTCTCTTTGGGTTCCGGTTTAGGCCTGGAGAGCAGCTTGTGGACCTTTGGTTCTTGGCTTTCTTGGCTTCTCATGTAAGTGATTTCTCCCTCAATAAAATATCATAGGACATCCCTATTTTGTATAGCTTAACATTTCTGCATTAATATGTTCAAATACCCGAGCCTCTGGAGGACATCTCTCATTCAGACCTTCAGTTGTGAACCAGAGAAACCATTTATTGTTCACATTTCTGTTTTCAGGGTATCACAGCCACCAAGAAGTAAACCAAGACATCCCCTTTAGAGAGAAAGGGTGTGTCCTAAGTGCCTGTGCAGTCCTACTCACTCCTAGTTTTGTGTGATCTGATTGTGATTCTGGGATGCTTCTGGGGCACCCTATGCTAACATTTATCAAAAAAGGAAGGAACAATGCAAAATGAATGTGATGTTTCACAGCTTCCATTCTGAATGCCAGTTATAACTGTATAGAAGTTCATTGAGTTGTGCCTTCTTTGGGTCTGGGTAATATAGGTGAGTATTTTTATTTATCAGTAAGGTTTCTTATGAAATTAAAAGTAAAAAGATAAATAAATGGGAAAAAGGAAAAAATGTTTCTTAGCAACTTTTTGAGATGTAACACGACTCACTAAAATAGTACATATAGGTGGCGTTAAGACCTAAGATGACTAAATATGACTCTGCTTGGGAAAGCCTACACCCATGCTCTCTGGTTTGTCATACTTTTGCCAAGTGACTCTCTTTATATTAATCTTAATACCTAAAAGCTATGTTAAGATATGTTTTCTTAAGCCTAACATTATTTTATACTGTCAAGTCCTAAAACTTTTCCGGACTGAGGTGTTTATTACCTGAGTTGACGTGCCTAGAAAATCAAGGAAACTCCTCAGGATGCTGTAGGTAACATCATGAAGCCATGAGCCATGTCTCAATCCCTACCACTACTGACAACTTACTATTTTTAAACTTGAGTCTGTAATCTTAATAGTTTATCTGGGAAGTTCATAACACATTGAAAGTCAGGTTCAGTTTTCAAAAGATAAATGATTTAAAAGTGAATTGTAAATTGTAGCTCTTGTATGCTATACAAAACAGAGATTCAGACAAAGGGTGTAGGTTTAAATTGCATCGTAGTCTTGGTTAAAAGGCAACAGCTCGTGGCTGAGTCATGAACACGTACACACTCAGTGTGCACGGATATGGTTGCTAGAAAGGTACCCTGCAGCCACTGGAATCAGGCAGGAAGCAGGGTTACACTGAGCATCATGGGACAGAAGATTTCTTATAGGGATTGTGCCTGTTGTAGATGTTGGAGTAACTAGGAAGCGAGAGCTGAAATAGGAGTGAGAGGTTCCTGAGGATGGCTACCAGCTAGTGTTGCTGATCTCACGGCTGTGCTGCACAAGTTGGTACGTGCAGGACTCTGCGCTGTCCCATCTGAGAAGCCAGGTGCTCCAGATGTCACCGTGGAGCTGCAGAAAGGTCCCTGTGAAGCTGATTCCTCTCTGTGGCCAGCTAAGCAGCAGATAGTATGTCTGGGTTACTATTGGCCAGCAGAGGCAGCAGCTACACAAATAAACTGGATGAAGGGCAGAGGAGGGTGAGGACCTCTGGGGTTCCACCAGGAGCCTCCGAGTCTGATTGTGACCACTTTCCAGGAGCAAGGGCTGCTGCTCTAATTCTGCCTTCTAAGTCATGTGCCAGTTGCTCTTTGGGTCAGCTTAACTCCAGACCTTCGAAGTTCTCAAGTAAATGCATAGAGAACTGGGTAACGCTATGTTATGAGATTCTGGGGGACTATCTAGTAAGAGGAGTTAATTCCTATGGTTAGAAGTAGCAGCATTTTAGGAGTGTCATTTGGGGCATGTTGAGAGGTTCACCTTCTGATAAATATCCCTCTATCGGCCAATGAGTCTTCACTGATGTTCAGGGCTCATACCATTAGTCTCTACCATGAGTTAAGATATTATATGTATAAAAATTTCCAATTGGAAGGGAAAATCTTATGGAGAGAGTCAACATATTAAATCTGATTTGCTTGTTGCTTACTTAAACAACATACCATTTCGTTGATGGGATACCATCTGCTATGGGTGGGATCTAGAAGGTCACCAAAGTTCCAGTGTCGTTTCAGAGGATAAGGTTGAGTGGACTGTCTTGATGGAAGCCCATAAACACACGGAGGGTATGTAAACAAGAGGAAAGTGTGCAGACGGAGAGGTACTGAGACAAGGGGAGGGAATGTAAAGGCAGAAAGGAGTCTGGGGGAGGGAGAAGCAACAGGGAAGATGTGGGGAATAGAGAAACAAAACTAAGGTTTGATTTAAAAACACCATAACAAAACTCAAATCTTCGTAAGATAACAAAAATAAGTTTTCGGCAACAGTGCTGAATGAAGTTAAAAACAGGCCACATGAGATGATACTATTCACATTTGCCTTCATGAAGTAAACATCAGGATCATCTTCATTAAGAACAGGTGTATAACTGTAATCATTTCTTCTTAGTACCAGAAAAGCCCAACACACATTCAGATTTCTCACTTTTCGCCCATATTTAATATAGCTTGGCTTGCTCCAATGATAACACTTGGAATGGAATGGGAAGAACTGGGTGTTTAGTGTGTCCTTTCTTAGGCATTTCCTTCCATTCCCTCCTTGCTGAGGCATCTCTTTAAGCAGAATGCAACTGTTATTTCTGTCTCTGACCACTGGCAAAGTGGCTTTCTGTAAATCACTTTGAGTCCCCTCCTCCCAAGGGGTAGGAATACTGACAGACATGGGCATCTGCAGGCAGTTTTTCATGTTCGAGTTGCTCTCAGACCAGAGGAAAATAAGGTAAACATGAAAGATTGACATTTGGAGCGTGTGAGTTCTCTTACTTCAGACATGAGACAACACAGGGAATTAATAAGGGAAACTGACATTCATTTATACCAGTAGACACTGGCAGTCTTCTCTGCTAAGCTGCCATCAGAAGGTCACAGCTCCTTGCCACAGAGATTGCAAAGAGTGAGTGGAGCTAAAACGAATTCATTTTCAAACATTGTTTAGATACCTTCTACTCTGTGGCAACAGAGGAGTGTCTCATTTCTTCTCCCCCAGACTTTCCCTCTCCTGAATCTTTAGCTTACTTTGGAACATGCACATGCTCTCTAAAACACGCAGAAGCAATAAATCAGCCAGTTAAAGAAGACCCAGCAAGTCCCACACAGATCGATTTCACAGGGAGGTCGATGGGCTGCTAATAGAATTACAACTACCTGTCAAAACAGGGAAAATATATCTGTGACGGTGACAAAGGGCAGATCAATTTGAGAAGAGGCTTTTTACTTCTAGAAACATAGATGTGGAGTCCATGGATGACTCTGTAAGTCTGTAATTGTGAATAGAAACCACCTACCTAGACTGTTCAAGCTAAGGTTGCATCAATGGTTCTGGGAGAACACACTCAGGTCTCTTGTTCTTAATGGAGTTTGTCTGATAACTGTAACAATTTGCTTTCTAGTAGAGTATATATAACACAGAGCAATTGCTTGAAAACACACTTTATTAACTGTGTTACCTAAATAAGTTGGTCTTGTCCATTACGTAAATTGCATTCCCGCAAACATAACATTTCTACTCTCTTCACACAGAAGCATGCATTGCCAAGGACATTCATCCGGTAAATCCTTGTCCTGTAAGTCAACTTGGTCATTTTCAGAGACTTTACAGACAATTGACAATGTTACTTTTACTAGGAGCCACTCCTGTGTTCAGGCTCAGTCTCCGGCAAAGAACTCAATGAGGAGTAAAACTTGCAGTCTGGATCCTTCATGAATTAGCAGACTGCCCCTTCAGGTCAAGGATTACTTTCTTTCTTTCATCTTTTTTTTCAGGATTAATTAAAAAATTTAATATGTATTAATTTAGACCAGAACCATGGATTTTCTGAAAAAAAAAACCCAAAAAACAGACACAAACAACTTAGATCTACATGTTTCTTTTTTAGCCCAATCTCCATTTCTGTTCATGTAGCAGTTTGATGAAATGTCACCCTGATGTCCCAAAATCAGAGCTACTGCATTAACACTGTCCCTTGGAACAAATAAGTATTTTCAGTAGCCTCATTTTTATTCTATTTAACACCCACTCCCCCTACTTAAAAGCTTATGTTTGAGCCAAGTGGTGGTGGCACACACCCTTCATCAAAACACTCAGGAGGGAGAAGCAAGATCTCTGTGAGTTCAAGGCCAGCCTGGCCTACAAGGCCAGTCTGGTTTGTAGAGTGAGTTCCAGACAGCCAAGGCTGCACAGGGAAACCCAGTCTTGAAAAATCAAACCAAACTAAACAAAAGCAATGAAACTATAAAAACAACAACAAAACTCCAGTCTGTGTATATGACTATGGGATGACTTCATACTTTGGCCACATCTTCACTGTCAACCTGGGGACCTGTTTCCATCATCACAGTGGAATGTCAAACCTCATTTTGAGATGAGAGGAGCAGCATGAAATCCAGATCCATTCTGGGTATTTTAAACACAATGGAGCAGAGGAAGAACACTAGGTAACCCAAGCCCCTCCTGCATTGGTCCTTGCACCGAAGTTCCTTGTGGAATTCTATGCGCTCTGTCTCAAATCTCTTCTGTTCCTGGGAGGTGATAACATCGAAAGCATTCCATGATGGGGTGGCCAAGGTCTTAGCTTTGTGACAGAGCGGTCATTGGCTGGTCTCTGCCTGAAGCCAGAGACAGAGAGTGTGTCCCTCACAAGAACAAGCATAGTCTGGCTGGTATATGGGCAGTGTGGACTTCCCTCCTGTTTCTGAAGAAAGAAGGCAGGGGCAAAGGAGGCTAGGGCTGAGGCCAACTGCTGTCACCCACATGCCACTTTGTGTTAGTCTGTGTGTGCCCTGCCCTGCTCTGCCTTAGGGCTGTAGTACAGTAAATAGGAAGAGCTGCTGCTAGGTTGCAAAGGGTAAAAACACTCTCAAATCTAAGTGATGTGTGGTGCAATTATTACTTTTTTGGACCAACAGCGAGGCCCCGTGAAGTACTGTCATCCTGCAGCCAGTTCCTTCCCTGTGGGTTGTTTTCTGCTACCTCCATCCTGGAGACCTGTTGCGGCTATCTCCTCTTCGGCAGACTTCAGACTGTGGAGGGAATACTGGTTAATTGCTGAGCAGCTCATCAGAATTGTAAAGGTCAGTGATAATAGGCAACAACTTACTCATGTTTAAAAACAGCAGGATGTGACAAAAGCAATTTATCTTGATAAATGTGCTTTAGAAAGCTGTTGCGCTTGTTTCAATTCCCCCGGGCTCTCCGTCCATCTTCATCCACTCCCCCGGGCTCTCCGTCCATCTTCATCCACTCCTTTCCTTGCCTCTGGGCCCCCTTTGGTTGTAAGTTCTTGATTTTACACTGTCTGGTCTCTCGTGGCTCTCCCTCACACAGTAACAATGCGCCTGCCTTTTGGGTTCCCTGTTATGCTCCCTACCCCCATCACCTTATCCGATTTCATCCTTCTTCTATCCCTTATCTCAAACATTTAAATGTCTTTTTCCATTAATGAAACTGAAGTATTCTTGGTATGGTTGCCATGGTTTCGTGGCTTGCATTTCACCTGCTTCTATATGACCTCCAGCGCTTCTTCAAGGGCCTAGCAAATTGTTTCCATAAAAACATAAAGCAGAGCTTACACAGGTGATGGCTCACGTGAGCTCACAAGCAGCACCTCTGTTCTTGGTGCCAGGCTTTCCATTGTCACCTCTGGAGGCTGTGAGTGCCCACAGTGCCTGAGTGGTGCATGGCCCCCGTGGTTCCTGCCATGCCCAGTTCCCCTGTGCCCCACCTGGAGACAAGAAGAGCACCTGAGTGCTGCGTGAGACAGGCTTTGGGAGGGATGCACGTTGACAGGGACTTTTCAGGGGAGGTAGCTCTGGTTCACAGAACATTTGCGGTCACACAGTGTTCAACGAATAGAGCCTCCAATGCTGCTCGTTGGCTTATGTGTAATAATTAAGCAGTCGTATAGCACGCTTTCAGATGCTTGTATACAACTGAGACCACTGAAGACTATTCACTTCCTTTGCAATGTAGAGATAAATCCCAAGCCTTTTACATGTCCATACGGTCCCAACTCCCTCTGCCTTCACACTCTCATACTCTGTTCTCTACCTTCTTTGTTTTGCATTCCAGCCAAACTATTTTTCTAGGTGGAGTCTTTGCTTATGCTGATCTATCCTCCTGGAGCAAGTCCCCCTTCCCCAATGCCCCTGCGCTTCTCTTTCCACAGCTAACTTGTTTCTCACGGTGCGGTAGCATTTCCTTAGCATTTACACTCTTACAACATCGTCTACATTTCCTTTATAGAACCTGTAATAAAAGATAACAGATATGGACCATGATCACAGTGATTACCTTACCTCAGAGAACACTTTATTCTCTTTGCCACCACTCTACGTGATGGCAGGGACCATGTTCATCTTTTTATATTCTGATCCTTCTTCCCAGGCCTAGCATAAAATAAAGTGAGTGTTCGCTGTTGACGGATGCTAACTTCCGCTCCATGAGTCAGTTCAGTTCTCACTGTAACTCTATAAAGCAGGCCTTGGCAAAGCACTGTTTAGAGGCCAGATCCCTCTTGTTTGCTCTCAATGGAGTTTTCCTACAACTAAGCCATGATGATTGATTTATGTATTGCTTTTTGGAAATTCCTTCCACAATGCCAGAAATAAGTAGTTACAAAAGGTTATTTTTCTTGAAAATACCAAGGCATTGAATATGGGGCCATTGGCAGAAAAAAGCTGCCCCTACCATAATAAAGTGATGCAGAGATGTGAGGGTGGTCTAGCCATTGCTGGGGTTGATTTGGCTAATGTGGTAGTTTGAATCAGAATGGCCCCCATAAGCTCAAGTGTTTGAATGCTTGGGCCCAAGTTAGTGGGACTGTTTTTGGAAGGATTGGGAAGTGTGACCTTGTTGGAGAAGTTATGTCACTGGGCTGTGAGGTTTCAAAAACCCAGATCAGGCTCAATCTTGCCCAATCTCTGCCTGCTGCTTGTGGATCAGTTTGCAAGCTCTCAGCTACTGTGACAACACCATTTCCTGTCTGCTTTCTACCATGATGATAGCAGACTAACCCTCTGAAACTGCAAGCAAGCCTCCAATGAAATGTTTTCTTTTGGAAGAGCGGCTTTGGTCACGGTGTCTCTTCACAGCAGGAGAACAGTGACTAAGCTAATCTGGCTGATTGGGAGGGTTGCTCCTGGCTCCCTCACCAGTGACTCCATGTTCCTTCTTGAAGCGGTGAATTAGGTTGAAGAGGACAAACTTCCCCTCCAAAGGAGGACTGTTCTTCGGTCAAGGCTATGCAAATAGCCATGCTCCCCTGTGAATGGTCCAGGGAATGGAGACTCTCCATTGAATGAGAGAAGACACAGAACACGTAAGAATTTAATGACTTTCTCTTGCCTAACTACTTTGCATCTATTTCCTGAGTTGAAACACTCCCTCCTTGATGGTGGAGGAAAGATTACAAGACAGAGAAGTTCAGGTACCTAGACCTGGGTAATTGTAGCAATTGTTGGGGGGAGAGGAGATTCGACAATTGACTGAGCTGCTTGCAAGTTGTTCATGAAGCCTGGGGATCAGCTTTCGAAGCAGGGCTGGCTCTTGGTGATGCATCTGCCTTTGAGGAATCCATTTTACCTGTCATACTCCTGGAAGCAATCTCAAACTCCCTGGTTTTCTAAGATAGCTTGGGTGGAATTATTTCTTTGGTCTGTTCCCAGGGCCTTATGTGGGGTAGATTGATGCTTGTTCAGGCCTCAAAGGAGAAATTACACGATACTGGAGTTCAGAAGGGAGAACTAGCTGAGGAGATGGATTAGTGATGTATTAATCAGGGTTCTCTAGATGAGCAGAACCAATGGATGAATGTCTATTAAAGATTTAGTAAGTCAGCTCGAGTTAGACCAGCAGCAACTGCTGAATCATACCTGAGAGCTGAGAACTGGGGAATTGCTTGGTCTTTGAGGCTGGGTGCCCAGCAGTCCCAATCTAGAGGCAAAACCCTGGAAGGTTCCTGGAGAACTGCTGGTCATTGCATCCAGGATGGAGGCCTGGAAACAGTTCTGCTTTTAGCATAGGAATCAGCCTCAGTCCCAACAGGGTAAATCAACAAGACAGCACGGGGGAAGGTCAAAGGGCAAAAGGTGAATCCTTCCTGCTGCTATGCCTTTTTAAAAATCTTGGCTGCTATGAAGGTTGCTTCCCATACTTAGGTCTTCCTGTATCAATTAAGCAAATTGGACAGTTTTTCAGCTCAGGCTTTCTACTCAGATATTTCTAATTTGGGACAGATTGACATCCAAACCAACCACAAGCGTGAGTAAAAGTGCTTGCAAATGTGAGGACCTGAGCTCAGATCCCCAGAACCTGTGTAAAAGCTGGACACATAGTTCAGGTGTCTGCAAACCATTGCTTCTGTGGGGAGATGTGGCAGAGACAATAGAAGCCCTGGAAGGTCAAGGGTCAGCTTGCTGGAAGTGTGCTGTGGGAAAGAAGAAAGAAAACCTGTCTAAGCAAGAGGGGAGGTGAGGGATTCATGGAGTTGTCCTGTGAGTTCACACATGCACTGTGGAATACAAGCATCTGTTCTCACACCCATGACCACACACACACACACACACACACACACACACACACACACACACACACCAGAGATTCAAAACATCATACCCATTTTTCATTTTCCCCGCGTGCTGAATCTCCTGTTTGGCACAAGTCTAAGCGAGCAGAGTGTGTTTACACAGGAGAGGTGGAGTTTGGGTAGGTCTTAGAGAGGGAATGGGGATTCTGGGATGGGCAGGAGAGGATGGCAGAGTGCAGGTGGAAAGACAGAGGCTTGCAAGAGCTTTGTGAGAATAGAAAATAGCTACTCAGGATGACCAAAATGTGGCAATGGCAGATGCGAGGGAGAACTGATAAATACACAGGAAAGAGAAGATCTAGAGTGAAGGGAACTTGCCATAAGCTTAAACTTGCACCCCCAAGTCTTTGATCTCTGCTTCGCCTGCACATTTTCCCTTCCAGTTAGTTAGGTTGAACTTTTGTCACAAATATATGCTTCACAAATTATCTATAGGTGTCACGGTATCAATGCTATATTGGACCATAAAACATATAAATATTGACAATGTATAAAGTCAAGCTGAAGGTAAAGTGACTTTCAAAGTATTTATATTTAGTGATTAATGGTTCAAAAATCTTTTGGCTTCTGGATAATGATACTTATTGAGAGTTATTTAATAAATGTACTTAAGTATATTGAATCTTGGTCTTAGTGATGCAACTGTTTGAAGGTATCATTTTAAGACTAGTTTTCTGTAAAAAGATGGCTCCAGTGGTGCCAGGAGGTTGTGCTGGGAGCATACCTTTAATCCCAGCACTTGGGAGGCAGAGTTTAAGACCAGCCTGGTCTATAAGAGCTACTTCCAGGGCAACTTCCAAAGCTAAACAGAGAAACCCTGCCTCAAAAGATAAAAAAAATGGCTCCAGTGGTGTCATAGCTGAAAATGATGGGGCAGAAGAATGCATGGATTCACACACAAGACTTTTATCACTGGCTTTTCTTGCTTCTGAAATCACGATCTATCAACCCATCAGTTATGCAAAGGTTTTTAGCTCAATTTATCCCGTGCGCTTATGCCTTTCCTGCTGTCAACTGCTTGTTGTTGTGCAAATAGATTTGGAGGTAGTTTGTTCTTACACATTTATGCAATGTGTTTGTCAACTACCTAAACGGTTGCCCTGGAAAATGAGAGAAAGAGCAGGAAATTGTTAAGTGTAAGCATTAAACTTTGACATTTCTTTTTTTTTTTTTTTTTTTTTTTTTGGTTTTTCGAGACAGGGTTTCTCTGTATTGTTTTGGAGGCTATCGGTCCAGCCCAGCCTCAAACTCACAGAGATCCGCCTGCCTCTGCCTCCCGAGTGCTGGGATTAAAGGCGTGCGCCACCACCGCCCGGCCAAACTTTGACATTTCTGCCAATGATGCATACTGTTCCCATTGACAAAATTCCTATATCCATGAAAATGTTTGCTCCTGAAATGTTCACCTGCAAAGAGAGAGACTCTTGCCTGCCCTGGCACTCTCTCCTGGGAGAGAAAGATTTTGTGTTAAGTTTTTGAAGGTGAACAAATACATTCCAGTTCCGAGTATCATTGCTGATTTCACCTCCTCTTTTGGGTAAGAGAACAATCTGTCTTGCTGTTTATTGGTATCACAGTGCTTTCTTTGGCCCACTGCATCTCTGAAAGGTTTCCTTAGGATGCTGTGTATCAAGGGATGGCTAGTTAAAAGTAATATGCATAACCTGCAAACCCACAGTAGCATGTAAACCGTCTCAAAGTGTGCAAACACATGAAGGACTGTGGGCTCCATTATCAAGGTTAAATAGTAGAACTGTTTTCTTCTTTTCATTCTCAGGTAAATACAAATACAAGCTGTCAAATGCTCATCTCATAGCCCAGTGGTTTATCACTCCCACCTTGGGCATGCACTTTCTATCTAAGAGACCACTGTCTGGGTACAGCAGAGCAGCCACACATTACAAGCAATACGATCAGGTTCAATTTGTTTTATGGGATTATGTTTTGTGCTTTGAGTCTAGACACTTTAAACTTTCCCTAGGGTTTTTACAGTGTGCATATTCAAGTAAACAAATGTGCTGGTTTTGCATAATATCCAAACATCCTCAATACAGGCATCCACTCTGAACCTCAGGAAGCCCTGACCTTATCGGTATCCAGGCTCTCTGCAGTTCTCTGGTAGCTCGGGCTCTTTGCCCTTTGGGTTGGAGAGATGGGATTCTTTGGGTATGAGGAAAGTGTTGGGATAATTTAAGCACCTCAAGGTGCAAAGGAGAGCAGTTGTTTTCTGCTAGAGACAGGGCAAATGCTTTTGTGACCCTATTAAAAGTGAAGACTTAAGGGAAAAAATGACTAGCTCTGACTCCATATTCTAAAAGGAGGAAAAAGAATAAAGAAAACGAGGACCAACCCCAGGTTAAGAGTCACTTGAAGAGTTAAGTCTTTGCAAGTCTTAACGAATAATTGTTGTTTTGTTTTGAATACAAGCTTATGAAGATAAAGACCTAACCACTGACCTTGAAAGAAGGAGACAAAAAAATGGAGCTGGTTGCTGAGAAATAGAAGCTGTCAAAATAACCTCCCTTGGTGAAATTTAATGGCCATTTTGAATAAAAGTGCTGTGTTAGCTCAGCCTGCAGACCATGTGCCCAGCGCTCTAGGGACTCCATCCCTTCTTAAGCTTATAGAATTGCTTTTTAAAAAAATCTTCCCTATAATTTTAGAAAATAATTACATAAAATTGTAAAAATTTCCCCCAGTTTTGAGGTTTTTGGGAGTTTAGAAGACAAAAATTTAGAAAAATTCTGTGTTTGCAAATGGCTTATAAGAATAGATCCCCTTTTAAAACCAGAACTTGTAAATTCCTGAGTGGATGGAAAATGCGTTTTATGTCGCAGGAAAAGGAATATATCTCCATCATAGCTACTCCGAATGGTAAATTGGAATTTTAACCAAGATTCCAAGGTACGATTGACCTCTGACCCTGGAATGAATTGTGAGATGGAGCATCCGTTTGGAATTTCAAAGCAGGTTGTCACAAACCGGTTTTATGACTCTTAAATGTTATAGTACTGTACTCACTTTGAAGGCAGAGTTGAAAGAGTAGGTATCTGTGGATAGATGAGTGTGTGTATGTTTCTCTGGAAAAAGTTTCTAGGTAGGTTGTGAGTTTTACCTCCTCATACTATGAAAAGAGGAAGTTAGAGGGTAACCGCCTCTGGTATTGACATTTAATAAGATCCCATGAGGATCTCGTAATGTATTTCTTGCTGTTAGCTAGTCACTTGTGACATATACATGCCTCCTGCCTGCCTGGGGACTCGGAATGAGGAGAATGGACACTGCAGGATGAATCTTTCAGATTCATTGGGGTTGGCCAATATCTCTTGAATTTGTTTAGATAAACAATTTATGGGCATTTCCAATAGTAGACAAGGTTTGGATAAGAGCTGAGGTGGCCATGCAAGGCTTTCTTCATGAGTATCATAAGGACACTGACTCCTCAGCAGATAGACACCTGGAGGTTACTGCAGAAGAATCTGGTCAACCAGACAGTGTATAGATGCAAGAATAGAATCATAGTGTGTAAAATTTTCCAAGAGAAGTTCCCAAATGTGCTTCAAGAATAAGACTTTAAACACTGAACAACAGGCTTCATGAGAGCTCTGTGCTGCTACTCAACAGATAAAAGTTGTACCCCCCTCTCCTCTTTCCTGCTTTCTTGGTTTCATCATAGCAAGACAAGAAATTAGAACTCAGTGAAGTGTTAGAAATGTTGGATAGGTGGGGTGAAAAGATGGGGCCAGATAATTTAAGTCTATGCTTGTGACCTAAGATATCTAGGTCATTTTATGATCTGATGAGGGACCGAGGAACTGCCCAATGGTGCACCATGGAACACATTTTTCAAGTGTGGTAGAAGGCAGTAATTAAGAAAAAATGTGTAGTTACAGAATCTCAATGATGGAGAGATTGAAATACCAACCCAGGTACATAACCTTTGGTCTACGGCCTGTCCTGTCTGTGAGATGTGCTGGGATAAGGGTGACCAGGAGATTGAGGGAGTGGCCAACTAATGACTAGTATCATCTAAAATCAATGACAGGAAAGTAAGTCCACCCTTGACACTGCCTGGAGTACTAGAACCCACAGGCTGCATGACCCATTAGCCTGAGATAGAACCAAATACAACTGGAGGAAAAAATGTCAATGTAATCATGCCTAGTGATATTCTGCTATATTCATAGATTGGTGCCTAACCCAATTGTCATTGGAGAGGCTTCATCCAGGAAGTGATGGAAACAGATACAGACCTACAGTCAAACATTAGGCAGAGCTCAGGGAATCCTGTAGAAGAAGGGAAGTAAAGGATGCAGGAGCCAGTGGGGTCAAGGTCTCTACAAGAAAACACACAGAATCAACTAACCTGGGTTCATAGGGGCTCACAGAGACTGAATTAACAACCAAGAAGACTGCATGGGACTGACCTAGGCCCTCTGCATATATGTTACAGATGTGTAGTTTGGTCTTTTGTGGGACTCCTAACAGTGGGAGCAGGGCCTGTCTCTGGCTCTTTTACTAGCTTTTGAGACCCTGCCTCTCATGTTGGGTCACCTTGCCCAATCTTGGGGCAACTTGATTTGCCATGTTTGTTTGATACTCATGGGATGCCTGCCCTTTCCTAAACAGAAATGGAGGAGTGAATGGGGGGCAGAGAAGAGGTAGTGGGGAGAGACTGGGAAGAGAGGAGGAAGGGGAAACTGTGGTGGGGATGTAAAATAAAAAAATGAGTTAATTAAAAAAAGATTATAGAACTTCAAAGACCCAAGAGAGCAACCCTGATCCTTTACCATGTGAGGGCATAGCCAGAAGTTATCATCTGTGAGGAATCAGCCCTCACCAGGTTCATGTAATACCTCTATCACCTTGATCACAACCTCTAAAATCTTAAAAAACAATTCTCTGCTGTTGTATAGTTCTCCTATTTATGGTATTTTGCTACAGCGCTTGAGTGAACTATTAGAAGATGAAGGGTGTTTAGTTACATCAGTTCCTCATCGATGAACTGGACTGGTGGGTATTGTGAACCTGGATGAAGCCTTGGCTTTAGTGAGAGCTTTCATGTACGTTCAGCCAAAGACAGTGTCTTAGTTAGGCTTTCTATTACTGTGATAAAGCACCATAACCAAAGCCAGCTTTGGGAGGAAAGGGCTTATATCATCTACAGCTTTCAGTCCATTGTTTAGGGAATCCAGGCCAGGAACTCAGTGCAGCAGGAACTTAAGCAGAGGCCCTGGAGGGGTGTAGCTTACTGATTTGCTCTTATTGTAGGCCCCAAGATGGCACCATCCACAGTGAGATTAGCCCTTACACATCAATCATCAATTAAAAAATGGCGTTGCCATAGGTTTGCCCACAGGCCAATCTAGTGAGGGAATTTTCTCATTGAGTTTCCTCTTCCCAAATGAGCCAGCACGGATAACTTTCTTACCATATTACCATATGTTGTTGTCATCACCATCATTGTGTAAGTAAGGAAAGAAGGTAATATGCATCAGTTTAAATCCTGGGACCTTTGGTAAATCTAAACCGTGGTGTCCTGGTCTAAGGTAAAGCACTTAACTCATTGGATCATTGCAGAAGATAGTCCCCATAGCATTTCTACTGTAGTTCTTGGTATTTGGTAATTCCTAATTGTTAGCTAAGACTTGCTATTTTTCTAACATGTGCACCAGTTCTCATTATTCATAGTATTTGTGGTCTCTCACAGTACTTGAACAGTCAATTAGCATCCCCTGAGTCATTACTTCTGAATATATTATAGAGTTAAGGCCTTTTGAACCTTTGGTCACATCTTTGTTAGTGAATGCATAACCCTGTTTCATGTATGGTTCTTTTTAAAGACACGTTCTCTATGCATAAATAAACTACGTATTGTTAACTTGCTGATTTGATACTCACCCCAAGTCTACACAGAATGAACATTATCTAACATGTATGTTCTCTGTGCTCTCATTCTAGAAGCATTTCAGCATTATAAATGAGGTAAATTAAGACAGAAAATCATCAAGACCCCAAATGACACTTTTGATATTATGATGAAGGCAAGCATGGGCTTTAACCTTAGCTGGGGATTTGTTTGCTGGATGAGTTAAAATTTTCAGAGTTTTGAAGACTTATAAAAATGAATTGGAGGGTTGCATCATATTCATTTGAATAGAAATACATTTTAATCAAATTTGTCACTTGAGGTCCATGAATAATGACAACTGTGTATATTGGGTGACCAACACCTAGTGTTAAAAGGAGCATTTATCTGTGATGTAAAGGGAGAGTGGCCCGAAAGGCATCTCATTCTATCCTTGGCCAGAGCTTTTACAGAGCTTGCCAAATTCTGCCACATGGGACCTTGCAGAAGCACTTCAATATTCCTTTAAAATGACAGCTATTCATATCCTGGAAGATACTATTGTCTCTCCTTGGACTGAACAGTAGGCCTAGCAGTCTCATTTCCTGTAGCTATTCTCCATACGATAATGCTGTGGTTGCCCTCCCTGTCTCTGCTGCCCTTCCAGAAGACCTTCAGTATTTCAACATCTTTCTTTTCTTTTCTCTTTTCTTCTTGAGACTATAATATAGTTACATCATTTCTCCCTTCCCTTTCTTTCCTCCAACACTTCTCCTATACTCCTTGGCTGTCTTTCAAATCCATGACCTTTGTTTTCATTGATTCTTGTTACATATACATATGTATATGCATGTATATTCCCGAATATAGCCCAATCAATCTGTACAATGCTACCTGGCTATATGTTTTCAGAATTGACCATTGAATAACCAATTGGTCTACTCTTCCCCAGGTAAGACTACTCCTCCCAATCTCAGCATTCCTTAGTTGCCTGTAGCTCTTTGGGTAAGCTTGTGGCCCTGTGGGATTTTCCCATCCATTTTGGCATGTCTGTTGGTGTCATCTTTGTTCAGTTCATGTTTAGTGCATCACGTTGGTGAAACTTTACAGGTATAGCTTGTGATATTCCTAGGAGGCACAGTCTCACAGCAAGCTCCCTGATCCTCTGGCCCTTACAGTCTTTCGATGTCTTTTTTAAAGTATGAAACTCTGGGCTAAAGCTGAGCATATGAATGCCACAGCTCCACAGAAAAGTGACAATTAACTCGCATGCTCTCTTTTACTATTAATTTTCAGAATTTGAATGGAAGAGACTGTTGATGCCCAGACAGTAAATATTCATGTGCCGTAGCATTCCCCAGCCTCATGCATCTAGGCAGGACCATATGCATATTTTTTGTCTTGGATCCCAAGTGGTAATGGTATGATGCACTTGTGAACCTCTAATGTGTCTCAAAAAATTCCCAGTAGCCGCTTCGGGAGCAACAAGTTAAAAGCAGTCCTGAGTTCTGAGGGACGTTAGGGGAGAGCCGAGCAGAAGAGAAGCACACAGCTGAAGGAAACTCCAGTTTTCTTTTAAAAACAGCACAGTCTTAATTTGTGTCACACATGCAACTCAAAAAGCCTTCTTGATAGTCAGGGTACCCTGCCAACACATCCACTTAGATGAACTCAAGAATTTTTTCTTTTTTTTTTTTTGATAGAAGTCCAAGTACTACATTTATTTTTATTAGATTTTATTTATTTATTTAGCTATAGAAAATCCCTTTCTAGCTTCTTACAAACTTCTGTTATCTCTTCCAACCTCGTATCTTTTGCAAAAGGGTAATTATTTAAATTCATAGGTAAAAACTTTATTATCCAATGTCTTAGATTTAGTATTTGGGCAAACAAGATGTAAGTTATATATCTTGTCCAATACAGATTATTTTTCCATGTGAATTATTCATCAATGCTGGTGATGGTCATTTTCTCTTTCTTCCCTCTTTTATAGCTTTTGTCTGTTCTGGTTTGTATGTTTTGATTGCATTTTCCAAGGACTGCTACATTTTACCCTCCTGTGAGCAATGGGAACTGTGAGGATGGGAAATTTATCTGGCTGTGGAATTAAGGTTTGAGGTATTTAGGAAATAGAATTGGATAAATAATCATGGCAGACCCCCCCTGGATTGATTCCTGGTGGCTTTACGAAGGACAGACCAGAAGATGCAAATACACAGGCTTCCTGTTTCTCAGGTGATGCTCTGTGAAACCTTGATTTTGCCAGCAGGAAAGCCATCACATTGTCTAGGCTTTTGAACAGTCTGAACTGTGAGCTGAATACACTTCTTTTCTTTGTAATGGTAGCCAGATGCAGTTTTTTTTAAATGATAGTAATACAAAATTGACTAATAAACTTCCCTTCAACAATCATTATTTTATCTGTTGCATGGATTCAATACATTAAAGATTGCTCAATTTCACACAGTCCTCATGTATTCCTCACATAGGGCACTAAAATGGATTTGATTTAAATTCATTAGTAATAAATGCCAAGTCAGCAATAGTGCCTTGGTGTTGAATTCAGGAAAAAACTTCCTCTTGGTATCACTTAACCCAGTGTAAGTTCAGACTTGAATTCTCTACTCTGCTGTTCCTGTGTCTTTGGTTCTTCTGCCTTTCTGCTGTGTGAGCCTGAATCTGTGCCTGCCTGAAGATTGTTTTATAAATCTGTCCTCCCTCCCTCCCCCTCTCTCTTTCTCTGTGTGTGTGTGTGTGTGTGTGTGTGTGTGTGTGTGTGTGTGGTGTATGTGTTGTCCCTAGCATAGGACTTTGGTCTATATTTATTGAACAGCACAGGAAGCATCACAAGGGTGAGGAATGAATGATACTTTACAGAAAAAAAAATTAACAGAGTTTTACAAGGGATTAAGTCTTTGACTCTATTGCACCCCTTCAGACCTATACAACAAACTGTACTACAAACACCATTGCTTACTAAGCAATATATGAATGCTGTAGTCAACATTTATCTTCATTAGATTTTATTTTTTAACTATAGCAAATTTCTCTACAGATCCTCAAAAACTGTTGTTGTTTCCAATCTTGAATCTTCTGCAAATGAATAAAATTGTTTGAATGCACAATGAACACTATTATTCAATGCACTGGACTTGGCTGTGCATTTACAAGATGGATTCCAACATCCATTGTTCCTGTTATCAGCAAATGATTGTTGGAACATACATACATTAGTTTAGGATGTAAAATTTTGCTACATGGAAATCCACGGTAAATAAGGTTAACTGTCCCCATTGTTCTCTTAAATGCAATAGGCTGAGTACCCAGTCTTAAGTCTTAAGGACCTCCATGTATTTTATTAGCTCTGACTGTGATGTCTAGCAACAGTTCCAGGCTCTTAGTATGTAAGAGATATTTTTATATTTCATGACCACAGTCTGTTTCCTTTTCCCCTTTAACATTTATTTTACTCAAGACTTGGACTGTTTGAGTTGTTTCCTTCATTTGTTTGTTTTTTCTTGACTCTCTTTAGAGTCTTTAAGAGATTTGTTTATTTCTTGAATATTTTGGGTTGTTTTGTCTCCTATTTCTTTAAGGGATTTTTCTCGTTTCCTCTTTGAGGGCCTCTATCATCTTCATAGAGTAATTTTTAAAGTCTGTCTCTTCTGTTTCATCTGCGTTGTGCTTTTCAGGTCTTGCTGGTGTGGAGTCTCTGGACTCTGGTGGAGTCATATTGGTCTTTCTATTGCTGAATGTGTTCCTATACTGTCATCTTCCCATCCCTTCTTTGAGTGGGTGCAGGTGGGGTCTCTCTTCTCCACTGGTCTCTGAAGCTGAGGCCGAGCATGTGGGTCTGAGGCTGGGTGCACAGGTCTGGGGAGAGCTGAGGGTGTCCTCCTTGAGTGTGTGGGTCCACTCCATGGCAGGGGCAGGCCCAGGGAGATCGAGATTGGGGGTGATGGGCCAGGGTGGGTCCCCAGGGGGACCCAAGCTCACCTGAGGGTGGGTGCGTGGGTCTGGGGAGACGAGTTCAAGTTTTCAAAGTATGACCCGATGATTTTTTGCACTTCCTTAGTGTTCGCTTTATGTCTTCCTTTTCATTTCTGACTTTCTTAATTAGCATGCTCTCTCTCTGCCTTTTGGTTAGTTTGGATGTTTGTCAACTTGTTGATTTTCTCGAAGAACCAACTCCTTGTTTCATTGATTCTTTGTATTGCTTACTTTGTTTCTACGTTATTGGTTTCAGCCCTCAAGTTGATTATTTCCTGGCAGTCTACTCCTTCATGGTGAGTTTGCTTCTTTTTGTTCTAGAGCTTTCAGTTGTGCTGTTAGTTCTCTAGGGTGACTCTTGTCCAGTTTCTTCATATGGACACTCAGTGCTATGAACTTCCCCCTTAGCACTGCTTTCAAAATGTCCCATAAGTTTGGGGATGTTATGTCTTCATTCTCATTGAATTCTAGAAAGTCTTTAATTTCTTTTTTATTCCTCCCTTGACCCAGGAATGGTGTTCAATTTCCGTGAGTTTTTAGGGTTTCTGCAATTTGTGTTGTTGTTGAATTCTAACTTTAAAGCATGGCGATCCGATAGGATACAGGGGATTATTCGAATTTTTTTTGTATCTGTTAAGGTTTGCTATGTTGCCAAGTATGTGGCCGATTTTAGAGAAGGTTCCATGTGGCACTGAGAAGAAGATATGTTCCTTTGTATTTGGATGGAATGTTCCATAGATGTCAGTTAAATCCAATTGGTTCATAACTTTCTAGTTCCTTTGTTTCCTTGTTAAGTTTCTGTGTGGTGGTCCTGTGTCGTGGTGAGAGTGGGGTGTCGTAGTCTCCCACTATAAATGTGTGAGGTTTTATGTGTGATTTGAACTTTGGTAATGTTTCTTTTACGAATGTGGGTGCCTTTGTATTTGGGGCAAAGATGTTCAGAATTGAAAGTTCATCTTCATGGACTTTTCTGTAATGAATATGAAATTACCTTCTTCATCTCTTTTGATTGATCTTAGTTTGAAGTCTCATTTGGTAGATATTAGGATTGCTACACTAGCTTGTTTCTTGGGTTCATTTGATTGGAAAATCTTTTGCCAGCCCTTTACTCTGATGGGATGTCTGTCTTTGACATTGAGATGTGTTTCTTGTATGTAGCAGAAGGATGGATTCTGTCTTCATATTCATTCTGTTAGCCTGTATCTTTTTATAGGCAAGTTTAGAGCTTTGTCATTGAGGGATATTTATGACCATTGATTCTCAATTCTTGTTTGTTTTGCGTTTGTTGGTGGTGGTGTAACTGTGTGTGGATTTCCTCTCTTTGTTCTTTTGGTGTTTTGAGATTATCTATAGTGTATGTTTTTTTGAGTATGGTTATGTTCCTTGGTTTGGGATTTTCCTTCTGGTACTTTCTATAGGGCTGGATTTGTTCTTTCCTGCTTGCTATAAATGTTGCCAAGTTGATAACTGTTTGACTTTATTGCTGCTTATTTCTTTCATCTACCTAAGAAGTGGAAAATGTATGCCCATCTTATACATAATATTTGTGTATATTTCACAGATGTTACTACAGATACTTGGCTTACAATGAAAGTTTTGGAAATCAGTTCTCAATGATAGGGTAGGGTTTAAAGAAGTTTCACAATGAAGGCATTTAAAATGAAATGTAAATGAATGTATGAATAGGGCTAAGATTGAGTCATGTAACCTTTCCAAAATGAATGGCAAAAATAGGGATTAAAATAATTTCTCAAGCTCTTACTGGTAAATTATAGTGCAGTGAAAGCATTTAGATGGGGAGGTTATGGGTATCACATCATTAATTACAGTGGCTGCATTTGCTTTTGTTTCTGTGCATTGTAATTAATGAAGATCTACAGCTCTGTGCTTTGTCTTGGGAAACAAACACTGTTTTCATAGGCCTCAAGATAGCTATGCTATTCTTCACTTATTTCCCGTGAGTGGCTCTTTGTAGCACAGGGGAGCCTATTGTTGAGGCAGCAACATGAAAATCACTGCAAGATCTGAGCTTTGCTGGATCAGAGAGCAATCGGCTCTATTCATGCATCCTAACCTTGTCTTGACACCCCGCAAATACAGGCTCTAATGACACATGGGACATTGTTTAGACTAGCCCAGTAATGAGTGAATAATCACAGCCTTGGAAATCAGCTTCAAGCTCCCAAAAATGAATTCAGGGTACAAGTGAGGAAGAGTACTAGCAATGGGCACACATTAAAATGTATACTTCAGACCTAAATCTTGGTGGGACATCTGTGATTGTCTAGGCTTGCCAATTTGAGTTGAAGAATATAGCAAATTTGGATGGAAGGGAAGGAGAAAATGGGTAACAAAAAGGACCCCCAACCTTAGACACATCAACGTCTTGTGTGCAGTGAAATGGAGAAAGCAGCTATAAAGGAGAGGTGAGGTTAGATTGCTACTTCCTGTTGGAAGCATTATATAAATGTAAAGTGTCACAAGGAGGACCATTTCTACCATTTTTCCTTCTGTCTGATCCTGTTTACTAAGATCCTTTCTCCAAAGGGCGCTAGTTGTAAGAGAAGAAGCATTTACTGAACTTGTGGCCCAGTGGAAACCTGTCAGTTATTTGTCTCCTTGTGGAATTCATGGACATCAGGGGCTTTGCACAGCTGATATTTTTAAATACTCAGTGTGCACACAAGATTGAACATACAAATTGTGCTGTGTGATCTTTCTTTTCTGCTCTGCAGGGACCAACAGGGTATCCTGTGGAGATGGGGGTGGGAGAATGCTCCTTCCCTATCTCCTTTCCAAGTTTCCTCTTGGAGCCAGCATTCAGCCTCGTGAGTGTTGGGATTATTGACTAGTGGCCAGCACCTTTTTACTGAGTTAGCTCAGTTTAGCTTAGAAGTGACGCCAGGGTGGTGTTTTCCACCTCTGAGAATTCCCAAGGATGCAAATGATGGACCAGTGGACTGACAGTGGCAGGGAAATGGACAGCTCCTTCAGCTGAGCCCTCTTTGCTTTAGGAAGGCACAGCCAATTTTACTCTCTTGGAAAAATCCATAGAGAGTTTCAAGCGATGAGCTTCTGAGAGTTTCATTTCCTCTTTGAGTGTTGAAAAACTGGGCTGATTTTGATATTTTGAAAAGGAGTTTTAGAATTTTGTCATAAGTACCACTTAGGGGTGTTTTAAGAAGCACTTTCCTGTTTATAGAGGAAAACACTCTGAACATCATACGAAGAAGAAAATCTCTCAAATCTGGAAACAGTTAATTGACTTTCGATTGTCTTATCGGAATATGAGCTAGTATCATAGGCCTCCAACAGCTCTATCCACTACAGATCTTTTACTTTAATTTATTGGTTACTTCACAGAATTGCCAAGCACATTACGGTCCTTTGTGTAGTGGGGAAGCACTGTCGTCCAACTCTTGAGCAGATGTGCTACAAGAGTCTTTTCATTTCCTTTCTTCAACCCAAAGAATAATGGCGCTGCAATATCATGTTGTGAAAAGAGCAATAATTTGATAAACATTGTCTTTCCATTAGATTAGAGCAATTAATCTGATTCTAATTTGGCTGAAACATTATCCTACTGGAGTCCCCAGAGCCCTGTGAATAATCTCTAAACACATTGGCAAGGCAGTAGACAAACATTATCTCTGCTCGCACTGTTCTTCCATATGGTCTCTTCCCATGGTGATGGAGAGCACCCTGCTGCTTCAATCAAATAAATGTCAATTATCTGAGATAGATTTTTTGTTCTCGAGCCCGGGCTTGCAGTGCAGCCAGAGCGACTGCAACTCTCTTCTGCAAACGTTGCTTCCCTTCTAGGAAGGAGTCACTCCTCACCACACCATGCAGCAAGCACTCCATGCACTGTAAATAAAATGCTTGGTCTCAGAAGCTGTCTGGTATGCGAGAGTGCGAGTGTGTGTGTGCTTGAGAGACTCAGAGACAATGACAGGGACAGAGACAAAGCGAGAGAGAAAGACTGTTTACTTTCCGTCTTCAAGTAGTTTTATTTCTTCTTCTGTCAGTAAGTAATATAAATTAATAAAATAAAATTAAGGAGGGATCTTTATTTACTGCTATGGTCTGCGATAGGTTACTGTTCAGACCGTTATCTTGCCCCTGTGACCTCATGGGAACTTCTCAATTTGCAGCATCCTTCTTTGTCCCTGGGGGCAAGTTGGACACATATCCCTGCTTGCTGGGTTCTCTCACAGGCCTTTCTTTCACAGCGCCTTGTGGGAGAGAGCTGAGAGCATTCTCCACTGCAGGTATGGAGTGGTTGGAGAGACACACCACATTTTCTTCATGGCTGGGAAAGGACCCTGCCAGGTGCCAGAGAAGAGACAGACTATGCCTTTATTTTGTAGAGAGAGAGAGCTAGCTAGGAAGCAGGTAAAGTGGACAGGGTGGGATGCTATGGTGCTGAGAAGCCCCCCCCAATTCCTCTGCAGGGCTCTGTGTCTTTAGGGTGTCAATTATTGAGTGTTGGTTTTGTTATCAGACAGGCCCTTGTCTCAAAAGCTTGTAAATTTGCCCAGAGCTCCAAGGGCCTCTGATGACTGAATGTCTAGACTAAAAGTACTGGGTCACCCTCTTTGCTGCTTCCGCCGTGACAAGCTGGCTCAGAAAGAAAGGCAGCCCGTGGGGATCTGGACTAATTCACTGTGGCAATCTAGCAAATGTTGTCAGAGAGGATTTCGGCTTCCACATTGGCTCTGATCCTGAATCAAGGAGGAAGGCTATGAATGCTCAAGGCAAAAAAACTACAGTGGCCTCCAACTCCTTCTGTTTCTGACATGGCTTAATTGGAGACTGTCAGTCACTGACTTCAGATGTCAAGCCCTGGGTCACCTACTGCATTTAGAGGGCAGGAAGTTCCTGGCTCCAGGAGGTGGGCTCTGTGTACCTGCCCCTCCAGTTGGGAAGGTGGAGGATGGGCATTCTGAAGTAGGTGGATCACCTGCTGAAGACAGAGAACAAGGGTTATGTCGGGTGGACACAGGATGAGGTGCATGAAGGTATGATGGATACGAAGCCCACTGAGGTAACTGGGAATTAAGTATCCAGCTTTGGAGAGGAGTGGCTTGGGTTCAAATCCAAACATCACTGAGTGTATGATGGTGAGTAAATTAGTTGCTTTATAGAATTCCGAGTCTCTTTATCTACAAGGTGAGGAGTCACAGTAGCTCTGTGTCCTGTGTTTGCTGTGGAGACTTAGTAATGTGGCGTAATGCTGGCAGATATCATGTGCTTAGTAAATGTTTGCTTCTGAAAGACTGAAGAGGTCTCCCGACTTGCCTTGGAATTGGATGGCTTCTGTTTGTTTGTAAGTAGGAGAATATGTCTTACTGATGCGTGTTCCACATGGTTGTTTTGAGGCTCAAGTAAAAAAATGATATCAAAATGAGTACACACCAAAATGTTTGTGACATGTATTGCAGAAATAGCTATATGTCCCTATTATGCATATCAGGTGAGGGCCTTCTTCAGTGTTCTACCTAGAAACCCCATTTTAAGTTAATTATCTCTTAAGACCCAATTTCCAAGTAAAAAAGATAGTGAATTTGTACCCTAAGGAGGATTTGGGGGAATTACACTGAAATGCCTTTTTTGAAACTCAAATTTTCTTTGATGTCTGTTTTTACACTTACTATTTGTGGTAGTAGTGGTGGTGGTGTGTGTATGTGTGTGTGTGAGGGTGTGTGCATATGTGCCATATATATACATATAGAGATCAAAGGATAACTTGCAAGGGTCAGTTCTTTTTTTCCATCATGTGGCTTCTGAGGATCAAATTCAAATCATTGGTCTTGGCGGCAAGTTCCTTTATCAGCTGAACCACCTCACTGGCCCCAATGTATTTCTTTTGCCTACAGTGACATGGATACTTCATTATTTTCTCTGCTATGCCCATGTTTTGTTTTGTTTTTCATGCAAAATAACATTTCTTGCTAGGGAAGTTACTGATTAAATTCTGTATCATGTAATACTAGCTAGTAGGACAAATGAACTCCCCATCCCAAATCAGAATCACCACACAATACAACCTTCCTTCTTAGATCAAGTCTCAAACCAGTGTAGGTTTGTCTGATGAGTGAAGAACCTTTGGTTAGAGGTGAATCAGGAATTTTGAGCCGAGGCTTCTTCAGTCCTTTCTTCAGTCCCGCAAAGCTGTTGTGGAAAAGCACCCCAGGCGTGCCGGGCTAAACTGAAGTCCTTTGCTTCATAGTTCCAGAGGCTGGAAGTTAGACATGAGGATGTCAGCAGGGTGGATGCTCTTGAAGGTCCAGGACAGAAGGGTCTGTTCTGGCTTCTCTTCCCATCTCTCTTTGCTCTGTCTTGGTCTGCTTTCTCTTCATTTAATATGGGCCATAGCAGATGAATGGCTCATTCTATTCCAATATGATTTCCTTTTAAACTAATTATATTGATGAAAATACTTTTTTCCAAATAAGTTCACATTCTGAGATCTTGTGGATTAGAATTGAATAAATTTATTAAATATTTAATAAATTTTAGACTTATGTACTCTAGGTATGTGAACGTCTTATGTGTGTGTATGTATATGCACCACATGTGTTCCTGGTTCCCCGAGAACTTTGGATGCCCTGGAACTAGAGTTATGGATGGTTGTGAACTACTGTGTATTAGGAATTGAACCTAGGTCCTTCAGAAGAGCAACAAGTACTCTTAATCACTTAGCAATATCTCCAACCTCCAACATACTATGCTTTTAGGTGAAACTTGGTCCATATGTTTGACACCTGGATTATATTGAGATAGGGATACTCTCAGTTCTGTATGATTTGAACAGAGGTGGGGAAAGAATAACAGATTAGGTGCCGTTGAGTTTGGTAAACATCCACAAAAACTGACTGAATGACCTTCCAGTGGTTCTCAACCTGTGAGTTGCGACCCTCTTGGTGGTGGTGGGGATGTCAAACAACCCTTTCATAGAGGCAACATATCAGATATCCTGTATATGAAATGTTTACATTGTGATTCATAACAGTAGAAAATTACAATTACAAAGTAGTAATGAAAATATTTTTATGATTGGGGAGGTCCCCACAACATGAGGAACTGTGTTAAAGGGTCACAGCCTTAGGTAGGGTGAGACCCACTGCTTTAAACATTGTCTCTATTTCTTTTCTCAGTGTCTTGTTTCTATTCTAACATTTCAAATGACTTAAATACAATCTACCCATCTGATCCTTGCTCTATCCTACCATTCATCCATTCATTCCTCAATCCACTTCTATTCCCATTCAATCAATACACATTTGTTGAGTATCTATGCCATTACTATCACAGAGCCAATTTCTGGGAGTACAATGACAGATGAGACCCAGCCCTTCCCCCAGGGTGTTTACCAGTCTAATGGAAGAGACAGACAAGTAGCAAGCATGCAGACTCTACCTTCCCTTTTGCAGGACAACTCTTGAGATACATGAGGAAAGCTCACACTTTCCACTTTTACCTTCTAGCCTCTTCTTTTCAGATTAAACATGTTCTGTTTTTTTAAACTTCTTCTTATTCCCTTTTCATTGTTGTTAAATTAATTTGTGTGGTGTTCTTTGTCATTTTAAACTACTAGTGAGTAAAGAAGAGCTGTGTGATGATTAGAAAGCAGACTACAGTGAGATTTTTCTGGGACTGGGATCCCACACTGATTTAATCTGGATCAAGACGCTAAAAATCACACTGACATCTGGGGTTACATTTATCTCCCAATTTTATTTTCAAGTTACTCAAGCACATATACTGAACTCTCATTTATCCTGAGCAATGTGTTGGCAAGGTTACTAGATAACTTTTAGGCAAATGCAGAAACCAAGAAAAGATACTCCTGCACACAGCGATAGACATGTGCTGGACACTTAGTGAACTTGCCTCAATTAGTCATAATACAAATATTATGAGCCATCCATAAGTTTTTACTTGGGATGCTGAGTGCTGGAGGTTGCAGGACTCATCTGGGGTCACACAGATGGCAGGGGAGCCAGGATTTGTTTTGGATCTCTTTGATTCTAAAGTTCTGCCTTATATTTTCCAGGCATCAGGATCTCTTTCAAGGCCCTTCCTTCAAATGAAAGAACAGGGATTGTGAGCGATTTTGCATTAGGCTGCTTCTGCATGATCATTCCGTTGAGGGGAAATCAGCTGGCAGATCTGGGACGGCCCCGTGGGGAGCCTACCTTGATGGAGATGTTATAGTCCTGTCTAGGCCCCCAGCTTTTCTCTTTCACGATCTCACTTTTATTATTTTGTCAAGGCAAACAGGCTTTGAAGGATAGAATCTTTCTAACAAAATACAAAAGAGAATGATTTATAAACCACAGTACCAATTTACCATGGGAAATAGAACAGATTTTTAAATCAGGAGCCTTTCTTCAACCAGGCATTCCCTTGTTGTGGGGTCAGTCACTCAGAAGAACAAATAATAATTCAAAAGGTTGCTTGGTGAGCATAGAATTTACAACAAAGAGATTAGGTGTTGCCCAAGGGAAGTCTCCTCAGGCTAATATACCATGGACTTAATCCTTCTCTGCCCTACAGTTATTTCTGCCTAAATTACTGGAATCCATCTTCTAGAATCACAATGTAATTTTCCTTGGTCACTGCTACACTGAGCCATACTGACAGTCTGACCTCCCAATTCTCTTTGGGCAATATTTATCTTTTGGAAGTATCTATTATCTAGCATCCCTTGCGACATTGTTTCATGTGGTAACATCCTAAATTATTGTGTATCTTTATTAGTTCACCCTTTAGGTTTCCTTCTCCTTAATGAAGCTTGGACCTTACCTTGTATCTCACACAGAGGCTTGAATTCCCCATGTCAGAGGAGCAGCATGTTTGAAACCTTGGCCTCAGCTGGAAGAATGGACTCAAACTTCTCAGCAGAGTCTCACTCATAAGCTATTGCCAGTCTCTGAGTTAGAGAACAAGGCCTGAATTGTCATGCCACTTCTGTAACTAGAGGGATTAATCCAGAAATCTGTTCAGTTCCAATTTGGATAAATGAGACATGGAGGGAAATTTAGGAGAGAGACACTTCGTGTGTGTGTGTGTGTGTGTGTGTGTGTGTGTATGTGTGTGTGTGTGTACATGCTTGTGTTACATACATGTGGAAGCCAGTGGTTCATGTTGGTGTCTTCCCCAACTAATTTACAACTTACTTTTTTAAACAGGGGTTCTCACTAATTCTTGATCTCACAAGTTCAGCTGGACCTGCTGGCCATTGAGCCCCAGGAATCCTCCTGTTTCGGCCTCTTCAGGACAGAGATTTGAGACACACACCACTGTTCCTTTTACATGAGTGCTGTGCATAGAACTCAGGTCCTCATGCTTTTGTGGCAAGCACTTTACCAACTGAACCATGTACCTAGCCCCAAACATCTGCTCTTAAGAGGGAGTCATGGAAAGAGTAGAGATGCAAAGACACAATGTTTGGAGAAACCTTTCTTTCACTTGAGACTACATCTCATGACCAAAGGAAGAATCGTGAAAGATGCATGGAAATAGATTAGAATCACTCACTGCACCAGGCCCAAACCTACCCTCTCTTTAGACTTTAACTTATGAAACAAGTGAAGTTCTTTGTGCAGTCCAATTAAATTTGGTCTTCCAATACAAGTAGATGAAAGAGTACAACTCAAAGGCTGACTTCTCAAATTAAAGTTCTTTAGATAGATAAGTATATCCATTATATGTATTTTTGATACTCAGTGGTTTGAATAGGAATGACCCCCACAGACTCATGTGTTTGACTGCTTAACCCATAGGGAGTGGCAATAGTAGGAGGTATGGCCTTGTTGGAGGAAGTGTGTCACTATGGAGGTGGGCTTTGAGGTCTATATCTGCTTAAGCCGTGCCCAGTGGCAGTCCTGTAGATCATGATGTAGAACTCTCAGCTTCTTCTCCAGCACCATGTCTGCTTGCATGCTGCCGTGTTTCCTGCCATGATGATAATTGACTAAACCTCTGAAACTGTAAGCCATTTCCAATTAAGTGTTTTCCTTTGTAAGAGTTGTTGTGGTCATGGTGTCTCTTAATAGCAATAGAAACCTTAACTAAGACACTCATTTTAGCAAGTGAGCTTGGTTTTTTATTCTTTTCACTTATTTATTTCTCATATAATCTGACCAGTTCCCCTTCCTCCACTCCTCCTAGTACCTCCCCTCACTTCCCCTCTGCTCATATCTACTGTTCCTCCATTTTCCTTCAGAAAAGATTAGGTCTCCAAGGGATGTCAACTGAACACATGTTCATAGCAAGATGCAATAAGACTGGGCACAAGCTGTAGACAGAAAGTTTCTGTTCTGCCAGGTCCCACAGCCATTTAATCCCAAATAAGCACACAGAGGCGTATATCAATTATTAACTGTTTGACCAGTGGCTCAGGCTTCTTAATAATTAATCCATTTCTATTAGTCTGTGTATCTCCATATGTTCTTGGCTTACCAGTGATGCCAGGACCTCTTGCTACCTTAGCAGTTATAAGACGTCTCTCTTTGTTCCTCTTCCCAGAATTCTCCTAGTCTGGTAGCCCCTCCTGTACTTCCTGCCTGAGTACATTCTGCTTGTTCATTCGCTGAAACAGCTTTATTCATCAACCAATAAGAGAAACATATATTCACAGCATACAGAAGGACATTCCCCATCAACAAACACTCCTATCAAGGCTGGAGGAAAAGGGTCTCAAGAGCAGAAAAAAAGAGTCAGAGACACAGCCATTAGATGGTGGGGTCCAATTAACCTTTCATACAATCTTTGCATTTGCCATTAATCCAGTCTTTGATCCTGGAAATACCAGTGTAGCCATTTCTTTGAGTTTAAGGCAAGGAATGGCCTGCATACATCTCTATGCATTAGTGAAATTCCTCATTCCCCAAAGCCATCAGTTTACAAGCTCCAAAAGGTGAACCTAGACCTCCTTCTGGCATTAATAGCATCCTTAGTCTAACTAGACCACCATGCATTCTCAAAGTAATGGTTTGTAATGAAGAGGGTATGCCAGAATGCATTAGTATAACACATCTTTCACAGAAATAATTATTAAAAACATTCTACTAAACAGTGTCCTTTGTGAACTAATTAATTTAAGCTTCTGGAGCAAGCTTCTTGTATTGCTGACTCAGAACACTGGGGATGGAATCTGGGGCCTGTGGAAGTTAGGCAAGCACTCTTCACCAAGCTGCAATTCAGCCTTTCTTATCTTGCTATAGATAAACTATTTATTCATTGACTACATGATGCTTAGGCTTCACCTTGACTTCTTAATAATTCATATTTTAAAATAGGATACAAAGCAATGGTGTTCCTTATGCTAGTTTCATAATTCCCTGTCCTTCTTCAAAACTTTGACTATAGGCTTCAGTTCAGGTAACAATGAACACAATTCTAAAAATATCATTCACTCATTGATTGAATGTTTGCTGAGTTAATGTATAGAAGTAAACCAGGAATAATTTTCTAAGTTATTTGAGACATATACTTTATTCTTTGTATTTAATCAGATCTAAAACTATGCTCTAAATTTTCACTGCTATTAGTTTTTTTAATGGAGAAATCTCATAACTTAATGACACATCTGAAATCTCTACAAAAATACAAATTAGCAACCCCAAAGAATAGATGGCAAGAAACAATCAAACTTATGGCTGAAATCAATGAAACAGAAACAAAAAATCCAAAGATTAATGAAACAAAGAATTGATTCTTTGAGAAAGTCAAGTAGATTGAAAACCCTCAGCCAAATTAACTAAAAGGCAAAAAGAGAAGATCCAAATTATGAAAAAGTCAGAGACAAGGAGAGGCATTACAACAGACACTAAGGGAATTCAGACAATCATATGGACAACTTCAAAAGGTCAGTACTCCATCAAACTGTAAAACATAGAAAAATAAGAGTAAAGAATAGGTGAACATCTGGATATGTATGACCTACTAAAGTTTAATCAAGATCAAATAAACAATTTAGAAACACCCAATACTCTAATGAAATAGAAGCAGCAGTTGAAAGTCTGCAACTAAACAACGCCTAGAGCCAGGTGAATTCAGTATATAATAAGCATCAATACTCCTCAAATTATTCCACACAATGGAAATTGAAGGAACAAAATTCTTTTTATGAGGCTACTATTACCTTAGTATCAAAACCACACAAAGACATAACAAAAGCAAAAGTATAGAACAATATTCTCTATGAACATAAATGTAAACATTATCAATAAAATACTTGCAAACCAAATGTTTTCCACCATGACAAAGTTGGCTCCTTCTTAGGGTACAGGAGTGATTCAATGTAAATAAATCAATAAATGTAATCCACCACATAAAGACACTGAAAGATAAAAGCTACATGATCACTTCACTAGGTGCAGAAAGACCTTTGATGAAATCCAACACTCATTTGTGATAAAAATCCTGAAAAAATTAGGGATACAGGGAACATGGCAACATAATGAAGGAAATTTACAGTAAGCCCACAACCAAAATCAACTCAAATGGAGAAAAACTTAAGCAATTCCATGAAAATCAGGATCAAGATGAGGTTCTTCACTTCACTCCCTCCATACTTATTAAACATATCACTTAAAGTCATATGTAAAGCAATATGACAACTGAATTATATCAGGGGCTACAAATAGGAAAGGGAGAAGGCAAATTATCTTTATTTTTCAGATTATATGGTTTTGTACAGAAAATACCCTAAAGACTACTAGGAAACTTCTATAGCTGATGACCACTTTCAGTAGAGTAGCAGGATATAAAATTAACTCACAAAAAGTCAGAAGCCCTCCTATACAAATGACAACATATGGAGAAGGAAATCAGTTAAACAAGACTTTTACAGTAATTCTAACAAAGCAAGTGAGAGACTTGTTTAGTAAAACTTTAACACACTGAAGCAAGAAACTGAAGAAGACACCTGATATGGAATAATCTCCCATGCTAATGGATCAGTAAGATCAATGTAGTGAAAACGGCCATCCCACCAAAATCAGTCTACAGACTCAGTGTAATCACCATGAAAATTCCAACAAAAATTACAGATATTGAAAAAAAATTTCAACTTTATATAGATCAAACAAAAACCCAAGATCAACTAAAACACTCTTTAATAATAAAAGACCTGAGGGAGGTATCGTCATTTCACGTTTTAAGTTGTACTACAGAACTATAACATCAGCATGATATTGGCATTAAAAATAAAGAAATTGATCAATGGAATCAAACTAAAGACCCAGACATAATTTTTTTCTTTCAATTTATTATTTATTTCAGACAAGTTCTTACAATCTAGTCTGCACCAACCTGTAACACACAATCTTTAGGAATCAGTTCTCCAACCGTGGAGATTTTAAGGCTTATGCCACATCCAACCAAGAAATGAATTGTCCTGATATCACTTTTGCTAAGCTGCAACAAGAAAATACAAGAACTATTTAGGTGACATATTTGAAGCTCTCAATTCAAAGTTTTAATAGACACTAACTTCAATTTTCATCCCAAAAGATTTTGTTTTTCTAAATTCACTCATATGAAATACGAAAATTTTGATTTGGCTTTGATAATTACCCTTTGGAGTTGTGATTGATTTAGAAACCCTTCATGAAATGAACTTTCCTCTAGTCCATTTAGTTACTTTCCTGTCTCCTAACTCAAAATTATTTAGACAACAAAATGTTAAAAATGTGCAGAACTCACCTTCCTTTCCATAACTCACAATTCCACTTATGTTTGCTGACAGTCAGTCTGAATGTTATTTGGGGCAGGTATAGATTGATTTAAAAACCAGGTAAAAGGAGGCTTCAAAAGTTGCCAGTCCAGTAATGTTTTAAATTCTGACATGATTGTTTTTATTTCAATCATTACTTGATTTAAATCAACAACTGAATTGAAAACTAAATAATTGAGTAAATTTTTATTTAAATCATAAACTAAAATATATTGATATAGCGAGAAACCCATAAAGCATATGTAAGAGCACAGAGATACTGTGAATTAGGGAAAATTTCTACATAAATGACAATTAGCACATATATTGTATATGTAGCCTATATATCATACATATATTACATGGCATATATATAGCTATATCTAGCTCATATTTGTCATAGAGCATATTCTATATAATATATCACACACATTTGCTATATTATAGCATACTATATATAATTATGTTTATAATAGTTATATATTATATAATCAAAAATTAGTTGGCAGTACATGTTACTGTCTAGCTTATTGCCTACATTGAAACATTAGCATGAACCAATTCAACATTCAGGTATACATTCCAGACATTATGAGAATGTCCTCACCCCAGCTGCTAGGCACCACTCTCCTGTTTTGTTCATTGTGTGGAGTGAGGTGAGCATATCCTGTGTTCCATGAGTTATTTTCCTGAAAATGCTTATTTTAGTTTTCATTTTTAAGCAACTTGTTGTTAGGTCAAAACATTCATCATTGAACAGAACTAGACAAGTAATGAAAGACAGGCAAATGGAGTTCAATATTTTAGGAGGAAAACACTGAAACTTTTAGGGACTTGATTAAATACATAAGCATCCTCAATATTCAAATGCTTTGCAAGGAAGTTTAAGTTCAAACACAACTAAGAAGAGGCAGTAGGGTGTGTGGATATGATCCCAGAGTGTTATCTATGTATATGAATGGCAGTGTCACAATTGCTATGTTAATATCTTATATAAGTAATGTATTAATTTACAATTAATAACAAGCACAAAGCACATCTCAAAATAAATCATTTATGTAAATACAACTGTGATCGCTCCTAGGTTTACTAACTTTCACTGTGTGTGACTGAACTTCATGTTGTTTAGTGGGTCCACTGACTTAATATACTCATCATTATATAGACATGTAGAATCAATATGATGTAACTATAGGAAAATGGATTTTTTGGCTGTATAATAGTTCTATGATTCAGTACCTTTCTTACTAATTATTGGACATTTTACATTCAGGTCTGTATTGCTTTGAAACTCCTTAGTGTTTTGAACTCTTGATTTCAGGTAACTAGTATTACTATACCTTCACTATGCAATTTAATCAGATACAGTTTAATGTGTGCATTTGAGCCTGTGTTCATGTATGTAGATGCACATGCATGAACGTGTGTGTGTGTGTGTGTGTGTGTGTGTGTGTGATTACATCAATTTATGTTTTGGAGAGTGTCCGTGGCCTGAAACGTGACATCTAGGTTATCTGTCCAGTACTTATCCAGTAGTAGACTTACAGTCAGGGTAACACATCTCCATGTTTTAAGTGGACTCTGAGATTGAACTTAAGTACTCACCCTGGAAACGCAAGTACTTTGTTGGCTGAGCTACTTCCCTAGCCCCTGATTCAAAATTATTTAGCTAATAAAAACATGAATGTTTCTACATTATTTCCTTCCTTTCCAGAGCTCACAATTCTACTTCTTTTTTTTCTTAATTTTATTTTCCAGTTTAAATTTAGATAAGAATCAAGGTTGCTTCACAAGTCAGTTCCAGGTCCCTCTCCCATTCCCTCCCTTCCTCCCGTGCCCTCCCCCCCCCCGTTATCCCCTCATTTCTCCAGGGAGGGTGAGGCCCTCCATGGGGGTGTCCATAGTGTGTCATTTCATATAGGGCAGGGCCTAGACCCTTTCCCAAGAGTTCAGGGTGAGAGTGCACCTCACATTGTTCTATTGGAGTCCAAAGTCCGTGTGTATACTTGGGATGGGTACTGATCTGCTGCCCAAGGCTCAATAGATTCCCTAGGCCTCTTCACTGACACCCAGATTCAGGGGGTCTTGATCAGTCCCATGCTGGCTTCCCAGGCTAATGCCTGGGATTCAAGAGTTAACCTTTGTCTGGTCAGCTGTTTCTGGGGGTTAAACCAGCCCAGTCTTAATCCCTTTGACCATCAGTCCTCCCTCTCTGTTACTGGCTTTCTTGAGTTCAGCTCAGTACTTAACCAAGGGAGTCTGCCTCTTCTTCGATCAGCCACTAAATAAAGTTTCTGTTTCCCAGACTCTCTGGCCATAGGATTGTAGGCTGGCACTCCCCAGATCTATGTCTAAAATCCATATATGAGAGAGTACATGCCATGTTTCTCTTTTTGTGACTGGGTTACCTCACTCAGAATGGTTTCTTCTAGTGTCATCCATTTGCCTGCGAATCTCATGATTCCATTATTTTTTTCTGCTGAATAGTACTCCATTGTGTAGATGTACCACATTTTCTCTATCCACTCTTCAGGTGAGGGACATCTAGGTTGCTTCCACGTTCTGGCAATTACAAATAAAGCTGCTATGAACATAGTGGAACAGACATCTTTGCTGTATGAATGGGCATCTTTTGGATATATGCCTAAGAGTGGAGTTGCCGGGTCTTGTGGTAGGTTTATTCCCATTTTTCTGAGGAATCTCCACACTGATTTCCAAAGTGGCTGAACCAGTTGGCACTCCCACCAGCAATGGAGGAGTGTCCCCCTTTCACCACATCCTCTCCAGCATAAATTGTCATTGGTGTTTTTGATTTTAGCCATTCTGACAGGGGTGAGATGGTATCTGAGAGTTGTTTTGATTTGCATTTCCCGGATGGCTAAGGATGTTGAGCACTTTCTCAAGTGCCTCTCAGCCATTTTAGACTCCTCTATTGAAAACTCTCTATTTAGTTCTGCAGCCCACTTTTTAATAGGGTCCTTTGGTGTTTTGGAGACTTGCTTCTTGAGTTCTTTGTAAATTTTGGAGATCAACCCTCTGTCAGATGTGGGATTAGTGAATATTTTTTCCCATTCTGTGGGCTGCCTTTTTGTCTTGCTGACTGTGTCCTTTGCCTTACAGAAGCTTCTCAGTTTCAATAGGTCCCATTTATTAATTGTTGATCTTACTGCCTGTGCTACTGGTGTTATGTTCAGGAAGCTGTCTCCTGTACCAATTCGTTCAAGGGTACCACCCACTTTCTCTTCTAAGAGGTTCAGTGTGGCTGGATTTATGTTGAGGTCTTTGATCCATTTGGACTTAAGTTTTGTGCATGGCGATAGACATGGATTGATCTGCATTCTTCTACATGCCAGTCTCCAACATCAGCATGATATTGGCATTAAAAATAAAGAAATTGATCAATGGAATCAAACTAAAGACCCAGACATAATTTTACACATATATGGATACCTGGTGTGTGACGAAGAAGCCAAAAATACACACTGGAGAATAGACAGCAACTTTAACAAATGGTTCTGGTAAAACTGAATGTCTGTCTGTAGATGAATACAAATAGATTCATACCTATCACCCTGAATGAAACTCAGTTCAAATAGATCAAGAGCCTCAAAATAAGATTAGACATATTGAATCTAATAGGAGAGAAAGTAGTGAATAGGCTTGAACTCATTGGTACAGGAAAGTACTTACCGAACAAGACACAGATAGAGCAGTCATTAAAACCAACAATTAATAAATGGAACCTTATGAAATTGAAAAGCTACTGTATCTCAGAGGATACCATCATTCAGGATAGAGTGTACCCTACAGATTGGGGAAAGTTCCTTACCGCATATATGATAGAGGGTGATATCTGTTTTACTTAGGATTTCTATTGCTGTGAAGAGACATCATGACCATGGTAACTATTTTATAAAGGAAAATATCTAATTGGGGCTGGCTCATAGTTTAAGAGGCATAGCCCATTATCATCATGACAGGAAATGTGGTGACAGGCAGACATGCTGGAGGAGAAGCTGAGAATTCTATATCTTGACCCACAAGTAACAGAAGTAAATGCTACACTAAGTCTAGCTTGAGCATTTGAGATCTCAAAGCCCACTTCCATAGTGACACACTTCCTCCAACAATGCAGTACCTACTCCAACAAGGCCACATCTCCTAATAGTGCTATTTCCTATGGTTCAACCATTCAAATACATGAGTCTATGGGGGCCATTCCTATTCAAACCACCACAGTATCTAAAGTATATAAAGAACTAAAAAAACAGAACATCAAGAAAACAAATAACCTACTTAAAAATGAAGTATAGACTAAACAGACAGCTCTCAAAAGAGGGAACACAAATGCCTAAGCTATACTTAAAGAAGTTTTCAACACCCTTAGCCATCAGGCAAATACAAATTATAACTTCTTTGATATTTCATCTTACCCTAGGCAGAATGGCCAAGATCCTACATGCTAGTGAGGACATGGAATACGGGGAACACTCCTCCATTGCTGGTGGAATTGATCTACTTCAAGAGCCAGATATATCACCTTTGAGCACATTCCCAAAGGATCCTATATCCTACTGCAGAGACACTTGATTATTCCTGTTTGTTGCTTTCCTGTTCACAATAGCAAGAGATCAAAAATAACTTAGATGCCCATCATTCATCAGAATGAATAAAGAAAATGTGATATATTTACACAATAAAATATTGTTTACATGTTAATAAAATTTAATTATGAAGTTCACAGATAAATGACTGTAGCTAAAAAAATATGAGCAAGGTAACCAAGACCCAAAAGGCAAGTATTGTATATTTTCTCTTATATGTGGATGCAAGTTTTTAATTCATCAATTTCAATTTCAATATACATGGTACAATCTAAATAACCATAGAGATTAGGTACAAAGTAAGGGACCAAGAGTGAACAGAAGATCTTCCAAGAAAAGGGAAATTAAATATATTGTTGTGTAAAGCAAAGGGGAAACTAGACTAAACAGATTAAATATGGTGGGTGTAGAAAAGAACAATGGAGACAATACAGAGAGACAACTAACACTGATTAGTTAATTTCAGTCATTTGAAAAATCATATGGAATCAAACTGCTGTAGAAACTTCCTAAAGTATATACACATATAAAAAGAATCTAAATGATGTCACCAAATAATGGGGAAGAAAATTCCCCAAGTAGACATCTTATATCACTAAGAAAAATCTCAAGTCCCAGCAATGGGATACATGTTGTTGAGTCATTGGTCAAAGGAGCCTCATAGTAACCCCTAAAAACTAAAGACTATTTCCAAGGCTACTAATCACTCTACAATCTGATGGTAAGGCCCTACTACTGAAGACAACACTTTTATATGGCATCAAACATAGAGAAGTTGTGCTGTTGCCTACTTAGAAGCATCATCCCTACTGACTAATATTCATGGTACTGAAAGGTACTCTGCAAGTTACCAGAAGATAAAAATAATTATCAATATCTCCCAGCTACAAAACCTGCAAGTATATCTTGCAGTCAGGTCACCCATAATAGTGACCTGACTGCAAGAGATACTGATGCAATATTGGCATAAATGTTGTGGGAGTAATCAATCCCTTCCTGATGGGATTTAAGGATCACTCTATGAGATGGACTTGACAGTGCTTAAATGTCAAAGAACTGGAAACTAGGTGGGTAATGGGCTTAGTGAAAAACCTAATACTATTACTTTGATGAAGGAACATAGCAATAAAATGACTCCTAACAACATTCTTCTTTGCCTGTAGATCAGTACCTAGTTCAGACCTAATCAGAGAAAATTCCTCTTGCAGTAGAAAGGTCTTAACACAGAGACCTATGCCTGGACAATATGTAGAGAGTGAGACTTTGGAGCACTGTCCCAAATGGGATATCTTCATCCCTCCCCTCAAGGTGCAGGGATATATGCAGAAGAGGAGGTAGAAAGGTTGTAAGAGCCGGAGGGGATGGATGACTCTAGGGAAAGCATGTCTTCCAGACACAAGAGGGTTGGCACACAGATGAACTCACAAAGAGTGTGGCAACATGCACAAGGCCTACACAGCTTCAAGCCAGACAATGCTTCGGCACTGAGATGGGTGTCGTGGGAATTTCTCCTGGGTCCCGTTGCCGCTTTAGCCCCCAAATAACATAAAAGACACTATATTAATTATGAAGCTGTTGGCCATTTGTTTGGTTTCTTAATGGCTAGCTCTGACTTAATTATTTACCTATAATTACCAATGTATATTTTTATAAGGTCTTATCTTACCGAGAACTCAGACTTGTGTCCTCTTCCCGGAAAGATCACATGGCAATGACTCACCCTTGACTACATTTCCCAGAATCCTCTTTGACTCCTAGTCTCACCTATCTTGCTTCCCTATTGGCAACAGTGTTTTGTTTTTCTTTATACCAATCAAACATATACACAGAAGGACTTGCACCATCAGATGGGGAAGTGGACAGGGTGTTTCACACCTACACAAGAAGCTATCTGCAACTGATACCTCCTGGCAAAGAAAAAAAATATTTTTCTTCAATGGAGACTCATTGGATACATCAACCACAATTCAGGTCAGGCCCCATACCTAAGTGTAGTCGGCCAACACAAAATGAACTAATGGTACAGTGTTTCCTCAACACAACAGGGCACATGTACATATGGACTCAACAGAGACTGTAACAGCTTCTACTAACCTTATTTGGGTTTCTATTACTTTCTGAAGTGCTATCACTTTTGTCCTCTGTAGGGTGCACATTATTAAATACATGTTATTAAAATGCATATTTCTGGCTTTTTTTAGATGTTTCTACCTCAGTGTCAAAAGTTACTATGGTAGGATCTTGACCATATCATGTTAATGCCTGATGGCATGGATGTAATGAGACTTCTACTATGATGTCTTGAGATGAATGTGTTCTGCAATTTGTAGCTTCCTTGGCAGTGTCCATTTATATTTATATACCAGAGAATATTTTGGATTTATGATCAGTGTAAAGGGAAATGCTCATCTAGTGTGTGGCAGAGAGACAAGAGGAGATACTTGTTGGGTGTTATCTGAGTTCTGTAGTAGTTTAAATATCTTTAGGAAGTGATTTGGATAAATAAGCTGAAGAATATTGTGAGTAGATGTTCTCTGAAATCCTAAAGGCACCATAGTTGTCATTGCAACCCATAAGGACAGCTGGTGCCTGTATGGATGATGGTGGAGTTGTTGGGCTGACTAATTAAGATTTCCATGAGTATCTTCCTTTGGTTAAAGGGTTACTTTTTGCATTCTTTTATTTGGAAGTATTGCTATCCACACTTTTCACAGTGATTTTTTATTCATCATTATGTATGTTAATTTTATCTCCTTTTTCTCTGAAGTTGAAATACATCTTTGGTAGTTAAGTTAGTTGATATTGTTTTAGCTCTACATAATATTTATTTATGAAATAGGCTTACACAGATTTAGACTAGCAAAAATATCAGGAGAATGTCCCTGCAAGTGTTTTAAATACTACATTTAAAGAATATTGTTTATCTTTGTATTTTTAATCAATTCTGTTCTTTGGTAATGTACTAAAATATAAACATATTATTAAATTATTTAATATTATTAAAATATATAACAGTATTATATTATATGATATAAAATATTCTGATTAGACTCTTCCATACTCTATTATCCCTCCTCTCATTTCTTTTTTATAATTTACTTATTCTTTTAAATTTCATTTTGCATTCCAGTCACAGTTCTCTGTCATACCCTTTCTTCTGTCTCCTCTCACCTCTTCCCTAGCCCACTCTTCCTCACAGGTAAGGGCTCCCATTAGGAGGCAACAACGTGTGGCACAGTAGGTTGGGGCAGCTCTCTCCCTTGCATTAAGGCTGAGCATGGCATCACACCCTAAAGAATGGGCTCCAACAAGCTAGCTCATGTACCAGGATTATATAGTGATCTTACTGCCAGGGGCCCCTCTGATAGTTTAAGCTTCACAACTGTCTCCCACAGATAGAGGACCTGGTTCAATACCCTGGAGTCTCCAAATCTGTTGGTATAGAGTTCATGAGTTTCCAATGCTGGGTTCAGCTGTCTCTGTAGATTTCTCCATAATAATCTTGACCTCCCTTGATCATACATTTCCTCCTCCCTCTCTTCGACTGGATTCCCTGATCTCAGCCTGGTGCTTGGTTGTGGATCTTTTCATCTGGTTACATCAATTATTGGATGAAGGATATATGATGATTGTTGGGGTGTTCATCAATCTGATGGATTCTTGGGAATTACTGTAGCACCAGGTGTCTCCCTTACCCCATAGTGGCTCTCTGTGTGAAGATACCTCTTTCATTGCTCTCCCCTCCTCCACCATCCCGTTCCCTCATGTTCTCATCCCCTTCCACTCCCACTTACTTATGCATTGCCCCCAGTTTACCCAGTAGACGTCATCTAATTTCCCTTCCCAGGGCAGTCCATGCATCCCACTTAGGGTCCTCCTTGTTATCTAGTTTTTGTGGGGCTGTAGATTGTAGCCTGGTTATCCTTTGCTTTACATCCAATGTTCACTTATGAGTGAGTACATACTGTGTTTGTCTTTCTGAGTATGAGTTACCTCACTCAGGATGGCTTTTTCAAGTTCCATCCATTTGCCTGCAAATTTCATGATGTCATTGTTTCTTACAACCGAGTAATACTCCATTATGTAAATGTACCACATTTTCTTTATCCCTTCTTTGGTTTACTTCTCCCATCCCTAACAGTCTCTTTTCCACATTTTCCAGACTCTGGTTTGGTGTGATTTTAGCTTAGCCAGAGTGTCTTTGTGGCCACTGCCTTGGAATTTTTCCTTGGAACTTGGTGGGGTCACTGGTGGTTACACCACTGAAGACCTCCTCTCTCTGAATTTATCAGTAGAAAATAGCAGTGAGAGGCCTCCAGAACCCCTTGTCTGTCTATGGCTGACTGATGACAGGGCTGTTCATGTATAGACTCAGTGCAGACACCGGCAGCTACAGTGAGTTTGTGACCGCTATGGCTATGTCTTGTTCAGGCGATAGCATTTTGTGGTTCTTCTCTCCGTTTTTCTGACTCTTAAATTCTTTATAGTCCCTCTTCTAAAATGCTCTCTGAACATTAGATAGTGTAAATAAATATCCTATTTGGACTGAGCTTGCACCCCTCACCTATTCTCAGCGCCTTGTGTATCCACAAGTCTTCATGTATTCACCACCACTCACTCCAAGGACAGATTTCTGATTGAGGCTGAGAGCATCGTTTGCCTATTGCTATAATATTTGCCGTATAGTTTCCTCAAGCACTTTCAAAAGTTTTGATCCATTCTGAAGTATTTTTTTGTACAGAATGAGAAATACAGATCCAATTTCATTTTTTAAACATGTGGTTAATCAAGTATTCTGCCTTTCCTCCAATGTATGTTTTTGGTGCTGTTCTTGAGAATCAGTAGACCATAACTTTGTGAGATTATTACTCTTATCTTCCATTCCATTGGGCTGCCTGTTTATGTTTGATTATGCTGTTTTGGAGTATAGTTTGTCATCTAGACACCACTGGTATTACTTTTTCCACTCAAGGTTGCTTTGACTAGTCTGGGGCTTTTGTGCTTCCACATAAACATTAGGAATTTTCCCCTAGTGATGGAAAATGACATGGGAAATATTTAAAATATAGACATATGTAAGGACTTATAGAAAAAGAATCTAAACCCCAGAAAACAATAGCAATCATTGGCAAATGGTATTGCTTGAATTTAAAATCATCTAATCATCAAGGGAAACAACGAACGAAGTAAAGAGGCAGCCAAAAAATGAGAGAAAACTCTTTGCCAGTGATAAATCTGTCAAGAGATTAATAACCTTAACAAACAACTCAAAAACTCATAAATACCAAAATACCACAAGTCCCCCAACCAAAAAATGATCAAGGTAAACGGAGAGTTCTTAAAGAAGATGTACAAATAAATATATGAAAAATGTTCAATATCCTTAGCCATCAGGGAGTGCAGTGTATTGAGATTCTGTCTCACCCCAGGCAGAATGGCTATTATGAAAAGAGCAACATGAACAATAGCCACCACTCATGGCTGCAGCGAAGGACCTGGGGAATGGAATTCTTATACAATGCTGGTAAGAATGTAATATAGTACAGCTGCTATGGAAATCAGTATGGAAGTGCCTCAAAAGGCTAAAAGTAAAACTGCTGGGTGATTAACTAGACACCTCCTGGTATATACCCAAAGGAACAAAAGTCAGCATTCCACAGAGATATAGGCACATCCACTTGTATTGTGGTGCTATTTGCAATTGTCTAGATGCAGAAGCAGTCTATAGAGCCACCAACAGATACACCGATAAAGAAAATGTGGCATAGATGCACAATGGAATTCTTTTCAGCCATCAAAGGGAATAAAATCATGCTATTTTCAGGAACATTAACAGGACCGAAGATGATAATATTAAGAGAACCAAGCCAGATTCAGTAAGACAAATATGTTTGTGAATCATATGTGTGTGTGTTCATGTCTTGTGTGTGTGTGTGTGTGTGTGTGTGTGTGTGTGTGTGCGTGCGTGCATCTGTGTGATAATGTAGATGGGAAAACAAAGGGAAAACTTAGTGGAAAGTTCAGGAGAGGGTAATGGGGAGTGAACATAGTCAAGGTACGTCATCTACTTGAATGGAAATGTCTCTACGGATCCTATCATAATGTATTATATAGTGAATATACATTAATAAAGACCTTTAGTTATCAAAATGTTTTTATGATATAGAAACTGAGTATATAGTCAAAACATTTATTTTACTGTAGCTAAGTATTTGATTATCTAACTGATTACTTCTAGGGACTTCAAATTTGTCAGGAAAAGACAAATTATTTTTAAATGACGATGGAAAATTGTCTAATCCATAATAGAATCCCACATGGATTAAAGTGCTAGAAGATGAATATTTATAAGACACTGGGATGGGAAAGGCGTTTGAATAAACATATAATAGAAGTAAAGATAAAGATTGATGATACACATAAATGTTTTTCAGACTTTGAATTTATACTTACTCCAACCACATAAAGCAAAAGACAAATGAAACCTCTGTCATTAGGATGGCTCCTATTTTTTAAGGGTAAAAAATAGTGTTGTTGAGGACTTGAGTTTAGATGTTGGAACCATTGTGCACTGTTTGTAGGAATGTAGAATGTTATAACCAGTATAGAAAACAGTAGAGTAGAAGCTCCATAAAATATTAAAATAAGACCTTCCTTATTATCCAACAGTTCCTCCTATTCTGAGTATATATGCAGGAGGACTGGAAGCAAAAATTTGAAGTGGCACCTGTAAACTATAGTCTTAGTAGCATTATGTATGACAGCTATGAGCTAGCATCTCAAATGTCCATCAACAAATGAACAGATAAACTAGGTGTGCTACATAAGTGTCGTGGACAGTGAATGAAAGAAACTCTGACATATGATACATCATGGAAAAATACTTAATATACTATAGTACGTGAAATAAGATGGTTGTAATATACATACCTCCGAGGAGGTATGCAGTGTGCTAAAATTTATGGAGGCAAACCATAGAATGGTGATTGCTAGGGCCTGAGAGGACAGGGGAATGGATAGTGATTCTCAATAAACACTGAGTTTCAGCTTAGCAGATGAAAAGAGATGTATGGTGGAAATGACTGCACTATAATGTGAGTGTGCTAAATGCTGTTAACTTGTTTTAGTTTTAATTGTTGACTTAATGCAATCCAGAATCACCTGGGAAGGGAGACGGTCAATGGAGGGATTATCTGGATTGGTTTGGCCTACAGGAGATTATCTTGATCAACTGAGGTAGAAGACCCATCTACTGCAGGTGGCACCATTCCCTAGAAAGGAGATTCTGACCTGCTGAAGAATACAGAAATCCAGCCGAGTGCTAGCATAATTCATTACTCTTTATTCTTGACTGTGGATGTGAGGTGACCAGTTGCTCCATGTTCCTGGCACTCTGACTTCCCCATAGTGAGGAAATGCAGTCTGGAATTGTGATCCAATCAGCCCCTTCAGCTTTACGCTACCTTTGGCAGCATATTTTATCACAGCGATTAGAAAGTGAACTGACAGTTATGATGGAAAGCATTGTGTTTTGTGTTTTACATTAATCACAAAATAATAACCACAATAGGGGTATTCACAGTCAAGAACACTGTCCAGAGCTAGACTCACTGGATATATTCCCACCTCTCTGTCGCTATTGGATGAATGAACTTAGGCAAATTTGTTTAGGTATCTGTGCCAAACCATTCTCATCTCAAGGCTTCTTTGAAAACTCAGTGAGACAATTCCTTCAAAGTAGCTTTGACAATGCATGGATTAAATAACTGCTCAATGAATGAATGTTGCAAGCTACTTATATCACAAGTCCAATGATGGGAAGATATACATTTACAGGCATCATATATAAAGAGCCCTGAAGAGCAAACATAAAAAGACAAAACCCTTTGAGCTTACAGATAACAGATATCTCCCCCTCTCTAGGCTTGCCTCAAACTTCATGCAGTTTACATAATGGTCTAAATTTGTGATCCTCTTGCCTTAGCATTTTGTTTACTTAAAAAGCTTATTTACTTTTGTTTTATGAGCACTAGTGTTTTGCCCGCATGTGTCTCTGTGAGGGAGTCAAGTCCCCTGGAACTGGAGCTACAGACAGACGTGATATGCCATGTGGGTGCCTTGAATTGAACCTGGGTCCTCTGGAAGAGCAGTTGGTTAATAACGCTGAGTCATCTCTCAGCCTTCTTAATGCTCAGATTGCAGGCATACACCACTATACCTGGCTTAAAATCTTGCCCTTATGTTTTGTTATTATAGTATATTCTTATATCCTGATTGCAGGGATAGACATCAGGACCTTATACAGTTTGGGTAAGTGCTCTACCACAGAACCTACCTACCTTACTAGCTATGCTAAGTATTTCTAACTTCAAAGCAGGGGAGATTTCTGGGAAACAGTTTTAAAAAACTAAAGAATTTTTGAAAGGCAAATTAAAGATATAAGTTCTTTTTCTTCCTCTCTTTTTAACATTTAAATTAGAAACAAGCTTGTTTTACCTGTCAATCCCAGTTCCCTCTCCCTTCCCTCCTCCCCTGTCCCCATTGACCCCATATCCCATCCACTGTCTGCTCCCTAGGAAGGGTGAGGCCTTCCATGGGGGATCTTCAAAGTCTATCACATCATTTGGGGCAGGACCTAGACTCTTCCCCATGTGTCTAGGCCAAGAGAGTATCCCTCTATGTGGAATGGGCTCCCAAAGTCCATTCGTACACTAGGGATAAATACTGATCCACTACCAGAGGCTTCATACATTGCCCAGGCCTCCTAACTGACACTCACGTTCCAGGGGATCTGGGACTGTCCTGTGTTGGGTTCCCAGCTGTCAGTTTGGGGTCCATGAGGTCCCTCTTGTTAAGGTCAGCTGTTTCTGTGCGTTTCTCCAGTCTGGCCTTGACTCCTTTGCTCATGACTCCTCCCTCACTGCAAATGGAATCCAGGAGTTTGGTTCTGCTTCTTCTTCCATCAGCTACTGGATGAAGACTCAAGGATGGCATGTAAGGTAGTCATCAATCTTATTATAGAGGAAGGGCATTTAAGGCAGCTTCTCCATTATTGCTTAGATTTTTAGTTGGGGTCATCATTGTGGATCTCTGGATATTACCCTAGTGCCAGATTTCTATTTAAATTTATAATGACACCCTCTATTATGTTACCTTTTTTCTTGCTCTCTTCTATCCTTCCCTGACTCAACCTTCCTGCTCCCTCATGTCCCGCTCTCCCCTTATCTTCTCCCGTTCTCTTTCTCCTAACTCCCTCTCGTTCCCATGCTCCCACCTTGATCAGGAGATCTTGTCCCTTTCCCCTTCTCCAGGGAACCATGTATGTCTCTCTTAGAGTTCCCCTTGCTTCCTAGCTTCTCTGGTGGTGTGAATTGTAGGCTGGTAATCCTTTGCTCCATGTCTAAAATCCATATATGAGTGAGTACATACCATGTTTGTATTTTTGTGACTGGGTTACCTCACTCAGGATGGTTTCTTCTAGTTATATCCATTTTCTTGCAAATTTCAAGATTCCATTGTTTTTTTTCTGTTGAATAGTACTCCACTGTGTTGAGGGGCATCTAAGTTGTTTCCAGGTTCTAGCTATTACAAATCTCAGTGTCTGTGCTACTGGTGTTATGTTCAGAAAGCTGTCTCCAGTACCAATTCCTTCAAGGGTACCTCCCACTTTCTTTTCTAAGAGGTTCAGTGTGGCTGGAATTATGTTGAGGTCTTTGATCCATTTGGATGTAAGGTTTGTGCATGGAGATATATACAGATAGATCTATCTGCAATGTTCTCCATGCCAGCATTCATTTGTTGAAGATGCTTTATTTTTTCCATTGTATAACTTTAGCTTCTTTGTCAAAAATCAGGTGTTAGTAGGTGTGTGGGTCTATATCAGGATTTTCTATTCGATTTCATTGGTCTACTTGTCTATTTTTGTGCCAATACCAAATTGTTTTCAGGACTATAGCTCTATAATACAGCTTGAAATCAGGGCTGGTGATGCCTCCAGAAGTTCATTCATTGTACAGGGTTGTTTTGGCTATCCTGGGTCTTTTGTTTTTCCATATAAAGTTTAGTATTATTCTCTCAGGGTCTGTGAAGAATTGTGCTGAGATTTTGATGGGGATTGCATTGAATCTGTAGATTGCTTTTGACATTTTTATTATGCTGATCCTACCTATCTAAGAGCATGGGAGATCTTTCCATTTTCTGGTATCTTATTTCTTTCTTTAAAAACTCAAAGTTCTTGTTACATTGTTCACTTGTTTGGTTAGAGTTACCCCAAGATATTTTGTGTTGTTCCTGTCCATTGAAAAGTATAACCTTTCTCTGACTTCTTTCTCAGCTCACGTATCTTCTGTATATAGCAGGGCTACTGATTTTCTTGAGTTACTCTTGTATCCTGCCACATTGCTGAAGGTGTTTATTAGCTGTAGGAGTTCCCTGGTAGAGGTTTTTGGTTCACTTATGTAAACTATCATATCATCTGCAAATAGTGAAAGTTTGACTGCTTCCTTTTCAATTTGTATCCACTTGATCTCCTTTTGCTGTCTTATTGCTCTAGCTAGAACTTCAAGTACAATATTGAAGAGATATGGAGTGAGTGGACAGCCCTGTCTGGTTCCTGGTTTTAGAGGAATCATGTTGAGTTTTTCTCCATTTATCTTCATGTTGGCTGTTGGCTTGCTGTATATCGCTTTTATGATATTTAGGCATGTTCCTGTTATCCTTGATCTCTCCAAGACTTTTATCATGAAAGTGTGTTGGATTTTGTCAAAGGATTTTTTTCAGAATCTAGTGAGATGATGATGTGATTTTTCTTTTTCAGCTTGTTTATATGGTGGATTACATTGATGGATTTTCATATTTGAAACATCCCTGCATCCCTGGGATGAAACCTACTTTATCTTGGTGAATGATTTTTCTGATATGTTCTTGGATTCGATTTGACAGTATTTTATTGAGTACTTTTGCATCAGTATTCATTAGGGATATTGGTGTGTAGTTCTCTTTCTTAGTTGTGTCTTTGTGTTGCTTGGGTATGAAGGTAATTGTATCCTTTTGCAAAGACTTTGGCAATGCCCCTTCTGCTTTTATTTTGTGGAACACTTTGAGGAGTATTAGAATTAGCTCTTTAAATTTCTGGTAGAATTCTGCACTGAAGCCACATGGCTCTGGGCTTTTTTTTGGTTGGGAGATTTTTGATGACTGCTTCTATTTCCTTAGGGGTTATTGGTGCATTTAAATTACTTATCTGTTCTTGATTTAATTTTGGTAAGTGATATCTATCCAGAAAGTTGTCCATTTCCTTTAAATTTTCTTTTTTTGTGGAGTACTGGTTTTCAAAGCATGACCTGAAGATTCTCTGGATTTCCTCATTGTCAGTTGTTCTGTCCCCCTTTTCATTCCTGATTTTGTTAATTTGCATGTTCACACTCTGTCGTTTGGTAAGTTTGGATAAAGGTTTGTCTATCTTGTTGATTTTCTCAAAGAAAGAACTCGTTGTTCCATTTGTTCTTTGTATTGCTTTCTTTGTTTGTACTTTATTGATTTCATCCCTCAATTTGGTGATTTCCTGGGGTCTATTCCTCTGGGATGAGTTTGCTTCTTTTTTTCTAGAGCTTTCAGTTGTGCTGTTAATTCTCTAGTGTAACTATTCTCCAGTTTCTTCATGTAGGCCCTTAATGCTATGAACTTTCCTCTTAGCACTGCTTTCAAAGTGTCCCATAAATTTGGGTATGCTGTGTCTTCATTCTTATTGAATTCCAGGAAGCCTTTAATTTCTTTTTATTTCTTCTTTGACCCAGGAACGGTGCAATTGGGCGTTGTTCAATTTCCAAGATTTTGTGGGTTTTCTGCAACTTGTTTTGTTCTTGAATTCTAACTTTAAAGCATGGTAGTCTGATAAGATAAAGGGGGTTATTTCAATTGTCTTGTATCTGTTGAGGTTTGCTATGTTGCTGAGTATGTGGTTGATTTTAGATAAGGTTTCAAATAGCACTTTTTCCTCATTGGATGAAATGTTCTATAGATGTCTATTAAACCCAACTGGGCCATAACTCTGTTTCTTCCTTTGTTTCTTTTTTAAGTTTCTGTCTGGTGGTTCTGTCTAATGGTGAGAGTGGAGTGTTTAGGTCTCCCACTATAAGTGTGTGAGATTTTATGTGTGATTTGAATTTTAATTATGTTGCTTTTAAGAATGTGGATGCCTTTGTATTTGAGGCATAGATGTTCAGAACTGAGAGTTCATCTTCATGGACTTTTCCTGTGATGAATATAAAATGGCTTTCTTCATCTCTTTTGATTCATTTTAGTTTGAAGTTTCATTTGTTAGATAGTAGCATAGCTACACCAGTTTGCTTCTTAGGTCCATTTGATTAGAAAATCTTTTCCCAACCCTTAACTCTGAGGTAATGTCTGTCTTTGATGCTGAGGTGTGTTTCTTGTATGCAGCAGAAGGATGGATTCTGTCTTTGTACCCAATGTGTTAGCCCACGTCTTTTTATAGGCGAGTTAAGACCATTGATATTGAGGGAAATTAATGGTCACTGATTGTTAATTCTTGTTTGTTTTGGATTTGTTGGTGGTGGTTGTATTGTGTGTGAATTTCCCTCCTTTTTTCTTTTGGCTGTTGGTAAAGTGGGATTATGTTTTTATGAATGTAGTTATCTTCTTTGGCTTGGATTTTTTTCCTTTCTGAGCTTTCTTTAGGGTTTGATTAGTGGATATGTGTTGTTTAAGTCTTTTTTTAATGGAATATCTTGTTTTCTCCATCAATAGTGATTAAAAGCTTTGGTGGGTATAGTAGTCTGGGCTGGCATGGCATTCATTGTCTCTTAGTGTTGGTAATATCTATCTAAGACCTTCTGGCTTTCAGAGTTTCGTTGCAGAAATCAGGTATAATTCTGATAGGTTTACCCTTATATGTTATTTGGTCCTTTTCCTTTGCTGCTCTTAATATCCTTTCTTTATTCTGTATGTTTGGTGTTTTGACTATTATGTTGCAAGGGGACTTCTTTTGTGTCCACTCTATTTGGTGTTTTGTAAGCTTCTTGCACTTTTATTGGCATGTCTTTTTTTAGGTTGTGTAGGAGGAAGTCTGATGCCGCCATTAAACATGTGACTTATTAGAGGCACATACAGATGAGGTAATAAAAGGGCGGTTTACCACACCGCTAACCACACCCACTTTAGGCAGGACTAAAGACGTATACGGCTGGACGTAAAGACGTATACGTACGTAGGTGGAACTACGTCACTAGCCGCATGGCTAGGGGGCGTTACGGGGGAAGGCATAAAAGACAGCACACAGGAAGTCTCGCTCTCTTTTCCCGGAGTCCGGCTTCCGGTTCGTGCAGAAAACTGCTTATCTCCTCTGGGTTATTTGTTTGGTATCTTGTGAGTAATTTCTACATTAAATACTTAGCTTTACTTTCGGTAATTGTGTGTCGCGTATCGTTACAGCGTCCATTGAAGCTTACAAGGTTGGGAAAGTTTACTTCTATGATTTTGTTGAATATGTTTTCTGCACCTTTGAGTTGGGTTTTTTCATCTTCTTTACCTGTTATTTTTAGGTTTGTCCCATATTTCCTGGATATTTTGTGTTAGGGATTTGTTGGACTTAAGATTTTCTTTGGTTGATGAATATTTCTCCTAGTGTGTCTTCAGTGCCTATGTTTCTCTGTTCCATCCTTTTTTTTTTTTTGAGACAGGGTTTCTCTGTATTGTCTTGGAGGCTGTCCTGGAACTCGCTTTGTAGACCAGGCTGGCCACAAACTCACAGAGATCCACCTGCCTCTGCCTCCCGAATGCTGGGATTAAAGGCGTGTCGTCCCTTTTATTCTGTTGGTTATGTTTGTGTCTGGAGTTCCTGATCATTTACCCAGCTTTTCTATTTCCATCATTCCTTCAGACTGTGGGTTTTTTTTAATTGTCTCTATTTCATCTTTCAAGCCTTGCACTGTTTGAATTGTTTCCTTCCCTTGTTTGGTTGTTTTTTCTTGGCTCACCCCCCTTTTTTATTTTTATTTTTTGCAATTTTTGGTTTGTCTCTTCCTCCATTTCTTGAAATTTTTTGTTTGTCTTTTTTTCCATTTCTTTAAGGGATTTTCTCATTTCCTCTTTGAGGGTCTCTATCATCTTCATAAAATTATTTTTAGGGTTGTTCTCTTCTGTTCCATCTGTGTTGGGATGTTCAGGTCTTGCTGATGTGGTATCCCTAGATTCTGGTGTCGTCTGATTGATCTTTCTGTTGGTGAATATGTACTTATACTGTTGTCTTCCTATCCCTTCTTCCAGTGGGTGCTGGTTTTGGTCTCTCCCTCTCCCTGGTGGGTACAGGTCCAATGTTCTCTTCCAGTTGGTGCAAGCAGGTCCAATACTAAGATGGTTTTCCTGTGAGTGAAGGCAGGACTAGCACTGAGATATTGTAGAATCTGGATGGCTTGGTTCGCTGGGACAGGTTCCCCGTATGCAGTCTCCAGGCCTCAGGAGATCCTGAGCAGGGCACTGGACGGGCAAGAAGTAATTTCTTACAGAAGCTAAGAACTGAGAGGATATAGGCACAGAGTGGCTGTGAGGGAATGTCACAGTGGCTGTGGGGAAGCCCATGGTGTCTGTGGGGAAGGCCAAGGTGGCTCTGGGGGAGCCCACAGTGGCTCTCGAGAAGCAGAAGCCTACAGAGACTGTGGGGGAGTCCCTGGTGATTGTGGGGGAGCCCATGGCAGCCTCCCCATGTCCTTTATTAATGTGACTGTCTCTTCTTGTTTAATAGCTTTCTCATTTCTTCACATATAATAATTCACTCCCCTTTCCTTGTTTGTATCCACATTACAGGATTTTCTTACTCCTGATTTTTCTTCCTTATACTAGCAATGTGCTCATCTTGAGTTTGCAGCAGGGCCTAATGAATCTCAGAGAACCTCTCTGATGGGTTTTCACATCAGACTGTCTGCTTTTCTTCATTTACATAAAGCAGATTGTAGAGGTAGACTCTGATGGGAACTCACCTATGTCTTGGCAAGAACTGAATTTGTCATTGTGTTTAGTAGAGCTTTTGGTGTCTGTCATCTTCATGCTCAAGGGTCATGTGATTTTAATCTGTCATGTGACCAGCTGCCTTGTTAATTATCTGTGACCTGGGTATTGTTTTCTGTGTGATATACAACAGGATTATCTGGGGCTCCCTTTTTAGAGGGCCTGTTTGTATTCTTAGAATATTCATTATTAGTCGCCACCGTCATGGCAAGGTTGTTGGCTTTTTCCCAGTAAAGGTCAGTCAACACAATCTTTTATGCCTGCTTTGCACAGCTCATTTCTGACTGGTCATATCACTTTGTTGGAAAGGTGCTAATCAGTAATCAGGCTTTAGTATGTAAAACAGAGTCAGATAAACATCTAATGAGACCTTCACCTGACAATTGTAGAAAACCACATCACCAACTTTGATTGACAGAAGTTGGTGAGCTCTGCTGTGAGGTAACCTGGTGTTTGTTTTTTTTATCATCTTACTGAAATGCACAATCTTAGCTTGGAGGCTTTTGGAGGTCCATAAGTTTGTGTCTGAATTCTAAGGTGGAGCAGCTGAGTCCAACTGTCAGGTAGAGTAGGTTTGGTGCTCATCCCAGCAGCTGCCCCAGCTTTATCACAGTCTCTCATATTGCGTTGTGGGGTTGCATCACTCCCCCCGCCCCGTGCCTTCTCCTGTAATGTTTCTTTTTCAGTAGAAAAATAAACTGCACTTGCTTGTTATCTTTCGGCTAAAGTGGGGCTGTCTTTCGGGGAAGACAATTAAAAGTAGTATAAAGCTACAGCGTCGAAGTAAGATGATCTTTTTATGCAAATAACTACTTGGAGGTTTTTAGCCATCTGCTTTTAATTGAGCTTGTAGGCTATTAGCCTCATTGTCTCAGAGAAGACTGGTTAGGTACCTGCCAGAGAGCTCAAAAAGGCAGGGATTGACACCATGTATGTCAAAAGAAATTACTCAGATGAAAAATTGCACTCCTGCTTTTGCATGGAACCGAAATCAAAGGCAGCTGCTGGAGGCTTCAGCAACAATCCGTGAATGAGGCAGCTACAGGTGCTCACACAGGAGGACATGGAGCTCTCATGGCAGCATGTCATTTCTGTTGATTCTTACTTATTGGCAGTTGAACTTTGAAGACAGATCACACAAAGATCAATAAAGTATTCTTCGCTTCATCTCTTTTGGGGAAGCCATGACTTGCAAAGGAGGATTCTTCCTGAGAATGTTTTGAATGAGTTTTGGACTTCATGTGCTGGCCCATGGTAAGTGGCTAGGACAAGGGGACATTTAGCAAACCCAGTGCAGAGTTGGGAAGAGGCTGTAGTATGAGGTCCTGCTTGGTCCATGTATGACTTAGGCACATACAGTCTGAGAAATGCAGAGGGTGACGGGAGTGGGGTTATTGGTCTGATTGCAGAGAGTGGCATGGATGACTCTTTGTTTAGCGGGATTTTGTTCTGCTAAGTTCTCTCTTCTCTGTCTACCACAAACAACACCAGAGAGTTGGAAGGACTCACACAGTACAGGGCCTGAATTTTAGGAAGGAACATGTGGAGCTGAAAAAGATGAATAAGTTAACTGAGGCAGCCCATCGAGTGGACAGTCAGCTGAGGATAAGAACCTTGGCTCATTTTAATCATTACCCAGAGCTATTCTTACGAAGTAGATGTCAAGCCAGAAATCACTCTTGCAGTGCATTACTGAAAAAGCTCTGCCAAAGTTTGTTACTATTTTTCAAGGTAAAATAAGTGGTTTATTTTTTAAGTCTGTCTTTCCCTCTCTCCTTGGCCCTACTCTTTCTCAGTCAGATCTGATGGCTCTTCTCATCCCTGGGCATAGGATTCTGAGTGAGTCTTCCTCCACACTTTGTAAATTGGCCACAGGTTTTACACAGCCATGATGTTGGACTAGAGACTTCCTTGTGTCAGGTGAAAAGAAATGTGATTTTGTATTCATTGCGTGTTAATGACCCAAAGCTGTGACTAAAACATCTGGACTATGGTCCCACTTCTGCAATAATTAGTGGAGTGCTCTGGGTTTTAATCTTCTCATCAGACGAAAGAAAGTTTCAGTTAAATAATCTCAAAGGTCCCCACAAGTTTAAATATTATAATATTCTAGATGAAGAAAGTTATAGAAACTTTATACTCATCACAGGGCTGTAATGGGCTGTTTTTTTTTATGTCTGTCTACTTTGCCACAACTCACAAAGCAAGTATTTGATTCTTAATTTCATACTGGCTTTTATGTTTTATTTGATCTGTCAAAGTACAGAGTACACTGAGGTTGGGAACATGGCTCAGTCAATAAAGTGTCTGCTGTGCAAGCTTGGAAGTCTGAGTCTGGTTCCCCAGTACTCATGTCAAACCCAGGCAAGGGGGTACGTCTGTAACCTCAGCTGTAGTAGGGCCCAGACAGGCAGTTGTCTGGGGCTCATTGGCCAGCAAATCTAGTTAAGCCAAATTGGTGAACTCCAGGTTGAGTGAGAAGACTTAGTTCAAAAACTAATGTGAATAGGCTTGGGGAGTGTCTCAGTATTTAAGAGCAACAAGTGCTCTTCTAGAGGAGCCTGGTTCGATTCCAAGTACCTACATAGTGGCTAAGGACTGTCTGTAATTCCAGGACTAGAGGATCTGACCTCTTCTTTTGAGGGTACTACGCGCACACACACACACACACACACACACACACACACACACACACACACACACACGGCATACAAACGTACGTGCAGGCAAAGTAGCCATACATACACAACTAAAAACGTAAGATGGAGAGTGTTAAGGACATCACTTCTGGCCTCATACACACATATGTATGAGGCTCCATGAACTGGAATTTCCCCACTCATCTACCATTATATGTGCGATGTAGTCACGCTGAGCTTAGACTCTGCCGTGAAGTGGTGGACTGCTATCTCATGTGTACTTTTTTCTGTCTCAAATCTTTTCTACAATGTCATCTCAAGTGTCACCACTCTGGAAGCATCCTGGAGCCATCTTAGTTTTCAGTCAAATCGATTTATCGATCACCTGTCCACGCAAAGCATCCTGTAAGCAGCCAAGGACAGGCAGAGCTCTAGCCGATGACGTAGTAATGCATTCACTGTTTTTGTGTCACTTTAGTCACCTGAAGCACACAACTCACAGGGGATATGGGCTTATATTTGGGCTTATGTTTTTCAGAAAACATAGTCCAAGGTCACACGGCTTCCTGCTTCCAGGACAATAGTGAGGTCGAATAACATGGTAGAGGCTGTTCACCTCATACCAGCTGGCAAGCAAACAACAAAAGCAGAAAGAGGACAGGGATGCTAAAACCCCAAAACAGACTCCAGTGACTCAGTTGCCTAACAAGGCCCACTCTATCACTTTTCCCTTCCCACTACTGCCTTCACATTGTGAGCCCATCTGGGATGCATCTATTCTTTAGGTCCGAAGTCCAGTGACCCTCCCTGGAGATGCCTTAGCTAGCACACTGAGAGGTGTGTTCCACTAATCTTGTAGGCATTTCTCCAGCGAAGTTGACAATTAAGATTAAAAGCCATAGTGAGGAAGATGGGTATGAAGCAAATAAACAAATAGTAATTATGAGAAAGAAAGCAGTCTGGGAATGGTGATTGGTACATGTAATTACAGGACCTGGGAAGCTGGGGTAGTAGGATTATGAGTTGAAAGTCATACTATGAAAGTTTGAGACCACCTGAGCTACGAAGCAAGATGTTGTCTCAAAGAATAAATGAATGAGTAAACAAATGAAGTAAGTGTGAAGTAAAGTGTAGTTTGAAAGTAAATGTCCACCTATGAGAGAGGCACTACTAGGAGGTATGGCCTTGTTGGAGTAGGTGTGGCCTTATTGGAGGGATTGTGTCACTGTGGAGGTGGGCTTTGAGGGCTCATATATGCTCAAGCCATGCCCAGTGTTTCAGTTCACTTCCTGTTGTCTTTGGATTAAGATGTAGAATTCTCCAGGACCATGTCTGCCTACACACCACCATACTCCCAGCTGCCATGATCCCTGCCATTATGATAATGGACTAAACCTCAGAAACTGTAAGCCACACCTCAAATGATTTTCTTTATCAGAGTTGCCACGGTCATGGTGTTTCTTCACAGCAATAGAAAGTAACCCCAACTAATTCAGGAGTTGTTATCAGGGACTCTGTGGGGTATTGCAGTTTTAGGCCTGACCCCATGCATGCTTTTGTTTGAAGGAATATGGACCTGGGTCTGTGAATTAAAAAAGCAGTTGAACGGGTAAATTGCTGTCTTAGTAGGAACAGGAAGACCAGGGTGCTGACTGTGATTTAAACGGTGAGTACCTGGATCAAGAGATTTCAGAGGAGACGAAAGTTAGTGTGTGGCCTAGAGACCAGTCTTGTGGTATTTTGGTGAAGACTGTGGCTGCTTTTTGTCCTTGTTTGAAGCGTCTGCCTAAGACTAAAATCAAGAGATATGGATTAATTCAATTGGCAGAGGAACTCTAAAAACAGCCTAATATAGACTCTGAAGTGTAGTTATTAGTGTTCATGCTTATAAAGATTTATAATGAAAAGGAGTAAGCTGAACAAGAAAAACAATCTGAGGATAAAAGGAGCACCAGGAATGGAGCTAATTTCTGTATTCAAGGAGATAAACAGATTTAAAAAAAATGGAATAGAAGTAAGGACTCTCTCTTGTGGTTGTTACTGCTAACTAATGAAGATTTATAATGAAACTAGCAAGTTGAGCATGGTAAGTTACATAAATGTACTATTTGAGGAGAAGAGGAGCTTCAGGAGGTAGAATAGAGCTAAGTGCTGTGTTCAAGCATAAACAGATTAAGAAATGGAATAAATGGTGACCTCAGGAATCCAAGCCAGGTTTCCAACTTGTGAAAAGGAATTAAAGAAAAGCTTAGAGCCAGGTGTGGTGGCACACACCTTTAATGCCAGCACTCAGAAGGCAGAGGCTGATGGATCTCCGAGTTTGAGGTCAGCCTGGTCTACAGAGCAAGTTCCAGGACAGCAGCCAGGCCTAGGCAGTGAAGGAAACCATGGAAAGCAGAAAGCTGGTGAAGATTGAATTGAAAGGTTAAAAGGCCAGCCTGGTCTACTGTTGGGGAAGTCCTGTGTATATGTCAATAAAGCACTATTGGCCAATAGGGAAGCAAGATAGGTGGGACTAGGAGTCCAGGAGGACTCTGGGTAGGAGAAACACAGGGAGTCAAGATGTAACCACCATAGGGATAAGAAGCCCGGAAACTTCTCCGGTAAGAGAAATACTTAGATTAACAATTATGGGATAAATACTTAAGTTAGAGCTAGCCAGTAAGAAACAAGCAAGGCCAACAGCTTCATAATTAATATAGCCTCCTGTGTGTTTATTTGGGACTCATGCGGCTCAGGAATCAGTCTCGAGGGAAGGCTTCTCTTTACAGTCTACAGATCCAGTTTCACGACAGTCAAATTTGGGCAGTGAAGAAAACCATCAAAGCAGAAACACAGAGCTGTTGAAGATGTAATTGAATGAAAGGACCATGTTCTAGCCACAGAACTTGGTGGCTTCGGCCATGTGGTTCTGCTCTTAGGGTCAAGGATAGAAGAAAGGCATTACAGAAACTTCCTCCGTGACTAAGGAAAGCAGCTGAGGCCAGGAAAGTATAGGAGGTGTTCCTCAACGGAGCATTAGAGGGACTATTGTATGAAGTGTTGAAGGTGAAGCCTGGATTACCTTGGAGACCCCAAGATGTTAGAGATGCCAGAGCCATGGGATACCTTCCAAGGAAAGCTGCTCACAGGGAGTGGACCTGGCTCAAGAAGTATGTTTCAGTCAACTAAGCTGAAAGAAGTTGGAGATCTGAAGAGCATTTTTATATCAGACGTGGAGATGGAGAATTTGGAGTTTGCCAAGCTGGTTTTCAGTCTTGCTGTGGTCCAGAATTATCTTACTATGTTCCCTTCCCTATATTTTGGAGGGGTAATGCATATCCTGTGCCATTATATGTTGCAAGTATGTGATCTGCTTTTTGATTTTGATTTTACAGGGGATTACAGGTGAGAGATTGCACAAATCTCCAAAGAGACTTTGAATTTTAGACATTTGAGTAAGTTTGAAAGTATTGTATGAGACTATGGGGATTTTAAAAAAAATATTTTTAAATTTAAATTTAAATTAGAAACAAGGTTGCTTCACATGTCAATCCCAGGTCCCTCTTCCTTTCCCTCCCTCCTCCCATGCCCTCCCACCAACCCCCCAATACACCCTCCTTTCCCCAGGGAGAGTGAGGTCCTCCATGGGGTTATCCATAGTTTGTTATTTCATCTAGGGCAGGGCCTAGACCTTCCCCTAAGAGTCCAGGGTGAGAGAGCATCTCTCATTGTGGGATGGGCACCCAAAGTCCATTTGTATGCCAGGGATAAATACTGATCTAAGGCCAACTATGGGGATTTTTGAAGTTGGAATAAATGGATTTTTGTATTACAGTATGGCTACAAGTCTTTGGGGTCCAGGGAGTGGAATATGGTGGTCTGAAGGAAAATGGCTCCCAAAGGGAGTGTCACTATTAGGAGGCCTTGTTGGAGTAGGTATGGCCTTGTTGGAGGAAGTATGCCACTGTGGAGGCAGGCTTTGAGGCCTCATATATGTTCGAGCCACACCTAATATCTCAGTTTACTTCCTGTTGCTTTTGGATCAAGATGTAGAATTCTCCAGCACCATGTCTGCTTTCACAAAGTCATTCTCCCAGCTCTTATGCTCCCTGCCATAAGGGACAAAAAAATCTGAATTGCAAGCCACCCCAATTAAATGTTTTCCTTTATAAGAGTTGCCATGGTTATGGCGTCTCTTCACAGCAATGGAAACCCTAAGTAAGACAGTAAATAAGTAAGGTAAATTAACAACTGATATGAGAGAAAGTCCCTGAGTGGTCATGGAAGCCCAAGTGAACCAAACTCATAACAAATGGTTCTATCATCAGTAGTGATCCAACCATAGATTCACGTATTCATCTATCTCTTCTTATGATCCGTGTGGTCTAACATGGTAGCAGTGAGCCACACTGAAAATGTGATTACAATAAAATCAATATTTGATTTTTTATAATATTCACATACTAAGAGTTTAGTATGTTGTAAGTGGCCTCCATATCAAGTTGCATGAATGATGACATCACTACTATTATCATTGCAGAAAGTTCCAACAGTGTTGCTCTGACTGAGAGCTCTTACTCTCATTCCTCTATATCAATAAGGCAACAACTTTTACTATGAAACAGCTGTGAGAATGATCTTGCTGGAACAGGGTCTGCTTTTGGGTTCAGGAATAGCTGGGACAGTGTGTGAAAAGCCCTCATAGGAGTAAGGAGACAGAAATTGTATCAGGGAGAGTAGGGGATTTGGCTTTTATCCTGAATGGCTAGGAAACTTTGGGATGTGTTGAGGAGAGGGGCAAGGAGGTGAGATTCACATTTTAAATGTTAATGTGCTTTGTTGAGAACAGACTAAGGAACCACGAGGGAGACCAGTTTCAGGGCTCAGAGTAAATGAAAACCATGGATTGAATGGGACGGTGAGGTCTATGTATTTTAAATGCAACATAGGGAAAAGAGGAGCCAAGAATGAGCACAAGGATTCTGACCTGGGTAGATGGAAGAGAATGGACTTCTTATCCAATGAGGTGAGGAGAACACTGGATGCTGCAGATTGGTGGGAAAGTTGAGTGCTTGGTCTGACCATACCTTGCTTGTCTGCTTGTTGAGAAGCTCAGTGGCCAGCTACGTGCAAGAGGCAGATGTGCTTGTGCTGTTAGGCAGACTTCTGTAAAGAACAACATCATCATCAAAATAATCATTCTGGGGCTTCCCAATGGCTTGGTGGTTAAAAGAGCTTTCTGTTCTCACAGAGGACCTGGGCTCAGTTCCCAGCATCCATGGGGTGGCTCTCAATCATCTGGAGTGCCAGTTGCAGGGGATCTGGAAATCTCTTCTGACCTCCTGGGGTACTAGGAACATCCAAGGCACTGGTTTTTTTTTTATCAAATATCATATTAAAGAGAGATTTTAAGAAAAAGCCCCAAATTTCATCCTAGCAGCTAACGGTGGAAGCTTTATGGGTGTGTTAAGGTTGCTATAACAGCTGACACAATTGAACGTCTTGCAACAAAGTCTAATTTATTTTGTTTGTCTTCTGTAGGTAAGAGGCTGACAAGTCTTTCTGGGCTAAAATCCAGGTGTAGGCAAGCCCATATTTCTGGAAGGGGTAGGTAGAATCCTTTTTCTCTCTCATCGAATCCCTCAGTCTAACTCTCCAGGCTCTTCTTGGTTCTGAATTACATTGTGATTACACCAGACCCAAATGGCTAATCCAGGATAATCTCCCCATCTCCAGGTAGTTAGCTGATTAGCAACTTTAATTCCAAGTGCATTGCTCTTTGCTATGTAGTGTAACGTGTGCACAAGTTCCACGGATTAGTTGTGGATAGCTGTGGGAAATGTCTTGGGTTTTTCATTCCTTTTGTGCCAAAGGATCAATATACACTAATAAAAGTGATTGAGAGGATGTCTAGAGTATACACAAATTCCAATTAGACATCCTCTCAATCACTTTTATTATTGTTTATTGATTGTCTGGAGCTAAAAGTAGAAAAAAAGAAGGCTGAAAATGCTCAGCAGGAGAGGAACTTAGAAGAGGCCACATTTATACAAAGTTGTGCACAGATTCTGCTTTTAATTAACCTTCAGAATATTTATGGTTTGTGTAAGAACAGAGCCATATTTAGAATATTGTGCTAGAGGGTATGTTCACGGGAGTGAGTATGTGTATGGTTGTGACTGTTTCATATAAATTTTATTGGTTATAAATCTTATATGAAAGTCACAGAAAATGATAACTGGAATTTATTCTCCACTATTTTCAGGATTTATCTTTTGTTTTTTATGTATATCTTGTATTTACAACTGCTGGATTTTTTGAAGCTTCAGTCTGTATAATGCAAATGTCCCATGGGTCAGAGGCTAGAATAGTCAGAGTTGAGACCTATTGCAGTGGCTACCAAATTTGTTTCATGCAGGACTGCTGGGTCTCATCTGTAATTGCTCTTACTTCTGTCCTCACCATCATTCTCATGACCACCTTTTCGAACTGGGACAAGCCCAGTATTACAGCTTCCTGAGTGGCCTCACTGGACGTATTGGAGACGCTGGAAAGCCTAGTGATGACAGAATGGTCTTTGGGATCAGCGTGTTGGAATCCAGTCTTGTGTTGATCACTTAGCAGATAGTGGCTGTTGGCAACTTATTCACCCATGGAAGCCCCTGTTTTCTGTAAAATGGGAAAACACTGATTTCATAGAGCTATTAAAATGTTTATATTGATGTAAGGAGTAGATGAACCCATTGTGTTTGAGGTGTAGATCTGTTCCAGTGGCTGAAACAGGTCAGTGAGTGATAAACATACGGTCTGGAAGGCTGACAGCAGCAAGGCCATACTGGCTCGGACAGCCTTGGCAACGAGTTTGGGCCAGAGGCAAGAAGAACACTGCTGATGTCCAGGCTTTGGGTATGAAAAGTGATCTTGGGCTTTATAGCATCTTTAAGATTGGATAATGTTTTTCTTTTCTTTTTGATCCTGGGGAAGGGAAGGGAGGAGAGTGAATGAAGGCATAAGTTTACTTCCATGTTTTTTACTTGAGAGCTGGAGATTGGCAGTAACTATTTTATGAGACTCAGAATACAGAGCAAGTGGACTCAGGGGAACAGACAAAGGTGTTCTGATTAGGGCTTTGGGCTCGTAGTTGCTTCTCAATTACAGACATACACATAAGGATGATCACTCGGGTCCGTGTCTTAGCAGACAGTCTTGGCTAAAGGTGTTGGCTTGAGAGCCACCAGAAGGCTTGGGCGGTTGACAGAGGGAGTAATCATTCATTTATGATAAAATAGTAGCCCAATCTGACATTTTTCTCTCCCTAGCCCCTTTTTGTTTCCCTGCTTAAATGCATAGAAAATGACTACAGGAAACCAAACAAAGAGGCTGGGGAGCTGTCTGTGGTTTTGTGCAGAATATAAAGGTGTGTGTGTGTGTGTGTGTGTGTGTGTGTGTGTCTGTGTATGTGTGTGTGTGTGTGTGTGAAAACAAAGCCAGCCACACACCTATGCTATATGCAGACTTGTCTGCCATATCATTCTGCCTATATTGTGTGTGGATTCTAAACCAATAGAAATTTAGAGGTGATCAAAAAACTACCCAAGATCTAGCAGAAGCAAAAAGGAAAAAAAAGAAAACTAAAACAAAAAAACACCCCTCCCCCCCCCAAAAGCCAAACCAAAACTGAATTCCAATGAAACTTTATTAGAAAAATGAATATTTCTTGAGGATGATTTCAAAAATAAATAACTGACAGACCACAAGAGAAGTCCAACTACAAGAGAAAGTCCAGGGGCTTAATGGTTCTGGGGTGCAACCTTACCCGTCTCTGCCTGTATCTGTGTTCAGGGAACTGGGTCTTTCAGCAGCTGATGCAATATTAAATTTCACCAATAAAGGGCGCTAGAGGAGTCTTTTGGTGCTCAGTGGAGAGGCCCATACCTCTTCCAGTATTTGATATTTTTCTTCCTCCAGAACTCTGACGGGAACTAGGATGTGCTATTAGCCATAAGCCCTGCACGTATGGCACTCTGGCCTTATGTCTTCATCTAGGCCTGGTGTTTAAAAGGTTCCACAGTTCCACAGTTCACAAAGCAATGCCAGCAGTTGGGAATCAAGTGTTGAAACACATGAGTCCTGGGATATTACACATTCAAACCCAACATTGTCACACACTTGTCATAGACTTGAGAGGTAGAGGCAGGTATAGACAGTTCGGGCTGCTTAGTGAAAAAATTGTTAGCCTATTTAACTAATGAGCCAACATTGTCTGTTTACACTGTTTTAGATAATATCTGCTTTGCAAATGGAACCTTCTTCCCAGTCATAGTTTTACGGCATTGTTAATATGAATTGTCTACTGAGCCAGTTGTGTGTACTGAGGTGAGTGTGTTTTCTCCATTCTGCACTGCAATCAATTATGAATTCAAACCATGAGCCAACTAGATCCTTAAGTTGCTTTTTATCAGGAATTTTGTCACAGCAATGAAAAGATTAATCAGTACAGCACCATAGCAGCCTAAGATGTATACTCTTAAAGGTAAGAGCATTGAAAAAATGTTTGTTTGCATTTCTAATCATTATTGTATCGTCATAAGCAGGCCAATTTAACACCAGAAACACAGGGAATGGGAAATATTCAAACACAGTGTAACTCACATATTTCATTTCATTATACTTGAAGCTCAAGAAAATACTCAACAAATAGTAGAAATTACCAGAGAGTTTATCAAGGATGATACCTAATGGAAATGGACAAGTATTTGTTCTTGTATGTAACATTAAATTTGAAATGTACCTGAAATATTTTGTTCTTCATAGCCATAAAGCTGCCAAAGTGTATGGGATTAAATTTAATATGATATATGCATTTTGAGAAAATAATGAGATTTAACATATTCAGTGGCCTTAGCAAATGGGAAAGTATGTCATCCAGTTGGGTGCTATGATGGTAACACTCATTGTCAATGACTGCATACAGAGATGGGCCTCTGTGTGTGTCTGTGTGGGCCTTTCTGGAGAGGTTTTGTTAAGGTTGGAAGAGTTACCCTGAATTTAGGCAGCATCATTCCATGGTTCTCAAGATAATGAAAAGAACAAAAGGGGGATGGAGGAGAACGACCCGGGTACTAGCATTCATCTCTGCTTCCTGCTGCAGATGCAGAGTGACCAGCTGCTTCATGCACCTGCTTCCACAGCAACAGCTGCTCTTGCAGTCATGTCCTCCCCACCATGATGGACTCAAGGTGTGAGCCCAAATAATCCCCAACTTCTTTAAGTTGATTTAGCGGATAGTTGCTCACAGTGTAGCAAGAACTAATTAGTGCAGGCAGGTAGGCTCAGTATTAAAAAAAAACAAAAACTAAAAACAAACGAACTGCTTTTCTTAAGTTAGTACATGAAATCAAAGGGAGGTCAATCTAAATCTTAGGGTATCTCAGAATTTGACAAGCAGTTTCCAAAATTAACACAAATGAATCACATGAAAGACCAGTAAAAGGAAAAAAAACAACCAGTAAAAAATAAATGTAGTCAATTATCAAAGATTATTACAAAGTCATAGTAATTAACTTGTATTGGCAAAGCAATGCAGGTTGCAGTTTTGTCGAGGTAAAAAGTAAGCAATGATTTGCTCAAATTTCATAAAGCAGTGCTGTGTGTGGGGTTTAAAAGAGGATATCACTGAGGAGAATGTGTGAGACAGTGTCCATTTTCCTTCATTTTGCAAACCTGCAGAGACCCACAAGGCATGAAAGTTTCCTAAAGTTTTATTGGTTTATTGACTAATTGATTGGCTAAGGCACTTAAGAATCTGTTAAGTGCTGGGTGCTGGGCATAAAGCAGATGCCTTATTTATGCTAGACGAGTACTCTACCACTGAGCTATGTGTAGCACAAATAATAAAAACTCAGAGACGGGTATTGGGTTTAAAGCTGAAGATCAGAAAAGCAAAGCAGTCACCCGCTAGAGAGTTTTTACCTCTACCAGTGCTTAAACTGAAAGGGAGAGCCACTGAACCTCAGATTGCATCTCCAGACTTCACTGCTCTCCACCAAGCCTCAGAATCCTAGATTGCAATACTGTCCTCAACATGGGTGGAGACTAATTGCTCATGAGACCCTTTGCTTCTTCCTTATATGCCTTTCTAGTGCTGGGATTAAAGGTGTGAGCTCTGTTTCTCTTTTAATCTGATTCACTCTCATGTAGCCCTGGATGGCCTTGAACTCGCAGAAATCCATCTGCCTCTGTCTCCTGAGTCCTGGGATTAAGGATGTGTACCACCACTGCCCAGCTTCTATAGCTAACTAGTGTGGCTGTCTTTGCACTCTGATCCTTTAGGCAATATTTATTAAATCATAAACAATATAACACCGCAGTTATATTTCCAGCCATAGCTGTTTTTTTAATGTGACAAAATCATTGCAGTAATAAACTTATAAGGAGGAAAACTTTATCTTGGTTACTTTTCTGTTGCTGTGACGAAACTATGACCAAAATGTTTAATTGGGTTTACACTTTCCATGACAGGAAAGTGGAGGATTATCTCAGAGCTTCTATTTTGATTCACAATCACAAGGTAGGGAAAACGGGGAATGGATATAGATCTGGAAATTGTGTGAGACTTTTGAATCCTGAAAGTTCACCCCCAGTGACATATATCCTCCAACAAGGCCACACCTCTCAATTCTTCCCCCTAAGTCCCACCCCCTAGTGACTAAACATTCAACTATCTGAGTCTATGAGAGCCATTCTCATTCAAATCTCACATTCTACAATCTGGTCCTTATAGGCTCATCTTCATATTACAGTACAAAATGCATTTAGCCTAACTTCAAAAGTCTCCATAATCTTTCACAGTCTCATAGAGTTTAAAGTCCCAGTTTCCTTCTGAGACTCAAGGCAATCTCTTAATTAAAATCCTTATAAAATCAAAAAGAAAATGACATACTTCCAGCATATGATTGTGCAGAAACACATTGCCATTCCAAAAGAGAGGAATGGGGACACAGTATGTCAATATTGGACCAAAACAAGACTGAAAACCAGCAGGGCAGACTCCAAGCCCCTTGAATTGTATTTACAGAAGCTTTCCTTGTTGTTTCTTTTTAGGACCAGAAACTTCCTCCTCAGGCCTTTCCTTATGCAAGTTGGAAATGGGTAGGATCTTGACCTAAGGGCACTCCTTACTTCATTTCATTTTGTATAAGGCTCCTCCTTTTCCTCCTTTTCTGTTTCAAACTAAGCCTTGGCTCTAGCATTAAATTCCTGGTGCTGTTTTTCCTCTTCAAGTTGTACATTTTGTATTTCTTTTTGTCCCACTTGTTCTTTTCCATTGTAGACCTATATAAGAGGGATTACTAATAGCCGTATGACAGAATCAATATGAGGTTGTCTTGAAATATCCTCCATCAAGGAAGCTAATCGGTCACTATTAAGTATAGTCTCAGGCAGACTCTTAGGATAAGAGCAGAAAGCATCTATATCTTTTGTCAAAACATCACAAGAATGGCTTCTAGCACTGCCGCTAACACTGTTTCCCCTCTGAAACCTCTTAATTTGGGCATCAATAATCCATATTGATCTCAACACTATTGTCTTCCAAGCTCCTACTAAGATGGACCATTAAGCCCTGCTTAGTGTTGGACCACTTTCCAAATTCAAAGTCCTAAACTCTCCCATATTCCTCCCCAAACCAATGTGGTCAGTTCTGTCACAGTAATAGCCCACTGCCTGACACCAACTTCTGGTTTGGTTACTTTTCTATTGCTGTGATAAAACACCATGGCCAAGGCAGTTTATAAAAGAAAGTGTTTAATTTGGCTTACAGTTTCAGAGGGTTAGAGTCCATGATGACAGTGAAGGAATACGCGAGTGCACACATCTTGATTCACAATCACAAGGGAGAGAGGAGAGAGAGAGAGAGAGAGAGAGAGAGAGAAGAGAGAGAGAGAGACACAGAGAGAGAGAGAGAGACACAGAGAGAGAGAGAGAGAGAGAGAGAGAGAGAGAGAGAGAGAGAGAGAGAGAGAGAGATTGAGAGCATTAGCTAGCTGGGAATGGCTTGGGATTTTGAAACCTTAGCACCTGTCCTCAGTGACACTGCCACATCCTCTAACAAAGTCACAAATCCTAAAATCTTCTCAAACAGTTCTGACAACTTGGGATCAAGTATCAAATATACGACCCTTTGGAGTCAATCTCATTCAAACTACCATAGGCTTATACATGGTTTATAGTTTCAGAGATTTCAGTTGATGACCACTTGGTCCTGAGGTGTGGATCTTCAACAGCACAGGGAATGGTAGAAGATAATAGTAGAAGAGGTTGTTTTTTACTGAGTAGCTAGGAAGCAAAAGATAGAGGAAGAGGAAGGAGGTAGGGTCCCTATGTCCTCTACAAGGGCATATCCATAGTAACCCAACTCCTTTCCACTAGGCTCTGCTGTCTGTGAACAGTGTCAAGAGTAACAACAGAGCCTTTAACAACTGGCCTTATCAGGGGATATTTATCTAAACTATAGAAAACATGTGGAAGAAAAAACAGGAAGAGAATGAGTTTGAGGGAAAACATTGTCTATGGAGATAATGCCATGACTCCTGGCTTACTGAAGCTTACTAATTCTAGGAGTGGCCCAGTAATTTCTCTAGAGCAGATTTGAAGTTATCATGGTTGCTGATCATGTTTAGAAAAGGAAATTTTATGGTACTCCTCTTTCTTGTCAAGGGAACTCATGTGAACATACATCAATGTGTGTTAATATAAATGTATACATTGACATGTATGTTAATTTCAATAGCTACCACAATTTGAAAATGATAGTAAGGGTATCTATGACATTTTCCATAGTTGATTGGAGTAAAAAGAGTAGATGTTTAATTAGAGGTTATTTATCTGTTTTTGAGTGTGTGTGAGTGTGTGTTTGTGTGTGTGTCTGTATGTGTGTGTGTGTGTGTGTGTGGTACTGTGGGGTTGAATTCAATGCCTTGTTTGTTCTTAGCAAGCACCCCACTATTGAACTATATTCCTAGCCCTTGCTTTTATGAGACAGTATCTCACTTCATAGGTCAGGCTGGGCTTGAGCTTGCAATCTTTCTGCCGCAGTCTACCAAGTATTGGGATTACAGACATGTGATATTATGCCCAGCTATATGCTATTTATCTTTGCTCTCTTGGATGGTTTCTGACAGTGTAGTGTATTGAAAATGAAAGGGTATGGCTGATAAATATCTTCCTGTTTAAATCCATGTTTCTATATAGTTTCATAATTAAGGTTAAAAATCTAAAAGTTTAGTTTTGTGTTTGTGGTTATATAGTGATTTGAATGCTGAGGCATGGCTAAAGGGAACTGCCCGATGATTCGGATACTTGTGAAGGTACTTTCTGCAAATTAATTCTCATATTTTTCTGTGGGACTTGGGAGAAGGCTCAGTGGATAGCAGCACTGGATGCTCTTCCAGAGGACCCCAGTTCAATTATGTAAATGGCTGCTTTCAGCCCTCTGTAATTCCAGTTCCAGGGGATCTGATGCCCTCTTCTGGCTTTCTCAGGCACTACACACACATTGCTTCCACACCAGCAACATACCCACAAGGCATATAAAATAAGAATAAACAAGTAAGTCTCCAAGAAAGAAATTGAATTGTTTCTAGACTATGTGAGCCCCTTGAGTTCCACCACACCTGTTTCTCCAAAGCAGTGATAGAAAGGAGGTCAGAGGTCAGGGGTAGCTTGCCTTGGGCAGAGTTGGTGGCTGCCCTGATTAAGGCTGATGCCAGGAGCAGTGCAACAGTTCCTGCCTGTTAGAACAACATCAATCATGGCTGCAGGAAATGTTTAGAGAAGCCAGTTCTACTGTACTCAGATCTGGTGACGAGACCATTAAGCACATCTGACTGCATTGAACCATAGAATTTTAGAACCTTCTGTTACTAAAGCTGCATGAAACCTGGGAAGTTTCCGGGTTAACCTTTCCGTTTTTCAGATATGGCAGGGACACGTAAAGCTGTGTCTAAAGGGACAATTGGCTCAACTCTTTCCTAATATACCCTGACAGTCATAACAGACAAACCAGTGTGAGTAGAAAGACAGAGACAATTTCAAACAGGGTATTAACCTCTTGGTACATTATTTTAAATATCAGTCATAAAAACCCAAAGTTTAGAGACCCAGATCATGTTTTATATCATCCTGAATATTTTAAATGCCTTTAGAATTGAATTTTAAATGCCAAATTTATGGGTATCACAGAGTGACAAATATGTCTTAAACATACAAGGATTATGCTATTTATAACTTACAGATACCATGAAAAACCTAATTTACTAACTGTAAAAGTGTGGCAGCTAGGATGAAAGACAGCGCTTTGCTTGATTTATAAACTTCAAAATATTAAAATAAGGCATCCCCAAGCAAGACCTGCCTCTGAGCATTTGATGGGTATTTATCTGACGCTGCGAACTTCCTCTGCATAAACTGCCTCCCATTATGATTAGACAGCCTTTTAAAGCACACAGAAATTGTCTCTAGCTGTATCTGAGAAGTTTCCCAGGTGGGGAGATTGGCCAAGATGAAAATTTAAACACTATGTGCTTTTCCTAGCAAAAGGAGTAGAGAGAAACTTCTGGAGATGGTGTTCATGAGGCAGAGTAAGACTTTCAGGGAACTAAGGCTCCCAGACTTCGTGGCCAATTTTGCATTGTGTGTGTGGGGGGGGGGCACAGAGTGCTATAGAACTGAATGTGGTAGAGTTCCTTGGGGAGATTCTCACGAGAGGAAGTTGAGAGGGAGTCTGGAAGGGCTGGTAGGGTCATCAGATGGCAAGGCAAGGTTGGCGATGAGTGAAAGAGGGAGATTTTTCTTCGTGAGATTACCAACCTCTCAGTTTAAGAACGGTTTGACAGTGTCCTTGAGTAGTGCTTGATCCAGCTGGGCAATGTGAGACTCCCATGTCTCCCAAGAATGTGGACCTGTCTGCCTGAGTGTCCCTGCTATCCTCTGACCCCGGAAGACAGCTGACTATGGGAAGTGGAGTCTTGGGATAAAGACTGAGGATTTCCTTGAGTTTCTGGGTCCCCGTATCAGTTTCACTCCCTGTAGCAGGATGTCTGCAATGTGCAGCCTCATGGCTGCTGCGTCCAGCCATAGGCAGCATTAGGAAACAAGCAATTCTATCTGCCTGTCCTTCATGTCTCATCACATCTCTTTTTCTCTTCTTAAGTAGTTTTCACCACCCCTGCTTTCCTTAGACGTGTATATAGAGAGCTGTAAAGCACATTTTATTCCCTCTAAAGCTATTGAAGTTATTTTAACTTTATGTTTTTGTTTAGGAGGGGGAGAGTATACAACACTGTAATGGTTAACATTGATTTTCAACTTGAAAAGATCTACAAGCACCGGGTGGTGGAGGCACACGCCTTTAATCCCAGCACTCAGGAGGAAGAGTCAGGCGGATCTCTGTGAGTCCAAGGCTGGGCTGGACCGACAGCCTCCAAAACAATACAGAGAAACCCTGTCTCGCAAAAACCAAAAGAGAGAGAGAGAGAGAAAGAGAGAGAGAGAGAGAGAGAGAGAGAGAGAGAGAGAGAGAGAGAGAGAGAGAGAGAGAGAGAGAGAGAGAGAGAGAAGATCTACAAGCTTTCAGAGGTCTCTGTGAGGGAGTTTTATACTGGATTAAATAAAGTGTGAAGATCTACCCTAAATTTGGGAGCACTGTTCCATGGGCTGGGGTCCGGACTGAATAAAAAGATAAAGAGGTAAGTAAGGTGTCTAAGTGAGTAAATGCACTCCTACCAAGCCTGCCAACCTGAGTTAGATTCCTCAGAACCACGTGATAGAAGGAAAGAAATGACTCCTACATGGTGTTCTCTGGTCTTCACACATGTGCTACCCCAAATGAATGAATGAATAAATAGTTGAAAATAAAACAATGAGGGGGTGGAAAGATGGCTCAGTGGTTAAGAGCACTAACTGCTCTTCTGGAGGACCCAGGTTCAATTCCCAGGACTCATATAGCCCTTCACAATGCGGGTGGAATCCAGTACTCTCACACAGACACACATACAAGTGAAACACCAATAAGATAAGTAATTTTAAAAATTAAAAAATTGAGAGAGAAAGGAAACTTTCATCACTCTCCCCTTGCTAACTGAGGATTACTATGACCTCATGCTACTGTGATAGATTGTATCCTTTGCTAAACTATGAGACAAAGTAAGGCCTTTGTCCATCAACTTACTTCCTGTCAGTTATGGTCATAGCCGTGTGAAAAGTAATCAATATACAAATTAATACAAAGAGTGGGTTTTTTTGTTGTTGTTGTAAGCACCTGTGTATTTTATGGGCTTTTGAATGGGTTTTAACAAGGAACGTAGAAGAGTTTTGGATTTCAGGTTAGAGTAGCCCTAGAATGTTGCAGACAGAGTTTAAAGGTCATTCTCATGGCAGTTTGAAAGATGGCATTGTGGAGAAAAGCACTGAAAGTGGTTCCTGAAGTTCAGTGATGTTATAGAGAACTCGATTTGAGACCATTTCAGTTACATTTTGACAAAAAGTTTGGCTGAATTTTGCCCATGTCCTGAGAACTTGAATGAAACTAAATTTGAAATTAATGAACCAGTTTGCTTGGTGGAGGGAGTCTCAAGAGAGGGTACTACTCATGCTGTGTCATGATTACAGCTCATTGCTCTTGTCCAAGTCTACCCATTTTGCATTTAGCATTGTGATGGTCAATATTGGTTGTCAACTTGACATGATCTATAATCACCTAGGAGACACACTTCTGAGCATGTCACTGAGGGAGTTTCTAGACTGAATTATTTGAGATGGGAAGAGACACTTAAATGTGGGTGGCATCATTACTTGGGTTTGGGTCTGGTCTAACTAAAAATGAGAAAGGAGACCAAGTGTCAGCATTCTTGCTTTCTGTTTCCTCACTGAAGATGCAATCTAGACAGCTGCCTCACAGTCCACCTCACCATGATAGAGGGTATCTCATGTTAAACTGGAAGCCAAAGTCAGCCTTTCTTCCTGTAAGTTACTTATTGTCAGATATCTAGTCATAGTAATGATAAGAGTGACTAATAGAAGCATAATTCAATGCATGTGTGTAAGGTGTGAGGCTCAAATTCCCACAACGAACCTTTTTTTCTTTAAAATTTCAAAAATATTTTTAAGTTGTACATATTTATGAGAGTATATTGTAATATTGCAATTTATGTTTACACTATATCAATAAAATAGTAAAAGTAGTATCATTAATGTTTCTGTCTTGAAATTATTTAGTTCTAGAAAGAATCTGGTATAATCATAGTAGGATGAACTTCCGTGGCTTTTACTTATCTGATATTTGTATTTACTGAAAGAATTTAGAAGACAGTATGTGAATTCACAAATCTTTAGCTGGAGGATAACTTGGTTTTAGTCTTTTAAAGCTTATAAATCAGGTGAAACATTACCTTTCATTCTAGCTTCCACACTTTGTACTCGGAAAAGTTTTACATGGTGTCCTATAGCTTGTAAATAGCATTATAGAATGTCTTGTACATTTGTAAACATCTACTTAAGCCATGTTTGGCAATTTGGCACTGAAATATCAACTGTAGTGCATTTAAAAGATGTAGGATAACATAATTAAAGATGATGTACACATTCATGAATTTTTATGTAAAGACCTACAAAATTTTCCCATAATACTTCAGTGTATCTTAAGAGCAAAACTCTTTCCTAAGATTCAACCAAAAGGCATTTATTTGTTGTTCACTGTGCGGTACCAGAGATTCAAGGTAGTGACATCTTTTGAGAGAAGATGCATAGAAAAGGCTTCCAGTGATGAAGACCCAGCACAAGGCAGAGGGCACCTTTGGAGCTCCATCACCTGCTATTGTCCCACTTCCCTGACATGTACTATAGAGCAGAGGTTCTCCACCAGTGGTCGTGACGCCTCTGAGGGTTGAACAACCCCTTCACAGATGGCACCTAAGGTAATAAAAAACACAGATGTTTACATTATGATTCATAACCTTAGCAAAATCAGTTTTAGAGTATAAATGAAAATAATTTTATGGTTGAGGTCACTACAATATGGTGAACTGTATTAAAGGGTTACAGCATTGGAAAGATTGAGAACCACTTCTATAAAGTCTTAGTAAGGATGGTGATGGAGAGGGCTCCTCCGGCTTAATTTGTCCCCAGGGTGCTAATGAGGAAGGTCCCAGCCAGCCAATCCCTACTCAATTGTTAGGACATAGCCTGATAAAGGCTAATTAAGGATCGACATAGAATCAGTTGTCTTCCCTCCTAGTATTCTGTTGCACGTTCTGAGCTATTCTAGAATTTCATGACATTATTTGCTGTATATTGACTGGCCATCTTCAAATTCAGGCTTAGTTTCCACCCCAAGCAGGAACTGCTGCATTTGTGGTCGCTGATATTGTTTGTTCTTTATTGTGACTCTGGGAAAAGTAAGTTGTTTGTTTATAATGTGTTCATCTAGGCTTTTCAAAAAAAAGATGTGTTTATTTTTATTCAATGTGTATGAGTGTTTTTCATTCATATTTATCTGTGCATCATATTGTGCAGTGCCCACGAAGGCCAAAAGAGGGGGTTGGATCTCATGGAACTGGAGTTACTTACAGATGTGAAATGCCATATGGGGACTGAACTTGAGTTGTCTTCAAAAGAACCCGGTGTTCTTAACCACTGAGCCATTTCTTCAGCTCTCAAAACTCTGTTAATTTTTTTCAATAGAGAAATTAAGCAAAAACACTTTTCTTATTTTTTGCTAATAGAGAAGTGAATTACTGCCTGCTAGAAATATAAACTTGGAGGCACATTGTGGATAATAGCCAGCGACACACTAAGCACCACCTTTTCAGCTACTGTGTCCAAATTTTCAAGCAGGTTTGTTCTGGCTGCTGTCCACTCAGAATCCATTCTGTCATTTTGCTTTTATCTGTGGCTCAAGGATATTTTGGTATTTTCTTCTGTTTTCAAAAAATGTAGCATATTGCGATCACTAAGCTTATAGACTAAGCTTTTGTTTGGGAAAATGATCTGATTTTTCAATTGCGTGAGATTTGGTGCCACTAATATACTTTAAAATAACATTTGAAAATTGCCTTTTCTCCCTACTTAGACATTTAGTTGCTTTTCCAACATACAATTTTTATGGATGAGATTTCCATTTAACATCACAATTTAGATTAAATTACTTTCTTAAAGTCACATTGCCCCCACAGTCTACTTAGTTTTCTAATTCCCGTACATTCCACGGTTGCTGGAGAAACTTCATCTATGTAATGTGACTGAAGAGGCAGCCTTCATTCACAGCACAGCACAATCTGCTAAAGTAGTAAATATTACCCATCTCTATTATTAGAGCTGAAATGGAGTTTTCTCATGCTGCATTTTCAAGATGGGACATAATTAGCCAGCAAACATGGAAAAGTCAGAAATAGTGGAAGTCAAGTCTGAAATAGTGGATACGGACGATTGTCATCAGCAACAGTAAGGCTGCTGCCGTCTGCTTAGTCTGGCTCCTGACTGGCTCCTACAGAGCCCCAGGCCATCTCATTCTCTGTTTGAATTATAGGGTGCTATGAGAGTTTGCAGACAGAGGGGTAAGAAAGTGTGAAGCAAGGGTTTCAATTTTATATTGGTTTTCTGGCTGAAGGAGAAAGGGAGATTCTTGATGGCTGTTTCAATTCTCCTCAGCCTCCTGTAGACACACCTTCCCACATCTGAGAGCTAGCCAAATGGCTCTTCATGTTGTCAAGAGAGGCTTGTGCCTCCTTCTTTCTTGAGTTAAATTAGAATTGTACAAACAACAACAAAATACATTATGGGTATATAGATGACTCTCCTTCTTGCAACAGTGCCATTGGAATTAATATCTTGTGTAATTCTGGCAGAAATAAGAGGGGGACGAGAGAAGGAGATGGGAGGTGGTTGTGCCATTTTTGTGTGTGCATGTGTGAGTGTGCATATGTGGTGTGGTATGTGCGAGTTGTGTGTGTGGCATGTATACATGTATGTTAATGTGTATGGGTACATGTGTGTGTCTGTGTTATGTGTACACTTACAAAAGTGGTTGGTGAAAGAAATGGCCAACCAGAGAAACCTCAAATAAGTTTTTTAAAATGTGTGTGGTTTTTGTTTGTTTTGGCAGAAAAGGTTGTCTTAGCTGTAAAGCTAAAAGTCAGATTAATTTTGAGAATATGTTTGTACAAGGACACACACTCCATCTCCAACAGTACTGCTAATATGGTTACTCAGTTAATACCTTAACAGAGGGCATGTATGGAATTAAGACTCAGTTTTCCTTACCTAAGGCATGCATAATCACTGATGCTTCCCAGCCTGACTCTTTCCATTGCTTAAACAGCTTTCCATTCTCTTTTATTCCTGCTAGACAACAGCATGCTAACGCTTCCAGAAAAAATGAACAGGGCAACACCACACACTTTGCTCTGTTTTAATGAACACTGGGTAAACTGATGGTCTCACTGAAGTGGTGGATTTTGATTTAAAGAGGTACTAACTTCTTGTCTTTATTGCAAGTTACATATGGGTCGTGGAAGGAACTTGAGGGAGATCAGGAGTGACGTCTGTAATGTCAGCTCTGCTCTCAGTGAGCCTCTGTTGGCGAGGGAATGCTCAACCACTCTGGAGACCATGTCCTCATGTGTAAACTTGTAAGGGGTTCATTTCTTCACTGTTACGATTTGTGCATGTTCGAAAGCCCATGAAAGAGCTAAATGAGAAACACTAGTGGAAGGATTCTGTAGGCTCGCTAGTGGCCAGTGGATCTAAGCAAACTGTTTTGAGATCGCGGCTCTTAGACAGATGGGAATGATGCTAGTGAGAAGAGGAATGGCTGAATGCAGGATTGTCTTTTTTGTTAAGATACCTACAGTATACCAGCTAAAAGAAGATGGCTTTGGCAGACACGTCAGTCACTTTCAAGTGACCTCTTTCCCTTTGTTAACTGATTGTGATTTGAGTACAGGCTTGACCTTTGGAGCAGTTGTCGGTAAAGAGACCTGACAACATCTCCCGGATCTTGTGCTTAAAGGTACATATCCCTACGCTGTTGCAGAGCTCAGGGTAAACCAGTTCTGAATACTTTATGTGTGACTCCAAGATCTCACTTCTAAAAGTATGTGCTGACATCTGGGAATGCTTACATTGCTTCTTTGTAAACGACTGTGTACTCCAAGCCTTCACCATCCAAAAACGTTATGGGAATGTTCATTTATGTGCTGAGCATAAAGGCAGCCTAAAGTTGCAGTCATGAATATAATTCATGTGTGGTAGGTTACTGAGATTCACTGAGCACTGATGCCATGCCACGATCATATATTATGAAGTCGTTATCTTCTATAGTTTTTCTTCACTTGGCTTCTTGTAAACAATTTTATAAAGGAGGCAACTGTGGTGTTCATTTTGCAGATAATGTAACTGAGGCTCAAAGAAATGAAATAGCTTCTTCAACTCCAGCCTAACTAGGCACTATTAAAAGGTGAACTCAAATCTTTTACCTTTACCATAAAGTTTTGTTTCTACTGGTGCTGTATATTTGTATCCAACTTAGTTTTATTTATTTATTTATTTTGTTTTTGTTTTATCCAGAAAGGGCTTCTCTGTGTAACAGCCCTAGTTGTCCTGGAACTCACTCCGTAGACCAGGCTGGCCTCAAACGCACAGAGATCTGTCTGAGTCTGCATCCCAAGTGCTGGGATTAAAGGTGTGCTCCACCACACCCAGCCAATTGAGTCATTTTTAATTTGCCCAGGTAGCAACTCCCACCTGCATTCATAAGCAACGTTTGCCTTTGTGGCACTGTGGTGAGGCAGTAAGCTCCAAGATGCTTTTTTCCCATGAGCACGCTCAGAAAGGAAAATGTCTTTGCCCTGTTGTTGCCCTCCAATGTAGAGCCAGCAGACATTGGCAGGGAATTCGCAAGCACTGACTTACACAGGCAACTTGCTATTTCCCAAACTTAAGGAGATCATTCAGAGTGTAACTCAACCTCTTTCTTCCCATTGAAAACAAAAGTGCCTCTCAGCCCACACACGAGCAGACTATTTCCCCAACAGGACCTTTAGTCTGAAGGTGCTTGAGAAATGAATGGAGATTGAAAGTGTTTTTGTAGACCACTTACCCCTCTGGGAGACATTTGAGCACGTTACAAATAAGCATCATTTCAAAGAATTAATCAAACAAGTTGGATTTTAAATATGGTAAGACATTGGAACAAATGTTGTTCCATTTTGTGCTGTTCCATTCTTTCAGGCACCCAAACGAGTGGTATTTTCCTGTGTCCTAACCCACTGCTAGGACCCTTGTGGGTCATTACTGTGTAAAGCGTCTGTATGTTGCAGGATGCTCCTCACAAAGGTATCTGTGTCCTTGCCGATAAGGATGCTCCATTTAGATAAACTGAAAGAAAAACAAGCCTGACGATGGATGAGTCTTGAAAAAATAAACAATCTGATTTTCAAATAGCATTCCAAAGCCGCTGTGGGAATAGCTGTCATTCTGTCAAGCCAGGTGGCCTAGTTTATTTTGCACCACTTAAATGACAAGGGCCAAGGAGTGTTCTAGAGTCTCTGGTGTGTTCTGACTTTTGGAGACACATGGAGTGTTGAACCTAGTCTCTCCTGTAAGGATGTGGGGTAGTACTGTCTGCCTAGTTTACTGGAATTGCTTCTCTGGTGGGACTAGCCCTTGATAAAGCCTTGATGAAGCTAAGGTGGTTAAAGGCACCCCTCAATTTCCTTTTGGTACCCCCTCCCCTGTAGGTACATGTGTAACCAACTTCTGGTGGGTGTGCCCTGGTATATTGCTAGTCCTCCTGGCTGCTGGACTGAGGACACTGGTTAAGCATCACTCCTATCATCTCTTCTCCCTGCATAATCTCAGCAGCTTTTACAGGACTTGTGACCCAGGAACACTCCCCCTGCCCCGTTCCTTGACGAACCCTCATTTCCTTTGTCAGAGGAGCGCACTGTTCTCCAAACAGTCCAGAGAACTCCTTCAGCAGTTGGGTAGGAAACATCAAATCCATAGAAAACTGACATTTCTCAAAGACTCCAAATCCAGGGTCTCAGCTTTGGTCATCTCTGCTCAATGGACTCATTCATAGAACCACAGAGTGGCTCCCAGAGATGGCCACACACAGGCACTTGGATTCCAGCTTGGGTTCCTGAACAAGATGGGTTCGATCTGGCCAGTCAGGCTGGTATTTAAGGCTTCACTCTCCTGTGGTAAGAACCATGCAAGCGTTCTGAGGAAGGGCTCAAGCTGTAACCTCGGTTGGTCGGTCGTCTGCTTGCCCTGCAATAGGAGAAAGGAAGGACTTCTGAGTTAAGTTGAGGCTACATCGGTGCTTTGGGACCCGGGAGCCGTGTGAAAGCAGCTTGGCTCTAGGCTGGTCCTGCTATCTGTGTTAATATATTCATTCAGTGACCCTCCTGGCTCTTTAGATAAAAATGATGAGGGTGACATCTGCTCCAAAGCTGCTTCGCTGAGTGGTGATTCTGATGACTTAATGCCTTTTCAGACTTCTGCCACTGCTGTTCACTGCTCTTTTGATTTGAGTTTAAAGGAACTGAATGGAATCTCTAAGCCTTCCTTATGCCTGACCTTTTAAAATATTATTATTTTCAAGAAATAATTCAGAGCATGTCAAGGATAAGTGCTGTCATCTTGGAACACCCTCCCTCAAATCTTTTAATTTCTTTGATTGTTGAAAGTTGCTGTATGGAAGCATGATGTCTGAGGGACACTTTACAAATGAGTGCCCAGGACAAGTGCTGGGACAATGTGGCTTGTTGTTGGGATTGCCAGGGACTCCAGAAAGAGCAAGGGGCCAGGAAAAGTTTATCAGAGTTTGATAGCAGCGCCTGTGCAAACATCCAGATGACATCACAGCCAATTACTATGTACGGTTTGTGCCTGTACCTCCTCACCCCCAGCCTCCAAATTCTGTGGAGGTCTAATCTTTCATCCAGAACAAAGATTTGTAGAGTAATGACCTGATTTAGCTGTAAAGAAGAAATACATCTGGCAGCTGGAACCAGAAGACATAATAATCTCCAAAGTTCATGCTCGCCTTTGTTTCCCTCTTTCATTAAAAAAAATTTTTAATGCAGTAAGAGCAAAAAAAAAAAAAGCATGAGGGACTGACTCTGTTTGTATTTCAGCTCAAATTACATGGCTTGAGAGAAAAGGCCAGGGGAGAAGGGCTGGAGGTGCTAGACTGAGTTGAAAGAAAGACGTTTCATCGTGAGACAGAACATTGAAAGAAGGAGAGAGCGCTGAGCCGGAGGGCCCCACAGTCTGCCTTGCTGCCGGACAGTGCGGGGAGGAGACGGGCAGACAGAGTGGGCACTGAACACAAGGGGCACCTGGGGCATCTGAAGACGGCTTCTGATCTCCCAGGCGTAACTCGTTCCGACAATTCACAACATGGTTTTGACACCAAGTGGATAATTATTCTGCTTTTCAGTATCAGGTTTGATCCTGGCACACCCTGACCTTAAGTGAAGATACACCTGACTGTGTAGTCCACCAAAGGGTGGGATCCAATCCAATTCCTCTGAAGCAGCCTGAGGTCCGGATATGTGACCACTTCAATTAGGTGTCTTTATGTTTCATAATGGATGGAGAGCTTTGGGCTCATTTCTTCCCTTCTGCCTTTGTTCAGTGTGAAAACACATTATAAAATATAATCATTGGAGTGTGGTTCTAATAGTTCTAACTGATTGCTGTTCTTTAAGAGAAAAATAATATGATTAAAAAAAAAGCCCTCAACTTTGAAAGTGAAGTATCGCCTGCTATAAAGAACATTGATTTAATGGTCATACACAATCCTGAGAAATTAGTCCTGAAACAGACACTAATTTTAAAGAATAGTGCTCCTATTAACATATATCTCTGCTCAGCTGTGTAACAAACAGACTTAAGTCCCCAACAAGGAACTGAGAAGCCCATGTGTCTTTGCTGGTCTGTAGTTTGCTGCCTGGGTTTGAGTAGTTTGAGTACTGCTGGCTATAGGATTGGATTTCTAAGCAAAGTCTCTCAGCTCCCAAAGAACCAAGTGATAAAAACCGCCTGTCTGTGTTTTTTTTCCTTTTTTCTGACTTCCTTTGGATCTCACTGAGCCAAGAGTCAGCTCCACTGAGAACGAATGTGGTGAGCATTGTCAGAGAGCAGTATTAATGGACAAAGGCCTGCTTTAAAGGTCATAAAGTATTTCTCTCACATAGGTGATGAATAGCAGTTTGGAATTTCCTTGGCTCTGTGTGCTGTAATGGTGCAGTGTTTGTTAGAGACAGCCTATCTTGACTCTTTGCACTAAACCAAAGGCAAAGACTGGAACTTGAGGCTATGTCGGGGTCTTACAGATGAGTTGTGAAATTTTCTCTAGCAAGGATTGCAAATGATCTTTACTTTTGAATCTAGTTACTAGTTCTAACTTGTACTCAAGGTGATCTGGGGTTGAACCCAGTGAAATCCACAGGTTTTCTTTCCAGGTTTTTGTTTGGTAGTACTGGGACTGAACTAGGGTACCCTGCATGTGAAGCAACCACTCTTCTACTGAGCTATAGACCCAAGCCCCAACAAGTTTTATTGTTACTGGGTTAGTGTTTTTAACTGATGGTCTTATAAAGGACTTGCGTGAAAAACACAGGAATGTACACTCATAGGGCTAACACATGTCCATAGAAATGTAGGCAGCAGTGAAATGCACACTATTAGGATTTAAGAATCACACTGATAAACTGTGGAAGTAGAAAACAGAAAAATGAAGTCAGGTGAAGACAAGTCATGCTCCTATCTTTACAGGGAAAACAATTTGTGTAGAGATCAGATAGGAGCTGATGGCTGGGATCCATTTCCAGCAGGAAGTATGATTTGGGTCTGTATCTAATTCTGTCTTGTTGTTCTGCTGTTCCGCAGCACAGCCGCATGTCTGCTGAGCCTCCTTCTGGTGGAGACGCAGTCAGTAGGCAGCCTGTACTTTAAGGCGTTTGTTCGTATTTTCTCACCTCTACCATTGGCAGATGCGAGGGTGGTTTGAAGTTGGGGCTGTGTGAGTGAGAATCCACACACTGAAAACTGACAGCAGACTGAGGCTATGGGATCCACCATCATGAGACAGCTGAGGCCATTTAGTGTAGGGCAACGGGATGCATATCAAATGCTCATGGGTTTCCTACTATATTAAAGCTTAGCACATGGATGTGCTGTTGTTCTAATGCTAACACAGGGATCCTGGGAATGCTAAATGTTTAGCAAACATTTGGGTTCCTAAAGAAGCAAAAGCAACCAAGTGAATTGCCTGTTTTCCAAAGACATGGGATAAATTTATTGACCTTCCCAGCTGTTGCTAACACACACACACACACACACACACACACACACACACACACACACACACACTTATTTAAGACAAGCACCCAAGTAGGTGTCAGGGTGGCTTTGTATAGTCACACAATCTGAAGTAGTGGGGACTAAATCTATAGGTAGACAAAGATATGATTTCGAAAGCAAAACTAGATGACTTTAGACATCCTAATTTCTTCCTGATTGTGTCTACTTCCATCTTTACACAACACAGAGCTTATAAAAATTGAAGGCCTGCACAGTAAATGAGAGGAAAAATAATCCTGTGTATTGTAGAGTGGGCAGGAGCTTGTGTTTTGAATCTAAGAATTAGGAAAAGATGACTGTTTCTTAGCTGGTTAAACAGTTGGTTTCCAACTTGGGTCACCTTCTTTGAAAGAGAAATTTTACTTCAGAACCTCATTTGAAAACAAGGATTGCAAACTACACAGAAAGAAATCAAAACACCAAAACCAAACCAACCAAAATACATTGTGTATTTTAAAGACGCTGTTTCCTATGATAGGCTCTTAAAGCAACTGCTCATGGCCGGAAAACAATCAGTCAAACACATCTGTAAATAGGACGCATAATTGTGGCTCCCACAGTGTGTGTCACAAGTCCCAGCGACTATTCGTGGTCACAGCCTCAAGGAGTTCTTAGGCACTCTGGTGCTGTCCACACAAATACAGTTTGCCAGGTTAAGGCGATATGTGCTGGTGACATGGACCGAGTAATGCAGGGTTTGAGAGAAAGCACTTCTTCGTGGCTTCATCATGAACTTACCTTGACAAAAATTACCAAAAGGATATGAAATCTCAACTCGGTCAAAGCCGAGGAAATCTAAGAGAGCAGCTGCCCCACTCCGGGCTGTTCGCTTCGCCCACAGCCACAGCGCAGACTGAAGGTCTATGAATAAAAGCTCGGTTTTGTTCTGAACAAAGCCTTCTCGGAGTTGTGTGTTGGGTCACAAATGTAAGCCATGTCCATCCATCTTCTCTTGGTCCAGTGGAAACTTTGCTAATGAATGTTCTCGAGGCAGTGAGTGGTCTTTTTTTCTGGTCTATTACTAAATGTCTTCAAAGCCGTAGATTGTGAAAAATCCCTAGGAAAGTAGCATAGAGCAGTGGAGCTTGCTGGATTTGCTGAAGGTTTCTCCTCAGGAACCAGTTCTTTCTGAGTAGTCAACAAACATTAAATAATTAGGTATGTAACTACGGTGGCGCAGCCAGAGGCTAAGTGGCATTTTCAAGGTTTCGAATGCATTAGAAGGGAATCTGGAATTGAAATTCAGAGTGCTTAGCTTCTTCCTGATGTTTGCCACTCTATTTTCTTAATCACATAAAGCCAGTGGTTCTTGACTGACCCCTAACCTACTGTTCCATCAGGCAAAATTTGGAAACCCTTAGGCAATGACCTGCTTTTCAACGGGAGAACTTATTTACTTCCAGCTGGAACACATCAAGAAAAGCCATTTCTCTGATAGCCTCTTTCTTGCCAAAAGACTGGAAAATAACTTATTAGAGAGCTGAACATCTCAGGAGCCACAACAGCTGCACTGAATAGAGATCATGCAGAATGAGCGGACACTGTGAAACGGGATTGACGGAAACTGATGCAGTCTTAATTCCAGCCCCGCTTTGATCTTTCTCACAGAGGTCATCAGAGGGGAACTTGAATGCCTACATGATCGGGCTGATTTAGCTTGTCTGCTCATGGGTAAATTGTCTTTGTAGTCTTTGTGTATGTGATACTTGAGGTCACAGTTAAATTAATAATAGGGGCTTGTGGCTGAATGTTATTTTTAGAATATCTTTATAGTTGACATTGCAAGATTCTTAATTAGGTCATGTAACTTATCGGGGAGATAAACCCAGTTAAAAATACATGTGTATATTTATGAAACGATGCTATTCTATAAAAATTGAAGGGTGCTAGATTCAAACAATGCAGTATTTGCAATATGTATTCCTTTCACACTACTGAGTACTTTGTAATGCAATGAATCTAGTAACTTAGAAATGACAATATTTTTCAAATACATGAATTTAGTAACCTTTGTTTGTGCACAGTGATAGTTGTCCTTTAGCAGGTTGGCAATAACATTAATGGGAAAGTACCCTTATACCAGATATTTAAAAAATCTACAGAGTTTTTAAATGAATAGAGGAAAGTCCAACCCTTTAGTGTTTCTGCGTATTTATACATTCTTAGGACTGGACGATGGCAGAGTTGCTAAGAGTCTTCATCATTAGTACTAAGCAAGGCTGGAACGTATGCTATTTAACAATTATTTGCCAGAAAGATGGGTGGGAGGAGGAGGAGGAGGAGGAGGAGGAGGAGGTTCGATTCTTAAAAGTTCATGGATACTGGGCTGGGGGCACGTGGCTATTAACTTGTCTTAATAAAGCATGCAGTATAGGGTTCTGGCAGCATTTTCACTGAAAAGATCATATCTATCTGTCTGTCTATCTATCATCTATCTCTCCATCCATCTACTATATATATCTATCCCTATCACTTATCCATTCATCCATCTACTATCTATCTTCTATCTATCAATCAATCAATCAATCAATCAATCATCTATCTCTCCATCTACTATCTATCCCTATCACTTATCCATTCATCCATCTACTATCTATCTTCTATCTATCTATCTATCTATCTATCTATCATCTATCTCTCCATCCATCTACTATATATCTATCCCTATCACTTATCCATTCATCCATCTACTATCTATCTTCTATCTATCTATCTATCTATCTATCAATCAATCATCTATCTCTCCATCCATCTACTATATATCTATCCCTATCACTTATCCATTCATCCATCTACTATCTATCTTCTATCTATCTATCTATCAATCAATCATCTATCTCTCCATCCATCTACTATATATCTATCCCTATCACTTATCCATTCATCCATCTACTATCATCTATCTATCTATCTATCAATCATCTATCTCTCCATCCATCTACTATATATCTATCCCTATCACTTATCCATTCATCCATCTACTATCTATCTTCTATCTATCTATCTATCTATCTATCTATCAATCATCTATCTCTCCATCCATCTACTATATATCTATCCCTATCACTTATCCATTCATCCATCTACTATCATCTATCTATCTATCTATCTATCTATCTATCTATCTATCATCAGCCTATCCATCTATCATTTATCTATCATCTACCAATCTATCTCTTGTAGAAATATCTTACAATTTAACAGACTGACAGTCAGTTGGTAAACCAGTGTTTCAATACTCTACACAACACATGAGATCTTGTGGAAGAAATGTGAAGCCATGCTAGGCAACTCTAAATAATTATGTCTATTTTACCAGTGGTGACTAGAGCATGGCCTGGAAATTGAAGCTTTCTTTTTTTCCTTACTAGATTTAATGATAATTTGTTTTATTGAATATTAGAGAAATCCAAACAGAAGGACATGCTAGATCTGGCAGACTTTCCAGTCCTTAAAAGCTATAAGACATCTCAGAGACACCACAGTAGTGTTAAAACCCCTGTACCAGCATCAGAACGCATGTATTCCATACCATGGCATGAGTTATATTCTTAATTTGTGTCTATGTCTGAATATTGAGGCCTCCCAATGTTTGTGAAGAACAGAAGAGTAATTATAGATTATGAAATGCAATTTCTTGGCTTTATAGTTTAACTCAATTTCAAACATATATTCAGCACAATCCAAAACCCTGACAGTGAGACTTACAGAGTGAACATTAAATTGTATCTAATATCAATTATTTTTCTTTTGAATATACCTCAAGCAGTTTAAATTCTTATAGTTGCTTTTATTTTATTATTTTATTTACTCAATGCAATTAATCCATTGGTAGGAAATGCGCAAGCTCTAGTGGTCTCACCAAAAGCATTCCCTAGTTTCTCTACCACATTTTTATTCTTACTTTTTGTTTTCGTTTTTATAGCACAACCAAAGTTTCCCTTCTCTCTCCTCTTTCCAGTTCCTCTTCCCTACCCGCTTGCACTCCTCCCCCATCCACTGCTCCATCCACTCTTCTTCCACTGTTTCTCTTCAGATACAGGGGGGCGTACCACGGTTATCAGCCAGCCATAGCATATCAAGTTGCAGTGAGACCAGGCATCTTCTTTTTTATTAAGGCCGGGTGAGGCAATCTGGTAGGAGGAATGGGTGGAAGCTTTTGTTTTAATAGCTGAAAAATGCTTTGGTGGCGTGATAGAATCATAAAAGGATAGTCAGTTGGTTGCAGTTCTATTAACAACCTCTTCATTGACAGATGGGTCTAGAGTACTATTACATTGAGAAGGCCTATGAGGTTAGAAGGTTGTATCTGACCTAGGAGAAGGCTTTGATCTGTGGGCAGTGCCTCCCGCATGAGTATCATGCTTTACTTTCCTGACAAGTATGTTGGCTTTTTCTTGTCTGTTTACTGTGTTTTCTTTAGGTGTAACATCACTAAGAAGATATGCAATGCTTTTTGTGACTCCTGGGGTGACCCACTGTCCTGGTGTGACAGACTCTGAGGGGTTTTCAGGACATAGGCATTTCAGGACTAAAATTGGTAGGATCCTAGACAACTGGTCAGCATATTTAAAATTTTAATTTTGAAGTCATCATATTCTCTTTTTATTAATTCTTTGAGAATGTAACACAATTTATTTTTTCTCAATATATATTTTTTATTTAAATTAGAAACATGAATGTTTCACATGTCAGTCCCAGCTCCCTCTCCCACTTCTCCTTTTGATCCTATTCATTCCCTACTCCTCCAAATCCACTCCCCACCTCTCCACCTGCTCTCAATTTGTATTTTCTTCCTTGTTTTTCAATAACTCACAGAGTCCAATCTGTGCTGCCCATATACCTGAGAATGTGGGGTCATTAATAGAGTGTGTGCAACCTACTTGGGACACATCATTAAAGAAAACTGACTTTCACTCCCCCAGATGCCACTGACTATATGTAGCTATATGTTGGGACTGGGAGCCCCTTCCCACTCCCTGCCACAATGTTGGTTGGCTTGGCTTGATCTAGTTCAGGTCTTGCACTTGGCACCTCTGCTGCTCTGACTTAGTGGCCTTGTCTGTCTAGAAGACACTGTTTTGCTTCAATCTTCCTGAACCTCTGTCTCTTATAATTGAAATAGTTCTGTTTTCACAGGGAGTTGCAAAACAAACAAACAAACAAAAAACAAAACAAAACTGTGTAGTGGCACGCATCCTTCCCTGCTCTAGAGGGTGACAGTTATATAGTGTAGTATGACAACCTTTTTCAGCATTAGGGTCAAATGAATGCATAAGCATTCAACAAAAGGTGTTGGATGAATAAATAGGCAGGCCATTGTCCTAAGTGTGCTTCTCTGTTACTCTGATAAAGTACTGTCCAAAAGCACTGTGAGGAAAGGGTTTGCTTGCCTTACACGCTACAGTCCATCATCCAGGGAAACCAAGTAGGAACTAAGGCAGGGGACCTGGAGGCACGAACTGAAGGACTGAAGTAGAGATCCAGGATTTCTGGTTTCTTTTTCACTTCCCTAGCTTACTCAGCTACCTTTCTTATGGAATCCAGGTCTACCTGCCCAGGGATGACTATGCATACAGTGGGGTGGGCCCTCCTATGTCAATTAGCAATCAAGAAAAGCCTTATAGATGAGCCTCCAGGGCAATCTGACAAAGACAATACTTCCCTTGAGGTTCCCTTCTTCACAGATGTGTCTAGGTACATGTCAAACTGATAAAACTTGACCAGCACAACTGGAGAATTCCGATGCCAGCTGAGATATACCTGTCCATAATTTTACACCCTTCCCATGACAAATATAAAACATTCAAACTTAATAATATAAAAACTGTACAAGAAGCACTTCATTTGGACTCAGGAAAATGGGGGAAAAGTATTCAATCCCTTTGAATTGGCCTGTGCATTCAATAGGCTGGGGCTATAAAATGGGCATATGTGTGTATTGGCTTCCTCCAAGATTGAAACATTCCATCCTGCAGGGAAGCTCATTAAGGCAGAAAGCAAGCCACTCAAGATAGCTTCAGGAAGTCCCTGAACCTAACCAGATTCACTAGGCCCTTCCTTCTGTGTAAGCAGTAAAGACTGTTGAAAGTCACTCTTAGACAAGCCAAGCTGATTGGAGGAAGCAGAGACCAGCCAAACAGCTCTGAAGAAAAAGCCCCAGCCTAGCTACCTGGTACAGGTTCAGACCAACCAAGGTACCTGGACAAAAGACTCTCCAACCTGCTGAGCTGAACAGTGTGCTCCAGGTTCCCAGCTACTGCGAGCCATCACACATGCTTAACTGGGCTTTGAGTAATTTCTGCTCCTGTAAGTAACCCCTCATCTGTATTTCTGTAAGTAACCCCAATAAAACTCATTGGTTCATCAAGTTAACTTTGGTGGTGACTGTACTTTGGTCTGTCATCAGTTCTCTTTCTGGGGTGAGTAGATGTTTTTCATGTCTCCTCAGGAATGGTTGAAAGGAAAAGTATCCGCTCAGGACTTTCAAGGCCAAGTTCTCAGAACAAGGGAGATTTACTTTTCCCACAGGGACAGAGGATAGGGGATAAGACACAAACACAGGAGTTAAGAGGACTAGAGAGAATGGGAAGAGGACCAGGGAAATGGGGCAGGGGTATTTGTGAGTGGGTCTGGATAGAGAGGGGACAGACATGCCACACAGGAAAATGGTAGTTTATAAAGGCAAAAGGGGAAACCCAGTGTTGGGATGAGGTCTTTAATTTTAACTGAGATGTTAGCTAGTTGAGCCAAAGGGGGCTTCTAATTGCTGTACTCCAATACTTTGATAGCTGAATCTTGGTAATCAGACCCAGTAAGAGGCATTTTCAAATAAGGGAATAGACTTTGGTGGCTAGCTTGAGGAATGCAATCAAACAGTTTTCTTCAAGACAGAGGCAATGGGGGAGAAAGGCAAAGCCTGCCAGAGCCACAGTGGGCTAGTGTCTCTTCAATAGTGTTTCACAACAAACATGTAATTGTGACCTTTGAAAGAAAGGTGTGTCTGAAGTCAAAAGTTCAAACATGTGACTTTTCTTCAGTTCCTAAGCAGTTGAAAAGATTCATTCTAGGAGACTGACTATGAAACCAGGGAGGCTTGTAGGTGTTAGTGAGCTGCTTCTGAATCCTCGGGTCTCACGGTGGGGTGGACCAGCAGAGGGTTCTTTTCTTGATAGTCCATAACCAGTCTGAGGTGATCCAGGATACCCCCAACCCCAGCACAGATGAGTGTTTGTTCTAATCTGCAGAAACTGATCAGTTTGGAAAAACAATTTTATCTTCCCTAAGCTACCATCACACACACACACACACACACACACACACACACACACACACACACACAGACACAGAGACACAGAGACAGACAGACACACAGACACAGACACACACACACAGACAGACACAGAGACATACAGAGACACAGAGACAGACAGACAGACAAACACAGACACACACACACACACACACACACACACACACACACACACACACACACACACACCAGCTAGCAGGCTATCCAAGTTTGCTTGGAATTTAGACAGTGCCTGAGAGAACGACTTACCTAAAGAAAAGAAGGTCACCCCCCCCCCACATTTCTCTTGTTTTTCAACCTTGAACTTGTTTCCCTGATTTCAGATTTACTCTAGAAGGAATTTAAAAGCAAATCTCAGTTACTGAAGATCTGGAGACACATTCTGTCTTGCATTTGACCTCATACTCACCGTTTACCCCCACAGGCGTCCGTGTCACCGCACCCTCCTCCTTTGCTTTTGCAGCTTTTCGTTTCCTCGTGGTTGGACTAGGGAGGACGCACCTGCTCCACTTTTGTTATACGCCTTCCCTTCAGTTTTTGATTAAGTCTTTCTTTGAAGTCTGTGAAATTGGATACTAAATGACCTGTAAGAAATTAAAAGGAATTGCATTCCATTATATTGTTGCCCTAAACGATACTCCTTTTTAAACCAATTAGGGGAAAATTTACCTCCCACTAACAGAGTCGACAACGAGTTTTCTCCGTGCTCCTGATAAATCGGTTAACAGAATGTCTTTCTTCTGAGAATCTGATTAGTGTTCTACCTTTCCACATTGCCGGCTTATGTGTGCTGGGGGAGGGTCCCTCCAGACGACCTCAGCAAGCACACCGACATTATGTGCTGGGGATTGTGCCTCAGAGAAGAACAAAGCCATGAGAAATCCTAGCACCTCTCCCTAGCTGGCACACTTCTCTAGTGAAGAGCCAGATCTTCACGGGGAAGCTGGGAGCATGCTTATACCTTCTGCACATGTGCCACAGTGGCCGCCATTAAAGGAAAACGAAGCCACAGAGAGTAAGACATGAAATTCAATGCTGAACAACTATCTGTGATTCCATTTCTGTCCTGCGCAGTTATGCTCCCAAGGCTTAAGCAGATGCTATCGTTCAGCCCCATGCTTTCCCACCTCCTAGGACCCTGATGGCATGGCTGTCCTTGGTGATTAATGGCACCCCACGCCCTGCACCTGGGGTGGCCCACCTGCATGGACATGGAGATTCCTGGATCAGGGACACACACAGGCAACTTGTCTCCTTCTATACTTCTGGGAGGGTTGGGACTCCCAACTTCCTTTGTAAAGTGAGAGAGTTGAGTTGATTTACAGGACAAATAAAATATGAGAGGAAGTGGGGCTTAGCTGTTACTTATGGCTAAGAGAGATTTATGAGATTACATAGTAACCCACCTACACTTTAAGCTGTAGATTTTATGGTCTAGAGTTCTGTACCTCATTAGAGGGAAGCAAGTCTGGAGAATGGAGAACAGTAAGTCCTCCTGTTGAAAATGTGTCTGGTTTTGGTGCCTGTGTGATCTATAATCAAAGGAACACTCTCCGTCTTTTATAGTATCTTCCCAGAGCAGGGTTCAGTGGACTACAAATCTTAACAGACTTGAGGGGAAAATCCTATTTCATGTTTGGAGAAACTGAGGCTTAGAACAGTCTGCATGCCAAGGAATGTAAAAGAAGCAAATGGCTGAGACAGTAACACTTGCAAATTTTATTTCCAGTCTGTTTTTACTTTAAAAAAAAAGATAAAATCACAAAAAACCTTCAGTGGCTAAGGAGAGAGAAGGAAAAGAGGGGAAGCCTTACCATTTCATTGACATGCGTCACTGCTCCCCATATTCAATTCCATTTCAAAAGCATTTCCCCCTACAGTGGTGATAGATTCCATAGTCTTGAAGGTAGTTAGGAGAGTGAAGAGTGCTTGTGGGTGCAGTGAGCTATTTTGAGTGTGTTTTGTGAAAATTGAAATTACAGGGGCAAAGTCTGTGAATGCTCAATTATATTCATATTCTACAAGGGGAAGGAGCAACATAAATCCACAGGTATGTGCCTTGAGGTGTGGGCTTAGTTTAGAGGCCTGTCTGCATGCCATCACCATCTTGACTGCTAGTGCTTGTTCTATCTACCTGCAGCATCAGTACCACCTGACTGATAATCAGAGATGCTGAATGCAAGACTGTCTCAGACATACCTTGATGGGGGAAGTTCTGTTGGAAAACACTGTTGACTATTAGGGAAGCAGGATAGGTGGGACAGTTTAAAATTTCCTGCTTTGTTGAGAAGCCTTCCAGACACACTGTGGCCTATGGGCTGAAGATGAATGCCCCAGTGTTACAGAGGAACTTCCGGTGACTATCCAGGTAGTGAGATGTCTCTGTTAATTCTAGTGTTTATATGTTATTCTTTCTGTGGTCTTTGATGGAGTTGAAGACAGATAGTTATAATCATAGTTTTCCTTAGTTATGATAAAAGATAAGCTACATAGAAGACTTTAGACTCACACAGAGAGGATAGATGATAAAATGCTTTCTTTAAATCTTACTAAATGTTAATAGACAAAATATTGTAACTATAGTTCTTACTTGATAGCTGTTCTGTTGTATATAACTTGACTATGTTAAAGTTAATGTAGTGCCAGGGAGGAGGCTACAGAAATCACTGGTCCTTGGGTAGTAGATCAGTGCTCACCATGGTTTATGAATGAGCTTCGGGAGCACATTCCAAATAGAGGGATGCTCTCTCAGCCTGGACACATGGGGAAGGGCCTAGGCCTGCCCAGGATGAAATGACAGACTTTAGAGATTCCCCCCCCCCTCCAAGGAAGGTCTCACCCTCCCTGGGGAATGATGTGGGGATTGGGTGGGGGACTAGGGGACTGGTGGAGGGACAAGGGAGGAGGGGTGGGAGAGGGAGCTGGGACTGACATGTGAAACATTCACGTTTCTAATTTAAATAAAAACATTGAGAAAAAAAGTTAAAACCTTTCTTTTTATTTAGACAGAAAAGAGGAGATGATGGGGGAAGTTCTGTGTATATGTCAGTAAAGCACTGTTGACCATTAGGGAAGCAGGATAGGTGGGACTAGGACTTTAGGAGGATTCTGGGAAAGGTAATGAAGAGACTGGTCACCATGTGATCTCCGGGAGGAATGGATGCAGCAGGAGTGCATCCTCATAAAGATAAATCCTTATGGAGTATACATTAGTAATTATGAGTTATTAATCAAGTCAGAGCTAGCTGATAAGAAACCGAGCAAACAGCCAACAGCTTCATAATTTATATAGCATCCTGTGTGTTATTTGGGGGTTCAGACAGCTCTGCAGGGCCCAGGTGGCTGATGGGAAGACTGTACATAACAATACCTTACCTCAGTATGTCTTTTAACAGGATCCTGGGATTATCCAGACAGGATCCAGGGGATCTTCCTGAGTTCCATGGGTAGGATTCTTCCTCAGGAAGGCAGTTTGTTACGGCTTATAGACTGGCACATGGACTAGGCAGGTGGATCCTACCAAGGGTGTTTCCATTTGGATGCAGTAGCAATTTCCCTTAGAGAAGATGAATACTCAGTTTTGTCTTTAATGATTTTTTTTTAATTTCCCTGTGTTGGGGATGAAATCCAGAAGTCACTATATGAGGTAAATTACACATCCTACCCCAATACTGGTGCTTTTCGTCCATACAAACTTCTCTGTTTTCATTGTCTCCATTCTATTTAACATAGACAGGGAGCTAATAGCAGCTTTCTTGTGGGTGCTGCTATTGGGTCTCATGAAAATGGATGCTTTAAATGATCTTTGAGAAATACGTGAGTAAATAATTTTTAGTAAAGTGCAACATTTAAGGCTCCAACATTGTGTCCACTAAAGTTATGAACGTTAATTTATAATGGAGGCTTTGTTTCAGAAGGATTAGCATGTTTGATTTTGGGCATACTTCATTGTCACCTCCTCATACCCAGAATGGAATTATTCACATTTTAAATTGTAAGTGAAGATTTAATCCTAACCATACATCTGCCACTTCATTTTATGGAATTATATTTAAGTTCAGGGGGAGAAATTGTGTGTTGTGAGTATGATCTCACATACACAATATTTTCTAAGTGTCTTTGTCTCAAAGTGAAGAGCAGTTTGTTCATGGACAACAGCAAGTCGTCAGACTGAGAAAACACATCTGTCTAGAGGATGAGGAAACATGAACTTCCTTCACAGACTGGATTCTTTTTAATGAGATAAGTTCAGGGTAAGTTTTATTTCTTTATTTTCCTTATAAATATGTTGTTTAAGGACAAATAAAGGCTATGATTCTGTCCATGTATCTCCAGCTAATGAACACAGGTTTTGACATTGTGTTATGTGCTCTGTTTCTCCCAAACAGCAGCCTTTTATAGATGAGGAAGTTCTCAAGCAGGACTATGATTAACAGTGAAATTGTAACAAAAGTCTAAAAGGAAAATGTTCAGAGAGGCTCCAGGTGGCAGATGTCAGGGAAACAATTTTATCCAGTGCTACCTTCTCCAATAAAAGTGTCAGGGGTGTTGTGAGTCTGGAAGGAGCAATGATTTTCCATATTATGAAGACCGGAGTCTAGGTGTTCCCTTGATATGCCTTCTATTTCCCATAGGAGAAGACAAAGTTTGTGAGGGGCAAAGCTGCAAATGCAGGCTTGGTCGCACATGAATATCTCAGGAAGTCTTAATTAATTTAAAGGATTCTTCTCAAGTCTAAAAGAAAGAAGGACAGTAAGGGACAATGTAGGGAAAACTGGTGAAATTCACTGAAGAGAATTATTGCCCATGATGAGATTTTTTTCTCCCGTTGGGTATGGCTATAGCTTAGTCATTCTTTCTCTTGGCTCTTTTGGGAAAAGTGAAAACACTCAACAATTGTATTTGCTATGTTTCAGTTGCTGCCATTACTACACCCTAAGTAATGTACTCAGCATATAGTCCTCTCAATATACCCTAAGAACCACACCAAACACTTTGCATGCACAGTTACTTCAAGAACTTTATGCTCTTGGTCTCATTACCCTATCATGCTCATTTTAGAGCTGAACAAACAGGCTTATACATAAGCAACTTTTCTGAGGCAAACAATGTTTAAATGACAGAGCCAGAACCCAAACACTAGTTTGCTGAGGACAGGAGACCATACATCAGATATCTATCCTAGTCCATGAACCACAGAACAAAGAAGAACAGAGATGGAGTTTTCGGCACACGCCCCACACTGGCCAAGCCGTTTCTTATAATTTTCTCTCCACAAGTTAAGTGATCCCTCCTTGTCCACCAGGTTTCAAGGTGCTGTAGCTCTACTTGCATTCAATTGTGGTGTCTAAATTGTCCACTCACACATCCTACTAAAGAATCTCTCCTGAGGTCTAACATTTCTTTTCTTTTATTATTTTAAAATGGCCTCCCTTCATTTTTTCCACATCAAACTAGACACTGATTAAGAGGCTAGATGTGAAAGCATTTTGGAAAGTTAGAAGCAAATCAAACATACACTATCATGATTATTTCAGAAACAGCCTCCTACATCTGTGCGATGAAACCATTCTCTTTCCAATCAAGACACTTAGCAAAAAATTCCTTCTGGAAATTCCAGAGGGCAGAAAAGCCAAGAATGAGTCACTGCAGCTGCCAAGAAGTCCCAAGTGTCAAGTTGCATTATGTGTGTCAGTACCTTAAAGCCAAAGAAGGGCTGCTTCCAGGTTCAGGGTCATGGGGAAATGTTGGCAGAGTGTGTTATATGGCACCACTCAACAGCTATTCCAGGACCAAAAGGTTAAATAACTCTTTTGCCAAGACAAATGAATGGTCTGAGAATGATAGCAATGGAGACTGGATAAAATTAGGTGAATGAGAAAAGAAAGTGATATAAAGTACAGAAAACAGCCAGGAATTCTGTTTCAATGGTAGCGGTCTACAGTGAAAAATTTAAGGCTTCAGAAAAATTAGTTGTTAAACTAAGGCCTTCTCCTAGTGTGTATAACCAACACCAAGAGTCTTTTGGAAATAATATAGGAGTTACAAATGACTGAAGATTAACTGAATGCTTACAGTGAGTGGCTGTGAAATCTCAAATTGGATGCAATTTCTGATTTATCTTCTTAAAATGGTATACCCAGATGGGTTCCCTGTGACCTACTCCAAGCAGATCATCATCTAGATATTCTCAGATTTCCACCACGGTCCAGCTCCAACCTTGTTGTTACTTCTGGAGTTAAATTTTGGTTTCGTTTGCAGGATGATTTAACAACTGTGAAGCAGCAGAAGCCTCCAGTGGCTGCTCAGCACTGTGCCTCAGGACTCTCAGAGTCCTCGCTTCTTTGTTTCTACTGTTAAGAGACCAAGAAGGTCTTGGCCAGTGAAATATACCAAATGGCAGGGAGCAAGGGATTTCATGAAATCTTGAATTGACTCTTGATGAATATACTTTTGAAAAACAACCACTTAAAAATAAACACCTAGTTAAGAGGAGTGAAGACACAGAACTTTCTTATTGCTCTGTGACTGTGAGTCTGGTTCCCGTGTCAGAGGGAACGTGAAGCAGTTGCCATGATGCTCTCTAGTCTCCCAGTCTGCCTTTCTGATTCCCTTTGCTCTGTCCCAATGCCCTAGTTTTCCAGAATCTCTGTGGTGGATCTTGGAGAGCATTATCAGACATATGCATTGGTATCTGCTGGCTGCATTTCCATGATGATTAGATCAATTATAACCAACGAGATAATTTAACTTACATAAACCATGATGAATATGTAACATTCTATATCATGAGGGAAATTTAAACTAAGGGAACAGTGATGCTTGTACATATGAATGAATTTGAAAATGTGATGGCGAGGACAAGTGCCTGTTTAAGCTAGTCCTCAATCAAATTTCCATTCCTAATTTTGTGTTTGAGTTAGGAGTGACTAACTCCTAATCCAAAGAGAAGGATGTTGGAAGTAATGTTCCAGAAGTGCTAATATTCTGGAAACTTATTTTTATAAAGAAGGGATATGATCCGGAGACAATAGACTGCAGAGAACTTGTAGAAAGTGTGTGACTCTGCCCTGGCCCAGGATTCCTCGAGAGCAGAGAAGAAGCAACTGTTGAGTGCTTTTGTGGGGGAAAAGTCTGACAGGGGAAGGGGAAGAGAGCAAGGGAAGAGGCTTCCGGAGGAAAGCTGGGACAGAGCTGTGTCACTGAAAGAGCCTGGTGTGGGAAGTCAGTTTGCTTGGGACAATCTTGCTGAACAAAGTACAGGTTTGCCACTGTTCATACTGGCTCACGTTTATTCCAGGGTATGCTGGCTTTCCTGCACTGTTACCAGGGAGGCTGAGATAGATCACGAGAAGCTTCTATTAACAAGAGACTGAGGCCTGGTTGTGGGAAGGAAGGCGGCTCAGGCATGCATGGCTAAGGATATCTGGGGGACTGTTGGTGTGGTGACCTCAGATAGTGGCTGTTGGTGCTAACTACCCCAGGTAGACATGGTACAGGTGGTGAGAGAAGAGAAAAACAGTATAAACAGCATTTAAGTAACCCAAACACAGAGATGTGGCGATGTGAAAACAGATTGGGTAGCCATGGACAGTTCTTCAGAGTATGCTGGCTGCTGGGTGCTCAGAGAGAAAATGAAGACACAGAGGTGTGGCTTCTCTCTAGAGTCAGCAATCAGAGGAACTAAGTGCCTTAGCTTGAGACTAAGGTCATCCTGGACAGGTTTAGTTCTTTGCAGTTCGGCAACCCTGGGTACTTAGTGTACAGTGCATGTACCTCTTAGTTTAAAACCAAGTCCTGCCTTGGTGAACAGCGTAAAGGCTTTGCTTGTCAGTGCTTGGACTTGTTAGAGAATGAGTCTTCCTTTAAACAGTAGCGACACCATGTTGCTTGGAAGATGGTAGTGTATAAGAGTTAGAATCAGACAGAATTGGATTTGGATCCTGGATCTGTCACTCCCTTGTTATGTCATTGCATACGCCAAGAATGCCAGTCTGTGTTACCTCGGGGTAGGTTGTCACACTGTTAAAAAGACAGTGGCTTAACTTTATTACCTGAGATTGCATGTTCTTCCACCCATGGATACCAACAAAAGGATGTCTTATTCCTTGCCTGGCAAATAGTTAAAGTTATATTAATACTTACATACTTCTCCAAAAGAAAGTGAGGTGGTGAGAAGCACTGGGCTGGTAAGCCTGGGAAAATACTTTTAAAGCTGTTTTAAGTTTCAGTGTTACATAAAATAAGAAATTCTAATGAGTTAAGTGGTTCCTTTTTAGGAGATTGTTAGCTGTTCTTATGACTTCCTAAGCTAAATTGAAAGGAGACAATTGTATGAATGTGAGCATTAATTTGAAAATTTTCCTGTTTTGTATGTTCTCTTTATTATTGTCCTCTATTAACAAGCATAAAGACAGCGCCATTTGTGACAACTCTCTAAATCATGACCTTCTGGCTTTTATGGTCATCTCTTCAGTACACATATGGTCATAGTTTTTTTCCCCTACCAGTAGCATATTTCACTATAATTTAACATGAAAAAAATGTCACACAGTGACTATTCCAAAGCCAAGTGGGAGTGCCAGCCCGCACAATCAACAGAGTTCGGTGCAATCGCAGCCTCAGCAGCGCCCATTTGAAGCAGGAATGTAGACATACTGTCCTAATTTGCTCTACTGTTCACAGTTACTCTTGAAACAAATTATTATTTTTTTCATTTAATTAAGATTTGTGACCTCACAGAGACGAGACCACAGAGCAGTTCTTCCTCGATCTGGCTTATGATTTCAGAGAAGAATTCTGTTGAAAGTGAAAATCTGAGAGGGGAAACACAGCAGAAGAGTACACAGCAACTTCAGTGTGTTTCCATGTTTGCAATTGAGGTAACGGCTTTCTTAAGTCAATAAAGCTTTAGTTCTTGAAATTAAGTTAAAAATAGTCAGAAGTCACAAATGTGTGCCCTGTTAAGTAGTATAGTTTAATGAGTCCAAATTGGCTCCTGGGTTTATCCACTGTGGAAATGGCGTAGTTTGCAAATTTTTACAAATAATAAGAAAAAGTACAAAGACCAATAATCATTTGTTTGTCCTACTTCTGTTTCTGTTGATGTGACAAGACACCATGAGCAAAAGGAATTTAGTGGAGAAAAGGGTTTCTGTGGCTCACAATTTCAGGCTACAGTTCTTTATTGCAGGGAAGTCAGTGAAATCAGAGATCTGGAGACAGCCAATCATGTCACATCCGCAGCCACACAAAGACACAACTAAGAAAGAGAACTACAGACCAATATCCATCATGAATATTGATGCAAAAAAATCAATAAAATACTGGCAAATCTAATCTAAGAACATATCAGAAAAATCATCCACCATGATCAAGTAGGCTTCATCCCAGGGATGCAGGGATGGTTCGGCATATGAAAATCCAACAATGTAATTCACCATGTAAACAAACTGCAAAAGAAAAAACCACATGATCATCTCACTAGATGCTGAAAATGCTCTTGGCAAAAATCCAACACCCCTTCATTATAAAGGTCCTGGAGAGATCAAGGATAACAGGAACATACCTGAAGATAATAAAAACAATATACAGTAAACCGACAGACAACATTAAACTAAATGGAGATAAACTCAACTCAATTCCTCTAAAATCAGGAACAAGACAAGGCTGTCCACTCTCTCCATATCTCTTCAATATTGTACTTGAAGTTCTAGCTACAGCAATAAGACAACTAAAGGAGATCAAGGGGATACAAATTGAAAAGGAGGAAGTCAAACTTTCACTATTTGCAGATGATATGATAGTTTACATAAGTGACCCAAAAGACTCTACATGGGAACTCCTACCACTGATACACACCTTCAGCAAAGTGGCAGGATACAAGATTAACTAAAAAATCATTAGTTCTACTGTATACAGATGATAAAATAATTGAGAAAGAAATCAGAGAAACATCACCTTTTACAATAGCCACAAACAGCATAAAATATCTTGGGGTAACGCTAACCAAACAACTGAAAGACCTGTATAACAAGAACTTTGAGTCTTTTTTTTTTTTGATATAAGGTTTCTCTGTATCTTTGGAGGCTGTCCTGGAACTAGCTCTTGTAGACCAGACTGGTCTAGAACTCACAGAGATCTGCCTGCCTCTGCTTCCTGACTGCTGGGATTAAAGATGTGCATCACTACTGACCAGTGAACTGTGAGTCTTTAAAGAAAGAAATTAAAGAGGAAACCAGAAAATGGAAATATCTCCCCTGTTTTTGGATTGGTATGATCAATAAAATAAAAATGACAGTTTTGCCAAAAGCAATCTACAGAATGCAATTTCCATCAAAATCCCAGCACAATTATTCACAGACCTTGAAAGAACAATTCTCCACTCTATATGGAAAAACAAAAGACTCAGGATAGGCTAAACAAGCCTGTACAATAAAGGAACTTCCAGAAGCATCACCATCCCTGACTTCAAGCTCTATTACAGAGCTACAGTCCTGAAAATAGCTTGGTATTGGCACAAAAATAGACAGGGAGACCAATGGAATTGAATTGAAAACCTGATATTAATACACATACTTATGAACACTTGATTTTTGACAAAGAAGCTAAAATTATACAATGGAAAAAAAGAAAGCATCTTCAACAAATGGTGCTGGCATAACTGAATACTGGCATGGAGAAGACTGAAGATAGATCCATGTCTATCACCATGCACAATACTTAAGTCCAAATGAATCAAAGGCCTCAACATAAATCCAGCCACACTGAACTTCTTAGGAGAGAAAGTGGGAGGTACCCTTGAACAAATTGATACAGGAGACTGCTTCCTGAATATAACAGCAGTAGCACAGACACTGAGATAGACAATTAATAAATGGAACCTCCTGAAATTGAGAAACTTCTGTAAGGCAAAGGACACAGTCAACAAGACAAAAAGGCAGTCCACAGAATGGGAAAAGATATTCACTAACCCCAAATCTGACAGAGGGTTGATATCTAAAATTTGCAAAGAACTCAGGAAAGCAAGTCTCCAAAACACCAAAGGATCCAATTAAAAAGTAGGGTACAGAACTATATAGAGAATTTTCAATAGAGAAATCTAAAATCGCTGATAGACACTTAAGAATGTGTTCAACATCCTTAGCCTTCAGGGAAATGCAAATCAAAACAACTCTGAGATTCCACCTTACTCCTGTCAGATTGGATAAAAAAATGACAGTTTATGCTGGAGAGGATGTGGAGAAAAGGAAACATTCCCCCACTGCTGGTGGGAGTGCAAACTCATACAGCCACTTTGGAAATCATTATGGAGGTTCCTCAAGAAAGTGGGAATCAGTCTACCTCAAGATCCAGCAATTCCACTCTTAGGCATATACCCAAAAATGTGCATTCATATAACAAGGATGTCTGTTCCTTTATGTTCATAGCAGCATTATTTGTAATAGCCAGAATCTGGAAGCAACTAGATGCCCCTCAACAGAAGAGTGGATAGAGAAAATGTGGTACATTTACACAACGGAGTACTACGCAGCGGAAGAAAACAATGGAATCTTGAAATTTGCAGGCAAATGGATGACACTGGAAGAAACCATCCTGAGTGAGGTAACCCAGTCACAAAAAGAGAAACATGGTATGTACTCACTCATATATGGATTTTAGATATGGAACCAAAATGGCAGTGGGATTTTAGGGGATTGCCAGCCTTAAATCCCACTGCCAGAGAGTCTGGGAAACAGGGAGATCCCTAAGAGAGATATGCATGGTACCCTGGAAAAGGAGAATGGGACAGGATCTCCTGAGAGGATTGAGAGCATGGGGGATGAGAGAGGGAGCAGGGAGAGAGAGAAGGGGAGAAGAAGAGGGGAGAATAGGACATGTGGGAGCAGGAAGGTTGAGTCAGGGGAAGAATAGAGAGCAGGATGACATTTACCATAATAGAGGGAGTCATTATAGGTTTGAGGCGAGATCTGGCACTAGGGAGATTTTCAAAGATCTACAAGGATAACACCAACTGGAAATCTAAGCAATAGTAGAGAGGCTACCTTAAAAGTCCTTCCCCAATAATGAGACTGATGACTACCTTGTATGCCATCCTAGAGCCTTTATTCAGTGGCTGATGGAAGCAGAGGCAGACATCCACAGCTAAACATTAAACTGAACTCCTGGAACCCAGTTTGCAGAAATGGAGGAGTGATGAGCAAAGGGGTCAAGACCAGGCTGATGAAACCTACTGGTTACCTGAACAAGGGGGAGCTCATGGACCCCAGACTAGTGGCTGAAATGTCAGCATGGAACTTATTCAGACCCCCTAAATTTGAATGTCAGTGAGGAGGCCTTGGCAATCTATGGGGCCTTGGGTAGTAGACCAGTATTTATACCTGGTGTACAAATGGACTTTGGGAGCCCATTCCACATGGAAGGATGCTTTCTCATCTGGACACATGGGGGGAGGGCCTAAGTCCTGTCATGGATGATATGACAGACTTCGGAGATACCCCATGGAGGACTTCACCCTCCTTGGGAGCAGAGTGGGGACTGGGTGAGGAGATGGAGGGATTGGTGGGTGGCAGGGGAGTAGGGGAGTCAGAGGGAGCTTGGATTGACATGAGAAGCAAGCTTGTTTCTAATTTAAATAAAAATATTAAAAAAAAGAATATAGAGACACGGATGAGCTCAGCTGCCTACTGCTGCTGCTACCCAGCTTGCTTTCTTTACTTTTCCACAGGTCAGACCCCAGCTGTGAAATGGACAACCTACATTTAGGGTGGGTCTCCCCAACTCAATTAACAGTCAAGGCATTCCCCTGCCGA